>NC_092765.1:52626982-55026982 GCF_047496795.1 Chiloscyllium punctatum
GTTTTGATTAGACTGGAGCATTGTGTGCAGCTTTGGAATGCCTATCTGATGAAGAATATTCTGGCGATGGAGGCTGATTCCTGGGCTGGCAGGTCTAATAAATGAGGGCAGAATGGATTAGTTAGGATGAAATTGACTGGAGTTCAGAAGAAAGATAGAGGATCTCACAGAATTCAGTAAAATTCTAAGGGGAGCAGCAAGGTAAATGCTGCAAGAATGCCCTCAATGTCTCAGGAGTCCAGAACGAGGGGAGTAACCGTTTAAGAACATGGAGTAGGCTGTTTAGCATTGAGATAAGGAAAAACTTCTTTACTTAGAGACTGGTGAATCTGTTGAATTCACTGCCACGAAAGCAATTAAGGCCAAAACATTGAATGTTTCCAAGAAGAAGATAGATATAGTTCTGAAGTCTAAAAGGATCATAGGGCATAGGTTGAAAGTGGGAACAGTCTGAGTGGGATAACCAGCGATAATCATACTGATGAGTAGAGCAGGATTGCATGCCATAGTGGCCTGCTCCTGTTCCTATTTTTGATGTTTCGATTCTGTTAAAGGTGGGACTGCAGCAGTTCAGAAGGTCAAGGAGATGCAGAATGATTTTGGAAGCTTCTGGACCAGCTGCTCTATCTCATTTTTCTATCCAGTTCTCAAAGTTTTGAATGTTCTGAGAAGAGCATAACTTTTGCTTTTTGCCACCACTTTGTGGCGGCACAGTGGCTCAGTAGTTAGCACTGCTGCCTCACAGTGCCAGGGATCTGGATTTGATTCCCACCTTGGGTGATTGTGCAAACTCTACACAGACATTCTCCCCGTGTCTGCATGGGTTTCCTCCCACAATCCAAACATGTGCAGGTCAGGTGAATTGGCCAGGCTAAATTGCCAATAGTGTTAGGTACATTCATCAAGGGTAAATGTAGGGAAATGGATCTGGGTCGGTTACTCCTTGGGGGGTCAGTGTGGACTTGTTAGGCTGAAGGGCCTGTTTCCATTCTGTAGGAAATCTTTAAAAAAAAATCTTCAAAAATATTTTTGACAGTTTGCTGATACTGGGGGAATGGAGAGGAAGGGATGGGTGGGAAGGGGAAGGGTTTATGGGTCAGAAAGGGGAGTAGAGATAGAAACAGTGGACCAGGGTTTTGTGGTGGGTTGGTCAGCAAAGAACGGCCACAGTTTCCAACCCACCCATCCCACACTGTTCTCTGCCACTACTCCCTGCTCCAATCTCTCACATTAGCAGCCAACGCAGTGACAACTACGTGCATGTTTACAATTTTCCTTCAGTCTCGGTCACCAGCACACGAACACGCATCTCCCAACAGCATACTGCACATACTCCTCAGTTAGCACAGCAATGATTTGACACAATAACCTATTTCAGCTCCATTCACACCAAGAAAAAGAAACAGTTCAGGGAGAAATAAAAAAATACAAAACTGACCAGGTAACTTAAGCAGTTTCCATGATGCATGGAGCTTATTGCATTTGATTAAAATATGCCCCTCATCTTGAAATCCCCAGCCGTGGGATAGGACACCTGCCATCGATCCTATATATGTCCCACAGGATTTTAGAAACCTCCATAAGGTCAACCTCAACCTCCCATGCTCCTGTGAAAGAATTCCCCGCCAGTCCCGCGTCTAATTATAACCCAATCCTTCCATTCTCAGCAACATCCAGGTACATTTTTTTTTGGAACCCCTTCCATCTTAATCGAATCCTTCTGACAACAAGATGACCAGAACTGGACATATGTTCAAACGCATTCAAGAAGAACAGCCACCCGATTAAACACCGTCCAATGATTCTTAAACAATAAACCCAAACAAGTAGACACAACACACCCAGAGACTCTAGCGACATTACAATACATCAAAGACATCTCTGAGATGACTATGAGACTACTCCAATCCCTTGTCATCATGGTAGCCCACAAACATACCAACATACTGAAACAACTACTGATGAACCTAATGGAACCTTTGCCAACAACCAGCACAATAAATGTCATTTACAAAATGTCATGCCAGGACTGAAACAAACATTACATTGGACAAACAAGCAGGATACATGAACACCAACTAGCCACCGCTATCACTAATATCCTTACATGCAGACGAAGAAGGACATCACTTTGACTGGGACAACATATCCATCCTGGGACAGGCTAAACAGGGACATGCACTGGAATTCCTAGAGGCCTGGCATTCAAACCAGAACTCCATCAATAAACACATCGATTTGGACCCCATTTACAAACCTCTGAGGAAAAGAGCCAGAAATGATATCACTCACCTTAACGGACCAAGACAGGTAAACAGAAAGCAGGACAGAACACCAGCGCTTTATTGGAGGCTCAATGATAATGTTACCTAGCATGGTGACAGAACACCTGAAAACAAACCTGCCAGCTCAGCGAACAAACTTACAACCTGAACCTCAACCTGAGTTACAAATCTTCTCAAAACTTGCAAAGCATCGATCAATACTTGGAAATATAATGTTGTGGCTATGACGGAGACTAGCATACCAAAAGGGGCGGGAATGGTTTTTGGATGTTCCAGAGTTTAGATAGTTCATAAATAATGGTGGGGTTGGGGTGAGGGGCGGGGGGGGGGGGGGGGAGGGGGGTAAAAGAGGTGGAGCAGTGGCATTGCTAATCAGGGATAGTATCACAACTCCAGCAAGGGAGGTCCTCAAGGACGGTTTGTCGACAGTCAGTATGGGTGGAAGTCAGAAAAAGGAAAGGAGCAGTATCTTTATTGAAAGTTTTCTACAGACTTCATATTAGCAACAGAGTAACAAGGGATTCAGATATGCGTCCGCTGCCACCGGCCGCTCATGTACCACATTATATTGATGGCATCTTGATCTGCAGACTGACGGCAACTGATGTGGTGGAAGCTCTTGCCACACTGGGGCAACATACATGAGACAGAGGCTTGAAAGTGTACCCGAGAAAGATACAGGCAGCAGCACCATCAATGCAGTTATTGGGCATTCAGTGGACAAAAGGGGATAGAGTCATCGCTGAAAAAGTAAAGAATAAAATACAGAAATGGCTGTTGCAACTAGCCAGACTGGGGCACAGAACTTTATGGGTCTGCTCAGATATTGGCGCAGACATACACCTCACTGGACCTTTATATGCCATGACTCGAAAGATAACAAGATAACAAATATAACAAGATGAAGCTTCCCGAGATGCCAAAGAGTAAAACAATGGACTTTTGCGCTTCTCCATCTCTGTGTCACTCTGATTCTCTCCATTGTTCTGAGCCCAGAGTCTCCTACAGGCTCGAATGCCTGCAAAAATATGCCTGACAGTCAAAACATTTAACGATAAGATCAGAATGAAGGGAAGACAAGGAGTTAAAATGGAACGAATCCAGTCATATGCAGCCCATTCCATGGTGGTGTAATATTCTACTTTTAGACCACAGAACCAGGGTATATTGTCAATTATGTATATAGGTTCATAAGTAAAGTAGGCAGAGATATTTTTTATGAAGAACAGTGCAGGCACAGTTTCTATCACCCAGGAAGTCACCACTTTGTGCAATATTTTAATTTCAGATTTTGGCAACATATGGCCACAAATCGATCAAAGGTGAACGCCACTGTTAACCAGACAGAACTGTCAATGACTGTCAATTTACTGAATTGCGAATACTGAAAATTGGTGTGATAGACAGGAAACTAAATCAGAAGTAAACGCCAGCAATCCGGTTTAATATTACAACCGTGATAATAACCAGCAGATCTGTGGCTGCCATCGAGACAAGATAATATGTGATACATCTCGAGAGACCACAACTTCTTTGAGACAAGATCACAATCACTGTCAGGTTTGCTGCAATGGAAAGAGACAGGGAAAACATAACTTGGATTGCAATTTTGACTTCAAAAAAACAATAATCTGTTTCTTGGATTTCTCATAACATTTAAAATATTTATCTTAAATTTTTGTTGAAAGAATCCTTTACATTGTGAGCTTTAGCCTCACCACAGTTCTCCACGTTTATAATGAAATGTTTTGATAGAATTTTAAAAATCAAAGGAATCTAAAGAAACTTCATTAAAGAAAAAAACAAGGAAACAAACAAGTCGGGACATACATTACTAAAGAAATATTGAAAATACAGGAAAAAAACTAAAATTTAAAAGTCAGTATAAATTTGGAAATGAAGAATTATGACGACTGCAGTCTTGGGCCATGTTGGGAACCATGTTGTGGGCGGCACGGTGGCACAGTGGTTAGCACTGCTGCCTCGCAGCGCCGGAGACCCGGGTTCAATTCCCGCCTCAGGCGACTGACTGTGTGGAGTTTGCACGTTCTCCCCGTGTCTGCGTGGGTTTCCTCCGGGTGCTCCGGTTTCCTCCCACAGTCCAAAGATGTGCAGGTCAGGTGAATTGGCCATGCTAAATTGCCCGTAGTGTTAGGTAAGGGGTAGATGTAGATGTAGGGGTATGGGTGGGTTACGCTTCGCCGGGGCGGTGTGGACTTGTTGGGCCGAAGGGCCTGTTTCCACATTGTAAGTAATCTAATCTAATCATTGTTTTACCCGGGTTATTGGATGCATTGAAGAAGTTGGGATTATTTGCCTTGGAATGTAAAAGGCAGAGACGTGATTTGATTGATGCTTTCAAAATCAAGGATGGATTGGAGAGTGTACAGGGAGAAGCTATTCACTCTCATAAAGGGGAAAAATTGAGAGCATATAAACCTAATAGCAGCACGGAGATTGAAGAAAGCATAGGTCGGCAGATTTTGGAAAAGTGGACATAGTAGGGTTGTTGTAATGGGTGACTTTAACTTTCCCGATATTGATTGGAACTTCCTTCAAGCAGAAGATTTGAGTGGAGCTGTTTTCGTAAGGTGTGTTCAGGAGGATTTCCTAACTCAGTGCGTTGACAGGCCGTCGAGGGGAGAGGCCATTCTAGACTTGGTGCTCGGAAACGAGCCGGGGCAGGTATCAGATCTTGTGGTGGGAGAGCATTTTGGTGATAGTGACCACAACTACCTATGACAACTAGCTATGAAGAAGGAGAGGATTAGGCAAAATGGGAGGATATTTAAGTGGGGAAGAGGAAACTATGATGAGATTAGACGTGAGTTAGGAATTATGGACTGGGAGCAATTGTTCCATGGTACAGGCACTATAGACATGTGGAGACTGTTTAAGGAACAGTTGTTGCGAGTGATGAATAAATGTGTCCCTCTGAGACAGGCAAGAAGGGGTAAGATAAAGGAACCTTGGATGATAAGAGCGGTGGAGCTTCTCGTCAAAAGGAAGAAGGTAGCTTACATAAGGTGGAGGAAGCTAGGATCAAGTTCAGCTCTAGAGGATTGCAGGCAGGTGAGGAAGGAGCTCAAAAATGTCTGAGGAGAGCCAGGAGGGAGCACGAGGGAATCCGTTGGCAAAACGGATTAGGGAGAACACAAAGGCATTTTACAGTTATGTGAGGAATAAAAGAATGGTCAAAGAAAGAGTAGGGCCGATCAGGGATAGCATAGGGAATTTGTGTGTGGAGTCTGAGGTGGTAGGTGAAGCCCTAAATGAGTTTTTTGCTTCTGTCTTTATGAAAGAAATGAAATTTGTAGTGAATGAAACCTTTGAAGAGCAGGTGTGCATGCTGAAATGGATAGAGATAGAGGAAGGTGATGTGTTGAAAATTTTGTCAAACATTAAGATTGACAAACCACCAGGCCCGGACCAGATTTGTCCTCGGTTGCTTGGGGAAAGAGAAATGCAATTGCTTCGCCACTTGCGAAGATCTTTGCATCCTCGCTCTCCAATGAAGTCATACCAGAGGACTGGAGAGAGGCAAATGTAATTCCTCTCTTCAAGAAAGGAAATAGGGAAATCCCCGGCAATTACAGACCAGTAAGTCTCACATCTGTCGTCTGCAAGGTGTTAGAAAGGATTCTGAGGGATAGGATTTATAAGACCATAAGACATAGGAGTAGAAGTAAGGCCATTCGGCCCATCGAGTCCACTCCGCCAATCAATCATGGCTGATGAGCATTTCAACTCCACTTACCCACATTCTCCCGTAGCTCTTAATTCCTTGAGACTTATGACCATCTGGAAGAGCATGGCTTGATTAAACGCAGTCAACACGGCTTTGTGAGGGACAGGTCATGCCTCACAAACCTTGAGTTCTTTGAGGATGTGACTAGAAAAGTTGGTGAGGGTTGGGCTGTGGATGTCATGTATATGGACTTCAGCAAGGCATTTGATAAGGTTCCCCATGGTAGGCTCATTCAGAAGGTCAAGAGGAATGGGATACAGGGGAACATAGCTGTCTAGATACAGAATTGGCTGGCCAACAGAAGACAGCAAGTGGTAGTAGAAGGAAAGTATTCTGCCTGGAAGTCAGTGGTGAGTGGCGTTCCACAGGGCACTGTCCTTGGGCCTCTACTGTTTGTAATTTTTATTAATGACTTGGATGAGGGGATTGAAGGATGGGTCAGCAAGTTTGCAGATGGCACAAAGGTTGGAGGTGTCGTTGACAGTATAGAAGGCTGTTGTAGGCTGCAACGGGACATTGACAGGATGCAGAGGTGGGCTGAGAGTTGGCAGATGGAGTTCAACCTGGTATAAGTGCGAGGTGATGCATTTTGGAAGATCAAATTTGAAAGCTGAGTACAGGATTAAGGATAAGATTCTTGGCAGTGTGGAGGAACAGAGGGATCTTGGTGTGCAGGTACATAGATCCCTTAAAATGGCCAAAAAAAAGGACAGGGTTGTTAAGAAAGCATATGGTGTTTTGGCTTTCATTAACAGGGGGATTGAGTTTAAGAGTCGTGAGATCTTGTTTCAGCTCTATAAAACTTTGGTTCGACCATACTTGGAATACTGCATCCAATTCTGGTCGCCCTATTATAGGAAAGATGTGGACACTTTGGAGAGGGTTCAGAGGAGGTTTACCAGGATGCTGCCTGGACTGGAGGGCTTATCTTATGAAGAGAGGTTGACTGAGCTTGGACTTTTTTCATTGGAGAAAAGGAGGAGGAGAGGGGACCTAATTGAGCTATACAAGATAATGATAGAGGCATAGATAGGGTCGATAGCCAGAGACTATTTTCCAGGGCAGAAATAGCTAACATGAGGGGTCATAGTTTTAAGCTGGTTGGAGGAAAGTATAGAGGGAATGTCAGAGGTGGGTTCTTTACACAGAAAGTTGTGAGAGCATGGAATGTGTTACCAATAGCAGTTGTGGAAGCAAGGTCATTGGGGACATTTAAGAGGCGGCTGGACATGCATATGGTCACAGAAATTTGAGGGTCCAAACATGAAGATCAATGGTCGGCATAACATTGTGAGCTGAAGGGTATGTTCTGTGCTGTACTGTTGTATGTTCTATGTTAAAGCGATGTAATAAGGGAGGAAGGGTGAAGTGAGAAAAATCATTTGACACAGTGACTACCTAGGGTTTGGAACAAATTTCCAAGACAGACAATGAAGACAGGTGCAATTTCAGCATTCAAGAGAACATTGGATAAGTGTACGGATGAAAATTGTGGCAAGAATATAGCGGAAAAGGCAGATATTTGCGCTCGGTCATGATGCCCCTTCAAACAGCCAATGGAGCTATGAAGGGCGTGACGATACTGTGGCTATAAGCAGAGAATTTTGCCCTGGGTGATATTTGAAGAAACGTTTTAAGACAGTGGTGGATAAAGAATAGAGCTGGATAAAGCACACCCGGTGTAACCGCATTAGACCAGGAGTGGAGTCGACATTTCAGGTCAGAACATTTCATCAGGACCTGAACCGGCGATTCCCTTCCTCCTCTGTGCTTTTTCCAGCTCCACTCTTCATTCACTCTGACTCTCCAGCCTTCACAGTTCTCAGTATCTCCGAGCTGTGCTCCAGAATCAGTAAACGGCTTGTGTCGCCTTGTTTTCTTTTAAAGTTACAACAACTGGAACAACCTGTCTGGGTGCGGCCAAACGCTCACTAAAGGAAGATTTTTTGTTCAGTTTGTAGCAGTTGCTCTTGGAGTCTTGAAAAGATGGAAGCTATTTTTTCCCTGTCTCAATTACAGCCTAAAGCCGGGGTGGGGGAGGGAGGGGGAAATGGTGGGTGGGTGGGAGGGGGCTGGGAGAGGTGGGGGTGGGGGCTCTATGCCTGTTACAGGAGTTGCGTGTGAGAATATGTTTTCTGAATATGCGTTTCTCCATTTAAGAGTCATTTGGATAGGTATAAGAATATGAAGGGTTTGGAGGAATATGGGCTGGCTGCTGGCAGTGGGACTACATTGGGTTGGAATATCTGGTCGGCATGGACGGGTTGGACCGAAGGGTCTGTTTCCATGCTGTACATCTCTATGACTCTACGTTAGTATATTGGAACAGTTAATTAGTATTTGTAACTGTATCTATTACAATATTCAGTTAAGTTTTCCCATACAGTTATGTTAATCCAATTTCTGGCTTCTTTCATTGTATTTTAACTACAGTGAAAGAATAAAGTGCGTTTTTCATTAAATCCAATAGTTTGGCAAGATCAATTGCAAATGGAATGCCATTTGTTTTTACAGTAGTAAAAACGTTAAGGTCTAGAATATCCACATATTGGAGGGGATTTGGTTTGGTCTGTAGCACAGTGGGGACCCTTTCTGGGAACAAAGTCTCTGATTCCAGATTGATTTGAGGATTATTGACCTCAAAAGCGGCAAATGATAAAAATGAGTGTCTTTTACTTCACATGTTCAATGTGATATTTCAGTCACAGCATCAGTCTCAAGTTCATGATGAAATCTCAATTACACTGTGATAATGGGACGAAAATATTATTTATGCTCAATTCAGCTACAGCTACGCCAATTTAACTTCCTGGAACTTTACTCAAAACCGTTGATCAATAACGTAAATGCAGTTGCAATTACACTATGAATATAGTACATAAATTCAAACTCACTAACGGTAGTAATATACTATACCCACGTCTCCGTCATTCGATGCTGTTGGAAATCGGACAGTTTGATGCAGTTGAAGCAATGAGTGTTACCTGACACAATAAGTCGTTCTAAATGTACAGGTAAGGAATTGGGCAGGTAATATGAGGATATTACGCAATGAAAGTGGTGAAATGCCAACAATGAAGAAGACAATTTCGCTTACATTAAGATCATAGATTATGTCAGTAAGAGCAAGAAGTCGTCTGATAAAATGTGGAATTAACACCGTTACTGTTTAAAATGACGCAAAAGTAATGGTAAATTACGTGAGTGAAACTAACTGCATTAAGTCGGATGACGACTTCTTATTGAATAAAATTGGATACAAAAAACACCTTTAAAATGAAGAGAAAAACACGACAGGTGAAATGGAATTCCAAGCACTTACTTGATGATTAACACAGTCAGATAGTAAGGAGAATAATTTACCTGGAACTCCAATAGCGGCAAGGATCGGATAGTAAATACAAATACTGGACCTATCGGTATCTCATGCATTTCAAACAACAAATTTGAGAGTTTTCTGCACTTCCTGGAAAAGTACTCACACTTATACCTGATGGGCTAAAATTATATCCTCCTGGGGTAAAATTAAATCTCCAGGCATGAAGTTTATTCTGAGAAAGAAAGTAGTGCAGCTGCTCATTTGTTTTTATCTGTTGATGGAACCGTATTTTCTCATGTACTGTGACAGTGTCTAAAGAGAAAAAAGATATGTATCCAGAATTATCCCAATAATATTTATTCTTAAGAAATAATGGAAGCCTGGACAGTACCACTTAGTACCATGTGGGAGAGACCGCTCCTGACCAAGCATGGTGAAGTTTTTTTTAGAATAAATGAGGACATGTTTGCATTTTGATTTTCTGTGATTGCGTATGCTTACCAAAAAGTACTGTGATTCCAAATTGTCCAAGATACTTAAACTCGTGAACATTATATGCATGAGAGCAGATCCATTTCTCCATAGTTCATTCAGGCTGAACTTGTGAAAGTTAACAGAGATGTACTCTGTGACAACATATCCTGTTCAGCATTTTGTATCTTTACTGGAAACTATTTCATCAGTTCATTCTGTGTTCAATGTCGGATTCGTTTGGTGCAGTTCATAATGCAACAAATTTAATCATATATAATTCCGTACTTTCTTCGGCACTTGACCATCAGAATTGTTAAATACAGTACAGTCACAAGCATTTAAGTTAAATAATGCCGAGTACGGACAGATCCAGATCCGGTCCAGAAATTACATTTAGTGCTGTGAAGATTATGTTCCATTTTGGCAGACCTGTCACTGAAATTATTTGGACAGGTGAGCCAGTTCATATCAAAGGAGGACAAGACTAGTTCAAGAAATGCATATTCAGTTTTGACAAGTGCAGATCTGTGCACTTACATTGAATGTGAAGTTGTTACGTTCAACGATTTCATTTCAATTTTGATCAGTCCCTGTTTTCACAGGCAGCACAGAAGTTCAATTATTCGAATTTCCATTTTCGCCCTTTCAAACCTTCATATGTTCATTTTAAATTTTAACATTAACTTTCAATGCGTTAAACTTTTCCAGTTTCTGACTGTCAGCTGTCAATCATGATCACGGTGATGCAATCAACATACACATCAACATTGAATGGACTCCGCGACATTGGCTTGTTTTAAATTGCATATTCCAATTCACTATTTTTGTACATCTACAAGCCAGTTATACCAATGAAGCAACCTCCTACAGACAGCATTAAATTCGGCATTTCCCGTTGCTTTGCTGGCAACAACTACCCAAACACAATTGGAAGATGCTGGAACAATGTCCTTTCCCGTTCCATGCGACCGCTTTAGCTGTTTGTCCAAAACATGCACTTCAATGGCTTCTGCTAAATAATGGAACAGGTCCAGGGCAAGTTCACAATTTCGATCCAAAATGTGGCTTCTTGACAGGAGACAGAGGATGGTGGGAGACGGCTGTTTTTTTGACTGGTGCACGGTCTGCAGTGGCGTGCCAGAGTGGTCAGAGCTGCACGCATTATTGTTCAATAATTGTTAGTGATACCCATAAATTAAGGGTAAATGTAGGGGAATGGGTCTGGGTAGGTTACTCCTTGGTGGGTCGGTGTGGAGTTGTTCGGCTGAAGGGCCTGTTTCCATTCTGTAGGAAATCTTTTAAAAATAAAATGTTCAAAAAATATTTTTGACAGTTTGCTGATCCTGGGGGAATGGATAGGAAGGGACGGGAGCGAACGGGATAGGGTGTGAGGGCAGGGGAAGGGTGTGTGGGTCAGGAAGGGGAGTAGTGAGAGAAACAGTGGGCCAAGGTTTTGCGGTGGGTTGGCCAGCAAAGAACGGCCACAGTTTCCAACCCACCCATCCCGCTCTGTTCTCTTCCACTACTCCCTGCTCCACTCTTTCACATTGGCAACCAACGCAGTAATAACGATGTGCATGTTTACAGTTTTCCATCAGTCTCGGTCACCAGCACATGAACAAGCAGCTCCCAACAGCATACTACACACACTCCTGTCAGCACAGCAATGATTTAACGCAATAACCTTTTTTCAGCTCCATTCACACCAGAAAAATAGTTAAGGGAGAAATAAAAAAATACAAAACTGACCAGGTAACTTAAGCAGTTTCCATGATGCATGGAGCTTATTCCATTTGATTAAAATATGCCCCTCATCTTGAAATCCCCAGCCGTGCGATAGGACACCTGCCATCCATCCTATATATGCCCCTCAGGATTTTAGAAACCTCCAAAAGGCCAAGCTCAACCTCCCATGCTCCTGTGAAAGAATTCCCGCCAGTCCCACGTCTAATTATCACCCAATCCTTCCATCTCAGCGACATCCAGGTGCGTTTTGTTTTGAACCCTCTCCATCTGAATCAAACATCCTGACACAACATCCTCAGAGACTCTAGTCATACTAGTCATCAAAGACATCTCTGAGATGACGACCAGACTTGTCCAATCTCTTGCCATCATGGTAGCCCACGAACCTACCTAAATATTGAAACTGATGAACGTAATGAACCCTAATACACCAGGTTACTAAGACCTTTAAGTGCCATAACTCAAAAGACGGCTCGGTTTGAATAGGGAGGTGGACAGACGAAAGCATTTATAACCGCTAAAGTGGACGAAGAACTGACAGGTCGCCAGCTCCTTGGATATCTGGCTTCACCTGTGAATGACAAGTCGCGAGAAGTTCAAGATGTAACCATGTGGAGCTTCTAGCAAAGGAAAAAAGGGAAAGCAATACCTTTGGGCTTCGGGTCCAGAAAACTGTCTGAGGCAGCTACGCGTTACACAGTATTTGAAAATCAACTTCCGGCCTGCTATTGGGCTCACGTCGGGCAGACCTGTGTTCAGAAAATGCTCCTCAGACCTGAATGACCAATTCTGATGAGAGTGTTATCTGACATTGTGACTCACAAGGTCGGTACAGACGAACACAGCTCCATTGTAAAATGGAAATGGGATATAACTGATGGAGACAAGAAAGGCACGGTAGCTCAGTGGTTTAGCACTGCTGCCTCACAGCGCCAGGGACCCCGGTTCCTGCTAAATTGCCCATCGTGTTCAAGGATGTGTAGGTTAGGTGCATTAGTCAGGGGTAAAATATAGAGTCGTAGGATAGGGGAATGGGGCTGTGTGGGTTAATCTGGAGGGACAGTGTGGACTTGTTGGGCTGAAGGGCATGTTTCCACACTGTAGAGATTGTATAAAAAAGGGAAAAGAACAGATTGCCAAATTTCATGAATAAATAGCTGAATACCCATTAGGTGAATAACCCCAAGTTCCGACCTAACCATGTCTACAGCTCCCGTTCATTGGGGCGGGCGTTCCGGTCAAAGATCCGCGTCACTGGGCTCGGTTCACTGATGGGTCTGTCCCTGGAAGGCTGGCTGATCGTCGTGGCCACTGGCTGCATTGAATCCCTCTACACAGAGTATTATCCATTGGGAAGGAGGTGGGGTGGGGAATGAGGTGCGGGTGCGTTGGAGGTGGTCGAGCAGGTATGCCGAATGGGCAACTGTGGTCCGAGCACAAGAGTCAGATTCTGCACATGTATACTGACTCGTGGGTGGATGCTGATCACCTTGGCTGTGTGGATGCCGAACTGGCAGACACATAATTGGAAGATTGCTGGGAACAAAATTATGTAAAAAAAGATGGGGGAAGGCGCTGCACATAAAAATTACTGTGTAGCATGTTAATGCCCATGTAAAGAATGGTTTGGAATCTGCCGAGTATAACAATATTGGAGACGGAATAGTAAAAGCCAGAAGAATTGAAGGTACCACCAAAGAGTATCAGGCTGGAAAATGGGCTCATGAAATGTCAGGACATTTAGGGTGTCACGGCACTTTGCAATGGGCAAGAGATCGAGGTTTGCACTTACCCGCCCACCGGATGAAAGATGTCACTGGCAGGTGTAAAATATCTGAACAAGAAAAACACGTATCACTGCCGAAAAAAGCCAATCAAGGTCGGAGATCAACCTGCTTAAATCTGGCAGATTGAATGTGTTGGCCCATTACTATGACAACAACGATATCAGTATCTGTTAACCACAGAGGTTACTTACAATAGGCTCATGTTAGCTTTCCCGACAATCAAAGCAAATCAGAGTTACACTGTTAAGGCCTGGAACAGTTGATAGCCTAGTATGATGAACCATCAGAAATACAATCAGATAAAATGCCTCACACTTCACAGGTCGACAGGTGCCGCAATGGGCTGCACACAATGGGAAATATTGGATGTTTCACATTCCTTATTACCCTCAACCTTGTAGAACGAATGGGGTCGGTTACTAAAACAACAAACATTGTGGGGGTGGATCAAAGTGCCGCCACAGGCATTGTATAATCTGAATAATCGACCTTTGAAAGGAGAGACATCGATGAGAGCAATATTGAAAAGAGGTGGCCAGTTACATCCTCCTAGTAAACCTACAACATCTGACGACCTTTGTACATGGGGAAAGGTGAGGGTGTACTTCCCAAAACACCCACTGACGATTAGAGTGGTGCTGGAATCTAGTCTTGACTCTGATCTGACTCTGACTCTGAATTTGCAGTCGTCACTTACGTCCTATTATACACTCACTGAAGCCTGGTGAGATACTAACCGGCAGAAAAAGGGATACCTTTTAGATATTGATAACAGGATAGAATGTAACCGAAAATAAGAAAAAGGAGCATGAGTTGTCAAAGATAGTAGCTTCCCTACAGTATGGAAATAAGCCCTTCCACCCAACAAGTCCACAGGACCCTCTGAAGAGAATCCCACCCAGATCCATTCCCCGGCACGTACCACTGACTAATGCACCTAACACCATGGGCAATCTAATATGGCATAGGGGAGTGTCAAAGAATACAGGAGAATATAGATGGACTGGAGAGTTGGGCGGAGAAGTGCCAGACAGTGTTCATGTTAGGCAAATGTGTGGTGATGAATTTTGGGAAGTCTCATTCTAGAGCGAATTGTACAGTAAACGGAAGAGCCTTGGGTTAAGTTGATGAGCAGAGAGATCTGGCAGTGCACGTCCTTTGTACCCTGAAGGTTGCTGCACAGGTGGATAGAGTGGTCAAGAAGGTATATGGTATGCTTGTCTTCATCGGACGCAGTGTTGAGTATAAGAGCTGGCAGGTCACGTTAAAATGGTACAAGACATTGGTTCGGCTGCATTTAGAATTCTGTGTATGGTTCTGGTCGCCACATTACCAAAACGATGTGGATGCTTTGCAGAGGGCGCAAAGGTTTATGAGGATGTTGCCTGGTATGGAAGGTGCTAGCTATGAAGAGAGATTGTTTTAATTAGAAGAAAGAAGATTGTTTCATTAGAAGAAAGAAGATTGAGGGGGGAAACTGATTGAGGTCGACAAAATCATAAAGAATATACACAGGATAGATCGAGATAAGCTTTTTCCGAGGGTGAAGGATTCAATAATGAGAGGTGAGAGGTGAAATGTTTAATGGGGATACGCGTGGCAAGTGCTTTACACAGAGGTTGGTCAGTGCCTTTTGTAAGCCGAGATAGGAGAGGCAGGCACCTTAGATTCATTTAAGATGCACCTGGACAGATGCAGGAGTAGGAGGGGAGCAGAGGGATACAGATGCTTAGGAATTGGGCGATAGGTTTAGAAAGTGGATTTGAATCGGCTCAAGCTTGGAGGGCATAAAGGCCTGTTTCTGGGATATAAATATTGTTTGTTCTGTTTCTTTGATGTTGATTTAACCTGAGAGTCACCACGTTTCAAGCGAGTTGGTCAAACCATGTATAAAAGAAAAGTACAGCAAATTCTAGAAAGCTGCATTGAAGCGAATAAATATGCTGTTAAATTGGTCAGCATAGGCAAGTATAATGACAGATTTGAACAAACATTGAATTGAACATTTCTGGCCAGCGGTGCGAATTTATGAGCACATTTTTTTTCGAGGCAAGGTTCCTTTCTGGAGGCCCGGGTTCCTAAAGTTTACTCAGTTGTCTAGCTGCAGTCAGGTAAGTACAACACACAATAAAGTAGCAATTAATTCTTTTATTTTACATAATTGAACACCATTCTAGAATTCTCGAATTCCCTTTGGTTGACGAGTCAAAAGTTATATTATTATCTCTGCTCTGTAAGACTTAACAAAGCATTGGATTTCTATTCCACTGATATTAACACAGTATCACGGTCTACATTTTGTCCATTGTTCCAGGTCGTTGCCGTATTTTGCAATGACATCAAAGATAGGCTTACTGCCTCACATGTTCGTAAGTTGTCTGATACTTTTTGTGTGTGTGGTGTCATATCATTTTTCACATATTCTATGAGATCTCCTATGCTCTGCCAGGCTTTTCAGGCACTTTGGAAAAACCTGTTTGCACAATCTGCAAAAACCTGCATCAACCAGATTTGCGATTCTCAATCGGACATTTCCAAACAAGCTGTTCTCTGCATAAGATCTTTCCAATAATACATCATGCGTGATGCTTTTTTCTTGTGGTTATTCTGCTGTGTGCTACAGAGAGGGGCAGTTTCTATTCTCCATGCGAATACAGTGCGATTATTGCCTAACTTTGAAAAAGCCAAGGAAGTGGATAGATGTGTTGACACTGTGATTGTGAGCGTGTTGATTGGTTATAAGCGAGGGTCCATGTTTTGATGGACTGTATTGGTCAATCTGTTCGGTGAACGAAATTCAACCTATATCAAGTTGGGTTTGTAAGCGGCAGTTATGTGAAAAGACACGTGATGCTGTCTTGTTGCAGTTTGTTCCATGATCATTTTGCCCTGAGGGTGTGGATTTCGGGATATGCTTGAATTGGTAATGTAGTTGTCTGCTGGGTAGACAGTGCTGTGTTTCGTGCGTTGATCAGTTGACTAGAGGTCTAGTATCTGTATTTCCTTCACGGGAACTCAGCTTGATATAAGGAAGTAAAGAAACATATAAGGTTAAAAGAGAAAAAGTATAACTTAGCGAAGATAAGCGGGAAAACGGAGGACTGGGAAGCTTTTAAAGAACAACAGAGGATTAGTAAGAAGGAAATACGCAGAGAAAAAATGAGGTACGAAGGTAAACTGGCCAAGAATATAAAGGAGGATAGTAAAAGCTTTTTTAGGTATGTCCAAGGCAAAAAAATGGTTAGGACAAAAATTGGGCCCTTGAAGACAGAAGCAGGGGAATATATTACTGGGAACGAAGAAATGGCAGAGGAATTAAATGGGTACTTCAGATCTGTGTTCACTGGGGAAGACACAAGCAATCTCCCTGAGGTAACAGTGGCTGAAGGACCTGAACTTAAGGGAATTTCTATTTGCCAGGATTTGGTGTTGGAGAGACTGTTAGGTCTGAAGGTTGATAAGTCTCCGGGACCTGATGGCCTGCATCCCAGGGTACTGAAGGAGGTGGCTCGGGAAATCGTGGATGCGCTGGTGATTATTTTCCAGAGTTCAATAGAATCGGGGTTGGTTCCTGAGGATTGGAGGGCGGCTAATGTTGTGCCACTTTTTAAGAAGGGTGGGCGGGAGAAAGCAGGAAATTATAGACCAGTTAGTCTGACCTCAGTGGTGGGAAAGATGCTGGAGTCTATTATAAAGGATGAAATTACGGCACATCTGGATAATAGTAACAGGATAGGACAGAGTCAGCATGGATTTATGAAGGGGAAATCATGCTTGACTAATCTTCTTGAATTTTTTGAGGATGTAACTCGGAAGATGGACGAGGGAGATCCAGTGGATGTAGTGTACCTGGACTTTCAGAAAGCTTTGATAAAGTCCCACACAAGAGGTTAGTGAGTAAAATTAGGGCGCATGGGATTGGGGGCAAAGTACTAGATTGGATAGAGAATTGGTTGGCTAACAGGAAACAAAGGGTAGTGATTAACGGCTCCATTTCGAAATGGCAGGCAGTGACCAGTGGGGTACCGCAGGGATCCGTGCTGGGACCGCAGCTTTTTACAATATATGTAAATGATATAGAAGATGGTATCAGCAATAACATTAGCAAATTTGCTGATGACACAAAGCTAGGTGGTAGGGTGAAATGTGATGAGGATGTTTGGGGATTACAGGGTGACCTGGACAAGTTAGGTGAGTGGGCAGATGCATGGCAGATGCAGTTTAATGTGGATAAATGTCTGGTTATCCACTTTGGTGGCAAGAACAGGAAGGCAGATTACTACCTCAATGGTATCAAATTAGGTAAAGGGGCTGTTCAGAGAGATCTGGGTGTTCTTGTCCACCAGTCAATGAAGGCAAGCATGCAGGTACAGCAGGTCGTGAAGAAGGCTAATAGCATGCTGGCCTTCATAACAAGAGGGATTGAGTATAGAAGCAAAGAGGTGCTTCTGCAGCTGTACAGGGCCCTGGTGAGACCACACCTGGAGTACTGTGTACAGTTCTGGTCTCCAAATTTGAGGAAAGACATTCTGGCTATTGAGGGAGTGCAGCGTAGGTTCACGAGGTCAATTCCTGGAATGGCAGGATTGCCTTACACGGAAAGACTGAAGCGACTGGGCTTGTATACCCTTGAGTTTAGAAGACTGAGAGGGGATCTGATTGAAACGTATAGGCTTATGAAAGGACTGGACACTCTGGCAGGAGGGAACATATTTCCGTTGATGGGGGAGTGCCGAACCAGAGGACACAACTTAAAAATACGGGGTAGACCATTTAGGACAGAGATGAGGAGAAACTACTTCACACAGAGAGTGGTGGCTGTGTGGAATGCTCTGCCCCAGAGGGCAGTGGAGGCCCAGTCTCTGGATTCTTTTAAGAAAGAATTGGATAGAGCTCTTAAAGATAGTGGAGTCAAGGGGTATGGAGATAAGGCTGGAACAGGATACTAATTAGGAATGATCAGCCATGATCATATTGTATGGCGGTGCAGGCTCGAAGGGCAGAATGGCCTACTCCTGCATCTATTGTCTATTGTCTATTGTCTATTGTCTATTGTCATATAAAAGCCAATCATTCTTCCTTCAAAATTAACATTAGAAGTGATCGTCTGTTGCATGCACAAACTAATGCAAGACACAGCACGCCTTTCATCGACATGACACAGCATGGCAAGTGCAATGTCCATCATGAAGTTTCAACTCCAATTTCTCATTGATTTTTAGATGTCTCTTGGTGAATTTAACTTATGGATTCCGTGGCATTGAGTGGAAAAAAAAGTAAATGATTCCCTCCAGAGAGCCAACGTGATATTGCATGCTTGAACAGCTGAAGTAACTCGACTGATTTTGTGTGCATAACCATAAGCTAGTTACTAACTTTCTTTGATGAGAGATTCAAATATCCACACAGGACATGAAGGTTAAGAGACTCCACTGTTCTCTAGCCACTTGTAAATGTAAAATATTGTGAAATATGCAATAAAAATGGGAATTAACAGAATAATCTGCAGGGCTGATGCACATGACTTTATAGAGTCCAGTCGTTACACATGACACAACTTCAGAATTTCAAAGATACTCAATGGAAAGGTATTTGTCAAGAAAGTGAAGGCTGCAATGTGAATGAGAGTTCATGTTGGTTTCCTTCATTTTGCATTTTTGAGCATTTTAGCAAAGAGTCTCAATGGATATTTCATAGCATTCTTTCCCTCTTCTCTGATTTGTCTCTGGGTGCCAGCGTAAATAAATGGATTGATGCAAGAGCTCAATAGCTGGAGCATGTATCCGCTTTGTTGGACAATAAATATGACTCTGCTGATATCGGAACCAGATGAATATGGAATATTTGCAATTCGGACGTAAATGATTGTAACAAAGTACAACAAATATAACAAAATGAAGCTTCCCGAGATGCCAAAGAGTAAAACAATGGACTTTTTGCGCTTCTCCATCTCTGTGTCACTCTGATTCTCTCCATTGCTCTGAGCCCGGAGTCTCCGACGGGCTCGATTGCCTGCAAAAATATGCCTGACGGTCAAAACATTTAGCAATATAATCAGAATGAAGGGAAGACAAGGAGTTAAAATTAAACGAATCCAGTCATATGCAGCCCATTCCATGGTGGCGTAATATTCTACTTTTAGACCACAGAACCAGGGTATATTGTCAATTATGTACATAGGTTCATAAGTAAAGTACACAAAGATATTTTTTATAAAGAACAGTGCAGACACAATTCCTATCACCCAGGAAGCCACCCTCTTTGTGCAATATTTTAATTTCAGATTTTGGCAAAATATGGCCACAAATCGATCAAAGGTGAAAGCCACTGTTAACCAGACAGAACTGTCAATGACTGCAAAATTTACTGAATTGCGAACACTGCAAACTGGTGTGATAGACAGGAAACTAAATCGGAAGTAAATCCCAGCAATCCGGTTTAATATTACAACCGTGATAATAACCAGCAGATCTGCTGCTGCCATCGAGACAAGATAATATGTGATACATCTCGAGAGACCACATCTTCTTCGAGACAAGATCACAATCACTGCCAGGTTTGCTGCAAGGGAAAGAGATAAAAACTGATATGAGTTGCAATTTTGACTCAGAAAGCAATAATCCGTTTGGTGGATTTCTCATAAAATTTAGAATGTTTATATTAATTCTATGTTGAAGGAATCGTTTACATTATTAGCAATTGTGCATTAGCCTCACCACAGCACTCCACGTTTATAATGAAATGTTTGGATAGAATTTTTAAAATCATAGGAATCTGAAGAAACTTCATAAAGGAGAAACCAAGGAAACAAACACAAGTCGGGACTTATATTACAAAAGAAATATTGAAAATACAGGAAAAAAAAACAAAATTAAAAAGTCATTATAAATTTGGAAATGCAGAATTATGAGGACTGTATTCCACAGACGTGTGTCATTTCAACTCACTATCTTGGAAACATTTGCATTAATCTTGTTCATAAATATCCTAAAACAAACATAAGTGAATCAGCATTCTTGCGACTTTGTGGAGGTTGTTTACATAGGTTGTAATTGAAAATTTGATCTCTTCACTGGATTATGACTTGACAGCTTGAACCACAGGTTAAAATATTATATATCTTGGGTCATGTTGGGAACCATTGTTTTACCTGGGGTTATTGGATGCATTGAAGAAGTTGGGATTATTTGCCTTGGAGTGTAAAAGGCGGAGATGTGATTTGGTTGATTTTTTTGAAAAGCAAGGATGGATTGGAGAGTGCACAGGAAGAAGCTATTCACTGTCATAAAGGAGAAAAATGAGAGCATAAAGCGCTGCAATAAAGATGGAAGGGTGAAGTGAGAAAAATCTTTTTGACACAGTGACTACCGAGGGTATGGAACAAATTTCCAAGGCAGGTCATGAAGGCAAGTGCAATTTCAGCATTTGAGACAGCCTTGGATAAGTGTGTGGATGAAAATTGTGTGCAAGCATATACCAGAAAAGGCAGATATTTGAGCTTGGTCATGATGCTCCTTCGAACAGCCAATGGAGCTATGAAGGGCGTGACGATACTGTGGCTATAAACAGAGAATTTTGCCCTGTCTCAATTACAGACTAAAGTTGATGGGGGTGGGGTGGGGTGCGCTCTGTCTGCTTTGGAGTTGCGAGTAAGACAACCTGATTTCGGAATTTGCATTTCTCCAATCGACGTTATTATGTTGGAACAGTTAATTAGTATTTGTTACTGTATCTATTACAGTATTGTGCTAAGTTTTCCAATATAGTTAAATTAATCCAATTCCTGGCTTCTTTCAATGTATTTTAACTATAGTGAAAGGATAAAGTGTGTTTTACTTTAAATCCAATAGTTTGGCAATATCACTTGCATCTGGAATGTAATATATTACATTTGCCTTTACAGTAAAAAAAACGTTAAGGTCTGGAATATCCACATATTGGAGGGGATTTGGTTTGGTCTATAACACAGTGGGGACTCTTTCTGGGAACAAAGTCTCTGATTCCAGATTGATTTGAGGATTATTGGCCTCAAAAGCGGCAAATAATAAAAATGAGTGTCTTTCACTTCACATGTTCAATGTGATATTTCAGCCACAGCATCAGTTCATGATGAAATCTCAATTACACTGTGATAATGGGACGAAAATATTATTTATGCTCAATTCAACAGCAGTTGCACCAATTTAAATTCCTGGTACTTCACTCAAAACCGTTTTATCAACAACGTAAATGCAATTGCAATTACACTATGAATATAGTACATAAATTCAAACTCACTAACGGGAGTAATATACTATACCTACGTCTCCGTCATTAGATGATGTTGGAAATCGGACAGTTTGATGTAGTGGAAGCAATGAGTGTTACCTGACACAATAAGTCGTTCTAAATGTACAGGTAAGGAATTGTGCAGTAATATGAGGATATTGCGCAATGAAAGTGGTGAAATGCCAACAATGAAGAATACAATTTCACTTACATTAAGATGATAGATTATGTCAGTAACTGCAAGACGCCATCGGATAAAATGTGGAATTAACACCGTTACTGTTTAAAATGACGCAAAAGTAATGATAAATTACATGAGTGAAACTAACTGCATTAAGTCGGATGGCGACATCTTATTGTATAAAATTGGAGGAAAAAACAAACCTTTAAAATGAAGAGAAAAACACGAAAGGTGAAATGTAATTCCAAGCACTTACTTGATGATTAACACAGTCAGATACTAACGAGAATAATTTACCTGGAACTCCAATAGCGGCAAGGATCGGATAGTAAATGGCAAACACTGGACCTATCGGTATCCCATGCGTTTCAAACAACACATTTGAGAGTTTTCTGCTCTGCCTGGAAAAGTACTCACATTTACACCTGATGTCAGTCTCCTGGGATAAAATTAAATTTCCAGACATAAAGTTTATTCTGAGAAAGAGAGTAGTGCAGCTGCTCATTTGTTTTTATTTGTTGATGGAACGATCTTTTCTCATGTATTGAGACAATTTCTAAAGAGAAAAAAGGTATGTGTACAGAATTGTCCCAATAATATTTATTCTAAAGAAATAATGGAAGCCTGGACAGTACCACTTAGTACCATGGAGAAGAGACCGCTCCTGACCAAGCATGGTGAAGTTGTTTTTTCGAATAAATGAGGACTTGTTTGTATTTTGATTTTCTGTGATTGCGTATGCTTACCAAAATGTACTGTGATTCCAAATTGTCCAAGATACTTACTCTCGTGATTCCAAATTGTCCAAGATACTTACTCTCGTAAACATCATAGGCATGCCTTAAGTGTGCCCAGTCCAGTTCAGTCCTGCACATTGGGAGTACACAGGCAGAAGTTTTCGTGTGTACCACACTGCAGTTTGGCGTTAATGTTATGCTTATTTGTGACCTGCACAGTTGTCCGAGAGCAGGTCCATTTCTCCATAGTTCATTCAGGCTGAACTTGTGAAAGTTAACAGAGGTGTAGTCTGTGACAACATATCCTGTTCAGCATTTTGAATCTTTACCGAAAATTGGTATAAATCATTAGTTAAATTCTTTGTTCAATGTCATGCATTTAAGTTTGATAACGGACAGATCCCGTTCAGGTCCCGAACTTACATTTAGTGCAGTGAAGATTATTTTCCATTTTGACAGACCGGTCACTCAATTTAGTTGGACAGGTGAGCCAGTTCATATCGAAGCAGGACAAGGCTAGTTCAAGAAATGCATATTCAGTTTTGACGAGTGCAGATCTGTGCACTTACATTGAATGTGAAGTTGTTATGTTCAACGGTTTCATTTCAATTTTGATCAGTCCCTGTTTTCACAGGCAGCACCGAAGATCAATTATTCGAATTTCCATTTTCGCCCTTTCAAACCTTCAGCTGTTCATTTTAAATTTTAACATTAACTTTCAACCCGTTAAACTTTTCCAGTTTCTGACTGTCAGCTGTCAATCATGATCACGGTGATGCAATCAACATACACATCAACATTGAATGGACTCCGCGACATTGGCTTGTTTTAAATTGCATATTCCAATTCACTATTTTTGTACATCTACAAGGCAGTTATACCAATGAAGCAACCTCCTACAGACAACTTTAAATTCGGCATTTCCCGTTGCTTTGCTGGCAACAACTACCCAAACACAATTGGAAGCTGCGAGAACAATGTCCTTTCCCGTTCCATGCGTCCGCTTCAGCTGTTTGTCCAAAACATGCACTTCAATGGCTTCTGCTAAATAATGGTACAGGTCCAGGGCAAGTTCACAATTTCGATCTAAAATGTGGCTTCTTGACAGAAGACAGAGGATGGTGGGAGACGGCTGTTTTTTTTGACCGGTACACGGTCTGCAGTGGCGTGCCAGAGTGGTCAGAGCTGCACGCATTATTGTTCAATAATTGTTTGTGATACCCATAAATTAAGGGTAAATGTACGGGAATGAATCTGGGTGGGTTACTCCATAGTGGGTAGGTGTGGTGTTGTTCGGCTGAAGGGCCTGTTTCTATTCTGTAGGAAATCTTTTTTAAAATTCTTCAAAAAATATTTTTGACATTTTGCTGATCCTGGGGGGATGGATAGGAAAGGAGGGGAGGGAATGGGATGGGGTGTGGGTGCAGGGGAAGGGTGTATGGGTCAGGTAGGGGAGCAGTGAGAGAAACAGTGGAGAAACAGTGGACCAGGGTTTTGTGGTGGGTTGGCCAGCAAAGAACGGCCACAGTTTCCAACCCACCCATCCCGCTCTGTTCTCTGCCACTACTCCCTGCTCTACACTTTCACATTAGCAACCAACGCGGTGACAACGATGTGCATGTTTACAGTTTTCCATCAATCTCGGTCACCAGCACATGAACAAGCAGCTCCCAACAGCATACGGCACATACTCCTCAGTTCTGAAACTGTGCTGCTGGAAAAGCGCAGCGGGTCAGGCAGCATCCAAGGATCAGGAGAATCGATGTTTCGGGCATGTGCCCTCCTTCAGGGTGATTCCTGAAGACGGGCTTATGCCCGAAACGTCGATTCTCCTGTTACTTGGATGCTGCCTCACCTGCTGCGCTTTTCCAGCAACACATTTTCAGCTCTGATCTCCAGCATCTGCAGTCCTCACATACTCCTCAGTCAGCACAGCAATGATTTGACGCAATAACCTTTTTTCAGCTCCATTCACACCAAGAAAAAGAAACAGTTCAGGGAGAAATAAAAAAATACAAAACTGACCAGTTAACTTAAGCAGTTTCCATGATGCATGGAGCTTATTCCATTTGATTAAAATATGCCCCTCATCTTGAAATCCCCAGCCGTGCGATAGGACACCTGCCATCGATCCTATATATGTCCCACAGGATTTTAGAAACCTCCATAAGGCCAACCTCAACTTCCCATGCTCCTTTGAAAGAATTCCCCGCCAGTCCCGCGTCTAATTATTACCCAATCCTTCCATCTCAGCAACATCCAGGTGCATTTTGTTTTGAACCCTCTCCATCTGAATCAAACATCCTGACACAACATCCTCAGAGACTCGAGCCATACTACCATACATCAAAGACATCTCTGAGATGACTACCAGGCTACTCCAATCCCTTGCGATCATGATAGCCCACAAACCTACTTGCATATTGAAACAACTACTGATGAACCTAATGAACCCTAATGGACCTCGTTACAAAGACCTTTATATGTCATTACTCGAAAAACGGCTCAGTTTGAATAAAGAGATGAACAGCCGAAAGCATTTATAACCACTAAAGGGCCGTAGAACTGACAGGTCGCCAGTTCCTTGGATATCTGGCTTCACCTCTGAATGACAAGTCGCGAGTAGTTCAAGATGTAACCATGTGGAGCTTCTAGCAAAGGGATAAAGGAAAATCATTACCTTTGGGCTTCAGGTCCAGAAAACTGTCTGAGGCAGCTACGCGTTACACAGTATTTGAAAATCAACTTCCGGCCTGCTATTGGGCTCACCTCGGGCAGACCTGTGTTCAGAAAATGCTCCTCAGACCTGAATGACCAATTCTGATGAGAGTGTTATCTGACATTGTGACTCACAAGGTCGGTACAGACTAACACAGCTCCATTGTAAAATGGAAATGGGACATAACTGATGGAGACAAGAAAGGCACGGTAGCTCAGTGGTTTAGCACTGCTGCCTCACAGAACAAGGTACCCCGGTTCCTGCTAAATTGCCCATCGTGTTTAGGGATATGTAGGTTAGGTGCATTAGTCAGGGGTAAAATGTAGAGTCGTAGGATAGGGGAATGGGGCTGTGTGGGTTAATCTGGAGGGTCAGTGTGGACTTGGGCTGAAGGGCCTCTTCCCACACTGTAGAGATTGTATAAAAAAAGGGAAAAGAACAGATTGCCAAATTTCATGAATAAATAGCTGAATACCCATTAGGTGAATAACCCCAAGTTCCGACCTAGCCATGTCTACAGCTCCCGTTCATTGGGGCGGGCGTTCCGGTCAAACAACTGCTCGAAGATCCGTGTCACTGGGCTCGGTTCACTGATGCGTCTGTCCCTGGAAGGCTGGCTGATCGCTGTGGCCACTGGCTGCATTGAATCCCTCTACACAGAGTAATATCCATTGTGAAGGAGGTGGGGTGGTGAATGAGGTGCGGGTGCGTTGGAGGTGGTCGAGCCGGTATGCCGAATGGGCAACTGTGGTCCGAGCACGAAACCAAGAGTCAGATTCTGCACATGTATACTGACTCGTGGGTGGATGCTGATCACCTTGGCTGTGTGGATGCCGAACTGTCAGACACATAATTGGAAGATTGCTGGGAACAAAATTATGTAAACAAAGATGGGGGAAGGCGCTGCACATAAAAATTACTGTGTAGCATGTTAATGCCCATGTAAAGAATGGCTTGGAATCTGTTGATCATAACAATACTGGAGACGGAATAGTAAAAACCAGAAGAATCGAAGATACCAGCGAAGATTGTCTGGCTGGAAAATGGGCTCATGAAATGTCAGGACATTTATGGTGTCACGGCACTTTGCAATGGGCAAGAGATCGAGGTTTGCACTTACCCGCCCACCGGATGAAAGATGTCACTGGTAGGTGTAAAATATCTGAACAAGAAAAACACGTATCACTGCCGATAAAAGCCAATCAAGGTAGGAGATCAACCTGCTCAAATCTGGCAGATTGAATGTGTTGGCCCATTACCATGACAACAACGATATCAGTATCTGTTAACCACAGAGGTTACTTACAACAGGCTCGTGTTAGCGTTCCCGACAATCAAAGCAAACCCGAGAAACACTGATGATGCCTGGAACAGTTGATTTCCAGTATGATGAGCCATCAGAAATACAATCAGATAAAATGCCTCACACTTCACAGGTCAACAGGTGCCGCAATGGGCTGCACACAATGGGAAATATTGGATGTTCCATATTCCTTATTAACCTCAACCTTGTAGAATGAATGGGGTGGGTTATGAAAACAACAAACATTGTGGGGGTGGATCAAAGTGCCGCCACAGGCATTGTATAATCTGAATAATCGACCTTTGAAAGGAGAAACATCGATGAGAGCAATATTGAAAAGAGGTGGCCAGTTGCATCCTCCTAGTAAACCTACAACATCTGACGACCTTTGTACAGGGGGAAGGGTGTGGATATACTGCCAATAACACCCGCTGACGATTAGAGTGGTGCTGGAATCTAGTCTTATCTCTGATCGCCAGAATTTGCAGTCGTCACTTACGTCCTATTTTACACTCACTGAAGCCTGGTGAGATACTAACCGACAGAAAAAGGGATACCTTTTAGATATTGATAACAGGATAGAATGTAACCGAAAATAAGAAAAAGGAGCATGAGTTGTCAAAGATAGTAGCTTCCCTACAGTATGGAAATAAGCCCTTCGGTCGAACAGGTCCACAGCGACACTCTGAAGAATAACCCACCCAGATCCATTCCCCGGCACTTACCCCTGACTAATGCACCTAACACCATAGGCAATCTAATATGGCATAGGGGAGTGTCAAAGAATACAGGAGAATATAGATGGACTGGAGAGTTGGGCGGAGAAGCGCCAGACAGTGTTCATGTTAGGCAAATGTGTGGTGATGAATTTTGGGAAGTCTAAATCTAGAGCGAATTGTACAGTAAACGGAAGAGCCTTGGGTTAAGTTGATGAGCAGAGAGATCTGGCAGTGCAAGTCCTTTGTACCCTGAAGGTTGCTGCACAGGTGGATAGAGTGGTCAAGAAGGTATATGGTATGCTTGTCTTCATCGGACGCAGTATTGAGTATAGGAGCTGGCCGGTCACGTTAAAATTGTACAACACAATAGTTCGGCTGCATTTAGAATTCTGGGTATAGTTCTGGTCGCCACATTACCAAAACGATGTGGACGCTTTGCAGAGGGCGCAAAGGTTTATGAGAATGTTGCCTGGTATGGAAGGTGCTAGCTATGAAGAGACGTTTAGCAGGCTTGGGTTGTTTTAATTAGAAGAAAGAAGATTGTTTAATTAGAAGAAAGAAGATTGAGGGGGGAAACTGATTGAGGTCGAAAAAATCATAAAGAATATACACAGGATAGAACGAGATAAGCTTTTTCCGAGGGTGAAGGATTCAATAATGAGAGGTGAGAGGTGAAATGTTTAATGGGGATACGCGTGGCGAGTGCTTTACTGCCTCACATGTTCGTAAATTGACTGATACTTTTTATGTGTGTGGTGTCATATCATTATTCCCATATTCTATGAGATCTCCTTTGCTCTGCCAGGCTTTTCAGGCACTTTGGAAAAACCTGTTTGCACAATCTGCAAAAACCTGCATCAACCAGATTTGTGATTCTCAATCGGACATTTCCTAACAAACTGTTCTCTGCATATGATCTTTCCAATAATACATCATGCGTGATGCTTGTTTCTTGTGGTTATTCTGATGTGTGCTACAGAGAGGGGCAGTGTCTATTCTCCATGCGAATACAGTGCGATTATTGCCTAACTTTGAAAAAGCCAAGGAAGTGGATAGATGTGTTGACACTGTGATTGTGAGCGTGTTGATTGGTTATAAGCGAGGGTACATGTTTTGATGGACTGTATTGGTCAATCTGTTCGGTGAACAAAGTTAAACCATCTCAAGGAATAGTTCGTGTTAACTGTATATCAAGTTGTGTTTGTAAGCGGCAGTTATGTAAAAAGACACGAGATGCTGTCTCGTTGCAGTTTGTTCCATGATCATTTTACCCTGAGGATGTGGATTTCGGGATATCCTTGAATTGGTAATGTAGTTGTCTGCTGGGTAGACAGTGCTGTGTTTCGTGCGTTGATCAGTTGACTAGAGGTCTAGTATCTGTATTTCCTTCACGGGGACTCAGCTTGATATAAAAGCCAATAATTTTTCCTTCAAAATGAACATTAGAAGTGATCGTCTGTTGCATGCACAAACTAATGCAAGACACAGCACGCCTTTCATCGACTTGGCACAGCATGGCAAGTGCAATGTCCATCATGAAGTATCAACTCCAATTTCTCATTGATTTAAAGATGTCTCTTGGTGAATTTAACTTATGGATCCCGTGGCATTGAGTGGAAAACACGGTAAATGATTCCCTCCAGAGAGCCAACGTGATATTGCATGCTTGAACAGCTGAAGTAACTCGACTGATTTTGTGTGCATAACCATAAGCTAGTTACTAACTTTCTTAGATGAGAGATTCAAATATCCACACAGGACATGAAGTTTGAGAGACTCCACTGTTCTCTAGCCTCTTGTAAATGTAAAATATTGTGAAATAAGCAATAAAAATGGGAATTAACAGAATAATCTGCAGGGCTGATTCACATGACTTTATAGAGTTCCGTCGTTACACAACTTCAGAATTTCAAAGATACTCAATGGAAAGGTATTTGTCAAGAAAGCCAATAAAAGTGAAGGCTGCAATGTGAATGAGAGTTCATGTTGGCGTCCTTCATTTTGCATTTTTGAGCATTTTAGCAAAGAGTCTCAATGGATATTTCATAGCATTCTTTCCCTCCTCTCTGATTTGTCTCTGGGTGCCAGCGTAAATAAATGGATTGATGCAAGAGCTCAACAGCTGAAGCATGTATCCGCTTTGTTGGACAATAAATATGACTCTGCTGATATCAGAACCAGACGAATAGGGAATATTTGCAATTCGGACGTAAACGATTGTAACGAAGTACAACAAATATAACAAGATGAAGTTTCCCGAGATGCCAAAGAGTAAAACAATGGACTTTTTGCGCTTCTCCATCTCTGGGTCACTCTGATTCTCTCCATTGCTCTGAGCCCGGAGTCTCCTACGGGCTCGATTGCCTGCAAAAATATGCCTGACAGTCAACACATTTAGCAATAAAATCAGAATGAAGGGAAGACAAGGAGTTAAAATTAAACGAATCCAGTCATATGCAGCCCATTCCATGGTGGCGTAATATTCTACTTTTAGACCGCAGAACCGGGGTGTGTTGTCAATTATGTATATAGGTTCATAAGCAAAGTACACAAAGATATTTTTTATAAAGAACAGTGCAGACACAATTCCTATCACCCTGGAAGCCACGCTCTTCGTGCAATATTTTAATTTCAGAATTTGGCAACGTATGGCCACAAATCGATCAAAGGTGAAAGCTACTGTTAACCAGACAGAACTGTCAATGACTGCAAAATTTACTGAATTGCGAACACTGCAAACTGGTGTGATAGACAGGAAACTAAATCGGAAGTAAATCCCAGCAATCCGGTTTAATATTACAACCGTGATAATAACCAGCAGATCTGCTGCTGCCATCGAGACAAGATAATATGTGATACATCTCGAGAGACCACATCTTCTTCGAGACAAGATCACAATCACTGCCAGGTTTGCTGCAAGGGAAAGAGATAAGAAAAACAGATTAGGGTTGCAGTTTGGACTTCAAAAAGCAATTATCCGTTTTGTGGATTTCTCATAAAATGTAGAATGTTTATCTTAATTCTATGTTGAAGGAATCCTTTACGTTATTAGCAATTATGCATTAGCCTCACCACAGCACTCCACGTTTATAATGAAATGTTTGGATAGAATTTTAAAAATCATAGGAATCTGAAGAACCTACATAAAGGAGAAACTAATGGAACAAACACAAGTCGGGACTTATATTACAAAAGAAATATTAAAAATACAGGCAAAAATTAACAAAAATGTAAACGTCATTATAAATTTGGAAATGCCGAATTATGAGGATACATTCCACAGACTGTAGACGTGTATCATTTCAATTCACTGTCTTGGAAACATTTGCATTCATCTTGTTCATAAATATCCTAAAACAAACATAAGTGTTTCAGCATTCTTGAGACTTTGTGGAGGTTGTTCACATAGGATGTAATTGAAAATTTGATCTCTTCTCTGGATTATGACTTGACAGCTTGAACCACAGGTTAAAATATTATATATCTTGGGTCATGTTGGGAACCATTGTTTTACCTGGGGTTATTGGATGCATTGAAGAAGTTGGGATTATTTGTCTTGGAGTGTAAAAGGCGGAGATGTGATTTGGTTGATGTTTTCAAAAGCAAGGATGGATTGGAGATTGCACAGGGAGAAGCTATTCACTGTCATAAAGGAGAAAAATGAGAGCATATAAACCTAAAGCGTTGCAATAAGGAAGGAAGGGTGAAGTGAGAAAAATCTTTTTGACACAGAGACTACCTAGGGTATGGAACCAATTTCCAAGGCAGGTCATGAAGGAAAGTGCAATTTCAGCATTCCAGACAACATTGGCTAAGTGTGTGGATGAAAATTGTGTGCAAGTATACAGCAGAAGAGGCAGATATTTGCGCTTGGTCATGATGCCAATGGAGCTATGAAGGGCGCGATGATACTGTGGCTATAAGCAGAGAATTTTGCCCTGTCTCAATTACAGACTAAAGTTGATGGGGGTGGGGTGGGGTGCTCGCTGTCTGATTTGGAGTTGCGAGTAAGACAGTCTCTTTTCGGAATTTGCATTTCTCCAAGCGACGTTATTATGTTGGAACAGTTAATTAGTATTTGTTACTGTATCTATTACAGTATTGTGCTAAGTTTTCCAATACAGTTAAGTTAATCCAATTCCCGGCTTCTTTCAATGTATTTTAACTACAGTGAAAGGATAAAGTGTGTTTTTCTTTAAATCCAATAGTTTGGCAAGATCAATTGCGTCTGGAATGTAATACATTACATTTGTTTTTACAGCAATAAAAACGTTAAGGTCTGGAATATCCACATATTGGAGGGGATTTGGTTTGGTCTATAGCACAGTGGGGACTCTTTCTGGGAACAAAGTCTCTGATTCCAGATTGATTTGAGGATTATTGGCCTCAAAAGCGGCAAATGATAAAAATGAGTGTCTTTTACTTCACATGTTCAATGTGATATTTCAGTCACAGCATCAGTCGCAAGTTCATGATGAAATCTCAATTACACTGTGATAATGGAGCGAAAATATTATTTATACTCAATTCAACAGCAGTTACACCAATTTAAATTCCTGGTACTTCACTCAAAACCGTTTCATCAACAACGTAAATGCAATTGCAATTACACTATGAATATAGGATATAAATTTAAACTCACTAACGGTCGTAATGTACGATACGTACGTCTCCGTCATTAGATGCTGTTGGAAATCGGACAGTTGGATGTAGTGGAAGCAATGAGTGTTACCTGACACAATAAGTCGTTCTAAATGTACAGGTAAGGAATTGTGCAGGTAATATGAGGATATTACGCAATGAAAGTGGTGAAATGCCAACAATGAAGAAGACAATTTCACTTACATTAAGATGATAGATTATGTCAGTAACTGCAAGACGCCATCGGATAAAATGTGGAATTAACGCCCTTACTGTTTAAAATGACGCAAAAGTCATGATAAATTACATGAGTGAAACTAACTGCATTAAGTCGGATGGCGACTTCTTATTGAATAAAATTGGAGGAAAAAAGAAGCCTTTAAAATGAAGAGAAAAACACGAAAGGTGAAATTTAATTCCAAGCACTTACTTGATGATTAACATAGTCAGATATTAACGAGAATACTTTACCTGGAACTCCAATAGCGGCAAGGATCGGATAGTAAATGGCAAACACTGGACCTATCGGTATCCCATGCATTTCAAACAACACATTTGAGAGTTTTCTGCTCTTCCTGGAAAAGTACTCACATTTATACCTGATGTCAGTCTCCGGGGATAAAATTAAATTTCCAGGCATAAAGTTTATTCTGAGACAGAAAGTAGTGCAGCTGCTCATTTGTTTTTGTGTTGATGGAACGATCTTTTCTCATGTATTGAGATAATTTCTAAAGAGAAAAAAGGTATGTGTACAGAATTGTCCCAATAATATTTATTCGAAAGAAATAATGGAAGCCTGGACAGTACCACTTAGTACCATGGAGAAGAGACCGCTTCTGACCAAGCATGATGAAGTTTTTTTTCGAATAAATGAGGACTTGTTTGTATTTTGATTTTCTCTGATTGTGTTTGCTTACCAAAAAGTACTGTGATTCCAAATTGTCCAAGATACTTACTCTCGTAAACATCATAGGCATGCCTTAAGTGTGCCCAGTCCAGTTCAGTCCTGCACATTGGGAGTACACAGGCAGATGTTTTCGTGTGTACCACACTGCAGTTTGGCGTTAATGTTATGCTTATTTGTGACCTGCACAGTTGTCCGAGAGCAGGTCCATTTCTCCATAGTTCATTCAGGCTGAACTTGTGAAAGTTAACAGAGGTGTATTCTGTGACAACATATCTTGTTCAGCATTTTGTATCTTTACCGAAAATTGGTATAAATCATCAGTTACATTCTTTGTTCAATGTCATGCATTTAAGTTTGATAACGGACAGATCCCGTTCAGGTCCCGAACTTACATTTAGTGCAGTGAAGATTATGTTCCATTTTGACAGACCGGTCACTCAATTTAGTTGGACAGGTGAGCCAGTTCATATCGAAGCAAGACAAGACTAGTTCAAGAAATGCATAATCAGTTTTGACAAGTGCAGATCTGTGCACTTACATTGAATGTGAAGTTGTTATGTTCAATGGTTTCATTTCAATTTTGATCGGTCCCTGTTTTCACAGGCAGCACCGAAGATCAATTATTCGAATTTCCATTTTCGCCCTTTCAAACCTTCATATCGTTCATTTTAAAGTTTGATACTGACTTTCAATGCGTTAAACTTTTCCAGTTTCTGACTGTCAGCTGTCAATCATGATCACGGTGATGCAATCAACATACACATCAACATTGAATGGACTCCGCGACATTGGCTTGTTTTAAATTGCATATTCCAATTCACTATTTTTGTACATCTACAAGGCAGTTATACCAATGAAGCAACCTCCTACAGACAGCTTTAAATTCGGCATTTCCCGTTGCTTTGCTGGCAACAACTACCCAAACACAATTGGAAGATGCTGGAACAATGTCCTTTCCCGTTCCATGCGTCCGCTTCAGCTGTTTGTCCAAAACATGCACTTCAATGGCTTCTGCTAAATAATGGTACAGGTCCAGGGCAAGTTCACAATTTCGATCCAAAATGTGGCTTCTTGACAGGAGACAGAGGATGGTGGGAGACGGCTGTTTTTTTGACTGGTGCACGGTCTGCAGTGGCGTGCCACAGTGGTCAGAGCTGCACGCATTATTGTTCAATAATTGTTTGTGATACCCATAAATTAAGGGTAAATATAGGGCAATGAATCTGGGTGGGTCTGTGTGGAGTTGTTCGGCTGAAGGGCCTGTTTCTATTCTGTAGGAAATCTTTTTTAAAAATCTTCAAAAAATATTTTTGACATTTTGCTGATCCTGGGGGAATGGATAGGAAAGGAGCGGAGGGAATGGGATGGGGTGTGGGTGCAGGGGAAGTGTGTATGGGTCAGCAAGGGGAGCAGTGAGATAAACAGTGGAGAAACAGTGGACCAGGGGTTTGTGGTGGGTTGGCCAGCAAAGAACGGCCACAGTTTCCAACCCACCCATCTCGCTCTGTTCTCTGCCTCTACTCCCTGCTCCACTCTTTCACATTAGCAACCAACGCAGTGACAACGATGTGCATGTGTACAGTTTTCCATCAGTCTCGGTCACCAGCACATGAACAAGCAGCTCCAAACAGCATACTGCACATACTCCTCAGTTCTTAAACTGTGCTGCTGGAAAAGCGCAGCGGGTCAGGCAGCATCCAAGGAGCAGGAGAATCGATGTTTCGGGCATGAGCCCTTCTTCAGGGTTATTCCTGAAGACGTGCTCATGCCCGAAACGTCAATTCTCCTGTTCCTTGGATGCTCCCTGACCTGCTGCGCTTTTCCAGCAACACATTTTCAGCTCTGATCTCCAGCATCTGCAGTCCTCACATACTCTTCAGTCAGCACAGCAATGATTTGACGCAATAATCTTTTTTCATCTCCATTCGCACCAAGAAAAAGAAATAGTTAAGGGAGAAATAAAAAAATACAAAACTGACCAGGTAACTTAAGCAGATTGTTTTAATTAGAAGAACGAAGATTGTTTCATTAGAAGAAAGAAGATTGAGGGGGGAAACTGATTGAGGTCGACAAAATCATAAAGAATATACACAGGATAGATCGAGATAAGCTTTTTCCGAGGGTGAAGGATTCAATAATGAGAGGTGAGAGGTGAAATGTTTAATGGGGACACGCGTGGCAAGTGCTTTACACAGAGGTTGGTCAGTGCCTTTTGTAAGCCGAGATAGGAGAGGCAGGCACCTGAGATTCATTTAAGATGCACCTGGACAGATGCATGAGTAGGAGGGGAGCAGAGGGATACAGATGCTTAGGAATTGGGCGATAGGTTTAGACAGTGGATTTGAATCGGCTCAGGCTTGGAGGGCTAAAGGCCTGTTCCTGGAATATAAAGTTTCTTTTTTCTTTTTCTTTGATGTTGATTTAACCTGAGAGTCACCACGTTTCAAGCGAGTTGGTCAAACCATGTATAAAAGAAAAGTACAGCAAATTCTAGAAAGCTGCATTGAAGTGAATAAATGTGCTGTTAAATTGATCAGCATAGGCAAGTATAATGACAGATTTGAACAAAAATTGAATTGAACATTTCTGGCCAGCGGTGCTAATTTATGAGAACATTTTTTTTCGAGGCAAGGTTCCTTTCTGGAGGCCCGAGTTCCTAAAGTTTACTCAGTTGTCTAGCTGCAGTCAGGTAAGTACAACACACAAAAAAGTAGCAATTAATTCTTTTATTTTACACAATTGAACACCATTCTAGAATTCTCGAATTCCCTTTGGTTGACGAGTCAAAAGTTATATTATTATCTCTGCTCTGTAAGATTTAACAAATCATTGGATTTCTATTCCACTGACATTAACACTGTATCACGGTCTACATGTGGTAACATTTTGTCCATTGTTCCAGGTCGTTGCCGTATTTTGCAATGACATCAAAGATAGGCTTACTGCCTCACATGTTCGTAAGTTGACTGATACTTTTTGTGTGTGTGGTGTCCTATCATTTTTCCCATACTCTATGAGATCTCCTATGCTCTGCCAGGTTTTTCAGGCACTTTGGAAAAACCTGTTTGCACAATCTGCAATAACCTGCATCAACCAGATTTGCGATTCTCAATCGGACATTTCCAAACAAGCTGTTCTCTGGATAAGATCTTTCCAATAATACATCATGCGTGATGCTTGTTTCTTGTGGTTATTCTGCTGTGTGCTACAGAGAGGGGCAGTTTCTATTCTCCATGCGAATACAGTGCGATTATTGCCTAAATTTGAAAAAGCCAAGGACGTGGATAGATGTGTTGACACTGTGATTGTCAGCGTGTTGCTTGGTTATAAGCGAGGTGTGACAGAGGGTACACGTTTTGATGGACTGTATTGGTCAATCTATTCGGTGAACGAAATTCAACCTATATCAAGTTGTGTTTGTAAGCGGCAGTTATGTGAAAAGACACGAGATGCTGTCTTGTTGCAGTTTGTTTCATGATCATTTTGCCCTGAGGGTGTGGATTTCGGGATATGCTTGAATTGGTAATGTAGTTGTCTGCTGGGTGGACAGTGCTGTGTTTCGTGCGTTGATCAGTTGACTAGAGGTCTAGTATCTGTATTTCCTTCACGGGAACTCAGCTTGATATAAAAGCCAATCATTCTTCCTTCAAAATTAACATTAGAAGTGATCGTCTGTTGCATGCACAAACTAATGCAAGACACAGCACGCCTTTCATCGACATGACACAGCATGGCAAGTGCAATGTCCATCATGAAGTATCAACTCCAATTTCTCATTGATTTAAAGATGTCTCTTGGTGAATTTAACTTCTGGATTCCGTGGCATTGAGTGGAAAAAAAAGTAAATGATTCCCTCCAGAGAGCCAACGTGATATTGCATGCTTGAACAGCTGAAGTAACTCGACTGATTTTGTGTGCATAACCATAAGCTAGTTACTAACTTTCTTTGATGAGAGATTCAAATATCCACACAGGACATGAAGGTTAAGAGACTCCACTGTTCTCTAGCCTCTTGTAAATGTAAAATATTGTGAAATATGCAATAAAAATGGGAATTAACAGAATAATCTGCAGGGCTGATGCACATGACTTTATAGAGTCCAGTCGTTACACATGACACAACTTCAGAATTTCAAAGATACTCAATGGAAAGGTATTTGTCAAGAAAGTGAAGGCTGCAATGTGAATGAGAGTTCATGTTGGTTTCCTTCATTTTGCATTTTTGAGCATTTTAGCAAAGAGTCTCAATGGATATTTCATAGCATTCTTTCCTTCCTCTCTGATTTGTCTCTGGGTGCCAGCGTAAATAAATGGATTGATGCAAGAGCTCAATAGCTGGAGCATGTATCCGTTTTGTTGGACAATAAATATGACTCTGCTGATATCAGAACCACATGAATATGGAATATTTGCAATTCGGACGTAAATGATTGTAACAAAGTACAACAAATATAACAAAATGAAGCTTCCCGAGATGCCAAAGAGTAAAACAATGGAATTTTTGCGCTTCTGCATCTCTGGGTCACTCTGATTCTCTCCATTGCTCAGAGCCCGAAATCTCCGACGGGCTCGATTGCCTGCAAAAATATGCCTGACGGTCAAAACATTTAGCAATATAATCAGAATGAAGGGAAGACAAGGAGTTAAAATTAAACGAATCCAGTCATATGCAGCCCATTCCATGGTGGAGTAATATTCTACCTTTAGACCACAGAACCAGGGTATATTGTCAATTATGTATATAGGTTCATAAGTAAAGTACACAAAGATATTTTTTATAAAGAACAGTGCAGACACAATTCCTATCACCCAGGAAGCCACCCTCTTTGTGCAATATTTTAATTTCAGATTTTGGCAACATATGGCCACAAATCGATCAAAGGTGAAAGCTACTGTTAACCAGACAGAACTGTCAATGACTGCAAAATTTACTGAATTGCGAACACTGCAAACTGGTGTGATAGACAGGAAACTAAATCGGAAGTAAATCCCAGCAATCCGGTTTAATATTACAACCGTGATAATAACTAGCAGATCTGCTGCTTCCATCGAGACAAGATAATATGTGATACATCTCGAGAGACCACATCTTCTTCGAGACAAGATCACAATCACTGCCAGGTTTGCTGGCAAGGGAAAGAGATAAGAAAAACTGATACGATTTGCAAGTTTGACTTCAGAAAGCAATAATCCGTTTGGTGGATTTCTCATAAAATTTAGAATTTTTATATTAATTCTATGTTGAAGAAATCGTTTAGATTATTAGCAATTGTGCATTAGCCTCACCACAGCACTCCACGTTTATAATGAAATGTTTGGATAGAATTTTAAAAATCATAGGAATCTGAAGAAACTTCATAAAGGAGAAACCAAGGAAACAAACACAAGTCGGGACTTATATTACAAAAGAAATATTGAAAATACAGAAAAAAAACCCAAAATTAAAAAGTCATTATAAATTTAGAAATGCAGAATTATGAGGACTGCATTCCACAGACGTGTGTCATTTCAACTCACTATCTTGGAAACATTTGCATTAATCTTGTTCATAAATATCCTAAAACAAACATAAGTGAATCAGCATTCTTGCGACTTTGTGGAGGTTGTTTACATAGGTTGTAATTGAAAATTTGATCTCTTCACTGGATTATGACTTGACAGCTTGAACCACAGGTTAAAATATTATATATCTTGGGTCATGTTGGGAACCATTGTTTTACCTGGGGTTATTGGATGCATTGAAGAAGTTGGGATTATTTGCCTTGGAGTTTAAAAGGCGGAGATGTGATTTGGTTCATGTTTTCAAAAGCAAGGATGGATTGGAGAGTGCACAGGGAGAAGCTATTCACTGTCATAAAGGAGAAAAATGAGAGCATAAAGCGCTGCAATAAAGATGGAAGGGTGAAGTGAGAAAAATCTTTTTGACACAGTGACTACCTCGGGTATGGAACAAATTTCCAAGGCAGGTCATGAAGGCAAGTGCAATTTCAGCATTTGAGACAGCATTGGATAAGTGTGTGGATGAAAATTGTGTGCAAGCATATAGCAGAAAAGGCAGATATTTGAGCTTGGTCATGATGCTCCTTCGAACAGCCAATGGAGCTATGAAGGGCGTGAAGATACTGTGGCTATAAGCAGAGAATTTTGCCCTGTCTCAATTACAGACTAAAGTTGTTGGGGTGGGGTGGGGTGCTCTCTGTCTGCTTTGGAGTTGCGAGTAAGACAACCTGTTTTCGGAATTTGCATTTCTCCAATCGACGTTATTATGTTGGAACAGTTACTTAGTATTTGTTACTGTATCTATTACAGTATTGTGCTAAGTTTTCCAATATAGTTAAGTTAATCCAATTCCTAGCTTCTTTCAGTGTATTTTAACTATAGTGAAAGGATAAAGTGTGTTTTACTTTAAATCCAATAGATTGGCAATATCACTTGCATCTGGAATGTAATATATTACATTTGCCTTTACAGTAATAAAAACGTTAAGGTCTGGAATATCCACATATTGGAGGGGATTTGGTTTGGTCTATAACACAGTGGGGACTCTTTCTGGGAACAAAGTCTCTGATTCCAGATTGATTTGAGGATTATTGGCCTCAAAAGCGGCAAATGATAAAAATGAGTGTCTTTCACTTCACATGTTCAATGTGATATTTCAGCCACAGCATCAGTCGCAAGTTCATGATGAAATCTCAATTACACTGTGATAATGGGACGAAAATATTATTTATGCTCAATTCAACAGCAGTTGCACCAATTTAAATTCCTGGTACTTCACTCAAAACCGTTTTATCAACAACGTAAATGCAATTGCAATTACACTCTGAATATAGTACATAAATTCAAACTCACTAACGGGAGTAATGTACTATACCGACGTCTCCGTCATTAGATGCTGTTGGAAATCGGACAGTTTGGTGTAGTGGAAGCAATGAGTGTTACCTGACACAATAAGTCGTTCTAAATGTACAGGTAAGGAATTGTGCAGGTAATGTTAGGATATTGCGCAATGAAAGTGGTGAAATGCCAACAATGAAGAAGACAATTTCGCTTACATTAAGATGATAGATTATGTCAGTAACTGCAAGACGCCATCGGTTAAAATGTGGAGTTAACACCGTTACTGTTTAAAATGATGCAAAAGTAATGATAAATTACATGAGTGAAACTAACTGCATTAAGTCGGATGGCGACATCTTATTGCATAAAATTGGAGGAAAAAACAAACCTTTAAAATGAAGAGAAAAACACGAAAGGTGAAATGTAATTCCAAGCACTTACTTGATGATTAACACAGTCACATACCAACGAGAATAATTTACCTGGAACTCCAATAGCAGCAAGGATCGGATAGTAAATGGCAAACACTGGACCTATCGGTATCCCATGCATTTCAAACAACACATTTGAGAGTTTTCTGCTCTTCCTGGAAAAGTACTCACATTTAGACCTGATTTCAGTCTCCTGGGATAAAATCAAATTTCCAGACATAAAGTTTATTCTGAGAAAGAGAGTAGTGCAGCTGCTCATTTGTTTTTATTTGTTGATGGAACGATCTTTTCTCATGTATTGAGACAATTTCTAAAGAGAAAAAAGGTATGTGTACAGAATTGTCCCAATAATATTTATTCTAAAGAAATAATGGAAGCCTGGACAGTACCACTTAGTACCATGGAGAAGAGACCGCTCCTGACCAAGCATGGTGAAGTTTTTTTTTCGAATAAATGAGGACTTGTTTGTATTTTGATTTTCTGTGATTGCGTATGCTTACCAAAAAGTACTGTGATTCCAAATTGTCCAAGATACTTACTCTCGTAAACATCATAGGCATGCCTTAAGTGTGCCCAGTCCAGTTCAGTCCTGCACATTGGGAGTACACAGGCAGATGTTTTCGTGTGGACCACACTGCAGTTTGGCGTTAATGTTATGCTTATTTGTGACCTGCACAGTTGTCCGAGACCAGGTCCATTTCTCCACAGTTCATTCAGGCTGAACTTGTGAAAGTTAACAGAGGTGTATTCTGTGACAACATATCCTGTTCAGCATTTTGAATCTTTACCGAAAATTGGTATAAATCATCAGTTAAATTCTTTGTTCAATGTCATGCATTTAAGTTTGATAACGGACAGATCCCGTTCAGGTCCCGAACTTACATTTAGTGCAGTGAAGATTATTTTCCATTTTGGCAGACCGGTCACTCAATTTAGTTGGACAGGTGAGCCAATTCATATCGAAGCAGGACAAGGCTAGTTCAAGAAATGCATATTCAGTTTTGACAAGTGCAGATCTGTGCACTTACATTGAATGTGAAGTTGTTTTGTTCAACGGTTTCATTTCAATTTTGATCAGTCCCTGTTTTCACAGGCAGCACCGAAGATCAATTATTCGAATTTCCATTTTCGCCCTTTCAAACCTTCATATGTTCATTTTAAATTTTAACATTAACTTTCAATGCGTTAAACTTTTCCAGTTTCTGACTGTCAGCTGTCAATCATGATCACGGTGATGCAATCAACATACACATCAACATTGAATGGACTCCGCTACATTGGCCTGTTTTAAATTGCATATTCCAATTCACTATTTTTGTACATCTACAAGGCAGTTATACCAATGAAGCAACCTCCTACAGACAACATTAAATTCGGCATTTCCCGTTGCTTTACTGGCAACAACTACCCAAACACAATTGGAAGATGCTGGAACAATGTCCTTTCCCGTTCCATGCGACCGCTTTAGCTGTTTGTCCAAAACATGAACTTCAATGGCTTCTGCTAAATAATGGTACAGGTCCAGGGCAAGTTCACAATTTCGATCCAGAATGTGGTTTCCTGTCAGGAAACAGAGGATGGCGGGAGACGGCTGTTTTTTTGACCGGTGCACGGTCTGCAGTGGCGTGCCACAGTGGTCAGATCTGCACGCATTATTGTTCCATAATTGTTTGTGTTACCCATAAATTAAAGGTAAATGTAGGGGAATGAAACTGGGTGGGTCGGTGTGGAGTTGTTCGGCTGAAGGGCCTGTTTCTATTCTGTAGGAAATCTTTTTAAAAATTCTTCAAAAAATATTTTTGACATTTTGCTGATCCTGGGGGAATGGACAGGAAAGGTGGGGAGAGAAGGGGATGGGGTGTGGGTGCAGGGGAAGGGTGTATGGGTCAGGTAGGGGAGTAGTGAGAGAAACAGTGGAGAAACAGTGGACCAGGGGTTTGTGGTGGGTTGGCCAGCAAAGAACGGCCACAGTTTCCAACCCACCCATCCCGCTCTGTTCTCTGCCACTACTCCCCGCTCCAATCTTTCACATTAGCAACCAACGCAGTAATAACGATGTGCATGTTTACAGTTTTCCATCAGTCTCGGTCACCAGCACATGAACAAGCAGCTCCCAACAGCATACTGCACATACTCCTCAGTTCTTAAACTGTGCTGCTGGAAAAGCGCAGCGGGTCAGGCAACATCCAAGGAGCAGGAGAATCGATGTTTCGGGCATGAGCCCTCCATCAGGGTTATTCCTGAAGACGGGCTCATGCCCGAAACGTCAATTCTCCTGTTCCTTGGATGCTCCCCGTCCTGCTGCGCTTTTCCAGCAACACATTTTCAGCTCTGATCTCCAGCATCTGCAGTCCTCACATACTCCTCAGTCAGCACAGCAATGATTTGACGCAATGATCTTTTTTCAGCTCCATTCACACTTAGAAAAACAAACAGTTAAGGGAGAAATAAAAAAATACAAATCTGACCAGGGAACATAAGCAGTTTCCATGATGCATGGAGCTTATTCCATTTGATTAAAATATACCCCTCATCTTGAAATCCCCAGCCGTGCGATAGGACACCTGCCATCCATCCTATATATGTCTCTCAGGATTTTAGAAACCTCCAAAAGGCCAACCTCAACCTCCCATGCTCCTGTGAAAGAATTCCCCGCCAGTCCCGCGTCTAATTATCACCCAATCCTTCCATTCTCAGCGACATCCAGGTGCATTTTGTTTTGAACCCTCTCCATCTGAATCAAACATCCTGACACAACATCCTCAGAGACTCGAGCCATACTACCATACATCAAAGACATCTCTGAGATGACTACCAGGCTACTCCAATCCCTTGCCATCATGATAGCCCACAAACCTACTTACAGATTGAAACAACTACTGATGAACCTAATGGATCCTAATGGATCAGGTTACTTAGGTTATATATGCCATTACTCAAAAGACGGCTCGGTTTGAATAGGGAGATGGTCAGCCGCTAAAGTGGCCGTAGAACTGACAGGTCGCCAGCTCCTTGGATATCTGGCTTCACCTGTGAATGACAAGTCGCTAGTAGTTCAAGATGTAACCATGTGGAGCTTCTAGCAAAGGAAAAAAGGGAAAGCAATACCTTTGGGCTTCAGGTCCAGAAAACTGTCTGAGGCAGCTACGCGTTACACAGTATTTGAAAATCAACTTTCGGCCTGCTATTGGGCTCACGTCGGGCAGAGCTGTGTTCAGAAAATGCTCCTCAGACCTGAATGACCAATTCTGATGAGAGTGTTATCTGACATTGTGACTCACAAGGTCGGTGCAGACTAACACAGCTCCATTGTAAAATGGAAATGGGATATAACTGATGGAGACAAGAAAGGCACGGTAGCTCAGTGGTTTAGCACTGCTGCCTCACAGCGCCAGGGACCCCGGTTCCTGCTAAATTACCCATCGTGTTCAGGGATGTGTAGGTTAGGTGCATTAGTCAGGGGTAAAATATAGAGTAGTAGGGTCGGGGAATAGGTCTGGTTGGGTTAATCTGGAGGGTCAGTGTGGACTTGTTGGGCTGAAGGGCCTGTTTCCACACTGTAGAGATTGTATAAAAAAGGGAAAAGAACAGGTTGCCAAATTTCATGAATAAATAGCTGAATACTCATTAGGTGAATAACCCCAAGTTCTGACCGAACCATGTCTGCAGCTCCCGTTCATTGGGGCGGGCGTTCCGGTCGAAGATCCGCGTCACTGGGCTCGGTTCACTGATGGGTCTGTCCCTGGAAGGCTCTGGCTGATCGTCGTGGCCACTGGCTGCATTGAATCCCTCTACACAGAGTGTTATCCATTGGGAAGTAGGTGGGGTGGGGGATGAGGTGCGGGTGCGTTGGAGGTGGTCGAGCAGGTACGTATCGCTGCCGAAAAAAGCCAATCACGGTAGGAGATCAACCTGTTCAAATCTGACAGATTGAATGTGTTGGCCCATTACCATGACAACAACGATATCAGTATCTGTTAACCACAGAGGTTACTTACATTAAGCTCATGTTAGCTTTCCCGACAATCAAAGCAAAACAGAGTTACACTGTTAAGGCCTGGAACAGTTGATATCCTAGTATGATGAACCATCAGAAATACAATCAGATAAAATGCCTCACACTTCACAGGTCAACAGGTGCCGCAATGGGCTGTACACAATGGGAAATATTGGATGTTTCACATTCTTTATTAACCTCAACCTTGTAGAACGAATGGGGTGGGTTATGAAAACAACAAACATTGTGGGGGTGGATCAAAGTGCCGCCACAGGCATTGTATAATCTGAATAATCGACCTTTGAAAGGAGAGACATCGATGAGAGCAATATTGAAAAGAGGTGGCCAGTTACATCCTCCTAGTAAACCTACAACATCTGACGATCTTTGTACAGGGGGAAGGGTGTGGATGTACTGCCCATAACACACACTGACGATTAGAGTGGTGCTGGAATCTAGTCTTGACTCTGATCTCCAGAATTTGCAGTCGTCACTTACGACCTATTTTTCACTCACTGACGCCTGGTGAGATACGAACCGACAGAAAAAGGGATACCTTTTAGATATTGATAATAGGACAGGATAGAACATAGAACATAGAACAATACAGCACAGAACAGGCCCTTCGGCCCACGATGTTGTGCCGAACTTCTAACCTAGATTAAGCACCCATCCATGTACCTATACAAATGCCGCTTAAAGGTCGCCAATGAATCTGACTCTACCACTCCCTCGGGCAGCGCATTCCATGCCCCCACCACTCTCTGGGTAAAGAACCCACCCCTGACATCTCCCCTATACCTTCCATCCTTCACCTTAAATTTATGTCCCCTTGTAACACTCTGTTGTACCCGGGGAAAAAGTTTCTGACTGCCTACTCTATGTATTCCTCTGATCATCTTATAAACCTCTATCAAGTCACCCCTCATCCTTCGCCGTTCCAACGAGAAAAGGCCGAGAACTCTCAACCTATCCTCGTACGACCTACTCTCCAGTCCAGGCAACATCCTGGTAAATCTTCTCTGCACCCTCTCCAAAGCTTCCACATCTTTCCTAAAGTGAGGCGACCAGAACTGCACACAGTACTCCAAATGTGGCCTAACCAAAGTCCTGTACAGCTGCAACATCACCTCACGACTCTTGAATTCAATCCCTCTGCTAATGAACGATAATACTCCATAGGCCTTCTTACAAACTCTATCCACCTGAGTGGCAACCTTCAAAGATCGATGTACATAGACCCCAAGATCCCTCTGTTCCTCCACCTGACCAAGAACCCTACCATTCACCCTGTATTCCGCATTCTTATTTGTTCTTCCAAAATGGACAACCTCACACTTGGCAGGGTTGAAAATCAGAAAAAGGAGCATGAGTTGTCAAAGATAGTAGCTTCCCTACAGTATGGAAATAAGCCCTTCGGTCGAACAGGTCCACCGCGACCTTCTGAAGAATAACCCACCCAGACCCATTCCCCGGCACTACACCCTGACTAATGCACCTAACACCATGGACAATCTAATATGGCATAGGGCAGTGTCAAAGAATACAGGAGAATATAGATGGACTGGAGAGTTGGGCGGAGAAGTGCCAGACAGTGTTCATGTTAGGCAAATGTGTGGTGATGAATTTTGGGAAGTCTCATTCTAGAGCGAATTATACAGTAAACGGAAGAGCCTTGGGTTAAGTTGATGAGCAGAGAGATCTGGCAGTGCACGTCCATTGTACCCTGAAGGTTGCTGCACAGGTGGATAGAGTGGTCAAGAAAGTATATGGTATGCTTGCCTTCATCGGACGCAGTATTGAGTATAAGAGCTGGCAGCTCACGTTAAAATTGTACAACACATTAGTTCGGCTGCATTTAGAATTCTGTGTATGGTTCTGGTCACCACATTACCAAAACGATGTGGACGCCTTGCAGAGCGCGCAAAGGTTTATGAGGATGTTGCCTGGTATGGAAGGTGCTAGCTATGAAGAGAGGTTTAGCAGGCTTGGGTTGTTTTAATTAGAAGAAAGAAGTTTGTTTAATTAGAAGAAAGAAGATTGAGGGGGGAAACTGATTGAGGTCGAAAAAATCATAAAGAATATAGACAGGATAGATCGAGATAAGCTTTTTCCGAGGGTGAAGGATTCAATAATGAGAGGTGAGAGGTGAAATATTTAAGGGGGATACGCGTGGCAAGTGCTTTACACAGAGGTTGGTCAGTGCCTATTGCAAGCCGAGATAGGAGAGGCAGGCACCTGAGATTCATTTAAGATGGACCTGGACAGATGCATGAGTAGGAGGGGAGCAGAGGGATGGAGATGCTTAGGAATTGGGCGATAGGTTTAGAAAGTGGATTTGAATCGGCTCAGGCTTGGAGGGCATAAAGGCCTGTTCCTGCGATGTAAAGTTTCTTTGTTCTTTTTTCTTTGATGTTGATTTAACCTGAGAGTCACCATGTTTCAAGCGAGTTGGTCAAACCATGTATAAAAGAAAAATACAGTAAATTCTAGAAAGCTGCATTCAAGCGAATAAATGTGCTGTTAAATTCGTCTGCATAGGCAAGTATAATGACAGATTTGAACAAATGTTGAATTGAACATTTCTGGCCAGCGGTGCGAATTTATGAGCACATTTTTTTTTGAGGCAAGGTTCCCTTCTGGAGGCCCGAATTCCTAAACTTTACTCAGTTGTCGAGCTGCAGTCAGGTAAGTACAACACACAAAAAAGTAGCGATTAATTCTTTTATTTTAAATAATTGAACACCATTCTAGAATTCTCGAATTCCCTTTGGTTGACGCGTCATAAGTTATATTATTATCACTGCTCTGAAAGATTTAACAAATAATTGGATTTCTATTCCACTCACATTAAGTTCGTTAGATGGGTCAGTGTTTGTGCAATGTGTGCAGGAGAGTTTCCTGACACAATATGTAGATAAGCCAACAAGAGGTGAGGCCATACTGGATTTGGTTCTGGGTAACGAACCAGGCCAGGTATTAGAACTAGAGGTAGGTGAGCACTTTGGGGACAGTGACCACAATTCGGTGATTTTTACTCTAGTGATGGAAAGGGATAAGTGTGTACTACAGGGCAAGAGTTATAGCTGGGGGCAGGGAAATTATGATGCGTTGAGGCATGATTTAGGATGTGTGGATTGGAAAAGTAGATTCCAAGGCAAGAGCGTAATTGATATGTGGAACTTGTTCAAGGAGCAACTATTGAGTGTCCTTGATAAGTACGTACCTATCAGGCAGGGAGGAAAGGGTCGTGTGAGGGAGCCGTGGTTTAATAAGGAGTTGGAATCCCTTGTTAAATGGAAGAGGGCGGCCTTTGTAAAGATGAGGCGTGAAGGTTCAATAGGGGCAATTGAGAGTTATAAGGTAGCCCGGAAGGACCTGAAGAGAGAGCTAAGAGCAGCAAGGAGGGGACATGAAAGGTCCTTAGTGGGTAGGATTAGGGAAAACCCTAAGGCTTTCTATAGGTATGTTAGGAATAAAAGAATGACTAGGGAAGGAATAGGTCCAATCAAGGATAGGAATGGGAAGTTACGTGTGGAGGCTGAAGAGATTGGGGAGGCGCTGAATGAATACTTTTCGTCAGTATTCACTCAGGAACAGGACATTGTTGTCGATATGAATACTGGGGCACGAATAAGTAGAATGGATGGCTTTGAGATATGTAGAGACGAGGTGTTGGAAATTCTGGCAAGGGTGAAAATAGATAAGTCCCCTGGGCCTGATGGCATTTATCCTAGGCTTCTCTGGGAAGCAAGGGAGGAGATTGCAGAGCCATTGGCCTTGATTTTTGTGTCCTCTTTGTCGACAGGAGTAGTGCCAGAGGACTGGAGGCTAGCAAACGTGGTTCCCTTGTTCAAGAAGGGGAGTAGGGATAATCCTAGTAACTATAGGCCAGTGAGTCTCACTTCTGTTGTGGGCAAAGTCTTAGAGAGAATTATAAGGGATAGGATTTATGCACATCTGGATAAGAATGATGTGATCAAGGATAGTCAGCATGGTTTTGTGAAGGGCAGGTCGTGCCTCACAAACCTTATTGAATTCTTTGAGAAGGTGACGAAGGAGGTAGATGAGGGGAAAGCGGTAGATGTAGTATATATGGATTTTAGTAAGGCGTTTGATAAGGTCCCCCATGGTAGGCTACTGCAGAAAATACAGAGATATGGCATTGAGGGTGAGTTGGAGGTTTGGATTAGGAATTGGCTCTCTGGAAGAAGACAGAGGGTAGTAGTTGATGGCAAAGGTTCATCTTGGAGTGCCGTCACTAGCGGTGTTCCGCAAGGATCTGTTTTGGGACCATTGCTGTTCGTCATTTTTATAAATGACCTGGAGGAAGGGTTAGAAGGTTGGGTGAGCAAGTTTGCGGATGATACGAAAGTCGGTGGAGTTGTTGACAGTGAGGAAGGATATGGCAGGTTACAGCGGGATATAGAGAAGCTGCAGAGCTGGGCAGAAAGGTGGCAAATGGAGTTCAATGTAGCTCAGTGTGAAGTGATTCACTTTGGTAAGAGTAATAAAAAGATGGATTACTGGGCTAATGGTAGACTACTTGGTAGTGTGGAAGAGCAGAGGGATCTTGGTGTCCATGTACACAGATCTCTGAAAGTTGCCACCCAGGTAAATAGTGCAGTGAAGAAGGCATATGGCGTACTGGCTTTTATTGGTAGAGGAATTGAGTTCTGGAGTCCTGAGGTCATGCTGCAGTTGTATAAGACTCTGGTGCGGCCGCATCTGGAATATTGTGTGCAGTTTTGGTCGCCATACTATAGGAAGGATGTGGAGGCACTGGAACGGGTGCAGAGGAAGTTTACCAGGATGTTGCCTGGTATGGTGGGAAGATCCTATGAGGAAAGGCTGAGGCACTTGGGGTTGTTTTCATTGGAGAAAAGAAGGTTTAGGGGTGATTTGATAGAGGTGTACAAGATGATTAGGAGGTTAGATAGGGTTGACAGTGAGAACCTTTTTCCACGTATGGAGTCAGCTATGACAAGGGGGCATAGCTTTAAATTAAGGGGGGGTAGATATAGGACTGATGTTAGGGGTAGGTTCTTCACTCAGCGAGTCGTAAGTTCATGGAATGCCCTGCCAGTAGCAGTAGTGGACTCTCCCTCTTTATGGGTATTTAAGCGGGCATTGGATAGGTATATGGAGGATCGTGGGTTAGTGTAGGTTAGGTGGGCTTTGGTCGGCGCAACATCGAGGGCCGAAGGGCCTGTACTGCGCTGTATTCTTCTATGTTCTATGTTCTATGTTAACACAGTATCACGGTCTACATCTGGTAACATTTTGTCCATTGTTCCAGGTCGGTGCCTTATTTTTCAATGACATCAAAGATAGGCTTACTGCCTCACTTGTTCGTAAGTTGATTGATACTTTTTGTGTGTGTGGTGTCATATCATTGTTCCCATATTCTATGAGATCTCCTCTGCTCTGTCAGGCTTTTCAGGCACTTTGGAAAAACCTGTTTGCACAATCTGCAATAACCTGCATCAACCAGATTTGTGATTCTAAATCGGACATTTCCAAACAAGCTGTTCTCTGCATAAGATCTTTCCAATAATACATCATGCGTGATGCTTGTTTCTTGTGGTTATTCTGATGTGTGCTACAGCGAGGGGCAGTTTCCATTTTTCCATGCGAATACTGTGCGATTTTTGCCGAACTTTGAAAAAGCCAAGGAAGTGAATAGATGTGTTGACACTGTGATTGTCAGCGTGTTGATTGGTTATAAGCGAGGTGTGACAGAGGGTACACGTTTTGATGGACTGTATTGGTCAATCTGTTCGGTGAACGAAGTTCAACCATCTCAAGGAATACTTCGTGTTAACTGTATATCAGTTTGTAAGCGGCAGTTATGTAAAAAGACACGAGATGCTGTCTTGTTGCAGTTTGTTCCATGATCATTTTACCCTGAGGATGTGGATTTCGGGATATGCTTGAATTGGTAAAGTAGTTGTCTGCTGGGTAGACAGTGCTATGTTTCGTGCTTTGATCAGTTGACTAGAGGTCTAGTATCTGTATTTCCTTCACGGGAACTCAGCTTGATATAAAAGCCAATCATTCTTCCTTCAAAATTAACATTAGAAGTGATCGTCTGTTGCATGCACAAACTAATGCAAGACACAGCACGCCTTTCATCGACATGACACAGCATGGCAAGTGCAATGTCCATCATGAAGTTTCAACTCCAATTTCTCATTGATTTAAAGATGTCTCTTGGTGAATTTAACTTCAGGATTCCGTGGCATTGAGTGGAAAACAAGGTAAATAATTCCCTCCAGAGAGCCAACGTGACGTTGCATGCTTGAACAGCTGAAGTAACTCGACTGATTTTGTGTGCATAACCATAAGCTAGTTACTAACTTTCTTCGATGAGAGATTCAAATATCCACACAGGACATGAAGGTTAAGAGACTCTTGTAAATGTAAAATATTATGAAATATGCAATAAAAATGGGAATAAACAGAATAATCTGCAAGGCTGATGCACATGACTTTATAGAGTCCAGTCGTTACACATGACACAACTTCAGAATTTCAAAGATACTCAATGGAAAGGTATTTGTCAAGAAAGCCAATAAAAGTGAAGGCTGCAATGTGAATGAGAGTTCATGTTGGTTTCCTTCATTTTGCATTTTTGAGCATTTTAGCAAAGAGTCTCAATAGATATTTCATAGCATTCTTTCCCTCTTCTCTGATTTGTCTCTGGGTGCCAGCGTAAATAAATGGATTGATGCAAGAGCTCAATAGCTGGAGCATGTATCCGCTTTGTTGGACAATAAATATGACTCTGCTGATATCAGAACCAGACGAATAGGGAATATTTGCAATTCGGACGTAAATGATTGTAACAAAGTACAACAAATATAACAAGATGAAGCTTCCCGAGATGCCAAAGAGTAAACAATGGACTTTTTGCGATTCTCCATTTCTGTGTCACTCTTATTCTCTCCATTGCTCTGAGCCCGGAGTCTCCTACGGGCTCGATTGCCTGCAAAAATATGCCTGACGGTCAAAACATTTAGCAATATAATCAGAATGAAGGGAAGACAAGGAGTTAAAATTAAACGAATCCACTCATAAGCAGCCCATTCCATGGTCGTGTAATATTCTACTTTTAGACCGCAGAACCAAGGTATATTGTCAATTATGTATATAGGTTCATACGTAAAGTACACAAAGATATTTTTTATAAAGAACAGTGCAGACACAATTCCTATCACCCAGGAAGTCACCCTCTTTGTGCAATATTTTAATTTCAGATTTTGGCAACATATGGCCACAAATCGATCAAAGGTGAAAGCTACTGTTAACCAGACAGAACAGTCAATGACTGCAAAATTTACTGAATTGCGAACACTGCAAACTGGTGTGATAGACAGGAAACTAAATCGGAAGTAAATCCCAGCAATCCGGTTTAATATTACAACCGTGATAATAACTAGCAGATCTGCTGCTTCCATCGAGACAAGATAATATGTGATACATCTCGAGAGACCACATCTTCTTCGAGACAAGATCACAATCACTGCCAGGTTTGCTGGCAAGGGAAAGAGATAAGAAAAACTGATACGATTTGCAAGTTTGACTTCAGAAAGCAATAATCCGTTTGGTGGATTTGTTATAAAATTTAGAAAGTTTATATTAATTCTATGTTGAAGGAATCCTTTACATTATTAGCAATTGTGCATTAGCCTCACCACAGCACTCCACATTTATAATGAAATGTTTGGATAGAATTTTAAAAATCATAGGAATCTGAAGAAACTTCATAAAGGAGAAACCAAGGAAACAAACACAATTCGGGACTTCTATTCCAAAATAAATATTGAAAATACAGGGAAAAAAAGCAAAAATTTAAAAGTCATTATAAATTTGGAAATGCAGAATTATGAGGACTGCATTCCACAGGCGCGTGTCAGTTCAACTCACTATCTTGGAAGCATTTGCATTCATCTTGTTCATAAATATCCTAAAACAAACATAAGTGAATCAACATTCTTGCGACTTTGTGGAGGTTGTTCACATAGGATGTAATTGAAAATTTGATCTCTTCACTGGATTATGACTTGACAGCTTGAAACACAGGTTAAAATATTACATATCTTGGGTCATGCTGGGAACCATTGTGTTACCTGGGGTTATTGGATGCATTGAAGTTTGCCTTGGAGTTTAAAAGGCGGAGATGTGATTTGGTAGATGTTTTCAAAAGCAAGAATGGATTGGAGAGTGCACAGGGAGAAGCTATTCACTGTAATAAAGGAGAAAAATGAGAGCATATAAACCTAAAGCGCTGCAATAAAGAAGGAAGGGTGAAGTGAGAAAAATCTTTTTGACACAGTGACTACCTAGGGTATGGAACAAATTTCCAAGGCAGGTCATGAAGGAAAGTGCAATTTCAGCATTCCAGACAACATTGGATAAGTGTGTGGATGAAAATTGTGTGCAAGCATATAGCAGAAAACGCAGATATTTGCGCTCAGTCATAAATTAAGGGTAAATGTAGGGGAATGAATCTGGGTGGGTTACTCCATGGAGGGTTGGTGTGGAGTTGTTCGGCTGAAGGGCCTGTTTCCATTCTGTAGGAAATCTTTTTTAAAAACCTTCAAAGAATATTTTTGCATTTTGCTGATCCTGGGGGAATGGATAGGAAAGGAGGGGAGGGAAGGGGATGGGGTGTGGGTGCAGGGGAAGGGTGTATGGGTCAAGAAGGGGAGTCGTGAGAGAAAAAGTGCAGAAACAGTGGAACAGGGTTTGTGGTGGGTTGGCCAGCAAAGAACGGCCACAGTTTCCAACCCACCCATCCCGGTCTGTTCTCTGCCACTACTCCCTGCTCTACTCTCTCACATTGGCACCCAACGCAGTAATAACGATGTGCATGTTTACAGTTTTCCATCAGTCTCGGTCACCAGCACATGAACAAGCAGCTCCCAATAGCATACTGCACATACTCCTCAGTTCTGAAACTGTTCTGCTGGAAAAGCGCAGCGGGTCAGGCAGCATCCAAGGATCAGGAGAATCGATGTTTCGGGCATGAGCCCTTCTTCAGGGTTATTCCTCATGCCCGAAACGTCGATTCTCCTGCTCCTTGGATGCTGCCTCACCTGCTGCGCTTTTCCAGCAACACATTTTCAGCTCTGATCTCCAGCATCTGCAGTCCTCACATACTCCTCAGTCAGCACAGCAATGATTTGACGCAATAATCTTTTTTCATCTCCATTCACACTAAGAAAAACAAACAGTTAAGGGAGAAATAAAAAAAATACAAAACTGACCAGGTAACTCAAGCAGTTTCCATGATGCATGGAGCTTATTCCATTTGATTAAAATATGCCCCTCATCTTGAAATCCCTGGCCGTGGGATAGGACACCTGCCATCCATCCTATCTATGCCCCACAGGATTGTAGAAACCACAGGATTTTAAAATGTAGAGTTGTAGGATCGGGGAATGGGTCTGTGTGGGTTAATCTGGAGGGTCAGTGTGGATTTGTTGGGCTGAAGGGCCTGTTTCCACACTTTAGAGATTGTATAAAAAAGGGAAAAGAACAGATTGCCAAATTTCATGAATAAATCGCTGAATACCCATTAGGTGAATAACCCCAAGTTCCGACCTAGCCATGTCTACAGCTCCCGTTCATTGGGGCGGGCGTTCCGGTCAAACAACTACTCGAAGATCCGCGTCACTGGGCTCGGTTCACTGATGGGTCTGTCCCTGGAAGGCTGGCTGATCGTCGTGGCCACTGGCTGCATTGAATCCCTCTACACAGAGTATTATCTATTGGGAAGAAGGTGGGGTGGGGGATGAGGTGCGGGTGCGTTGGAGGTGGTCGAGCAGGTATGCCGAATGGGCAACTGTGGTCCGAGCACGAAACCAAGAGTCAGAATCTACACATGTATACTGACTCGTGGGTGGATGCTGATCACCTTGGGTGTGTGTATGCCGAACTGTCAGACACATAATTGGAAGATTGCTGGGAACAAAATTATGTAAATAAAGATGGGGGAAGGCACTGCACATAAAAAATACTGTGTAGCATGTTCATGCCCATGTAAAGAATGGGTTGGAATCTGCCGATCATAACGATATTGGAGACGGAATAGTAAAAACCAGAAGAATCGAAGGTACCACCGAAGAGTGCCTGGCTGGAAAATGGGCTCATGAAATGTCAGGACATTTAGGGTGTCACGGCACTTTACAATGGGCAAGAGATCGAGGTTTGCACTTACCCGCCCACCGGATGATAGAGGTCACTGGCAGGTGTAAAATATCTGAACAAGAAAAACACGTATCACTGCCGAAAAAAGCCAATCAAGGTCGGAGATCAACCTGCTCAAATCTGGCAGATTGAATGTATTGGCCCATTACCATGACAACGATATCAGTGTCTGTTAACCACAGAGGTTACTTACAACAGGCTCATGTTAGTTTTCCCGACAATCAAAGCAAATCAGAGTTACACTGTTAAGGCCTGGAACAGTTGATATCCTAGTTTGATGAACCATCAGAAATACAATCAGATAAAATGCCTCACACTTCACAGGTCAACAGGTGCCGCAAGGGGCTGTACACAAAGGGAAATATTGGATGTTCCACATTCCGTATTAACCTCAACCTTGTGGAATAAATGGGGTGGGTTTTGAAAACAACAAACATTGTGGGGGTGGATCAAAGTGCCGCCACAGGCCTTGTATAATCTGAATAATCGACCTTTGAATGGAGGGACATCGGTGAGAGCAATATTGAAAAGAGGTGGCCAGTTACATCCTCCTAGTAAACCTACAACATCTGACGACCTTTGTACAGGGGGAAGGGTGTGGATGTACTGCCCATAACACCCACTGACGATTAGAGTGGTGCTGGAATCTTGTCTTGACTCTGATCTCCAGAATTTGCAGTCGGCACTTATGTCCTATGTACACTCACTGAAGCCTGGTGAGAAACTACCCGACAGAAAAAAAGATACTTTTTAGATAGTGATAACAGGATAGGATGTAGCCGAAAATAAGAAAAAAGAGCATGAGTTGTCAAAGAGCATGAGCTTCCCTACAGTATGGAAATAATCCATACTTTTTCCATACTATAGGGAACAGGTCCACCGCGACACTCTGAAGAATAACCCACCCAGACCCATTCCCCGGCACTTACCGCTGACTAATGCACCTAACACCATGGGCAATCTAATATGGCATAGGGGAGTCTCAAAGAATACAGGAGAATGAATGAATACTTTTCGTCAGTATTCACTCAGGAACAGGACATTGTTGTCGATATGAATACTGAGGCACGAATAAGTGGAATGGATGGCTTTGAGATATGTCGAGAAGAGGTGTTGGAAATTCTGGCAAGGGTGAAAATAGATAAGTCCTCTGGGCCTGATGGCATTTATCCTAGGATTCTCTGGGAAGCAAGGGAGGAGATTGCAGAGCCATTGGCCTTGATTTTTGTGTCCTCTTTGTCGACAGGAGTAGTGCCAGAGGACTGGAGGCTAGCAAATGTGGTTCCCTTGTTCAAGAAGGGGAGTAGCGATAATCCTAGTAACTATAGGCCAGTGAGTCTCACTTCTGTTGTGGGCAAAGTCTTAGAGATAATTGTAAGGGATAGGATTTATGCACATCTGGATAAGAATAATGTGATCAAGGATAGTCAGCATGGTTTTGTGAAGGGCAGGTCGTGCCTCACAAACCTTATTGAATTCTTTGAGAAGGTGACTAAAGAGGTAGATGAGGGGAAAGCGGTAGATGTGGTACATATGGATTTTAGTAAGGCGTTTGATAAGGTCCCCTATGGTAGGCTACTGCAGAAAATACAGAGATATGGCATTGAGGGTGAGTTGGAGGTTTGGATTAGGAATTGGCTGGCTGGAAGAAGACGGAGGGTAGTAGTTGATGGCAAAGGTTCATCTTGGAGTGCCGTCACTAGACGTGTTCCGCAAGGATCTGTTTTGGGACCATTGCTGTTTGTCATTTTTATAAATGACCTGGAGGAAGGGTTAGAAGGTTGGGTGAGCAAGTTTGCGGATGATACGAACGTCGGAGGAGTTGTAGACAGTGAGGAAGGATGTGGCAGGTTACAGCGGGATATAGAGAAGCTGCAGAGCTGGGCAGAAAGGTGGCAAATGGAGTTCAATGTAGCTAAGTGTGAGGTGATTCACTTTGGTAAGAGTAACAAAAAGATGGGGTACTGGGCTAATGGTCGGATACTTGGTAGTCTGGAAGAGCAGAGGGATCTTGGTGTCCATGTACACAGGTCTCTGAAAGTTGGCATCCAGGTAAATAATGCAGTGAAGAAGGCATATGGCGTACTGGCTTTTATTGGTAGAGGAATTGAGTTCCGGAGTCCTGAGGTCATGCTGCAGTTGTATAAGACTCTGGTGCGGCCGCATCTGGAATATTGTGTGCAGTTTTGGTCGCCATACTATAGGAAGGATGTGGAGGCACTGGAATGGGTGCAGAGGAAGTTTACCAGGATGTTGCCTCGTATGGTAGGAAGATCCTATGAGGAAAAGCTGAGGCAATTGGGGTTGTTTTCATTGGAGAAAAGAAGGTTTAGGGGTGACTTGATAGAGGTGTACAAGATGATTAGGGGGATAGATAGGGTTGACAGTGAGAACCTTTTTCCACGTATGGAGTCAGCTATTACAAGGGGGCATAGCTTTCAATTAAGGTGGGGTAAATATAGGGCAGATGTTAGGGGTAGGTTCTTCACTCAGCGAGTCGTAAGTTCATGGAATGCCCTGCCAGTAGCAGTAGTGGACTCTCCCTCTTTATGGGTATTTAAGCGGGCATTGGATAGGTATATGGAGGATAGTGGGTTAGTGTAGGTTAGGTGGACTTTGATCAGCGCAACATCGAGGGCCGAAGGGCCTGTACTGCGCTGTATTCTTCTCAGTTCTATGTTCTATGTTCTAATATAGATGGACTGGAGAGTTGGGCGGAGAAGTCCCAGACAGTGTTCATGTTAGGCAAAAGTGTGGTGATGAATTTTGGGGAGTCTCAGTCTAGAGCGAATTATACAGTAAACGGAAGAGCCTTGGGTTAAGTTGATAAGCAGAGAGATCTGGCAGTGCAAGTCCTTTGTACCCTGAAGTTTGCTGCACAGGTGGATAGAGTGGTCAAGAAGGTATATGGTATGCTTGCCTTCATCGGACGCAGTATTGAGTATAAGAGCTGGCAGCTCACATTAAAATGGTACAAGACATTGGTTCGGCTGCATTTAGAATTCTGTGTATGGTTCTGGGCGCCACATTACCAAAACGATGTGGACGCTTTGCAGAGGGCGCAAAGGTTTATGAGAATGTTGCCTGGTATGGAAGGTGCGAGCTATGAAGAGAGGTTTAGCAGGCTTGGGTTGTTTTAATTAGAAGAAAGAAGATTGTTTAATTAGAAGAAAGAAGATTGAGGGGGGAAACTGATTGAGGTCGTCAAAATCCTAAAGAATATAGACAGGATAGATCGAGATAAGCTTTTTCCGAGGGTGAAGGATTCAATAATGAGAGGTGAGAGGTGAAATGTTTAAGGGGGAGACGCGTGGCAAGTGCTTTACACAGAGGTTGGTCAGTGCCTATTGCAAGCCGAGATAGGAGAGGCAGGCACCTGAGATTCATTTAAGATGCACCTGGACAGATGCAGGAGTAGGAGGGGAGCAGAGGGATGGAGATGCTTAGGAATTGGGCGATAGGTTTAGAAAGTGGATTTGAATCGGCTCAGGCTTGGAGGGCAGAGAGGCCTGTTCCTGCGATGTAAATTTTCTTTGTTCTTTTTCTTTGATGTTGATTTAATCTGAGAGTCACCATGTTTCAAGCGATTTGGTCAAACCATGTATCAAAGAAAAGTACAGCAGATTCTAGAAAGCTGCATTCAAGCGAAGAAATGTGCTGTTAAATTGGTCAGCATAGGCAAGTATAGTGACAGATTTGAACAAACGTTGATTGAACATTTCCGGCCAGCGGTGTTAATTTATGACCACACGTTTTTAGAGACAAGATCCACAATAAGCTTCCCTTCTGGAGGCCCGAGTTCTTAAAGTTTACTTAGTCGTCTCGCTGCAGTCAGGTATTTACAGCACACAAAAAAGTAGCAATTACTTATTTTATTTTACACAATTGAACACCATTCTAGAATTCTCGAATTCCTTTTGGCTTGACGCGTCAAAAATTGTATTATTATCTCTGCTCTGTAAGATTTAACAAATCATTGGATTTCTATTCCACTGACATTAACACTGTATCACGGTCTACATGTGGTAACATTTTGTCCATTGTTCCAGGTCGTTGCCTTATTTTGCAATGACATCAAAGATAGGCTTACTGCCTCACATGTTCGTAAGTTGACTGATACTTTTTGTGTGTGTGGTGTCATATCATTGTTCCCATATTCTATGAGATCTCCTATGCACTGCCAGGCTTTTCAGGCACTTTGGAAAAACCTGTTTGCACAATCTGCAAAAACCTACATCAACCAGATTTGTGATTCTCAATCGGACATTTCCAAACAAGCTGTTCTCTGCATAAGATCTTTCCAATAATACATCATGCGTGATGCTTGTTTCTTGTGGTTATTCTGCTGTGTGCTACAGAGAGGGACAGTTTCTATTCTCCATGCGATTACTGTGGGTTATTGCCTAACTTTGAAAAAGCCAAGGAAGTGGATAGATGTGTTGACACTGTGATTGTCAGCGTGTGGATTGTTTATAAGCGAGGTGTGACAGAGGGTACACGTTTTGATGGACTGTATTGGTCAATCTGTTCGGTGAACGAAGTTCAACCATCTCGAGGAATAGTTCGTGGTAACTGTATATCAAGCTGGGTTTGTAAGCGGCAGTTACGTGAAAGGACACGAGATGCTGTCTTGTTGCAGTTTATTCCATGATCATTTTACCCTGAGGGTGTGGATTTCGGGATATGATTGAATTGGTAAAGTAGTTGTCTGCTGGGTGGACAGTGCTGTGTTTCGTGCGTTGATCAGTTGACTAGAGGTCTAGTATCTGTATTTCCTTCACAGGAACTCGGTTTGATATAAAAGCCAATCATTTTTCCCTCAAAATTAACATTAGAAGTGATCGTCTGTTGCATGCACAAACTAATGCAAGACACAGCACGCCTTTCATCGACATGACACAGCATGGCAAGTGCAATGTCCATCATGAAGTATCAACTCCAATTTCTCATTGATTTAAAGATGTCTCTTGGTGAATTTAACTTCTGGATTCCGTGGCATTGATTGGAAAACAAGGTAAATGATTCCCTCCAGAGAGCCAACGTGATATTGCATACTTGAACAGCTGAAGTAACTCGACTGATTTTGTGTGCATAACCATACGCTAGTTACTAACTTTCTTCGATGAGAGATTCAAATATCCACACAGGACATGAAGGTTAAGAGACTCCACTGTTCACTAGTCTCTTGTAAATGTAAAATATTGTGAAATATGCAATAAAAATGGGAATTAACAGAATGATCTGCAGGGCTGATGCACATGACTTTATAGAGTCCAGTCGTTACACATTACACAACTTCAGAATTTCAAAGATACTCAATGGAAAGTTATTTGTCAAGAAAGCCAATAAAAGTGAAGGCTGCAAAGTGAATGAGAGTTCATGTTGGTTTCTTTCATTTTGCATTTTTGAGCATTTTAGCAAAAAGTGTCAATGGATATTTCATAGCATTCTTTCCCTCCTCTCTGATTTGTCTCTGGGTGCCAGCATAAATAAATGGATTGATGCAAGAGCTCAACAGCTGAAGCATGTATCCGCTTTGTTGGACAATAAATATGACTCTGCTGATATCAGAACCAGACGAATAGGGAATATTTGCAATTTGGACGTAAACGATTGTAACGAAGTACAACAAATATAACAAGATGAAGTTTCCCGAGATGCCAAAGAGTAAAACAATGGATCTTTTGCGCTTCTCCATCTCTGGGTCACTCTGATTCTCTCCATTGCTCTGAGCCCGGAGTCTCCGACGGGCTCGATTGCCTGCAAAAATATGCCTGACAGTCAACACATTTAGCAATAAAATCAGAATGAAGGGAAGACAAGGAGTTAAAATTAATCGAATCCAGTCATATGCAACCCATTTCATGGTGGTGTAATATTCTAATTTTAGACCACAGAACCAGGGTGTGTTGTCAATTATGTATATAGGTTCATAAGCAAAGTACACAAAGATATTTTTTATAAAGAACAGTGCAGACACAATTCCTATCACCCTGGAAGCCACGCTCTTCGTGCAATATTTTAATTTCAGAATTTGGCAACGTATGGCCACAAATCGATCAAAGGTGAAAGCCACTGTTAACCAGACAGAACTGTCAATGACTGCAAAATTTACTGAATTGCGAACACTGCAAACTGGTGTGATAGACAGGAAACTAAATCGGAAGTAAATCCCAGCAATCCGGTTTAATATTACAACCGTGATAACAACCAGCAGATCTTCTGCTGCCATCGAGACAAGATAATATGTGATACATCTCGAGAGACCACATCTTCTTCGAGATAAGATCACAATCACTGCCAGGTTTGCTGCAACAGAAAGAGATAAGAAAATCAGATTCGGGTTGCAATTTTGACTTCAAAAAGCAATTATCCGTTTGGTGGGTTTCTCATAAAATTTAGAATGTTTAACTTAATTCTATGTTGAAGGAATCCTTTACATTATTAGCAATTGTGCATTAGCCTCACCACAGCACTCCACGTTTATAATGAAATGTTTGGATAGAATTTTAAAAAGCACAGGAATCTGAAGATACTTCATAAAGGAGAAACCAAGGAAACAAACACAAGTCGGGACTTATATTACAAAAGAAATATTGAAAATACAGGAAAAAAATACCAAACATTTAAACGTCATTATAAATTTGGAAATGCAGAATTATGAGGACTGCATTCCACAGACAGTAGATGTTTGTCATTTCAATCCACTATCTTGGAAACATTTGCATTCATCTTGTTCATAAATATCCTAAAACATACATAAGTGAATCAGCATTCTTGAGACTTTGTGGAGGTTGTTTTCATAGGTTGTAATTAAAAATTTGATCTCTTCACTGGATTATGACTTGACAGCTTGAACCACAGGTTAAAATATTATATGTCTTGGGTCATGTTGGGAACCATTGTTTTACCTGGGGTTATTGAGTGCATTGAAGGAGTTGGGATTATTTGCCTTGGAGTGTAAAAGGCGGAGATGTGATTTGGTTGATGTTTTCAAAAGCAAGGATGGATTGGAGAGTGTACAGGGAGAAGATATTCACTGTCATAAAGGAGAAAAATGAGAGCATAAAGCGCTGCAATAAAGAAGGAAGAGTGAAGTGAGAAAAATCTTTTTGTCACAGTGACTACCTCGGGTATGGAACAAATTTCCAAGGCAGGTCATGAACGCAAGTGCAATTTCAGCATTTGAGACAGCATTGGATAAGTGTGTGGATGAAAATTGTGTGCAAGCATATAGCAGAAAAAGCAGATATTTGAGCTTGGTCATGATGCTCCCTCGAACAGCCAATGGAGCTATGAAGGGCGTGAAGATACTGTGGCTATAAGCAGAGAATTTTGCCCTGTCTCAATTACAGACTAAAGTTGTTGGGGTGGGGTGGGGTGCGCTCTGTCTGCTTTGGAGTTGCGAGTGAGACAACCTGTTTTCGGAATTTGCATTTCTCCAAGCGACTTTATTATGTTGGAACAGTTAATTAGTATTTGTTACTGTATCTATTACAGTATTGTGCTAAGTTTTCCAATACAGTTAAGTTAATCCAATTCCTGGCTTCTTTCAATATATTTTAACTACAGTGAAAGGATCAAGTGTGTTTTACTTTAAATCCAATAGTTTGGCAATATCACTTGCATCTGGTATGTAATACATTACATTTGCCTTTACAGTAATAAAAACGTTAAGGTCTGGAATATCCACATATTGGAGGGGATTTGGTTTGGTCTATAGCACAGTGGGGACTCTTTCTGGGAACAAAGTCTCTGATTCCAGATTGATTTGAGGATTATTGGCCTCAAAAGCGGCAAATGATAAAAATGAGTGTCTTTTACTTCACATGTTCAATGTGATATTTCAGCCACAGCATCAGTCGCAAGTTCATGATGAAATCTCAATTACACTGTGATAATGGAGCGAAAATATTATTTATGCTCAATTCAACAGCAGTTGCACCAATTTAAATTCCTGGTACTTCACTCAAAACCGTTTTATCAACAACGTAAATGCAATTGCAATTACACTATGAATACAGTACATAAATTCAAAGTCACTAACGGGAGTAATATACTATACCCACGTCTCCGTCATTACATGGTGGTGGAAATCGGACAGTTTGGTTTAGTGGAAACAATGAGTGTTACCTGACACAATAAGTCGTTCTAAATGTACAGGTAAGTAATTGCGCAGGTAATATGAGGATATTGCGCAATGAAAGTGGTGAAGTGCCAACAATGAAGAAGACAATTTCACTTACATTAAGATGATAGATTATGTCAGTAACTGCAAGACGCCATCGGATAAAATGTGGAATTATCACCGTTCCTGTTTAAAATGACGCAAAAGTAATGATAAATTACATGAGTGAAACCAACTGCATTAAGTCGGATGGCGACTTCTTATTGAATAAAATTGGAGGAAAAAACAAACCTTTAAAATGAAGAGAAAAACACGGAAGGTGAAATGTAATTCCAAGCACTTACTTGATGATTAACACAGTCAGATACTAACGAGAATAATTTACCTGGAACTCCAATAGCGGCAAGGATCGGATAGTAAATGGCAAACACTGGACCTATCGGTATCCCATGCATTTCAAACAACACATTTGAGAGTTTTCTGCTCTTCCTGGAAAAGTACTCACAATTATACCTGATGTCAGTCTCCTGGGATAAAATTAAATTTCCAGGCATAAAGTTTATTCTGAGAAAGAAAGTAGTGCAGCTGACGCTCATTTGTTTTTATGTGTTGATGGAACGATCTTTTCTCATGTATTGAGACAATTTCTAAAGAGAAAAAAGGTATGTGTACAGAATTGTCCCAATAATATTTATTCTAAAGAAATAATGGAAGCCTGGACAGTACCACTTAGTACCATGGAGAAGAGACCGCTCCTGACCAAGCATGGTGAAGTTTTTTTTCGAATAAATGAGGACTTGTTGTATTTGAATTTCTGTGATTGCGTATGTTTACCAAAACTACTGTGATTCCAAATTGTCCAAGATACTTACTCTCGTAAACATCATAGGCATGCCTTCAGTGTGCCCAGTCCAGTTCAGTCCTGCACATTGGGAGTACACAGGCAGATGTTTTCGTGTGTACCACACTGCAGTTTGGCGTTAATGTTATGCTCATTTGTGACCTGCACAGTTGTCCGAGTGCAGGTCCATTTCTCCACAGTTCATTCAGGCTGAACTTGTGAAAGTTAACAGAGGTGTATTCTGTGACAACATATCCTGTTCAGCATTTTGTATGTTTACCGAAAATTGGTATAAATCATCAGTTAAATTCTTTGTTCAATGTCATGCATTTAAGTTTGATAACGGACAGATCCCGTTCAGGTCCCGAACTTACATTTAGTGCAGTGAAGATTCTTTTCCATTTTGGCAGACCGGTCACTCAATTTAGTTGGACAGATGAGCCAGTTCATATCGAAGCAGGACAAGACTAGTTCAAGAAATGCATAATCAGTTTTGACCAGTGCAGATCTGTGCACTTACATTGAATGTGAAGTTGTTATGTTCAACGGTATCATTTCAATTTTGATCGGTCCCTGTTTTCACAGGGAGCACCGAAGATCAATTATTCGAATTTCCATTTTCGCCCTTTCAAACCTTCATATGTTCATTTTAAATTTTAACATTGACTTTCAATGCGTTAAACTTTTCCAGTTTCTGACTGTCAGCTGTCAATCATGATCACGGTGATGCAATCAACATACACATCAACATTGAATGGACTCCGCGACATTGGCTTGTTTTAAATTGCATATTCCAATTCACTATTTTTGTACATCTACAAGCCAGTTATACCAATGAAGCAACCTCCTTCCGACAACATTAAATTCGGCATTTCCCGTTGCTTTGCTGGCAACAACTACCCAAACACAATTGGAAGATGCTAGAACAATGTCCTTTGCCGTTCCATGCGTCCGCTTTCGCTGTTTGTCCAAAACATGCACTTCAATGGCTTCTCTTAAATAATGGTACAGGTCCAGGGCAAGTTCACAATTTCGATCCAGAATGTGGTTTCCTGTCAGGAAACAGAGGATGGCGGGAGACGGCTGTTTTTTTGACTGGTGCACGGACTGCTGTGGCGTGCCAGAGTGGTCAGAGCTGCACGCATTATTGTTCAATAATTGTTTGTGATACCCATAAATTAAGGGTAAATGTAGGGGAATGGGTCTGGGTAGGTTACTCCTTGGTGGGTCGGTGTGGAGTTGTTCGGCTGAAGGGCCTGTTTCCATTCTGTAGGAAATCTTTTAAAAATAAAATGTTCAAAAAATATTTTTGACAGTTTGCTGATCCTGGGGGAATGGATAGGAAGGGACGGGAGCGAACGGGATAGGGTGTGAGGGCAGGGGAAGGGTGTGTGGGTCAGGAAGGGGAGTAGTGAGAGAAACAGTGGGCCAGAGTTTTGTGGTGGGTTGGCCAGCAAAGAACGGCCACAGTTTCCAACCCACCCATCCCGCTCTGTTCTCTGCCACTACTCCCTGCTCTACTCTCTCACATTGGCAACCAACGCAGTAATAACGATGTGCATGTTTACCATTTTCCATCAGTCTCGGTTACCAGCACATGAACAAGCATCTCCCAACAGCATACTAGACACACTCCTGTCAGCACAGCAATGAGTTATCGCAATAATCTTTTTTCAGCTCCATTAACACCAGAAAAATAGTTTTTTTATTGACACAATGATTGCCATTTGTTATATTAAATGAAGGAGTTAAGCTTGACATAATGAATAAATAAGAGAAGTTCTACTCTTTGATTTAAGACGTGCAGTCTGTTTCATTCAATGAATGTGAGCGGTTTGATTCACTGCATAAGTTAGTTACATGTGTCTTATTAAATCTAAGAATGCCGATTGATTCATTGAATTACTGCTTGAAGTTTAAATCAATGGCTGATTCACTGGTTTCAGCTTGTTTCATTAAATGAAAACTTTAAACTCGAAACAATGAATCAATGAGAGAAGCTGTACTCATTGAATTAGCACATGCACTTTTTATCATTAAATGAATGGGTGCAGTTTGTTTCATTGAATCGATTCCTTGAACTCGTGGTATTGAATCAATGTGTGAAGCTCTACTCATTGAATTAACAAGTTCAGGCTTTTTCATTGAAACAAAACGTTTAGCTCGAGGCACTGAATAAATGAGAGAAGCATGTGCAGATATTTTCATGGAATGAATGAGTGCTGTTTGATTCATTGAATGGATGCATGCTCTTGGAATCACTAAATAAATAAGTTAAGTTTCGTTCATTCAATCAATGAATGACGTTTGATTCATTGAATCAATGATTGAAGTTTGGCACAATGATTGAATGATTGCAGTTTGTTATATTAAATGAAGGAGTTAAGCTTGACATATTGAATAAATAAGAGAAGCTCTACTCTTTGAGTTAACACGTGCAGTCTGTAAATTCAATAAATGTGTGCAGTATGTTTCACTAAAAGGTTCGTTAGATCTGTCTCATTACCGTTTGATTCATTGAATCTATGATTGAAGTTTAAATAAATGACTGATTCAATTGTTTCAGCTTGTTTCATTAAGTGAAAACTTTAAGCTGGAGGCCCTCATTCAATTAGCACATGCACTTTTTGTCATTAAATCAATGGGTGCAATTTGTTTCATTGAATCGAAACCTTAAACTCGTGGTATTGAATCAATGTGAGAAGCTCTACTCATTGAATGAACACCTGCAGTTTGTTACATTGAATGAATGAGATAAACTTAAAAAGTTGAATGAATGAAAGAAGCTCCACATATTGAATTAACGAGAGCAGTCTGTTTGATTAAATGAATGCATGCAGTTGGTTTCTTTAACAGAAAGCATACAACTTGTTTCATTAAATGAATGGCAAAGCTCTACTTATTCGATTAGCATGTGCAGATTTTTTCATGGAATGAATGAGTGCTGTTTTATTCATTGAATGGATGAATTCAGTTGGAATCGCTAAGTAAATGAGTGAAGTTTCTTTCATTGAATCAATGAATAACGTTTGATTCAAGGAATAGTTGATTCAATAAAAAAAATACAAAACTGACCAGGTAACTTAAGCAGTTTCCATGATGCATGGAGCTTATTCCATTTGATTAAAATATACCCCTCATCTTGAAATCCCCAGCCGTGGGATAGGACACCTGCCATCCATCCTATATATGTCGCTCAGGATTTTAGAAACCTCCATAAGGCCAACCTCAACCTCCCATGCTCCTGTGAAAGAATTCCCGCCAGTCCCACGTCTAATTATCACCCAATCCTTCCATCTCAGCAACATCCAGGTGCGTTTTGTTTTGAACCCTCTCCATCTGAATCAAACATCCTGACACAACATCCTCAGAGACTCTAGTCATACTAGTCATCAAAGACATCTCTGAGATGACTACCAGGCTACTCCAAACCCTTGCCATCATGGTAGCCCACGAACCTACCTAAATATTGAAACCGATGAACGTAATGAACCCTAATAGACCAGGTTACTAAGACCTTTAAGTGCAATAACTCAAAAGACGGCTCGGTTTGAATAGGGAGGTGGACAGACGAAAGCATTTAAAACCGCTAAAGTGGACGAAGCACTGACAGGTCGCCAGCTCCTTGGATATCTGGCTTCACCTCTGAATGACAAGTCGCGAGAAGTTCAAGATGTAACCATGTGGAGCTTCTAGCAAAGGAAAAAAGGGAAAGCAATTCCTTTGGGCTTCAGGTCCAGAAAACTGTCTGAGGCAGCTACGCGTTACACAGTATTTAAAAATCAACTTCCGGCCTGCTATTGGGCTCACGTCGGGCAGACCTGTGTGCAGAAAATGCTCCTCAAACCTGAATGACCAATTCTGATGAGAGTGTTATCTGACATTGTGACTCACAAGGTCGGTACAGACTAACACAGCTCCATTGTAAAATGGTAATGGGATATAACTGATGGAGACAAGAAAGGCACGGTAGCTCAGTGGTTTAGCACTGCTGCCTCACAGCGCCAGAGACCCCGGTTCCTGCTAAATTACCCATCGTGTTCAGTGATGTGTAGGTTAGGTGCATTAGTCAGGGGTAAAATATAGAGTAGTAGGGTCGGGGGATATTTCTAGTTGGGTTAATCTGGAGGGTCAGTGTGGACTTGTTGGGCTGAAGGGCCTGTTCCCACACTGTAGAGATTGTATAAAAAAGGGAAAAGAACAGATTGCCAAATTTCATGAATAAATAGCTGAATACTCATTAGGTGAATAACCCCAAGTTCCGACCTGGCCATGTCTGCAGCTCCCGTTCATTGGGGCGGGCGTTCCGGTCGAAGATCCGCGTCACTGAGCTCGGTTCACTGATGGGTCTGTCCCTGGAAGGCTGGCTGATGGTAGTGGCCACTGGCTGCATTGAATCCCTCTACACACAGTATTATCCATTGGGAAGAAGGTGGGGTGGGGAATGAGGTGCGGGTGCGTTGGAGGTGGTCGAGCAGGTATGCCGAATGGGCAACTGTGGTCCGAGCACGAGACCAAGAGTCAGATTCTGCACATGTATACTGACTCGTGGGTGGATGCTGATCACCTTGGGTGTGTGGATGCCGAACTGGCAGACACATAATTGGATGATTGTTGGGAACAAAATTATGTAAACAAAGATGGGGGAAGGCACTGCACATAAAAATTACTGTGCAGCATGTTAATGCCCATGTAAAGAATCGCTTGGAATCTGCTGATCATAACAATATTGGAGACGGAATAGTAAAAGCCAGAAGAATCGAAGATACCAGCGAAGATTGTCTGGCTGGAAAATGGGCTCATGAAATGTCAGGACATTTAGGGTGTCACAGCACTTTACAATGGGCAAGAGATCGAGGTTTGCACTTACCCGCCCACCGGATGAAAGATGTCACTGGCAGGTGTAAAATATCTGAACAAGAAAAACACGAATCACTGCCGAAAAAAGCCAATCAAGGTCGGAGATCAACCTGCTCAAATCTGGCAGATTGAATGTGTTGGCCCATTACCATGACAACAACGATATCAGTATCTGTTAACCACAGAGGTTACTTACAACAGGCTCATGTTAGCTTTCCCGACAATCAAAGCTAACCAGAGTAACACTGTTAAGGCCTATCGGATGTTCCACATTCCTTATTAACCTCAACCTTGTAGAATGAATGGGGTGGGTTATTAAAACAACATTGTGGGGGTGGATCAAAGTGCTGCCACAGGCATTGTATAATCTGAATAATCGACCTTTGAAAGAAGGGACATCGGTGAGAGCAATATTGAAAAGAGGTGGCCAGTTACATCCTCCTCGTAAACCTACAACATCTGACGTCCTTTGTACAGGGGGAAAGGTGTGATTGTACTGCCCATAACACACACTGACGATTAGAGTGGTGCTGGAATCTAGTCTTGACTCTGATCTCCAGAATTTGCAGTCGTCACTTACGTCCTATTTTACACTCACTGAAGCCTGGTGAGATACTAACCGACAGAAAAAGGGATACCTTTTAGATATTGATAACAGGACAGGATGTAACCGAAAATAAGAAAAAGGAGCATGAGTTGTCAAAGATAGTAGCTTCCCTACAGTATGGAAATAAGCCCTTCGGTCGAACAGGTCCACCGCGACACTCTGAAGAATAACCCACCCAGATCCATTCCCCGGCACTTACCCCTGACTAATGTACCTAACACCATGGGCAATGTAAAATGGCATAGGGGAGTGTCAAAGAATACAGGAGAATATAGATGGACAGGAGAGTTGGGCGGAGAAGTGCCAGACAGTGTTCATGTTACGCAAATGTGTGGTGATGAATTTTGGGAAGTCTCATTCTAGAGCGAATTATACAGTCAATGGAAGAGCCTTGGGTTAAGTTGATGAGCAGAGAGGTCTGGCAGTGCAAGTCCTTTGTACCCTGAAGGTTGCTGCACAGGTGGATAGAGTGGTCAAGAAGGTATATGGTATGCTTGCCTTCATCGGACGCAGTATTGAGTACAAGAGCTGGCAGCTCACGTTAAAATGGTACAAGACATTGGTTCGGCTGCATTTAGAATTCTGTGTATGGTTCTGGGCGCCACATTACCAAAACGATGTGGACGCTTTGCAGAGGGCGCAAAGGTTTATGAGAATGTTGCCTGGTATGGAAGGTGCTAGCTATGAAGAGAGGTTTAGCAGGCTTGGATTGTTTTAATTAGAAGAAAGAAGATTGAGGGGGGAAACTGATTGAGGTCGACAAAATCATAAAGAATATAGACAGGATAGATCGAGATAAGCTTTTTCCGAGGGTGAAGGATTCAATAATGAGAGGTGAGAGGTGAAATGTTTAATGGGGATACGCGTGGCAAGTACTTTACACAGAGATTAGTCAGTGCCTTTTGCAAGCCGAGATAGGAGAGGCAGGCACCTGAGATTCATTTAATATCCACCTGGACAGATGCAGGAGTAGGAGGGGAGCAGAGGGATGGAGATGCTTAGGAATTGGGCGATAGGTTTAGAAAGTGAATTTGAATCGGCTCAGGCTTAGAGGGCTAAAGGCCTGTTCCTGGGATGTAAATTTTCTTTGTTCTTTTTCTTTGATGTTGATTTAATCTGAGAGTCACCATGTTTCAAGCGATTTGTTCAAACCATGTATCAAAGAAAAGTACAGCAGATTCTAGAAAGCTGCATTCAAGCGAAGAAATGTGCTGTTAAATTGGTCAGCATAGGCAAGTATAGTGACAGATTTGAACAAACGTTGAATTGAACATTTCTGGCCAGCGGTGTTAATTTATGAGCACAGTTTTTTTCGAGACAAGGTCCACAATAAGATTCCCTTCTGGAGGCCCGAGTTCTTAAAGTTTACTCAGTTGTCTAGCTGCAGTCAGGTAAGTACAGCACACAAAAAAGTAGCAATTAATTATTTTATTTTACACAATTGAACACCATTCTAGAATTCTCGAATTCCCTTTGGCTTGACGCGTCAAAAGTTGTATTATTATATCTGCTCTGTAAGATTTAACAAATCATTGGATTTCTATTCCACTGACATTAACACTGTATCACGGTCTACATGTGGTAACATTTTGTCCATTGTTCCAGGTCGTTGCCTTATTTTGCAATGACATCAAAGATAGGCTTACTGCCTGACATGTTCGTAAGTTGACTGATACTTTTTGTGTGTGTGGTGTCATATCATTTTTCCCATACTCTATGAGATCTCCTATGCTCTGCCAGGTTTTTCAGGCACTTTGGAAAAACCTGTTTGCACAATCTGCAAAAACCTGCATCAACCAGATTTGTGATTCTTAATCGGACATTTCCAAAGAAGCAGTTCTCTGCATAAGATCTTTCCAATAATACATCATGCGTGATGCTTGTTTCTTGTGGTTATTCTGCTGTGTGCTACAGAGAGGGGCAGTTTCTATTCTCCATGCGATTACAGTGCGGTTATTGCCTAACTTTGAAAAAGCCAAGGAAGTGTTAACACTGTGATTGTGACCGTGTTGATTGGCTATAAGCGAGGTGTGACAGAGGGTACACGTTTTGATGGACTGTATTGGTCAATCTGTTCGGTGAACGAAGTTCAACCATCTCGAGGAATAGTTCGTGTTAACTGTATATCAAGTTGGGTTTGTAAGCGGCAGTTATGTGAAAAGACACACCCTGAGGGTGTGGATTTCGGGATATGCTTGAATTGGTAAAGTAGTTGTCTGCTGGGTAGACAGTGCTGTGTTTCGTGCTTTGATCAGTTGACTAGAGGTCTAGTATCTGTATTTCCTGCACAGGACCTCAGCTTGATATAAAAGCCAATCATTTTTCCTTCAAAATTAACATTAGAAGTGATCGTCTGTTGCATGCACAAACTAATGCAAGACACAGCACGCCTTTCATCGACATGACACAGCATGGCAAGTGCAATGTCCATCATGACGTATCAACTCCAATTTCTCATTGATTTAAAGATGTCTCTTAGTGAATTTAAGTTCTGGATTCCGTGGCATTGAGTGGAAAACAAGGTAAATAATTCCCTCCAGAGAGCCAACGTTATATTGCATGCTTGAACGGCTGAAGCAAACCGACTGATTTTGTGTGCATAACCATAAGCTAGTTACTAACTTTCTTCGATGAGAGATTCAAATATCCACACAGGACATGACGGTTCAGAGACTCCACTGTTCTCTAGCCTCTTGTAAATGTAAAATATTGTGAAATATGCAATAAAAATGGGAAGTAACAGAATGATCTGCAGAGCTGATGCACATGACTTTATAGAGTCCAGTCGTTACACATGACACAACTTCAGAATTTCAAAGATACTCAATGGAAAAGTTATTTGTCAAGAAAGCCAATAAAAGTGAAGGCTGCAAAGTGATTGAGAGTTCATGTTGGTTTCTTTCATTTTGCATTTTTGAGCATTTTAGCAAAAAGTCTCAATGGATATTTCATAGCATTCTTTCCCTCCTCTCTGATTTGACTCTGCGTCCAGGCATAAATAAATGGATTGATGCAAGAGCTCAGCAGCTGAAACATGTATCCGCTTTGTTGGACAATAAATATGACTGCTGATATCAGAACCAGACGAATAGGGAATATTTGCAATTCGGACGTAAACGATTGTGACGAAGTACAACAAATATAACAAGATGAAGCTTCCCGAGATGCCAAAGAGTAAAACAATGGACTTTTTGCGATTCTCCATCTCTGGGTTACTCTGATTCGCTCCATTGCTCTGAGCCCGGAGTCTCCGACGGGCTCGATTGCCTGCAAAAATATGCCTGACAGTCAACACATTTAGCAATAAAATCAGAATTAAGGTAAGACAAGGAGTTAAAATTAAACGAATCCAGTCATATGCAGCCCATTCCATGGTGGCGTAATATTCTACTTTGAGACCACAGAACCGGGGTGTGTTGTCAATTATGTATATAGGTTCATAAGCAAAGTACACAAAGATATTTTTTATAAAGAACAGTGCAGACACAATTCCTATCACCCAGAAAGCCACGCTCTTCATGTAATATTTTAATTTCAGATTTTGGCAACGTATGGCCACAAATCGATCAAAGGTGAAAGCTACTGTTAACCAGACAGAACAGTCAATGACTGCAAAATTTACTGAATTGCGAACACTGCAAACTGATGTGATAGAGAGGAAACTAAATCGGAAGTAAATCCCAGCAATCCGGTTTAATATTACAACCGTGATAATAACCAGCTGATCTGCTGCTGCCATCGAGACAAGATAATATGTGATACATCTCGAGAGACCACATCTTCTTCGAGACAAGATCACAATCACTGCCAGGTTTTCTGCAACGGAAAGAGATAAGAAAAACAGATTCGGGTTGCAATTTTGACTTCAAAAAGCAATAATCCGTTTGGTGGATTTCTCATAAAATTTAGAATGTTTATATTAAATCTATGTCGAAGGAATCCGTCACATTATTAGCAATTGTGCATTAGCCTCACCACAGCCCTCCACGTTCATAATGAAATGTTTGGATAGAATTTTAAAAATCATAGGAATCTGAAGAAACTTCATAAAGGAGAAACCAAGGAAACAAACACAAGTCGGGATTTATATTACAAAAGAAATATTGAAAATACAGAAAAAAAATACCAAACATTTAAACGTCATTATAAATTTGGAAATGCAGAATTATGAAGACTGCATTCCACAGACAGTAGACGTGTGTCATTTCAATTCACTATCTCGGAAACATTTGCTTTCATCTTGTTCATAAATATCCTAAAACAAACATAAGTGAATCAGCATTCTTGCAACTTTGTGGAGGTTGTTTACATAGGTTGTAATTGAAAATTTGATCTCTTCACTGGATTATGACTTGACAGCTTGAACCACAGGTTAAAATATTATATATCTTGGGTCATGTTGGGAACCATTGTTTTACCTGGGGTTATTGGATGCATTGAAGAAGTTGGGATTATTTGCCTTGGAGTGTAAAAGGCGGAGATGTGATTTGGTTGATGTTTTCAAAAGCAAGGATGGATTGGAGAGTGCACAGGGAGAAGCTATTCACTGTCATCAAGGGGAAAAATGAGAGCATAAAGCGCTGCAATAAAGATGGAAGGGTGAAGTGAGAAAAATCTTTTTGACACAGTGACTGCCTCGGGTATGGAACCAATTTCCAAGGCAGGTCATGAAGGAAAGTGCAATTTCAGCATTTGAGACAACATTGGATAAGTGTGTGGATGAAAATTGTGTGCAGGCATATAGCAGAAAAAGCAGATATTTGAGCTTGGTCATGATGCTCCTTCGAACAACCAATGGAGCTATGAAGGGCGTGACGATACCGTGGCGATAAGCAGAGAATTTTGCCCTGTCTCAATTACAGACTAAAGTTGATGGGGGTGGGGTGGGGTGCTCTCTGTCTGCTTTGGAGTTGCGAGTGAGACAACCTGTTTTCGGAATTTGCATTTCTCCAAGCGACGTTATTATGTTGGAACAGTTAATTAGTATTTGTTACTGTATCTATTACAGTATTGTGCTAAGTTTTCCAATACAGTTAAGTTAATCCAATTCCTGGCTTCTTTCAATGTATTTTAACTATAGTGAAAGAATCAAGTGTGTTTTACTTTAAATCCAATAGTTTGGCAATATCACTTGCATCTGGAATGTAATACATTACATTTGCCTTTACAGTAATAAAAACGTTAAGGTCTGGAATATCCACATATTTGAGGGGATTTGGTTTGGTCTATAACACAGTGGGGACTCTTTCTGGGAACAAAGTCTCTGATTCCAAATTGATTTGAGGATTATTGGCCTCAAAAGCGGCAAATGATAAAAATGAGTGTCTTTTACTCCACATGTTCAATGTGATATTTCAGCCACAGCATCAGTCGCAAGTCCATGATGAAATCTCAATTACACTGTGATAATGGGGCGAAAATATTATTTATGCTCAATTCAACAGCAGTTGCACCAATTTAAATTCCTGGTACTTCACTCAAAACCGTTTTATCAACAACGTAAATGCAATTGCAATTACACTATGAATATAGTACATAAATTCAAACTCACTAACGGTCGTAATGTACTATACCTACGTCTCCGTCATTAGATGCTGTTGGAAACCGGACAGTTTGATGTAGTGGAAGCAATGAGTGTTACCTGACACAATAAGTCGTTCTAAATGTACAGGTAAGGAATTGTGCGGGTAATATGAGGATATTGCGCAATGAAAGTGGTGAAATGACAACAATGAGGAAGACAATTTCACTTACATTAAGATGATAGATTATGTCAGTAACTGCAAGACGCCATCGGATAAAATGTGGAATTAGCACCGTTCCTGTTTAAAATGACGCAAATGTAATGATAAATTACATGTGAAACTAACTGCATTAAGTCGGATGGCGACTTCTTATTGAATAAAATTGGAGGAAAAACAAACCTTTAAAATGCAGAGAAAAACACGGAAGGTGAAATGTAATTCCAAGCACTTACTTGATGATTAACACAGTCAGATACTAACGAGAATAATTTACCTGAAACTCCAATACCGGCAAGGATCGGATAGTAAATGGCAAACACTGGACCTATCGGTATCCCATGCATTTCAAACAACACATTTGAGAGTTTTCTGCTCTTCCTGGAAAAGTACTCACATTTATACCTGATTTCAGTCTCCTGGGATAAAATTAAATTTCCAGGCATAAAGTTTATTCTGAGACAGAAAGTAGTGCAGCTGATGCTCATTTGTTTTTATGTGTTGATGGAACGATCTTTTCTCATGTATTGAGACAATTTCTAAAGAGAAAAAAGGTATGTGTACAGAATTATCCCAATAATATTTATTCTAAAGAAATATTGGAAGCCTGGACAGTACCACTTAGTACCATAGAGAAGAGACCGCTCCTGAACAAGCATGGTGAAGTTGTTTTTTCGAATAAATGAGGACTTGTTTGTATTTTGAATTTCTGTGATTGCGTATGCTTACCAAAACTCCTGTGATTCCAAATTGTCCAAGATGCTTACTGTCGTAAACATCATAGGCATGCCTTAAGTGTGCCCAGTCCAGTTCAGTCCTGCACATTGGGAGTACACAGGCAGATGTTTTCGTGTGTACCACACTGCAGTTTGGCGTTAATGTTATGCTTATTTGTGACCTGCACAGTTGTCCGAGACCAGGTCCATTTCTCCATAGTTCATTCAGGCTGAACTTGTGAAAGTTAACAGAGGTATATTCTGTGACAACATATCCTGTTCAGCATTTTGTATCTTTTCCGACAATTGGTATAAATCATCAGTTAAATTCTTTGTTCAATGTCATGCATTTAAGTTTGATAACGGACAGATCCCGTTCAGGTCCGGAACTTACGTTTAGTGCAGTGAAGATTATTTTCCATTTTGGCAGACCGGTCACTCAATTTAGTTGGACAGATGAGTCAGTTCATATCGAAGCAGGACAAGACTAGTTCAAGAAATGTATATTCAGTTTTGACAAGTGCAGATCTGTGCACTTACATTGAATGTGAAGTTGTTATGTTCAACGGTTTCATTTCAATTTTGATCGGTCCCTGTTTTCACAGGGAGCACCGAAGATCAATTATTCGAATTTCCATTTTCGCCCTTTCAAACCTTCATATCGTTCATTTTAAAGTTTGATACTGAGTTTCAACGCGTTAAACTTTTCCAGTTTCTGACTGTCAGCTGTCAATCATGATCACGGTGATGCAATCAACATACACATCAACATTGAATGGACTCCGCGACATTGGCTTGTTTTAAATTGCATATTCCAATTCACTATTTTTGTACATCTACAAGCCAGTTATACCAATGAAGCAACCTCCTACAGACAGCATTAAATTCGGCATTTCCCGTTGCTTTGCTGGCAACAACTACCCAAACACAATTGGAAGATGCTAGAACCATGTCCTTTCCCGTTCCATGCGTCCGCTTTAGCTGTTTGTCCAAAACATGCACTTCAATGGCTTCTGCTAAATAATGGTACAGGTCCAGGGCAAGTTCACAATTTCGATCCAAAATGTGACTTCTTGACAGGAAACAGAGGTTGGTGGGAGACGGCTGCTTTTTTTTGACTGATGCACGGTCTGCAGTGGCGTGCCACAGTGGTCAGAGCTGCACGCATTATTGTTCAATAATTGTTTGTGATACCCATACATTAAGGGTAAATGTAGGGGAATGAATCTGGGTGTGTTACTCCTTGGTGGGTCGGTGTGGAGTTGTTCGGCTGAAGGGCCTGTTTCCATTCTGTAGGAAATCTTTTTTAAAAAATCTTCAAAAAATATTTTTGACATTTTGCTGATCCTGGGGAAATGGATAGGAAAGGAGGGGAGTGAATGGGATGGGGTGTCGGTGCAGGGGAAGGGTGTATGGGTCAGGTAGGGGAGTAGTGAGAGAAACAGTGGGCCAGGGTTTTGTGGTGGGTTGGCCAGCAAAGAACGGCCACAGTTTTCAACCCACCCATCCCGCTCTGTTCTCTGCCACTACTCCCTGCTCTACACTTTCACATTAGCAACCAACGCGGTGACAACGATGTGCATGTTTACAGTTTTCCATCAGTCTCAGACACCAGCACATGAACAAGCAGCTCCCAACAGCATACTGCACATACTCCTCAGTTCTGAAACTGTGCTGCTGGAAAAGCTCAGCGGGTCAGGCAGCATCCAAGGAGCAGGAGAATCGATGTTTTGGGCATGAGCCATCCTTCAGGGTTATTCCTCATGCCCGAAACTCCGATTTTCCTGCTCCTTGGATGCTCCCTGATCTGCTGCGTTTTTTCAGCAACACATTTTCAGCTCTGATCTCCAGCATCTGCAGTCCTCACATACTCCTCAGTCAGCACAGCAATGACTTGACGCAATAACCTTTTTTCATCTCCATTCACACTAAGAAAAACAAACAGTTAAGGGAGAAATAAAAAAAATACAAAACTGACCAGGTAACTCAAGCAGTTTCCATGATGCATGGAGCTTATTCCATTTGATTAAAATATGCCCCTCATCTTGAAATCCCCAGCCGTGCGATAGGACACCTGCCATCCATTCTATATATGTCTCTCAGGATTTTAGAAACCTCCATAAGGTCAACCTCAACCTCCCATGCTCCTGTGAAAGAATTCCCCGCCAGTCCCGCGTCTAATTATCACCCAATCCTTCCATCTCAGCAACATCCAGGTGCATTTTGTTTTGAACCCTCTCCATCTGAATCAAACATCCTGACACAACATCCTCAGAGACTCGAGCCATACTACCATACATCAAAGACATCTCTGAGATGACTACCAGGCTACTCCAATCCCTTGCCATCATGATAGCCCACAAACCTTCTTACATATTGAAACAACTACTGATGAACCTAATGTTACCTAATACACCTGGTTACTAAGACCTTTAAATGCCATTACTCAAAAGACGGCTCGGTTTGAATGGGGAGATGGACAGACGAAAGCATTTATAACCACTAAAGTGGCCGTAGAAAAAAGGGAAAGCAATGCCTTTGGGCTTCGGGTCCAGAAAACTGTCCGAGGCAGCTACGCGTTACACAGTATTTGAAAATCAACTTCCGGCCTGATATTGGGCTCACGTCGGGCAGACCTGTGTTCAGAAAATGCTCCTCAGACCTGAATGACCAATTCTGATGAGAGTGTTATCTGACATTGTGACTCACAAGGTCGGTACAGACTAACACAGCTCCATTGTAAAATGGAAATGGGATATAACTGATGGAGACAAGAAAGGCACGGTAGCTCAGTGGTTTAGCACTGCTGCCTCACAGCGCCAGGGACCCCGGTTCCTGCTAAATTACCCATCGTGTTCAGGGATGTGTAGGTTAGGTGCATTAGTCCGGGGTAAAATGTGGAGTCGTAGGATAGGGGAATGGTTCTGTGTGGGTTAATCTGGAGGGTCAGTGTGGACTTGTTGGGCTTAAGGACCTGTTTCCACACTGTAGAGATTGTATAAAAAAGTGAAAAGAACAGATTGCCAAATTTCATGAATAAATCGCTGAATACCCATTAGGTGAATAACCCCAAGTTCCGACCTGGCCATGTCTGCAGCTCCCGTTCATTGGGGCGGGCGTTCCGGTCAAACAACTGCTCGAAGATCCGTGTCACTGGGCTCGGTTCACTGATGGGTCTGTCCCTGGAAGGCTGGCTGATCGCTGTGGCCACTGGCTGCATTGAATCCCTCGACACAGAGTATTATCCATTGGGAAGGAGATGGGTTGGTGGGGGTGTTGGGAGAGGTGGGGAGAGGTGTGTGGGGAGGGTGTGGGGAGAGGTATGCCGAATGAGCAACTGTGGTCGGAGCACAAGACCAAGAGTCAGATTCTGCACATGTATACTGACTCGTGGGTGGATGCTGATCACCTTGGGTGTGTGGATGCCGAAATGGCAGACATATATTTGGAAGATTGCTGGGAACAAAATTATGTAAACAAAGATGGGGGATGGCGCTGCACATAAAAATTACTGTGCAGCATGTTAATGCCCATGTAAAGAATGGTTTGGAATCATAACAATATTGGAGACGGAATAGTAAAAACCAGATGAATCGAAGATACCAGCGAAGATTGTCTGGCTGGAAAATGGGCTCATGAAATGTCAGGACATTTAGGGTGTCACGGCACATTTCAATGGGCAAGAAATCGAGGTTTGCACTTACCCGCAGCAGACGTAAAATATCTGAACAAGAAAAACACGTATCTCTGCCGAAAAAGCCAATCAAGGTAGGAGATCAACCTGCTCAAATCTGACAGATTGAATGTGTTGGCCCATTACCATTACAACAACGATATCAGTATCTGTTAACCACAGAGGTTACTTACAACAGGTTCATGTTAGCTTTCCCGACAATCAAAGCAAATCAGAGTAGCACTGTTAAGGCCTGGAACAGTTGATATCCTAGTATGATGAACCATCAGAAATACAATCAGATAAAATGCCTCACACTTCACAGGTCAACAGGTGCCGCAATGGGCTGCACACAATGGGAAATATTGGATGTTCCACATTCCTCATTAACCTCAACCATGTAGAACGAATGGGGTCGATTAGTAAAACAACAAACATTGTGGGGGTGGATCATCTGAATAATCGACCTTTGAAAGGAGGGACATCCTTTGAAATTGAAAAGATTGAAAAGAGGTGGCCAGTTACATCCTCTTAGTAAACCTACAACATCTGACGACCTTTGTACAGGGGGAAGGGTGTGGGTGTACTTCCCAAAACACCCACTGACGATTAGAGTTGTGCTGGAATCTAGTCTTGATTCTGATCTCCATCGTCTGCAGTCTTCACTTTCGCTCTGTATACACTCACTTAAGCTGCTACTTATGGACAGAAAAAGGGATACCTAATGGATATTGATAACAGGACAGGAAGTAGCAGAAAGTAGGAAAATTAACGAAGGGAGCATGAGTTGTCAAAAATAGTAGCTTCCCTACAGCATGGAAATAAGCCCTTCGACCCAACAAGTCCACAGCAAACCTCAGAAGAATGACCCCCCCAGACCGATCCCCGGCATTTACCCCTGACGAATGCACCTAATACCATGGGAAATTTAGTATGGCGTAGGGGACTGGCAAAGAGTAGAGGAGAATATAGATGGACTGGAGAGTTGGGCGGTGCAGTGCCAGGTGGTGTTCAAGTTAGGCAGATGTGTGGTGATGAATTTTGGGAAATCTAATTGTAGAGTTATTCAGTAAAGGGAAGAGCCTTGGGTAAAGTTGATGAGCAGAGAGATCTGGGAGTGCAGGTCCATTGTACCCTGAAGGTTGCTGCACAGGTAGATAGTGTGGTCAAAAAGGTATATGGTATGCTTGTCTTCATCGGACGCAGTATTGAGTGTAATGCTAACTTTGAACTATACATTGGTTCGGCTGCATTTAGAATTCTGTGTATGGTTCTGGTTGCCACATTACCAAAAGGATGTGGACGCTTTGCAGAGGGGGCAGAGGTTTACGAGGATGTTGCTTGGTTTGGAAGGTGCTAGCTCTGAAGAGAGGTTTAGCAAGTTAGAATTGTTTTCATTAGAAAAAAGAAGATGGGGTGGGGGGAGAGGAATTGATTGAGGTCTACAAAATCATGAAGAATATACACAGGGTGAATAGAAATAAGCTTTTTATGAGGGTGAAGGATTCAATACTGAGAGGTGAGAGATGAAAAGTTTAAGGGGGATACGCGTGGCAAGTGCTTTACACAGAGGTTGGTCAGTGCCTTTTGCAAGCCGAGGTCAGAGAGGCAGGCACCTGAGATTCATTTAAGATGCACCTGGACAGATGCATGAGTAGGAGGGGAGCAGAGGGATGGAGATGCTTAGGAATTGGGCGATAGGTTTAGAAAGTGGATTTGAATCGGCTCAGGCTTGGAGGGCCAAAAGGCCTGTTCCTGGAATATAAATTTTCTTTGTTCTTTTTTCTTTGGTGTTGATTTAACCTGAGAGTCACCATGTTTCAAGCGAGTTGGTCAAACCATGTATCAAAGAAAAATACAGTAAATTCTAAAAAGCTGCATTCAAGCGAAGAAATGTGCTGTTAAATTGGTCAGTGTAGGCAAGTATAGGTTGGAACAAACGTTGAATTGAACATTTCTGGCCAGCGGTGCTAATTTATGAGCACATTTTCTTTTTCGAGACAAGGTCCACGATAAGCTTCCCTTCTGAAGGCCCGAGTTCTTAAAGTTTATTCCGTTGTCTTGCTGCAGTCAAGTAAGTACAACACAGAAAAAAGTTGCAATTAATTCTTTTATTTTACACAATTGAACACCATTCTAGAATTCTAGAATTTCCTTTGGCTTGACGCGTCAAAAGTTGTATTATTATCTCTGCTCTGTAATATTTAACATAAATCATTGGATTTCTGTTCCACTGACATTAACACTGTATCACGGTCTACATGTGGAAACATTTTGTCCATTGTTCCACGTCGTTGTCTTATTTTGCAATGACAAAGATAAGCATACTGATTTTTTTTTGTGCGTGATGTCTATCATTGTTCCCATATTCTATGAGATCTCCTATGCTCTGCCAGGCTTTTCAGGCACTTTGGAAAAACCTGTTTGCACAATCTGCAAAAACCTACATCAACCAGATTTGTGATTCTCAATCGGACATTTCCAAACAAGCTGTTCTCTGCATAAGATCTTTCCAATAATACATCATGCGTGATGCTTGTTTCTTGTGGTTATTCTGCTGTGTGTAGTGAGTCCAGGCTCCAATGACTACAGAGAGGGGCAGTTTCCATTCTCCATGCAAATACAGTGCGGTTATTGCCTGACTTTGAAAAACCCAAGGAAGTGGATAGATGTGTTGACTCTGTGATTTTCAGTGTGTGTTGTTTGGCTATGAGTGAGGTGTGACAGACGGTACACGTTTTGATGGACTGTATTGGCCAATCTGTTCGGTGAACGAAGCTAAACCATCTCAATTAGTTCAAGTTTAAAATTTAGTTAAGTTGGGTTTGTAAGTGGCAGTTATATGAAAAAATACGAGATGCTGTCTTGTTGCACGTTGTTCCATGATTATTTTACCCTGAGGGTTTGGAGTTCTGGAGATACTTGAGTTGGTCAAGTCTCTGTTGGGTAGACAGTGCTGTGATTCGTGCATTGAGCAGTTTAATACAGATCCAGTACCTGTATTTCCTTCATGGGATATCATCTTGATCTCAAAGCCAAACATTCTTCCTCTAAAATTAACATTAGAAGTGATCGTCTGTTCCATGCACAAACTAATGCAAGAAACAGCATGTTTTCCATCGACATGACACTGCATGGCAAGTGCAATATCAATCAAGAAGTATCAACTCCAATTTCTCATTGATTTAAAGATGTTTCTTGGTGAATTTAACTTATGGATCCCGTGGCATTGAGTGGAAAACAAGGTAAACGATGCCCTCCAGAGAGCCAACGTGATATTGCATGCTTGAACCGCTGAAGTAACTATTGATTTTGTGTGCATGACCATAAGCTAGTTACCAGCATTCTTAGATCAGAGATTCAAATATCCACACAGGACGTGAAGGTTAAGAGACTCTATCGTTCTCTAGCCTCTTGTAAATATAAAATAACGTGAAATATGCAATATAACTGGGAATTAACAGAATAATCTGCAGCGCTGATGCACATGACTTTATAGTGATCATTCACTATATATTACACAAGTATTAGATCAGAATTTCAAAGGTACTCAATGGAAAGTTATTTGTCAAGAAAGCCAATAAAAGTGAAGGCTGCAATGTGAATGAGAGTTCATGTTGGCTTCCTTCATTTTGCATTTTTGAGCATTTTAGCAAAGAGTCTCAATGGATATTTCATAGCATTCTTGCCCTCCTCTCTGATTTGACTCTGCGTCCCAGCATAAATAAATGGATTGATGCAAGAGCTTAACAGCTGAAGCATGCATCCGCTTTGTTGGACAATAAATATGACTCTGCTGATATCAGAACCAGACGAATAGGGAATATTTGCAATTCGGACGTAAATGATTGTAACAAAGTACAACAAATATAACAAGATGAAGCTTCCCAAGATGCCAAAGAGTAAAACAATGGACTTTTTGCGCTTCTCCATCTCTGGGTCACTCTGATTCTCTCCATTGCTCTGAGCCCGGAGTCTCCGACGGGCTCGATTACCTGCAAAAATATGCCTGACAGTCAACACATTTAGCAATAAAATCAGAATCAAGGGATGACAAGGAGTTAAAATGGAACGAATCCAGTCATATTCCATGGTGGTGTAATATTCTACTTTTAGGCCACATAACCAGGGTATGTTGTCAATTATGTACATCGGTTCATAAGTAGGCAGAGATATTTTTTATAAAGAACAGTGCAGACACAATTCCTATCACCCAGGAAGCCACCCTCTTTGTGCAATATTTAATTTCAGATTTTGGCAACATATAGCCACAAATCGATCAAAGGTGAAAGCTACTGTTAACCAGACAGAACTGTCAATGACTGCAAAATTTACTGAATTGCGAACACTGCAAACTGGTGTGATAGACAGGAAACTAAATCGGAAGTAAATCCCAGCAATCCGGTTTAATATTACAACCGTGATAATAACCAGCAGATCTGCTGCTACCATCGAGACAAGATAATAAGTGATACATCTCGAGAGACCACATCGTCTTCGAGACAAGATCACAATCACTGCCAGGTTTGCTGCAAAGGAAAGACACATGGAAAATATAACTGGATTGCAATTTTGACTTCAAAAAGCAATTCAGTTTCCTGGATTTCTCATAGCATTTAAAATGTTTTTCTTAACTCTATGTTGAAGGAATCCTTTACATTATGAGCAATTGGGTATTAGCCTCAGCACAGCTCCTCACGTTTTATAATGAAATGTTTTGATAGAATTTTTAAAAAACAAAGGAATCCGAAGAAACTTCGTAAAAGAGAAACCAAGGAAACAAACACAAGTCGGGACGTACATTACAAAAGAAATATTGAAAATACAGGAAAAAAAAACCTAAAATTTAAAAGTCAGCATAAATTTGGAAATGAAGAATTATGAGGACTGCATTCTTGGGCCATGTTGAGAACCATTGTTTTACCTCGGGTTAAAGATGCATTGAACAAATTGGGATTATTTGCCTTGGAGTGTAAAAGGCGGAGATGTGATTTGATTGATGCGTTCAAAATCAAGGATGGATTGGAGAGTGTACAGGGAGAAGCTGTTCACTCTCATAAAGGGGAAAAATTGAGAGCATATAAACCTAAAGCGATGTAATAATGAAGGAAGAGTGAAGTGAGAAAAATCTTTTTGACACAGTGACTACCGAGGGCATGGAACAAATTTCCAAGCCAGATCATGAAGACAGGTGCAATTTCAGCATTCGAGACAACATTGGATAAGTGTGTGGATGCAAATTGTGTGCTAGAATATAGCGGAAAAGGCAGATATTTGCGCTCGGTCATGATGCTCCTTCAAACAGCCAATGGAGCTATTAAGGGCGTGACGATACTGTGGCTATAAGCAGAGAATTTTGCCCTGGGTGATATTTGAAGAAACGTTTTAAGACAGTGGTGAACAAAGAATAGAGCTGGATAAAGCACACCCGGTGTAACCGCATTAGACCAGGAGTGGAGTTGACATTTCAGGTCAGAACATTTCATCAGGACCTGAACCAGCGATTCCCTTCCTCCTCTGTGCTTTTTCCAGCTCCACTCTTCATTCACTCTGACTCTTCAGCCTTCACAGTTCTCAGTATCTCCGAGCTGTGCTCCAGAACCAGTAAACGGCTTGTGTCGTCTTGTTTTCTTTTAAAATTGCAACAACTGGGATAACCTGTCTGGGTGCGGCCAAATGCTCAGTAAAGGAAGATTTTTTGTTCAGTTTGTAGCAGTTGCTCTTGGAGTCTTGAAAAGATGGAAGCTATTTTTTCCCTGTCTCAATTACAGCCTAACGTGGAGGTGACTCTCTGTCTGCTACAGGAGTTGCGTGTGAGACAATCTGTTTTCTGAAAATACGTTTCTCCATTTAAGAGGCATTTGGATGGGAATATGAATAGGAAGGGTTTGGAAGAATATGGGCCTGGTGCTGGCAGTGGGACTACATTGGGTTGGGATATCTGGTCGGCATGGACGGGTTGGACCGACGGGTCTGTTTCCATGCTGTACATCTCTATGACTCTATGTTATTATTTTGGAAAGTTAATTAGTATTTGTAACTGTATCTATTACTATCTAATACAGTTAAGTTTTCCAATACAGTTAAGTTCATCCAATTCGCGGCTTCTTTCATTGTATTTTAACTATAGTGAAAGGAATGTGTGTTTTTCCATAAATCCAATAGTTTGGCAATATTAATTGCATATGGAATGCAATACATTACATTTGCCGTTCCAGTCAGAAAAACGGGGAGAAAGTGAGCACTGCAGATGCTGGAGATCAGAGCTTAAAATGTGTTGCTGGAAAATCGCAGCAGGTCAGGCAGCATCCAAGGAGCAGGAGAATCGATGTTTCGGGCATAAGCCCTTTTTCAGGAATGAGGAGTGTGCCAAGCAGGCTAAGATAAAAGGTAGGGAGGAGGGACTTGGGGGAGGAGCGTTGGAAATGCGATAGGTGGAAGGAGGTCAAGGTGAGGGTGATAGGCCGGAGTGGGGGTGGGGGCGGAGAGGTCAGTAAGAAGATTGCAGGTTAGGAAGGCGGTGCTGAGTTCGAGGGATTTGACTGAGACAAGGTGGGGGGAGGGGAAATGAGGAAACTGGAGAAATCTGAGTTCATCCCTTGTGGTTGAAGGGTTCCTAGGTGGAAGATGGGGCATTCTTCCTCCAACCGTCGTGTTGCTATGGTCTGGCGAAGGAGGAGTCCAAGGACCTGCATGTCCCTGGTGGAGTGGGAGGGGGAGTTGAAGTGTTGAGCCACAGGGTGGTTGGGTTGGTGGGTCCGGGTGTCCCAGAGGTGTTCTCTGAAACGTTCTGCAAGTAGGCGGCCAGTCTCCCCAATATAGAGGAGGCCACATCAGGAGGTGCAGGTGGAGGTGCAGGTGAATTTGTGGCATATATGGAAGGATCCCTTGGGGCCTTGGAGGGAAGTAAGGGGGGAGGTGTGGGCACAAGTTTTGCATTTCTTGCAATTGCAGGGGAAGGTGCCGGGAGTAGAGGTTGGGTTAGTGGGGGGTGTGGACCTGACGAGGGAGTCACAGCAGGAGTGTTCTTTTCGGAACGCTGATAGGGGAGGGGAGGGAAATATATCCCTGGTGGTGGGGTCCGTTTGGAGGTGGCGGAAATGACGGCAGATGAAACGCTGCATTTGGAGGTTGGTGGGGTGGTAGGTGAGGACCAGTGGGGTTTTGTCCTGGTGGCGGTTGGAGGGGCGGGGATCAAGGGTAGAGGAACGGGAAGTGGAGGAGATGTGCTGGAGCGCATCGTCGATCATGTCAGGGTGGAAATTGTGGTCTTTGAAGAAGGAGGCCATCTGGGTTGTACAGTATTGGAACTGGTCCTCCTGCAGAGCAGATGCGGTGGAGACGAAGAAATTGGGAATATGGGATGGCATTTTTACAGGGGGCAGGGTGGGAGGAGGTGTAGTCTAGGTAGCTGTGGGAGTCAGTCGGTTTATAGTAAATGTCCGTATTGATATGGTCATCCGAGATAGAAATGGAAAGGTCTAGGAAGGGGAGGGAGGAGTCTGAGATGGTCCAGGTGAATTTGAGGTCGGGGTGGAAGGTGTTGGTAAAGTGGATGAACTGTTCAACCTCCTTGTGGGAGCACAAGGCAGCGCCGATATAGTCATCGATGTAGCGGAGAAAAAGGTGGGGGGTGGTGCCAGTGTAGCTGCGGAAGATGGACTGTTCCACATATCCTACGAAGAGGCAGGCATAGCTGGGGCCCATGGGGGTGCCCATGGCTCCTACAAAGAGGCAGGTATAGCTGGGGCCCATGCAGGTGCCCATGGATCCTACAAAGAGGCAGGTATAGCTAGGGCCCATGCAGGTGCCCATGGATCCTACGAAGAGGCGGGCATAGCTGGGGCCCATGCGGGTGCCTATGGCTATGGGCAATCACATGGGCCCCAGCTATGCCTGCCTCTTCATAGGATATGTGGAACAGTCCATCTTTCCATTTCTATCTTGGGTGACCGAATCAACACCGACATTTACTATAAACCGACCGACTCCCACAGCTACCTCAACTACACCTCCTCCCACCCTGCCCGATGTAAAAACGCCATCACATATTCCCAACACTTCAACTGCCCCTCCCACTCCACCAAGGACATGCAGGTCCTTGGACTCCTCCATTGCCAGACCATAGCAACACGACGGTTGGAGGAAGAACGCCTCATCTTCCGCCTAGGAACACTTCAACCACAAGGGATGAACTCAGATTTCTCCAGTTTCCTCATTTCCCCTCCCCCCACCTTGTCTCAGTCAAATCCCTCGAACTCAGCACCGCCTTCCTAACCTGCAATCTTCTTCCTGATCTCTCCGCGCCCACCCCCACTCCGGCCTATCACCCTCACCTTAACCTCCTTCCACCTATCGCATTTCCAAAGCTCCTCCCCAAAGTCCCTCCTCCCTACCTTTTATCTTAGCCTGCTTGGCACACTCCTCATTCCTGAAAAAGGGCTCATGCCCGAAACGTCGATTCTCCTGCTCCTTGGATGCTGCCTGACCTGCTGCACTTTTCCAGCAACACATTTTCAGCAGTAATAAAAACGTTAAGGTCTGGAATATCCACATATTGGAGGGAATTTGGTTTGGTCTTTAACACAGTGGGGACTCTTTCTGGGAACAAAGTCTCTGATTCCAGATTGATTTGAGGATTATTGGCCTCAAAAGCGGCAAATGATAAAAATGAGTGTCTTTCACTTCACATGTTCAATGTGATATTTCAGTCACAGCATCAGTCGCAAGTTCATTTTGAAACCTCAATTACACTGTGATAATGGGATTAAATTTTATTTATGCTCATTTCAACTACAGTTACGCCAATTTAAATTCCTGGAACTTGACTCAAAACCGTTTTATCAACAATGTAAATGCAGTTGCAATTACACTATGAATATAGTACATAAATTCAAACTCACTAACGGGAGTAATATACTATACCCACGTCTCCGTCATTAGATGCTGTTGGAAATTGGACAGTTTGATGCAGTTGAAGCAATGAGTGTTACCTGACATAATAAGTCGTTCTAAATGTACAGGTAAGGAATTGTGCAGGTAATATGAGGATATTGCGCAATGAAAGTGGTGAAATGCCAATACTGAAGAAGACAATTTCGCTTACATTAAGATCGTAGATTATGTCAGTAAGAGCAAGAGGTCATCTGATAAAATGGGGGAATTAACACCGTTACTGTTTAAAATGACGCAAAAGTAATGATAAATTACATGAGTGAAACTAACTGCATTAAGTCGGATGACGACTTCTTATTGAATAAAATTGGATACAAAAAACACCTTTAAGATGAAGAGAAAAACACGAAAGTTGAAATGTAATTCCAAGCACTTACTTGATGATTAACACAGTCAGATACTAACGAGAATAATTTACCCGGAACTCCAATAGTGGCAAGGATCGGAGAGTAAATACAAACACTGGACCTATTGGTATCCCATGCATTTCAAACGACAAATTTGAGACTTTTCTGCACTTCCTGGAAACGTACTCACATTTATACCTGATGTCAGTCTCCTGGAATAAAATTAAATCTCCAGGCGTGAAGTTTATTCTGAGAAAGAAAGTAGTGTAGCTGCTCATTTGTTTTTATCTGTTGATTGCGTATGCTTACCAGAAAATACTGTGATTCCAAATTGTCCAAGATCCTTAATCTCGTGAACATCATATGCATGCCTTAAGTGTGCACAGTTCAGTCCTGCTCATTGGGTGTACAGAGGCAGACGATTTAATGTGTACCATACTGCAGTTTGACGTTAATGTTATACTTATTTGTGACCTGCACATTTGTCCGAGAGCAGGCCCATTTCTCCACAGTTCATTCTGGCTGAACTTGTGAAAGTTAACAGAGGTGTATTCTGTGACAACATATCCTGTTCAGCATTTTGTATGTTTACCGAAAATTGGTCTATTTCATCAGTTGCATTCTGTGTTCAATGTCGGAATACTTTGGTGCAATTCATAATGCAACAAATTTAATCATATATAATTCTGTACTTTCTTCGGCACTTGACCATCAGAATTGTTAAATACAGTACAAGCATTTAAGTTTAATAATGCAGAGTACGGACAGATCCAGTTCCGGCCCAGAAATTACATTTAGTGCAGTGAAGATTATGTTCCATTTTGGCAGACCGGTCACTGAAATTATTTGGACAGGTGAGCCAGTTCATATCAAAGGAGGACAAGACTAGTTCAAGAAATGCATATTCAGTTTTGACAAGTGCAGATCTGTGCACTTACATTGAATATGAAGTTGTTATCTTCAACGGTTTCATTTCAATTTTGTTTTCACAGGAAGCACCGAAGATCAATTATTCGAATTTCCATTTTCGCCCTTTCAAACCTTCATATCGTTCATTTTAAAGTTTGATACTGACTTTCAATGCGTTAAACTTTTCCAGTTTCTGACTGTCAGCTGTCAATCATGATCACGGTGATGCAATCAACATACACATCAACATTGAATGGACTCCGCGACATTGGCTTGTTTTAAATTGCATATTCCAATTCACTATTTTTGTACATCTACAAGGCAGTTATACCAATGAAGCAACCTCCTACTGACAACATTAAATTCGGCATTTCCCGTTGCTTTGCTGGCAACAACTACCCAAACACAATTGGAAGATGCTGGAACAATGTCCTTTCCCGTTCCATGCGTCCGCTTTAGCTGTTGGTCCAAAACATGTACTTCAATGGCTTCTGCTAAATAATGGTACAGGTCCAGGGCAAGTTCACAATTTCGATCCAAAATGTGGCTTCTTGACAGGAGACAGAGGATGGTGGGAGACGGCTGTTTTTTTGACTAATGCACGGTCTGCAGTGGCGTGCCAGAGTGGTCAGAGCTGCACGCATTATTGTTCAATAATTGTTTGTAATTCCCATAAATTAAGGGTAAATGTAGGGGAATGGGTCTGGGTAGGTTACTCCATGGAGGGTCGGTGTGGAGTTGGTCGGCTGAAGGGCCTGTTTCCATTCTGTAGGAAATTTTTTAAAAAAATCTTCAAAAAATATTTTTGACAGTTTGTTGATAGTGGGGGAATGGATAGGAAAGGAGGGGAGGGAATGGAAAGGGTTGTGGGGGCAGGGGAAGGGTGTATGGGTCAGATAGGGGAGTAGTGAGATAAACAGTGGACCAGGGTTTTGTGGTGGGTTGGCCAGCAAAGAACGGCCACAGTTCCCAACCCACCCATCTCGCTCTGTTTCTGCCACTACTCCCTGCTCCACTCTCTCACATTAGCAACCAACGCAGTGACAACGATGTGCATGTTTACAGTTTTCCATCAGTCTCGGTCACCAGCACATGATCAAGCATTTCCCAACTGCACACACTCCTCAGTTTGCACAGCAATGATTTAACGCAATAACATTTTTTCAGCTCCATTCACACCAAGAAAAACAAACAGTTAAGGGAGAAATAAAAAATACAAAACTGACCAGGTAACTTAAGCAGTTTCCATGATACATGGAGCTTATTCCATTTGATTAAAACTATGCCCCTCATCTTGAAATCCCCAGCCGTGGGATAGGGCACCTGCCATCCATCCTATATATGCCCCACAGGATTTTAGAAACCTCCATAAGGCCAACCTCAACCTCCCATGCTCCTGTGAAAGAATTCCCCGCCAGTCCCGCGTCTAATTATCACCCAATCCTTCCATCTCAGCAACATCCAGGTGCGTTTTGTTTTGAACCCTCTCCATCTGAATCAAATCCTTCTGACAACAAGATGACCAGAACTGGACACATGTTCAAGCGTGTTCTAGGAGAACAGCCACCCAATAAACACAGTTCGATGATTCGTAAACAATAAATCCAAACAAGTAGACACAACACACCCAAAGATGTTAGCGACATTACCATACATCAAAGATATATCTGAGATGACTACCAGACTACTCCAATCCCTTGACATCATTGTTGCCCACAAACCCACCTACAAACTGAAACAACTACTGATGAACCTGATGGACCCTATACCAACAACCAGCAAAATAAATATCATTTACAAAATGTCATCCAAGGACTGTGACAAACACGACGTTGGACAAACAGGCAAGATACACGAACACCAACTGGCCGTTAAAAGATGTGACCCACTATCAGGAGTATCCTTACATACAGATGAAGATGGACATCACTTTGACTGGGCAACACATCTATTCTGGGACAGGCTAAACAGAGACATGCACCGGAATTCCTCGAGGCCTAGCATTCAAACCAGAAACTCCATCAATAAACACATCGATTTGGACCCCATTTACCATGATATCACCCACCTTAACGGACCAAGACAGGTAAATAGTAAGCCGGACAGAACACCAGCGCTTCATTGGAAGCTCACTGATAATTTTACCTAGCATGGTGACGAAACAGCTGAAAACAAACCTGCCAGCTCAGCGAACAAACTTACAACTTGAACTTCAACCTGAGTTACAAATCTTCTCAAAACCTGCAAAGCATGGATCAGTGCTTGGAAATATGATGTTGTGGCTATGACGGAGACTTGAATACCAAAAGGGGCTGGAATGGTTTTTGGATGTTCCAGAGTTTAGATAGTAATGGTGGGGTTGGAGTGAGGGGCGGGGGGTAAAAGAGGTGGAGCAGTGACATTGCTAATCAGGGATGTATCACAACTCCAGAAAGGGAGGTCCTCGAGGAGGGTTTGTCTACAGTCAGTGTGGGTGGAAGTCAGAAACAGGAAAGGAGCAGTCCCTTTATTGAAAGTTTTCTATAGACTTCATATTAGCAACAGAGTAACAAGGGATTCAGATATGCGTCTGCTGCCACCGGCTACTCATGTACCACATTATATTGATGACATCTTGATCTGCAGACTGACGGCAACTGATGTGGTGGAATCTCTTGCCACACTTGGGCAGCGTACATGAGACAGAGGCTGGAAAGTGTACCCGAGAAAGATACAGGCAGCAGCACCATCAATGCAGTTATTGGGCATTCAGTGGACAAAAGGGGATAGAGTCATCGCTGAAAAAGTAAAGAATAAAAGACAGAAATGGCTGTTGCAACGAGCAAGACTAGGGCACAGAACTTTATGGGTCTGCTCAGATATTGGCGCAGACATACACCTCACTGGACCAGGTTACTGAGATCTTTATATGCCATTACGCGAAAGACGGTCAGTTTGAATGGGGAGATGGACAGCCGAAAGCATTTATAGCTGCAAAAGTGGCCGTAGAACTGACAGGTCGCCAACCCCTTGGATATCTGGCTTCACCTCTGAATGACAAGTCACGAGAAGTTCATGATGTAACCCTGTGGAGCTTCTACCTTTGGGCTTCGGGTCCAGAAAATGCACTCACAGCACCAGGGACCCCGGTTCCTGCTAAATTACCCATAGTCTTCAGGCATGTGTAAGTTAGGTGCATTAGTCAGGGGTAAGATGCAGAGTAGTAAGGTAGGGCAATGGGTCTGTGTGGGTTAATCTGGGGGGGTCAGTGTGTTGGGCTGAAGGGCCTGTTTCCACGCTGTAGAGATTGTATAAAAAAGGGAAAAGAACAGATTGCCAAACTCCATGAATAAATAGCTGAATACCCATTAGGTGAATAACCCCAAGTTCCGACCTAACCATGTCTGCAACTCCCGTTCATTGGGGCGGATGTTCCGTTCGAACAACTGCTCGAAGATCCGCGTCACTGGGCTCGGTTCAATGATGGGTCTGTCCCAGGAGGCTGGCCGATGGCGGTCGCCACTCGCTGCATTGAATTCCTCTACACAGAATATTATGCATTGTGAAGCAGATGGGGTGGGGGAGGGGGGTTGGGGGAGGGGGTTGGTGCTCGAGCAGGTATGCCGAATGGGCAACTGCGGTCCGAGCACAAGACCAAGAGTCAGATTCTGCACATGTATATTGATTCGTGGGTGGATTCCTTGGCTGTATGGATGCCGAACTGGCAGACATATAATTGGAAGGTTGTTGGGAACAAAACTATGTAAACAAAGATGGGGGAAGGCGCTGCCCATAAAAATTACTGTGTAGCATGTTAATGCCCATGTAAAGAATGGTTCGGAATCTGCTGATCATAACAATACTGTAGACGGAATAGTAAAAGCCAGAAGAATTGAAGGTACCACCGAAGAGTATCAGGCTGGAAAATGGGCTCATGAAATGTCAGGACATTTAGGGTGTCACGGCACTTTGCAATGGGCAAGAGATCGAGGTTTGCACTTACCCGCCCACCGGATGAAAGAAGTCACTGGCAAGTGTAAAATATCTGAACAAGAAAAACACGTATCACTGCCGAAAAAAGCCAATCAAGGTAGGAGATCAACCTGCTCAAATCTGGCAGATTGTATGTATTGGCCCATTACCATGACAACAACGATATCAGTATCTGTTAACCACAGAGGTTACTTACAACAGGCTCATGTTAGCTTTCCCGACAATCAAAGCAAATCAGAGTTACACTGTTAAGGCCTGGAACAGTTGATTTCCAGTATGATGAACCATCAGAAATACAATTAGATAAAATGCCTCACACTTCACAGGTCTACAGGTGCCGCATGGGCTGCACACAATGTGAAATACTGGATGTTTCACATTCCTTATTACCCTCAACCTTGTAGAACGAATGGGGTGGGTTATGAAAACAACAAACATTGTGGGGGTGGATCAAAGTGCCGCCACAGGCCTTGTATAATCTGAATAATCGACCTCTGAAAGGAGGGACATCGGTGAGAGCAATATTGAAAAGAGGTGGCCAGTTACATCCTCCTAGTAAACGTACAACCTTTGTACAGGGGGAAGGGTGTGGGTGTACTTCCCAAAACACCCACTGACGATTAGAGTGGTGCTGGAATCTAGTCTTGACTCTGATCTCCAGAATTTGCAGTCGTCACTTTCGCCCTATATACACTCACTGAAGCCTGGTGAGATACTAACCGACAGAAAAAAGGGATACCTTTTAGATATTGATAACAGGACAGGAAGTAGCAGAAAGTAAGAAAATTTACAAAAGCAGCATGAGTTATCAACGATAGTAGCTTCCCTACAGTTTGGAAATAAGCCCTTCGACCCAACAAGTCCACAGTGAGCCTCCGAAGAATAACCCACCCAGACCCATTCCCCGGCATTTACCACTGACCAATGCACCTCAAACCATGGGCCATTTAGTATGGTCAATTCACCTGAACTGCATATCATTGGATTGTGAGAGGAAACCCACGCAGACAGTCGCCTGAGGTGGGCGCTGGAACTCGGGTCCCGAACGCTGAGGCAGCAGTGCTAACCACTGAGCCACCGTGCCGCCCCGTACACGAGATATGGTTTCTTCAGAGAACCATGCGGCTTCACTATGGATGGATTCTGCTGGGGATGGTTGGCAGTGGCGGTGTGGTGTGGGTGGCCCGATACATTCCTAAGGTGCAGGGCAACTTGTCGCCCAGAGCGACATTATTCGACATGATACCGATACATGTACAGTGTGTGGTTTATGGCAACTCATGGCAATGAGTTATGTTTAATTTATCAAAAGGACACGCAGTGTAACTGCAATCTGCATGGCAAACGGGAAAGTCTTGCAAGATGTACAACTACACAGTTAACAAATAGAACCTGGTTATCGGACTGGGTAAAGAACAATACAAACACATTGCAAATGATAAATGCGACATGTTATTTACGACTCGATGGTATGGTTGTCCCAGCGCGTCCCAATAGTGGATAGGACATGGATGGTGGCCCTAAAATCAGTCCCGAAGGCTAACCACCAACAATTAGGGTTGGCTCATGTCCAACGCCTCCGCTCAACATGCACCGAAGTGGTTACATCTCCTCATGTACTGAATCTAACAGTACGAGGACAATATGAGTCGAAACTCCCTCGGTGCAAAGTCAAACCTTCAGTAATGCGACTGCAAAAGACCAGTCTAAAGTGGGGGCTTGGCGGGTTAGAACAGACATTGCAGCATTAAATGGATGCTAGACCCCGCATAGCAAGATAGAAAAGATGGGTATCCTGACTGGAAATGCCATTAGGCTCCGAAATGCTTGGAAGAGGGCTAACCGGAACTACGTCATCTAGTTGATTATCTGATGAAATGCGATGGGAATAACTGAATAAAACAGGATGGGAGCAATTTCACGCGTCTCCACAACAGAATTTCTTCAATAATTATGCTGTCTGTGCATTCCATCATGTTATTCATCAATTCTTAAAGGCAGAATTGGAAAGGATATCTCTGTCAGGGCACAGTGATGAGTGAATTTATTCAGGTTTGCCGGACCAAATTTGCAGATCGAGCCCAATCTTCAGTGTGCTACCTGAAGCGTGAAAGGGTGTAATTTTACTGTGAGCATCATTAATGCGATCCGTGTACAGAAGTGGTGTAACTTTATTACTCTCCCCCATTTGTTGACCAGAAATTCTGGCTTCCAGAGAGGGAAGTGGGTTGATGAAGCTAATACAACCTATAGTGGGACTGATTATCAGGCGTGGCCATTCGGTATGGTATGTCCGTTCTACCCCCCCCCCCCCCCCACCCCCAGTGATTGATCCGTGCTCCCTTGAAAATTCTGCGGAAGCCTGCACCTGCTACTTAGTTCCATAACATGATACAATTATTCATTAGCCGGGACTAATCAGACCTGTATTGCCAGGTCAGACCAGTTATTTAGATGATATCCGAAACGATGCTCCAGTTAGCCATTGCGATGAGGACATACACACTATCTATGATCCTCAAGTAGACAGATCATCTCAATTGGGAAATGGGAAACTGCACAGCGTTATTGTACCGCCTTTGAGATATGGAACCTTTCACCAGTTATCAATTTGAGTCCGTTGGAGCAATTTCTCGGTGACAATGCTGGTATTAGTCAGGAACTGCTGACAAGTTGGCGAAATATACATCGAATGAAAGTCGCCATGTCATATGTGGATGGACAGTTAACACGATTTGCTGATTCGATCACGACCTTGACCATACATTACAGGTGCGATATATTTAAAGTTTGGTCCCAAAAGCCATTGCGAGCACCAATTTAATGATACATTCGATGTTTGTATTATTCGTATTGATAATAATTTTCATTTTCGTTTTAACTTTCTGAAGTAGTTTACCTGCTCTTATCCATTCTAATGCGTCTATCGCTGATTACCGTCTGCATTTATAGTTGTTACATGCGCTGTCAAATATCATCAGGGCTGGATTGCATACGATAGGAAAATAGCCTTGGAAAGTTGATGATAATATTCTACAGTTGCATGATCTTGAATGAGTCCTCTGAGCATTCTTGTGTGGGCTAAAGATGCCACCAGCAACTGTTTCTCTCTGAGTTGGCTGTTTGTTACTCTGTTGAAGAGCGAGAGTTTCATTTGAGTCACCGGCCTTCCCCTCGGATGGGGATCGCAAAAGATGCCCGGGCGGGCCCATGTCTCCAGACCAGACGGCGAATCGAGGGGTCCCTGACGGGCACAACGGCGTGAGACTTATTGCTGTATTCCTTTATATTCCAATTGTTAAAATTTATTACTTAATAAACGTTCTATTTAAGTAAATTGCTGTTGTCAAATCTTCTCTTCAATATATTTACCCCATTCCGAAGAACCTCTTGGATGTACTTTGTTATCAAGACATCCTCAGCCTTTCTTCTGCATAGAACTAAGATTTTACGAGCTGCCATCAGTTCTGAGGGAGCCTCACCAGACCCGAAACGTTAACTGTGATTTATCTTCACCGATGCCGCCAGACCTGTTGAACTTTTCCAGCAATTTCTGCTTTGTTTCTGATTTACAACATCCGCAGTTCTGTCGACTGTTGAATAGTTTCACCTCACCGCCATAAATCCTTCCAAGTCAGTCTTTAAATACAGATGTTTGGGTCTGAAATTAACATTTCTTTTTTGCATAATTACTGAAGCTTGACCAGCTGATCTTTGTATCTGGTTTACGTTGATAATTCTGCCTTTCTTCACCAATCTCTTGGACCTTCTTTCTACATTGTAAAATCCACACTTTGTCCGGAGTTGTTCCTATCTCTGGCTATTTCACAGATACTTTTTACATTTATTTTTAATTTGCGTTTGTCATCCTTAACGTTCTTTGTTAGCCGTTATATTGGGGAGGGTTTTCTTTTATCCTTGAAGGAATCGAAAGCTACTGTATGTGAAAATCCTTGCCTGTGCAGTTCAATGCATTTTGATGAGGATTTTTTTTCCATTGCATCTCTGGTAAAAACCCCAATGTAACTTCAAGATTGAATCATAGGTCGGGTATCCTTTGTCCACATGACTGACAAGCAGAAACTGGACCCAGACTGACCTAATGACACATTAAGTTCAGGCCCGCTGGCAACCAAAGTAACAGGAGGTCGACTGAAAATAAACAAACGAAACTGCAAGGTAAGTCCATCTGAGAATATCTTTTAGGTGAAAAGGAGTTGACCCCGAGGATTTCATACAAATCTTTCTCAACCTATAACTTAACCGTAATATTAAATTCCTTTATATACACTCATGCTTAACGTTTTGAAATCAAACATTTCATTTTGTTTGGGAGAGATCTTGTTCTCTTGTTGTTACTTTGCGGTCATTTGCCAATTTAGGTTGCGTCTATTTAGTCTTCACACATTGATGCACAGCGTTCCACTTGTACAGATCCCTACACTTAGTTAGGAGCTGGATGCCCACATTGCTTCTCCCCGATTCAAAACTGGCAAGAACTGACAGACATCAAAAAATAGATAGACACATCTATCTCTCAACACGAATCCACATTTTAATTCACCCTCAAAACAATTTTGTTCGCTGCCAACTTCCAACCTACTGTTTTCACAGAAATAACATCATATTGTTGTCTCAAATCGGGATCTCAAGACAACAATAATGAGCAGGTGCCCTTCTTCGGATTTTCACTTCTCAGCCCATGGTTTATGAGGCCTGTGTCTATAGTCATGTTGCAAATGACCATGCTCCTGAGAGGCAAACTTGTTTAACTCTCTCCGCAGATGCTGACTGAACTGCTTTTTGTTTTCAGCATTTGCTGTTTACCAGTATAACTTACTATTTTCCCGCACGGGGTAAGAATCCAATCTTCCTGCCCAGAAGCTCCACATTCACTTTGCCTTAGATTGAGTCGAAGGTTAATGACCCCTAATGACCACTAACCCTTAAAGGTTAGTGGCTCCAAACCACTAAAGATAAAGTTGTTGGTCCCGTAGTTCTGCTTTCTTATGAGAGAAAGGCGGCTGATGTGGGAGGCTTTCAAAGAAAGGTTAAAGATAGTGCAGGATAGGCATGTCCCGTTGAAAGCAAAGGATAGGAAAGGCAAGATTCGTGAACCGTGGATGACAGGAGAAGTCGTGCGACCAGCCAAGAGGAAAAGGGAAACGTACATAAGGTCCAGGCAGTTAAGAACACAACGGGCCCTGGAAGAATACCAGAAGAGTAGGACCAGTTTTAAACAAGGAATCAAGTAGGCTAAAAGGGGTCATGAAATAGCTTAAGCGAGCAGAATTAAGGAGAATTCCAAAGCCCTTTATTCTTATAGAAAAAATGGAAGTGAATAACTAGAGAAAGGATTGGTCACTAAAGGATAAGGAAGGAAGGCTGTGTGTCGAACCTGAGAAAATGTGTGAGATTCTCAATGACTACTTTGCATCAGTGAGGAGAGGGACATGATGAATGTTGAGATTAGAGATAGAAGTTTTTTTAGTCTGGATCACGCTGACGTAAGTAAGGAAGATGTATTGGATAGGCTTGATGTTATTAAGGTAGGCAAATCCAAGTTGCTGAAGGTGATGAAAGAGGAAATAGCTGGGGCCCTGACAGATATTGTTGTGGCATCATGAAGCACAGGCGAGGTGCCGGAGGCCTGGAGGGTGTTCATGTTGTCCCCCTGTACAAGAATGATAGTAGGTATATTCCAGGGAACTACAGCCCAGTGAGCCTGATGTCAGTCGTGGGAAAGTTGCTGGAGAAGGTACTGAGGGATAAAACCTATTTATATTTGGAAAGGAATGGGTTTATCAGTGCGAGGCTTTAGTAAGGCGTTTGATAAGTTTCCCCATGGTAAACTAATGGAGAAAGTGAAGTCATATGGTGTCCAGGGTATTTTAGCTAGGTGGATAAAGAACTGGTTGAGCAACAGGAGACAGAGAGTAGTAATTGAAGGGATTTTCTTGGAATGGTAAAAAGTGACCAGTGGTGTTCCTCAGGGATCAATCCTGGGGCCGTTGTTGTTTGTGATATACATAAATGATCTGGAAGAGGGCACTGTTCGTATGATCAGCAAGTTTGCAGATGACACGAAGATTTGTGGTGTAGCCGAAAGCATAGGGGACTGTCAAAGAATACAGGAGAATATAGATAGACTGGAGAGTGTGGCGGAGAAGTGCCAGATGGTGTTCAAGTTAGGCAAATGTGAGGTGATGCATTTTGGGAAGTCTAATTCTGGAGCGAATTATACAGTAAAAAGACGAGCCTTGAGATGAGTTGATGAGCAGAGAGATCTGGCAGTGCAGGTTCATTGTACCCTGAAGGTTGCAGCACAGGTGAATAGAGTATTCAAGAAGGCATATGGTATGTTTGCCTTCATCGGATGCAGTATTGCGTATAAGAGCTAGCAGGTCATGTTAAAATTAGACAAGACACTGGTTCGGCTGTATTTAAAAGTCTGTGTACAGTTCTGGTCACCACATTACCAAAAGGATGTGGACGGTTTGCAGAGCGTGCAGAGGTTTACGAGGATGCTGTCTGGTATGGAAGGTGTTAACTATGAAGAGAGGTTTAGCAGGTTAGGATTGTTTTAATTTGAAAAAAGGAGAATCATGAAGGTAGATAGAGATAAGCTTTTCCCCAGGGTGAAGGATTCAATAATGAGAGGTGAGAGGTGAAATTTTAAAGGGGATACGCGTGGCAAATACTTGGTCGGTGCCTTTTGTTCGCCGAGGTACGAGAGGCGGGCACGGTAAATTCATTTAAGATGCGCCTGGACAGATGAATAGGTAGGGAGCAGAGGGATACAGATGCCTAGGAATTGGGCGATAGGTTTAGACAGTGGATTTGAATCAGCTCAGGCTTGGAGGGTTGTTCCTGAGCTATAAATTATTTTTGTTCTTTGATGTTGATTTAGCCGGAGGGTCACCATGTTTCAAGCGAGGAGCGAGTTTAAGAAGGAATGTCCTTCGTGCTGACGTCGGAGTGTGTGGAATCCACACGATTCGCATCACATTGCAAACCAGCGTTCAGCCAACACAGCCAAACCACTCCCCCAAACAAAGTCAAACGATGTATGAAAGAAAAATACACTAAGTTCTAGAAAGCGACATTCAAACGAAGAAATGTGCTGTTAAGTTGGTCAACATAGGTAAGTATTATGACAGATTTGAACAAACATAGAATTGAACATTTCTGGCCAGTGGTGCTAATTTATGAGCAGATGTTTGTTTTGAGGCAAGGTCCACAAATAGCTTCTAGAGGCCCGAGTTCCTAAAGTCTACTCAGTTGTCTAGCTACAGTCAGGTAAATACAACACGCAAAAAATGTAGCAATTAATCATTTTACTTTACACAATTGAACACCATTCTAGAATTCTGGAATTTCCTATGGCTTGACGCGTCAAAAATTGTATTATTATCTATGCTCTGTAAGATTTAACATAAATCGTTGGATTTCTATTCCACTGACATTAACACTGTACCACAGTCTACATGTGGAAACATTCTGTCCATTGTTCCAAGTCGTTGTCTTATATTGCAATTACATCAAAGGTAAGCTTACTGCCTCACATGTTCGTAAATTGACTTATGTGTGTGGTGTTATCGTTGTTCCCATATTCTATGACATCCCCTATGCTCTGCCAGGCCTTTCAGGCACTTTGGAAAAAACGGTTAGCACATTCTGCAAAAATCTGCATCAACCAGATTTCGAAACATTTCCAAACAAGCAGTTCTCTGCATAAGATCTTTCCAATAATACATCATGCGTGATGCTTGTGGTTATTCTGCTGTGTGCAGTGAGTCCTGGGTCCAACGGCTACAGTGAGGGGCAGTTTCTATTCTCCATGCGAATACAGTGTGGTTATTGCCTGACTTTGAAAAAACCAAGGAAGTGGGTAGATGTGTTGACACTGTGATTGTCAGCGTGTTGATTGGCTGTCAGTGAAATGTGGCAGAGAGTACACGTTTTGATGGACTGTATGGTCCGATCTGTTAGGTGAACGAAGCTAAACCATCTCAAGGAAGAGTTCATGTTTAAAAGTATGTTAAGTTGGGTCTGTAGGCGGCAATTATGTGAAAAGACACGAGATGCTGTCTTGTTGCAATTTGTTCCATGTTCATTTTACCCTGAGGGTACGGAGTTCGGGAGATGGATGAGTTGGTAAAGTCTCTGCTGGGTAGACAGTGCTGTGTTTAGTGCATTGAGCAGTTTCCTTCATGGGATATCATCTTGATCTCAAAACCAGTCATTCTTCCTCTAAAAGTAACATTAGAAGTGATCGTCTGTTGCATGCACAAACTAATGCAAGACACAGCACGCCTTTCATCGAATTGGCACAGCATGGCAAGTGCAATGTCCATCATGAAGTATCAACTCCAATTTCTCATTGATTTAAAGATGTCTCTTGGTGAATTTAACTTATGGATCCCGTGGCATTGAGTGGAAAACAAAGTAAATGATTCCATCCAGAGAGCCAACGTGATATTGCATGCTTGAACCGCTGAAGTAACTCGACTGATTTTGTGTGCACAACCATAAGCTAGTTACTAACATTCTTAGATCAGAGATTCAAATATCCACACAGGATGTGGAGTTTAAGAGACTCTGTCGTTCTCTAGCCTCTTGTAAATATAAAATAACGTGAAATATGCAATATAACTGGGAATTAACAGAATAATCTGCAGGGCTGATGCACATGACTTTATAGTGATCAGTCACTATATATTACACAAGTATTAGATCAGAATTTCAAAGGTACTCAATGGAAAGTTATTTGTCAAGAAAACCAATAAAAGTGAAGGCTGCAATGTGAATGAGAGTTCATGTTGGTTTCCTTCATTTTGCATTTTTGAACATTTTAGCAAAGAGTCTCAATGGATATTTCATAGCATTCTTTCCCTCTTCTCTGATTTGTCTCTGGGTGCCAGCGTAAATAAATGGATTGATGCAAGAGCTCAATAGCTGGAGCATGTATCCGCTTTGTTGGACAATAAATATGGCTCTGCTGATATCAGAACCAGACGAATAGGGAATATTTGCAATACGGACGTAAATGATTGTAACAAAGTACAACAAATATAACAAGATGAAGCTTCCCGAGATGCCAAAGAGTAAAACAATGGACTTTTTGCGCTTCTCCATCTCTGGGTCACTCTGATTCTCTCCATTGCTCTGAGCCCGGAGTCTCCTACGGGCTCGATTGCCTGCAAAAATATGCCTGACAGTCAACACATTTAGCAATAAAATCAGAATGAAGGGAAGACAAGGAGTTAAAATGGAACGAATCCAGTCATATGCAGCCCATTCCATGGTGGAGTAATATTCTACTTTTAGACCACAGAACCGGGGTGTATTGTTAATTATGTATATAGGTTCATAAGCAAAGTACGTAGAGATATTTTTTATAAAGAACAGTGCAGATACAATTCCTATCACCCAGGAAGCCACCCTCTTTGTGCAATATTTTAATTTCAGATTTTGGCAACATATAGCCACAAATCGATCAAAGGTGAAAGCCACTGTTAACCAGACAGAACTGTCGATGACTGCAAAATTTACTGAATTGCGAACACTGCAAACTGGTGTGATAGACAGGAAACTAAATCGGAAGTAAATCCCAGCAATCCGGTTTAATATTACAACCGTGATAATAACCAGCAGATCTGCTGCTGCCATCGAGACAAGATAATAAGTGATACATCTCGAGAGACCACATGTTCTTCGAGACAAGATCACAATCACTGCCAGGTTTGCTGCAAAGGAAAGAGACAGGGAAAATATAATTGGGTTGCAGTTTTGACTTCAAAAAACAATAATCCATTTCCTGGATTTCTCATGAAATTTAAAAGTTTATCTTAATTCTATGTTGAAGGAATCTTTACATTATTAGCAATTGTGCATTAGCCTCACCACAGCTCATTTATAGTGAAATGTTTTGTTAGAATTTCAAAAAGCAAAGGAATGCAAAAAATATCATAAAGGAGAAACCAAGGAAATAAACACGTCAGGACACACATTACTAAAGAAATATTGAAAATACAGGGGAAAAAACCCTAAAATTTAAAAGTCATTATAAATTTGGAAATGCAGAATTATGAGGACTGTATTTCACAGACAGTAGATATGTGTCACTTCAATTTATATCTTGGAAACATTTGCATTCATCTTGTTCATAAATATCCTAAAACAACCATAAGTGAATCAACATTCTTGCGACTTTGTGGAGGAGGTTTACACAGGATGTAATTGATAATTTGATCTTTTCACTGGATTATGACTTGATGGCTTGAACCACAGGTTGAAACATTATATATCTTGTGCCATGCTGGGAACCATTGTTTTACCTGGGGTTATTGGATGCATTGAAGAAGTTGAGATTATTTGCCTTGGAATGTAAAGGTGGGACATTATTTGATTGATGTTTTCAAAATGAAGGACAGATTGGAGAGTGTACAGGGATAAGCTATTCACTCTCTTAAAGTGGAAAAACTGAGAGCACATAAACCTAAAGCGATATAATAAAGAAGGAAGGGTGAAGTGAGAAAAATCTTTTTGACACAGTGACTGCCTAAGGTATGGAACAAATTTCCAAAGGAGGTCATGAAGACAGGTGCAATTTCAGCATTCAAGAGAACATTGGATAAGTGTACGGATGAAAATTGTGGCAAGCATATAGCAGAAAAGGCAGATATTTGTGATCGATCATGATGCTCCTTCGAACAGCCAATGGAGCTATGAAGGGCGTGACGATACTGTGGCTATAAGCAGAGGATTTTGCCCTGGGTGATATTTGAAGAAACGTTTTAAGACAGTGGTGGATAAAGAATAGAGCTGGATAAAGCACACCCGGTGTAACCGCATTAGACCAGGAGTGGAGTCGACATTTCAGGTCAGAACATTTCATCAGAACCTGAACCGGTGACTCCCTTCCTCCTCGGTGCTTTTTCCAGCTCCACTCTTTACTCTCCAGCATTCACAGTTCTCAGTATCTCCGAGCAGTACCAAGCAGTGCACCAGAACCCGTAAACGGCTTGTGTCGCCTTGTTTTCTTTTAAAGTTGCAACAACCTGTCTGGGTGCGGCCAAACGCTCACTAAAGCAAGATCGTTTGTTTAGTTTGCAGCAGTTGCTCTTGGAGTCTTGAAAAGATGGAAGCTATTTTTTTCCCTGTCTCAATTACAGTTGAAAGCTGTGGAGCCCTCTATCTGCTACAGGAGTTGCGTGCGAGACAATCTGTTTTCTGAATTTGCGATTCTCCAAGTAAAGTTAGTATATTGGAACAGTTAATTAGTATTTGTAACTGTACCTATTACAGTATTCTGTGACGTTTCCCATACAGTTACGTTAATCCAATTCCTGGCTTCTGTCATTATATTTTAACTATAGTGAAAGGATAAAGTGTGTTTTTCTTTAAATCCAATAGTTTAGCAAGATCAATTGCATCTGGAATGTAACATTACATTTGTTTTTACAGTAATAAAAACGTTAAGGTCTGGAATATCCACATATTGGAGGTGATTTGGTTTGGTCTATAACACAGTGCGGACTCTTTCTGGGAACAAAGTCTCTGATTCCAGATTGATTTGAGGATTATTGGCCTCAAAAGCGGCAAATGATAAAAATGAGTGTCTTTTACTTCACATGTTCAATGTGATATTTCAGCCACAGCATCAGTCGCAAGTTCATGATGAAATCTCAATTACACTGTGATAATGGGGCGAAAATATTATTTATGCTCAATTCAACAGCAGTTACACCAATTGAAATTCCTGGTACTTCACTCAAAACCGTTTTATCAACAACGTAAATGCAATTGCAATTACACTATGAATACAGTACATAAATTCAAACTCACTAACGGGAGTAATATACTATACCCACGTCTCCGTCATTAGGTGCTGTTGGAAATCGGACAGTTTGATGCAGTTGAAGCAATGAGTGTTACCTAACACAATAAGTCGTTCTAAATGTACATGTAAGGAATTGTGCAGGTAATATGAGGATATTGCGCAATGAAAGTGGTGAAATGCCAATACTGAAGAAGACAATTTCGCTTACATTAAGATCATAGATTATGTCAGTAAGAGCAAGAGGTCATCTGATAAAATGGGGGAATTAACACCGTTACTGTTTAAAATGACGCAAAATTAATGATAAATTACGTGAGTGAAACTAACTGCATTAAGTCGGATGATGACTGAACAAATTTGGAGACAAAAAAAACCATTTAAAATGCAGAGAAAAACACGACAAGTGAAATGAAATTCCAGACACTTACCTGATGATTAACACAGTCAGATAGTAACGAGGATAACTTACCTGGAACTCCAATAGCGGCAAGGATCGGATAGTAAATGGCAAACACTGGACCTATCGGTATCCCATGCATTTCAAACGACAAATTTAAGACTTTTCTGCACTTACTGGAAACGTACTCACATTTATACCTGATGTCAGTCTCCTGGGATAAAATTAAATCTCCAGGCGTGAAGTTTATTCTGAGAAAGAAAGTAGTGCAGCTGCTCATTTGTTTTTATCTGTTGATGGAACCGTATTTTCTCATGTACTGTGACAGTCTCCAAAGAGAAAAAAGATATGTATCCAGAATTATCCCAATAATATTATTAAGAAATAATGGAAGCCTGGACAGTTCCACTTAGTACCATGTGGGAGAGACCGCTCCTGAACAAGCATGGTGAAGTTTTTTTTAGAATAAATGAGAACGTGTTTTCATTTTGATTTGCTGTGATTGCGTATGCTTACCAAAAAGTACTGTGATTCCAAATTGTCCAAGATACTTAAACTCGTAAAGATCATATGCATGCCTTAAGTGTGCCCAGTCCAGTTCAGTCCTGCACATTGGGTGTACAGAGGCAGACGATTTCATGTGTACCATACTGCAGTTTGACGTTAATGTTATGCTTATTTGTGACCTGCACATTTGGCCGAGAACAGGTCCATTTCTGCAAAGTTCATTCTGGCTGAACTTGTGAAAGTTAACGGAGGTGTATTCTGTGACAACATATCCTGGTCAGCATTTTGTATGTTTACCGATAATTCGTCTATTTCATCAGTTACATTCTGTGTTCAATGTCAGATTAGTTTGGTGTCATTCATAATGCAACCAATTTAATCATATATAATTCTGTACTTTCTTCGGCACTTGATCATCAGAATTGTTAAATACAGTACAGCCGCAAGCATTTAAGTCTAATAATGCAGAGTGCAGACAGATCCAGTTCCGGTCCACAAATTATATTTAGTGCAGTGAAGATTATTTTCCATTTTGGCAGACCGGTCACTCAATTTAGTTGGACAGGTGAGCCAGTTCATATCGAAGGAGGACAAGGCTAGTTCAAGAAATGCATATTCAGTTTTGACAAGTGCAGATCTGTGCACTTACATTGAATGTGAACTTGTTATGTTCAACGGTTTTATTTCAATTTTGATCAGTCCCTGTTTTCACAGGCAGCACCAAAGATCAATTATTCGAATTTCCATTTTCGCCCTTTCAAACCTTCAGATGTTCATTTTAAATTTTAACATTAACTTTCAATGCGTTAAACTTTTCCAGTTTCTGACTGTCAGCTGTCAATCATGATCACGGTGATGCAATCAACATACACTTCAACATTGAATGGACTCCGCTACATTGGCCTGTTTTAAATTGCATATTCCAATTCACTATTTTTGTACATCTACAAGCCAGTTATACCAATGAAGCAACCTCCTACAGACAACATTAAATTCGGCATTTCCCGTTGCTTTGCTGGCAACAACTACCCAAACACAATTGGAAGATGCTAGAACAATGTCCTTTCCCGTTCCATGCGTCCGCTTTAGCTGTTTGTCCAAAACATGCACTTCAATGGCTTCTGCTAAATAATGGTACAGGTCCAGGGCAAGTTCACAATTTCGATCCAAAATGTGGCTTCTTGACAGGAGACAGAGGATGGTGGGAGACGGCTGTTTTTTTGACTGGTGCACGGTCTGCAGTGGCGTGCCAGAGTGGTCAGAGCTGCACGCATTATTGTTCAATAATTGTTTGTGATACCCATAAATTATGTAGATGAGTATCTGGAGGAAGTGGTACTTGGACGGATAAGTACGTTTGTACGTGACACAAAGATCCGTTTTTGATAGTGTGGAGCTCGGTGTTAGTCTTTTTTAAAGGACCTACCTTGAAAGTCAGCGGCCTCTATTTTCGGGTGCAACGGGCGCAAGAACCGGGGGCTGCCGAGAAGGTAAATTTCCCCCTCAAAAGGGCTTACCTCATGAATAGGCGGAGCGCACGCTGAACAGGTGCCAGCACGGGACTGCTGAGCAAGTGAGATAATTGGGCAGTTGTACCGGAAATGACTTCGGTAGTGTTCCCCACCCATCCTCCTCCTCTAACCAAGAAAAAGGTTCTCTGCGCTGAATTGATAAGGTTACTCCACCCCCCCCCCCCCTCCCCGACCCCAGTAGTCTATTTGGGAATTCAAAACAGTGGGAATGGAGGTTAGGGCAGTTAAATCTCCTCCTGCTAAATTTGGGAGGCAAGGGTCACCACTAGTTTCCTGAGGTAGCCACCCTTCAGGTACAGGAAGAAGGTAGATGGGTTACATTCACAGGATGGAAAGGGAACCGGCAAATGGTGCAGGGATCTCCTGTGGCTGTCCCCCTCAATAACAAGTATGCCATTTTGGATACTTTTGTTGGGGGGTGGGGATGAGGCGGAAATACTAGGCATAAGCCATGGGGTATCAGGTCTCTGGCTCATAGTCTGTCCCTGTTGCTCAGAAGGGTAGTGGAGGGAAGGACTCCATAGTTAGGGGATCAGATAGGAGATATGATGGGAATGAGAGAGACTTGTGGTTGTTATGTTGCCTCCCAGATGCCAGGGTTCATGATTAATCAGATTGTGTTTTAGGGATCCTTCAGGGGGAGGGTTTAGCCCCAAATTGTGGTCCATATAGGTGCCAATGACATAGGTAGGAAAATGGATGTGGATGTAAGACAGGAATTCAGGGAGCCTGGCTGGAAGCTTAGAGCAAGAACAGACAGAGTTGTTATCTCTGGTTTGTTGCCCGTGCCATATGCTAGCCAGCTGAGCAATAAGGAGAGAAAAGAGTTGAACATGTGGCTTCAGGGCTGGTGCAGGAGGCATGGTTTCAGATACCTGGATAATTAATTGAGGGTCATTCTGAGGTAGGTGTGACCTCTACAAACAGGGTGATCTACACTTGAACCAGAGAGGTACCAATATCCTGAGGGAGGAAATTTCGCTAATACTAGGCCATTCCATTCTTGTCCATATGCCTATCAAATGATCATTTAAATGCCCTTAAAGTTGACGAGTCTACTACTGTTGCAGGCAGTGAATTCCATGCCCCTTCTACTCTCTGAGTAAAGAAACTATCACTGATATCTGTCCTATATCCATCACCCCTCAATTTAAAGCTGTTCCCTCTCATGCTAGTCATTGCTGTCCAAGGGAAAAGGCTCTCACTGCCCAAACTATCTAAATATCTGATTAATTTATATATCTCAATTTAGTCACCCCTCAAGCTTCTTCTCTCTAATGAAAACAGCTTCAAGTCCCTCAGCCTTTCCTCATAAGACCTTCCCTCCATACTAGGCAACATCCTAGTAAACTGGTGTCTGAAACTTTTCCAAAGCTTCCACATCCTTTCTATAATGTGGTGATCAGAAAGGGAGTAGAGACAACCCTGGTAATTATAGACCAGTGAGCCTTACTTTGGTTGTGGGTAAAGCATTGGAAATGATTATGAGTGATAGGATTTATAATCATCACAAAGATAGAATTTGATTAGGGATAATCAATACAGTCTTGTGAAAGTTAAATCATGCCTCACAAACCTTATTAAGTTCTTTGAGTAGGTGACCAAATAGGTGGATGAGGGTAAAGCGGTTGCATATAGATTTCAGTACAGTGTTTGATAAGGTCCCCACAATAGGCTGTAGAAGAAAATATGGGAGTATGGGTTTGAGGATGATTTAGTAGTCTGGATCAGAAATTGGCGAGCTGAAGGAAGAGGGTGGTGGGTGATGGGAAACATTCACCCTGGAGTTTAGTTGCTAGTTGTGTACCACAAGGATCTGTATTAGGACCACAACTCTTTGTCATTTTCATACATTTTCTGGATGAGGGCATAGCAGGACGTGTTAGTTTGTGGATGACACTAAGATCAATGAAGTTGACGACAGTGCCAAAAGATGTTGCAAGTTACAGAGGGACATAATAAGCTGCAGAGCTGGACTGAGAGATGGCAAATGGTGCTTAATGTGGAAAAGTGATTCACTTTGGAAGAAGTAACAGGAATACAGAGTTTTGGGCTAATGGTAAGATTCTTGGTCGTGTGGATGAGCAGAGAATCTCTTGCCCATGCACATAGATCCCTGAAAATTGCCACCCAGGTTGATATGGTTCTTAATAAAGTGTAAGGTGTGTTAGCTTTTATTGGTAGAGGGAGCCATGAGGTCTTGATGCAACTGTACAAAACTCTGGCATGGCTGCACTTGGGGTATTATGTACAGTTCTGGTCACTGCATTATAGGAAAGATGTGGAAGCATTGGAAAGGATCCAGAGGAGATTTACCAGGATATTGCCTGGTCTGGAGGGAAGATCTTATGACAAATGTCTGAGGAATTTGAAGCTGTTTTTGTTAGAAAAACATTGAGAAGTGACTTAATAGAGTCATACAAGATGATCATAGGTTTAGATAGAGTGGGCAGTGAGAGCCTTTTTCCTCAGATGGTGATGGCTATCACGAGGAGACATAGTTTTAAATTGAGGGGTGATAGACATAGGACAGATGTCAGAGGTAGGTTCTTTACTCAGTGTAGTACAAATGTTGAACACCCTGCCTGCAACAGGAGTAGACTCACCAGCTTTAAGGGTAATTAAATGATCATTGGATAAACATATGGATGATAATGGAATGGTAAAGGTTAGACGGGCTTCATATTGGTTTCACAGGTTAGCACAAAATCAAGGGCTGAAGGGTCTATAATGTGCTGTAATGTTCTATGTTCCATATTGTTAGCATCTCGGTAAATACAACCGGAAAATTGCGCACCAAAAACCGTTATTCAAACAAGCAACAAATCAAGAATGGACAGATGCGGTAGAACGAGCCATAAACACCAAACAACGACAAACACAGATAAAGAAAAATCAGGACCTGAAGAAAAAACTTGACAAACTCATAAAAGAAGACCAAACTGATAACACAGGGGCATGGATCAAGAAGTTATCAGACCGGACCCTATCAGACACAGAAAAAGCAGTACTAGTAAAAGGATTCAATTTCAATTACCGAGATGCTAACAAGAAGGATTTCCTAGCGGCAAAAGAAACCACGTTGAAGGACAACAATCTCATGGAAAAAACGCAACAAACGATCAGACAGACAGTTGCACCTACTCTGAGCCAAAAGAGGGAAGGAAACAAACTGAACACACAAGAAAAGAAAGCCCTAGAAAACCTCAAAAAAGACAAAAAACATCATTATATTACCTGCAGATAAAGGTCGGCTCACAGTCATCCTGAACAGAAGGGACTACATCAAGAAAGCCAATGCACTACTCGTAGACACCAACACCTACCAACAGGTGGTCCTAGACCCAACCCCACAACTAGGAAACAAAAATACGTATCTCCTAAGAAAATTACACAATTCCAGACAATTAATCAAGAAGGAATTCCAGAAAATGAAACCCGACGGGACCAACACCCCATGATTCTATGGACTTCCAAAAATCCATAAACCAGGAGCCCCCCTCAGACCTATAGTCTCACTACCCGGAACACCAACTTACAGACTGGCCAAAGAACTGCACGCAAGACTGAAATACCTAGTAGAAGAGTCACAGCACTCCATCCACTCCACCCAGGAATTCCTAAAAATCATCAAAAACACCAAAATAGATGAAGACGAAGCAATGGTCTCATTCAATGTAACAGCACTGTTCACCTCCATCAACATCGACCTGGCAAAGGAAACACTTGCCACTCTTTTATAAGAGACCATCTCACACACCCCAACCACCATCAATCACATTACCAATGAAAACATCATGAAGCTTGTGGATCTGTGCCTCACCACCCACTTCACTTTCAACAACATAGTCTACAAACAAATCAATGGCACACCCATGGGATCTCCGCTATCAGGATTCATAGCAGAAGCAGTAATGCAAAGACTAGAACAAACAGACCTACCAACATCAAACCAAAAATCTGGGTCCACTACGTAGATGACACCTTTGTCATCACAAAATGAACTAAGATAGAAGAGACATTTAACATCATCAACAACACCCTCACAGGCATAAAGTTCACCAAGGAGGAAGAAACCAACAACAAACTCATATTCCTGGACGTCACAGTCGAAAGAAAGGACAACGGAGAACTATAAACCAGAAAACTGACAAACACTGACCAAATACTTAACTACACCAGCAACACACAAGCAAAGCTGTATCAGAGCACTATTCCAATGAGCCACCACACACTGCAGCACAGACGAACTTCGGAAAACAGAGGAGAACCACCTATACAATGTATTGAAGAAGAATGGATACTCAAAAAATACAGTGCGCAGATTCCTCAAGAACAAACCACAATAAGCAGACTAAACACAGCCAGAAACCCTAACCACCTTACCATACATCAAAGAAGTTTCAGAAATGACAGCCAGACTACTTAGACCCCTCGGAATCCTCGTAGCATGCAAACCCGCCAACACTCTCAAACAAATACTAACAAACTTAAAAGACCCAGTACAACCCATGGACAAAACCAACATCATCTACAAAATTCCATGCAAGGACTGCCACAATCAGGAAGAAAGTTAGCCACCAGGATACACAAACACCAGCTAGCCATAAAAAGACATGACCCTCTCTCCCTCGTAGCCCTACACACGGATGAAAACAAACACCATTTCGACTGGGACAACACATCTATCATGGGACAGGCTAAGCAAAGACATGCCAGAGAATTCCTAGAGGCCTGGCACTCCAACCACAATGCCATAAACAAACACATAGATCTAGATGCCATCTATCAACCCCTCAGAAAATGAACAGGAAATTACATCACCACAAACCCCAGGAACCCCATCCAGGACAAACATATAAATAGAAAGCAGGAGACAATAGCTTCACTTCACTTGGAGGTTCCCACCGATGATGTTACCTAGCCAGGTAATGAAACATCTGGATATCAAACCTACAGCTCAGCGAGCAAACCTACACCCTAAATTTCAAGAAGGTGGCTCAGATCCCACCTTTTCGAATTGTTTGAAGCATGTGAAAAATGTTTGTATGAGGGCTGATGCATCTGGCCTAGCCCACTCTCAGCCTCCTGGACACTGGAGATAAATCTAGGTTCCTAACCATGCCCCTCCCCACCCCCACTGAATTAGTTTAAACCCTCCTGAAGAGCATTAGCCAAATCTCCCCCCCTCAGGATATTGGTATCCCTCTGGTTCAGGTGTGGACCATCCTGTTTGTAGAGGTCCCACCTACCTCAGAATGACTCCCAATTAACCTGGTATCCAAAACCCTCCTTCCTGCATCATCCCAGTAGTCACATGTTCAACTCCTCTCTCTCTCTCTCACTCTCATGTCCTCACCTAACCATACATGGGCAACAAACCAGAGATAACATCTCTATTTGTTCTAGCTCTACGTTTCTACTCTAGTTCCCTGAAATTCTGTCTTACATCCACATCCATCTTCCTATCTATGTCATTGTTGCCTATGTGGACTACAATTTGGGGCTGGACCCCTCCCCCTGAAGGATCCCTAAAACACGATCTGAGACATCATGAACCCTGGCATCTGAGAGGCAACAGAACAACCACAAGTCTCTCTCATTCCCATCAAATCTCCCATCTGTTCCCGAATGACTAATATTCTACTATTTGCTCCCCCACCCTTCTGAGCAACAGGGTCAGACTCTCTGCCAGAGACCTGTACCCTATGGCTTATGCTTGGTAATTCCCCCTCACCACCACCCCCCACCCCCAACAGTAGTAAAAAATGGCATACTTATTATTGAGGGGAATGGCCACAGGAGATCCCTGCACCGTTTGCCAGTTCCCTTTCCATCCCATGAATGTAATCCATCTACCTTCTTCCTGTACCTATAGTGTGACTACCTCCTTGTAACTCCTCTCAATAACCTTCTCAGCCTCCCAAAGTTCATCCAGCTCTAGCTCCAGTTCTCCAGTGCAGTTTTCGAGGAGCTGGAGTTGGGTGCACTTCCTGCAGATGATGTCAGCAGGGACACTAGTGGTGACCCTTGCCTCCCACATTCAACAGGGGGAGCATTCAACTGCCCTAATATTGATTCATTCCCACTGTTCTGAATTCCTAAAGAGACTACTGAAAAATGAAAATAAGTAGCAACCTTGCCAATACTGGGCTAATGGTAAGCTTATTAATAGTGTGGATGAACAGAGAGATCTTGGTGTCCAGGTACATAAAGTTGCCACCCAGGTTGATAGGATTGTTAAGAAGGTATGGGGTGCATTAACTTTTATTGATAGAGGGATTGAGTTTCAGAACCATGAGATCATGCTGCAGCTGTACAAGACTCTGATGCGGCTACATTTGAAGTATTGCATACAGTTCTGGTCACCACATTATAGGAAGTATGTGGAAGCTTTGGAAAGGGTTCAGAGGAGATTTACTAGGATGTTGCCTGGTATGGAGGGAAGGTCTTATGAGGAAAGGCTGAGGGACTTGTGGCTGTTTTCATTAGAGAGAAGAAGGTTGAGAGGTGAATTAATTGAGACATATAAGATAATCAGAGGGTTAGATAGGTTGGGAAGTGAGATCCTTTTTCCTTGAATGGCAATAGCTAGCACGAGGGGTCATAGCTTTAAATTGTAGGGTGATAGATATAGGACAGATGTCAGAGGTAGTTTCTTTACTCAAGGAGTAGTAGGGATGTGGAATGCACTTCCTGCAACTTGTCAACTTTAAAGGCATTGGTTGATTCATTTGCTGCATCTCTGATGGCAAAAAAGTACATACAGAATTCCTTTTCACACCTAACTGGATAGTTTTGACTATAAGCCCTGAACACGGTCTTTGATGTCTGATGTCACCTTTCTGGTGCTCCCTGCGATTCTGGATGATGTGCACTAATTTTAATTCCTAAGCTGTCCATACCTTCCTTGAATAATTTTAATGTAAAGTTTGTTCATTGATCTGACTGTATCTCTGTGGGTAGCCTGTATCTGGCGACAATTTTGAGTAACTCCTCAATCCTTTTAGCTGTGATATTATGCAATGGAATGGCCTATGAAAATCTAGTGGGCAAAGTTAGTATTGTTAATAAATACTGATTCCCACCTTTTGTTTTAGTTTTATTTGTTTTAAGCAGGGGGCTTTTGAAGGATTCATCAAATGCAGGAATAGGTGTTAAAGGTGCTGGTTTTATTACTGCCTGTGATTTTCCAATTCCCTGACATGTATGACATGTATGAAATTCAACTACATCCTTGTGCAGTCCAGGGCATTAAAAATGTTTTTAATCATTTTTATGATAGTAGCAGTCAGGGAATGGAACATTCCTCTTCTGTACTTCTCTTTTTTTATCAAGTTGAAGGTATGTACTGGACCTTTAAGATGGAGACGATGGTGTTCTAAACTGAGAGCTTACAAGCATCTATGAATATGACTAGATGGCAATCCCAGAGTGCACTGGAAAATTGAAAATATGTAACATTTGGCTGTGCAATGGATACCTGAGTTTTGGTTGCTGTTTTGAGACAACAATTTGAATTTAATCAAGCAGTTTAAATTATGCTCCAGAAAACTAAAATCCAAATGAGTGTGAATTCATTGTTTTACCAGTATCAACCAATGATGATCTGATGTTGGGGTATAAGAGTATTGAAAATTGGTCAGAAAGCAACTGCTGTAGAGAGAGGAACTCCTGGAGAGCTAGTTGCCCATCGAACATCTTGCTCTCAAAGAAATTAGAAAATACTCTCTGTTTAAGGTCCATTTTCATGTGAAACATACTCACTGTAAGGAGAAAGCAGAAGGATGGCAAAGTAGCCCAGTGACTAGCACTGCAGCCTCACAGCGCCAGGGACCCGGGTTTGATTTCAGACTTGGATGACTGTCTAAGTGAAGTTTGTACATTCTCCCCATGTCTGCGTGGGCTCCTAGCAGGTACTCTGGTTTCCTCCCACAGTACAAAGATGTGCAGGTTAGGTAAATTGGCCATGCTAAATTGCCCATTGTGCTCAGTGATGTGTAAGTTAGGTACACGGGACAGGGGAAATGTGAAGTAATAGGGTATGGGAATGGATTTGTGTGAGATACACTTTGGAGGGTCGGTGTGGACTTGTTGGGCCAAATGGCCTATTTCCACTCTGTACAGCTTCTATGACCCAGGGAGATCATCAGCTGGATGAGTGAAGACACAGGCTGTGTAGTTTTGAAATTAAGTTGATGCAATTGTAATAAGTAACTTATTGGGACAGCATATAGTTATAGAGTTGAAGGCAGATAGAGAGCAGTCAGAGAAAAGGGGGCTGAGAATTGTGAATACTTTTTTTCATGTTCACCTTTAGAATTAGAAAATAAATTGATATATTTTCTTTAAATAGTGGAATTTGGGAGCTCTCTCTCACTCATAGTTAAACACATTATGAGGCTTTTCTGGGTGTATGGTTTAATTAAGGGGAGTACACCTCTGTTTCATAACACTTTTGATACAGTTGCTTTAGATTTTCATGTTTGTGCTGTAATTCAGTTAATTTCTCTGAGTTAAGGTTATCTAATTTGTCATCCCGCTGGTCCTTGTTTGGCTCAGCCATTTGGTCAAATAGGGTCTCTGATAATTCCACTTCAACTTTCTTACCTGCAATCTTTGACGTCTCCTGTTCCAACTCATGACTTTGTGACCTCAATTCCACACAGTCACGAAAAATCTCAGGATATATTTCCTATAATAACTCAGTTGCCTGATTTTCCACTGGTTTTTCAACCACAGTAAGCAGCACTCTGAACGGTGACCCAGCTATATTGTTAGCAAGGACAAATTCTATTCCTGGAGCTGAGAGTTTTTCCAGTCTCATATCACCACTTCTCCCTTTGTCAGTGGACACACTAACCCCACTCTACATAATAGAGCACTCCTTGTGTCACTGTGAATTCACTTACTCTCACTTATTTTGGCAATAGTCCTTCAAAGATACATATCTCCTTGCCTTTACACATCAAAGACTGACATGATCCTGTAGCTCTTAATATTGTAACCTCTTCACCTACTGCTCCTGCACCTTTATGTGAGCAAGTATATGGTTTAAGGTCTGGCACTTCCTTCTTAAACAGCCTTCGATCAGATTGTGAATTCTGGTGCAGTTTTTTTAGCCTCCAGTGTGCTTTCTGTTACCACTCCAACAAAATTCACTGGCTTATCCTGCTTTCCCACAGCTGTCTTCCCAGACCTTTTCCTAACCCACCAACACTGTGATTTTAGGTGGCCTACTTTACTGCAGAGAAAGCACCAGAGCTTTTTAATCTCTTTCCCCTTCAAGGGTTTCCTCTTTACCCTGTGGTAAGTTAGCCTTATGATCTTCACCAATGTCTACTTTTCCCTTACCACATGACGATTTCTCTTTTCCCCAAATTCTATTCCTTATGGATTAAAATTGATGTTGGAAGTCAAACTTTCATTTATGAACCAACTCATAATCATTAACCATTTCAACTGCTAATCATGCAGTTTTAACTCTCCACTCTTCCACATGGTTTCTCATTACCTCAGGAAGAGAATTTTTGACTCCTCCAAAACAATTGTCTCTCTAAGAGCATTATAGGTTTGTTCTATTTTAATGCCCTTATCCGCCAATCAAAAATATTTTGATCCTTTCAAACTCAATGTATGTTTGACCAGGGTCGCTCCTTGGATTCCTGAAACTCTATCCTTAGGCTTCTGGCACAAGCTCATATGCAGTTAAAATGGCTTTTTTCACCTCATATTCTCCAGATACCTCCTCTGATAATGATGCAAATACCTCACCAGCTTTACCTACAACTTTTGTTTGAATCAATAAAACCCACATTTGATATGTGGGAGGCTTTCAAAGATCGGTTAAAGATAGTGAAGGATAGGCACATCCTGTTGAAGACAAAGGAGAGGGAGGGCAAGATTTGTGAACCATGGATGACAGGAGAAATTATACGACTAGCCAAGAGGTAAAGGGAAGCATACCTAATGTCTTGGCAGCTAAGAACAGAACGGGCCCTGGAAGAATATCGGAAGAGTAGGACAAATCTTAAACGAGGAATCAAGCGGGCGAAAAGGGGTTATGAAATAGCTTTAGTGAGCAGAATTAAGGAGAATCCCAAAGCATTTTATTCTTATATAAGAAGCAAGTGGGCAACTAGAGAAAGGATTGATCCACTAAAGGATAACGAAGGAGGGCTGTGTGTCAAACCTAAGAGAATGGGTGAGATTCTGAATGATTACTCTGCATCAGTGTTCACTGAGGAGAGGAACATGATGAATGTTGAGATTAGAGATAGAACTTTGATTCGTCTGGATCACATTAACATAAATAGAGAAGATGTGTTGGGTAGGCTAAAGGTTATTAAGGTGGATAAATCCCCAGGACCGGATGGGATCTATCCCAGGTTGCTGAGGGAGGTGAGAGAGGAAATAGCTGGGGCCCTGACAGATATCTTTGTGGCATCCTTAAATACAGGTGAGGTGCTGGAGGACTGGAGGGTTGCTCATGTTGTCCCCCTGTACAAGAAGGATAGTAGGGATATTCTGGGTAACTACAGACCAATGAGCCTGATGTCAGTGGTGGGAAAGTTTCTGGAGAAGGTACTGAGGGATAGGATCTATTTATATTTGGAAAAGAATGGGCTTATCAGTGATAGGTAACATGGTTTTGGGCGGGGGAGATCGTGCCTTACCAACTTAATAGAGTTCTTTGAGGAAGTGATCAAGTTGATAGATGAAGGAAAGGCTGTTGATGTCATATACAAGGACTTTAGTAAGGCGCCCCATGATAAGGTTCCCCATGGTAGACTAATGGAGAAAGTGAAGTCACATGATGTGCAGGGTGTTCTATCAAGGTGGATAAAGAACTGGTTGAGCAACAGGAGACAGAGAGTAGTAGTTGAGGGAGTTTCTTGGAATGGAGAAAGGTGACCAGTGGTGTTCCACAGGGGTCAGTCCTGGGGTCACTGTTGATGGTAATATACATAAATGATCTGGAAGAGGGCACTGTTGGTATGATCAGCAACTTTGCAGATGACACGAAGATTGATGGAGTAGCAGAAAGCATAAGCGACTGTCAGAGAATACAGGAGGATAGAGATAGACTGGAGAGTTGGGTGGAAAAGTGGGAGATGGTTTTCAATCCAGACAAATGTGAGGTGATGCATTTAGGCAAGACTAATTCTAGAGCAAATTATACAATGAATGGAAGAGACTTGGGAAAAGTTGATGGGAGTGCAGGTCCATTGTACCCTGAAGGTTGCTGCACAGATGAATAGAGTGGTCAAGAAGGCATATAGTATTGTACGGGGTATTGAGTATAAGAGCTGGCAAGTCATGTTAAAATTGTACAAGACATTGGTTCGGCCACATTTAAAATATTTGTACAGTTCTGGTTGCCACATTACCAACAAGATGTGGACGCTTTGCAGAAGGTGCAGAGGTTTACAAGGATGTTGCCCGGTATAGAAGGTGCTAGCTACGAAGAGAGGTTGAGCAGGTTAGGATTGTTTTCATTAGAAAAAAAGAAGGGTTGGGGGGACCTGATTGAGATTTACAAAATCATGAAGAGTATAGACAGGGTGGATAGAGACATGCTTTTTTCCCAGGGTGAAGGATTCTATAACAAGAGGTCACGCTTTCAAGGAGAGAGGTGGAGAGTTTAAGGGGGATACACACGGCAAGTACTTCACACAGAGGGTGGTGGGCATTTGGAATGCAGGCACGCACGGTAGATTCATTTAAGATGCGCCTGGATAAATGTATGAGTAGGTGGGGAGTAGAGGGATACAGATGCTTAGGAATTGACTGACAGGTTTAGACAGTACATTTGGATTGGCTCAGGCTTGGACGGCCAAAGGGTCTGTTCCTGGGATGTAAATTTTCTTTGTTCTTTGTCACTGACCATATCATTTGTTTAGCCACCTTCTTAAATGAGATGAAAACCACTTCTACATCTTTCTCACCAAATTTACACAATGCTTACCTTCTGCCTTCATCTTCATTCTTTTAAGTTGAATTTCCTGTGTAAGTGTCAATTTATGAAGTTTAAACTCTTTCTCTTTCTGTTATGTCTTTCTGAATCTATATTCCTTTCTTCTCACTATCTTTTCTGCTGCTTTTAATTGTAATTCAAACTGTTTAATTTCTTTTTCTTTTGCCTCTAACTCAAGCTGCTTCATTTTCAATTGAATTTTAGCCATCTCCAAAGATTCTGATGGCATTTCCAGCACATATAAAAGTTGAGCTATTTTGGGAGTAGCCACAACTTTTGTCAGAGACATGGGCAATTTCAACTCCAACTTGTTTGCCAATTCCAGCAGCTTTGCCTTATTCACTTTTTGTAAAACTCCCAAACTCACTTCTTCCTCCTCCAGAAAACTCTTCGAGACTGAAAAAGCCATTGTTACACCAAGTACTGTTTAAACCAACCGAATACAATACCTAGAGCAAAGGACACAAACACCTATCACTCGCTGGCTTTGAATCCAATAACCCTAATCACAAATTGGAAACGCACAAAAAAACTCCTAAAAAGAGCCACCAGTCTGTTAAAAATACGGGGTAGACCATTTAGGACCGAGATGAGGAGAAACTCTGTCACAGAGGGCAGTGGAGGCCCAGTCTCTGGATTCATTTAAGAAAGAGTTGGATAGATCAAGGGTTATGGAGGTAAGGCAGGAACAGGATACTGATTAAGGATTATCAGCCATGATCATATTGAATGGTGGTGCAGGCTTGAAGGGCAGAATGGCCTACTCCTGCACCTATTGTCTATTGTCTCTATTGTCTATTGTCTCTGTTATGCAGCAGGCCAGACCCCCTCAACGCATTTTAAGAAGGTAGCCCAGATCCTAACTTGTCTAGTTTTTTCAGGCAGATGTATTATGAATATGCCAGGAGAGATCCAACTGTTCAAACCACTTGACTTTAAGTAAAACAATTTATTTACACACCACTAAAGAAAACACAAACAAAAGAAAACAGAATTTAGAATAACGATGATTGAAAACCTGACAGACATGAAATCCCCGCAGCTTAACAAAGAACTGCTCAGATCTCCTGCAACTTCCAGTTAACACATCCCTTGGCAAAAAGGTAAATTCAAACATGGGTTCTTACAGGACAGAGAGAGATGGCAGAGAGAATCAGCTAGGGATCATTTGCTGAATGGGACATCTTTTTATTCCAGCAGCTGTTTCTCCAGTTTCCCAGCTAAAGCTAAAACAAACCAGTGGAGAAAAAAACCTAAAAGCCTGATTGTTGCCTCAGGCAGTATCTTATGCCATAATCAAATTGGCTGTATCCCAAATAAATTGGAATCTCTGCTTTCTCCAACCTCTTTTGCAAAAAACTAAGGACAACATAATCTTATTAAAGGAGCAGCATTGTCACAAACAGTCACCATCTTGCTCATGTCTGGAGTTCACGCACATGTGATTATATGGTGGGATTTTATGTCATTTGGTGGGTGTGGCTCAGCAGTCTCAGTTAGATCCTAGCACGGGCTGTGAGCTAACAATTAACAATGGGGTTTTCAGCAGCTTCACCCACTCCCAGCTGCAGTTGATTTTTGCAGCCTCGAGGAGCTCATGGGCCTTGGATACATTCAGTGCGAGTGGTTGTGCTGTAGTTTATGCAACTCTTGTATGGTTACCTACATGAGCTGTACCTCTAGTCTTCGTGTCACTACAGCCCCAACTGCTAATCTTTGGCTGCTCAACATGGAGAAGAGTGGGTGAATCAGGTACTTCAAGAGTTAAAGTTTGCCAACCTGAAAACTAATCATTTACCCATCAGGCTGCTGTTAGTGAGCCAAATATATGCCATACTAATTGCCAATACCATGAGCTGTCACTTTGGACAGAAACCTTTTACCTGGCATCTTATTGAATGCTGGTGGAAATCCAAATACACATCAAGTCTTTTTCTCCACTCTCCTTGTCACGTCTGCTAAGAGGTCAAAGTTCCTCACTCTTGTTTGGGGTGAGGATGGAAGAGATAGGGGAGAGTGAAAGTGCTTCACTAGGAAGTAATTTATGTTAGAGATATTATTTTCTGGATCCATTGACACAAATCACAGAAAGCTAATGTGATTATGTCACCAAATATTAGGAGAACAATTGATGGGTTGCCAATTATTACCAGAAGATGGGACTAGGGACGTGAAGAAATCTTGCTATGATTGTAAATGGGACATGGTCACCGTAAACCAGCTCAACAAGGCTAATGGCTGAATGTTGCAATTTACAGATATTCTGGGAGAGGAGAGAGAAACAGACTGATACATATACACTGACTGAGGGACAGAACGATATTTGGATTTCCAACAGGCATCAGTTTAGGTCAGTCTTTTGATTAAAAAATTGAACACATTTTTTCTGAAAATAGTTTGGAAGGTAAATTGTGAAGAGGATTCAAAAGGTATTCACATTGAGCGATGTAGAGATAGTCAGTGAGTGGGTAAAACATTGTCTGGTGCAGTCTAAAGTAGAGAGTGTAATGTATATCAGGAATAATCTATAGCAAGACTTTGATTTAACATTTCAGTACTCTGATGTACAGAGGAATATGAGTCAGATTGGGTTAGACTGCAGGGGTAGCAAGTGATTAGAAATACAAAGGAATTTGTTCATACTTTGAAAGCATCACTGGCTGGGCCAGCATTTATCCCACGTTCCTATCAGTCCTTGAGAAGTTAGGAGTCAACTGCATTATTGAACTGTTGCACTCCATGAAACTTATTTTTTTTGGAGGAACAGAATGTAGCAGAAATTAAATTGCAGCTTTCCCTTTCTCCTGCTCCCGGTTAACATTCAACCATTTAGTTTCTAACAAATTAGAAACTTGTATCTCATGAAGTCAGCAAGTTAATATAAATCATAACATAATACTGAGGACTAAGTTACAGTCTGAAATCTAAATGAGGGATTTGGGACGATTTATATACAGAGTAGCAGGTACCAGGGTGTGACTTACAGACTGGAATCAAATTGAGCAGATAGGGGTGATTATATGCAGAATAACAGATACTCAAAACTGAATTAGAGACCAGAACCTGAGGGGTTTGGATAGTTTATATATAGAATACAGATGCCCAGGACTGAGATGCAGACTGGAATCTAATAGTGTGGTCTATTTACAGAGTCACAGATACATGAGAGTGAGTTACAGATTGGACTCTGATTGAGGTGTTTGGAGTCATTTATATAGACAAAAACAGAATCATGTGGTTGCAACATTCAGAGATCCAAGTAATTTGTGTAGGGTCTGCAAAATCTTGGGGGCACAGATGGGGTACAGGGAGCTGCAAATGGGTGTCAATATTTAGGATGTAAGGTTTTGGGTACAAAGCTTGGGACAGTTCAAAATTAGGGGGAGGTTGCCAAATTTTTGGGATGCATGTCAGCTTAGTGGGCAAAACAGTGAGTGCTGCAAGAGGAATCAATATCAGTGGGTGCAAAACTGGAAGGTTAGGTACAAGATGGGGGACGCATAACTGGGATTGGCTGTAAAATCAGGGGTGTGAAAACTCAGGGCTGGTGCACACTATTTGGTGGGGCACAATATTTGAGAAGGAGCAACTTTGGGGGTGCACATTCTTTTTTTGTAAGTGCAAAATTGGGTTGGGGTAGTTTTGGAGGGCATAATGTGAGGCAGGACACAGTATTTGGGGACTTCAGTATTGGAAAGGGCAAATATTGGGGGGGCTAAATAAGTTGGAGCAATATAGCAAGATTTAGGGGTTTGCAAAATTAGAGGGACCACATATTCTCGGGAGTGGTGGTGGAACCAATGTTAGGGATATGAAAAAATTTGGTAATGCAAAATTTGTGAGAGGGTGCAATACTGGGAGTAGTGGGGAGGAAGTACAATATTTAGTGGGGACACAAAATTTAGGGAAGGACTGAATAATGTTAGGGTCATATAATTTGTGGAGCAGCTGCAAGACCTGATGGGGGAACACAGAGAGACAGTGGTGGGGGCACAGATGGAAAGAATTTTTAAAAAGTGGGGAAAAATAGAGACTAAGACAGAAAGAAGAAGTGAGAGTCAGAAATATAAAAAGAGAACAAAATCAAAAGAGGCAATGTGAGTGAGTGAGTGAGTGAGAGAGAGAGAGAAAATAAAAGATAGAGACAGACAGCCAGAAAGCTATCAGCTCTCAGCTTTCAGCCAGACATTGAAAAAAAGACAGAGAAACAGGGAAGGAGAGAGGAAATGAAAAAAGTCAGAGACTAGGGAGAGAATAACCACCATCCCAGTGGGTCCCAGCTCTCTCGATAGTTTCTCACACTCCCTCTCTCTGAATGGTTCAGAGAGGAGTGGGGGAGAGGTTAAAGAATCAAAACTGGCATTGATACTCCAACAGTGCCCACACTCATTCTCTTGCACACATGGACAGACAGAAACGCTCTGATACTCACTCACCTTTGCTATGCTCCGTCCATATGGCAAAAGGAATTATGGCTGCTAAGGGCCTACTTTAAATACCTTCAGGATGTCACTCCAAGACATGTTTCTGCCTAAATCACAGCTCCCTCTACCTGAAGCATACCTCCCCCAGGTATGCAGCATGCCAACCGGCATCTTTACACGATTAGGGTGAAGTGTGAAAGAAAGCAGCATCTCAACAGTTTAGCCCAGACTACCTATTCATCCATTTCCGCCCCCACCTCCTCACACACTGGCCCCAGACTTGAAATCCACACAGGGACAAAGCTGCATTTTCAAACCAGCAACAGCCACAACACTGATTCATTTAGATATTGGAACAGAGGCTTCAGGAACAAATGGACAGAAATTTATTTCACAAGGAACCAAAGGATTTTTCACACAGATCAAACAAGGTGTAAGTGGGGTTGAAATGAACAAATCAGCAAGTTTTCTTTTATTGAGTTTCTGAGAAATCTACAAATAAATCAATACATTTTACAAATGAACAGAGTGACTATACAGATCTATTATACAAATTATGAGTTTATTGTATAAATGAACTTAAGTTTATTAAACAGATCCACCTTGATGATATGGCGAGCGGCATTGTGTCTGTGTATGTCCAAATGGATATCTTGTGTATGTATGTATGTATGTGTCTGTGTATCTCTCTGTATATGTCAGTTTCTGTCTGCGTTTGTCCACGTCTGTTTCTCTGTATGTGCATGTGCATGTTTGTTGGTGTGACCAACTAGGAGAAAGTGAGGACTGCAGATGCTGTGGAGACCTGAGTTGAAAAAGGTGGTGCTGGAAAAACACAGCAGGCCAGGCAGCATCTGAGGAGCAGGAGAATCGACATTTCGGGCATAAGCCCTTCTTCAGGAATGAGGCTGGTGTGCCAAGCGGGCTGAGATAAAAGGTAGGGGGGGACGGGCGCTAGGAATATAGAAACATAGAAACATAGAAAAATACAGCGCAGTACAGGCCCTTCGGCCCTCGATGTTGCGCCGACCGAAGCCTACCTAACCGACACTAGCCCAATAACCTCCATATGCTTATCCAATGCCCGCTTGAATGACCATAAAGAGGGAGAGTCCACCACTGATACTGGCAGGGCATTCCATGAACTCACAACCCGCTGAGTAAAGAATCTACCCCTAACATCTGTCCTATACCAACCTCCCCTTAATTTAAAGCTGTGTCCCCTAGTAACAGCTGACTCCATACGCGGAAAAAGGTTCTCACTGTCAACCCTATCTAAACCCCTAATCATCTTGTACACTTCTATCAAATCGCCCCTAAACCTTCTTTTCTCCAATGAGAAAAGTCCCAAGTGCCTCAGCCTTTCCTCATACGATCTTCCTACCATACCAGGCAACATCCTGGTAAACCTCCTCTGCACCTGTTCCAGTGCTTCCACATCCTTCCTATAGTATGGTGACCAAAACTGCACACAATACTCCAGATAAGGCCGCACCAGAGTCTTATACAACGGCAACATGACCTCAGGACTCTGGAACTCGATTCCTCTACCAATAAATCCCAGTACACCATATGCCTTCTTCACAGCACTATTTACCTGGGTGGCAACTTTCAAAGATCTGTGTACATGGACACCAAGATCCCTCTGCTCATCCACACTACCAAGTAGCCTACCATTAGCCCAGTAATCCATCTTCTTGTTACTCCTACCAAAGTGAATGACTTCATACTTAGCTACATTGAACTCCATTTGCCACCTTTCTGCCCAGTTCTGCAACTTATCTATATCCCGCTGTAACCTGCCACATCCTTCTTCGCTGTCCACCACTCCCCCGACTTTCGTATCATCCGCAAACTTGCTCACCCAGCCTTCAAGCCCCTCCTCCAGGTCATTTATAGAAATGACAAACAGCAATGGTCCCAAAACAGATCCTTGTGGAACACCACTAGTAACTGCACTCCAAGATGAACCTTTACCATCAACTACTACCCTCTGTCTCCTTCCAGCCAGCCAATTCCTAATCCAAACCTCTAATGCACCCTCAATGCCATACCTCCGTAATTTTTGCAGTAGCCTATCATGGGGTACCTTATCGAACGCCTTGCTAAAATCCATATACACCACACCTACTGCTTTACCCTCGTCCACTTCCTTAGTCACCTTCTCAAAGAACTCAATAAGGTTTGTGAGGCACGACCTGCCCTTCACAAAACCATGCTGACTATCCTTGATCACATTATTCCTATCCAGATGTTCATAAATCCTATCCCTTACAATTCTCTCTAAGACTTTGCCCACAACAGAAGTGAGACTCACTGGCCTATAGTTACTAGGGCTGTCCCTACTCCCCTTCTTGAACATGGGAACCACATTCACTATCCTCCAGTCTTCTGGCACTATTCCTGTAGACAACGACGACATAAAAATCAAGGCCAATGGCTCTGCTATCTCCTCCCTTGCCTCCCAGAGAATCCTAGGATAACTGCCATCAGGCCCAGGGAACTTATCTATTTTCACCCTTTCCAGTATTCCCCAGACCTCTTCCCTACATACCTCAAAGCCACCCATTCAAAGCCACTTGTGACTCAATATTCACATCAGCAACAACATCCTGTTCCTGAGTGAATACTGATGAAAAGTATTGATTTAGTGTCTCACCAATCTCCTCTGCCTCCAAGCACAACTTCCCACTACTATCCTTGACTGGTCTGATACTTACCCTAGTCATCCTTTTATTCCTGACATACCTATAGAAAGCCTTAGGGTTTTCCCTAATGCTACCAACTAAGGACTTTTCATGTCGCCTTCTCGCTGCTCTTAGCTCTCTCTTCAGATCCTTCTTGGCTACCTTATAACTCTCAATCGCCCCAACTGAACCTTCACGCCTCATCTTTACATAGGCCGCCCTCTTCCCTTTTACAAGGGATTCCAATTCCTTATTAAACCACGGCTCCCTCACAAGACCCTTTCCTTCCTGCCTGACTGGTACATACTTATTAAGGACACCCAATAGCTGCTCCTTGAACAATCTCCGCATATCATTTGTGTTCTTCCCTTGAAGCCTATTTTTCCAATCCACACATCCTAAGTCATGCCTCACCACATCATAATTTCCCTGTCCCCAGCTATAACTCCTGCCCTGCAGTGCACACTTATCCCTCTCCATCACTAGAGTAAAAGTCACCGAGTTGTGGTCACTGTCCCCGAAGTGCTCACCTACCTCCAAGTCTAACACCTGGCCTGGTTCATTACCTCGAACCAAATCCAGTATGGCCTCACCTCTTGTTGGCCTGTCTACATATTGTGTCAGGAAACCCTCCTGCACACATTGGACAAACACCGACCCATCTAACGAACTTGAGCTATAGCTTTCCCAGTCAATATGATAGGTGGAAGGAGGTGAGGATGAGGGTTATAGGCCGGAGAGGGGGTGGGGGCGGAGAGGTTGGGAAGAAGATTGCAGACCAAGGGGGTGGTGCTGAATCAAGAGGGTTGGGACTGAGATAAGGTGGGGGTAGGGGTAATGAGGAAGCTTGAGAAATCTACATTCATCCCGTGTGGTTGGAGGGTTCCTAAGCGGAAGATGAGGTGCTCTTCATCCAGCCGTTGTGTGGCCAGGGTCTGACAATGGAGGAGGCCAAGGACCTGCATGTCATTGGCAGAGTGGGAGGGGGAGTTAAAGTGTTCAGCCACGGGGCGATTGGGTTGGTTGGTGTCGGTGTCCCAGAGGTATTCCCTGAAACGTTCCACAAGTAGGCGGCCTGTCTCCCCAATGTAGAGGAGACCACATCGGGTGCAGCGGATACAGTAAATGATGTGTGTGGAGGTGCAGGTGAATTTGCGACGGATATGGAAGGATCCATTGGGGCCTTGGAGGGAGGTGAGGGAGAAGGTGTGGGCGCAAGTTTTGCATGGGACACATTTTGTCCCAGAGGGAAAGTGTGCATCTGTGACTCTTTCTCTGTTTCTGTCTGTGTGTTGTGTATGTCAATGAATTTGGTTTTGTGCCTCTGTGTGAGTGTGAATGTATGGGTCCAGCTCTGCCTGCAATATGACACACTTCGAATGAACGAAAGTCAGTGTCTCTCTCTGGTGCCAAAAGTGATACAATGCTACCCTCTGCTGGCCTCCCTTATGTTACTCTGTTCCATTGCATCTGGTTCCTGGTCCTCTCAGGGGATCCTCCCACACATGTAAATTTGCTGGTGTCTCAGCAGGTGGGATGACAGAGTAAATGTTTTCGCACAGAGGAAGCAGGTAATAACTTCTCACCAATGTGAATTTGCTGATGTTTCAGAAGATTGTTTGAATGAACAAATCATTTCCCACGCTCTGAGCAGGGGAATGGTCTCTCCCCAGTGTGAGCGTGTTGGTGTCTCAGCACTTCACATGCACGTTTAAAGCTCTTTTCACAGTGTGAACATTTGAAAGGTCTTTCATTGGTGTGAATCAGTTCGTGTGCCTTCATGTGAGATAAAACAGGAAATGCCTTGTCACCCTCAGGCTTCTCCCCAGTATGAATTCACTGGTGTGTCAGCAAGTAGGCTGACTGAGTGAATCCCTTCCCACACTCAGAGCAGATGAACGGTCTCTGCCCAGTGTGAGTACTTGGTGTGTCAGCACTTCACACCTGTGTTTAAAGTTCTTGTCACAGTGCAAACATTTGAAAGGTGTGAACCTGTTCATGTGCTTTGAGGTTGCATAACTGAAAGAATGCCAAGCCACACTTACAGTAGGTGAATGGCCTCGCCCCAGTGTGAATTCACTGATGTGTCAGCAGGTGGGGTGAGTCCCTGAAACCCTTCCCACACTTAGGGCAGATGAACGGCCTCACCCCAGTGTGAATTCGTTCATGTTTCTGAAGGTCAGATAACCAAGTGAATCCCTTTCCACAGTCAGAACAGGTGTATGGCCTCTCCTCACTGCATCAATGAGTTTCCAGCTGGGATGGACATTTCAATCCCTTCCCACAGTCCCCACGTTTCCATTGCTTCTCTGTGGTACAGGTGTCTTCATGTCTCTCCGTATTGGATGATCAGCTGACTCCTCACCTGTACACAGGATAGGAATACAGTTTCTCCCCACTGTAAATGGCGCAATGTTATTCAGGCTGTGTAATTGGCTACAGCTCTCTCTACTGTCTGTTCACTGCAGCAATCATTTCGGTGCATTTCCAGTCACACTGATACTTGAAATCTTTTCCCACAGACAGAACAGCCAAACATTGAAAATCCAAAGGTTTTAAAGTTGTGATGAAATGACTCACTATCAAACCTTGATGGGATGATTGTTTGGAATTTTTGCTAAAAAAGCTGCCTCTGTGATCCTCTGTAAAACAAAGTTAAAAATCACACTACACCAGGTTATAGTCCAACAAATTTATTTGGAAACACTACCTTTCAGAGCGCCACTCCTTCAACAGGTGGTTGTGGAGAATAAGATCATGATCACAGAATTTACAACCAAATGAATGCAGTGTCATGGAGATGTGATACATTAAGCAATTTCAGATCAAATCTTTCAACTTTTAGAATGGATATGCTGGTTTCTGTTTTGATATGTAAAGCAGATTTAAATCAGGAAAAGGTAAGCATGACAAAGATAACTGTTTAAGCCACTAAAGGACGTTGTGAAATGGAGTTCATTGAATCCAGTAATTTGTGTGAAGGACACTCATAAATAGTGACCACAAAAACTGCACAGAAATGGACCCTTCAATCCAACAAATCCACACTGAACGCAGTCCCACACTAAACCAGTTCCACTTGCCTGCACTTGGTCCATATCCCTCCAAGTATTTGAAATTCAAGTAGCTATCTAAATGCTTCTTAAATGGTGTAACTGTACCCTCCTCCACCACTTCTCTGGAAGTTCATTCCACACATGACTCACTGTGTATCTTATTAAAATCTTTCTCCACCTTAAAAATATGCCCCCTTCTCAGAAAATCCCCCAACTGAGGGAAAAGACACCTGCCATTCACCTTATCAATACCACTCATGATTTTATAAATTTCCATAAGGTCATTGCTCAACCACCTACACTTCTGTGGAAGTCCCAGTGTACCAAGCCTCTCTTTGTTGCTCAAACCCTCAGGCAACATTCTAACAATTCTCTTCAGAACTCTCTCCAGCTTAATAACATTCTTCCCATAAGTGGACCAGAACTGGTTACAGTACTCCAGAGTTTGCCTTGCCAACGTCCTGTGTAACCTTAACATCACATCTCAATTCCTACACTCAAAGGTTTGAGCAATGAAGGCAAGCAGACTAAACGCCTTCTTAACCACGCTATCTGTATGTTTTATGAACTTTAAAGAATTATGTACCTGAACCCTTGCGACTCTCAGTTGTACAATACTACCCAAGGCGCTACTTTTAATTGTATAAGTCTTGCCTTTGTTGAGTTCAGCAAAATTCAATACCTTGCATTTATCCAAATTAAATTCCATTTGTCACTCTTCAGGTCATTGACCCAATTGATCAAGATCTCTTTGTAATCTTGGATAACCTTCTTCACTGTCTACTAAATCACCAATCTTGGTGTCATCCACAAATTTACTAATGAAGCTTTCTGCATTCTCATCTAAATGATTTATATAAATGACAATTAAAAGTGGACCTCGCACCGATCCCTGTTGAATACTGCTGGTCACAGGTCTCCAGTCTGAAAAACAACTCTCCACTGTCATTCTCTGTCTCCTGCCATTAAACCAATTTTGTATCCAATCGGCAAGCTCATCCTGAATGCCATGTGGTCCAACTATTAATTGGTATATCCATGCAGAACCTTGTCAGAGGCTTTACTAAAGTCCAAACAAACAATGTCCACTGTGCTGTCCTTAATCCTCTTGGTTACTTCCTCAAAAAGCTCAATCAAGTTTGAGAGACACGATTTTCCTCACACAAAATCATGTTTATGCAGCCTCTGAAAACACCTGCTTATTCACACTGAGGAGAAACCATTCAACTGCACTTCCTTTGGAAAGAGTTTCAGGCAGTCAGTCAACTTTACTGCACACCAGTGGGTTCATACTGGGGAGAAGCTATTTGTCTGTCTTGTTTGTGGGATCGGATTTGTCTAGACATCAAACTTGCTGGGACACCAGCGAAGTCACAGTGGAGAGAAATTGTTTACCAGCTCTGACTGCAGAAAGAGATTCTCATAGCCCCACAACCTAATGATATAGCAACACTTTCACAACGGCAAGTGTGGAAAAGGAGTTACTTAGTCCTGTTGACACGTCAGTGAGTTCACACTAGAGAAAGACCTTTCACCGGCTCAGAGTGTGATAAGAAATGCACTAAGTTTTTCTAATTGCTCAGCTCTTCCAGTACAGTTATAATGCTGACATCTAGCCAATAATCTGGAAAATTGCCTGGGTATGTCCTCTACACAAATAGCAGGACAAATCCAACCCTCCCATTAACTGCCCTATTCTTGATCATCAGTAAAACAACAGAAGTTATCATCAACAGTGCTATTGAGTAGCATCTGATCAGCTATACCCTGCTCAGTGATGCCCAGTTTGGGTTCTGCCAGGGCCATTTGGCTACTGACCTTATTCCAGTCTTCGTTCAAACATGGACAAAAAAGCTGAATTTCTGGAGTGAGGTGAGAGTGACAGCCCTTGACATCAAGACTGCATTCCACTGAGTGTGGCATCAAGGAGGTTTGTAACTCACTCTGAGGTACGTTATTCTATATATAATCACCTTGGACCTCTTGATTAGATTCCAGTCTATAACTCTTTCCCTGGTATCTTTTAATCTGTATATAAATCACCCCCTTCCCCTCTGTTAGATTGCAGTCAGTAGTGGACTCCTGGATATTTATTATTCTATGCATAAACTACCCCAAACCCCTCCATTAGATTCCAGCCTGTAACTCACTCCCGAGTATCTGTTATTATGCGTGCAAATCATGCAAATTTCCTCAAATAGTAACTCACTCACAGGTATCTCTTATGCTGTATATAACACCACATTGAACACCTCAATTAGATTCCAGACTAACTTACCCCATTCCCCTTGATTAGATTTGTCTGTAACTCACTCCCAGTTGTCTGTTATTTTATGCGTAAACAACCTCAATTATATTCCAGTCTGTAATTCACTCCTGGATATCTGTTATCCAGTATGTAAACCATCCCGATCTCCTCAACTAGATTCCAGACTGTAACTGACACCCAGGTAACCATTATTCTATATATAAGAGTGATCATGAATGTGTGAGAGTTTGTAAGTGTAACTGTAACAGTGAGCAAGAACTGTATGCAACCACATAAAAGTGTGAATATTTGTGCAAGTATGAGTGGGTACGTGTATGTAAATGGGTGTGCAAGGTCATGCCTGTGCAGGAATGAGCATGGAAGTGTGTGATTGTATGTATGTGTGAGTAAGTATGTGAATGTGCACGTGAGTAAGAAAGCATGGCTGATGTGTGACAGTGAATGTTTAAGCGTGTGTGAATCTCTGAGTATATATGATGTCAGGAGAATGCATGATAGTCATTGTGTATGTGTGAGCAAGTGCATGTGTGAGCATGTGTGTGAGAGTGTGTCTGGGACCATGTGTAAGAAAGACACATGGGTGTCTGCATTAGTGACTCAACAAGAGTGCGTGTTTCCATGGAATGTGAGTGAGTGTGAATGAGCAGTGAAAGTGATTGCAAATGATTTTGTGAGTGCATATACGAGGGGTGAGGGAGTGTATGAAAGATTACAAATTCAAAAGTGTCAACATTTTGTGCAAAAGCCCTTCATCAGAAATGAGGCTATGAGCCGAGGGGTTGGTGATATAAATGGGAGGGGGGGCTGTGGGGGGAAGGTAGCTGAGAGTGTGATAGGTGGATGGAGGTGGGGTAGATGTGATAGGTCAGAGGAGGGTGGAGCGGATAGGTGGGAAGGAAGATGGACAGGTAGGACAGGTTGTGAGGGCAGTGTCAAGTTAGAAGGTTGGAATTCGGATAAGGTGGGGAGGAAGGGGAAAATGCTATCCCTTATTCCCAACTCCTACACCACATCTGAGGACCAGTTCCACCATAGAACACACCAGATGACCTCCTTTTTTAAAGACTGCAATTTCCCCTCCCATGTGGTTGATGATGCCCTCCAGTGCATCTCATTCACTTCCTGCACCTCCACTCTCAAACCCCACCCCTCAAACACTTCAACTCTCCCTCCCTCCTACTCTGCCAAGGACATGCAGGTCCTGGGCCTCCTCATTTAACAGTTGTTCTAACGGAGGAGAAATCAGCACAGTAACAACTTTTTGCTTGGGTTTTTTGGGGGTTACAGCAGTTTATGGGGACAACACAGAATCATCCAGCCTGCGAAAAGAAAACATCCATCAGTCTCTCTCACAATTGACTTCACTAGAGCAATTGGTGATGGGAGATAAGATCAATAGCCGGTGATGTCAACATCCACTCCAGTCTGTTATTTTTGTGAACATAAAATGTTGCATTGAAGGGGTGAACTGGAGTTGTTTACTTAGTGACTGTATTTGATGTCACTCTCCATGGATTCTCATTGTGTCACTAGAGGTTTTCTTTCTCCTATTAGTAAAGGACTTCTTTCAATGCGTTATCACATTGTAGCTGCAGATGCATCACCTCTGACACTAAGGGATCAGTAGCTGCAGAGACAGTGTGAATAGAGATCAGGATCTGAGCACGATAGACTGGAATGTCCCAACAATGGATCAGAATCTGAGAACAATGGACTGGAATGTTATAACAATGGACAAGAGTTTATCCTTGGGTCTTTCCTATATTTCGCACCATGGACTAGCATGGCCATGGCACATATATGGTGTACTATTGGTTATTCAGGCAGGTTACTATCCCAGGAGAAAGTGAGGACTGCAGATGCTGGAGATCAGAGCTGAAAATGTGTTGCTGGAAAATCGCAGCAGGTCAGGCAGCATCCAAGGAGCAGGAGAATCGATGTTTCAGGCATGAGCCCTTCTTCAGGAAAGGTTACTATCCCACTCTCGCTATTGTTTGTGTTCCTGGTAAGTCTCTCCATCTCTGCCCATTTATTAATTCCATGAACCATGTTGAATGTCATTGCTATTTTGGTTATCTATATTTGGCAAAGACTGAAACGATTGTCTTCAGTTTCAATTGCAAACTCCATTCATTATCCACAAATTTCAGAGCCCTTACTCACAAACATCTGAGAGCAAAACTATCCACAACCTTGATGGTCCTTTTTTCCCTGAACTGATTTATGTCTTGGTGTTCTCTCCATTACCAAACCTGTCCACTACCAGCTCTATAACATCCCCAGTCTCCATCTCTGTGTCAGTACTCTTGCTGAATACACTATTATCTACATCTTGGTAAAAATCAGACTTTACAGTTCCAGCTCTCCACTGGCCACTTTTCCAATTACAAATATTTCAATCACAAAGTTATTCTTGTTTCTAACGTTACTTCATGATATGGACATTGTGTCAGAATAGTAATGTTGCTAGATGGTGAATACAGTGGCACGGGTTATTACACTGAAGACACTGTTTCAAATCCAGCCACAGCTGATGGTAGAACTTAAATTCAGCTGATAAAGATTGGAATCAAAGCAAATTTCACTATTTGCAAACATAAAACCAAACACCTTGTCCATTTTGTCCAAACACCTGTTTCACTGATCTCCTTTGGTTAAGACATCTAACATTGTTACTTGGTCGGGGTGAAGAGTGACATCAGACCCATAAAAATGTACTTGGCTCCAGGCTACACCTGATTAGATCCAAGAGATTTGTCCACCTTTATGTGTTTTAAGATATCTAGTACCTCCTCCTCTGTAATATGAACACTTTTCAAGATAGCGCTATTTATTTCACCAATTTTGTTAGCTTCTGCATCCTTCCCCATAGTAAAAATTGATGCAAAACACACATATAGTATCTCACTCACCTCCTGTAGTTCCACACACAGATGGCTTTACTGATCTGTAAGTGGTCCTTCTCTCTCTCTCCCCAAGTTACTCTTTTGTCCTCAATGTATTTGTAGATTCCCTTCAGATTCTCCTTAATCCTATTTACCAAAGCTATCTCATGTCAACTTTTTGCCTTTTTGATTTCCCGATTATGTATAGTCCTATCTGAACATGCTTCCTTCTTTTTCTTGATCAGAACCTCAAATTCTCTCATTATTCAGCATTCCCTACAACTACCAGCCTTGCCCTTCACCTTAACAGGAACATACTGTCTCTGGACTCTCGTTATCTCATTTTTGAAGGTTTCCCACTTTCCAGCCATCATTTACCTGCAAATATCCGCCCCAATCAACTTTTCAAAGTTCTTAACTCACACTATTAAAATTGGCCTTCCTCCAATTTAGAACTTTAGCGTTTGATCTGGTCTTTCTTTTTTCTTAACTATTTCAAAATGAGTAGAATTATGGTTGCTGGCCCCAAAGTATTCCCCCACTGATACCTCAGTCACTTTACCTGCATTATTTCCAAAAACAAGCTCTAATTTTGCACTTTCTCTTGGAGGCTTGTCCACCTACTAAATGAGAATTTTTCCTTGTACTCACTTAAAAAAATTCTTTCCACCTGGTCCCTTAACACTATGGTAATCCCAGTTTATGATTGAAAAATTAAAATTCCCGACCACAATTACACTATTATTCTTACAGATAACTGACATGTACTTACAGGTTTGTGTCTCAATTTTCCACTGTTAGTGGGAGGGGATGTCAATAGTACAATCCCAATAACGTGATCATCTCTTTCTTATTTCTCAGTTCCACTCACTGGACATATTCCCAGGAATATCCTCCCAAAATTCAGTCATAATATTATCCCAAATCAAAAATGCCACTCCCCCTTCTCTTTTGTTCCCCTTCAATCCTTCTAATTGCATCTATACACTGGAATATTAAGCTACCAGTCCTGTCCATTCCTGAGCCATGAATTTGTGATAGCTTTGATATTCAATGCCCATGTTCCCAAACATGCTCTGAGTTCATCTGTCTTACCTTTCAAGCCTCTTGCATGGACGTAAATGCAGTTTAGTTTATCAGTCCTACCTCATTATCTGCTTTGCTCCTGCCTGCCTTGATAATTTGACTCGCTCCTTTTCCCCACTGCATCAGACTGAGGCTGATCCCTTTTCTCAGTATCTCTCTGGGTCTCCACTCCAACCCTCCTCCCTCCGTCATGACTAATTTAAATCCTCCCAAGCAGCTCTAACAAATCTGTACTACAGTATATCTGTTTTGGATACTGTTGGGGGGAGCAACTTACCAGCGGTAAGCAATGGGGTGCAGGTCTCTGGCACGGAAGGGAAGGGGGGAGATGAGCAGAGCATTAGTCATTGGGGACTCCATAGTCAGGGGGACAGAAGGAGCTTCTGTGAGAAGGACAGAGACTCATAGTTGGTGTGTTGCCTCCCAGGTGCCAGAGTTTGTGATGTCTCTGATCATGTTTTCAGGATCCTTGAGGGAGAAGGGGAGCAGCCCCAAGTTGTGGTCCACATAGGCACCAAAGACATAGATAGGAAGGGAGATGGGGATCTAAGGCAGAAATTCAGGGAGCTAGGGTGGAAGCTTAGTGCTAAAAGAAACAGCGTTGTTACCTCTGGTTTGTTGCCTGTGCCACATGCTAGCAAGGTGAGAAATAGGGAGAGAGAAGAATTGAACACATGGCTACAGGGATGGTGCAGGAGAGAGGGTTTTGGATTCCTGGATAACTGGGTCTCATTCTGGGGTAGGTGGGACCTCTACAAACAGTATGGTCTTCACCTGAACCAGTGGGGTACCAACATCCTGGAGGGGGGAAATTTGCTAATGCTCTTTGGATGGGTTTAAACTAATTCAGCAGGGGGATGGGAACTTAAATTGTAGTTCCAGTGACCAGGAGGTTAAGAGTAGTGAAGTCAGAAATAAGGTTTCTAGGTCACAAGAAAGCACCAGCAAGCGGGAAGTTGGTTTGAAGTGTGTCTACTTCAATGCCAGGAACATCCGGAATAAGGTGGGGAAACTTGCAACATGAGTTGATACCTGGGATTTCAATGTTGTGGCCATTTCAGAGACATGCATGGAGCAGGGACAAAAATGGTTATTGCAGGTTTCGGGATTTAGAGGTTTCAGTCAGAACAGAGAGAAATGCAAAAGTGGGGGTGGGGGGAGGTGTGGCATTGTTAGTCAAGGTCAGTAACAATGTTGTGGAAAGGATGTTTGAGGACTCATCTACTGAGGTGTTATGGGCTGAGGTTAGAAACAGGAAAGGAGGGGTCACCCTGTTGAGACCTTTCTATAGGCCTCCAAATAGTTCCAGGCATGTAGAGGAAAGGATAGCAAAGATGATTCTGGATAGCAGCAAGAGTGACAGGGTAGTTGTTATGGGGGACTTTAAGTTCCCCAATATTGATGAGGAATATCATTGTTCAAGTACTTTAGGTGGGTCAGTTTTGGCCCAATGTGTGCAGGAAGGTTTCCTGAACAGTATGTAGACAGGCCAACAAGGGGTGAAGCCACATTAGATTTGTTACTGGGTAATGAACCTGGGCGGGTGTTAGATTTGGAGGTAAGTGAGCACTTTGGTGATGGTGACCACAATTCGATTATGTTTACTTTAGTGATGGAAAGCGATAGGTGTATAACATAGGGCAAGAGTTAAAGCTGGGAGAAAGGCAATTACGATGCAACTAGGCAAGATTTAGGATTTAGGATGCATTGGATAGGGAAGGAAACTGCCAAGGATGGGCACAATTGAAATGTGGAGCTTATTAAGGAACAGCCACTGCGGGTCCTTGATACTGTAGGTTCTTGATAAGTATGTACCGGTTAGGCAGGGAGGAAGTTGTCAAACATGGGACCTGTGGTTTACTTAAGGAAGTTGAATCTCTTGCCAAGACGAAGAAGAAGGTTGATGTTAGGATGGGCTGTGATGGCTCAGTTAGGGCACTTGAGAGTTACAAGTTAGCTAGGAAAAACCTAAAGAGAGAGTTAAGAAGAGACAGGAGGGTCATGAGAAGTTGTTGGCCAATAGGATCAAGGAAAACTCTAAGGCTTTCTATAACTATATCAGGAATAAAAGAATGACCAGAGTAAAATTAGGGCCAATCAAGGATAGGAGTGAGAATTTGTGCGTGGAGTCAGAGGAGATGGGGAGGCGTTAAATGAATACTTTTCATCAGTATTCACACGAGAAAAAAACAATGTTGTTGAGGAGAATACTGAGGTGCAGGTTACTAAACTAGATGGGATTGAGGTGCATAAGGAGGAGGTGTTAGCAATTCTGGAAAGTGTAAAAATAGATAAATCCCCTAGGTCAGATGGGATATATCCTAGGATGTTCTGGGAGGAGATTGCTGAGGCTTTGGCTTTGATCTTTATGTTGTCATTGTCTACAGGAATAGTACCAGAAGACTGGTGGATAGCAAATGTTGTCCCCTTGTTTAATAAGAGGAGTAGAGACAACTCTTGTAATTTTAGACCAATGAACCTTCCTTTGGTTGTGGGTAAAGTGTTGGAAAAGGTTATAAGAGTTAGGATTTGTAACCATCTAGAATGGAGTAAATTGATTCGGGATAGTCAACATAGTTTTGTGAAGGGTAGGTCGTGCCTCACAAACCTTATTAAGTTCTTTGAGAAGGTGACCAAACAGGTGGATGAAGGTAAAGCAGTTGATGTGGTGTACATGGATTTCAGTAAGGTCAGCTATTGTACAAAATATGGAGGCATCGGATTGGTGGTGATTTAGTGGTTTGGATCAGAAATTGGCTCGCTGAAAGAAGGCAGAGGGTGGTGGTTGATGGGAAATATTCATCTTGGAGTTCAGTTACTAGTGGTGTACTGCAAGAATCTGTTTTGTGTGGATTGGTGTTTGTCATTTTTATAAATGATTTGGATGATGGCATAGAAGGATGGGCTAGTAAATTTGTGGATGACACTAAGGTCGGTAGAGTTGTGGATAGTGCCAAAGGATGTTGTAGGTTACAGAGAGACATAGATAAGCTGCAGAGCTGGGCTGAGTGGTGGCAAATGGAGTTTAATGTGGGAAAGTGTGAGATGATTCATTTTGAAAAGAGTAACAGGAATAAAGAGCGAATGTTAAGATTCTTGGTAGTATAGATGAGTAGAGAGATCTTGGTGTCCATGTACATAGATCCCTGAAAGTTGCCACCCAGGTTACTGGGTTATTAAGAAGGTGTAAAGTATGTTAGCTTTTATCGGCAAAGGAACGCACTGCCTGCAACAGTAGTAGACTTGCCAATTTTAAGGGCATTTAAATGGTCATTGGATAGACATATGGACAAAAATGGAATAGTGCAGGTTAGATGTTTTTCAGATCAGCCTGACGGGTCGGCACAACATTGAGAGCCGAAGAGCCTGTACTGTGCTGTAATGTTCCATATTCTATGTTCTATATCAGTCTCTTTTTTTTAATTCTGGTGTGACTTGTCCTCCTTATACAAGTCAGAAGATATTCCAATGATCCAGAAATGTGTACCTTTCTCCCCTGCACCAGCTCCTCAGCCACACATTTATCTGCTCTATCCTGCTATTCCTACCTTCGCTCCCATGTGGCTCTGGGAGTATCCAGATCTTTGTCCTCTTGAGGATCTCCTTTTAACATTCTTGCATAATTTCTTATGTTCCCTGATCAGAACCTCTCCCTTTTCTGTTCCTGTATCATTGGTTTTAATGTGTACAATGACCTTTGCTGATCACTCTCCCCATTGAGAGTATTCGGCACCCTCTCCAAGATATCCTTGACCAGGGAGGCAACACACCATTCTGATATCTTGTTGCTGGCTGCAGAAATGTCTGTCTGTGTCTCTGACCAGGCAATCCCCTATCACAAATGATCACTTGGAACCTGACATACCCATCGTTGCATTCGAGCCAGTCTCGGTACCAGAAATTTTACTGTCAGGCTCCATTCCCCTGACAGTCCATCACCCCCTACATTTTCCAAAATGGCAGACTTGTTTGAGGTGAGGATAACCATTAGAGATTTTTGCACTACCTATTTACCTTTCCTCCCTTTCCCAGAAGTAATAGATTTACCTGACTGTGTCTGTAGTATTTCTATCTGCCTGAAACTGCCATCCATCACACCCCTTGGCTCCAGTAAATTGCTCCTTAGTTTGAACTGCTGCTCCTACCTATCCATGCAACTAGACACACTTCCTGCAGATATAATCTTCAGGAACACTGACATTCTTCAAAACTTCCCACACCAAAAAGGATGAGTAATTCTGACTACAAAAGGCCATCTTTGCAGCTTAACAATCTACCAGAAAAAAGCAGTTTTACTGCTCTAAGAAACATTGCTCTGGGGTAATTTGGTACCTTATGTTTAATATTTTTAAAAGGATTTAATCTAGAGACAAATCTCCATAAAACACATAACAAAAAAAAGCAAATTATAGCTAGATAAAAAAAAGACACTTTGTTTTTACCATAATCGCAAACGTTCGGAGCCCTACACCTTAGTAACTTCAGCTCACAAAGGGGGAACGCTCAGAAAGTGTCTGACCTTGTCCACCACAGGCCAACACTGGCACCTCCATGTTATTTCCCTTAGCTTGAACTCTGATGAGCAGAGATACTTTAAACTAAATAGCACAGGCAGTCAGCTGTGAAAGGTTACTTCTCCTTTTTGCCTTTCGCATGGTACCTGCTCACTCTCTTGTTTGAAGTATTGTTATTTTGATTTTTTCCCCGAAGGTCCAAAGCAATGCAACAGCTCATAAAGCAGTGATTACTGCTCCCAGAAACTGTGGAAATCAGTTCCTATACTGAAAAAATCTCAGCCACACTTGTCTCCTATTCACTACCTTGTATTGCCCACCTTAGTCAAAAACAGAAAACTAAATAATGGATAACCTGATGTCAGTTGTGAGTAAAATATTAGATTTCGTTTGTAAAGAATGTGATAAATCAACACTTGGAGAATAATGATATGATATGATTTGGCAGAGTCAGCCTAGATTCTGGAAATTATGTTGGATAATCCTGCTGGAGTTTGTGGAGTTACTGATTGTGACAAATAAGAACCAGTGGGAGTGGTGTATTTGAATATTCAGAAAACTTCTGACATGGTTGCACCAAGCGAGTGAAGAAAGTTAGAGTCAATGATTAAGAGGGGCATATACTACGTGGTTTGAGAATGGGATTATGGACAGAATACAGACAGTAGGGTCCTGTTGTGAACTGAAGGTAATTTTCGTTGGGTATTATATATGTCAGTACTTGAAGAACTGCTGTTTGCAAAGTGAAGAAATGGTTTGGATGGAGGTATTATATACGGAGAATTTAGCCCCTCAAATCTGCTCACATTACCATTGACTCTCTCCAAACACACACTTATCAAATTCAGCTTCCCCGAACTCATGGGGAGACAATTCCAGACACCATCAAATTGTAAAAGCACTTGAAATTGGAGCAGAGTTAGGCCATTCAGCCCATTGGGGTCTGCTGTGCCATTTGATCATGGCTGAAATGTTTCTCAACTCCATTCTCATGCCTTCTCCAACTGAACATTGATCCCCTTAATAATGGTAAACTTAAATATCTCTGTCCTAAAGATATGATTGTGTGTGTCTGTGTATTTGGGTGGTGTGTATGATTAAAGCATGCTGGGAAATCCAGCCTTGTCTGAAACGACTGTGCTAATCCATGTGCTGCAGAATGCAGATAGGCCGCAGCTGCCCACAGAGAGTTTGTGAACAAACTAGACAGCTGCAGACTCTGCAATACACACCTTAAGTTGGACTTGAATGGGACAATGGAAGGTCACCCTCAGGACAATCATTCACTAGACGTGGAGGCGATTAGAACAATTATTTGAAGGAGGCTGCATGCACTCAGCACCTGCCATAACGGACACCTAAGGGCCACCCTGCTATCAATGTGCCAACACCTGGTTGGGTCTGATTGATCAGGGTAATCAAACCTGATCAATCCATTGGCAGTTCCTCAAGACCCTCCCAAAAGATCAGATTTTCTTAAAGTGCGCAAAGACTTCATAGGATAAGAATCATTGCAATACCCCACTCAGCGTGGTGACTCGAGAAAAACCACTGAAAGAGAAGAGACCTCCAAGACCATCAAAAGAAGAGGAAGACATCAGCAAGTGGAGCCTGGCCAAGTGTGGTAGTATACGATCATGCAATGTTAAGTTAAAGCATAAGATAGTTTGTCATTTTTTTCATTCGTTTATCGTAAACTTTATTGTTCTAATAAAGATCGTGTTTAATAAATTGTTCATAAGAGTCAACTCGCAGTTCTTCTGCTGAATATAAGAATTAAAACACAATGTGTGGAAGGTACACCAATACAATGAGGTCACTGTTTGTAAGAGTATATTGCAAAACATAACAAGTTAAAGAACATGGAATAAACTTGATCACATTTCCTAGCAAAATGATTTACTTGGGGTTACTTGGATGCATTTGCATTGGAAATACTGTCTAATGTACACACAGTGTGTCAGGAATAATGTCCAAAGACAAATTGCAAGGGGAGCAGAAATTCCTCGACATTACCCTTCTGCATTCTGAGGATCCTCAATACAAATGCAATCCTCCCTGCGCTGGCGAAGTGTGTGTGTGGCTGTGTTGATGTCACTATCAGTTTGGATGGTGCTGTCAGCTGCTGCCCACCCCTCTCTCTCCCAGACTGAATCGAGACGGCACGGTGGCTCAGTGGTTAGCACTGCTGCCTCACAGCACCAGGGCCCCGGGTTCAAATCCTGCCTCAGGCAACTGTCTGTGTGGAGTTTGCACATTCTCCCCATGTGTGGGTTTCCTCCAGGTGCTCAGTCTTCCTTCACAGTCCAAAAACATGCAGGTCAGATGAATTGGCCATGCTAAATTGCCTGTAGTGTTAGGTGCATTAGTCGGGGTGAATGTAGGGGAATGGGTCTGGGTGGATTGCACTTCGGAGGGTCGATGTAGACTTGTTGGGCTGAAGGGCCTGTTTCTAGAGGGAAACTAATCTAATCAAATCATGATGGTTTTCACCTTCTGTTGCCGTCGGTGCTATATCATGAGGAGGCCATTGCATTACTTTAAAGAGCACAGAGACGCATGCCAGACCTGCCCCAAACAGACATACACAGAGACTGATAGATACGCACAGAGACAAACACTGACTCACAGATGCACATGGAACCAAATACAAACACACTGATACACACAGACACTCAGACTCGCTGCACACACAGAGCCAAAAACAGATATACACATTTGTGGCATGGTGGCTCACAGCACCAGGGACCTGGGTTCGATTCCAACCTTGGGCAACTGTCTATGTGGAGTTTGCATATTCTCCCCGTGTTTGCATGAGTTTCGTCCCACATTTCCAAAGATGTGCAGGTTAGGTGAATTGACCATGTAAAATTGCCCATAATGTTCAGGGATGTGTAGGTTGTGTGCATTAGTTTGGGGTAAAGGTAGAGTAATAGGGTTGGAGAATGGCTGTGGGTGGGATTCTTTTTAGAGGGTCGGTGTGGACTTGTTGCGTCGAAGAGCCAGTTTCCAAAATGTAGGAATCATATGAAATACACAATACATATGCACTAACATGATAAGACTGTGAGTATTTATTTTGTTCCTTGGTAATTTTCTCAACATTTTATTCGCTCTGTCTGACGTGTGTCAGTACTTCTGTTGCTCTGTGGGGAGTGTGCCAATATTTTGCGTGTTCACATGAGTGGATCTGTGTGGAATGTGTCTGTAGTACAATTTCAGTGCTTTCAGATGCCAAACCTAGAAAAAATTTAAATTGTGTGGAGAAGAGTGTAGAACTCCAAGAAGACATAGATAAGTTGTAGTAGTATTCAGGTAGTAGGGGCAGATGAGGATCAATTTGGAGAAGTGTGAGGTGATGTGCTTTGGTGGGAAGCATATTGAAAGACAATATAAAATCGGCTGTACCATTATAAAGGGAATGCAGGAGCAGAGACTTCTGAGAGTACAATGAGCACAGATTATTGAAGATGTCAGGACGAGGGGGAAGAGCAGTAAATATCACAGGTTAGATTCAGTATCTGAGCTGATTACAGGAGGAGGTGTAGGAGGGAGTGTCTGTGCTCCCTTCCTGGGAGGTGGTGGAGACGATGTGTTGTGAGCCCACCTTTCTGCCCACTGAGACCATGGAAATTCCATTTGGACCAGCTCAACACAAAAGGGAGATGGCATCAGGGCCACGGCTTCCATGTTGTGCCTGGAGAGCGGGAGGGGATGATGGGTGGAATGGTGAAGTGTCTGGAGGGAGCTAGTGTAGAATCCATGAGGTCTTATTAGAGTGGGGTATAGCGGAGGGAAAACAGAGTGAGTGAGCAAAGCAGGGAGAGAGAGGGAAGGAAGGTGCTGTATGTAGCAGTGAGTATGGTGGAACATGATCCTTGTTCTCGGATAGGTGCGATGACAGTGCTATAACAGTATTTATAGTGAGTATGACAGAGCAGAGAAAATACAATGACACTTACCCTGGCAGAGCAAGGAAGGTTATTGATGCTTAGTCTGATGGTGTGGCCTCCTCTGGGAAGGGAATGGTCCTCCTATGTAATTGCCAATGTGCCAGGATCTCTGTACTCTATCAACAAATCATAGTGCAATTGCTCATTATTTGGTTAGACCCATTTCTAGCACAAAGAAAGATGGTTGTAATTGTGAAGGGTCAGTCATCCCAGCTCCAGGATATCTCTGCAGGAGTCCCTCAGGGTAGTGTCCTTGGCCCAACAATCTTCAGCTGCTTCATCAATATCAGAAGTTGGAAGTTCGCCAATTGCACAGTGTTCAGCACCATTCATAATTCCACAGATACCGAAGCAGTCTGCTCAAATGCAACAAGATCTGGACAATATCCAGCCACAAAAATGCCAGACAATGACCATCACGAATAAGAGATGCTCTAACCACCTCCCCTTGACATTCTACGGTACTAGCATCACTGAATCCCCACTGTCAACATCCTTGGGAGTACCATTGACCAGAATCTTAACTGGACTCACCACATAAACACAGTGACTATAAAAGCAGGTCAGAGACGAGGGACACTGTGGCGAGTAACTCACCTCCTGACACCCCAAAATCTATTCACCATCTACAAGGCACAAGTCAGGAGTGTGATGGATTCTTCCCCACTTGCCTGGATGGGTGCAGCTCCAACAACATTCAAGGACTCACCACCATCCAAGACAAAGCAACCCGCTTGATTGGAGGCACACCACCACCAGAGCTCAGTAGCAGTTGTGTGTACAATCTACAAGATGCACTTGTAGATTCACCAAAGATCCTTAGACAGTACCTTTCAAAGCCATGACCACTTCCATTTAGAAGGATAAGGGCAGCAGGTACTTGGGAACACCATCATCTGCAAGTTCCCCTCCAAGCCATTTACCACCCTGCCTTGGAAATATACCACCATTCCTTCACAGTCATTGGAGCAAAATCCTGGAATTCCCTCTTTACCAGCATTGTGGGTCCACCCACAGCAAGTGGACTGCAACAATTCAAGAAGGTAGCTATCCATGTCCTTCTCAAGAGAAAATAGGGATGGGCTATCAACATTGACTAGCCAGCGATGCCCAAGTCCCACAAATGAATTTTTAAAAATCTGCTTCTCAGGGTAAACTGTGCAGGGCAACTCTGAACTGAGAAAACCCAATCATGTGCCCACTGGCTTTCTACACTTGGCACCAACACCAAGGATCAAGGAATATCAAAGGGCATCCAAGTAATGGTGAATACCTCCAACCATAATGGGTGGGAGAATCGGGCTGGCATTGAATGAGAGGGACACCATGGGATGGGGTAAGTAGTTAATGAGGTGAGTTCGATAAGATAGCACTTGAAAACTAGCTCGCCCTTGTGCAGACAATCCTCTGTCACACTCAATGAAAATGACACTGAGACAAATTATTGTTCGATGCAGCCCAATCATTCGAATTCTCTGCTGACCCAGCTCCCAGTTAGAATGCTTCAATTGCTTATCCACTACTCTCCATCATAGAGAAGGAGCAAAACTGGACCTTCTCTTGGGAAATAAGGCACTCCAAGTAACTGAGCTCTCAGTGGGGAACACTTTGGGGCCAGTGATCATAATTCTATTAGTTTTAAAATAATTACGGAAAAGAATGGATATGATCTAAAAGTTAAATTTCTAAATTGGAGAACGGCCAATTTTGACAATGTTAGACAAGAACTTTCAAAAGTTAATTATGGGCAGATATTCACAGGGAAAGGGATGGAGGTCTTCAAAAATTACAGAACAAGAGTCCAGAGAAAGAATGCTCCTGTTAGGGTGAAGGATAGGTCTGGTTGATGTAGTGAATGCTAGATCACTAAGGAAGTTGATATTCTGGTCAAGAAGATGATGGAACCAAATGTCCGGTACGGAAAGCTGGGATTGATTGAATTCCTAGAGAAGCATAAGGTCATGAGGAGTATACTAAAGAGGGAAAACAGGAGGACAAGAAGGGGACATTTTAGCAAATAGGGAATCCAAAGGGTTTCTCCAAATACATTAAGGACAAAAGGAGAGATTAGGACCCTTAAAGATCAGCAAGGCTGCCTATGCGATGGGTGATAAACTACATGTGTATTTTGCATTAGGGTTTACTGTGGAGAAGGATTTGGATGCAGAGGAGGAAATGCTGTCCATCTGAAAATTCCATAAGGTGGATAAATACCGGATCACGTATATTCTAGAACTTTGTGGGAAGCTAAGGGAATGAATATTAGGCCCCTTCCTGAAATAGTTGTGTCATCAATAACCGCAGATTAGGTGCTGGAAGACTGAAGGTTGGCTAATGTGGAACCATTACATAAGAAAGATGGTAAGGAAAAGCCAGGGAACTATAGACTGGTGAGCCTGACACCAGTGGTGGGTAAGTTGTTGGAGGGAATTCTGAGGGACAGGAATTGCATGTATTTGCAAAGGCAAAGACTGATTAGGGATAATCAACATGACTTTTTGAGCAAGTGTTAAAGAGGATTGATGAGGGTAGAACAATTAACATCGTCTATTTGGACTTCAGTAAGGTGTTCAATAAAATTCCAAATGTTAGACTGGTTAGCAAGGTTAGGTCATGTGGAATACAGGGAGAACTCCCCATTCGGATAGAGACAATAGACAATAGGTGCAGGAGTAGGCCATTCTGCCCTTTGAGCCTGCATCACCATTCATTATGATCATGGCTGATCATCCTCAATCATAAATCTGACTCAAAGGTAGGAGACAGAGGGTGATGGTGGAGGGTTGCTTTTCAGACTGGAGGACATGGCCATGGTATGTTGCAAGGATCAGTGCTGGGTCCACTGCTGTTTGTCATTTGTATAAATGATTTGGCTATGAATATAGGAGGTGTAATTAGTAAGTTTGCAGATGACACTAAAATTGGAGGTGTAGTGGACAGCCAGGAAAGCTACCTCAGAGTACAATAGGATTTTGATCAGATGGGCCAATGGACGAAAGAGTGGCAGATGGAGTTTAATTTAGATAAATGTGAGGTGCTGCAGTTTCTAAAGACAAATCAGAACATAATGCATACACTTCATGGTAAGGTCCTGGGGAGTGTTGTTGAGCAAGGAGACCTTGGAGAGCACATTCATAGTTCCTTGAAAGTGGAGTCACAGTGAAAAAGGTGTTTGGTATGTCTTCCTTTATTGGTCAGTGCATTGAGTGTGGGAGTTGGCAGGTGATGTTGCGGCTGTACAGGACATTGGTTAGGCCACTTTTCGAATACTGCATTCAGCTCTGTTCTCGCTGCTACAGAAAAGATGCTATAAAACTTGAAAAGAATTAAAAAGATTTATATAGATGTTGCCAGGGTTGTAGGATTTGATTTATAAGGAGAGGCTGTATAGATAAAGGCTATTTTCCATGGAGCGTCGGAGCCTGAGGAAGTTTATAGAATCGGAGGGTGAATAATCAAAGTTGCAGGATGCTATTGAAATGTGTTCATGTCAGCATTTGAAATCTGTGAACACAACCTTCCATGACACTGTTTCCCCCTCTGTCTATTTCCCAAACCCCTCCAATTTGTGCGTGTTTAAACTGATTCCCTCAATTTTCTCTCTGGCAGTTATTTTCACCCCTTGTCATAGCACAATGGAGATATGGAGTTGTAACTGGATGGGAACCACACAACCTGTCATGACCAACATGAGCTGCAAGTTTCCCCATTCTGAGCAGTGATCGAATGCAACATTATCGAACAATGCATAGCTCTACATGCTGGAGGATAACTGCTCCAGGTTTATAGATCAATGCACTGATGTGGTTTGCACAGCTCCCCATGCTGGAGAGATACCTCATCCAGGTTTATATATCAATGCATTGGAGTAGTCTGCACAGTGTTCCACTCTGCACAGACTGTCAGGCTGTACTGGGCAGTACATCAGTCTGGTCTGCGTACTGCTTCATGCTGAAGAGCTACCTTACCTAAATTTGGGAGAAGATTTGTAGCTCAGGTGCTCGTTGTTGTGGTTCTGTTCGCCGAGCTGGGAATTTGTGTTGCAGACGTTTCGTCCCCTGTCTAAGTTAATGGTGTCTGGACTGTTTCTATGAGTTAATTAGAGAATGTGAGATATCGAAGCATATCAACTGATCTGGCAAAGCCTTTGGTTGCGCCTTCAAAGTCTGCTTTGGAGACTGCTTAGTCCGATATTTCCGTCTGCCCGCATTTTCTGCAACTTCCTGTCCATTAAGTAATTATCCAGTTTTAACGTGAATAACTGTTGCTGTATTTTTCCTTGGCCTTTGGTGTTGCTCATTCTGGAGCAATGGGTTCCACGGTTAACAAGCTCAGAAACTATTTTAAAAAGCGTTGCTTGTGATTTCTTTTCCGTCCTCGGATCCTCCGTGGTGCTCCACGTTGGACGGGGGTTTCAGCAACTTTGACACGTTTTTAAGACCATAAGACCATAAGACATAGGAGTGGAAATAAGGCCATTCGGCCCATCGAGTCCACTCCGCCATTCAATCATGGCTGATGCGCATTTCAGCTCCACTTACCAGCATTCTCCCCGTAGCCCTTAATTCCTCTAGACAACAAGAATCTATCAATCTCGGCCTTGAAGACATTTAGCGTCCCGGCTTCCACTGCACTCCGAGGCAATGAATTCCACAGGCCCACCACTCTCTGGCTAAAGAAATGTCTCCGCATTTCTGTTCTGAAATGACCCCCTCTAATTCTAAGGCTGTGTCCACGGGTCCTAGTCTCCTCGTCTAACGGAAACAATTTCCTAGCATCCACCTTTTCCAAGCCATGTATTATTTTGTACGTCTCTATTAAGTCTCCCCTTAATCTTCTAAACTCCAACGAATACAATCCCAGTATCCTCAGCCGTTCCTCATATGCTAGACCTGTCATTCCAGGGATCATCCGTGTGAATCTCCGCTGGACATGTTCCAGTGCCAGTTTTTCAAACTTGTTCTGTGCCTGCCCAGTGAACACCTGAGTTAGTCACTCTCTGCTTTTATTTTTTTATTTATTCATTTTGTGGGATGTGGGTATCGCTCTCTGGCCAGCATTTATTGTCTGCCCCTATTTGCCCTTGAGATGGTGGTGTTGAGCTGCCTTCTTGAACCGCTGCAATCCACCTGCTGTGGGTTGACCCACAATGCCATTAGGGAGAGACTTCCAGGTGTTTGACCTAACAGTAGTGGTGATATATTTTCAACTCAGGATTCGAAGTGGCTTAGAGGGGAACATGAAGGTAGTGGTGTATATCTGCTGCTTTTATCCTTCCCGATGAAAATGTTCATGGGCTTGGAAGGTACTGTCTGTGGATTCTTTGGTGAATTTCTTGTACATAGTACATTGTGCTGCTACTGAGCATCAGTGGTGGAGGGAATAGATGCTTATGAATGTAATGCCAATCAAGTGGGCTGCTTTGTCCTGGATAGTGTCAAGTTTCATGAGTGTTGTTGGGGCTGCACTCATCCAGGCAAGTATTTCATCACACTCCTGACTTGTGCCTTGTCGATGATGGACAAGCTTTCGGGAGTCAGGAGGTGAGTTACCCACTGCAGTATTCCTAGTCTCTGATCTGCTCTTGTAGCCACTATGCCTATGTGGTGAATCTTGTTGAGTTTCTGCTCAATGTTAACACCCAAGGTGCTATTAATGGGGCATTCAGTGATGGTAATATCATTAAATATTAATGGTTAGATTTTCTTTAATTAATGATGGTCATAGCATGGCATTTCTTTGGTGTGAATGTTAGTTGCCACTTTTCAGGCCATGTCTGGATATTGTCCAGACCTTGTTGCATTTGAACACTGACCGTTTCAGTATCTGATGAGTCGCGAATGGTACTGAACATTCTGTAATCATTGCCGAACATCTCAATTTCTGACCTTATAATGGAACTTCATCAGCCTTGATGAAGATAGAATATAGAACATAAAAAAAGAACATAAAACAGTACAGCACAGTTGACCTTTGGCCCATGATGTTGTGCTTGGTATTTACCTTAATCTAAGATCAACCGAACCTACACACCCCTCAATTTACTGCTGTTCATGTGCTAGTCCAGCAGTCGCTTAAATGTCCCTACTGTCTGACTCTACTACCACTGCTGGCAGTGTATTCCACACACCCAATACTCTCTGAATATAGAACCTTCCTCTGACGTCTCCCTTATATCTTTCCCCAATCACCTTAAACTTATGAACCCTCATGACAGCCGTTCCTGCCCTGGGGAAAGGTGTCTGGCTAGCTACTCTATCTATGCTTATCATTATCATGTATACCTTTATCAAGTCACATCTCTTCCTTCTTCTCTCCAGTGTGAAAAGCCTTAGTTCACTCACCCTCTCTTCATTAGACAAGCCTTCCAACTGAGGCAGCATTCTGGAAAATATCCTCTTCACCCTCTCTAAAACATCTTCATCTTTCCTATAAAGAGGCAACCAGAACTGGACAATTGTGGTCTAACCAGGGTTTTATAGAGCTGCAGCAAAGCCTCACAGCTCTTAAACTCAATCCCCCTGTTAATGAAAGCCAAAACACCATACACCTTCTTAACAACCCGATCAACTTGGGTCTAGATTAGAGTGGTGCTGGAAAAGCACAGCAGGTCAGGCAGCATCCGAGGAGCAGGAAAATCAACATTTTGGGCAAAGGCCCTTCATCAGGAATAGAGCCTGTATTCCTGATGAAATGCTTTTGCCTGAAACATTGATTTTCCTGCTCCTCGGATGCTGCCTGACCTGCTGTGCTTTTCCAGCACCACTCTAATCTAGACCCTGGTTTCCAGCATCTGCAGTCCTTGCTTTTACCCTATCAACTTGGGCGGCAACCTTAAGGGTTTGATGTATGTCGACTGCAAGATCCCACTGTTCCTCCAAACTGCTAAGTATCCTTTCTTTAACCCTGTATTCAGTATTCAAATTCGACCTTTCAAAATTAATCACTTCACATTTACCCAGGTTGAACCTCATCTGCCAGTTCTCAGCCCAGCTCTGCATCCTGTCAGTATCTTGTTATTGCCTGTAATAGCTCTCAACACTATCTACAACACCACCGACCTTTGTGTCATCGGCAAACTGACTAACCTACCCTTCCACTTCTCCATCCATATTATTTATTAAAAATACAAAGATCAGAGGCCCAAGAACAGATCCCTGCAGAGCACCACTGGTCACCGACATCCAGGCAGAATGTTTTCCATCCATTATCACTCGCTGTCTTCTTTTGCCCAGCCAATTCTGCATCCAGACAGTCAAATTTCCCTGTATCCCATACCTCCTAACTTTCTGGATGAGCCCACATTGGGGGACCTTATCAAATGCCTGACTGAAATCTATATAGACCACATCCACTGCTTGACCTTCGTCAACTTGTCTCATCACATCCTCAAAGAACTCAATAAGGCTTGTGAGGTATGACCTGCCCCTCTCAAAGCCATGCTATCTTTAATCAAGCTATGTTTTTCCAAGTAGTCATAAATCCTATCTCTTAGAATTCTTTCCAGTACCTTGCTTACCACAGACATAAGACTGACTGGTCTGTAATTCCCTGGGATTTCCCTATTCCCTTTCTTGAACAAGGAACAGCATTCACCTCCCGCTAATTATCTGGTACTACTCCCGTGGAGAGTGAGGATGTAAAGATTATTTCCATAAGTGTAATAATCTCATTCCTCACTTACTGTCAGAAGTTTGGATATGTCTAGTCTGGTCCTGGCGACTTATCTATCTTGATGCTTCTCAGAATTTTCAACACATCCACTTTCTTAAGATCAATCTGTTCAAGCCTATTAACCTGGTCCATGATGTTTTCATTATTAACAAGGTCCTTCTCTCTAGTGAATACTGAAGCAAAACCTTCATTTAGGGCCGCCCCTACCTCTTCAGTCTCGAGGCACAAGTTCCCTCCATTATCCCTGATCATCCCTACCCTCTCTCTGATCATTCTCTTATTCCTCACGTAAGTGTAGGACACCTTTGGGCTTTCACTAATCCTTCCCATCAAGGCTTTTTCATGCCTCCTCCTTGCTCTCCTTGGTCCATTTTTTATTCTTTCCTAGCTACCCTGTAACCGTCTAAAGCTATGCCAGATCCTTGCTTCCTCAACCTCAAGTGTGCATTTTTCTTCCCCTTGGCGAAAAGTTCCTCTTCTCTTGTCATCCAAGGCTCCTTCACCTACCATTCCTTGCCTGTCTCAGTGGGTCAACAAGTGTTCCTTAAGCAGCCTCCACATTTCTGTTGTGCATTTCCTATAGAACAACTGTTCCCAATTTATATTCCACAGCTACTATCTAATAACAATATAATTTCTCCTCCCCCCGTTAAATACCTTCCCGAACTGTCAGCTCCTATTCCTCTCGATGGCTGTGGTAAAGGTGATGTTGGGCAGAGGAAACTACCCTAAGGAATTCCCCAAGGATGCCCTTGGAGCTGAGATGACTGACCTCCAATAACCACTACCATATTTTAATGTGTCAAGTATGAATCCAACCACCAAAGAACATTTCCCCGACACCCATTGATTCCAGTTTTGCAAAGGCTCCATGATGCTACACTTGATTAAATGCATCCTTGGAAGAGGAGAATATTGTAGAAGAGAAGACTGAGATATGGGCTATTCGGCTAGAATGGATTGAGGTTAGGAAGAGGGAGGTGTTATCAATTCGAGAAGTTGTAAAAGTAGACAAGACCCTAGGCCGGATAGGATTCATCTGAGAATTCTCTGGGAAGCTAGGGAGGAGATTGTGAAGCCTTTGGCCTTGATCTTTGTGTTGTCATTGTCTACAGGCTTAGTACCAAAAGATTGGAGGATTGCAAATGTTGTGCCCTTGTTCAGGAAGGGCAGTAGACATAACCCAGGTAATTATAGACTTGTGAGCCTTTCGTCTAGTGTAGGAAAAGTTTTGGAAAGGATTATAAAATATACGATTTATAATCATCGAGCAAGCAACAATTTGATTGGAGATACTCAGCATGGTTTCATCAAGGGCAGATTATGTCTCACAAACTTCACTGAGTTTTTTGAGAAGGTGACTAAGCATGTGGATGAGGGTACGGCAGTTGACGTGGTGTATGTGGACTTCAGTAAAGCCTTTGATAAGGTACCACATGGTAGGCTATGGGAGAAAATGTGCAGCATGATTTTGAGGGTGATTTAGCAGTTTGGATTAGAAACTATCTTTCTGTAAGAAGGCAAGAGTGGTGGTTGATGGAAAATAATCAGTCTGGAGTCCGGTTACTATGGTATGCCACAAGGATCTGTTTTGGGACCACTGATGTTTTTCATTTTTATAAATGACTTCGACGCAGGCATAGGTAGATGGGTTAGTAAGTTTTCAGATGACACTAAAGTTGGTGGAATAGTGGACAGTTTGGAAGAATGTTGCAGGTTGCAGGGGGACTTGAATAAACTGCAGAATTGGCTGAGAGTTGCAAATGGAATTCAATGCAGCTAAATGTGAGGTGATTCATCTTCGGAAGAATAACAGGAAGGCAGCATACTGGGTCAATAGAAAGATTCTTGGTAGTGTGGATGTGCAGAGGGATCTTGGTGTCCATGTACATGACCCCTGAAAGTTGGCACCCAGGTTGATAGTGCTGTTAAAAGGCATGCAGTGTGTTAGGTTTTATTGGTAGAGGGATTGAGTTCCGGAGCCGTGATGTCATGCTGCAAGTGTAAAAAATGCTAATGCAGCCTCACTGGAATATTATGTACAGTTCTGGTCGCCCCATTACAGGAAGGATGCAGAAGCATTGGAAAGGTGCAGAGGAGATTTACCAGGATGTTGCCTGGTCTGAAGGGAAGGTCTGATGAGAAAAGGGATTCCGGAATAGAGTGCTGCTGGAAAAGCACAGCAGTTCAGGCAGCATCCGAGGAGCAGGGAAATCGACGTTTCGGGCAAAAGCCCTTCATCATGATAAGAAAAGGCTGAGGGACTTGGGTTTGTTCCCATTGGAGAGAAGAAGGCTAAGAAAGGATTTAATAGATGCCTACAAGATGGTCAGAGGATGAGAGAAGGTGGACAGTGAGAGTCTTTTTCCAAGGATGATGTACGAGGGGGCATAGCTGCAAATTGATTTAAGACAGATGTCAGAGGCAGGTTCTTTACTCAAAGAGTGGTAAGGGTGTGGAATGCCCTGCCTGCCAATGTAGGTAACTCAGCCACATTAGGGACATTTAAACAGTCCTTGGATAAGCATGTGGATGATGAGGGATCGTGTAGGGAGTTGGGCTTAGATTAGTTCACAGGTTGATGCAACATTGAGAACAAAGGGCCTGTTCTGCACTGTGTTGTTCTATGTTATATGATATCAAGGGCTGTAACCCTCATTAGTCCTCTGGAATTCTTTCGTGCATGTTTGAACAAAGGGTGTTATGAAGTCAGGAGCTGAGTGGCCCTGGTGAAACCCAAACTGGGCATCACTGAGCAGGTTATTTCTGAGCTTCCTGACTGATGCTTCCTTTCAGCTACCAACCAGATTCATTCCTCCCATTGACCAACCCTCCACCTGTGTTCACCTGTGAGTACCTGTCAGTACCCCTCTCCCCTATCAAAACCCTCCCTCAACCTCCCACCCCTTTATCTGGAGCTCCCCTTTTCCCCCACCCTCAGCCCTGAAGAAGGGTTACACCGAAATGTTGACTTCTTCGTCTCCTGATGCCGCCTGGCTTGCTGTGTTTTTCCAACCTCCTGCTTATCTCACTGGAACATTGCAGCAGTCCAGCACTGAAATGTTAGCATTAGAGCAAGGTAAGTTATTGAAATGGGAAGCATTCCGAAGATCAGGGTTATTTCTACAGACAGTGAAAGTCTTCCTCAAGGCAGTCTCTGTTTGTATTCCCTGATGGAAAAGAGGTTACATTGTGAACACAATGAAAGTAGACTGGAGTGAAAAAATTCAAGTGAAGTGCTGCTTCACCTGGAAGGTCTGTTTGGGCCTTGTGACAGACAGTGAGGAGAGAAGAGGTGAACAGGCAAATGTTGCAGCTTCTGCATGTTATGGACAAGGCCAGACCCACATCCCCACTCAAAATATTTTAAGAAGGTCGCCCAGAATCTAACTTTTCTCGTTATTTGAAGCAGCAGATGTAAGATGAATTTTCCAGGAGTGACGCAGCTGGTCAAACTACTTGGTTTTAAACAAAACAGAATTTATTTACACATGAACAAAACAAAACTGAATCCCAGGCAGTTTTAAAATTCATAGAATAGAATCTCCACAGTGCATAAGCAGGCCCTTTGGCCAATAAGTCCACATTGATAAAGACTGTCTCTTTGATACACAGCTCAATATACCTCCCACCCACCACTCTCCACCACCAACCAAACATCCCTTGTGTACAAGAGCAATGGACCATTGGGAACATCATAGCGCAGTCCATAAGGGCGATACAGCAACACTTCCATTTAAGAGTGAACCCTCCAGTACATACTGGATCAGAAAGTCCTGTAATCTTATGTAATAGTCTTTTATTCTTCCTGAATAATCACAGGTTCACAGTCATCTATGTCATATTCCATCTGCCAGATTGTCCAGTGATTATCCACTTGCTGATTCTCGACCTCCTCTTGATAATTTTGTTTCTGCCTCTCTTAAATTGCAAATAGTTGAGGACTAAGCACTGGTCACTGTGTCACTGCAGTCATTGTTTTCTTTCCAACTGATTTATCCCAGTGGGCGGAGTCTTCAAAATGAGGCTGAGACTTTCACTCCGACAGATAAAGCTAAGAACAGATAGGTCTGTGTCACGTAGTTTATGAGAATGTTGCCCTCTTGTTAGTTCACCTGTCACTTCCCTCAGTCTGGCTGATGTGTATTTGAGGCCTCGTCCTGCTCAGTCAGTGGTGGGCCTGTGGAGCCACTCTTGGTGATGGACATTGAAGTCCCATAACCAGAGTACATTCTGTGTCTTGACACACTCAGCACCTCCTCTCATTTATTTTTGACATTAAGCAGATTTGATTTACCATCAAGTGGTGGTGTGGAAAACAACAGATGTCCATCGTCAGGCGATTTCCTTGACCATCTTTGACTGTTACCTTGAGATTTCTCGGGTTCAGGAATCAATGCTGGCGAATTTCAGAGCAACCCCTTTCCTGACTGTATTTCATGGTACCGCTGACACTGGTGGGTCTGTCCTGCAAGTGGGACAGGATATACCCAAGGATGGTGAGACTTCATGAAACATGACCCCATCAGTTCTGATTCGGTGAGTATGACAATGTCAGACCATTTCTTAAACAGTCACAATAGGGAACAAAGGCAACACTGCAACAGGGAATAATGGCTTAAAAAGCTGAATGAAAGGCAGTCGATCCCAGTGTGTGCTATATTCTCAAGAGAGATTGAGGAATTCACTGCATAGATTGAAGTAAATGGATATGATTTAATGGCATTAGAGAGACCTGGTGACAGGTTGACTGATATTGGGAAATGAATACACGTTTGGGAGTGTTATATAAAATTGAAAAGGAGTTGAGGGAGATCACTGAATAAGGAATGACATAGTTATGATTGTAAAACAGGATCTTACATCAAATGATTGAGGTATTGTCTTAATCTCTTTGGTTTTGTGCACTAAATGCCAGTTGAGTTGAGCTTGGGGAGAGATGCCCACCATGCGGCTGAGTGGATTTCACCAAACTTAATAGCCTTTGTGATGTGGATCCTTATGACTTCTTTAACTGGCACTCTCCAGAATGTTCTAGAACTGACATTCACTGTAACATTCCATAACTAACCTTATGTGCAACATTCTATCGCCGAAGTTGTCCGGGACATTTCATAACTGACATTCTCTAGAATATTTCACGACTGACCTTCTACTGACATTCTATAACTGACATTCTCCATAACATTCTGTCACCTATATTCTCCAGAACATTCCATAACCGGCATTCCCCAGAACACTCCATGACTGACATTCTCTAGAACATTTCAGAAGGGAAATTCCCCAGAACATTCTATGAACGATATTCTCTGGAACATTCTATAACTGACATTATTTGTGAACGTCCAGCTGTCAGTTAATTGAATCAAAGATCCCAAAGGAAGAGATCCCATTCCAGGGAGAAGGAGATACTGTTTCAAAGACCCCTGGCAGTTAAAGGGATGAATACACTTTCACTTCATTTATATTTCTTCACGATACAGGATGGACCACAATTTACACTAAAAGTCAAAAATTTTCAAACTCCATTTGTCTTCAAGGAACTGGGAGAGAATCGTTCAGGCCAGCAATGTTTTCACCCTTTCACAGCTCTGCAGTGACCAGAGCTGGATCCTCAACTGTTTGCATACTATATCAACAGATAATTGGATCTAAACTATTGTAACTACATGTGTCAATGACACTAAGATAAGCAGGAAACATGGTTATCAAGAGGAGGTAGAGAGTCAGTAAATGGATAAGCAATGGACCATAATTTGGTAGATAGAATACAATGTGGGTAACTGTGAACCTGTGAATTTTTCAGGAAGAACAAAAGGCTTTGTATGACCTAAATGGAGAGAGATTGTAGGACTTATTGATACAGTAGCAAATGTTGCTCCCTTGTTCAAGTAGGGTAATTATAGACCAGTGAGCCTGACAGCTGTGTGGATGAAGTGCTGGAAATGGTTATGCGAGATATGATTTATAATCATCTCAATAGGAATAAGTTGATTAGGGATAGTCAGCACAGTTTTGTGAAGATTAGGTCGTGCCTCACAAACCTTTTTGAGTTCTTTGAGAAAGTGACCAAACAGGCAGATGAGGGTAAAGCAGTTGATGTGGTGTAGATGGATTTTAGTAAGGCATTTGATGAGGTTCCACACAGTAACCTATTGCACAAAATACGGAGGTATGACATTGAGGGTAAGCTCGTGGTTCGGCTCAGAGATTGCGAGCTGAAGGAAGACAGAGGGTAGACAGAGGGTTGATGGGACATGTTCATCCTGGAGTTCAGTTACTAGTGGTGTACTGCAAGGATCTGTTTTGGGTCCACTGTTGTTTGTCATTTTTATAAACGATCTGGATGAGGGCAGAGAATGATGTGTTAGTAAACTTGCAGACAACACTAAAGTCAGTACAGTTGTGGATAGTGCAGAAAGATGTTGTAGGTTGCAGAGAGACATGGATAAGCTGCAGAGCTGAACTGAGAGGTGGCAAATGTAATTTAATGCAGAAAAGTGTGAGGTGATGCACTTTGGAAGGAGTAACAGGAATGCAGAATGGTAAGATTCTTGCTAGTGCGTATGAGCAGGGAGATCTTGGTGTCCATGTAGACAGATCCCTGAAAGCCACCATCCAGGTTGATAGGGTTGTTAAGAAGGCATACGGTGTGTTAGCTTTTATTAGTAGAGGGTTTGAGTTTCGGAACTATAAGTTCATGCTGCAGCTGTACAACACTGGTGCAGCCACATTTGGAGTATTGCGTACAGTTCTGGTCACTGCATTATAGAAAGGATGTGGAAGCTTTGGAAAGGGTTCAGAGGAGATTTACTCGTGAAAGTCTTACAAGGAAATGTTGAGGGACTTGAGGCTGTTGGAGGGGAGAAAGTTGAGAGGTGACTTAATTGAGACATACAAGATAATCAGAGGGTTAGATAGGGTGGACAGTGAGAGCCTTTTTTCGAGGATGGTGATGGCTAGCACAAGGGGACATAGCTTCAAATTGAGGGGTGATAGATAAAGGACAGATGTCAGAGGTAGTTTCTTTACTCAGTGGGTAGTAAGGGGCGTGGAACACACTGCCTACCACAGTTGTAGACTCGCCAACTTTATGGGCATTTTAGTATTCATTGGAGAGGCATATGGATGGGAATGGAATAGTGTAGGTTAGATGGGCTTTGGATTGGTTTCACAGGGAGGTGCAACATCAAGGGCCAAAGGGTCTGTACTGCATTGTAATCTTCTATGTTCTAGGTGGGAAAGTTTAGGATTGGAGTACGATTTGCTCATCGAGTAAGATATTCATTCAAAAGGTATCAAGTACTGCTTAACTGGAGTACATGTGACAATAAAGGATGTTCCATTCTTTAAAAGTTGTGAAGGTAGAGAGTCAACAATGGAATATAGACAGGTGAGGTTAGTGAGTAATCCTTCCACAGAAACAGTAGAACATGGATTATGGGAGATTTGTGTTGTGACGGCAGGATAAAACAACAGTAAACTACTTAAATGGAGAGAACACAGTGGTACAGAGGGATTTGCATACCTAAGTACACTGTGATGATGCTGTCATCTTGAAAAGGTTATTTTGTACTTGGGTTTTTTTTTAAAAAAGAGGTCATAAAGGCAGGGGTACCAAGGAGTCTGGAAAGAGCTTTAACAATGGCAGTTCTCCCAGTTCAGGTTTTTCTAGTTTGGTTTAGTTGTTGCAGTCAGAAGATACTGGAATTCAGGAAAGGTTACAAGCTCAGTAGATGATTCCTGAGTGACAATCTCTCTGAAATCTCTTTGGATGATGTTCCCTCCTGCCTGTAAGAGTCTGTGTTTCAATGTACCTTTTGGCAGTAGGGTGTGTTTATAGGATGTTACTAGATTGCAGTGACTCCATAGTTAAGTGCTACATCGGGTCCGTTAATTTTCCATTCCTGATGAAGGGCTTTTGCCCAAAACTTTGAATCTCCTCCTCAGATGCCACCTGAGCTGCTGTACTTTTCTAGAATCACATTCTCGACTCTAATCTCCAGCATCTGCAATCCTCACTTTTGCCTAATTTTTTCCAATAGTCAAGTAATTCTAAATTCCATTTTTTTTTGTTTGTGTTTCAACTGTAGTGGCTAAATAAATTGATTTGCTTAAAGCCGAGTGGTTTGACCAGCTGCATCACACCTGGAATATCCACTTCACATCTACCTTTAAAATAAGGAAAAGTTAGGATCTAGGCTACCTTCTTAAAATATTGTGAGGAGACCTAGCCTGGTCCATAACAATATGAATCAGAAAGTTAGGCTGCAGATGCAGCAAGTGATTAGGAAGGTATATGAAATGATGCTGTTTTATGTAAAAACTATTGGATATCATCATTTGGATGTTTGGATGGTAGTAGAAGGAAAATATTCTGCCTGGAAGTCTGTGGTGAGTGGTGTTCCACAGGGCTCTGTCCTTGGGCCTCTACTGTTTGTAATTTTTATTAATGACTTGGATGAGGGGATTTTAGTAAGGCATTTGATAAGGTTCCCCATGGTAGGCTTATGCGGAAAGTCAGGAGGCATGGGATAGAGGGAAATTTGGCCAATTGGATAGAAAACTGGCTAACCGGTAGAAGTCAGAGAGTGGTGGTAGATGGTAAATATTCAGCATGGAGTCCAGTTACAAGTGGAGTTCCGCAGGGATCAGTTCTGGGTCCTCTGCTGTTTGTAATTTTTATTAATGACTTAGAGGAGGGAGTCGAAGGGTGGGTCAGTAAATTTGCAGATGATACAAAGATAGGTGGAGTTGTGGACAGTGAGGAGGGCTGTTGTCGGCTGCAGAGGGACTTAGATAGGATGCAGAGCTGGGCTGAGGAGTGGCAGATGGAGTTCAACCCTGCCAAGTGTGAGGTTGTCCATTTTGGAAGAACAAATAAGAATGCGGAATACAGGGTTAATGGTAGGGTTCTTGGTCAGGTGGAGGAACAGAGGGATCTTGGGGTCTATGTACATAGATCTTTGAAGGTTGCCACTCAGGTGGATAGAGTTTGTAAGAAGGCCTATGGAGTATTATCGTTCATTAGCAGAGGGATTGAATTCAAGAGTCGTGAGGTGATGTTGCAGCTGTACAGGACTTTGGTTAGGCCACATTTGGAGTACTGTGTGCAGTTCTGGTCGCCTCACTTTAGGAAAGATGTGGAAGCTTTGGAGAGGGTGCAGAGAAGATTTACCAGGATGTTGCCTGGAATGGAGAGTAGGTCGTACGACGATAGGTTGAGAGTTCTCGGCCTTTTCTCGTTGGAACGGCGAAGGATGAGGGGTTACTTGATAGAGGTTTATAAGATGATCAGAGGAATAGATAGAGTAGACAGTCAGAAACTTTTTCCCCGGGTACAACAGAGTGTTACAAGGGGACATAAATTTAAGGTGAAGGGTGGAAGGTATAGGGGAGATGTCAGGGGTGGGTTCTTTACCCAGACAGTGGTGGGGGCATGGAATGCGCTGCCCGAGGGAGTGGTAGAGTCAGATTCATTGGCGACCTTTAAGCGGCATTTGGATAGGTACATGGATGGGTGCTTAATCTAGGTTAGAAGTTCGGCACAACATCGTGGGCCGAAGGGCCTGTTCTGTGCTGTATTGTTCTATGTTCTATGTTCTATGTTCTATGAAGGATGGGTCAGCAAGTTTGCAGATGACACAAAGGTTGGACGTGTCGTTGACAGTATAGAGGGCTGTTGTAGGTTGCAGCGAGACATTGACAGGATGCAGAGATGGGCTAAGAGGTGGCAGATGGAGTTCAACCTGGATAAATGCGAGGTGATGCATTTTGGAAGGTCGAATTTGAAAGCTGAGTACAGGATTAAGGATAGGATTCTTGGCAGTGTGGAGAAGCAGAGGGATCTTGATGTGCAGGTACATAGATCCCTTAAAATGGTCACCCAAGTGGACAGGGTTGTTAAGAAAGCATATGGTGTTTTGGCTTTCATTAACAGGGGGATTGAGTTTAAGAGTCGTGAGATCTTGTTGCAGCTCGATATAACTTTGGTTAGACCGCACTTGGAATACTGCGTACAGTTCTGGTCGCCCTATTATAGGAAAGATGTGGATGCTTTGGAGAGAGTTCAGAGGAGGTTTACCAGGATGCTGCCTGGACTGGAGGGCTTATCTTATGAGGAGAGGTTGACTGAGCTCGGACTTTTTTCATTGGAGAAAAGGGAGGAGAAGTGGGGACCTAATTGAGGTATACAAGATAATGAGAGTCGATAGCCAGAGACTATTTCCCAGGGCAGAAATGACTAACACGAGGGGTCATAGTTTTAAGCTGGTTGGAGGAAAGTATAGAGGGGCTGTCAGAGGCGGGTTCTTTACAGAGAGTTGTGAGAGCATGGAATGCGTTGCCAGCAGCAGTTGTGGAGGCAAGGTCATTGGGACATTTAAGAGACTCCTGGACATGCATATGGTCACAGAAATTTGAGGGTGCATACATGAGGATCAGTGGTCGGTACAACATCGTGGGCTGAAGGGCCTGTTCTGTGCTGTACGGTTCTATGTTCTATGTTCTATGTTCTATGTTCTATGTTCTATGTTCTATGTTCTATTTACTGCATCTGTAGAGGGCATCACTGGCACCACATCTGATGTATTGTGTGTAATCATGAATGTATAAACTGAAATAAAGTGCAAATGCTTTCATAGCTTTTCAAAGATGTTTCACTTTACTCATTCCTGGAATGAAGGCCTTACAGAGTCATACAGCACGGAAACAGAGTCTTCAGTCCAACTCGTCCGTGCTGACCAGAAATCCCAGTCTGATGTACCTGTAGTCCCATTTGCTATTTCCATCTAAACCTTTCCTTTTCATGTGCCCATCCAGATGCCTTTTAAATGTTGTTATTGTATTAACTTCATCACTTCCTCTGACAGCTCATTCCAAGCACCATTCTCTGTATGAAAACGTTAGCCCTCTTGTCTCTTTTTAATTTTTCCCCTCTCACCTTAAACATTTACCCTCTAGTCTTGAACTCCACCACCCCTAGAAAAATGACCTTGGCTATTCATGATATGGATGCCCCTCATGATATTATTAACTCAACAAGACCTGAGCACTTCAGGCCTGAGAATAAGAGATGTTCATACTGAACCATAAACGTTATTGAGGAGAGTGTATCAGGTATGTAGCTGATGGATATTACTGCTTCTTTGGGAAACAAAAACTAAGGATTTAAATTTCAAGATAACAATATATTCATTTTCACATATTATAAAGACATAGACTTATCATACAAAAGTTACATGTACACATATGAAAATACCTTCAAAATATAAAGTGTTCCAACATGGAGCAGGGAACAGGGTTGGAAAGTACAAAGTGACCTCACATGGTCCAGTTTGGTTGTCGGATAATATTATTGTACATTTCAGCTCAGAGAGCAAGAATAAGTAACCTGCCTGAACAGTGATGACCTATTGGTCATAGAGTCAGAGAGTCATAGAGATGTACAGCATGGAAACAGACACTTCGGTTCAACCCGTCCATGCCGACCTGATATACCAACCCAATCTCGTTCCACACGCCAGCACCCAGCCCATATCCCTCCAAATCCTTCCTATTCATATACTCATCCAAATGCCTCTTAAATGTTGCAATTGTACGAGCCTCCACCACATCCTCTGACAGCTCATTCCATACACGTACCACCCTCTGCGTGAAAAAGTTGCCTTAGGTCTCTTTTATATCTTTCCCCTCTCACCCTAAACCTATGCCCTCTAGTTTTGGACTCTAGTTATCCTATCCATGCCTCTCATAATTTTGTAAACCTCTATAAGGTCACCCCTCAGCCTCCACCAGTCCAGGGAAAACAGCCCCAGCCTGTTCAGCCTCTCCCTATAGTTCAAATCTTCAAAACCCTGGCAACATCCTTGTAAATCTTTTCTGAACGCTTTCAAGTTTCACAACATCTTTCTGATAGGAAGGAGACTAGAATTGCATGCAATATTCCAACAGTGGCCTGATCAATGTCCTGTACAGCCGCAACATGACCTCCCAACTCCTGTACTCAATACCCTGACCAATAAAGGAAAGCATACCAAATGCCTTCTTCACTACCCTATCTACCTGCGACTCCACTATCAAGGAGCTATGAATCTGCACTCCAAGGTCTCTTTGCTCAGCAACACTCACTAGGACCTTACCATTAAGTGTATAAGTCCTGCTAAGATTTACTTTCCAAAATGCAGCACCTCGCATTTATCTGAATTAAACTCCATTTGCCACTATTCAGCCCATTGGCCCATCTGGTCCAGATCCTGTTGTAATCTGAGGTAACCCTCTTCACTGTCCATGACACTTCCAATTTTGGTGTCATCTGCAAACTTACTAACTCTACCTCTTATGCTTGCATCCAAATCATTTAAGTAAAATGAAAAAAGTAGAGGACCTAGCCCCGATCCTTGTGGGACTCCACTGGTCACAGGCCTCCAGTCTGAAAAACAACCCTCCATCAACACCCTCTGTCTTCTACCTTTGAGCCAGTTCTGCATCCAAATGACTAGTTCTCCCTGTATTCCATGAGATCTAACCTTGCTAATCAATCTCCCATGGGGAACCTCGTTGAATGCCTTACTGAAGTCCATATAGATCACATCTACTGCTCTGCCCACTGCTCTGCCCTCATCAATCTTCTTTGTTACTTCTTCAAAAAACTCAATCAAGTTTGTGAGACATGATTTCTCATGCACAAAGCCATGTTGACTATCGCTAATCAGTCCTTGCCTTTCCAAATACATATATATCCTGTCCCTCAGGATTCCCTCCAATAACTTGCCCATCACCGAGGTCAGGCTCACAGGTCTATAGTACCCTGGCTTGTCCTTACCCTCCTTCTTAAACAGTGGCACACATTTGCCAACCTCCAGTCTTCCGGCAACTCACCTGTGACTATCGATGATACAAATATCTCAGCAAGAGGCCCAGCAATCACTTCTCTAGCTTCCCACAGAGTACTCAGCTATACCTGATCAGGTCCTGGGGATTTATCCACCTTTACCTGTTTCAAGACATCCAGCACTTCCTCCTCTGTAATCTGGACATCTTGCAAGATTTCCCTATATTTCCCTACAGTCTATATCTTCTATATCCTTTTACGCAGTAAAAACTGATGCAAAATACTCATTTAGTATTTCCCCCATTTTCTGTGGCTCCACACAAAGCCCACCTTGTTGATCTTTGAGGGACTGTATTCTCTCCCTAGTTACCATTTTGTCCGTAATGTACTTGTAAAAACCCTTTGGATTCTCCTTAATTCTATTTGCCAAAGCTATCTCATGTCCCCTTTTACCCTCCTGATTTCCCTCTTAAATATACTCCTACTTCCTTTATACTCTTCTAAGGATTGACTCGATCTATCCTGTCGACACCTTACATAGAACATAGAACATAGAACAATACAGCACAGAACAGGCCCTCCGGCCCACGATGTTGTGCCGAATATTTGTCCGAGCATAAGCATCCATCCATGTACCTATCCAATTGCCGCTTAAAGGTCGCCAATGATTCTGACTCTGCCACTCCCACAGGCAGCGCATTCCATGCCCCCACCACTCTCTGGGTAAAGAACCTACCCCGGGACATCCCCCCTATACCTTCCACCCTTCACCTTAAATTTATGTCCCCTTGTACCCAGGGAAAAAGTTTCTGACTGTCTACTCTATCTATTCCCCTGATCATCTTATAAACCTCGATCAAGTCACCCCTCATCCTTCGCCGTTCCAATGAGAAAAGGCCTAGCACTCTCAACCTATCTTTGTATGATCTATTCTCCATTCCAGGCAACATCCTGGTAAATCTTCTCTGCACCCTCTCCAAAGCTTCCACATCTTTCCTAAAGTGAGGCGACCAGAACTGCACACAGTACTCCAAATGTGGCCTAACCAAGGTCCTCTACAGCTGCAACATCACTTCACGACTCTTGAATTCAATCCCTCTACTAATTTACGCTAATACTCCATAGGCCTTCTTACAAGCTCTATCCACCTGAGTGGCAACTTTCAAAGAGCCATGAACATAGACCCCAAGATCCCTCTGCTCCTCCACCTTACTAAGAACCCTACCGTTAACCCTGTATTCCGCATTCTTATTTGTCCTTCCAAAATGGACAACCTCACACTTGACAGGGTTGAACTCCATCTGCCACTCCTCAGCCCAGCTCTGCATCATATCTAAGTCTCTTTGCATCCGACAACAGCCCTCCTCACTATCCACAACTCCACCAATCTTCGTATCATCTGCAAATTTACTGACCCACCCTTCGTCTCCCTCTTCCAAGTCATTAATGAAAATTACAAACAGCAGAGGACCCAGAACTGATCACTGCGGAACTCCACTTGCAACTGGGCTCCAGGCTGAATATTTACCATCTACCACCACTCTCTGACTTCGACTGGTTAGCCAGTTTTCTATAAAACTGGCCAAATTTCCCTCTATCCCATGCCTCCTGACTTTCCGCATAAGCCTACCTTGGGGTACCTTAGCAAATGCCTTACTAAAATCCATGTACACTACATCCACTGCTCTACCCTCATCCACATGCTTGGTCACCTCCTGAAAGAATTCAGTAAGACTTATAAGGCAAGACCTACCCCTCACAAATCCGTGCTGGCTGTCCCTAATCAAGCAGTGTCTTTCCAGATACTCATAAATCCTATCCCACAGTACCCTTTCCATTAATTTGCCTACCACCGAAGTAAGACTAACTGGCCTGTAATTCTGGGGTTATCCCTATTCCCTTTTTTGAACAGGGGCACAACATTCGCCACTCTCCTGTCCCCTGGTACCACATATGTTTCCTTTTTTTTCTTAACCAAACCTTCAATTTCTTTAGTCATCCAGCATTCCCTATACCTACCAGCCTTCCCTTTCACCCTGACAGGAATATTCTTTCTCTGAATTCTTGTTATCTCATTTCTGAAGGCTTCCCATTTTCCAGCTGTCCCTTTGACTGCGAACATCTGCCTCCAATCAGCTTTTGAAAGTTCTTGCCTAATACCATCAAAATTGGCCTTCCTCCGATTTAGAACTTCAACTTTTAGATCTGGTCTAACCTTTTCTATCAGTATTTTAAAACAGATAGATATGTTCGCTGGTGCCAAAGTGTTCCCCCACTGACTGGTAGGTCAAGTTTTGCATCTTCTCTAGTAGGTACATCCATATACTGAATAAAAAACTTGTCTTGCATGCACTTAAGAAATTCCTCTCCATCTAAACCTTTAACACTATGGCAGTCCCAGTCGATGTTTGGAAAGTTAAAATCCCCTACCATAATTACCTTATTACGCTTACAGATATGTGGATGTCCTTCCAAGTTTGCTTCTCAATTTCCCTCTGACTATTAGGGGGTCGATAATACAATCCCAATAAGGTGATCATCCCTTTCTTATTTCTCAGTTCCACCCAAATAACTTCCCAAGATGTATTCCTGGGAATATCCTCCCTCAGCACAGCTGTAATGCTATCCCTTATCAAAATGCCACTCCCCCTCTTCTCTTGCCTCCCTTTCTATCCTTCCTGTTGCATTTGTATCCTGGAACATTAAGCTGCCAGTCCTGCCCATCCCCGAGCCATGTTTCTGTAATTGCTATGATATCCCAGTCTCATGTTCCTAACCATGCCCTGACTTCATCTGCCTTCCCTGTTAGGCCCCTTGCATTGAAGTAAATGAAGTTTAACTTATTAATCCTACCTTGTCCCTGCCTGCCCTGACTCACTTCTGTTGTCAGCTGTACCAGTCTCAGATTGATCTCCTTCCTCACTATCTCCCTGGGTCACCCACCCCCCACCTCCCCCCCCACCCCCACCTCCCCACCTTACTAGTTTAAATCTTCCCGAGCAGTTCTAGCAAATTACCTTGCCAGTATATTAGTCCCTTTCCAATTTAGGTGCAATCCGTCCTTCTTGTACAGGTCACTTCTACCCCACAAGAGATTTCAATGATCCAAAAATGCGAATCCTTCTCCCATACACCAGCTCCTTAGCCATGCATTCATTTGCTCTTTCCTCCTATTCCTGCCCTCACTAGCTCGTAGCACCGGGAGTAATCCAAATATTACTACCCTTGAGGACCTCCTTTTTAAATTTCTGCCTAACTCTCTGTAATCCCCCTTCAGAATCTCAACCTTTTCCCTTCTTGTATCGTTGGTTCCAATGTGTACAATGACCTCCTGCTGGCCCCTCTCCCCCGTGAGATCATTCTACACGCTCTCTGAGACATCCTTGATCCTGGCACCAGGGAAATAACACACCATTCTGCTGTTCTGCTTTTTCTCAGCTGGCCACAGAAATGTCTGTCTGTACCTCGGACTACAGAATCCCCTAATACAATTGATCTCTTGGAAGCCAACATACTCCTCGTTGCTTTAAAGCCTGTCTCAATACCAGAAACTTGGTTGTTCGTACTACGTTCCCCTGAGAATCCATCACTCCCTACATTTTCCAAAACAGCATACCTGTTTGAAATGGGTATATTCACAATAGACTCCTGCCCTAGGCACCTACCTCTCTTACCCTTCCTGGAGTTAACCCATCTATGTGACTGTATCTGAGACTTTCCCCCTTCCTATAACTGCCATCCAGCACAAACTGTTGCTGTTGCAAATTCCTCATCGCTTCTAACTGTCTCTCCAACCGATCTATTCGATCTGATAAGATTCGCATCCAACAGCATTTTTGGGCGATACAATCCACAGTAACCTTTAAACTCCCACATCTGAGAAGAAGTACATATCACTGCAAAGGCCATCTTTGCTCCTTCACAATCTACAGACCCAGAAAATAACACCGTCTTATTCCTCTACAAAACAATGCACCAGGTTAAATTAATAGTTATGGCTTATATTTTGAGTTTAATCAAGAGACTTATCTCCAAAAAACATATAATCAAGAAAGAACCCACTGTACTCACTACTGCAGCCTTTCTATTGGACAGACTTAAAACAATGATTAACTTATCTGATTCTGTGTTGTGAACTTCATCCAAACTGATTCCTCCAAGATTAGTTGTGAAATTCACTTTGTTAATTTTCCCAGACACACTCTGATGTCTAGCGACATATGAATTCAAAAACAGCAAAGGCAGTAACTGTGCAGGTTCTCTCTCTCTCTCCTGCACTGTCCTCACCATGTGCTTCCTTTGTCTGTTTCTCTTCCTTTTAAATCTGCTGTTGTTTTGACTTTTTTTTCCCAAAGTTCCAAAACAATGCAACAGCATATAAAACAGGAATTGTTGCTCCTGGAATTCGAGGAAATCATCTCCAGCACCTAAAATACCTCAAAAAAAGGAGCAGCAGTTACAGCCAGAAAATTTCCCGTCCTCCATCTTGGATTATCCAGAATCCCCCTTCCCTCTCTTTCTTTCCTCCTCCTCAGAGCAATGTATGAGAGCAGAAAATCTATCAATCATCTTTACCCCTCATGGAAGTTTCCTGTTGAATGATGGATACTCCCCACTGCCTGAAGCAAAGGGAATTCAACCAAATCCAAGTGTTCCAGAAGAAATCACATTGCTGACAGCTTGCAAAAGTAGAATAACTTTAGAGGCAGAATGACATTTGGTAGAATCTCAGTTTAATTTTTATAATAAGTCCAACCATTATTTGGACAAAGCTCTTTCAAACTGATGTCTTCAGATTTCCTTTTTTCTGTTTATTTTCAGCATGTGTGTATATGTGTGTCTCTGTGTGTCTCTTTGTGTGTCTCGGAATTGATGGAAAGATAAATGGTGATTTTCAATGTGTTGTAAAGCAGAGTTTGCCTTCCCACCCGAGAAATAAAACTGTAACACTGAAAGAGGAGCACCCCACCTTATAATCTGTAAAAGGATTTGAAAAGTAATGTAACCTGCTATTCAGCATTTTCTAGGGTTTAAATATACTCAATCCCTGACATTCACTTTAAAATCAATAAATAACAATGTATTTATCCAACTCTAACAGTGAGCAAATCAACTAAACTATTGACGAACTGAATAAATCCCTTTTCACTACTAACTATTCTGGAATAAAACAAGATTCTAATGGTATGATTAGATTACATTACTTACAGTGTGGAAACAGGCCCTTCGGCCCAACAAGTCCACACCGCCCCGCCGAAGAACAACCCACCCATACCCCTACATCTACCCCTTACCTAACACTACGGGCAATTTAGCATGGCCAATTCACCTGACCTGCACATCTTTGGACTGTGGGAGGAAACCGGAGCACCCGGAGGGTACCCACGCAGACACGGGGAGAATGTGCAAACTCCACACAGGAATTGAACCCGGGTCTCTTGCGCTGTGAGGCAGCAGTGCTAACCACTGTGCCACCGTGCCGCCCACCTTATAATGCTGTTCCAATAAGTCCCATTCATAGTAAGAAATTAGAATGTAATCTCTCAAAATTACATCTTCCAGAATGTTCTATTCCAACTTTTGTTGTTCCATCAGGAACATCTTTTCCTCTGATTCCTCTATCAGGAATTTAGATGCTGCTTTTTTTTCTAATACATAGCTCTCTCAAGCTGAGGACTCTTTTCTCTAGCAAATGGCAGTTTGTTTTGGTGAGCATTCTATTCAGCCCCTCAAATCTGCTACACAAGGGCGGTTGGAAACTATTTGCTCCTTGTATCTGGTTCTGAGAAACAGAGGGGAGATTTCAAGACTGTGACACACTATTTGGTGTGGATTGTAAAATGTTTTTGAGAAAGAAAAAAGGTATCACTTTGAAACAGCCCCCTCCTCTCTCTTCACAGACGTCCCCTGTCTCCATTTATTGGTCATGTTGCAGACACAGATTCACTGTGAATACAGCTCCATACAGCACACAGAGATGACCCACAAAATCATCTTGTCTCCCTGGCTGCAACATTCCATAACAGGAATTCCGTGAAAATAACAAACAGTAACTTTCTCATAACAGAATGAGAGAACATTAGAAACAGAAACAGGTCATTCTGCACCCACCCTCCCTCTACGTTTCCCCCCCACCCAAACCCTCCCACCCTCCCCCCCGCTCCACCCAAGCCTGCCTTTCCCTTCAATAAGATCACGGCTGATCTGCTTTAAGCCTCAACTCCACTTTCATGCCCAATCCCTTGTAGCCCTGAACTCTCTAACTTGTCAAGCATCCATTGAGACATCCTCCCTTCCAAACATCTCAGAGACCTATTTCCCTTAACTCCCTTAAGCAGAGAAGTCCCAACAGTTACTTCTCTTTGTGAGAAAGAAACACTTGCCCACACATACACCATAACCTATTGAAGTGAACAAAATATATGGACACAAGATAGGAGTGACTGGCCCCGATATCAAGGCAGTATTTAAGTGAGAATGGTATGAAGGAACTGAACAAAATTGAATTTAACGGAAGAGAGCTGTAAACACCCCCAACTGTTTGGAGTCATTTGTAACACAAAGGAAGATATTTATGGTTTGTGGGCATATTCCTCTCAGTCCTGGGACATCTCTGGAGGAGATCCTCAGGGTACTTCCTCAGCACAAACATCTTCAGTTGCTTCATCAATGTCTTTCCCCCATAAGATCAGAAGTGGGGATACTCACTGAAAAATCACACAATGTTCTAAACAATTTGCCCCCACTCAGCTCTTGAAACAGTTCATGCGCTGCAAGATTTGGACAACATTTAGCCTTTAAAGTCTAGGTAACCTATATGAACAGTACCAAGAGAGGCTGCTCGTTTCCACAGCAAAACAGAAGACGAGTTCATGCAGTACTTCAAGCTGGTTTCACATGACACCCATCAAAACTATTGGATAAGAAGAGGGATAGCTCATTCAGTCCCTCCTGCCTATTACACAGGAAGAGAAGGAGTGCAGTCAGCACATTGAGCTGTTAGACAGGAACCAGGGGTTGCCCAGTCAGGTTCTTGAACGTCTACTCTGGGACGAGGAGGAGGCGATTCGACCTCTCGAGTCACGAACTCAGGAGCAGGTGGAGGCAATTCAGCCCCTTAAATCACTTATGCAGAATTCAACAAATTAACTGGAGTTAAGAATCTAATCAAACAATGAAACCATCGTTGAGTGTCAAGAAAATCTACCTGGCTCACTAATGTACTTCAAGGGGCAAAAAAGGCCATCTTCAACTGGTATGACCTGTATTGTGGCTCCAGACCACCAAAATCTTAGCAGGACTTAATAGTATACACTTAATAGTAAGGTCCCAGGGAGTGTTGCTGAACAAAGAGACCTGGGAGTGCAGGTTCATAGTTCCTTGAAAGTGGAGTCACAGGTAGATAGGATAGTGAAGAAGGCATTTAGTATGCTTTCCTTTATTGGTCAGAGTATTGAGTACAGGAGCTGGGCAGTCACATTGCGGCTGTACAGGACATTGGTTAGGCCACTGTTGGAATACTGCGTGCAATTCTGGTCTCCTTCCTATTGGAAAGATGTTGTGAAACCTGAAAGGGTTCAGAAACGAATGCAAGGATGTTGCCAAGGTTGAAAGATTTGAGCTATAGGGAGAGGCTGAACAGGTTGGGGCTGTTTTCCCTGGAGTGATGGAGGCTGAGGGGTGAACAAAGAAGAACAAAGAACAAAGAAAATTTACAGCCCTTTGGCCCTCCAAGCCTGAGCCAGACCAAATGTACTGTCTAAACCTGTCGGTCAATTCCAAAGCATCTGTATCTCTCTACTCCCCACCTATCCATGCATCTGTCCAGACGTATCTGAAATGAATCTACCGTGCCTGCCTCTACCACCTTGGCTGGCAACACCTTCCAAATGCCCATTGCCCTCTGTGTGAGGTAGTTGCCATGTGTATCCCCCTTAAACTCTCCACCTCTCAAATTGAAAGCGTGACCTCTCGTTATTGAATCCTTCACCCTGGGAAAAAGCTTGTCTCTATCCACTCTGTCTATACTCTTCATGATTTTATAAACCTCAATCAGGACCCCCCTCAATCTCCTTTTTTCTAATGAAAATAAACCTAACCTACTCAACCTTTCTTCATAGCTAGCACCTTCCATACCAGGCAACATCCTCGTAAACCTTCTCTGCACCCTGTCCAAAGCGTCCACATCCTTTTGGTAATGTGGCAGCCAGAACTGTACACAGTATTCTAAATGTGACCGAACCAATGTCTTGTACAATTTTAACATGACTTGCCAGCTCTTATACTCAATATCCTACCCACTGAAGGCAAGCATACTTATATGCCTTTTTGACCACTCTATCCACCTGGGCAGCAACCTTCAGGGTACAATGGACCTGCACTCCCAGATCTCTCTGCCCAACAACTTTGCCCAAGGCTCTTCCATTCATTGTATAATTCATTCTAGAATTAGTCTTGCCTAAATGCATCACCTCACATTTGTCTGGATTGAAAACCATCTGCCACTTTTCAGCCCAAATGTCCAGTCTATCTATATCCTCCTGTATTCTCTGACAGTCCCTTATGCTTTCTGCTACTCATACAATCTTCGTGTCATCTGCAAACTTGCTTATCATACCAACAGTGCCCTCTTCCAGATCATTTATGTATATTACAAACAACAGTGACCCCAGGACTGACCCCTGTGGAACACCACTGGTCACCTTTCTCCGTATCAAGAATCTCCCTTCAACTACTACTCTCTGTCTCCTGTTGCTCAACCAGTTCTTTATCCACCTAGCTAGAACACTCTGCACACCATATGACTTCACTTTCTCCATTAGTCTACTATGGGGAACCTTATCAAACACCTTACTAAAGTCCATTGTATATGACATCAACAGCCCTTCCTTCTTCTATCAACTTGGTCACTTCCTTGAAGAACTCTGTTACGTTGGTAAGGCATGATCTTTCCCGCACAAAACCATGTTGCCTATCACTAATAAGCCCATTCTTTTCTAAATATAAATAGATCCTATCCCTCAGTACCTTCTCCAGGAACTTTCCCACCACCGATGTCAGGCTCACTGGCCTTTAGTTACCCGGAATATCCCTACTACCCTTAAATCACACTATGCTTTGCCAAATAGTCATAAATCCTATCCCTCAGAATTCTTTCCAAAACTTTGCTGATCACAGGTGTAATGCTGACTGGTCTGTAATTGCCAGGGATTTCCCTATTACCCTTCTTGAAAAGAGGAACAACATTTGCCTCCTTCCAATCCTCTGATACGACTCCTGTGGAGAGGGAGGAGGCAAATATCTTCTCCAGCGGCTTAGCAACCTCCTTTCTCGCTTCTCGGAGCAGCCTAGGATAAATCTGGTCTGGCTCTGGGGACTTACCAATCTTAATGTTTTCCAAAATTTCCAGCACATCAACTTCATCAATCTTGATCTGGTCAAGACTGTATCCCAGCTCCTCAAAGTTTTCATTTCCAACAAGTTCCCTTTTCTTGGTGAAAACCAAAGCAAAAAACCCATTTAGGGTTTGCCCTATCTGTTCAGACTCCATGCACAAGTTCCCTCCGCTATCTCTGATTGGCCCTACCTTGTTTCTGATCATTCTCTTATTTCTCGTGAATGACTAAAATGCCTTTGGGTTCTCCCTAATCCTTCTTTTCAAGCCTTTTTCGTGCTCCCTCCTGGCTCTCCTCGTCCATTTCTGAGCTCCTTTCTAGCAAGCCTGTAATCCTCTAAAGCTGTTTAGATCCTTGCTTCCTTCATCTTACGTAAGCTGCCTTCTTCATTTTCACGAGAAGTTCCTCTGTTCTTGTCATCCAAGGTTCCTTAGTCTTATCCCTTTCTTACCTGTCTCAGAGGAATAACTTCGTGCATCACTCACAACAACTGCTCCTTAAATAGTCTCCACATGTCTGTTGCACCCTTTCTGTGGAACAATTGCTCCTAGTCGGTACTTCCCAACTCCTGTCTGATAGCGTCACAATTTGCTTTTCACCAATTAGCTATCTTCCCTTGATAACTGCTGCTTTCACTCTCCAAGGCTATGCTAAATATGAGGCAGTTGTGATCACTTTCACCAAAGTGCTCTCCCACCATGAGATCTGCCACCTGTCCTGGCTCATTGATGAGCACCAAATCCAAAATTGCCTCTCCCCTCTAGGGAGACATATGTGGGAAATTCTTTACACAGAGGGTGGTGGATGCTTGGAATGCGCTGCTGGCCAAGGTGGTAGAGGCAGGCATGACACTGTCATTTAAGATGTATCTAGACAGGTACATGAATGGGCAAGGAGCTCATGGACACGGATCCTTAGAAAATAGGCGACAGGATAGGCGATGGAGGATCTGTTTCAGTGTAGTCTTGGAGGGACAAAGAGTTTCTTCTTGAGCTGTAATTTTCTTTGGTTTTTTTTTCTTGTTCAACACACTGTGAACCTATCTCAACGTTGTTCCCATAACAGCGGCCTGTGATTCCATCCCCACTCTGTTCACCTTGCACCGACCTGTGAACCTATTCCCATTCTATTCTCTGAGCAATGGGATTTGAACACATCCCCAATCTGCTCTCCAGGCAACTGCCAGTGACTGCATCCCCGCTCTGTTTTTCTAGCACCTGCCTGGGAATCCATCCTCACTCTGTATACCGAGCAACAACCTGTGAATAAATTGCTGCTCTGTTCTCCTAGCAACGGTCTGTTAAACCCATCCCATCTCTGTTCCCTGAATAACTGCATGTGACCCATTCCCAATTCCCATTCCCTGGCAATGGTCTGAGATACCATGGGCACTCTGTTGCCCTAGCAATGGTTTGTGATCCCATCTCCACTCTGTTCTCCTAGCAACTGCCTGTGAACTCATCCCCACTCTGTTCTCCTTGCTGTGCACTAAAGGATATCCTAAAGCATCCTTTAACATGGGTGGGTTCCCTCAGGGCTGGAGAATTACTAATGTTTTCCCCTTGTTTAAGATGGGTAGCAGGGATAATCCAAGTAATCTGAACCTGAGGGGCACCTTGGGGGGAGGTTTGCTAGTGCTCTTGGGGGGAGGTTTAAACTAACTCTGCAGGGGCATGGGAACCTAGACTGTAGCTTTAGGGTGCAGGACCTGGAGTGTAGGGAGGTTTGGAACGTGGCATCAATCTCAAAGGAGGGTGCCTGTAAACAGGAAAGTGGCTTGAAATGTGTATACTTCAATGCAAGAAGTATACAAAATAAGGTAGGTGAACTTGCAGCATGGGTTGGTAGCTGGGATTTCGATGTTGTGGCTATTACGGAGACATGGGTAGAACAGGGACAGGATTGGCTGTTGCAGGTTCCAGGGTTTAAATGTTTTAGTATGGTCAGAGGTGGGGATAAAAGAGGGGGAGGTGTGGCATTGCTTGTCAAAGATAGTATTGCAGTGGTGGAAAGGACGATGGATGAAGACTCGCCATCTGAGGTAGTTTGGGCTGAGGTTAGGAATAGGAAAGGTGAGGTCACCCTGTTAGGAGTTTTCTACAGGCCTCCTAATAGTCCTAGAGATGTAGAGGAAAGTATTGCGAAGATGATTCAGGAGAAGAGTGGTTGTTATGGGGGCTTTAACTTTCCTGATATTGACTGGGAAAGCTATAGCTCGAGTTTGTTAGATGGGTCGGTGTTTGTCCAATGTATGCAGGAGGGTTTCCTGACACAATATGTAGACAACCAACAAGAGGTGAGGCCATACTGGATTTGGTTCTGGGTAACGAACCAGGCCAGGTGTTAGAATTGGAGGTAGGTGTGCACTTTGGGGACAGTGACCACAATTCGGTGACTTTTACTCTAGTGATGGAGAGGGATAAGTGTGCATTGCAGGGCAAGAGTTATAGCTGGGGGCAGGGAAATTATGATGCGGTGAGGCACGACTTAGGATGTGTGCCTTGGGAAAGTAGGCTTCAAGGCAAGGGCGCAATTGATATGTGGAGCTTGTTCAAGGAGCAACTATTGAGTGTCCTTGATAAGTATATACCTGTCAGGCAGGAAGGAAAGGGTCGTGTGAGGGAGCCGTGGTTTAATAAGGAATTGGAATCCCTTGTTAAAGGGAAGAGAGCGGCCTATGTAAAAATGAGGCGTGAAGGTTCAATTGGGGCGATTGAGAGTTATAAGGGAGCCAGGAAGGATCTGAAAAGAGAGCTAAGAGCAGCAAGGAGGGGACATGAAAAGTCCTTAGTTGGTAGGATTAGGGAAAACCCAAAGGCTTTCTATAGGTATGTCAGGAATAAAAGAATGACTAGGGTCGGAATAAGTCCAGTCAAGGATAGTAGTGGGATGTTGCATGTGGAGGCTGAAGAGATTGGGGAGACACTGAATGAATACTTTTCGTCAGTATTCACTCAGGAACAGGATATTGTTGCCGATGTGAATACTGAGTCACAATTAATTAGAATGGACGGCTTTGAGGTATGTAGGGAAGAGGTGTTGGAAATTCTGGAAAGGGTGAAAATAGATAAGTCCCCTGGGCCTGATGGCATTTATCCTAGGGTTCTCTGGGAAGCAAGGGAGGAGATTGCAGAGCCATTGGCCTTGATTTTTATGTCCTTGTTGTCTACAGGAATAGTGCCAGAAGACTGGAGGATAGCAAATGTGGTTCCCTTGTTCAAGAAGGGGAGTAAGGATAACCCTAGTAACTATAGGCTGGTGAGCATCACTTCTGTTGTGGGCAAAGTCTTAGAGAGAATTGTAAGGGATAGGATTTATGAACATCTGGATAGGATTAATGTGATCAAGGATAGTCAGCATGGTTTTGTGAAGAGCAAATCGTGCCTCACAAACCTTATTGAATTCTTTGAGAAGGTGACTAAGGAGGTAGATGAGGGTATAGCGGTAGATGTGGTGTATATGGATTTTAGTAAGGTGTTTGATTAGGTTCCCCATGGTAGGCTACTGCAAAAAATACGAAGGTATGGCATTGAGGGTGAGTTGGAGGTTTGGATTAGGAATTGGCTGGCTGGAAGAAGACAGAGGGTAGTAGTTGATGGTAAAGGTTCATCTTGGAGTGCAGTTACTAGCGGTGTTCCACAAGGATCTGTTTTGGGACCATTGCTGTTTGTCATTTTTATAAATGACCTGGAGGAGGGGCTAGAAGGTTGGGTGAGCAAGTTTGCACATGATATGAAAGTCGGTGGAGTTGTTGACAGTGAGGAAGGATGTGTCAGGTTACAGCGGGATATAGATAAGCTGCAGAGCTGGGCAGAAACGTAGCAAATGGAGTTCAATGTGGGTAAGTGTGAGGTGATTCAGTTTGGTATGAGTAACAAAAAGATGGGGTACTGGGCTAATGGTCGGATACTTGGTAGTGTGGATGAGCAGAGGGATCTTGGTGTCCATGTACACAGGTCTCTGATAGTTGCCACCCAGGTAAATAGTGCAGTGAAGAAGGCATATGGCGTACTGGCTTTTATTGGTAGAGAAATTGAGTTTTGGAGTCCTGAGATCATATTGCAGTTGCATAAGACTCTGGTGCGGCTTCATCTGGAGTATTGTGTGCAGTTTTGGTCGCCATACTGTAGGAAGGATGTGGAGGCACTGGAACGGGTGCAGAAGATGTTTACCAGGATGTTGCCTGGTATGGTAGGAAGATCATATGAGAAAAGGCTGAGGCACTTGGGGCTGTTTTCATTGGAGAAAAGAAGGTTTAGGGGTGACTTGATAGAGGTGTACAAGACGATTAGGGGTTTAGATAGAGTTGACATGGGAACCTTTTTCCACGTATGGAGTCAGCTATTACGAGGGGGCATAGCTTTAAGTTAAGGGGTGGTAGCTATAGGACAGATGTTAGAGGTAGATTCTTTACTCAGCGAGTCGTGAGTTCATAGAATGCCCTGCCAGTAGCAGTGGTGGACTCTCCCTCTTTATGGGCATTTAAACAGGCATTGGATAGGCATATGGAGGATAGTGGGCTAGTGTAGGTTAGGTGGGCTTGGATCAGCGCAACATCGAGGGCCAAAGGGCCTGTACTCCACTGTATTTTTTTCTATGTTCTATTTTCTATGTTCTAATTATAGACCAGTGAGACTGGCGTCAGTGCTGCTGCTGGAAAAGAAACTGAGGGATAGGATCTATTTACATTTGGAAGAAAATGGGCTCATCAGCGATTGGCAACATGGTTTGTGCAGGGAAGGTCATGTAACGACACAGGTATACTCTCCTGCTTAATTTAAAACCAGCAACGCAGAAAATATTCATCCCGTGCAGTAATCTGTAAAAATTCAAGTGGCCCAGAACAATTTCTAGTAAAAATTAGCAACTTTATGTCTTAAAGTATAACAGAGAACAATTAACTAACAACTATTCACAAGTTCTTCCCCAACCTATCTTTTACCTTCCCTTCTATTATACTAGTCTGATAAAACACCCAGTTAAGAATTACAAAACAATACTTCTTCTCTCAAAACCACGTAGCTTTTAATTCTTCTATTTGGATCTTCCTGTGTCTTCTTTTCTTCTTAGGAATTTCTGCTTCACAGGTTACTGATCCAAAAAAGGTACTTTTAAGAGAGCTATTTTTCAAGCAATCTGTTTACATGCTGGGGTTGGCAGTTCTCCTTTCAACTGTTCAATTTTCCCTGGTCTTATACCCCAGAGTATTGGATTGTATCATTGGCTTTTAAGATGGTCAATATGCTCAATTCAAATTGGATTCGAGTTTGATATTTTTCGGGGTATAATGTAAACTGATTGGCTGAATTTGAATTTGTTTTTGTTTCCAGGCAACAATCTAGTTGAGTTGTTTGACCAAGTGTTACATTGTTACCTTATTGAGAACACTTGGTGCTGTGGCCGATAGTTTTACTGCCTTTAACTCTGTTAAAGTACAACCACATTTTCATAACAGTCATGTCTTAACAACTTAATAGAAGTCTTTGAGGAAGTGAAAAAGTTGATTGATGAGGGAAGAGTTGTACATGTCAGTATGTACATGACACGTACTTCAGTAAGGCATTCCCTATAGTAGGCTGATGGAGAAAGTGAAGTTGCCTGGGATCCAGGGTGTACTCGCTGGATGCTAGAGAATTGGTAGAAGAGACTTACAGGGATCCGTGCTGGACCACTGTTGTTTGTGATATAGATAAATGTTCTAGAAGAAGGTATACGTGGTCCGATTAGCAATTTTTCAGATGACAATAAGATTGGTGGAGTCATAGTGAAGGGGACTGTTAGAGAACTCCACAGAATATAGGTAGATTGGGCAGAGAAATGGCAAATGGATTTTAATCCAAGCAAATGGAAGGTGATGCATTTGGAAGATCCAATTCAAGAGCGAACTATATGGTAAACGGAAATGCCCTGGGGAAAGTTGATGTACAGAGAGATCTGGATGTTAAGGTCCATTGCACCCTGAAGTGCCAACCCATTTCAATAGACTGGTCAAGAAGATTGAGAGAGAGGTTGAGTCGATAAGGATTACTTTCATGAGAAACATGGAGGTTGAGGAGGGACCTGATTGAGGTCTACAAAATCATGAGAAGTATAGACAGGGTGGGTAGCAAAAAGCTTTTTCCCAGAATGGGAGATTGCTAGTGGTCATGAGTTCAAAATAAGCAGTGAAACATTTAAGGGAGTTTTGTGTGGAAAGTCCTTTACACCGAGGGTGGTGGGTGCCTGGAATGCGTTGCCAGCAGAAGCGGTAGAGGCTGACATGATACTGTCATTTAAGATGTATCTAGACAGATACATAATTGGGCAGGGAGCAGGGGGATACATACCTTTAGAAAATAGGTGGTAGGTTTAGATAAAGGATCTGTTTCAGTGCAGGCTTGGAGGGATAAAGGGAGGCGCGGTGGTAGTTTGGCAAACCAATCTTTACACCGCTGAAGCTAGACACCAACTTGCGGACACCTCCCCCGACTGCCCTGTTGACCATGACCCCACCTCACACCAACAAACCATCATCTCCCAGACCATCCATAATCTCATCACCTCAGGAGATCTACCATCCACTGCCTACAACCTCATAGTCCCACAACCCCGCACTGCCTGTTACTACCTCCCACCCAAAATCCACAAACCCGACTGCCCCGGCCGACCCATTGTCTTAGCCTGCTCCTGCCCCACTAAACTCATCTCTGCATACGTCGACACGTTTGGGACACCACCCACATCCTCCACCTCCTCCATGATTTTTTGCTTCCCCGGTCCCCAATGCTTTATCTTCACGATGGACATCCAGTCCCTATACACCTCCATCCCCCATCATGAAGGCCTCCAAGCCCTCCGCTTCTTCCTCTCCCGCCGACCCAACCAGTACCCTTCCACTGACACCCTCCTTCGACTGACTGAACTGGTCCTCACTCTTAACAACTTCTCCTTCCAATCCTCCCACTTCCTCCAAACCAAAGGAGTAGCCGTGGGCACCCACATGGGCCCCAGCTATGCCTACCTCTTCGTCGGATATGTGGAACAGTCCATCTTCCGCAGCTACACTGGCACCATCACCCACCTTTTCCTCCACTACATCGATGATTGTATTGGTGCTACCTTTTGCTCCCACGAGAAGCATGAACAGTTCATCCACTTTACTAACACCTTCCACCCCGACCTCAAATTTACCTGGACCATCTCAGACTCCTCCTTCCCCTTCCTCGACCTCTCCATTTCTATCTCGGGCAACTGACTCAACACAGACATTTAGTACAAACTGACCGACTCCCACAGCTACCTAGATTACACCTCCTCCCACCCTGCCCCCTGTAAAAATGCCATCCTATATTCCCAATCCGGTAAAAACAATGACTGCAGATGCTGGAAACCAGATTCTGGATTAGTGGTGCTAGAAGAGCACAGCAGTTCAGGCAGCATCCAAGTAGCTTCGAAATCGCCGTTTCGGGCAAAAGCCCTTCATCAGGAATAAAGGCAGTGAGCCTGAAGCATGGAGAGATAAGCTAGAGGAGGGTGGGGGTGGGGCAAAAGTAGCATCGAGTACAATGGGTGAGTGGGGGAGGGGATGAAGGTGATAGGTCAAGGAGGAGAGGGTGGAGCGGATAGATGGAAAAGGAGATAGGCAGGTAGGACAAGTCCAGACAAGTCATGGGGACAGTTACTCCAGCTCAGTAACTCTATGCTACTTTCTCCCCACCTCTAGCTTATCTCTCCATGCTTCAGGCTCACTGCCTTTATTCCTGATGAAGGGCTTTTGCCCGAAACATCGATTTCGAAGCTACTTGGATGCTGCCTGAACTGCTGTGCTCTTCCAGCACCACTAATCCAGAATATATTCCCAATCCCTCCGCCTCTGCCACATCTGCTCCCAGGAGGACCACTTCCACTACTGAACATCTCAAATGGGCTCCTCCTTCAATTTCCCTTCCGACCTGATCAACAATACTCTCCACTGCATCTCCTCCACTTTCCGCACCTCCGCCCTTGAACCCCGCCCCTCCAATCGCCACCAGGATAGAACCCCACTGGTCCTCACCTACCAACCCACCAACCTCCGGATACATCGTATCATCCTCCATCATTTCCACTACCTCCAGACAGACCCCACCACCAGGGATATATTTCCCTCTCCAGCCCTATCAGCATTCAGGAGAGACCACTCCCTCCACAACTCCCTCGTCAGGTCCACACCCCACCAACCCAACCTCCACTCCCGGCACCTTCCCCTACATCCTCAAGAAGTGCAAAACTTGCACCCACACCTCCCCCCTCACCTCCAAGGCCCCAATGGATCCTTCTATATCCGTCGCAAATTCACCTGTACCTCCACACACATCATTTACTGTATCCGCTGCACCCGATGTGGTCTCCTCTACATTGGGGAGACGGGCCGCCTACTTGCGGAACGTATCAGGGAACACCTCTGGGACACCCACACCAACCAACCCAACTGCCCGTGGCTGAACACTTTAGCTCCCCCTCCCACTCCGCCAATGACATGCAGGTCCTTGGCCTCCTCCATCGCCAGACCCTGGCCACATGATGTCTGGAGGAAGAGCGCCTCATCTTCCGCCTAGGAACCCTCCAACCACACGGGATGAATGTAGATTTCTCCAGCTTCCTCATTTCCCCTCCCCCCACCTTATCTCAGTCCCAACCCTCGGATTCAGCACCGCCCTCTTGACCTGCAATCTTCTTCCCAACCTTTCCGCCCCCACCCCCTCTCCGGTCTATCATCCTCACCCTCACCTCCTTCCACCTGTTGTATTCCCAGAGGTCCTCCCCCAAATTCCCTCCACCCTACCTTTTATCTCAGCCCGCTTGGTTCTTTGTTCTTGATCAATGAACTGTGAACCTATTCCAATGTTGTTCCCCTAACAGCGGCCTGTGACCCCATCCCCAATCTGTCCTCTTAGCAATGGCCTGTGATCCCCATCCCCATTCTAGTTTCCTAGCAATAGACTGTGACCCCATCCCCTCTCTGTTCCCCTAGCAATAGCCTCTGAACCAATTCCCAGTCTGTTTCCCAAGCAACGGTGTGTGAACTGATTAGATTAGATTAGATTTCCTACAGTGTGGAAACAGGCCCTTCAGCCCAACAAGTCCACACCGACCCTCCGAAGAGTAACCCACCCAGACCCATTTCCCTCTGACTAATGCACCTAACACTATGGGCAATTTAGCATGGTTTCACCTGACCTGCACATCTTTGGAATGTAGGAGGGAACCGGAGCACCTGGAGGAAACCAATGCAGACACAGGGAGAATGTACAACCTCCACACAGACAGTCGCCCAACACTGGAATTGACCCTGGTGCTGTGAGGCAGCAGTGCTAACCACTGAGACACCGTGATGCCCCTCACTCTGTTCTCCTTGTGCCAGCTTGTGAACCCATTCACATTCTGTTTCACAAGCAACGGTCTCTGATCCCATTCCCAGTCTGTTCACGTGGCAATAGCCTGTGGCCCCACCCACACTCTGTTGTTCTTGGAACAGCCTGTGACCCCATCGCCAGTCTGTTCTCCCGGCAAATGTTTGGGAACCTATCCCCACTCTACACCTAGCAACAACCTGTGACCAAATCGCCACTCTGTTCGCCTAGTACCAGCCTGTCAACACATTTGCACTCTTCACCTAGCAATGAGCTGTGAACCCATCACCACTCTGTTGTCCTAAGAACTGTATATGAACCCGTCCCCACTCTGTTGTCCTAGCAACTGCATGTGAAACCATTCCTAATTCAGTTTCCCTGGGAACTGTCTGTGACACAATCTCCAAAAGTTTCCCTAACAACAACCTGTTAATCTATTCCCAAACCTATCTCTTAGCAATGATCTATGATACCATCCCCACTGTGTTCTCCTTGCAATGGCCTGTGAACCCAGCCAACTCTGTCCTCCTAACAATGTCCTGTGAAACAATCCACACTATGTTCTCCCAGTAATGGCCTGTGACACCATCCCCAGTCTGTTCCCCTAGGAACAGCCTGTGAACACATCCCAATGCTGTCCTATCAGCAATAGACTGTAACCCATTCACAATTCTGTTTCTTTGGTAGCGGTCTATTAACCCATCCCCTCTCTGTTCCCCTAGCAAAAGCCTGTGATCTCATCCCCAACACTATCATTAGGAGTGGTGTGTGAACTGATCCTCACTCTGTTCCCCTTGTAATGGGCTGTGAACCCACTGCCACTCTGTTCTCCCAGCAATGGCCTGTGAGCCCATCATAATCTGTTTGCCTTGCAACAGCCTGCATACAGATCACCACTAGCATCCACACAAACTACCTGTGAAAATGTCACCAGCCAGATGTCCTAGCAATGGCCTGTGAGCCTGTGAGCCCATCCCGGGCAATGAATTGTGAACTTAATCCCACTTTGTTTCTCTGGCAACAGCCTGAGAACCCATCCCTACTCTGTTCTCCTACCAATGACTTGTGAACTCTTCCTCACTCTGTTCCCCGAGCAATAGCCTGTGTACCCATCCCTATTCTGTTCTCCTGTGTACCCATCCCCGCTCTATTCCCATAGATACAGCATGCGAACCCATCCCCACACTATTCCCATAGATACAGCCTGCGAACCCATCCCCACTCTATTCCCATAGATACGGCCTGCGAACCCATCCCCGCTCTATTCCCATAGATACGGCCTGCGAACCTATCCACGCTCTATTCTATTTGATATGGCCTGCAAACCCATCCCCGCTCTATTCCCATAGATACGGCCTGTAAGAACATCACCACGTAAGAAACACAAGTGTGATGTAAGTCAGTGAGATGGTGATTTAGAAGTAGAAAGAGAGTGCAAGAGAAAGAGAGAGTAAAGGAGAATGGAGCAAGCTGGATAACATCAGATGTAAAAGCAAGGACAGAGTGACTTAAACTCAACTCCCGAGCTCAGGCCTGATCCTGTAACCCCCTGTAACCCCCTCCCTGAGGTCCAGGACTTTGGGCTGAGTCTGTCTCTCTCCAGCTCAGCTTCTTCAGCACAAAGACAAACAACAATATAGTTTACAGCTTGGCAATTTTAATGAATATTTTTATTATTTATAAATTAAAGTTATTGATACAGTCAGTGGTGCCTTTTCTCATTGGCCCCTGAGTTGAGAGAAACATTGAAATGTGTCCCTGTAACCCCCTATGGGATAACCTTGGACAAACCAACAGTACCCTCAGTTTGTTCACACAGCGAGAGGCTGCTCCGATGCTGAAACACTGAACTGAAAGAAGAAACTCCTGGATGGATTGATTAATGAGTGAATTTGATTGATTGAATTTGGGTGAAGGGATATTTTAGCACATTCATCAGCTGCTGTCTGAACTTAGTCTGGGTCACGGCATAAATCGCGGTGTTAGTGCAGCAACTGAGGAGCTGCAGCATGAAGCCCAACTCCTGCACAAACCAATCTAAGTATACAGACCGATACCCAATATTATACATCCGGTACCATATAGAAAATACCATTAGCGTTGACCATAACAGGATGAAATTAGCTGAGATCACAAAGAGTAAAATGATGGATTTTTTTCGATTTTGCATTTCTGTGTCACATCGAACGTCCCCATTGGTGTGAGCGCGGAGTCTGCTGCGGGCTCTGCTGGTCACTAAAATGTGTTTGACGGTGAGAACATTGAGCAGCACAATCAGGAGAAATGGGACACACGGGGTTAGAATATGGTGGAGGAACTCGATTGTGACCCAGACACGAGACAATTTAACATCGTCTGTTACCTCACAAAGCCAGGGGATGTTCCCCAGCCAATAACGAGCTGTGAGCATAAAGTACCAGAAAATGTTCTTTAAACAGCTCAGCGCAGTCACTGTTCCCAGAACTACAGCTGCCATTTTCTCACTGCAATATTTACTTTTCAGCTTCCGGCAACAAATGACCACAAATCGATCAAAAGTGAAAGTGACAGTGAACCAGACAGAACAGTCAGTGGCTGCATAAAGCAGGACAGCGTGGATATTACACACAGGGATGGACTTCAGGAAATAAAACTCTTCCTTATAAACAATGGGAACGTGTCTCAATATCAGGTCGAAGATAATGACCAGTAGATCCGCCACTGCCATGGCCCCCAGGTAACGTCTGACACACGGAGACAATCCACAATCTTTATAAAGCAGGACGTAGATCGTCACGATGTTAACTGTGAGGTTAGAAAACAAAGAAATTATACATCAGCCTGGAGGTAAAATTACCAGTTTGATTGAGGACATAGTGAGATTTTCAAATGTGTCACTGTATTCAGAGATTTAATGAAATAATTGAAGCTGAAATAACAAATGGGAGCTTCCAAATTAGTTACAAAAATGTGACTTAAAACACAAAGACTCCCTCCCCAAACACACATTCATAAGAACAGATGGTTTCTAGAACATTACCACACTCTCGATCACTTGAGAGCTGACACAGGTCACTTCTTTACAGCTCCTAATATGGAGGGTGAAAACATTGCCATCTTGAAGGATTCTCTCCCAGTTCATTGAGGCCAAATGGAGTTTGGAAATTTCTGTCTTTTAGTTTGAATTGTGGTTAATTCTCTGAAGAGGAGAACGATGGTTATAGAATGTTCTGGGAAATGTCGGCTTTGGAATTGTGAGAAACAGAGCTCACAATATAATAAATTTCAGTCTGAATCAAATTGTGAAACAGCGAATTTTATTGAAACATTCTTGCAAGAAGGGGTGACTAGCAATTAGCCACCTCGATCTAGAAATTACTCCATAATTTATACACTTTAATTCTCGGTACTTCCCAGTTTACCTCATTGGCCTTCAAACTTATCAATATTCCTTATTGTGTTCTGCCCCTGCCCAGTTGTGCCTCGCCCTTGTTTACTTCTGCCCCTACTCGAAGCCGGGTGACCCTCCCCTCTATAAGTAACTTGGTTCGCCTCAGTTCTGACATGAGGGAAATTTGCTGAGTTTGGAATATCCTGATGTTCTTTTTCAACTTATCTATTTGTCGGTAACATCTTCCATTGTTTGCAGGCACGTTCCATTCTTGTATGCACATTTTAGCTAACTCAGCTCTTTGCTGAAACCATTATACACTGGTGTAGGTTTGAATAAGCAATGATGCTTGCAGAAGTAACACTACTTTGCCTATATCCCACAAGAATGATTCGAAAAGAAATGTGAACACAAGGAAAACATATTCTCCCCTCGGGCTCTTATCTTTTTTTTCAATTTACTGATATCCGGCCTTTCACAAATAATGTCAGGTGTAGAATGTTCTGGGGAATGTTGGCTATAGAGTGTTCCAGAGAATGTTACTTACACAACATTCCGGAGACTATGGGTTATGGAATGAGCGGGACAATGTGGGTTACAGAATATTCTGGAGAATGTTAATTATAGAATGTTACAGGAAATGTTGGTCAAAGAATGTTTTGTGGAATGTCAGTTGCAGAACTTTCTAGAGAATGTCAATTATAGAACATTCAGGGGAATCTCAGTTACAGAACGCTTTGGGGAATGTCGGTTACAAAATGTGATGGAGTCCTAAAGATCCAAATCACAAAGGCTCTTCTGAACACTAAGTTTGGTGAGATCCACTCAGCCACATGGTGGGAATCTCTCCCCAAACTCACCTCAATTGGCACAAAAAGCCAAGAAGATGAAGACAATATCTCGATCATTTAATGTAAGCTCCCCTTTTACGATCATGCAGATGCTGCCCCTTATTCAGTGATGTACCCCACCTTCTTTTCAGTTTTATATAACACCCCTAGCTGTAAAATGTTCTGGATATTCAGTTTCCAATATCTGCCACCCTGTAGCCATGTTTCTCTAATGCCATTAAATCACATCCATTTCCCTCAGGAGATACACTTAGTTCATCAATCCTTTTTTGAGAATACAACATATATTCAGATATAGTGCCTCTCATTCAGCTTGTTAAGTGATTCTGCCCTGCTCCATTGTTGCCTTTATTCCTCATCTTGACCAATCAGGAAACAGTCTCACATTGTCATACTCTCGGGCTCAGACCTCATGGGGAATACTTCATGAGGTCCCATCACCATCCCTGGGTATATCCTGTCCCACCGGCAGGACAGACGTGGTGGTGGTGGTGGTGGTGGTGGTGGCTAGCACTGCTGCCTCACAGCACCAGGGTCCCAGATTCAATTCCAGCCTTGGGTGACCGTCTGTGTGGAGTTTGCACATTCTTCCCGTGTCTGCGTGGGTCTCCTCCGGGTGCTCCAGTTTCCTCCCACAGTCCAAAGATGTGCAGGTCAGGTGGATTGGCCATGTTAAATTGCCCATTGTGTTAGGTGCATTAGTCAGAGGGAAATGGGTCTGGGTGGGTTACTCTTCATAGGGTTGGTGTGGACTGGTTGGGACTAAGGGCCTGTTTCCACACTGTAGGGCATCTAATCTGAAGTCAGGTAAGGACTGACCCTGGAATTCCTCAACAAGGATTCCAGAATCTGGGAAATCTCATGGTAGCAGGTAAACAATTGTTAGAAATGGGGAAAAGTGTTGTTTTTGCAGATACAGAAAAAGAGTACAGCAAGAGAACTATTAACCCTGTAGGTATTTAGGGACTTTTCAGTGTACAATTGTGGCTAATTAAATACTAACTTTGGTGTGCAATTACAATCACAAAAAGTTATTTTTGTAAAATTATGCTTTCAGCAAAAAGCTGAGATAACCGAAATGCTTGAGCTACACAAAATGATACAAGTTAATGAAATGTCCGAGGATGGAATGTACCAGCAGAATTGATACAAAATGTTAAACCAGATCTAGATGTAATGTCGACAAAATAAATGTATGTGTCAGCACTTACAGAAAGGAAGGTTGCCAACTTGGGGAAGGGGGAAGTAATAAGGGTGGAGCACAGCTGGGCAGTGATCTGGTACAGTAAGAGAGATTGGGTAATAAGGAGTCTGGAGAGATGACCTCACTCAGCTCAAAGGGTATAACTGTACACTAACCTAAGTTCTAATTTGCTCATTTGCTTATGCAATTGAAGCCCTTACTTGCAAGTTTGTAATAAATTACCTTGTTTCCAGTTTTGGTGGTCTCGTCTAAATTTTATTGAATTTTGTTTCTAACAGATTTGGGGACTCGTTCTGGGATCCCAAGCTCCGGTCGCTCGGCATTCTTGGAGAAACGGAGAAGGTGCACCTCGCTGATTTCGGCGATCTCTAGTTTCCTCTTGTTGCCGCGGCGGCTCGGGCGAGTGAGATCCGGACTGAGACACCCTGGAAACAAGACGGGCAGACGCGATGCGGCGTGTTCGGTCGGATAACTCTTGTGCATAAGACCCGGGTAAGATAAAGGTCTTAAATAAGTATTATCCGGGCGACCGGGGTAGACAGTGGGTTTTGTTTTGTTGTCAGTCTTTGCCACGAGCAAGGCACACTAAGACACGGCGGGTTGGTTGGGCAACTCTTATGGACTTAAGACCCGCATTCGCGGGAGGCTGGGATTGCAGCAGTACTTGCTGTTTCGCCGTGGTTCTGGGTGCGCTGAGAAGTGGTGGGTTGGTCGGCATTCGCGAACGACTGGGATTTGCAGCATTACTTGCTGTTTCGCCGTGGTGCGAAGGGCACTAAGACGTGGTGGCTCGGTCGGGTTACTCTTGTGTACATAAGACCCAGGTAAAGGTAAATTTCGGGTGACCTAGATTGACAATGGCTTTTGCTGTCTGGTATTGCCGTGGGACGAGGCGCGCATTCGACCAGGTAACTTTTGTGCACAGACCAAAATTGACCTTTAAGTATTACCTTGGTGGTTGGTTCCGTACGAGAAGTACGGGGGAATTGGCAACTTAAAAAAAAGAGAATAAAGGTCTTTAATTGGCTAGATTAATCTAACAAGTAAGGTGTCTAACTGATTCAATCACCCAGCCTTAGACCGGTTATTAAGAGGGGAAACCCCCACGCAGAGATTAGGACCCTGAAGTGGGTGTGGAAGAAGGTGACACCAAACCTCAGAGAGGTTAATTAAAATTATATAAAAAAAAGGCCAAGTATTAAAATGGGAAATAAGAATAGCAATTTAGATGTAGAAAGAGACATGAGAGGGATGTCCAAGGACCACATCCAAACGGACAGTCCTTTAGGAAAAATGTTAAGAGATTGGAAGTACAATCCTCGGACGCAAGGAAAGGATAAAAAACAACGGATAAAATGTCAATGAAAAACAGCCTTACAGTCAGGAGGAATCAGATTATGCTTCGTGTAAAAAGGGCTAGTAGCTGAAGGGCTACTGAGGGTGCATTTCGCAACTAATTCAAAAGCTAGAGGAATCGTTGCGGGAAACTCAAAGTGTCTGTGAGACATGGTGTCTGTGCGTGTGTGCGTGTGTGTGTGTGTGTGTGAGAGAGAGAGAGAGAGAGAGAGAGAGAGAGAGAGAGAGAAAGAGAGAAAAGAGCTGTACAGTGAGTAGAAAGTTTAACCTTTGTGATTCAGTGTGAATGCACATTTGCTTGTTGGTGATTGAATGTTCCCTGGAGCTTGAGATCCGGGACGGTTTTGAATCTGATTTCTATTATGGAAATTTTAACATGATTTCTTTTAAGGTTAAGGATTTTGCAAGATTATGAAATAAAATGTTTTTTTTTTACAGGTCACGACTGCCTTACTATCAGTTTCTAACTAATCTCTTTTATCCTTATATAAAAGCGATTTATGGAGGACAGTTGAAGTTTTAACTTGAATAGACAAATCCTTTTAAGGCAGCTCTGGTTATTTCATGACCTATAGCATTGAAATTGAGCAATGACTGGTCAGGACTACTTGGGAGGACTAGTTTTGGATTTGAATCAGGGGACTGGAACTGGGTGACTGTGGTGGATTTCAGAGTTGGGAACTGTGCGCATTTTGCATTTTGAATATCAAACACTGAATAAATGAATTTATAATATATAAACATATGTTTACAAGTAAGATTCCAAAATGTATAGTTAGGAACAGGCTATAAAGAAAAGCAAGCATAAATTGATAAATTGTATTTGAGATTACAGGAGCAAGAAATATTGCAATATTTCTTTAAAAGAATCAAGGTCCAAGTAAAACATTGGGTGATGAGGAATGGCCATGAGTTTGCCCTAAAGCTGTTCAGTTGGTTAAATTGGCTCAGCAATTGATCTGGCAACGTAACATGAGAAGCAGAAACAGAAGGCAAAAATAATGATAAGCCACGGTTAATGAGGTAATAAAGAGAAGGGCTGAAAATGTGTTGCTGAAAAAGCGCAGCAGGTCAGGTAACATCCAAGGAGCAGGAGAATCGACGTTTCGGGCATGAGCCCTTCCTCATTCCTGAAGAAGGGCTCCTGCTCCTTGGATGCTGCCTGACCTGCTGTGCCTTTCCAGCAACACATTTTCAGCTCTGATCGCCAGCATCTGCAGTCCTCACTTTCTCCCCTAATAAAGAAAAGGACAAAACTAAAAGGATAAGGAAACCAGAATGGTGGTGGGCAGCATGTTGAAAATATAGGGAGAAGAGATCGGGAAGGAGATGTTAAGGGGTCTGGTAGACAGGAACAAGGATCAAAGTGGAAATCCCCACAGGCGGGATGTTATTACTGTGAAAAGACAGGTCACTTTAAGAGAGAGTGTCCAGATCTGAAAAAGGAAGTAAAGGCAGTGCCGTTTATGAACCTTGAAGAAAAATAGGGGTGTCAGGAGTTCCTGCCCCCGGGGACCCACCAGGAACCCTTGATAAATTTAAAGGTGGGACCTTACAAAGAGGACGTAGTTTTCCTCGTCAATACGGGGGCACCAAGGTCATCATTAAATTTTAAGCCCAAGGGAGTGGGAATGAAAAAAATGTTAATTGGATTATGGCAACAGATTTGTGATGAGGCATGAAGAATCAGTTTTGCATTCATGACGAGATATTGCCACCAAATTGGGGATTTAATTAACTGCAAAAGGTGCTATGGAATCTGTTGAGGTTCTTAAAAAATGAATGTGCTCGAGCAAAACAATTACAGAAACAGAATGAGAAGTCACAAGTGACTGGTAAACAAACAGAAATGCGCGATTAGTTTTTAAAATGTTTTAATTACTAGTTGTGTTTCCATCCTGAATATATATAATTAATAATTAATATTTATAATTATGTTAGCCTGAATCAATATTAATTGGCAGGATTCCTTCATACATTCTCAGTGACCTGTCATATTGATTCATGGTTAATTTAAAACATGACTGCATTAATTCATTGTTAATTAAAGAATAGAAAGCTACATTACTGGCCAGAGTGTGTGCAGGCAGTGGTAGCAACAGCCTGATTGGTAGAAGAGAGTCGGAAACTTACTTTTAGGGGAGCCTTAGTAGTCAGCAGCCCCCATCAGGTACGGTCAGGAGAAGAAAGGGGCTTGATGGGAAGAGCTACTCTGAGGGAGTGGAAAAGAGACATCCGGTGGGTGAGGGAGTGATACCAGCCAAAAACAAATTCCCCAATGTGGACCCACGTTGGAAGGGTATGGATGAACACGGTAGAGGAAAAATGAGGGACTTTCGAGAAATAGTCATTTTGGGTATTAAAGAAGCAGCACCTATATCTCAGAATTTTTAAAGTCTTTGAAGTAAGATAGGAAAAGGAGGAAGCCCTGTCAGCCTTTTTACAGAGATTAAAAGAAGCCACTAGAAAATATTCGGGAATGAATCCCGAAGATCCGGTAGCACAGGGACTTTTAAAGGTCCAATATATGGCTAAATCATGGCCGGACATACAAAAGAAATTACAGAAATTAGAAGGCTGGAGTGAAAAACAGATAGAAGATCTGTTATATGAGGCACAGAAAGTGTGTGTGAAAAGGAAAGTGGAGAAACAAAAACAAAAGCTAAAATAATGGTTGCAGCAGTTGAAGACATTATGACAAGAAAGTTAGAATCAGAGAACAGAGGAGGACAAGAGAGACAGACAGCAGGTGGTAGGGGAAGGAAGCAACTGGCAGGATGTTATTACTGCGGAAAAACAGGACATTTTAAAAGACAATGTCCAAGGTTAGAACGACAAAAATGAGCGGTATTATAGATGATTTTTGATGAAGATTAGGGGAGTCAGGGGTTCCCTCCTCCTGAGACCCACCGGGAACCTTTGATAAATTTAAAGGTGGGACCTGAAGGAGAGGAAACAGTGTTTTTAGTGGATACGGGAGCAGCACGATCATCCAAGCTTTAGACCTAGCAGTGTTAAATTAACTAACAGAGGTCTCAAGGTTTCTGGAGTAAAAGGCAAAGAATTCTTAAATCAGAATGCAGGGCAATGGCTCACAGACTCTAGGATCTTGAAATATGAGACAATCTTAATAGAACAGGATGACCTTGTGTTAGTCACAGACAGTTGCTTGAAACCGGCTGCATTTCTGTGGTGGAGAGAGGGAGATGGCCCCTGGCAATCCAGAACATGACTGCCTTGATATTACTGAATATCAGACTAAAGTGCAAATGAACTTAAGAGACATACCGTTGCATGCGAGAGGTCGGTTGTTTATCGACGGGTCCTCCTGGATGATTGAGGGTAAAAAGCACAATGAATATACTGTAGTAAATGGGATAGAGGGAAGCATTATCGAGGCTGAAAGACTGCCTAATGGCTGGTCAGAGATCAATGATAAGTTTTTAAAGAACTATATTGTGGCACTCGGCTCTTCTTTGTCTATTTTTAGGAATAAAGGCCTGTTGGTACAGACACCACCACTCGAGTTTGCAGCACATCGAATACAACCGGGTGATGGGTCCTGATCAAGACCTGGAAAGATACCAAACTGCACCCGAGCTGGGAGGGACCATTCCTAACCCTCCTAACTAGTGAAATAGCTATTTGGACTGCTGAGAAAGGGTGGAATCATCACACTCACGTTAAAGGTCCTGTGAACGCCCCATTTGCGGAGTGGCACGATCATCCTACAGACAACCCTCTGAAAGTTAAGCTGAGAAAGAAAGAATGAACTGAGACAAAAGACTCTTTTAACGTTTGCTGATTGTTCTTGATTGTAAGGGCTGTGTGGACTCACCTCTCCCTGGCGCCTAAAAGATTAAGACAGATAGGCAGGACGTTAGACAGGGGTTAGAGATGGGCGGGTATTAGTATAGTATTGTAACGTTAGTAGTACTAACTATTCAAGGAGATGGGAAAAATCACTTTACTTCACTATGCCAAAATTATGCTGAACAAAAGGGACGGTGGAGTCTGTGCAGAGATCCCACACCATGGTGAATCTGGAATCTCCACCTCGGTAATACCGTTCACTAAAAAAGAAGTATACGATGTACAACAATTTGATGTGGGTTCAAATAATACAAAGTGGAGATTTGAAAGAAGCAAATAAAACTTTGCGGGATGGTTCCCAAGGCCAGCTCCGAAAAATCAGGGCGCTATTAGAATTTCTTCACCGAAAGGAGCAGTGAATACCACGTGTTTCTGTAATCAGAATGATGCTGCACCTTTCCAACTAGGAAAACCATCTTGTGTCCACACCAGTCAAGCCACTGCCACAACCACTCCCAGAATATTTAACGGAACATATTGGGTATGTGGTCTGAAGACCTATCCATATACTTCTGGGGAAAATTATGTTCGTGTGATAAACACTTCCTCAAAACCAGAAAGGTTGGAGTTGCTGCTGTTACCTTGCTTATATAGTCCCTTATCTCTGAATAGAAAAGCATGAGCCCAACCTGGGAAAGGAGGGGGGATAAGACGTAAGACCCGAGAGGTCTCTGATGACCGTCTACTGTGGACACTGCTCCCAACCTACGGCACTACAAGGGCAGGGGTGGAAATACAGAAACTGGCGGCGGCCCTTGAAAATTTAATTCATGGTACCACCGACGCAATGGGGGAAACTCAATCCCAAATATCAGCCATAACCACTGAAATGATTGCCACGAGACTAACAGCTTTACAAAATCGAATGGCTTTAGACTATCTTTTGGCTGAAAAAGGGGGAACTTGTGCTCTGATTGGTTAAGAATGCTAGACCTTCATCCCAGCCACCTCTTCCATAGTGGAAGATAAGGTGGAAATAATAAAGAAAAAGATAAACAATATAAGACAAATTGGAGATGAGCTCCGAAAAGATGAAGGATGGGGATGGGAATGGGGTAACTGGAGATTGACCGGGTGGGGAAAATGGTTAGTGAATTTAGGCATTTATGTGCTACTAATAATTGTAGGTTTACTGATAGGGTTTAATGTGTTAAAATTGTGTGTTAAGCTGTTAATGTCTTTGGGAGGACAACAACCAATAATGGTCATGACAATAGCACAAGCGCAAGAAAGAGAGAGTAACAGATTACTCCTAGAGTTTGAAAAAAGACAAACTTAGAAGGACAGAAATGACTAGATTGTGAACCTCGACACCATAGGGTGAAAAGAGGGCAGAAAATAAGATTGCAAAAACAACAAATGGTTAAGAAAAGAAATGGGGGAATTGTTAGAAATAGGGTAAAGTGTTGTTTTTGCAGATATAGAAAAATCATACAGAAAAGGGGTACAGCAAGAGAACTATTAACCCTGTAGGGATTTAGGGACTTTTCAGTGTATAATTGTGGTTAATTAAATACTAACTTTGGTGTGTAATTACAATCACAAAAAGTTATTTTTGTAAAATTATGCTTTTAAGCAAAAAGCTGAGATAACCAAAATGCTTGAGCTACACAAAATGATACAAGTTAATGAAATGTCCGAGGATGGAATGTGCCAGCAGAATTGATACAAAATGTTAAACCAGATCTAGATGTACTGTCGACAAAATAAATGTATGTGTCAGCACTTACAGAAAGGAAGGTTGCCAACCTGGGGAAGGGGGAAGTAATAAGGGTGGAGCACAGCTGGGCAGTGATCTGGTACAGTAAGAGAGATTGGGTAATAAGGAGTCTGGAGAGATGACCTCACTCAGCTCAAAGGGTATAACTGTACACTAACCTGAGTTCTAATTTGCTCATTTGCTTATGCAAATGAAGCCCTTACTTGCAAGTTTGTAATAAATTGTCTTGTTTCCAGTTTTGGTGGTCTCATCTAAATTTTATTGAATTTTGTTTCTAAAACAATGATCAAGGAAATCGCCAGATGATGTACATCATTGCCCTCCACACCAGCCCTCCATGATAAATCAGTTCCTCTCAATGTCCATCACCAAAAATGTCTCCACACGCCCACCACTGACTGAGCAGGGCAAGGCCTCAAATACACAACAGCCAGACTGAGGGAAGTGATGGGTGAACAGACAAGAGGGCAACATTTTCACTAAACTACTTCTCACAGATGAATCTGTCCCTCATTGTATCTGTAGGAGCTCCCAGCCTCATACTGAAGATACTGCCTACTGTGTTATGTGGCACTACCTGCTGCGAATTGGGTCATACTTCTAAAAGATTGAGCAAATGGAAACTGGGCATCCATGAAGCACTGTGGGCCATCAGCAACTGCAGCATCAATGGCCTTCCCTCCATCATAGAGTCAGAAGTGGGCTGTTCAGTCATTCTTCCAAAATAACCATAGACATCTACTACTAGCCCACTGACCCCCCACAGCTACCTAAACTACACCTTCTCCTGCCCTGCCTCCTGTAAAATGCCATCCCTTATACCCAATTCCTCTGCCTCCATCACATCTGTTCCCAGGATGACCAATTCCACCTCAGTAAGTCTCAGATGTCTACTTCTTCCATGGTCACAACTTCCTTTCCCACATGGTTGACAATATCCTCCAGCACATCTGCTCCACTTCGCGCACCACCGCCCTTGGATATCACCCCTCCCAATGCAACAAGGACAGAACCCCCTGGTCCTCACATTCCACTCCACCACCCTCCGTATACATCTCACTATCCTCCACCACTTCTGCCACCTCCAAACAGATATATATCCTTCCCTACCCCGATCAGCATTCCGGAGAGACCATTCCCTCCATGACTCCCTTGTCAGGTCCACGCTCTCCCACTATCCCTCACCCCACTCCTGGCATCTTTCGCTGCCACCACAGGAAATGCAAAACCTGTGCCCACACCACTCCCCTCACCTCCGCCCAAGGCCCCAAAGGGATCCTTCCACATCTGTCAGAAATTTACCTGTATCTATACCAATGTCAGCTACTGCATCCATTGCACCCGGTATGGTTTTCTCTAACCCGGGGATACAGGACACCATCTTGCAGATCATTCTAGATAAGATCTCTGGGACACATGCACCCACTGACCCCACCGCCTCATGGCTGAACACTTCAACTCCCCCTCCCACACCATCAAGGACATGCAGGTCCTGGGCCTCCTCCACTGCCAAATTATTACCACCCAATTCCTGGAGGAAGACTGTCTCATATTCTGTCTTAGGACCCTGCAAACAAATGGGATTAATGTGGATTTCAATAGCTTCTTCATTTCCCCTCCCCCCACATTATCCTAGCCCCTAGCCTCCAACTTGGCACTGCCCTCCGGATCCGTTCATCACCTCTCCACCACCCCCCCCCCGACCTATCAGCTGCTTGCTCACCTTCATCCAGCTATCACTTTCTTAGCTTCCTTCCCCCCAACACCACCCCACTGATGTCTCAGCCTCGGCCCACAATGAAGGGCTTATACCCGAAATGTCGATTCTACTGCTCCTCAGATGCTGCCTGACCGGCTGTGCTTTCTCAAGCAGCACCTTCTCAACTCTGACCTCCAGCATCTGCAGTCCGCACTCTCTCATGGTTCCAATATGGTCAGCACCATTCACAACTCCACCTATACTGAAGTAGCCTATTCAATCCATCAAGAGTTTTAAACAGGAACAGAATGAGACCATTCAACCATTCGAGGCTACTTCTCAGTAATTGGAACGGATCTTTTAATCTGTCATACTTGTTACACAGGAAATGTTGCTTTCAAAGCTGCTACATAGCAATGTAGGGAGGACTGGTTACTGAGCCAGAATACAGTATGGATAAATTACTCTTTAACACTTTAACAAAAGTGAATGACTGCAGTGACCAGTGCTAAATTCTTAACATTTTGCATACTATATCAACAGGTTAGATAATTGGATCCAATATATTCTAACTAAATGTGTCAATTGCACTAACATAGGCAGGAAACATGGTTATCAAGAGAAGGTATAGAGTCTGTAAATGGATAAGCAATGGACCACAATTTGGTAGATAGAATACAATGTGGGTAACTGTGAACCTGTGAACTTTTCAGGAAGAACAAGAGGCTGTGTATGACCGAAATGGAGAGAGATGACAAGACTTAGTGATGCAGTAGCAATGTTGCTCTCATGTTCAAGTAGAGACAACCCTAGTAATTACAGACCAATGAGCCCTACCTCAGTGTAGGTGAAATGTTGGAAAAGGTCATGAGAGATAGGATTTATCATCATCTCAACAGGAATACGTTGATTAGGGATAGTCAGCATGTGAAGGTTAGGTCATGCCTCACAAACCTTATTGAGTTATTTGAGATGGTGACCAAACAGGTGGATGAGGGTGAAGCGTATATGGACTTCAGCAAGGCATTAGATTAGATTAGATTAGATTAGATTCTCTATAGTGCAGAAACAGGCCCTTCAGCACCGACCCTCCAAAGAATAACCCACCCAGGCCCATTCACCTACTCCCTACGAATGCACTTATCACTATGGGCAATTTAGCATGGTCAATTCACCTGACCCGCACATCTTTGGACAGTGGGAGGAAACCGGAGCACCCGGAGGAAGCCCTCGCAGACACAGGGAGAATGTGCAAACTCCACACAGGCAGTCGCCCAAGGCTGGAATTGAACCCGGGTCCCTGGCACTGCGAGGCAGTCGTGCCAACCACTGAGCACTGATAAGGTTCCCCAAGTAGGCTACTGCGCAAAATACAGAGGCATGGGATTAAGGGTGGTTTAGTGGTTTCGATCAGAAATTGGCTAGCTGAAAGAAGACAGAGGGTGGTGGTTGATGGGAAATGTCCATACCTGGAGTTCAGTTACTAATGGTGTACTGCAAGGATCTGTTTTGGGCCCACTGCTGTTGGTCATTTTTATCAATGATCTGGATGAGGGCATAGAATGATGGATTAGTAAATTTGCAGACAACACTAAGGTCAATATTGTTAGGGACATTGCTGAAGGATGTTGTAGGTTACAGAGAGACATAGATAAGCTGCAGAGCTGAGCTGAGAGGTGGCAAATGGAATTTAACGTGGATAAGTGTGAGGTGATGCACTTTGGAAGGAGTAACATGAATACAGAGTACTGGGTGATTGGTAAGATTCTTGGATGTAGATGAGCCAAGACATCTTCATGTGCATGCACATAGATCCCTGAAAGTTGCCACTCAGGTTGATAGGGTTTTTAAGAAAGCATACAGTGTGCTAGCTTTTATTAGTAGAGGGTTTAAGTTTTGGAGCCATGCAGTCATGCTACAGCCATACAAACTCTGGTGTAGCTATGGGAGTCGGTCGGTTTATAGTAAAAGTCCATGTTGAGAAAGTCGTCCGAGATAGAAATGGAGAGGTCTAGGAAGGGGAGGGAGGAGTCTGAGACGGTCCAGGTAAATTTGAGGTCGGGGTGGAAGGTGTTAGTAAAATGGATGAACTGTTCAACCTCCTCATGGGAGCACGAGGTAGTGCCGATACAGTCATCGATGTAGTGGAGGAAAAGGTGGGGGGAGGTGCCAGTGTTCCTTCCACCCCGGCCTCAAATTTACCTGGACTGTCTCAGACTCCTCCCTCCCCTTCCTAGACCTCTCTATTTCTATCTTGGACGACCGACTCAATACGGACGTTTACTATAACTGACTGACTCCCACAGCTACCTAGATTACACCACCTCCCACCCTGCCCCCTGTAAAAACGCCATCCCATATTCCCCATTCCTTCGCCTCCACCGCATCTGCTCCCAGGAGGACCAATTCCAATACCGAACAGATGGCCTCCTTCTTCAAAGACCGCAATTTCCCCTCCGATGTGGTTGACGATGCTCTCCTTCACATCTCCTCCACTTCCTGCTCCTCCGCCCTTGAACCCCGCCCCTCCAATTGCCACCAGGACAGAACCCCACTGGTCCTCACCTACCACCCCACCAACCTCCAGATACATCACATCCTCCTCCGTCATTTCCACCACCTCCAAACAGGCCCCACCACCAAGGATATATTTCCCTCCCCTCCCCTATCAGCATTCCAGAAAGACCACTCCCTCCACGACTCCCTCGTCAGGTCTATACCCCCCCCACCAACCCAACCTCCACTCCCGGCACCTTCCCCTGCAACCGCAAGAAATACAAAACTTGCGCCCACACCTCCCCCCTCACTTCCCTCCAAGGCCCCAAGGGATCCTTCCATATTTATCACAAATTCACCTGCACCTCCATACACATCATTTACTGCATCCGCTGCACCCGATGTGGCCTCCTTTACATTGGGGAGACATGCCGCCTAGAACATAGAACATAGAACATAGAACAATACAGCACAGAACAGGCCCTTCGGCCCACGATGTTGTGCCGAACTTCTATCCTAGATTAAGCACCCATCCATGTACCTATCCAAATGCCGCTTAAAGGTCGCCAATGAATCTGACTCTACCACTCCCTCGGGCAGCGCATTCCATGCCCCCACCACTCTCTGGGTAAAGAACCCACCCCTGACATCTCCCCTATACCTTCCACCCTTCACCTTAAATTTATGTCCCCTTGTAACACTCTGTTGTACCCGGGGAAAAAGTTTCTGACTGTCTACTCTATCTATTCCGCTGATCATCTTATAAACCTCTATCAAGTAACCCCTCATCCTTCGCCGTTCCAACGAGAAAAGGCCGAGAACTCTCAACCTATCCTCGTACGACCTACTCTCCATTCCAGGCAACATCCTGGTAAATCTTCTCTGCACCCTCTCCAAAGCTTCCACATCTTTCCTAAAGTGAGGCGACCAGAACTGCACACAGTACTCCAAATGTGGCCTAACCAAAGTCCTGTACAGCTGCAACATCACCTCACGACTCTTGAATTCAATCCCTCTGCTAATGAACGATAATACTCCATAGGCCTTCTTACAAACTCTATCCACCTGAGTGGCAACCTTCAAAGATCTATGTACATAGACCCCAAGATCCCTCTGTTCCTCCACCTGACCAAGAACCCTACCATTAACCCTGTATTCCGCATTCTTATTTGTTCTTCCAAAATGGACAACCTCACACTTGAAAGGGTTGAACTCCATCTGCCACTCCTCAGCCCAGCTCTGCATCCTATCTAAGTCCCTCTGCAGCCGACAACAGCCCTCCTCACTGTCCACAACTCCACCTATCTTTGTATCATCTGCAAATTTACTGACCCACCCTTCGACTCCCTCCTCTAAGTCATTAATAAAAATTACAAACAGCAGAGGACCCAGAACTGATCCCTGCGGAACTCCACTTGTAACTGGACTCCATGCTGAATATTTACCATCTACCACCACTCTCTGACTTCTACCGGTTAGCCAGTTTTCTATCCAATTGGCCAAATTTCCCTCTATCCCATGCCTCCTGACTTTCCGCATAAGCCTACCATGGGGAACCTTATCAAATGCCTTACTAAAATCCATGTACACTACATCCACTGCTCTACCCTCATCCACATGCTTGGTCACCTCCTCGAAGAATTCAATAAGACTTGTAAGGCAAGACCTACCCTTCACAAATCCGTGCTGGCTGTCCCTAATCAAGCAGTGTCTTTCCAGATACTCGTAAATCCTATCCCTCAGTACCCTTTCCATTACTTTGCCTGCCACAGAAGTAAGACTAACTGGCCTGTAATTCCCGGGGTTATCCCTATTCCCTTTTTTGAACAGGGGCACAACATTCGCTACTCTCCAGTCCCCTGGTACCACCCCAGTTGCCAGTGAAGACGAGAAGATCATTGCCAACGGTACTGCAATTTCCTCTCTTGCTTCCCACATAATCCTAGGATATATCCCGTCAGGCCCGGGGGACTTGTCTATCCTCAAGTTGTTCAAAATGTCCAACACATCTTCCTTCCTAACAGGTATCTCTTCTAGCTTATCAGTCCGTTTCACACTCTCCTCTTCAACAATACGGTCCCTCTCGTTCGTAAATACTGAAGAGAAGTACTTGTTCAAGACCTCTCCTATCTCTTCCGACTCAATACACAGTCTCCCACCACTGTCCTTGATCGGACCTACCCTCGTTCTCGTCATTCTCAGGTTTCTCACATATGCATAGAATGCCTTGGGGTTATCCTTGATCCTATCGCCTACTTGCAGAACGTTTCAGAGAACACCTCTGGGACACCCGCACAAACCAACCCAACCGCCCCGTAGCTGAACACTAACTCCCCCTCCCACTCCGCCAAGGACATGCAGGTCCTTGGCCTCCTCCATCGCCAGACCATGGCAACCATGGCAACACAACACCTAGAGGAAGAGCACCTCATCTTCCGCCTAGGAACTCTCTAAACACATGGGATGAATGCAGATTTCTCCAGCTTTCTCATTTCCCCTCCCCCCACCTTATCTCAGTCCCAACCCTCAGACTCAGCACCGCCTTCTTGACCTGCAATCTTCTTCCAACCTATCACCCTCACCTCACCTCCTTCCACCTATCACATTCCCAACGCGCCTCCCCCAAGTCCCTCCTCCCTACCTTTTATCTTAGCCTGCTTGGCACACCCTCCTCATTCCTGAAGAAGTGCTTATGCCCGAAACGTCGATTCTCCTGCTCCTTGGATGCCGTCTGACCCTTTGCGCTTTTCCAGCAGCACATTTTTCATCTCTGATCTTCAGCATCTGCAGTCCTTTCTTTCTCCTTTGTTAGAGAGAAGAAGGTTGAGAGGTGACTTTATTGAGACACTTAAGACAATCAGAGGGTTAGATCGGATGGATAGAAAGAGCCTTTTTTCTGGGATGGTGATGGCTAGCGCAAGGGGGCATAGCTTCAAATTGAGGGATGATAGATATAGGACAGATGTCAGAGGTAGTTTCTTTACTCAGTGGGTAGTAGGGGCGTGGAACGCACTGCTTACCACAGTTGTAGACTCACCAACTTTATGGGCATTTAAGTGGTCATTGTATAGACATATGGATAAGAATGGAATGGTGTAGGTGAGATGGGGTTTGGATTAGTTTCACAGGGCAGTGCAACATCGAGGGCCAAAGGGCCTGTCCTGTGTTGCAATCTTCTATGTTCTATGTTCTAGGTAGGACAGTTTAGGATTGGAATACCCATTAGCTCATCCACCAAAATAGTCATTCTATAAGATGTCAAGTACTGCTGTACTGGAGTACACGTGACAATAAAGGATATTCCATTCTTTAAAATGTCTGATGGTAGAAAGTCAAAAATGGGTGAGGTTAATGAGTAATCCTTCTGCAGAAACAGTATAACTTGGATTAAGGGAGGTTTGTGCTGTGACGGCAGGATAAAACAACAGTAAACTACTTAAATGGAGAGAGGGTACAGAATACAATGGTATAGAGGATTTGAGTCCTCTGGTACACTATGATGAAACTGCCATATTAAGAACGTTATTTTGTCCTTGGATTTTTTAAAAAGAAGAGGTCATAAAGGCAGAGGTACCAATGAGTCTGGAAAGAGCCCAGTTTAACAATGGCATTGGAGTGACCAGTTCTCCCAGTTTAGGTTTTTCTAGTTTGGTTTAGCTGTTGCAGTCAGAAGATGCTGGAGTTCAGGAAAGGGTCAAAGCTTCAGCAGATGATTCCTGAGTGACTTTTTCTCTGAAATCTCTTTGGATGATTTTCCCTGCTGCCTGTAAGAGTCTGTGTTTCAATGTACCTTTTTGCCATCGTGTGTGTTTATGGAATGTTACTGGATTGGATTGGCTCGGCTCCTTAGTTAGTTTGCTGTTTCGGGTCCGTTAATTTTTCCAGGACTGATGAAGGGCTTTTGCCCCAAACATCGACTCTCCTCCTTGGGATGTTGCCTGACCGACTGTGCTTTTCCATTACCAAACTCTTGACTCTAATCTCCAGCATCTGCAGTCCTCACTTTCAACTAATTTTTCCAATAGTTGTTATTCTAAATTCTGTTTTCTTTAGTTCGTGTTTCAACTGTAGTGGTTAAATAAATTGTTTTGCTTAAAGCGGAGTGGTTTGACCAGCTGCATCACACCTGGAATATCCACTTCACATCTGCCTTTAAAATAAGGAAAAGTTAGGATCTAGGCTACCTTCTTAAAATATTGTGAGGAGGTTCTGATATGAATCAGAAAGTTAGGCTGCAGATGCAGCAAGTGATTAGGAAGGTATATGGAATGATGCTGTTTTATGTAAAAACTATTGGATATCATCATTTGTATGTTTTACTGCATCTGTAGAGGGCATCACTGGCACCACATCTGATGTATTATGTGTAATCATGAATGTATAAACTGAAATAAAGTGCAAATGCTTTCATAGCTTTTCAAAGATGTTTCACTTTACTCATTCCTGGAATGAAGGCCTTACAGAGTCATACAGCACAGAAACAGAGTCTTCAGTCCAACTCGTCCGTGCTGACCAGAAATCCCAGTCTGATGTACCTGTAGTCCCATTTGCTATTTCCATCTAAACCTTTCCTTTTCATGTGCCCATCCAGATGCCTTTAAATGTTGTTATTGTATTAACTTCATCACTTCCTTTGACAGCTCATTCCAAGCACCACTCTCTGTATGAAAACGTTAGCCCTCTTGTCTCTTTTTAATTTTTCCCCTCTCACCTTAAACATTTACCCTCTAGTCTTGAACTCCACCACCCCTAGAAAAATGACCTTGGCTATTCACGATATGGATACCCCTCATGATTTTATTAACTCAACAAGACCTGAGCACTTCAGGCCTGAGAATAAGAGATGTTCATACTGAACCATAAACGTTATTGAGGAGAGTGTATCAGGTATGTAGCTGATGGATATTACTGCTTCTTTGGGAAACAAAAACTAAGGATTTAAATTTCAAGATAACAATATATTCATTTTCACATATTATAAAGACATAGACTTATCATGCAAAAATTAAATGGACACATGAAAATACCTTCAAATTATAAACTGCTCCAACATGCAGCAGGGAACAGGGTTTGAAAGTAGAGACCTCACACGGTCCAGTTTGGTTGTCGGATAATATTATTGTACATTTCAGCTCAGAGAACGAGAATAAGCAACCTGCCTAAACAGCGATGACCTATTGACGCTCTCTTTCGTTCTTCCTCCTCAGAGCAAAGTATGAGAGCAGAAAGTCTATCAGTCATATTTACCCCTCATGGAGGATTCCTGTTGAGTGACTGGAATCTTCCCACTGCCTAAAACAAAGGGAATTCTATCAAATCCAAGTGTTCCAGAAGAAATCACATTGCTGGCAGCTTGCAAGAGCAGAATAACTTTAGAGGCAGAATGACATTTGGTAGAATCTCTGTTTTATTTTTATAAAAAGTCCAACCATTATTTGGACAAAGCTCTTTCAAACTGATATTCTGCAGATCTCCTTTTTTCTGTTTATTTTCGGCATGTGTGTATATGAGTGCGTCTCTGTATGTGTCTCTTTGTGTGTCTCAGTATTGATTGAAAGATAAATGGTGATGTACAGATTTTCAATGTGTTTTAAAGCAGAAGTTGACCCCTCCCCAACCCAAGAAATAAAACCGAAACACCGAAAGAGGAGCATCTCACTCTATAATCTGCAAAAGGATTGTGAAAAGGAATGTAACCTGCTTTTCAGCAACTTCTGAGGGTTAAATAAACTTAATCCCTGACATCGACTTTAAAAATCAATAAGTAACAATTTATTTATCCAACTCTAACAGTGAGCAAATCAACCTAACAAACCAAGATTCAAATGGTATGCTGTTCCAATAAATGCAAAACTATTCATAATAAGAATTTAGAATGTAGTCTCTAGAAATTACGTCTTCTGGAATGCTCGATGCCAACTTTTGTTGTTCTATTAGGAACATCTTTTCCTCTGATTCCTCTATCAGGAATTTAGATGCTGCTTTTTTTTCTAATACATAGCTCTCTCAAGCTGAGGACTCTTTTCTCTGGCAAATGGCAGTTTGTTTTGGTGAGCATTCTATTCAGCCCCTCAAATCTGCTACACAAGGGCGGTTGGAAACTATTTGCTCCTTGTATCTGGTTCTGAGAAACAGAGGGGAGATTTCAGCTGCTCAAGACTTTGACACACTATTTGGTGTGGATTGTAAAATGTTCTTGAGAAAGAAAAATAAGTATCACTTTGAAACAGCCCCCTCCTCTCTCTTCACAGACGTCCCCTGACTCCATTTATTGGTCATGTTGCAGACACAGATTCACTGTGAACACAGCTCCATACAGCACACAGAGATGACCCACAAAATCCTCTCGTCTCCTTGGCTGCAACGTTCCATAACAGGAATTCCATGAAAACAACAAACAGTAACTTTATAGTAACAGAATGAGAGAACATTAGAAACAGAAATAGGTCATTCTGCCACACCACATCTTTATTTAAAAACTGAAAGAACTATGGATGCTATTATTCAGCACAAAAACAGAAGTTGCTGGAAAATCCCAGCAGGCCTGGCAGCATCTGAAGAAAAATCAGAGTTAATGTTTTGGGTCCGGTTACCTTTCTTCAGAACGTTTGTGAGGAAGGGTGACTGGACCCGAAACATTAATTCTGATTTTTCTTCACAGGTGCTACCAGATCTGTTCAGCTTTTCCAGCAAATTCTGCTTTTATTCAGCAGCTTTCTTTGTCAAATTTAAACATCATGGGATGTCGTATCACTGGCAAGAGTGACATTTATTGACCGTCACTGATTGTCCTTGACTGTGACCATTCCACAAAGCAGTATAGAGCCAAGCACACTGTTGTGTGTCTAAAGCCAAACTTAATTAAGATCAAGTAATGCTAGATTTGTTAACCAAAGGACATCAATGAAACAGACTGGTTTTAAGCCAAAGTACTGCTGGTTAAATCCCTGATAAGAACAAAGAACAAAGAGAATCAGAGCACTAGATCAGGCCTTCCGGCTCTCCAAGCCTGTGCCTATCCAGATACCCTGTCTAAACTTGTTGCCTAATTTCTAAGGGCCTGCATCCCTTGGCTCCATGCTCATTCATGTATCTGTCTAGATACATCTTAAATGATGCTATTGAGCTTAACCCTACCACTTCCGTTGGCAACGCGTTCCAGGCACTCACTACCCTTTGTGTGCAGAACACATATCCCCTTTCACTCTGAACTCGTGACCCCCAGTAACCGAGACCCCAATTTTGGAAAAAGCTTCTTGCTATCCACCCTGTCAATACCTCTCATAATTTTTGTTGACCTCAATCAGGTCTTCCCTCAACCCCGTCTTTCCAATGAAAATAATCTTAATCTACTCAACCTCTTCTCATAGCTAGCAAGCTCCATATTAGGCAACTCACTGCTGAATCTCTTCTGCACCATCTCCAAAGCATTCACATCCTTTTGGTAATGTGGCGACCAAAATTGTACGCAGTATTCCAAATGTGGTCAAACTAAAGCCCTATACAACTGGAACATGACCTGCCAACTCTTATACTCAATACCCCGTCTGATGAAGGGAAGTATCTTGACCACTCTCCTGACCTGCGTTGCCACCTTCAGGGAACAATGGACCTGAATACCCAGATCTCGCTGTACATCAATTTTCCCCAGGACTTTCCCATTTACCGTATAGTTCACTCTTGAATTGGATCTTCCAAAATGCATCACCAAATGCATTTACCTGGATTGAACTCCATGTGCCACTTGTCTGCCCAACCCTCTATCTATCTATATTCTGCTGTATTCTCTGACAATCCCCTTCACTATCTGCCACGCCTCTAGTGTCATTTGCAAACTTGCTAATCAGGCCACCTATACCTTCCTCCAAGTCATTTATGTGTATCACAAACAAAAGTGGTGCCAGCACAGATCCCTACGGAACACCACTGGTCATAGTTCTCCATTTTGAGCAACTCCTTTTGAGAAACTACTCTCTGTCTCCAGCCAGTTCTTTATCCATCTAGCTAGTACACTCTGGATGTCATGTAACTTCACCTTCCTCATCAGCCTACTATGGAACTAGAACAATACAGCACAACATCCATTGCTGACCTTGCTCTAACCATGTCTCATAAATGACCACAACATTAATGTCCCAGATACGCATCCATGCTGCCAGCTCACTTACCTTATTCCGCATACTCCTGGTGTTGAAGTAGATACACTTCAAACCAGCTTGCTGTCTGCCAGCACACTCCTGTGACCGTGAAATCCTGTCCATGTCCTCCGTATGCTAGTCTTCCTGTGCACTGAAACTACACCTCAATTCCCATCCCCCTGTTGAGCTAGGTTAAACCATCCGAATAGCACTAGCAAATGTCCCACTCAGCATATTAGTACCCCAATGGTTCAAGTGAAGACCGTCCTGTTTGTAGAGGTCCCACCTTCCCCAGAGTGAGCCCCAATTATCCATAAACATGAAACCCTCCCTCCTGCACCATCCTTGCAGCTACGTGTTCAGCAGATATCTCTCCCTGTTCTTCACCTCACTATTACGTGGCACAGGTAACAACCAGAGATAACAACTCTGCTTGTTCTCACTCTCAGCTTTCACCCTAGCTCCCAGAAATCATGCCTTACATCCCTCTCCCTCTTTCTATCTATATCATTGGAACCTACATGGACCACGACTTGGGGCTGGTCACCCTCACCCTTCAGGACCCCAAAGACACAATCAGAGAAATCACGGACTCTGGCACCTGGGAAGAAGCAACCAACTGTGAGGCTCGTTCATTTCCAACTATCTATCTGACTCTCTCACTATTAAGTCCCCAATGGCCAACACTCTCCTCATTCCCCCACTTCCCTTTTGTGCAACAGGGACAGATTCAGTGCCAGAGACCTGCACCCCAGCGCATGCACTTGCTAAGTCGTTGCCCCCGGTAAGTTGTTGCCCCCCCCAACAGTATCCAAAACAGGATATTTGTTTCTCAGGGAAACAAACCCAGGGGATTCCTGCACTATTTCTCCCCCTTCTAACAATTACCCAACTTTCTTTGTGCCTAAGAGTAACTATTTCACTGTAACTCTTCTCTATCCCAGACTCTGCCTCCCGAATGATCCAAAGTTCATCCAGTTCCGGCTTCCCTAACACAGTCTTGGAGGAGAGAGAGTTGGGTGCACTTCCTGCAGATGTACTTGGATGGGACACTAATGGCTTCCTGCACTTCAAACATTATGCAAGAGGAACATTCCTCTCCCTGCATTGTCATCCCTGCTCGTCCCCTTATCTGAAAGTAAAAGAAAAAGAGAAACATACCTGATATGTCCTTGTGGATAAGGTTAGAGGAGGTGGATGGGTGGTAGGCCCTGTAAGTGTAGGGTCTCGGGTTTAGAAAACATTCACTCTCTAGCTGAGGGGAAGAAAGGTCCCTCCTTTCCCAGAAAACTCTGCTCTCCGAGGTGCTGCAGCCGCCAACACTTGAGGTAAGTGTTAAAAGTTTTTAAATCAGTGACTCACCTTTCCCGACTGGCCCATGGTCCAAGCTCCCACTCTTCCTGTTGCTGGCAACTGAAATCGAGAACCATGGGCAACCTAATCAAGTGCCTTACTAAAATCCATCTACAGCCCTTCCCTCATCAATCAACTTTGTCACTTCCTCAAAAAATTCTATTAGGTTTGTAAGACATGACCTTCCCTGCACAAAACCATGCTGCCTATCGCTGATAAGCCCATTTTCTTCCAAATGGGAATAGATCCTATTCCTTCGTAACTTCTCCAGCAGCTTCACTACCACTGATGTCAGGCTCACCAGTCTATAATTACCTGGATTACCTCTGCTACCCTTCTTAAACAAGGGGACAATAGTAGCAATTCTCCAGTCCTCCTGGATCTCACCCGTGTTCAAGAATGCTACAAAGATATCTGTTAATGCCTCAGCTATTTCCTCTCTCACTTCACTCAGTGATCTCGGATAGATCTCATCTGGACTTACGACTTGTCCACCCTAATGCCTTTCAGAATGCCCAACACTTTCTCCCTCCTTATGCCGACTTGACCTCAAGTAATTAAACATCTATCCCTAATCTCAACTTCTGTCATGTCCTTCTCCTCAGTGAACACGGACCCAAAGTACTCATGAAGAATCTCACCCTTTCTCTTGTTGCCCTTTTGCTCCTTACATATGAATTTGATATTTGAGACATTTTTATTTCAATGCCTGTCATTTGAATTTAAGTTCTACCATTCACTGTGATAGGATTTGAAACAATGTGTTCAGTGTAAGAACCTGTACCTCTGAGTTACCCATCCAGCAACATTACTACTCTGACATGGTGTCTCCATCATGATGTAACTTTAGAGAGAAGAACAAACTTGCAATTGGAAGATTTGTGACTGGAAGGTGGCCAGAAGACAGCTAAACTGTGAAAAGCTAAATTTTACCAGGGTGTAGATAATGGCTCATTCAGTAATGGCACTGACGCAGGGGTGGAGACTGGGGGTATTATGGAGCCAGTCGTGGACAGGTTTGTTGACAGAGAGCGCACTGAGACATAAATTAGTTCAGGGCGAAAAAGTCTTGAGGTTGTGAACCGTCTTATTCTTAGATATTTGAGAGGGAAGGGTCTGAAATTCATAGATAATGAGTGGAATTTGTATTTGAAACTGAAGACAGTAGTTTCCGTCTTTGCCAAATATGGATAATAGAAATAGCAATGAAGCTCAACATAATTTATAGAATTAATAAATGGACAGATAGAGAGGCTTACCAGGAACACCAACAGTAGCAAGGATAGGATAGTAACCTGCCTCAATAATCAGCAGTGCACCGTATATCCGATGTGGTAATGTTGACAAATACCAGGAAAGCCAGAAAAGACCTTCGGACAAATTCCTGTCCATTGTTGTATCATTCCTCTCTATTGTTCTCAGATTCTGATCCATTGTTGGTACATTCCAGTCTATTGTTCTCAGATTCTGATCCATTGTTGGTACATTCCAGTCTATTGTTCTCAGATTCTGATTGCTCCTCTCCTTGTCCCTCCAGTTGCTGATTGCTGCTAGTGTTGGAGGTGATGCATCTGCTGCGACAACGGGATAATACACTAAAAGAAGCTCCTTACTAATAGGAGAGGGAAACCCTCCAGTGACATAATTAGGGTCCATGGAAACCAACATCAAAGACAGTCACTGAACAAACAGCTCCAGTTAACCCCTTTCACTACAGCACTTTTATTTTTTTCTTTATCTTCCCCACTTTATATTCCTCTAGCCCTGTCCAATTTTACCTTCCTAAACCTTCAATATGTTTTTTTTTCCTTTTGACTAAATTCACAATCTCTCTCATTATTCCAAGGGTCCCTTAACTTGCCATCTTGTCTTTCTTGGAATATGCCAGTCCTGAACACTGCCCAGCAGGTCTTGCAACAATTCCCATATGTTAAATCTGGACTTGCTTGATAACAGCTTCTCCCATAGAGCATTAAACATTATAGCACGATACAGGCCCTTGGTCCTTGATGTTATGCCAACCTATGGAACCAATCTGATGCCCATCTATCCTACAGTATTCCATTTAAATGCCCCTAAAGTTGGCGAGTCTACTATTGTTGAGGGAATTAACAACCACCATTTCCAGTTACTCACATAGGTGCCCTGAGAGAGGGCAAGATACCTTCCTGAAAAGTTGTGACTTATTCTTATTCATAGAATCTCATTCAGCACAAGTCCACACCGACTTTGTGAGGAACATCCTACTGTTATGACACAGTGGTGATCTCTTCCGTTAATTAACCCAAACACCCAGAAAAGCTCATAATCTGTTAAAATATGAGTGATAGAGAACTCCTAAATTCCAATATTTTAAGAAAATAACATCAATTTATTCTTTAACTCTACAAGTGAATATTAAACAACTAATCACAATTCTCATCCCCCTTTCTCTTAACTGCTTATTACCTGCCTCCAGCTCTATAACAAGATACTGTTCTATAATAATATACTTATTAAAATTACAGCAACTTAATTTCAAAACTACACAGTGGCTGTAGCCTTCACTGTCTGTGTTCTTCAGCTGAAGATCTTCTTGGGTCATGTCTTTCTTTTTTACTGCAAATATGTTTCATATGAAAGGTTTCTTTGATAGAAAGTATTTCCTAATTTCTTGGATCTGTGTTGATGGCAGTTGCTTTGTCTGCAATTTTCAAAATGCTTGCATCATCGAATCGTCTCATTGATTCAATGTTGGCAAAACATTAAATTCAAATTCAATTGGGTTTTAGTGTCCTGGCGCATACTTTAAACTGATTGGCTAAATTTCCATTGTTGTCAAAACAGCAACCAAGTCAAGTATCGATTCCACAGTCAAATGTGACATATTTTCAATTTTTCAAAACACTCTGAGACTGCACGGGGTGGCACAGTGGCTCAGTGGTTAGCACTGCTGGCTCACAGTACCAGGGATCTGGGTTTGATTCCAGCCTTGAGCGATTGTCTGTGTGGAGTTTGCATGTTATCCCCTTGTCTGCATAGGTTTCCTCCCATAATCCAAAGATGTGCAGGTTAGGGAACTGGCCATGCTAAATTGCCCATAGCTTTCAGGGCTGTGTAGATTAGGTGTAAATACAGAATAATAGGGTAGGGGAGTGGGTTTGGGTGAGTAACTGTTCGGAGTGTCGGTGTAGACTTGTTGGGCCAAAGATCCTGTTTCCACACACGACGGGTTCGATGAAATGACAATTAGTCATATCACACAGGTGCTTGTAAGTGGTTCTGAACAGCATTCACTCTCTCCTAAAGGTACTTCATAACACGACCCAGACTCCCCCGTTATTCTATCCCTGTAACCATGCGCTTCCTATGACTAATCCACTAATGCATCTCTGGACACAATGGGCAATTCAGTATGGATTAGAGTGGTGCTGGAAAAGCACAGGAGTTCAGGCAGCATCCGAGGAGCAGGAAAATCAACATTTCATGCAAAAGCCCTTCATCAGGAATAGAGGCAGAGTGTCTGCAGGGTGGAGAGATAAATAAGAGGAGGGTGGGGGTGGGGAGAAAGTAGCACAGAGTATAATTGGTGAATGGGGTGGGGATGGAGGTGATAGGTCAGGGAGGAGGGTGGGGGAAGGTACAAAGAGTACAATGGGTGAATGGGCGTGGGGATGAAGGTGATGGGTCAGAGAAGAGGGTGGAGTGGATAGGTGGAATAGAAGATAGGCAGGTAGGACAGGTCACGGGGATGGTGCTGAGCTGGAAGGATGGAACTGGTGTGAGGTGGGGGAAGGGGAAATGAGGAAACTGGTGAAGTCCACATTGATGCCCTGGGGTTTTAGATTACTTACAGTGTGGAAACAGGCCCTTCGGGCCAACAAGTCCACACCGCGCCCGCCGAAGCGTAACCCACCCATACCCCTACATCTACATCTAACCTAACACTACGGGCAATTTAGCATGGCCAATTCACCTGACCTGCACATCTTTGGACTGTGGGAGGAAACCGGAGCACCCGGAGGAAACCCACGCAGACACGGGGAGAACGTGCAAACTCCACACAGTCAGTCGCCTGAGGCGGGAATTGAACCCGGATCTCCGGCGCTGCGAGGCAGCAGTGCTAACCACTGTGCCACCGTGCCGCCCACAAGTGCTCCGAGGCAGAAGAGGAGGCGTTCTTCCTCCTGGCGTCGGGTGGTGCGGGAGCGGCGGTGAAGGAGGCCCAGGACCTCCATGTCCTCAGCTGAGTGGGAGGGGGAGTTGAAATATTGGGCCACGGGGTGGTGTGGTTGATTGGTGCGGGTGTCCTGGAGATGTTCCCTAAAGCACTCTGCTAGGAGATGTCCAGTCTCCCCAAAGTAGTATGCCCAATCCACCTAATCTGCACATCTTGGGGCAATGGCAGGAAAACAGCATCTGAAGGAAATCCAAGCAGACACGGAAAGAATGTGCAAATGCCACACGGCAGTTGCCCGAGGATGGAATCGAACCTGAGTCCCTGGCGCTGCTGCCCACTGAGCTGCCGTACTGCCCTTGCAGTACCGTAAAATGTAAGGAGTGTGATTACTGTTCCCAAAACCTTATTTTATTTTACTAGCTAGTGGACTCTAATATTTCATTTTCTGCCTACTTTTTTCGTTATCCTCTGCTGGGTTTTTAAAAGGCTTGCCAATGCTTTGACTTCCAACATTGTAGGCTTTTCCTTTTGCTCTTATGTGCCCCTGACTTCCCTTGTCAACATTCATTGCCTCATCCTCTTCTTACACATTACTTCTTGCTTGTTGTACCTCCTGAATTATCCCCAAAAACTCCTGTTATTGCTGCTACACCATCCACTGGTGCCCCCTTAACAAGAATTTTCACAAAGGACAACAATAAATTGTTTAAAATTGATTTTCCTCTTACAAAACTTTCTTCAAAGGCTGACAGGTCATCTTTGCTCATAATATCTGAAAAAGGGTATATAGAGTCATAGAAATGTACAGCATGGACACAGACCCTTCGGTCCACCTCATCAATGCCACCAGTTATCCTAACCTAATCCAGTCCAATTTTTAGATTAGATTACATTACAGTGTGGAAACAGGCCCTTCGGCCCAACAAGTCCACACCGACCTGCCGAAGCGCAACCCACCCATACCCCTAAATTTACCCCTGACCTAACACGACGGGCAATTTAGCATGGCCAATTCCCCTGACCTGCACTGTGGGAAGAAACCGGAGTACCCGGAGGAAACCCACACAGACACGGGGAGAACGTGCAAACTCCACAGTCAGTCGCCTGAGCCGGGAATTGAACCTGGGTCTCTGGTGCTGTGAGGCAGCAGTGCTAACCACTGTGCCACCCTGCCACCCACAAATTTGCCAGCACTTGGCCCATATCCCTCTAAACCTTTCCTGTTCATATACCCATCCAGATGCCTTTTAAATGTTGTAATTGTAGTAGCCCCCACCACTTCCTCAAGCAGCTCATTCCATACACGCACCACTGTCTGCATGAAATAGTTGTCCCTTACGTCCCTTTTATATCTTGCCATTCCCATCCAAAACCTATGGCCTCTTGTTCTGCACTCCCCAACTACAGGGAAAAGACTTTGTCTATTCATCCTATCCAAGCCCTTCATGATTTTTTAAGGTGACCCCTCAGCCTCCAATGCTCCGGGGAAAACAGCTCCAGCCTATTCAGCTTCTCTCTGCAGCTCAAATCCTCTAACCCTGGCAAAATCCTTGTCCATCTTTTCGGAACTCTTTCAGGTTTCACAACATCCTTCCAATAGGAAGGAGACCAGAGTTGCACACAATATTCCAAAAGTGGCCTAACCAATGTCACTACTGCCGCAGCATGATCTCCTAACTCCTATACTCAATGCTCTGACAAATAAAGGAAAGCATACCAAACGCCTTCTTCACTATCCTATCTACCTGAAACTCTACTTTCAAGGAGCTATGAACCTGGACACTTTGTAGGGCGGCACGGTGGCACAGTGGTTAGCACTGCTGCCTCACAGCGCCTGAGACCCGGGTTCATTTCCCGCCTCAGGCGACTGACTGTGTGGAGTTTGCACGTTCTCCCCGTGTCTGTGTGGGTTTCCTTCGGGTGCTCCGGTTTCCTCCCACAGTCCAAAGATGTGCAGGCCAGGTGAATTGGCCATGCTAAATTGCCCGTAGTGTTAGGTAAGGGGTAAATGTAGATGTAGGGGTATGGGTGGGTTACGCTTCGGCAGGGCGGTGTGGACTTGTTGGGCCGAAGGGCCTGTTTCCACACTGTAAGTAATCTAATCTAACACCCTGGAACCTTATCATTAAGTGTATAAGACCCTGCTCTGATTGGTTTTTCCAAAATGTAGCACTTTGCATTGATCTAAACAAGTCACTATCTGATGTGACAAAAAGGCAGTTTCAATCGAATTACAAGGAGAAGGCAAGAGAATCATATCACACGAAACACTTAGTTATTGATTGTGCAGAGCCAGCACAGCTAAGGTGGGCTGCCTGGCTTCCGTCTGCACATTTTGTGATTCTGAGTCAAATCACAGTTCGACCAACAGCACGTGGGAAGTTAGACAAAGGTTATATTTACACAGCCATGACACATCTGTGCAATGGAATATCTCACAACATATACGTGTCACAGGGAGGAAGGCATGTCTGGATCCACGTGGGGACATATGGCACAGTGTCCTGTGGATCCGATACAGTGCACTTTTATCATGCAGATCATGCCAGAGTGAGCGAGCCTGGGAAGGCCATTCAGTCAATTGTATCTGTGTAAGTTCAGGGGGTTTTGCAGAAGAAGCATTAAATTGGAAGCACTTGATAGATTTGCTCGGATTTGAAAAGTTTGGAGAAGCAGGAAGCTGAACAGTTATAAGGTAACGCTATTGAGAGCTGATTGCAGGGGTAGGAACAGGAAATACATTGTGCAGCGCAGAGGAGAGCTTTGATGTATTGAATTCAGGTTGATCAGCCTTGCATGCTTTCACTAGGCCACGCTGCTACAGAAGATAGTATGTCAGTATTTCTCAGCATTGTGAGATAGTGAGGTAAATGTTTAGCTGCATATCTTAGTTACACTGCAGGGAATTCATTTCCCCAATGTGAGGGGAGTCTTTATATAATGGAGATTTTATAACGGACCTTTTTAACATCAATAATCACACTCCATCTCAGGGTGTTGTGTGTCATGTTGAACAACAAAGAACAACAGCACAGGACAGGCCCTTCTACCCTCCAAGTCTGCGATGTCACATTTTTCCCTTCCATACGAAATCTGCCTTCACTGCACGGTCTTCATTTGCCTGATCCTTACCTTCTGGGTAGTGTGACACAGTGCAAATGTGAAGCCAGAGTCAGGCTCAAAAACATGTCCTCATCTTCAAAAGCAATGGAAAACAGTGCTTTTTTTCTGAGTATACTGAAATATCTTCTTAAATCTCTGTCATTGTACTTACACTGACTTATTTCTTAACCTAATTTCCCATTTCATTTCAGCCCAACTTTGCACTGATACCATTTCCCTTATTTAGGTTTTAACCACTCGCTTTAGATCCAACCTGCCCTCTCTCAAAGTAAATGTGAAACTCAGCCACACTGTGATCACTGCTACCACGCAGCTTCTTCACTCTGGAGGTAATTAATTACTCCAATATCAATTCACATTAACAGCTATCCTGCTTTCCTCTGGAAATTAGACTTTTAATACACAGCAACAACATCTTATTCAAAATAACATTTGCCAATCACCCAACTTAAAGCCAAAACACTGTTTTAAATATGGCAGTGGTGGAAGGGCCAGAATCCAACAGGGCACACTGCAACTCAGGAATTGATAACAAACGCGCTGCTATCCACGGACAGGAATCCAACATGTGGTTTTATAAGCCCAATGCCTTCCCATCTGGCCACGGTGCCCTGCCATCACAGAGTTTATGAACTGACTAAAACATGACATTCTATCAGTTTGGCAATCACGAGTGAGAGATAGTTTGAAAAGTAAAATAAACTGACAAATTTACGTGATGTGATATTACTCTATGACTTACACACACATCACTCCGGTATGGAAACGTTCTATTGAACTTCACTTTTGTTGATTTTCTTAGTGACTTTAAATCTCTGCCTAATTGTTCTTGATCCTTTCAGGAGTGGGAGCATTTTTCTCCTTACTTCCTCGTCTAGACTGCTCACAACTTTGGAAACTTCAATCAGACATGCTTTCAGCCTGCTGTTCTCCAAGGAGACTTATCCCAACTTTCCAATCTATCTTACTTGCTGCCATTTCTCGTAAGTGGCATTATTCACATGAACCTCTTTCGGGGTGTCTCCAATCGCTTCACTGTGACGCTCAAAGCTGTGCAATAATCCAAATAGAGAATTCATTTCACGCTGGATTGTGTGGACAAACATCCTGAAACACTTGTTTTCACTTTCAACATGTGTGTTGCTGTGCCATGCTCACTAAAATGACACCTCTGGTCCCCATACTCAATCCCTAGTTCAAGAAGTCCGACCTCATTGAACGTAGTGTTTTTTTCAGAAAGCTAATTGGACGATTTGACAAAACTGATGACAAATAAAAAAGCGGCACTCGTCTGGGAGTTGAACCTATGACGTCTCACCTGTCGACAACGTGCAACCCCCAGAGTGAGTCATTACCATAAACTGGTGCCCATCCCCGAGCCAGCTGAAACTCATTGTATAAAAGCTGCTGCGTGGGAGGCTGGATTTCACAACCTGAGAAGTCACATCACACCAAGCTTATTCCAAATCCCAAGCTTTTGGAGCATTGCTTCTTCATTAGGTGAAATGAGGAGAAATACATAGGAACAAAACTTATTGGCAAAGAGATCAAACCATCATACAAATGGTGTGAGTTGATTGTGGACAGTCTGGATAATAACTCTCTCAAGGTGATCCAAAATGTCAGTCAGTGTGAGTAAAATGTCAACAGCTGAAGAGCTGGTGAAGGGGTGGCGTATGAACCGATTAATTAAGGCAGAGAGATAATTATGAAAAGTTGAAAATAAGGTCGTACTAGTGAAAAAGCAAATTTCTGGAATAACATAATAGGTATAAGAATCACATGCCCAGGATCTAACCAAACTAACTTGCAATCCAGAACTGTACAAATCAGTTGTAGTAGGGAGATCTTAAAAAGTTATCAACTGATAGTGTCAAAACAGGATCACCAGGAAGATTTTACAAAGACAGATAGTGTGGTGGGGTCAGATGTAGCACAACATGAATGCAAGATCATGATTGAAGCCGTCTTCATGGGTACAGAACTTGTCTATCAATTTCTGCTCGGTGATTCTGCATTGTTGTGTTTCTTGAAGGATGCCTTGGTGAACGCTTACCAAGAGCTCAGAAGCTGAATATCCTTGACTGTTCTAATGTTCCCTGACTGGTAGGGAACATTTCTGTTTGGTGAAAGTTGAATGGTGTCCATTCATCTGTTGTCATAAAGTCTGCATTGTCTCATCAATACACCATGCCTCACAGAATCCTTGACTGCAGCATATGAGGAAGACAACATTTGCTGAGTTACATGAGTATCTGCTGTGTACACGGTGGGTGGTATTCCCACATGTGTCTATGTCAATGCTCTTGCAGAGGTTCACATGGCAGGGTTGTGTGGTCAATTTTGCTCTGAAGCCTGGGTAGTGTTGTGAAGTTGAAGGTGTGTGCTGTATCTTAAAGAGAGAATGAAGGTTGTTTTGCACTGAGAGCTTGCATGTGACTGACTAGCAGTCTCAGAATGTACTGGAAAATTGAAAATACATTTTGGTTGTAAACTAGATACCTCAGCTAGGTATTGACCACCATTCATATTTAACCAATCAGTTTAAGTTATGCCCCAGGATACTAAAACCCAATCAAGTTTGAATTTATCATTTTTGACAACATTGAACCAATGAAACGATCTGATGTTTGGGGTATAAAGAAGCAGACATTTTGAGAGTTAGTCAGAGAGAGCGACCAACTTCCATTGTCAGAATAACTGCTAGCAAAGCACTCTCTATCAAAGGTACCTTTTCACATGAAACATCTTTGCAGCAAAAGACTAAAGATGACCCAGGGAGATCTACAGTCAGAGGAGGGAAGACACTGGAGATGACAGCCACTGTAGGGTTTTGAAAATTAAGTTGATGTAATTTTAATAAGGACATTTATTGGAACAGTTAGTGTTATAGAGTTGGAGGTGTCTAACCAGCAGTTAGGAGAAAGAGTTGTAAATTGTTGTTGTTTAATGTTGACTTTTAGAGATAGAGAATAAATTGATCTTTTTTTCTTTAAATTGTGGAATTTGGGAGTTCTCTGTCACTCATTCTTTAACAAATTAGGTGAGCTTTTCTGGGTGTCTGGTTTAATTAGCAGAAGAGTACACCACCGTGTTGTAACTGTTTGGGGGCTCAGGTCCATGATTTGGAAAGGTTTAGACAGATCCAGTCTGAGGTTTGGAAAGGTTTGAACAGATCTGGGTTATGAAAGATCCCAGCAGATTTAAACACTTGCTGATTAGTGTCCTAAACCTTTAAACAAAACGTAGGTAAGACAATTTGTTTAATTTCGGTTATTTGTGGTGGGTTAAACTAAAAGTGCGAGAAATGGCTCTTAAGATTGCTAAAGAGGTTCAGGGGTTTGAACGTGATTCCCAAATTTGCCGAGGAAGTTTAGAAGGACAGAAAAAAAGGCCATACTATTCAAATTAGCAAAGAGGTAGATTTGCGTTTAACCAAGGACAAAAGTAAAGCTGAAATTGTAAGAGAGTTTGTCAAGCACTTAGATGTGTCAGAGGAGCAGACAAGTGCAGTAGAGTTAGAAAAACCTAAATGACATTTGAGAAAAATGGAGGTAGAAGAATAAAAAAAGAGAGAAAGGAAAAAGAAAGGGAGAGAGAAAGAGAAAGAAAGAGACAAGAAAGAGAGGAGAAAGAGAGAGAGGAAAAAGAGAGAAGGTTCTTAGCTGAGCAAAGATACAGCGAAGAAAGAGAAAGAGAGAGAGAAGAGGAGAGAAACAAGAGCGAAGGAGAGAGAATTTGAACTTCAGAAGTTGTGACTTAGTTAGGAAAGTCAAGTTAACAGGATGGAGATGAAGATAGAATGTAGTGATATATACAAATATATTAAAACGCTGCCACATTTTGATGAGAAAGAAGCTTTCTTTATTTCATTTGAAAAATTTGTTAGGCAGATGGAGTAGTAGGAGGACTTGAGGGTAATCCTAATTCAGACTAAGCTGGTAGGCAGAGCTCGTGAAGTGTTTACAGCGCTGTCAGATGAGGGGTCAAGAGATTATGAAGAGGTTAAACAGGCTATTTTAAGTGTTTATGAATTTGTACCAGAAGCATATGGACAGAATTTCAGAAACATAAAGAAGGAACCAAGTCAGACTTATGTTGAGTTTGAGAGATTTAAGCAGAGTAATTTTGATAGATGGGTGAGGGCCTTAAAAATAGGTAAGACCTATAAGGCTCTAAGAGAGATTATTCTGCTGGAGGAGATTAAAAATTCACTTCCAGTGATGATAAGAATTCACATGGATGAACAGAAAGCTCAAGAAGTGAGAAGAGCAGCAGAGAATGGCAGATGATTATACATTGGTGCATAAGGCAAAACTTAGCTTCCAGTAAGAATTTTATCCTGAGAGGGATAGAAATTGGGAGAAGGGGAGATCCTGCACTACAAAACAAAGAGTAGACCACACTGGTAATTGTTTACCACAGGCTAAAAAGTTCATGAATCCCTACAGTGTGGAAACAGGCCCTTTGGCCCAAAATGTCCACACCGACCCTCCAATGATTATCCCATCCAAAACCATTCCCCTATCTTATTACTCTACATTTACCCCTGACTATTGCAACTAACCTACACACCTCTGAACTATATGGGCAATTTAGCATAGCCAATTCACTTAACCTGCACGTCTTTGAATTGTGGGAGGAAACCGGAACACCTGGAGGAAACACAGGGAGAACATGCAAACTCCACACAGACTGGAATCGAACCTGGGTTTCTGGAACTGTGAGGCAGCAGTGCGAACCACTGAACCAATGTACTGCCCCAAGAGTCCCAAGACCGTTGAAAGGTAGTGAAAGGTCTTAGGTGTTTCCACTGTGGTAAAGTGGGACATGTAAAGTCACGTGCTGGTCATTAAAGAAAGGCACTGTGGGAAAAGATGTGGTAAAAGAAGCTAAGCCAGTGGAATTACTGAAAGTTTAAAGGAAACCCCAAGAAAAGTCGAGGAGCTGCAGGACAGTACACAGCCTAGGTAGGGGCTGAATATGGAGTTAGTGCCTGATCGCTATTAAGAACTCATCTCTTTGGGTAAAGTTTACTCAGAGAGAACGGGGGGAGATGGGAAAGAATTTATAATTTTGAGAGATACAGGGTTTAACCAGTCTCTTATGGTAAGAGATCAATTTTGCTCCACTCTTTCTGACCTGTTGCCCAAGAGAGATTTGTGGGATAGATGGACAGGAATATAGCAGACCCCTATGTAAAATCAGGTTGGGGTGCCAGTTCAAGACTGGAGAAGTAACAATGGGAATGATTGACAGAGTGTTAGTTCCAGGAATACCGTTTGTTCTTGGCAGCAATTTAGCAGGATCTTTGTTGTGGAAAAGCTACAGTAAGATCAGGGAACTGAGGAGTTAAAAGAGAAATACCCGGGAATTTTCCCAGACTGTGTAGTAACAAATCCCACCATCATAAGTCACAGCACAAAGCAAAAGCTAAAGAGAAAGATGAAGGAGTTGAGGTTCAGTTAACTGACACCCTGTTTGATGTAATGGTGCAGGAAAAATCTGAATAGGCAGAAGATCCGTTTAGTCCTGAAGGGCTAATGGACTTGCAACAGAAAGAAGAGACAATAGAAGATATATATGTTGATACATACTCAGAAAGGAGTCAGAGAATATTCCTGAGAGTTATCATCTTAAAGATACAATTCTAAGATGAAAATGGACACACGGCAGGTTAGTGCAGAGGAGAAATGGATAGAAGTGCTGGTAACATACAGACATGAAGTGTTATGGGTAGCACATGAATTACCAGTTGGAGGTCACCTAGGAAATTGATGCAAATGTTTCCATGTTTGGAGAATTTTAGCTTTGGGGAAAGATTGGATAGGCTGAGGATGTTTTCTGTGGAACAGAGCAGAATGAGATGTGACTTAATTGAATTGAGAAGAAAATTAGGAATTCACATAGAGTTGATCGAAAGGAGCTATTTATTAACAGATAAGACACTAACTGGAGGTTTTAGATTGAAAGTAATTTACAGGGAACAGGAAAAGGGAGAAATCATTTAACCCAGAGATGGAGGGGAGCTGGTACTCACTGTCTGTTGGGTGGTAGAGGCATAAACCTTCATCACAGTAAATAAAAGGACATGGATACACTTGAAATGCAGAAGGTACAGGCCTATGTGCTAACATCAGCAAAATGGGATCAGTGTGGATGGTTCTACTTCAGCAACAGAAACATGATGCATCAAGTAGTCTCTCTGTGTGCTCTAACTTTCAGATATCTTTATTCTGACCTTTGGAGTTTGTTTTTGATTATGTTTATAACCTCTTAAATAGGACTGGAGTTTAACATTGTACAGAAATGTAAAATAAATGAGCTCTCCTTCAAAAAAGTCTCTATAGATTGTTGTATTTCTGCTGAGTGTTTCACATCAGCTGGAGTTCAGAAAGGACAATCTCAGGGGAGAATCATATGGCAGCAACAGAACTCCAATCTGGACACATACTTCAGGGTGACACTGAGGGAACAAATGTCAGTTTGATGTTTCTTGTCTCTCTTCCCTGACAGCGAAACCCCGGTGTGTGTGTAAGAAATGTATCCCAACCACTGTCTTCTATGGTCAAAGCTTCTGGACACAGAACAGAATCTCATTTACAACTGGATTACAGTCAGAGGGAGAACAATGGTGAATGCTGGAAATGTGCTTCCAATCAGAGATTAGGTGAAAAACTGTGATCTGTTCTTGGCTTGAAGTGAACCTGCTGGTTTAAGTTTCCCCTGCATTAGTAAAGATAAAACAGTGTTTAGCAATTCAAACTGAGCTAGAAATTATACTTCACCACGAGTGTGACCATGGGGGAGGGTGACCAAATATTAAAATTCATGTTAAATTAACCATACATCGATTGGTCAAGGAGGAATAAATTATGGTTTGGTGCTGTGCTGGACAGTGTTCATTCTGCTGGAAGCTCATCTGAAACTGTCACCATTAATTTACCACTTTCTAATAATGTATAACTAATTTCCATGTTTGTTCTTTTCAGTTTTCTAGGATTTGATTATGGATTTCTTTTAACTTAAATCTCTGTTAAATCATGTTCTTGTTGTAACACTGAAACCCAGAGGGTATTAACTATTTGTTGAAGTCAGTTCCCATTGATTACAGAAGGATTCAGCTGGCTCTCACTTTTTTGGTTTCTTTCCCCAGATGCAGCCAGATATGCAGAATAATTGGGCTAAAGTTAGTAACATCTGCAGCAGATCCTGATGAACATGGATCAGTCTTGGCTGTGATTAACAGAAAACAACAATCACTGTAGTTGTTTGTGAACTCGCTAGTTACTCAGCAAGTGGGATAATCAAGTTTGGAACAGGTAAATGGTCTCTCCTCATTGTGATCCAGCTAAGGTGTCGGCAGGATGGACAAAACAGCAAAAACAGCGAATCCTTGACGACACTCAGGGCAGGTGAATGGGGGTCTGTTCATAGAGTGAAGTCACTGGTGTTTCAGCAGGTTGGATAAGGTTGTGAATCTCTTGCCACACTCAGAGCTAGAGAATGGCCTCTCCCTAGTGTGAACTCGCTTGTTTACAGTGAGGTCAGAAGATCACTTAAACCCAGTCCCACAGTGAGAACATGAGAATGGTCTATCATCAGAATGAACATGTTGTTGTATCAACAGTTCACCAGAGCTTTTGTAGACCTTCCTGCAGTTTAGACATTTAACAGGTTTCTTTATGAACTCAGTGGTGTATCAGCAGGTGTGGTGACTGAATGAATCCCTTTCCACACTCTGAACAAGTGAATGGCTTCTCCCCACTGCGACTGCAGCAATGTGTTTCCAATTAAGATGGGCGTTTCACACTCTCCCACAGACCTCAAATTTTCCCCATAATATGGCTACTCACCAGTATGTTATTAGCTGAAGGCTGCTCCATACATGGTCAGAAGTCACATGACACCAAGCTATTGTCCACAGGATTATTTGAAATAACAAGCTTCCGGAGTACTGCTCCTGCTCAGGGAAAGTGTTCCACACAGGCTCCACATGTACAGTTTTTCCCTGGTGTGATGTCTTTCAGGTATTAGAAAGGATTAAAGCTTTTCCATAACCAGAGCACTGTCACACTTTTGTGTGTGTCTTGGTGTTTTTACAGATGAAATAATTTCCCACATTCAGAGCAGAGAAAGATTTTTCCTTTCATCCCCGTGCTATCCAAGTCCTAAAGTGTAAATCCCATTAAGTTTGGTTAGAGCTGTGTTTCTGTAAATCCTTCCCTCCTCACATCCTGTAAACAGATCTGCAGAAAACTCGAGCCCTTTCCACTGATTCAACCACCGGGGCTTGCGGTAGACACGGGGAATGTTTCTGAAGCCTCTGAACCCACCCTTGGACGATATCCCTTTCACACGTGACACAACCGATTCGGCATCGGTACTGTGCGTGCTGAACCTACGGGGGTTAGCAGCTGCTGTGGGCCAATAGCAAGAAGAGGAGGAGCGGCTGGAGGACAATTCAGCTGCTGTCACGGTCACTGCCCCCAAATACCTGCCCCACAAATCACCAGGTTCAGCCAACATAGTTTCACAACTTGTCTTTACGTGCTTGCGGCTTCTCTCTCATTCTCTTTTCTGTTTGATGTCTGTTTTGCAGGGTATGAGAAAAGGAGGAGTTGCAGGCATGAAACTGAAACCAAATATCGCATAATAATCAGATTGAGTCACCCAATTTACCGCAACTAGAATACAGAGAGCTTTTAACCATGAAAGGAGGCAGCACTGTTCACTGTATGGAGAATGGATACTCATGTCCTGTTGTAGAAAAGGCATCAGCCAACCATCTGGCCTCAAGAAGCATAACTGTAGTCAAACTGGGGAGAAACAGTGGAAACGTGGGGACTGTGAGAAAGGATTTAAACAACACTGTGCTAAACTTTCACCAACTTGTTCACACCAGATAACGGCCATTCACCTGCTCCCTGTTAAGATAAGGGATTCACTTAGTTATTCACTGTGAACACACACCTGTGAGTTCTGACTTGAGAAGAGACCTTTTAAGTATCCAGATCATGGGAAATGCTTTAAAATATCCAGTGAATTGATGTCCCATTGCTGCGTTCACACAGAGGAGAGAGGGATCAGGTTCCCTGACTGCGGGACTGTCTTCAAGTGGTCATGTCCTCTCACTGTACACCAGTGCATTCACACTGGGGAGAGGCCATTCACCTGCTCTAAATATGGAATTGGATTCCTCAAACCTCTCACCCCAAATCACACCAGCAGGTTCATACTGAGGAGAGACCATCTAAATGCCAAAGGTTCAGGAAATGCTATAAAAGTTCCAGCCTTCTGCAGTCCCATCAATGCAATAACACTGAGGAGAGACTGTTCAGGAGATCATCACAATTCACCATACACCAGCATGTTCACACTGGGGAGAGACCACTTATGTGCTTGGAATGTGGGTTGGGATTAATTCAGTTCTCCATCCTATGTTACACCAGCAAGTTCACACTGGGATGTGGCCATTCGAACGCACTAAGTGTGGGAAAGGATTCATTGAGAGCATTCCTTCCGTGACTACCTGGTCAGGTCCACGCTCCCCAGCAACCCACCTTCCCATCCACGCACTTTCCCCTTCCACCGCAGGAATTGCAAAACCTGAGCCCACACCTCCTCTCTCACTTCCATCCAAGACTCCAAAGGAGCCTTCCACATCCATTAAAGTTTTATCTGCACATCCACTGTTGCTCCCCATGCGGTCTTCTCTACAATGGGGAGACTGGATGCCTCCTAGCAGAGCACTTTAGGGAACATCTCTGGGAAACCCACACCAATCAACCACACTGCCCTGTGGCCCAACATTTCAACTCCCCCTCCCACTCAGCCGAGGAAATGGAGGTCCTGGGCCTCCTTCACCGCCGCTCCCTCACCACCTGACGTCTGGAGGAAGAATACCTCATCTTCCGTCTCGGAACACCTCAACCCCAGGGCATCAATGTGGACTTCACCAGTTTCCTCATTCCCACTTCCCCCACCTCACCCCAGTTCCAAACTTCCAGCTCAGCACCGTCCCCATGGCCTATCGTACCAGACTATCTTTCCACCTATCCACTCCACCCTCTTCTCTGACCTATCATCTTCATACCCACCCCCATTCATCCATTGTACTCTTTGCTACCCTCCCCACCCCCACCCTCCTCTCATTTATCTCTCCACCCTGCAGGCACTTTGCCTGTATTCCTGATGAAGGGCTTTTGCCCGAAACATCAATTTTCCTGCTCCTCGGATGCTGCCTGACCTGCTATGCTTTTCCAGCACCACTCTAATCTAGACTCTGGTTTCTAGCATCTGTAGTCATTGTTTTTTTACCTCATTCATTGAGTTTTCCGATTCAAGGCACACTAGTGAACTCACACTGAGGAGAGATCTTCGAAATATCCAAACTGTGGGAAATATTATAAAAGCTCTGGGGAGCTTACGTTACACCAACATGTTCCCACTGATGATAAATCATTCAGTTGTTCTCACTGTGGGTCTAGATTCCAATTTTCATCTCGTCTCAATGTATGCCAGCTCACTCACACCAGAGAGAGACTCGTTTGGCTGCACCCAAGCGTGGGAAGGGATTTACTCCAAAGATCCACCTGATGACATACCAGAGAGTTCACACCAGGGAGAGACCTTCTCAATATACAGATGGTGGGAAGTACTTTATATGTTCGGGGACCTGATACACCATCAATGTGTTCACTCTGATGACAGGTCTTTGAAACGCTCAGTGCCTTAAAGGCTGTGGGGAATTGACATACCATCAAAATATTCACACCCATGAGAGATCATTCAGGTGTGTACCCACTGTGGGGCTGGATTCAGGTGATCAACTCAAGCTCACAGTATGTCAGCGAGTTCACACTGGAGAGAGGCCATTCATCTGCACTCAATGTGGGCAAGACTTCACTCAGAAATTCCACATCATGGCATACCTGCAGAAACAGCAACTAGTTCACAAGTGATTTCAGGAGCTGTGTTTACCTGCTAATCATATCCAGATCACAAGGATGATCAGTGGTGTGTTCAACAACTGATGATGAAAAATCCTAGCTCAGCTTAATGTGCTAATAAAATGTGTTAAGATAAATATGTGGTCTTACTGTTAAACACACTGTCAGCTAAATCTATTCAGTATCCATCACACTTCTTTTTGAATATAAATCAGAAAACTGGATGTGCATGTAATGTGAGTAACACAGTAATAATGGGTGGCTTCAATTCCCACAGAGACTGGATGAACCTAATCAGCATGAATTTTGTGGAAGATAAATTTCTGTTGCGAGTATGAGATTAAATTATTAAGCAAAACTTCAAAGGACCAATTATGAATCATGTTGTTTCATATTTAGTATTATGTAAATAGAATGGGTAATGAATAATTTTTCAGTGTCCTGGCCTCCTGCCTCATTTCTGATGAAGGGCTTTGGCCTGAAACTTCGATTTTCCTGCCCCTTGGATGTGCTTTTCCAGCACTACTCTAATCTTGACTCTGATCTCCAGCATCTGCAGTCCTCACTTTTTCCTAATCAATAATTTTGTTGATCAGGAATCTTTGGGAAATAATGATCATAATATTGTAAAACTTTTCATCAAGTTTGGAAGTAAAGTGGTCTATTCTGGAATTATGGTCTGAAATCTGAATATTGGAAACTATAAGGGTGGGAATGGCAAATTGTTTATGGTAGATTGGCAAAATATGTAAAATGATGTAAAGGTAGACAGGTAATAGAAAATATTTAATCATCTAAATAAAATATGTATTCCCATAAGACAGAAATACAAAGCAGAAAATGTCAATTAACTGTAGCTGACAAAACAATAAATCTTGCATAAGACCAAAGGATGTTGTTTATATGTTTGCAAGAAAAAGTGATAAGTCAAAGTACTGGGATCACCAAAAAAAACTGGTTATATAAACAAGCGATAAATCCCAGAAGCTCAAAGAACACATTAACTTAGACTGTAAAAGTTGCTTAGATACGAAAAATCAAATGGTATAAAATGTGGTAAATCCTGCTGGATCGATGCCTTAACATCGACACCCTCATCAGTGACACAGTCAGAGTCGTGTAGTAGCTACACGAAGCATTTTAGCAACACACAAAGATTCCTTTGACAGCACCTTCCAGACGACACTTCTCCTGGACAATCAAGATGGGCAATAAATGTTGACTGGGTCAGCCACACCCACACCCACACTCAGGAATAAATTTACAACAGAATCACATTGATACTTCACTGAAATTGAGTATTTGTAAAGAATACTACCGGGAAAATAATTTAAATTACTATTTGAGGTCTGTCAAAATTGTTATAAATGAACATAACTTTTTAAAGTGATAAGTCTTGTTGAAAGGACATTTCCTCCATTTTCAGCAGCAGCAGTGGGAGTGGTGAGAACAAGGACCAAGGCAGCTGCCAGAAGATAAGTTTCCCTCTAAAAAGACTTACTTCAAGAGTCAGTGCCCTCTATTTTCAGCAGCAGCTGGAGCAGGAAGGTAAATTTGTTTTCATTTCTGTAGCACAGTGGGAGCAATCAAATTGTGCATTGGAAAAGCAGCTGAATCTGATACACTCCATGTCTAGTGTCTCTCACCCGCCTTCCTCCTCTAACAAAAATAGACTTTTGCTGTATTCATAAGATAAGGTTTGTCTAAATATTTTTATCATGTGATTTGTAAAAACGTTTCTTTTGTTCTTTTTCTGTCTTTTCATTTATCTATTATTTGATATTATAGATATAAGTGAAGCTTAACAGCAAAAATGGCAGGAGAACCAATACCCATGTTATGTTCCTCTTCCTCAATGTGGGAGCTCAGGCTGATATCCCTGACTCCTTCAAGTGCATGAAGTGTGTCTAGCTGCAGCTCTTGTTGGACTGCGTGACGGCTTTGGAGCTGTGGATGAAATCACTTTGGAGCTTTTCATATGTAAATCCCCGCAAACTTACTCTTTGACTTTATTTTCTACCCACAGTTTGCAGGTTGGAGTGCTACAAAGATCAGTGCTGGGAAATGTAGCATGGCCAATTCACCTGACCTGCACATCTTTGGACTGTGGGAACAAACTAGAGCACCCAGAGGAAACCCACTCAGACACAGGGAGAATGTGCAAACTCCACACAGACAGTTGCCCAAGGCTGGAATTGAACCTGGGTCTCTGGTGCTATGAGGCAGCAGTGCTAACCACTATGCCGCCCCAAAACTAATCTTAGCATCTTGGGAAAGTAAATCTTAGCAGGATTTATACACTTAATGGTAAGGTCCTAAGGAGTGTTGCTGAACAAAGAGACATTGGAGTGCAAGTTCATAGCTCCTTGAAAGTACTGTTGCAGGATAGGAAGAAGGTGTTTGGTATGCTTTCCTTTATTAGTTAGAGTATTGAGTACAGGAGCTGGGACGTCATGTTGCAGCTGTACAGGATATTGGTTAGGCCACTTTTGGAATATTGCGTCTGGGCTACATAGAACATAGAACAGAGAAAAATACAACGCAGTACAGGCCCTTCGGCCCTCGATGTTGCGCCGACCGAAGCCTACCTAACCTACACTAGCCCAATAACCTCCATATGCTTGTCCAATGCCCGTTTAAATGACCATAAAGAGGGAGAGTCCACCACTGCTACTGGCAGGGAATTCCATGAACTCACAACCCGCTGAGTAAAAAATCTACCCCTAACATCTGTCCTATTCCTACCACCTCTTAATTTAAAGCTGTGTCCCCTAGTAACAGTTGACTCCATATGTGGAAAAAGGTTCTCACTGTCAACCCTATCTAAACCCCTAATCATCTTGTACACCTCTATCAAATCTCCCCTAAACCTTCTTTTCTCCAATGAGAACAGCCCCAAGTGCCTCAGCCTTTCCTCATACGATCTTCCTACCATGCCAGGCAACATCCTGGTAAACCTCCTCTGCACCCGTTCCAGTGTCTCCACATCCTTCCGAAAGCATGGCGACCAAAACTGTACACAATACTCCAGATAAGGCCGCACCAGAGTCTTATACAACTGCAACATGACCTCAGGACTCCAGAACTCAATTCCTCTACCAATAAAGCCCAGTACACCATATGCCTTCTTCACAGCACTATTTACCTGGGTGGCAACTTTCAAAGATCTGTGTACATGGACACCAAGATCCCTCTGCTCATCCACACTACCAAGTAGTCTATCATTAGCCCAGTAATCCATCTTCTTGTTACTCCTACCAAAGTGAATGACTTCACACTTAGCTATATTGAATTCCATTTGCCACCTTACGGCCCAGCTCTGCAACTTATCTATATCACGCTGTAACCTGCCACATCCTTCTTCGCTGTCCACAACTCCACCGACTTTTGTGTCATCCGCAAACTTGCTCACCCAGACTTCAAGTCCCTCCTCCAGGTCATTTATAAAAATGACAAACAGCAATGGTCCCAAAACAGATCCTTGTGGAACACCACTAGTAACTGCGCTCCAAGATGAACCTATACCATCAACTACTAACCTCTGTCTCCTTCCAGCCAGCCAATTCCTAATCCAAACCTCTAATGCACCCTCAATGCCATACCTCCGTACGTTTTGCAGTAGCCTACCAAGGGGTACCTTATCGAACGCCTTGCTAAAATCCATATACACAACATCTACTGCTTTACCCTCGTCCACTTCCTTGGTCACCTTCTCAAAGAATTCAATAAGGTTTGTGAGGCACGACCTGCCCTTCACAAAACCATGCTGACTATCCTTGATCACATTATTCCTATCCAGATGTTAATAAATCCTATCCCTTACAATTCTCTCTAAGACTTTGCCCACAACAGAAGTGAGACTCACTGGCCTACAGTTACTCGGGCTATCCCTGCTCCCCTTCTTGAACAAGGGGACCACATTCGCTATCCTCCAGTCTTCTGGCACTATTCCCGTAGACAACGACGACATAAAAATCAAGGCCAATGGCTCCGCTATCTCCTCCCTAGCTTCCCAGAGGATCCTAGGATAAATGCCATCAGGCCCAGGGTACTTATCTATTTTCATCCTTTCCAGTATTCCCCAGACCTCTTCCTTACGTACCTCAAGGCCATCCATTCTAATCACTTGTGACTCAATATTCACATCAGCAACAGTGTCCTGTTCCTGAGTGAATACTGACGAAATGTATTGATTTAGTGTCTCACCAATCTCCTCCACCTCCACACACAACTTCCCACTACTATCCTTGACTGGACTGATACCTATCCTAGTCATCCTTTTATTCCTGACATACCTATAGAAAGCCTTTGGGTTTTCCCTAATCCTACCAACTAAGGACTTTTCATGTCCCCTTCTCGCTGCTCTTAGCTCTCTCTTTAGATCCTTCCTGGCTACCTTATAACTCTCAATCGCCCCAACTGAACCTTCACGCCTCATCTTTACATAGGCCGCCCTCTTCCCTTTTACAAGGGATTCCAATTCCTTATTAAACCACGGCTCCCTCACAAGACCCTTTACTCCCTGCCTGACTGGTACATACTTATCAAGGACACCCATTAGCTGTTCCTTGAACAATCTCCGCATATCATTTGTGTTCTTCCCTTGAAGCCTATTTTTCCAATCCACACATCCTAAGTCATGCCTCACCGCATCATAATTTCCCTGCCCCCAGCTATAACTCCTGCCCTGCAGTGCACACTTATCCCTCTCCATCACTAGAGTAAAAGTCACCGAGTTGTGGTCACTGTCCCCGAAGTGCTCACCTACCTCCAAGTCTAACACCTGGCCTGGTTCTGGCCTGTCTACATATTGTGTCAGGAAACCCTCCTGCACACATTGGACAAACACCGACCCATCTAACGAACTCGAGCTATAGCTTTCCCAGTCAATATCTGGGAAGTTAAAATCCCCCATAACAACCACCCTGCTACTTTCACTCTTCTCCTGAATCATCCTATCAGAAGGATGCTATGAAACTTGAAAGGGTTCAGAAAAGATTTACAAGGATATTGCCAGGGTTGGATGATTTGAGCTATCGGGAGATGTTGAATAGGCTAGGGCTGTTTTTGCTGGAGCGTTGGAGGCTGAGGGGTGACCTCATAGAAGTTTATAAAATCATGAGGTGCATAGATAGGATAAATAGACAAAGCCTTTTCCTTGGGGTGGGGAAATCCACAACTAGAGTATACAGGTTTAAGGTGAGAGGGGAAAGATATAAAAGAGACCTAAAGGGCAACTTGTTCACGCAGAGGGTGGTGCATGTGTGGAATGAGCTGCTAGAGGAAGTGGTGGAGGCTGGTACAATTGCAACATTTACAAGGCATCTGGATGGGTATGTGAATAGGAAGGATTTGGAGGGATATGGGTTGGGTCCTAGCAGGTGGGAGTACATTGGGTTGCAATATCTGGTCAGTATGGACAAGTTAGACCGATGGGTCTGTTTCCATACTATACATCTCTATGACACTTTGTAAATGTTCATACTATAGAAGGCGCAAAACCAGAGCTTCTGTTCGATAAGAAGGCAGGGTAAGTGACTGAAATGATAGCAGGGTAACACTTTGGGTCTCGTGATCATCATTATAACAGTTTAAAAATAGTTAAGAAAAAGGATAAGCTTTCCATAAAAAATAAACTTTTTAACTGAAGTAAGACAAATATTAATTATAAGAGACAAGAACTTTCAAAAGTTGGTTGGAGTAGACTGTTCACAGGTGAACAGACGTCTGATAAATGGGAGGCTTTCAAGAGTGTAATAACAAGAGTTCAGAGTCATTAGGTTCTATGATGTTCCTGTTAGTGTGAAAGGTAAGGGTGGTATGATTATAGAACAATGGGTACATACAGAGGCTCAAGTCAGGAATGAAAAAGAATTATATATTAGAAACAAACAATTGGGTTCAAATGAATTTCTTGAACGGTATAAAGGGTGTAGTGGCTTGCTTAAGAGGGCAATCAGGAAGTCAACGAGGGAATGAGATGACCTTATCTGCCAATGCTAAGGATAATGTAAATTGATTCTACAAGTACATATAGAGCAAAAGAGCAACTAGAGAAAGAGTTCGGCACCTTGAAGAGCAAGGAGGTCATCTTTTTGTTGAAACTCAGGAAAAAAGAGAGATTAGATTACTTTACAGTGTGGAAACAGGCCCTTCAGTCCAACAAGTCTACACTGACCCTCCGAAGAGCAACCCACCCATACCCCTAACACTACGGGCAATTTAGCATGGCCAATTCACCTAACCTGCACATTTTTGGACTGTGGGAGGAAACCGGAGCACCCGGAGAAAACCCACGCAGACATGGGGAGGATGTGCAAATGCCACAAAGACAGTTGCCTGAGGCGGGAATTGAACTCAGATCTGTGACCACTGTGCCACCCTGCCACCCATTAATAGTCATGTCAGTTTTTACTGTGGAGAAAGCTACCCAAATGTTCACTGTTCATTTATGAAGCTGGACATTCCTGTTACCAAACTATTGACCAAGGGCCAACGAAATTTCTCGTGGATGGATTGACTTTCTATTCTGTGTGGTTTCGCTCTACACTTCGAGTCTTTATGTTACCAGGACAGGACAATTTGAGATATATGGAGAAGCTGGATAGGTTAGGACCTTTTTTTGCTGGCGTATAGGAGGTTGAGGAGTGTCAGAAATAAGAATGATGCACTTAGAGCTTGGATCAGTACTTGGGACTACGATGTTGTGGCCATAACGGAGACGTGGGTTTCACAGGTGCAGGAATGGTTGCTTGATGTTCCAGGGTTTAGTATGTTTAAAAAGAACAGGGAGGGTGGAAAAAGAGGAGGGGGGTGCAGCATTGCTAATCAGAGAGTGCATCACAGCTACAGAAGTAAAGGTTATTTAGGAAGGTTTTTCAGTATGGATAGAAGTTAGGAACAGCAAGGGAATAGCCACCTCCATTTGGGGTTTTCTACAGACCACCTAATCTCATAGGCGGACAGATTCTGGAAAAATGCAGATGTAGCAGGGTTGTTGTTATGGGTGATTTCAACTTTCCCAACATCGACTGGAACCTCCAAAGTGCAGATGGTTTGGATGGAGCTGTTTTTGTCAGGTGTGTTCAGGAGGGTTTCCTTACTTCGTATGTAGACAGACCAATGAGTGGAGATGTTATTTTGGATTTGGTGCTCAGTATTGAGCCGGGCAGGTGTCAGATCTCGCGGTGGGAGAACACTTTGGTGACAGTGATCACAACTGCCTAACATTTACCCTAGCCTTTGAGAGGGAAAAGAGCAGTTACCGGGGGAAGATATTTAATTGGGGAAAAGGAAATTATGACGCTATCAGACAGGAATTGGGAAGTACAGACTGGGAGCAATTGTTCCACAGAAAGGGCACAGCAGACATGTGGAGACCGTTTAATGAGCAGCTGTTGCGAGTGATGCACGAATTTGTTCCTCTGAGACAGATAAGTAGGGATAGGATTAAGGAACCTTGGATGACAGAAACAGAGGAGCTTCTCGTCAAAAGGAAGAAGGCAACTTCCGTGAGGTGGAGGAAGCAAGGATCTAGCACAGTTTTAGAGGATTACAGGCTTGTTAGAAAGGAGCTCAGAAATGGACTGAGGAAAGCCAGGAGGGGGCACGAAAAAGGCTTGGCAAGAAGGATTAGGGAGAACCCAAAGGTATTTTATTCATATATGAGGAATATGAGAATGATCAGAGAGAAGGGCTAGTGGAGGGAACTTGTGCGTGGAGTCTGAGCAGATAGAACATAGAACATAGAATATAGAACATAGAAGAATACAGCGCAGTACAGGCCCTTCGGCCCTCGATGTAGCGCCGATCAAAGCCCACCTAACCTACACTAACCCACTATCCTCCATATACCTATCCAATGCCCGCTTAAATACCCATAAAGAGGGAGAGTCCACCACTGCTACTGGCAGGGCATTCCATGAACTTACGACTCGCTGAGTGAAGAACCTACCCCTAACATCAGTCCTATATCTACCCCCCCTTAATTTAAAGTTATGCCCCCTTGTAATAGCTGACTCCATACGTGGAAAAAGGTTCTCACTGTCAACCCTATCTAACCCCCTAATCATCTTGTACACCTCTATCAAGTCACCCCTAAACCTTCTTTTCTCCAATGAAAACAACCCCAAGTGCCTCAGCCTTTCCTCATAGGATCTTTCTACCATACCAGGCAACATCCTGGTAAACTTCCTCTGCACCCGTTCCAGTGCCTCCACATCCTTCCTATAGTATGGCGACCAAATCTGCACACAATATTCCAGATGCGGCCGCACCAGAGTCTTATACAACTGCAGCATGACCTCAGGACTCCGGAACTCAATTCCTCTACCAATAAAAGCCAGTACGCCATATGCCTTCTTCACTACACTATTTACCTGGGTGGCAACTTTCAGAGATCTGTGTACATGGACACCAAGATCCCTCTGCTCTTCCACACTACCAAGTATCCGACCATTAGCCCAGTACCCCATCTTTTTATTACTCTTACCAAAGTGAATCACCTCACACTTAGCTACATTGAACTCCATTTGCCACCTTTCTGCCCAGCTCTGCAGCTTCTCTATATCCCGCTGTAACCTGCCACATCCTTCCTCACTGTCTACAACTCCTCCGACTTTCGTATCATCTGCAAACTTGCTCACCCAACCTTCTAACCCTTCCTCCAGGTCATTTATAAAAATGACAAACAGCAATGGCCCCAAAACAGATCCTTGCGGAACACCGCTAGTGACGGCACTCCAAGATGAACCTTTGCCATCAACTACTACCCTCTGTCTTCTTCCAGCCAGCCAATTCCTAATCCAAACCTCCAACTCACCCTCAATGCCATATCTCTGTATTTTCTGCAGTAGCCTACCATGGGGGACCTTATCAAACGCCTTACTAAAATCCATATATACCACATCTACCGCTTTCCCCTCATCTACCTCCTTAGTCACCTTCTCAAAGAATTCAATAAGGTTTGTGAGGCACGACCTGCCCTTCACAAAACCATGCTGACTATCCTTGATCACATTATTCTTATCCAGATGTGCATAAATCCTATCCCTTACAATTCTCTCTAAGACTTTGCCCACAACAGAAGTGAGACTCACTGGCCTATAGTTACTAGGATTATCCCTACTCCCCTTCTTGAACAAGGGAACCACGTTTGCTAGCCTCCAGTCCTCTGGCACTACTCCTGTAGACAAAGAGGACACAAAAATCAAGGCCAATAGGGCGAGCTCTAAATGAATTTTTTACTTCGGTTTTCCCCAAGGAAAGGGCCTTTGTTGTGAATGAAAACTTTGAGGAGCCAGTCTTGGCTTACGGTCTTGACTAGATCAAGATTGATGAAGTTGATGTGCCAGAAAGTTTGGAAAACATTATGATTAAGTCCCCAGGGCCATACCAGATTTATCCTAGGCTGCTCCGTGAAGAGAGAAAGGCGATTGCGAAGCCGTTGGTGAAAATATTTGCTTCCTCACTCTCCACGGGTGTTGTACCAGAGGATTGCAAGGAGATGAGTGTTGTTCCTCTTTTCAAGGAGGGTAATAGGGAAATCCCTGGCAATTACAGACCAATCAGTCTTATGTCTGTGGTCAGCAAAGTTTTGGAAAGAATTCTGAGGGATAGGATTTATGTCTATTTGGCAAAGCATAGTGTGATTAAAGGCAGTCAGCATGGCTTTGTGAGGGGCAGGTCATGCCTCACAAATTTTATTGAGTTCTTTGAGGAGGCGTCAAGACAGGTCGACGAAGGTCGAGCAATGGATGTGGTATATATGGATTTCAGCAAGGCATTTGATAAGGTTCCCCATGGTAGGCTCATTCATAAAGTCAGGAGGTATAGGATACAGGGAGATTTGACTGTCTGGATTCAGAATTGGTTGGCTGACAGAAGGCAGAGAGTGCTTGTAGATGAAAAGTATTCTACCTGGAGGTCAGTGTTGAGTGGGGTCCCACATAGCTCTGTTCTTGGGCATCTGCTCTTTGTATTTTTTTATTAATGACTTAGATGAGGAGGTTGAGGGGTGGGTTAGTAAATTTGCAGATGACACAAAGGTTGGAGGTGTCGTTGATAGTATAGAGGGCTACAGCAGGCTGCAGCGCGACATAAACAGGATGCAGAGCTGGGCTGAGAAATGGCAGATGGAGTTCAACCTGAATAAATGCAAAATGATGCATTTTGGAAGGCGAACTCGAATGCTGAATATAAGATTAAATACAGGATTCTTGGCAGTGTGGAGGAACATTGGGATCTGGATGTGCAAGTACATAGATCCCTCAAAGTTGCCACACAAGTGGATAGGGTTGTTCAGAAAGTATATGGTGTTTTAGCTTTCATTAACAGGGAGATCGAGTTTCAGAGCTGCGAGGTTTTGCTGCAGCTCTACAAGTCCCTGGTGAGACCACACTTGGAATATTGTGTCCAGTTCTGTTCGCCCTACTTTAGGAAAGATACAGAGGCTTTAGAGAGGGTGCAAGGAAGGTTTACCAGGATGCTGTCTGGACTGGAGGGCTTGCCTTATGAAGAAAGGTTGAAAATGCTTGGACTTTTCTCTCTGGAGAGAAGGAGGAAAAGAGGAGACCTGATCGAGGTATACAAGATAATGAGTGGAAGAGTTAGAGTCAATAGCCAGAGACCTTTCCTCAGGGTAGGATTGATGGGTACAAGGGGTCATAGATATAAAATATTCGGAGAAAGGTATAGCAGAGACGTCAGAGGTAGGTTCTTTATGCAGAGAGTTGTGAATACATGGAATGCGTTGCCAGCGGTGGTGGTGGAAGCAGAGTCATTGGGGATATTTAAGCGACTGCTGGACATACACATAGACAGCAGTGAGTTGAAGGGTGCGTAGGTTAAGTTATTATATTTTACATTAGGATTAAACCTCGGCACAACATCGTGGGCCAAAGGGCCTGTTCTGTGCTGTACTTTTCTATGTAATTCTATCTATATAAACTTTATGAAGGTCTATAAAATCATAAGGGGTATAGGTAAAGTTAACAGCAAAGGTATTTTCTCTTAGATAATGGAGTTCAAAATTAGAGGTGAAAGGACCAAGATTTAACGGGGAACTGGGGCAACCTTTTCAGACAGAAGTTGGTTTGTATGTGGAATGAACTGCCAGAGGAAGTGGTAGATGCAAGTACAGTTACAGTTACAATATTTAAAACACATTCAGATAGGCATATGAATTAGATTACTTACAGTGTGGAAACAGGCCCTTCGGCCCAACAAGTCCACACTGCCTCGCCGAAGCGCAACCCACCCGTACCCCTACCCCTACCCCTTAGCTACACTACAGAGAATTTAGCATGGCCAATTCACCTGACCTGCACATCTTTTGGATAGTGGGAGGAAACCGGAGCACCCGGAGGAAACCCACGCAGACACGGGGAGAATGTGCAAACTCCACACAGTCAGTCGCCTGAGGCAGGAATTGAACCCGGGTCTCTGGCGCTGTGAGGCAGCAGTGCTAACGAATTGAAAATGTTTAGAGGGATTGGGACCAATTGGAAGCAAATGAGATTCGTTCAGTTTGGGAAACCAGGTCCTCATGGATGAGTTGGAGAATGGAGGTTGCAGAATTCAGCAAAATAAATATTTATGTTTTGAAAATGGTCCACATCACAGAGAGGCAGTGCAGAAGTTCTTAGATAGTATGAGACTGGGGTAGAGGTGGTGTGGAGGCAAGGTGGCTCAGTGGTTAGCACTGCTGCTGGGTTCAATTCCAGCCTTGGATGACTGTCTGTATGGAGTTTGCACAATCTCCCTATGTCTGTGTGGGATTCCTCTGGGTGCTCCAGTTTCCTCCCACAATCCAAAGATGTGCAAGTTCGGTGCATTGGCCATGCTAAATTGCCCATAGTGTTCAGGGATGTATAGATTAGGTGCATTAGTCAGGGGTAAATGTAGGTCATCAGGTAAGTTACTCTTTGGAGGTCAGTATGGACTTGTTGGGCAAAATGGGCTGTTTCCACACGTAGGGATTCTATAAAGGTGGATACATTTCTGGGATCTGATCTCGTGTATCCCAGCACATTGTCAGGAGTTAAGGAGGAAATTGCACAGCTCCTCACAGAAATATCTGTGCCATCTGTAAATATGCGTGAGGTGCTGAATGACTGGCGAATGGTTAATGTTCTACCTTAAGAAGCGATGTAGGAAGAAGCCTCAGAGTGAGAGACCTGTGAGTCTGACTTTGGTGGTGGTAAGTTGTTGGAAGTGATTGAAAGTTATCAGTTGAAGAGGCAATAAATTATTAGGTTTTGTGTGAGGAAAATAGTGTCTCAGAAATTTCATTGAATTTTTTTGATGAAGTGACTGCTATGAAGTTAAATGCATGTACCGTACCTTTAAGCGAGAGTGAAAGCTGTTTCATACCGAGAGCTTGCAGGCACCTGCCATGTCACTAGCAGTCTCAGAGTGTGCTGGAAATGTTAAAATATGTAACATTTGCATGTGAAACAAAGACCTGAGTTTTGGTTGCTGTTTTTACACCAATTCGAATTTAACCAATCAGTTTAAACGATGCCCCAGGATATTAAAACACAAGTGGGTATGATTTATTGCTTTTGCCAAAATTGAACAAATGAGACGATCCAATGTTTGGGGTATAAAGAAGAAGGTATATTGAAAGTTAGACAGAGAGTAAACTGCCATCAGGTGAGATTGCTAGTCAAAACACTCTCTATCAAAGGTATATTTTTCATATGAAACATCTTTGCAGCAGAAGACAGAAGACAACCCAGGGAGATCTCCAGTAGAAAGAAGACAGACACTGATGATGATGTCAGTTGCTGTGTGGTTTTGAAATGAAGTTGATGGCATTTTGATATGGACTTTTATTGGAACAGTATATTGTTATACAGTTGGAGACAGATAACAAACATTTAGAGAAAGTGGACTTAGAGTTGTAAATAGTTGTTGTTAAATATGCACTTTTAATGTTAAAGGATAAATTGATATTTTTCTTTAAATAGTGGAATTTGGGAGTTCTATGTCAGTCATACTTTAACAGATTATGAGACAAGGTGAGCTTTTCTGCGTTTTTGGTTTAATTAACAGAAGGGTTCACCGCTGTGTCATAACATAACCAAGAAGATTGATGAGGCCAGTACAGCATTGTTTACTTGCACATTACTTTTGGGCGGCATGGTGGCTTGGTGGCTAGCACTGCTGCCTCACAGTGCCAGGGACCCGTGTTCGAATCCCACATTGGATAACTGTCTGTGTGGAGTTTACACATTCTCCCCATGTCTGCATGGGTTTCCTCCAGGTGCTCTGGTTTCCTTCCACAATCCAAAGATGTGCATGTTAGGTGAATTGGCCATACTAAATTGCCCGTAGTGTTAGATGTAGGGGAAGGGGTATGGGTGGGTGCGCTTTGGCGGGTCGGTGTGGACTTGTTGGGCCGAAGGGCCTGTTTCCACACTGTAAGTAATCTAAAAAAAATCTAAAAAAAAATCTAAATTGCCCATAGTGTTAGTTTCATTGGTCATGAATAAATATAGGGTAGGGGAATGGGTCTGGGTTGGTTGCTCTTTGGAGGGTCAGTGTGGACTTGTTGGTCCGAAGAGCCTGTTCCATACTGTAGGGAATCTAAACCCTTTGATAAGTTTCTGCATGATACACTAATAGTGAATTTTGTGTCAAAAAGCGCAGTGCTGGATAGCGGGCAGGCAGCATCCAAGGAGCAGGAGAGTCGACGTTCCAGCATAAGGTCTTCATTAGGAATTGGGAGGGGGGAGGTGGGACAAGCTGGCTGAGAGATAATTGGAAGGGTGTAGGGCTGGGGGCATGGTAGCTGGGAATGCAATAGTCAGTGAAGGTAGCATTGATGGTGATAGGGTTGGTTGTGATAGGGTGGAGCGGATAGCTGGGAAGAAAGGTGGACAGGTAGGACAGTTCAAAAGGGAGGTTGCCAATTTGGAGGGTTGAGGAAAAGGTGAGTGGAGGGGAGATGAGGAAACTGGTGAAATTGACATTGATTCCGTATGGTTGGAGGGTCAGAAGGCCGAACATGAGGCGTTCTTCTGTCAATCATCAAGTGGCTAGGATTTAGCAGTGGAGGAGGCCCATGACTTGCTTGTCCTTGACAGAGTGGGAGGGGGAGTTGAAGTGGTCAGCCACTGTGTGTTGGGGTTGTTTGGTGCATGTATTCCAGAGATGTTCAGCAGGTTGGTGTCCTGTCTCACCAATGTCAAGGAGACCACATTGAGAACAACAGACACAGTAGCTGAGTTGTTTGGATGCACAGGAAAATCTCTGCTGGGTGTGGAAAGAACGACGAATCATCCACCACCATTTCCCTGACCTACAATCTCCCCCACCCCTTTCAGCATTCCGCAGAGACGATTCCCTCTGTGACTCCCTCGTTAGGCTCACGTTCCCCCCCCGCACACACCCCTTCCCCCCACCAACCCACCCTCCACTCCTGGCACCTTCTCTTGCCACCATAAGTGGTGTAAAACCTGTGCCCACACCTCCCCACACACCTCCATCCAACATCGATACAACAGTACCGAGGGTCCTACCACTAATTATGTAAGTTCCTCCTTGAGCGGTATAATAGATAAGGTGAATTGCAGGTATACTCCACCCCGTGCCCTTCTCCCCGACCCCGAGGGTGGGGGATTTCAAAATTGGGCAACATATTTTTAAGGCAAAAGGAGAAAGATTTTAAAATGCCATGTGGAGCAACATTTTTTGCACAGAGAGTGATTCATGTATGGATTAACTTCCAGAGAAAATGGTGAATGCGGGTACAGTTACAGTGTTTAAAAGACATTTGGATAAGTAAGTTAATAATAAATTGTCAGAGAGGTATGGGCCAAGTGCAGGCAGGTGGGACGACTTTAGTTTCAGAACAGTTTTGGCATGAACTGGTTGGACCAAGGGGTCTAATTCCATGCTGTCTGACTCTATGCCTCTTTGTGATGGAAGCTTAGAGAAAACTGAGAGGCCTGGATAGAGTGGAGGTGGAGAAGGTGTTTCAACTAGTAGGACAGACTAGCACCCTAGGGCACAGCTGTAGGATGAAGGGATGACCATTGAGAACTGAAATGTGGAGGAATGTCTTCAGCCAAACAGTGCTGATTGTGTGGAGGTTGCTGTTGAGGGCTGTGGAGGTCAAGTCAGTCAGTGTATTCAAGAGGGATAGATAGGTGTTGATTAGTGAGAGGATCATCAGTTATGGGAGAAGGCAGGAGAATGAGGTTGAAAAACATTTCAAAAGGTAAAGCAGACTCGATGGGCCAAAAGCCTACTTCTGCTCCTATATCTTAGGGTGGCTTCAATCTGCACGTGAATTGAGCAAATCAAATCCGTAACAATACCACAAATAAGACATTCCTGGATTGTGTACAAGATGGTTTTCTGGATCGATCATTGAGGATGCAAATAGAGGGCAGCCATCCTGTACATTGTGTAACAGCTGGGACTGGTTTAGCTCAATTGGGTGATCGGTTGTTTTATGATGCAGAGTAATACCAACAACTCATTCTCAAGTCCTGTACCAGCTAAGATAACCATGAGGGTCCCAAATTCTTAATGCTGCCTCTTGGCTGAGGCACAGTGACACTCAGGTTAAAACACCATTCGACATCTCTCTCTCTCAACTGAGGGAGCAGTCCTATGGTCTTCTGAGACGATGGGGGGGCATCTTTACTTTCAAAATTTCAATTGTATAATGAAAAGGGAATAATTGATAATCCATCTATTTGAGACCCTTGTGGAACAATGAAGAACTTTGTGATAGAAATCTTCATTTAGATGGAAAGTGATCGAGTTGATTCTGAGACTAAGGTCCAAAATTGAAATAAAGGAAATTATGACGGTATGAGGCAAACGGGCTAGAATAACTCAGGGAACATAACTTAGATAACAACCCCAACCCGGGTTGACAAACAATACAAAGCACTTGGAGGAATTCCAACTGTTGTTCATTCTTATCTGGCTCAAAAGAAAATAGAAAAGGTGGCTCTGCCATGGCTAACAAGGGATATTAGGATTGGATGCAAGGAAGAGGTGTACAACTTGGCTAATAAGATCAGTGGACCTAAAAACTGGGAGTAGCTCAGATTTCAGCAAAAGAGGACAAGGGATTGACTGTGGGTAGCTTAGAGAAAACCTGCAAAACAACACTCCATCACCATCCTCTGTCTTCTATCTTTGAACCAGTTCTGTATCCAGTTGGCTAGTTCTCCCTGTATTCCATGAGATAGAACTAGAAAAATACAGCATAGAACAGGCCCTTAGGACCATGATGTTGTGCCGAGACTTAATCCTAATGTAAAATATAATAACTTAACCTGCGCACCCCCCAACTCACTGCTATCCATGTGCATGTCCAGGAGTCACTTAAATGTCCCCAATGACTCTGCTTCCACCACCACAGCTGGCAACGCATTCTGTGCATTCACAACACTCTGTGTAAAGAACCTACCTCTGATGTCTCCTTTATACCTTCCTCCTAATATCTTCAAAGTATGACTTCTCATACCGGTCAATCTTGCCCTGGGGAAAAGTCTCTGGCTACTGATTCTATTCATTCCTCTCATTATTTTGTGCACCTCGATGAGGTCTCCTCTCCTTCTCCTTCTCTCCAGAGAGAAAAGTCCGAGTTTATTCAACCTTTCTTCATACGGCAAGCCCTCCAATCCAGGCAGCATCCTGGTAAACCTTCTTTGCACCCTTTCCAAAGCCTCTGTATCTTTCCCACAGTAGGGCAACCAGAACTGGATGCAATATTCCAAGTGTGGTCTCACCAGGGACTCGTAGAACTGCAGCAAAACCTGGCAGCTCTTAAACACGATCCCCCTGTTAATGAAAGCCAAAACACCATATGATTTCTTAACAATCCTATCCATTTGGGTGGCAACTTTGAGGGTACTTTCACACCCAGATCACTCTGTTCCTCCACTCTGCCAAGAATCCTGTCTTTAATCCTATATTCAGCATTCGAGTTTTACCTTCCAAAATGCATCACTTCACATTTATCCAGGTTGAACTCCATCTGCCATTTCTCAGCCCAGTTCTGCATCCTGTCTATGTCACGCTGCAGCCTGCCCTCGATACTATCGATGACATCTCCAATCTTTGTGTCATCTGCAAATTTAATAACCCACCCCTCAACCTCCTCATCCAAGTCATTTATAAAAACTACAAAGAGAAGAGGCCCAAGAACAGATCTCTGTGGGACCCCACACAACACTGTCCTCCAGGCAGGATATTTTCCATCCACAACCACTCTCTGCCTTCTGTCAGCCAGTCAATTCTGAATCCAGACAGCAGATCTAACCTTGCTAACCTGTCTCCCATGGGGAACCTTGTCGAACGCCTTACTGAAGTCCATATAGATCACATCTACCGCTCTGCCCTCATTAATCCTCTTTGTTACTTCTTCAAAAAACTCAATCAAGTTTGTGAGACATGATTTCCCACACACAAAGCTATATTGACTATCAGTCCTTGCCTTTCTAAATACATGTACATCCTGTCCCTCAGGATTCCCTCCAAGAACTTGCCCACCACCGAGGTCAGGCTCATTGGTCTATAGTTCTCTGGCTTGTCTTTACCGCCCTTCTTAAACAGTGGCAGCACGTTAGCCAATCTCCAGACTTCCGCCACCTCACCTGTGACTATTGATGATACAATTGCCTCAGTAAGAGGCCCAGCAATCACTTCTCTAGCATCCCACAGAGTTCCCTGGATGTATTTCCAGGACTATCCTCCATCAGTACAGCTGTAATGCTATCCCTTATCAAAAACGCCACACCCGCTCCTCTCTTGCTTCCCTTTCTATCCTTCCTGTAGTATTTGTATTCTGAAACATTAAGCTGCTAGTCCTGCCCATCCCTGAGCTATGTTTCTGTAATTGCTATGATATCCCAGTCCTATGTTCCTAACCATGCCCTGAGTTCATTTGCTTTCCTTGCATTGAAATAAATGAGTTTAATTAATTAGTCCTACCTTGTACCTGCCTGCCCTTACTGTTTTGACTCGCTTCTGTTCTCAACTGTACCAGTCTTAGATTAATCTCTTTCCTCACTATCTCGCTGGGTCCCACCCCCCACCTTACTAGTTTAAATCCTCCCAAGCAGTTCCAGCAAATTTCCCTGCCAGTATATGATAAACAAAGAACAAAGAAAACTTACAACCCAGGAACAGGCCCTTCGGCCCTTCAAGCCTGAGCCGATCCAAATGTATTGTCTAAACCTGTTGGTCAATTCCTAAGCATCTGTATCCCTCTGCTCCTCACCTACCCATGCATCTGTCCAGATGCATTGTAAATGAATCTACCACGCCTGCCTCTACCACCTCTGCTGGCAACGCGTTCCAGACACTCACCACCCTCTGTGTGAAGTACTTCTTGCATGTATCCCCCTTAAACTTTCCACCTCTCTCCTTGAAAGTGTGACCTCTCATTACTGAATCCTTCACCCTGGGAAAAAGCTTGTCTCTAACCACCCTGTCTATACCCTTCATGATTTTGTAAACCTCAATCAGGTCCCCCCTCAATCTCCTTTTTCCTAATGAAAATAAACCTAACCGACTCAATCTCTCTTCATAGCTAGTACCTTCCATACCAGGCAACATCCTCGTAAACCTTCTCTGCACGCTGTCCAATGTGTCCACATCCTTTTGGTAATGTGGCGACCAGGACTGTACGCAATATTCTAAATGCAGTCGATCCAATGTCTTGTACAATGTTAACATGACTTGCCAGTTCTTATACTCAATACCCCGTCCAATGAAGGCAAGCATACTGTATGCCTTCTTGACCACTCTATCCACCTGTGTAGCAACCTTCAGGGTACAATGGACCTGCACTCCCAGATCTCTCACCCATCAACTTTTCCCAAGGCTCTTCCATTCATTGTATAATTTACTCTAGGATTAGACTTGCCTAAATGCATCACCTTACATTTGTCTGGATTGAAATCCATCTGACACTTTTCCGCTCAACTCTCCAGTCTATCTATGTTCTCCTATATTCTTTGACAGTCCCTTATACTTTCTGCTACTCCACTAATCTTCGTGTCATCTGCAAACTTGCTGCTCAAACCAACAATGCTCTCTTCCAAATCATTTATGCATATTACAAACAACAGTGGCCCCAATACTGACCTCTGTGGAACACCACTGGTCGCCTTTCTCAATTTCGAGAAATTCCTTTCAACTATTACCCTCTGTCTCCTGTTGCTCAACCAGTTCTTTGTCCAACTAGCTAGAACACCCTGCAAACAATGTGACTTCACTTTCTCCATTAGTTTACCATGGGGAACCTTATCAAATGCTTTACTAAAGTCCATGTATATGACATCAGTTGCCCTTCTTTCATCTATCAACTTGGTCAGTTCTTCGAAGAACTCTATTGGTAAGGCACAATCACCCCGCACAAAACCATGTTACCTATCACTGATAAGTCAATTATTTTCTAAATATAAATAGATTCTATCCCTCAGTACCCTCTCCAGCAAATTTCCCTCTTCAGTATATTAGTCCCCTTCCAATTCACGTGCAATCCATCCTTCTTGTACAGGTCACTTCTCCTACAAAACCGCTTCCAATGATCTAAAATGTGAATCCTTCTCCCATACACCAGCTCCTCAGTCATGCATTCATCTGCCCTATCCTCCTGTTCCTGCCCTCACTAGCTCATAGCACCAGGAGTAATCCAGATATTACTACTCTTGAGGACCTCCTTTTTAAATTCCTGCCAAACTCTCTGTAATTTCCCTTCAGAATCTCAACCTTTTCCCTTCCTATATCTTTGGTTCCAATGTGGACAATAACCTCTTGCTGGCTCCTCTGCCCCTTGAGAACATTCTGCAACCTTTCTGAGACATCCTTGATCCTTGCACCAGGGAAGCAACATACCATTCTTATTTTGTACTTTTTCCAATGGAGTTAAATTATTTTAAGTTCTTTCTTTTATTTTCTTTTTATTATAGTATTTGAATAAATTGTGTTTTGCTTAACATGGAGTAGATTGATCAGTCATATTGCTTCTACAACACAGCACATTACACTTGCCATTAAAATAAGGTTAGGTTATGATCTAAGCAAATGTCTTGAAATATATTGAGGGGATCTGGTCTAGTTCACAACACCGTAGGTACCATAGGTTACTGGGACAGTACGGTAGAGATGGGTAAGGGGGCTTGATTTCAGTTTAGGAGGTTGCCAGTATGTGTTGTGCCAGTTGTTTATAGTGCCACCTAGGGAGGCGCTAAGTGTCACGGAGTAGGGGTGACAGTGTGCTAGGTAAACAGTGTGCTAGCTTGTTAGGGTGCATAGTTGGTGAGATGCCAGGGTGTAAGCTAATAGGTGAGTAAGCAATTAGGTGCTCTTTAAGGCGAGCAGCATGTGGTTAGGATGCCAAGGTATCAGGTCAGTAGGGTGATAGCGGGGTATGCTACCTGTTGTGTAGTGGTAGGGAGCCAGTGGGGAAGGATCCCAGTTGGATAAGGGGTAAAGTCTCTCAAGTAAGTGCGGTTTCAGCTGGGAAGCGTGAAATATGCCAGGGTCCAGAGTGTCAGATGGAGTAGTGTGTCAACTGAGAAGAATGTCAGAATGCAAGGCAGCAAATGAATGGGATTTTGGGTAAATTGGAAGCTGAGTGAAATAAATTGAGAGTTGAGGACTGTGAGTGTCATATCAGGCAGTAAAGGAAAGGGTCAGGTGCAGGCAGTAGGGAAGAGGGTATCATGTCCAGTAGGGCAGGAAAGGAGAGATGTTGCTGGAGCAGGGAGGGATGGTTTGGTTCTGGTGGTCAGAGAAGGGTGGATGGGTGCAGTGGAGGGCAAGGAGTGACCGTGTCCAACACTGTGGGAGGAAAGTTGGTCGTGGATGGGGCAAGAAGCTTTGGGTCCAGAGGTCTGGGAAGCTAGACCTCAGAAATAGGTGTTAGACTCATAGGCATGGGGATGAGGAACCAGTAGTGCGTCCAATGATGGTGGAATGGGTGCTTGGGTTCTCAGTGGTCAAAGGGATTAGCACACCAGCAGTTGGTGAATCGGTACAAAAACAAACATTGCTTGAACGACTCAGCAGTCTGGCAGGATTTGTGGAGAGAAAGCAGATTCTGAAGTTCAGTCAGTGGACACGAAACGTTAATTTTGATTTCTCTCCATTGACATTGCCAAATCTGCTTATGTTTTTTCAACAATTTGAGTTTTGCTTTCTGATTTCCAGCTCCTGCAGTTCGTTGATTTATTCATGTAGGTGGTTGTGGGCAGAGCAAAGAGAGAGGTTCGTTCCTGGAGCATGTTGAGTCACAGTCTGGTGGATGTAAATGCTGTGCGAGAGATGAGTTTGGGGTGTGAGAACTAAGCATCCGATTCATTGAATAGCTACAAAGAAGCAAAAGAATGTATCTAAAACTTTCGTTTTTTGTGACTAACTGTTTACTTAATTTCAATAAAATGTCTGAAGTCCACAGATTGATGTGGAGAATTTCGTAAGTTTCCAGACATGGAGCAATTTCGCTGGGGAATTTCATTCTCCAGAGCAATTCCCTCCAAGTGTGCAACTGGGTGCCGTGCACAAATCAGATCTTGGCCGCAACCGCAATTGTCTGGTCAATTGTCTGGTCAACCTTTGGCCAATATTTTCTGAAGCAAACTAACGATTTTCGTGTATGTTTCTTTCAATTAATCAACTCACAGTGTCCTCTACAAAATGGAGACAAAGAAGAAAGAGGTTAACTTATTTGTGGAAAAGAGCACTGAGTCCGTAAGCTTGTTTCCTACCAGCCAATGAACTGTCATTTTAATTGTGTATTTATTGTGGAGATCACATCTTGATCATTGATGCACAGTAATGTTTTTCAATGGGGCGTAATGCATAGTCAAGGAATATCATCTCCTTTGCTGATGAGGAAATTTACAGCCTTGCAGTTTCAACCTCAACTTTATGAATTGAGACGTGTAATGTCTGTTCTTCCATTTTGTGTTCATTGTTTTGTACGCCATCTACTACAAGAGTATTTCTGTCAGTTCTTGCTTTTATTTTGATTGGCACATTTTTGTGACTCAGCTGCCTCCATACCGCCTCCAGCCGAGCATCTATTTCATTTCTTGTCGCAGTACATTCTTTGGCTTTCTAAACACCTTCTGTTTCACTTGCATGGAGACGATAATGCTTCTATCTTTAGCACATTTATTTTGAACCTCTTTGGTCTCCACTCAGATTCATTTTCTCACATGTTTCTGTGATCCTTGCCTCCAGATAAACCTCTCCAAGATCTTCAGTTAAACCTCTATTCAGTTATTTTCTGTCTACAGTTACCAGAGAATTCTCCACAACTGTCTTTCTATCTGTGAACCTCGCTCATTCCCCACCCGCCCAGATTTCCAAACTTTCTCAGAATCCAATCACTCCAGCACATTAGAACATAGAACATTACAGCGCAGTACAGGCCCTTTGGCCCTCGATGATGCACCAATGTGTGAAATTAATCTGATACCCATGTATATGTATATCCAATGCCCATTTAAATGCTCTTAACGTCAGCGAGTCTACTACTGTTCCAGGCAGGCTGCTCCAACTCCCCTGATACCTGTCCTATATCTATCACCCCTCAATTTAAAGCTATGTTAGCCTTCACCATCTGAGGAAAAAGGCTCTCACTATCCACCCTATCTAACCCTCTGATTATCATATTTGTCTCAATTAAGTCACCTCTCAACCTTCTTCTCTCCAACAAAAACAGCCTCAGTTCCCTCAGCCTTTCCTCTTAAGACCTTCCTTCCATTTCAGGCAACACACTAATAAATCTCCTTTGAACCCTTTCCAAAGCTTCCACATCCTTCGTTTAATGCGATGATTAGAACTGCATGCTACACTGCAGGTTCAGCCTTACCAGTGTCTTGTAAAGCTGAATCATGGTCTTGTGGCTCTGAAACTCAATCCCTCTACCAATAAATGCCAACACACTATATGCCTTCTTAACAACCCTATGAACATGGGTGGCATCTTTCAGGGATTTATGCACCTGGACACCGAGATCTCTCTGTTCATCTACACTGCTAAGAATTTTACCATTAGCCCAGTATTCTGCATTTCTGAAACTTCTTCCGAAGTGAACTACCTCACACTTTTCTGTATTAAACTCCATTTGTCACTTCTCCGCCGAGTTCTGCATCTTATCTATGGCCCTCTGTAACCTACAACATCTTTCTATACTGCAAATTTACTAACCCATCCCTTCTACACCCACCTCCAGATCAATTATAAAAATGACAAACAGCAACAGACACAAAACAGATTATTGCATCACATCACTGGTAACTGAGTTCTAGGATGAACATTTACTATCAACCACCACCCTCTGTCTTCTTTCAGCTCGCCAAACTACTAAATCACCTTCAATCCCGAACCTCTGTATTTTGTGCAATAGCCTACTGTGTGGAACCTTATCAAATGGCTTACTGAAGTTCATATGCACCATATCAATCGCTTTATCTTCATCCACCTGTTTTGTCAACTTCACGAAGAACTCAATAAGGTTAGTGAGGCATGACCTACCCTTCACAAAACCGCGTTGACTATCCCTCATCAAATTATTCCTTTCCAGATGATTATAAATGCTATCTCAGATAACCTTTTGAAACGCCTTACCCACAACTGAAGTAAGGCTCACTGGCCTATAATTAAGAGGGCTGTCCCGACTCCCCTTCTTAAACAAGAGAACAACATTTTCTATCCTCCAGTCTTCTGGCACTACTCCCGTCGACAACAATGACATAAAGATCAAAGCCAAATACTCTGCAATCTCCTCCCTGGCTTCCCAGAGAATCCTAGGATAAATCTCATCCATCCCAGGGGTCTTATCGATTTTCAGATCTTCGAAAATTGCTAAAATCTCCTCTTTGTTCAACTCAATCTCATCTAATCTTATAGCCTGTATCTCCATATTCTCACTAACATCGTCCTTTTCCAGTGTGAATATTGACGAAAAGTATTCAGTAAGTGCTTACCCTATGTCCTCAGATTTCACACACAACTTTTCACTACTATTTTTGATTGGCCCTCATCTTACTCTATTCAATCTTTTATTCCTGATATACCTATAGAAGGCCTTAGGGTTTTCCTTGATCCTATCTGCCAACAACTTCTCATGTCCCCTCCCAGCTCTTCTTAGCTCTCTCTTTTGGTCTATTCGAGCTAACTTAGAACCCTCAAGCCCCCTAACTGAGACTTCACATCTCTTCCTCATCTAAGCCTTCTTCTTCCTCTTGACAAGATCTTCAACTTTTTTAGTAAACCATGGCTCCCTGTCTCAACAACTACCTCCCTGCCAGATAGGTATATACTTATCAAGTAGAACTGTAGTAACTTGAATAAGGTCCACATTTCAAGTGTGTCCATCCCCTGTAGTTTCCTTCCCCATCCTATGCATCCTAAACCTTGCCTAATCGCATCACAATTTCCCTGCGCTATATACCCTATCCCTGCCCAATACTGTTGTAAACATAACCGAATTGTGGTCACTATCGCCAAAGTGCTCACCTACATCCAAATCTTACACCTGGCTGGGTTCATTACACAGTACCAAATCCAATGTGGCCTGGCCCCCTTGTTGGTCTATCTACATACTGTGTCACCAAACCCTCCTGCACACATTGAACAAAAACTAATCCATCTAAAGTACTTGAACTATAGTAATCTCAGTCAATATTGGAAAAGTGAAAGGCCCTCATAACAACTAACCTGTTACTCTCACTCCTATCGAGATTCATCTTTGCTATGCTTTCTCTACATCCCTGGAACAATTTGAAGGCTTATAGAAAACTCCCAACAGGGTGACCTCTCCTTCCCTGTTTCTAAACTCAGCTAAAACCATCACAGTGGATGTTGTTGTAATACTACCTTTGATTAACAATGCCACAACCATCCCTCTTTTACCATCTTCTCTGTTCTTTCTGAAACATCGAAATCCTGGAATCTGCAACAACCCACTCCTGTGCCTGCTCTATCCATGTCTGTGAAATGGCCACAACATCGAAATCCCAGGTACCAACCCATGCTGCAAGTTCACCCACCTTATTCCGGATGCTGCTAGCATTGAAGTACACGCATTTCAAACCAACTTCCTGATTGCCGGTGCCCTCTCGCGACCTTGTAAAGCTATCTCTGACCTCACTCCCCTCAACGTCCCGTGCCCTGGAACTAAAATTCAGGTTCCTGCTGAATCAGCTTAAATCCACCTGAAGAGCATTAGCAGATATTCCACCCCCCCCCCCCCAGGATATTGATACCCCTCTAGTTCAGGTGAAGACCGTCCTGTTTGTAGAGGTCTGACCTACTGCAGAAAGAGCTCCAGTTATTCAAAAATCCAAAATCCTCCCTCCTGCATTATCCCTGCAGCCACATGTTCAGCTCCACTCTCTCCCTATTCCTCGCCTCTCTAGCACATAGCACAGGCAACAGACCAGACATAACAAATCTGTTTGTTCTAGCTCTAAGCTTCCATCCTAGCCCCCTGAATTTCTGCCTCAGATCCCAACCTTTCTTCCTACTAATGTTGTTGGTGCTTATGTGGCCTACAATTTGGGGCTTCTCCTCCTCCCCCTTAAGGATCCCGAAAACATGATCAGAGAAATCACGAACCCTGGTACCTGGGAGGCAACACACCAACTGTGAGTCTCTTTTGTTGCCACAAAACCTGTCCCACTAACTGTGGAGTCCTCAATTACTAAAGCTGTGCTCCTCTTCCCTCTTTCCTCTGAGCAACAGGGACAGAATCTGTGCCAGAGACCTGTACCCCATTGCTTACCCTGGTAAGTCCCCCCTCCCACCAACAGTATCCAAAATGGTAACCTTATTGTTGAGGGAAACCACCTAGGAGATCCCTGCACTGCCTGCTGGTCCCGTTCCTAAGCCATCTCACTTCTTCATGTGGCTGTAGATTAACTACCTCCCTGTAACTCCTCTCAATACCCCCCTCCACCTCCTGAATGATCAATGATCAGAAGTTCATCCAGGTCCAGCTCCAGTTCCCTAACATGGTTCTCAAGGAGTCGGAGTTGGGTGCACATTCTGATAAATGTCTGCTGCATTGGCTTTGATTTCTTACCTGCATGTGCATATCTCTTGTCATGTTTGTAGGTGCTGGTTTGTTTGTGTCTCTGAATATATATTAACTGGCTGTTATATTTACATCCCTTTTCAGAAAACTGGGAGGTTCTCCATGTTAACAAAACTAAGTGCCTTCAAAATGTCAGTTTTTCTGGCAATGGATACTGAAATCAGATTTCTGAGTCAGAGGTCAAATCATCAGTTTTTCTAACAATTGCACTAGTTGTTTGAGAAGCACAATCAATGGGTACTTTGCCATTTGCTTCAACTGTGCTCTGAATTTACTTTGTATGATTGCATATATGCAAGTGTTTGTGCAACAACTGAGGAGCTGAAGCATAAATCCCAATTCACGCAATATGTAATATTGTCCTACTGTACCACTAGTCAGCCATATAGTTTGATAATAGATGGAGTAAAACAGGAAAAGTGCCCATAATACTATAAAATTTCCTGATAGAACAAACATTAAAATGATTGATTTTTTCCTGTTCTCCATCTCTGTATCTTTCTCATTCCGTTTGTTAGGTTGCAAGCGAAGTCTCTGGCGAGCTCGGCTTGTCATTAAGATTTGCCTGACGGTTAGAACATTGAACAACAGAACCAGAATAAATGGAATACATGGAGTGACAACATAATGTATGAGTTCAATTGCTCTCCAAAGTTGAGAAAAACGAATACTCGTTGTTACAACACAAAACCAAGGGTCATTTACAAGCCTGTATTCACTTGTGTACATAAAGTACCAAAAAATATTCTTCAAACAGCTTAGCATTGAAATTGTTGCTATTACGATAATCGCTGTTTTCTCATTGGAATATTTCAATTTGAGTTTCTGGCAACAGATTACGACAAATCGATCAAATGTGAAAGTTACAGTGAACCACACCGAACAATCAGTTGTTGCATAAAGTAAGATGGCATGAATATTACATGCTTTAATGGACTTCACAAAATAAAGCTCCCCCCAATAACAAACAGGAATTTGTCTCAGAATTAAATCAAAGGTAATGACTAGTAGATCCGCCAATGCCATGGCCAACAGATAGCGAGTGATGCACTTAGAGAGGCCACACCTTCCACGAGATAGAATCACAATAGCTACTACATTAACTGTAAGGAATAAGATGAGACACAACAATTAATCATCCCCATTAGCAAAGGCAACTGTTTAATAGTGTTGATGTAGGAATGTTAGAGTTGAACTTATCATAGAACATAGAACATAACAGCGCAGTACAGGCCCTTCAGCCCTTGATGTTACGCCAACCTGTGAAACCAATCTGAAGCCAATCTAGCCTACACTGTTCCATTTTCATCCAGATGTCTATCCAATGATCATTTAAATGCCCTTAAAGTTGGTGCAGGCAGTGCATGCTATTCCCCTACTACTCCGAGTAAAGGCACTAATTCTGACATCTGTCCTATATCTACCACCCTTCACTTTAAAGCTATGCTCCCATGTGCTAGCCATTACCATCCAAGGAAAAATGCTCTCACTGTCCACCCTATCTAGCCCTCTAATTTTCTTGTATGTCTCAATTAAGTCACCTCTCAACCTTCTTCTCTCCAACAAAAACTGCCTCAGGTCTCTCAGCCTTTCCTCATAAGACCCTCCCTCCATACCAGGCAACATCCTAGTAAATCTCCTCTGAACCCTTTTCCAAAGCTTGCACATCCTTCCCATAATGCGATGACCAGATCTGTACACAATGCTCCAAGTGCAGCCACACTCAAGTTTTGTACAGCTGCAGCATGACCTCATGGTTCCAAAACTCAACCTTCCACTAATAAAAGCTAACACACTGTACGCCTTCTTAACAACTCTATCAACCTAGGTGGCAATTTTCAGGGATCTATGTTCATGGACACCGAAATCTCTCTGTTCATCTACAAAGAATCTTACCATTAGCCCAGTACTCTGCATTCTTGTTGCTCCTTCCAAAATGAATCACCTCACACTTTTCTGCATTTCACTCCATTTTCAATCTCTCAGCCCAGTCCTGCAGCTTATTTATGCCCCTCTGTAATCTATAATATCCTTCGTCACTATCCACAACTCCACCATCCGCAAATTTACTAACCCATCCTTCTATGCCCTCATCGAGGTCGTTTATAAAAATGAAAAATAGCAGTGGGCCAAAACAGATCCTTGCAGTACACCGCGAGTAACTGAACTCCAGGATGAATATTTCCAATCAACCGCCATCCTGTTTTCTTTCAGTTAGCTAATTTCTGGTCCAAACCACTAAATCACCCTCAATCCCATGCCTACATATTTTGTGCAATAGCCTACCGTAGTGAACCTTATCAAATGCCTTACTGAAATTTATATACACCACTTTACCCTCATCTACCTATTTGGTCACCTTCTCAAAGAACTCAATAGGTTTGTGAGGCATAACCTACCCTTCACAAAACCATGTTGACTATACCTAATCATCTTATTACTTTCCAGTGATTATAAATCTTTTCTCTTATAACTTTTTCCAACACTTTACCCACAACTGAAGTAAGGTTCACTGGCCTATAATTATCAGGGTTATCTCTACTCCCTTTCTTGAACATTTGCTCTCCTTCAGTCTTCTTGTACTAATCCTATAGACAATGACAATATAAAGATCAAAGCCAAAGGTTCAGCAATCTCCTCCCTGGCTTCCCAGAGAATCCTAGGATAAATCCCATCCAGCCCAGTGGACTTAACTATTTTTAAACTTTCCAGAATTAAGACCTCTTACATTGAAATAAATGCAGTGTAATTTATCAGTTCTATCTTGCTGTCTGCCTTGCACTTGCCTGCTTTCACTGTTTGACTTCTCAACTTCCCAAACGTATCTCTTTCTCGCTATCTTTTCCAGTTTATTCTTACTCCCTTACTAGTTTAACACCTCCTGAGTAGCAGTCACAATTCTCCATATTAGTCTCCTTCCAATTCACCATCCTTCTTTTGCAAGTCATTTTTGCCCCAGAAGAGATGTGGCCAAATGATTAAGTAAGGGTAAAATCAAGAAGGATAATAAATTATTCACTGATAAACATGAGATATTGTGCTCTCAAATACAAATTGGGAAATGTTGGATAAGCAAGAAGTGTTGACAGACAGATGATGTGATTTTGATTTGATTTATCATGGTCACATCTATGTAAATACAGTTTTGTGAACAGAACAGGCAGAGGCCATAAAGATCATAAAGATTATTGGGTGAAAAGTATGGAACAGTGATAAGGAATATTACAGTAAGATCTGCTGTGGGGAGCTTGCAAGGAGTCATCCAGTGTTGGGGCCATCTTGAATCAGATACCTCCATGACCAACTGTTTTCCTTGTTCTGTAATTATTTACTTCATTTAATAAACTATCTCGTGAGTTCATGAATTATCCAGACCAGTGACCTCAGCTCAACTTCATGCACTTGACCATGTAACAGGAAAGGCAAGGTCTGATTAAGGTTGGTCAACATGGTTTTGTGCATGGGAAATCATGTCTCACAAACTTGATCGAGTTTTTTGAAGTAGTAACAAAGAGGATTGATGAGGGCAGAGCTGTGGGTGTGATCTATATGGACTTCAGTAAGGGGTTCGACAAGGTTCCACATGGGAGATTGGTTAGCAAGGTTAGATGTCACGGAATACAGGGAGAATTATCCATTTGGATACAGAACTGGCTCAAAGGCTGAAGACAGAGGGTGGTGGTGGAGGGTTGTTTTTCAGACTGGAGGCCTGTGACCAGTGGAGTGCCACAAGGATCGGTGCTGGGTCCTCTACTCTTTGTCATTTACATAAGTGATTTGGATGCGAGCACAAGAGGTACAGATAGTAAGTTTGCAGATGACACCAAAATTGGAGGTGTAGTGGACAGTGAAGAGGGTTACCAAAGATTACAACAGGATCTTGACCAGATGGACCAATGGGTTGAGAAGTGGCAAATGAAGTTTAATTCAGATAAATGCGAGGTGCTGCATTTTGGGAAAGCAAATCTTAGCAGGACTTACACACTTTATGGTAAGGTCCTAGGGAGTGTTGCTGAACAAAGAGACCTTAGAGTGTAGATTCATAGCTCCTTGAAAGTGAAGTTTCAGGTTGATAGGATAGTGAAGAAGGCGCTTGGTATGCTTACCTTTATTGGCCAGAGTATTGAGTACAGGAGTCAGGAGGTCATGTTGCGGCTGTACAGGACATTGGTTAGGCCAGTGTTGGAATATTGTGAGTAATTCTGGTCTCCTTCCTATCGGAAAGATGTTGTGAAATTTGAAAGGGTTCAGAAAAGACTTACAAGTATGTTGCTAAGGTTGGAGGATTTGAGCTATAGGGAGAGGGTGAACAGGCTGGGGCTGTTTCCCTTGGAGCGTTGGAGGGGCATGGATAGGGTAAATATGCAAAGTCTTTTCACTGGGGTCAGGGTGTGCAGAACTAGAGGGCATAGGTTTAGGGTGAGAGGGGAAAGATATAAAAGAGACCTACGGGGCAACGTTTTCACACAGAGAGTGGTACGTGTATGGAATGAGTTGCCAGAGGAAGTGGTGGAGGCTGTTACAATTGCAACATTTAAGAGACACTTAGATGGGTATATGAATAGGAAGGGTTTGGAGTGATATGGACTGGGTGCTGGCATGTGGTACTAGATTGGGTTGGGATATACAGTTGGCATGGACGGGTTGGACTGAAGAGTCTGTTTCCATGCTGTACATCTCTATGACTCTGAATCTATGACAGAGATTTTCAATTGAAAGATGACAACAGCATCTGAGTGTTAGAGTGTGACCTTGATTAGACAGCACCATAAGCATATATTTTATATGTCTAATTGCCCTGAGCAAACATAAAATATCAAAGATCAAAACTGCTTTAACAGCTAAAAGAATGACAAACACAGAAACAATACAGTGAAAGAAAGCATACAATGGACTAAGTCAAGGGAGAATAATTCATGACAAAGGCATTAACAATCCTATGCAGTTAGGGTTGAGCATAACATTATGTTGACTTTTTATGTTACTTTGCTTGATCACTGTTGTGTTGTAACAGAATGGGCAGAGGGGCTGATTGGTTCCATGGTTGTTTTTCTGAAGAAACGCGACTGTTTGTTCCTCAACGTTGAAACTCCTTGACGACAGGCACTTCTCCAATTCCATGTATCCAAGGTTTGTTTTTGTGCAATCCATTATAATCAGAGTTGTAAACTTTGAAATTGTCTTTCAAATTGACTTTTTAATCTGAGTTCGGCATGTCTCTGGTCCTAGTTTCTGTGTCCAGCTGACAACAGATTATACATCTTGCATCCAATAACTCTCCAACTGAATCACATGATTCATGAGCCAGTGAAGCTGAACTCCCATAATCATGCTCGCTATATAACATTTGACAAGAAGCTTGGTGCTGGAAATATAGTGTAGCGACATCATATTTGCAGGTATAATTCAGACAATGACAAGGGAAGGCTTCTATCTTTTTGAGAAGATTTGTAGCTCAGGTTAAGGTTCTGGATGTAGGTTTTCTCGATGAGCTGGAAGGTTCATTTCCAGATGTTTTGTCACCATAGTAGGTGACATCTTCAGTGGGCCACCGGGCAAAGCACTGTTGATAATTCCTGCTTTCTATTTATATATTTGTGTTTCTTTGGATTGGTGGTGTCATTTCCTGTGCTTACGTCATTTCCCGTGGCAATGTCATTTCCTGTTCTTTTTCTCAGGGGGTGGTCGATGGGGTCTAAACCGATGTCTTTGTTGAGGCTTCTATCTTTCATCAGATTTGAGAAATATTCAAGTCTTGTTCCATAGAAAAGTGGAAGAAGCACTGCCTGCCAGTTTTAACATTGTTATAGAGTCCTACAGCACAGGTGCTTCAGTGCAAATTAGTCCATGCCAACCAAAACATCCATCCATTCTAACACAATTTTCCTGCACTTGGACTATATCCTTCCAAACCTTTCATCTTCATGTATTTGTTCCATGCCCTTTAAATGTTGTTAATTTACCCATCTGCTGGCAGTTCAATCCACAGGCGATCAGCCTCTGGGTAAAAAAGTTACCTCTCAGGTCCCCATTTATTCCTTCACCTCTAACCTTAAACTAATGCCCTCTAGTCGTCAATTCCCCAACCCTGAAAAAAGACTGAGTGAATTAACACTATCCAAGCCTCTTATGATCCTATACACTTCTATATGATACCTCCTCAGACTCCTATATTATAGAGGAAATAGACCTAGCTTCTGTAAACTCTCCCCATAACTCAGTTACTTGAGTCCTGGCAACATCCTTGTAAAATTATTCTGCACTCTTTCCAGTTTAATAGCATTCTTCCTATAGCAAGGTGACCAAAACTGAGCACAATACTCCAAGTGCGGCCCAACCAATGTCCTGTAGAATATCAATATAATATCTCAACTCAATGCCCTGACTGATGAAGGCCAGCGTGCCAAAAACCTTCTTCACTACCCTGTCTACCTGTGACTCCACTTTCAGAGAACTGTGCACCTGAACTCCAACATCCCTCTGTCCCACTACATTCCTTAAGGCCCAACCATTCACCATGAAACTCCGAACTTGATTTAATTTTCCAAAATATAACGCCTTACACCTGTCTCTTTTAAACTACATTTAAATCTCTCAGCCTAATTCCACTGCTGATCAAGATCCTGCTGCAATTTCTGATAACCTTCCTCACTTTCCACAATACAGACTAATTACGTATCATCACCAAACTTACTCTTCATTCCTTGTACATTCTAATCCAAATCATTGATATAGAAAACAAACAACAATGGGACCAGCACTGACCCTTGAGGCAAATCACTTATCATAGGCCTTCAGTCTGAAAAGCATCCTTCCACTATTACCCTCTGCCTCCTACCAGCAATTTGCCAGCTCCCCTTGGATTCGTTGCAATCTAAACTTTGAGAGCAGCCTACCATGTGGAACCTTATCAAAGGCCTTACCGAAACCCATTTTGACCACGTCTCCTGCCTGCTTTTATCAACATTCCTGGTCACTTCATGAAAGAGCTCTAACAAATTTGTGAGGCATGATCTTACACTCACAAAGCCACGCTGACTGCTCCTCATCAAATCTCGTTTTTTTCCAAATTGCATGTATATCCTCTCCCTCAGAATGGTCTCAAATAACTTACCTACCACACATGTAAGGGTTACTGTTCTATCGTTTCCAGGTTTTGTTTTTTTGCTGCTCTTTATTAAGGGCACAAGAATTGCTGTCTTCCTGTCTTCCGGGACCTCACCCGTGGCTAACAATGATGCAAACATATCAGCAAAGGGTCCCCCACAATTTTTTTCCCTTGCCTTTTACAGTGTTAGTGGGTACATCTGAGGATCTAAAATTTGAATTTAGGCAACAAGTATATGTAGATTTTTATTTACCACAAAATAGTTTACCACTTTAAAAAGAATACTATTAACTGTTCTGTTGATTTGCAGAATTAAGCTGAAATTCAAAGATAAGAGGACAATAGAGTTTTCATAAAATGAATACTGACACATTACTTGACCATTTGAACTAACCTTGGGCTGATACATGGCATGACAATTTATGGAAATAAGATATCTTTTCCAAAGAATACCATTGGATTAGCCTGTGTTCAATCATGTTACCATGTTAGAGTTGATTGGACTTATCTTGTAATTAAGGACCCTTTCCCAGGAAATATCATTGGATTAACTTGCTATCAATCAAGTCACCTCATTATATGTGATTGGTCTTTCTTGTAATTAAGGCTGCACTATTTCTTAAAAAACATATAAATCATGTGTAATTTTCAAATGTAATTGCGCAACGAAACACAGAAGCTTCAATCACTGTGCTGCTGGATTGAATTGCGTCGACATACCTTAATTCAATCCCTTGCTTTTGTACAGACCGCATTTGTCGATTCTTTTGAGGGGCCTTGGGGTTGGGGGGGTGGTGGGGGGAGTCATAGATCTTCACATCTGGTCAGGACCAGGAAATGTATCCAACTTTATACATCCTAATATGTCCAACACCTCCTATGCTGTGATATGGACTGTCCACAACATATCCCCAAGTTTCCAAGTCACCATGTCTTTCTCCACGATAAACACAGCAGAGGAATATTCGTTAACAACTTTGCCATCTGCAAGGTTCCACACATACGAGTCCATTATGGTTCATGAGAGTTCCTATTCTCTCTCTAGTTATTCCTTCTCCTTCAAAATATTAGAAGAATCTCTTTGGATTCACCCTAATCTTCTCAGCATAGGATATCTTATGCCCCCTTTTCGTCTTGTGATTTCTTTCTTCAGTAAACTCCTGTATCCCCTATATATCCCAAGGCATTCCCTTGATCCTAGTCGCCTGTACTTCATCTATGCCTTCTTCGTTTTGCTGGTCAAAGTCTCAATATTTCATGTCATCCAGGTTTGCCCACTCCTGCCAACCTTGCCCTTCACCCCCCACCGGAATATGTGAACCTTGGACTCTAGCTATCACACTTCTAAAGGCCTCCCACTTGCTGGAGGTCACTCTGTTTTCAAACAAACTACTCCAATCAACCCCTGCGAGCTCCTGTCTAATTCCATCAGAATTCACCTTGCCCCAATTTAGAATTTGAAACTGTAGACCAGTTTTGTCCCTCTCCATAACTATTTTAAGCTTAATAGAACGATGGTCATTGGTCCCAAAGTTCTCCCCCGCTGTCACTTCAGTCACCTGTCCTGCTCCATTTCTGATGAGTAGATTGACGTTTGCCCCTTCCCACATAGGACCGTCTTCACACTGCTTGAGGAAACTTTCCTGAACACACTTAACAAATTCAAAACAATATAAGCTCTTAACAGTCCGGCAGTTCCTGTCTATGTTAGGAAATCCTTTACTATGACAACTTAGCAAGTTTGCTGATGACACAAAGGTTGGAGATGTCGTTGACAATATATTGTAGGCTGCAGCGTGACATTGACAGGATGTTCTATGTTCTATAACAGCAGTGCTTGTGTATCTGAGAGAGAACAGCAGTGCCTCTGCGGAAAGGAGAGAACAGCAGTGCCTGTGTATCTGAGAGAGAACAACAGTGTATTTGTATTTGAGAGAGAACAGCAGGACCTGTGTATCGCAGAGGGACCTGTGTCCACTATAGGGAACAACATTCACTGTGTATAATGTACAGAACAACAGTCCTTGTGGAGAATTTAGAGAACAATGGTCCAGCAAATACTGCAGAGAACACCAGACCCTGTGTACAGTGTAGAGAAAGGCAGTCTCTGCATACAATGTCTAGAATAGCAGAGCCTTTGTACATTGTAGAGACCAGCAGTCGCTGTGTATAGTGTAGAGGGCAGTCATCGCTCTTTACAATACAGAGATCTGGAGACCTTGTGTATAACACAGAGAACAACAGTCCCTGTGTATAATATAGAGAACAGCAGTCCCTGCGCGCAGTGCAGAGAACAGCGGTCACTGTGTACAATGTCGTGAACAACAGTCCATGTGAACAATATAGAGAAGAGCAGTGCCTCTGTAACTTGCAGAGATGGGCTGAGAGGTGGCAGATGGAGTTCAACCTGGATAAATGCGAAGTGATGCATTCTGGAATGTCGAACTTGAAAGTTGAGTACAGGATTAAAGACAGGATTCTTGGCAGTGTGGAGGAACAGCAGGATCTTGGTGTGCAGGTACATAGATCCCTTAAAATTGCCACCCAAGTGGACAGGGTTGTTAAGAAAGCATATGGTGTTTTGGCTTTCATTAACAGGGGGATTGAGTTTAAGAGTCGTGAGATCTTGTTGCAGGTCTATAAAACTTTGGTTAGACTGCACTTGGAATACTGTGTCCAGTTCTGTCGCCCTACTATAGCAAAAATGTGGATGTTTTGGAGAGGGTTCAGAGGAGGTTTACCAGGATGCTGCCTGGAATGGAGGGCTTATCTAACTGGTTGACTGAGCTCGGAAATTTTTCATTGGAAAAAAGAAGGAAGAGAGGGGACCTAATTGAGGTGTACAAGATAATGAGAGGCATAGATAGAGTTGATAGCCAGAGACTTTTTCCCAGGGCAGAAATTGTTAACACGAGGGGTCATAGTTTTAAGCTGTTTGGTGGAAAGTATAAAGGGGAGAGCTGGGTTCTTTCCGCAGAGAGTTGTGAGAGCATGGAATGCGTTGCCAGCAGCAGTTGTAGAAGCAAGGTCATTGGGGATATTTAAGAGACTGTTGGACATGCATATGGTCACAGAAATTTGAGGGTTCATATATTAGGTTTACCTTACATGAGGATCAATGGTCGGCATAATATCGTGGGCTGAAGGGCCTGTTCTGTGCTATACCGTTCTATGTTCTATGTATTCCTCCTCCGAGTCTCCCCACTGTCTCTGCATATTTTTCCTATAATTTCCGTTGACCATTTGGGGGCCTATAGCACAACTCAAAACATCATCACCAACTTCTTATTTATTCGCTCCACCCACAAAGCCTCACTGTATGATTCCTTAGTTATTTCCTCTCTGATTACTGATGTGACCCTCCCCTTAATCAAAAATGTAACTCCCCCCTCCCCTCTTTCCTCCACCTCTATCCTGCCTAAAGCACCTGTACCTGGCACATTAAGCTGCCAGTCCTGTCCCTCCTTTAGCCATGTTTCTTTAATGATTATGATATTCTAGTCCCATGTACCTGACCACGCCCTGAGTTCATCGGCCTTACCTGTCAGCCCTCTTGCATTAAAATAGATTCCGTTTCATCCAACAGGTATTCCTCGCTCCCTGCAATGTTCTGGTCTGATCTGTCTCTTCAATGTGCTATTTCTGATTGCTGCACCTCATTCCAAACTTGCATTTGCCTCCCTGTTGTTGAGATTCAAATTCATTCAAATTCACCCTTATAACGCTCGCAAATCTGTACTGTCAGGACCCCTCCAGTTCAGGTACTACCTGTTCCTTTTCAACAGGTCACCTCTGTCTCCAAAAAGATCCCAATGATCTCAAGATCTGAATCCCTGCACCAATTCTTTAGACACACATTCACCTGCCAAATGCTCCTGTTCTTACCCTGACTAGCACATGGCACTGGAAGTAATCCTGAAATCACGAGCGTTGAGAATTTTTTAACAGGTTTTTTTCCTAGCTCTCCATAATCACCCTGCAGAACCTCATCCCTATTAATACTTGTGTCTTTCTTGCCAATGTACACAATGACTTCTAGCTGTTCACCCTCCCCATTAAGTACATTCTGCAGCCGCTCGAAGACATCACCAAGGTCCTCACACCCAGGAGGCATCACACCATCCTGAATACCTTTTTGTGGCCACAGAATCTCCTACCTGTCCCCGTCACTATCGAGTTTCTTATCACTTATCACTTCAGTACTGTTACCCTTTCCTGCTGAGCCCCATCGACTGGCTACTGCTGCTTTCCGGTGAATGGTTCCCCCCACCAATAGTATCCAGAATGGTACACTTGCTTTCAAGAGAAAAGGCCACAGGGGATTCCTGCAATCCCTGCCTACTCCCTTTGCCCTTCCTGGTGGTCACCCAGCTACTCTCTGCCCGCAGCATCGGTGTTACCACCTCACTAAAACTCTTATCCATGAAGTGCTTTGCACCATGGGTGATCCTGAGTGCATTCAACTCCTGCTACAGCTTCATAACATGGAATTGCAGCTGGGTTCACTTCTCATAGAGTCATAGAGATGCACAGCATGGAAACAGACCCTTCAGTCCAACCTGTCCATGCTGACCAGATATCCCAACCCAATCTAGTCCTACCTGCTAGGACCCACCCCATATCCCTCCACACACTTCCTATACATATACCCATCCAGATGCTTTTTAAATGTTGCAATTGTACTAGCCTGCATCACTTCCTCAAGCAGCTCATTCCATACATGTACCACCTTCTGCATGAAAACGTTGCCCCTTAGATCTCTTTTATATCTTTCTCTTCTCACCTTAAACCTATGCCATCTAGTTCTGGATTCCCCCACCCAAGGAAAAGACTTTGTCTATTTATCCTATCTATGCCCCTCATGATTTTGTAAACCTCTTTTAGGTCACCCCTCAGCCTCCGAAACTTCAGGGAAAACAGCCCCAGCCTGTTCAGCCTCTCCCAATAGCTCAAATCCTCCAACCCTGGCAACATCCTTGTAAATCTTTTCTGAACCCTTTCAAGTTTCAAAACATCTTTCCAAGAGGAAGGAGACCTGAATTACATGCAATATTCCAAAAGTGGCCTAACACTGTCCTGCAACATGACCTCCCAACTCCTGTACTCAATAGTCTGACCAATAAAAGAAAAAAACCAAACTCCTTCTTTATTATCCTATCTTCCTGTGACTCCACTTTCAAGGAGCTATGAACCTGCACTCTAAGGTCTCATTGTTCACCAACACCTCCCGACGACCTTACCATTAAAATCTCCCTGAGCTCCCACATCCTGCAGGAAGAGCGAAGCTCAGTTATTCTGAAATAAACTTCATGCGCTTTCCAAAATTTATGAATGAATGCAAATTTTCAGAACACGGACCTTGCTTTTGCCAAGTGATTGTCATATCATCATCCAGCATATTGGGATTAAGAAGATAGCATGACAACATTAGCTCTGCAGTGATCAACAGGCAGTGCTACTCGTAATGAATGTCAGGACATTCAATGTCTGGCCTGAGGCTACTTAGTACAAATCTCATATCTTTTCCACATTCTATTTCAGACCAAAGTGTTCAAAACTACATGAGGTTTGCAAACACAGGTTTGCATCAGTTGCCATTCAATATAATCTGTGCATCATGATCTTTGAAGTTCTACTGGAGGCTGACCATAACGTGAATTGGAAACAACAATGGAGGCAGTATGAAATATTTCTTCATGTCGCTGGTGGAAGGAACATCTCCAATGCCAGACCACTTTCTATCACACTGGTCATCATTCCACCATGAGACGAGTGAATGGCAATGATCACCTCATCAGGGCAATTACCATGATACTGAACTTGTGACAGCCTTTCCAGAATTACTGTGTCTTTATGTGCTGCTGTACCCAGCCTACTCAGAAGAGAGTAACCCAGTTTACTGTTGTTGAATGAGAGAGGATTCCACAATAATGGTCACAGGTAGTCTGGTTCAATTTCTCGAGGTAAAAACAATGACTGCAGATGCTGGAAACCAGATTCTGGATTAGTGGTGCTGGAACAGCACAGCAGTTCAGGCAGCATCCAAGTAGCTTCAAAATCGATGTTTCGGGCAAGAAATGAGGCATTGAAATATCCTTGTAGCTTTGGAACACAGTGCTCAGGATCCAGATGAGGCAAGAGTGCTCATGAGTTCACTAACCATGTGACTCCCTCCCCACTGAAATCTTTAGGTGCACTGGTATCAGGTTCTAACGGCAAGCCCACAGAAAGCTGTTTTGTGGCCTGTGTGGCCTCCATTTGAGAAAGATTAGAAGCCATCTCTTGCCAAATGTGGTGTGGAAGTGCCTCAATACCATAATTAAATGTTAGATTTTGGTTTAAGAGATTGCACAAGTGTTCTGAGAAAAAGTCATGTGTATTTCTGAGGGTTGATTTCCATCTGTGAGAGAACGGATTTCATGCAGTTCATTTTAGAATCGTAGAAACATCATAGATGTTTGTCTTAAGCATTTGGATGGATGCTTGAAGATCATCAGCCTTAAGTTGTTTCAGTCATATTGAAATCATAAAATGAATAACAATTAAAACTTAGTCGATAAGAAGATACAGAATGGAATACAATCATGCATTGAAAAGAACAAAACATATCAGAGATAACAGAGGCATAGCTGCAGAGATAAAATAAGATTGTTAACTCACCCTTGGAATGTACACTAGACGCAGCTTAAAGAACAAAAATATCGCAGGCAACATTAATTCACAGAAACCATAAACAAGTTTGACATAATTAATAAGCGTAAATAAAAACTTACAAGGAACACCAACAGCAGCGAAGAGGGGATAGTACACTTTCTGAATCTTATAGAGGGATCTTAATATCTGAACCTGCACTGGAACTGTTGGCTTTTGTTGCACAGCCTGATTTCCATGCATCTTCCTGGTTAAAACTCACCACTGAGCTATTCTTGTGCTTAAAGCAACGTTTCATCTGTCTTGGAATGACTGTGTATGCAGGACACGTTATTTATACTGCAGGAAAACCTGCAACTGACACAGTTTGGCACCAGGTGGCTGCAATTACTCACAGTCATTAAACAAACAGCACATGTTGACCCCTTTGTTTCTCATACGCTTTAATATCTAACATTTATAACAATACTTCATCAGTATGAGGATAATGATGTTGAAATGGGACATTGTTTTAATAAACATCAAACTAAACAGAAAATTCATACTATAATGTCGCTGTTTAGTGAAAATTAAACTCAAGTGCAATCTGCTGCTTCAGCATTAATTGGGTTTCGGCTATTATTGTGTTTTTTTGTGCAAATTGTTCACACTTCATACTAATGTCAAGCATTTGCTGATCTGATACTGCTTTATAAATAAGTTGATTTAATGTTTATTCTTTTCACTGATTTCATCAATTAAGAGTTTCAACAGGGTGAGAAACAGGGAGTCATAAGAACAAGGAGCATGAGTAGGCCATTTGGCCCTTTGAGGTACCCTTGGCTTTGTGACCTTGGTATCACATCGTCAGGAGAAATTTCAGATATACTTCCTGTGACATCTCAGCTGCCTGATTTTCCAACGGCTTTTCAAACACAGTAGGCTGCACTCCTACTGAGCTACTGAACTCTCAGACAGAGAGAGCTTGTGTATGAGAGAGGGTCTGCTTGGGTGTATGAGTCTGTACGAGTATGTGTGGGTGTGTGTGTAGTGCAATGAGGTCACTTGTAGTGCACAATGAACCCAAGGTCTCAGTTGAGGCCATTCCTATGGGTACCAAACTTGGCTGGTTGCCTCTGCTCAGTCACATTGCGTTTTTGCCTGACTCGAAGTCCTCTCTCTCATACGCTCACACATACACTCCTCACACTCACACCATCACACGCACCCTCCCACAGACTTATATCCCATTACACTCACACACATGGACCCACTCTCACAGACACTCACAGCCCAACACACGCACCCAAATGCACACACTCACTCAATCTCCCCTGAGCACACAAACATATAAGTTTGTGGGGTGAACTTGTACTTGCAGAATTACATTTTATTTTGCTCAAACACTGCATAAATTCATATAAAATTCAGTAAATCCCACTTTAGAAATAGAATCAGTCTGACTAACACAGACAGACTTTAACTTCACATCTTCAATGCATTATTTGAGCTGAAATGGCACCCATTGTTAACAGTTATCATGAGAATATAATGTTTAAAAAGTTCTGAGATTTGCATATGAAGGAACCGAAACTGACATGATCATTACAACAGATGGAAGACTCAAGCTAAATTTGTTTAATATTACATTCCATGACACTGCAATCCTGTTGCTATGAATTCTGTGTTGTGTGATTCTGCTCCACAATCACCTGATGAAGAAGCAGCGCTCCGAAAGCTAGTGCCTCCAAATAAATCTGTTGGACTATCACTTGGTGGTGTGTGATTTTTAACTTTCCCCACCCCAGACCATCATCAGCACTTCCAAATCATAGTTGAAGAAGCAGTATAAAAGAAAGTGTTGTCTCAATTGTGGTCACTGTGCATGGATATGAATTCTGGGAGTACAGTGAATAAGATAGGGGAGTTACTGATGCACGTGGGTATGTGGAAAATTTGATAATGTAGTGATAGCCAAGAGCTGGCTCAAGGATTAGCAAGATATTAATATAAATATCAATGGTGCAAAGTATTCTGAAATGATAGAAAGGAAATAAAATAATGAAGGTTAGAAGTAATGGTTTGGGATAGCATTAGTTAATTCCTCAAAGGACAGAATGAATGTGGCTGCAGCTACAGCACAAAACAATGTACAATTCCACTGTGAGGTAAAGTCTGTAGGCCTCCAACTATTGGAAAGGATGTCGAGAGTAAATCTGCAGTGAGATAGCATCATGATAGAGTAGTTATATTGAGAAACTGAAGTTCTCCTAATGTAGACTTGGATACTGGTTGTGTCAGGGCAGTGAGGACAAGTATTCCTGGATTGCATGGAGGAGACATGATGATAGGGGTGTGTGCTCAGCCCAAGAGAGCATGTACTGTTGGATCTGGCGCTTGGAAAAGTGCATCCAGCGTCAGTAAAAGAACATTTTAGGTCACAGTGATCATTTTATTGCTTTGCTGAGGATGATAGTCGAGAATAATACGCAATAATTGAGAGTTAGGAAAATCACTTGACTGAGAGCAGTCTTCACTGGGCCAGGAATGAAGCTGAGAAGGCTTGACAGGAAGGCCAAGTTGTTCAAAAGAAGAAAAACTGAACAAGGGCCTCCCTTCGAAGAGAAGATCGTTTCGGCTCATACAGGCTATATAAATGTATTTTCTCTGGAATCCCCTACAGCCCTTTGCAATCCTTCTCTTGATGCAATCTTTCTCAAGTACTTATAGCTCTCCCTTTCTCTGCAGCTACTAGGATCCATAGAAAGCCCCTAATTTTTTTGCAATCTCCTCCAATCCTCACAGCGATCAATTTCACTAACAACAATCAATTTCCTGCCATGACAAATCTCATTATCTCCATAACCTCCTCCTGTCAATACAACATTCATTATACCTGTAACTTTCTCCAGCATCTAAAACTCTGCCCATCCCTTTCTATTCCTCTAGTTCTTGCAATTTTTCCTGTTGTATAACCTACTCCATTGTCTAATCGGCTGTGTAACATCTTCTATGCCTTGTAGCGGTTCAGAGCTTGCCCCTCCATAGCTCCCTATTTCTGCAAACTCCAGACTCCAAACTCCTCCCTTTCTGTGAAAGCACCTGCAACTCTACCTATATCTATAACCTCTACTAGATGTTAAAAACAATCACATATCTCTCACCTTCATTCGTCCCTACAAATCTCCCAGTCTCCAAAAACACGTCCAGCTACTACAACCCTCTCCATTCATGTAAAATCCTCCAAGAAAAGTCAAGCCTCCTCTTATCAATTTCATACAGCACCAATATGAGTGGATTTTTTTTTCTGTTTTCTGCAAGCTTTCGATCTCAAGCTACTCCAGAACTTACTTCTCTAACCTCATCCAAAACTCAACATACGCATTCTTCTGTGACAGAGAACTTCGTAGGATTTGAGAATATTACAAAAGTAAGAAATTTCTTTATAAAGTAGGTGGTTCACTCAAGGGAAGAGTTATCGAACATGAAGGATATTACTGAGACTGGCAATTTGTAGGTACAGAGAAAATAATCTAGAATATTCCAGATTGGCTGTGGGTTTCGAGAAAAAATGTGGTACTGAATTGCAAATGCATTGAACCATTATCGAGACTGAGATCTTCCCGTTCTGACTGTGTGATGCCATGCTGGATTAGGTTCCAGTAGCTGACTCTGTACAGACTGGAGAGAGAGTCTCTGATCTTCCTGATCAGATTTGAAAGCACTGTTCCAGGATCGGTGAGAATAGCTGATCACGTTCAGGTGACAGTCTGATGAAGGGCCTGAAATAGTGATTCTACTGCTCCTCGGATGCTGCCTGACCTGCTGTGCTTTCCCAGTACCACACTCTCGAATCTGACCTCCAGCATCAGCAGTGCTCACTTTCTCCTAGGTGAGAGACAGAATCTGGGATCTTCCTGATCTCATCATGGGACTGATTAACAGAATGAATGTGAGTAGCTATACAAGCCTAACATGCTGGGGCTTGCTCAGTTTTGAATTTATTCATAATTCTGTGTCTATGCCTTATCATGATTCTGAAATGAAACTGTTACAACAGAAATGATTCCTTGCAGACAACTCCCATGTATCAATTCTTGACCAAGTGGTCAACTCAACAGAGCCTCAGCTCAGAATGGGTTCTCGCTTCTTGAAAAGCTGCAAGTGAATAGTGCTGCTGTGAGAACAAAACCTGTTGTCACAAAAATAATCGGATAAGCTAAACAGAGGACAGCCAGAGAGTTTCTGGCAGAATGGCACTCATCCATGTACTCCATCAATAAGCACACTGACAGAGACCCAATCTCCTGACCACTGCAATGAACAACCTGAACCAGCAACCAATGGGAACAAAACCAAATAAATTCCAACCCTCACAGTATAACAGTGCTTCACAGGAGGCTCCACAGAGCCTCACAGAGGATGTCATTTAGGAAGGGGACAAAAAGTCTGCAAACTAACGTCCCAGCTTGGCGAACATATCCACAACAACTGCAATCGGCACCTGAGCTACAAATCTTTCCATAAACCTTGAACAGAGGGTTTTGGAAGATGCTTTATTTTTCAGACTGAAGGCTTGCAGTCAGCAGTGTGCCAGGGGATCAGTGCTGGGTCCAATGTGATTCGTCATTTATCTAAATCTTTTGGATGATAACTTAGAAGGCCTGGTTAGTACGTTTGAGGATGACACCATGATTGGTGGTATAGTAGACAGTGAAGAAGGTTATCTGAGAATACAGTGAGACCTTTATCAACCTAACCACTGGGCTGAAGAATGGCAGATGGAGTTTAATTTAGATAAATGAAAGGTGTTGCATTTTGATAGTTAAACGTGGGCAGGGCTTACATAGCCAATGGCAGGGCCTCAGGGAGTATTACAGAACAAAGAGATGTTGGGGTACATATTCAAAGCTCCATGCAAATAGAGTCACAGGTAGACAGGAAGGTGAAGAAGGCTTTCAGCATGCTGGCTTTTATTGCTCAAAATGTAGAATTTCAGAGTTGGGATGTCTGGTTGCAGCTGTACAGGACTTTGCAACCACTTTTGGGAGTACTGTGTGCAGCCACAGCCACTCTACTGATCAAAGGATTGTATTAACTAGAAAGAGTGCAGAAAAGATTGACTGGGATACTACCTGAACTGGAAGGCTTGAATTATAAGGAAAGGTTGGATGTTTTGAGATTTTTCTTTTCCTGGAGCAGACAGGACTAAAGGGTGACATAATAGAGATCTATAAAATCATGCGAGGCATAGGTAAGGTAAATAGTGGACTGTTTTCCCCACAGTAGGGGAGTCTAAAATTAGAGGGTACAGATTTAAGGTGAGAGGGGAAAGATACAAAATGGTCCAGAAGGACAATTTTTTTCACTCAGAAGGTGATTGAGGTCAGGAATGGGCAATCAGAGGTAGTGTTCAAAGCGAGTACTCTTTCGTTGTATAAGAAACAACCATGTATCACAAGTTTGTCTCTGCTAGTGACTTATGATGTTACTCAAGCTCCCGAATTCTGCACCTTGGACCAGATCCTGAATAAAACTGTTATAAAAGTAATAGAGTTTTACAGCACATGATGTCTGACATTGAACCATGTCCAGTGTATGTCAGCACCACAACGTTGATATCTAAACAGAATTGTGCAGCTATGTCAGCCCATCATCCTTGTGTGACTCGAGATAGAAATTTCTCTGTAAATGTTTTCAACTTCATTCTAACCACTAACAGCAAAGTCTTAGCAGCAAAGGGCTACACGGTGGCTCAGTGGTTAACATGCTGTCTCACAGCACCAGGGTCCCAGGTTCAATTACAACCTTGGGCAACTGTCTATGTAGAGTTTGTACATTCTCCCTGTGTCTGAGTGGGTTTCCTCCCACAGTCCAAAGATGTGCAGGTCAGGTGAATTGGCTATTCTAAATTGCCCATAGTGTTAAGGTGCATCAGTCAGGGGGAAGTACATCTGGGTGGGTTACTCTTCGGAGGGTTGGTGTGGACTTGTTGGGCCAAAGGGCCTGTTTCCATACTGTAGGGAATCTAATCTTATCACTGAACGTCCTAAACACTCTGATAGTACCCACATTTTGATTGTCCAATAAGTACAAGTAAACCATTTGTTTTAATAATTTTATTACCAAAATACAATGAAAACAGTGCACAAGTCACAATAAGGGCCTTTGGAACGATGGGTCTGCTTACTCTATTCAACAACAAACTATTATTAAGTGCAAGGATTTTGAAAATTATTTCCCTTGTACTAATATTGTGTGCTAATGTTACCATATTATAATATTCATGGCAATATATAACCGTGTCTAAATATTCTACATTCTAGATACGAGAGGGTTTTAAATTCTTCTGCCTTATTCACAAGTGAGTAGTGTAGTGTATGAATATCACTATCTGCATGATGCTAGGTATGTAGACCATGCCTCTGAAAGAATAACAGATTGTTTCAAACAACATATCCCTTCAGCTATTCACAACAAGCAGGGTCCTGACTGGACCCAACCAGCCTGCATTGGCAAAACCCAAAACTCACTGTTCAGCATTGGTCATGTTTGCACAATTCTTTTTATTCTAATTTATTCAAAGGGTGTGGGCATCTCTGTTGTGACGATGTTGCTCCTTTTTGGGGGTTATAATTTCCCTGTTTTTTGTTAAAAAGGCATGTAAAAGGCAGTGGTTCTGATTTTCCCAGAATTAGGCCACTTTGATTATGTCTAACAGATACAGCCTAAGGCAACAATCAGGCAAAAGGGCATTTTGCTTTTTTGTAAACACTTGTATAATGAAAACAGGGTGTCCAGTTTTCCCAGTTCAGGGGTTTTTCTAGCTTGGTTTAGTTTTAGAAAACTAAAACACCCAGAAAAGCTGCTGGAGTGAAAAGAGGTTCCATGCTTCAGCAAATGATCCTAACCACTCTGTCATCTCTCTCTCCTATAGGAACCTGTGTTTGAATTTATTTTTTTGCCAATGGGTGTGTTTATGGGATTTTGCAGGAAATTGGAACAGCTGTTTGTTAATTTGCGGGGGATATCATGTCAGTTGAGTTTTCAAATTATTCTAAATTCTGTTTTCTTTTGTTTATGTTTCCTTCGGTGGTGTGCAAATAAATTCTGTTTCATTTGAAACCAAGAGGATTGACCAGCTGCATCATTCCTGGGATAGCCACCATACGACTGCCTGAAACAACTAGAAATGTTAGCGTCTGGGCTACATTCTTAAAATGATTTGAGGGGGTCTGACCTGGTCCATGACACTGGTTAGGTCAGTAATCATTGCCCATCCCTGAGGTGGTGTTGGTGAATTGCCTTGTTGAACTGCTGTCATCTGTATGCGAAGGGAACACAAAAAATGTGATTATGGAGGATCTTGAAACAGTGACATTGAATGAACATGTTTCAAAATCTAGGTAGTGAATGGTTTGGAACGCAACCTAAATGTTTCCATTTATCTGTTGCCCCTGTCCTTCTAGATGACCTTGAGGTCGAAGGATGCTGTGCAAGGATCATGGTGAATTTCTGCAGTGACCCCTGTAGACGGTACATTCCTACTGCTTAGCACCAAGAGAGATGAAACTGCACTCATCTGGTCAAATGAGACAGGAATAGCAAAGAGTTAGATACAGCATAACATTCACTCTGCACCGTCCCTGTTATCACTCCAGGACAGGCAGAATAAATCCAAGCCTTCATTAGCTGTTTGCAAAGTTCAAGGACATGTTCAATACATTGTTAGATGTTCATTAAATCACCCACTACACTTTGCCAATAACCATTGAGGGGCAGGTAAAGCATGGGGTTAAATACAGAGTAAAGGTCCCACTACACCAGCACTTTCCAAATTTTCAGGTCAACTTCGGCATGGAGTTAAATATTGATTAAATCAGCCTCCACGTTGTCTCCATCAAACACTCCCAGGACAGGGACAATAGAAGGTGAGATAGAGTTAATCTCCCACTACACGGCCACCATCAAACACTCTCAGTTAGGATAGCACATGGTTAGATACAGAATAAATCTCCTTCTCTTTTGACATAAAATTAAATGGAAAATAAACCTTCCTCATCACTGTGACCATAAACAGTCAGAACAAGTACAGCATGCTTTCGATTCAGTATAAAGCTCTCTCTGCATAGGCCCTTTCAAATTCTCAGGCCTGCAGTTCGATATTCATAAAGTCACACCACTCACTGTCTTCATCAAACATTCCCAGGACAATGATAGCACAGGGCAGATTGAGACTAAATCTTCTTCTACTCTTTAAAAAAAAATCAACATTGTTCCCATTAAATACTGATATGACGGAGACAACAAGGGGTTAGACACAGTGTGGTGCTCCCTCAACTGTTTGAAATTGAAAGTAAACTTAAAATAAAGCTACCTCCATATTGGCTTCATCATATAAACACAAACCAGGATAGGGACATAACACGGTGAGACAGAAAGCAAAGCTCTCTCTACTCTTTTAAACTGCAAGTAAATCTCCCTCTACAATGTCTTCCTCAAATAATCTCAGGATAGGTACAGCAAGGTTGAAAGGTGCAGTGATGGAAAAGCACAGCCTGTCAGGCAGCATCCGAGGAGCAGGAGAATCAACGTTTCGAGCACAAGTTCTCCATCAAGAATTGCCGTCTTTATTTTCTCCTCGGTACAGCAAGGGGCTAGGTACAGAACAAAGCTGACGCTGAAATTTCCTCTATCAAACACTCCCATGATAGGCACACAACAGTAAAGGATAGAGAGTAAAGGTCACTCTGCAGTGTCCCCATTAAACACTCCCAGGACAGGTTGCAGGGCATTAGATCTGGAATGACACTCATCCTGTTTAAAAAAACCCAAAGAATTGCAGATGCTGAAAATCATAAATAAAAACAGGACGTTTCAGAAAATCTCTGTAGATCTGGCAGCATCTGTGAAGAGAAAACAGAATTAACATTTCGGATCAGCCTCCTTCAGAACCCTGAAAGGGTCTCTGGATCCAAGTCTTTCACTTTGGTTTTTCTCCACAAGATGCTGAAAAATCACTCTGGGCTGCCCATCAAACACTCCAGGACAGATGCCACACAAGGTTACATACAGAGTCAAGATCCTCCTACACAGGCCCTTGTCAAATATATAGGCCATGTTCAGCATGGGGTTCGATATTGATTAAGCATTTCCAGGACAGGTACAGCACGAGTTTAGACATTAAGTAAAGATCTCCTATGCCAGCCCTTGTGAAATGCACAGGCTATATTCCGCATGGTAAGTTAGCAGGCGCTGCTGAAACATTTACTTAACTCAGGGCAGTGACTTTAAACATATTCTGGAATTTGCATTCTCATCAATCAAAACTTACATTTCCTGTCAATAGAGTTCTCCAAATCGTGCTTCTGCAAAGTATGCTAACATTTCTACAATGCAGCAATTTATCAATGAAAACAACTTTGTCATACTTATGCGCCCTCCTGTGCTGACAGAATTCTAGACCCAAACTGAAACCTTCACTGTTCCTGCAACCAATTCAACATTGTATCTTTTAGTTTATATTGTCCCTCCTCAGTCTTACACCTAAAATGCAACAGTTCATATCTCACTATACTTCATCTGCTCAGGGCTGAGAGATGACAATGTATAATGTGTTCTAACCTGCAAAGCTGGGATGAATGATTTTAAAGATATCAGTCACTCAGCCATTTAAAATTTGTTTCATGTCCACACAACACTGACATTGACTTTATAAATAGGAAAAGGCAAGGAATAGTGGGGACTTGGGAGCCCATGTCTATTTTAGTGCAGTGTAGATTCACCAGAATGATAGCTGGACAGCAAGGGTTCAGTGGCGAGAGAGAAATGACACAAATCCAGAACTGTATTCCTGAAGGTTCATAGGATCTGTGATAATTGAAGGAGAATAACGGGTACTGTTTGGATAGAGAGAGAGAAAGTCTTTCAGCTGCTTTTGGATCTGGTACTATGGTCATTATCAAAAAATCTAACAATACTCTGAAACCCTTTCAGCTCCAAAACAAAGGAACACCATCTCATATTTCTCTGCAATATCTTGTACATATTATTTCTTGCTCACTGACTCACTGAACTTGACCAAGTTCCTTTCCAACATTTCTCTGGCCTCCTTACACTTTGCAGTCCTGCATTACTGTGTGTCACCAGCAAACAAAACTCCTGATCCATTATTGAAGTCATTGATAGAGATCATAGAGAGCTGTGCCTCAAGCAATGGTCCTTGTGGCTCCCACTGATAACAGCCTGACCATCAGAAAATAACTCTTTTATTTCCACTCTCCGTTTTCTGTCCTTTATCATTCCCCACACCAAGTACAATTTTCCCATAACTGCCTGGGCTCAATGACAAACTTTGGCTCTTGGTTCAACATCACCTGTGCTTAATACTTCTTCATCCTTGCGTGGGAAAATCCCTCCCTGATCTCACTCCTCCATCTCCCTTCAAATTGTTCTATCCCTTCATTAGTCAACTGTTTTAGGTCTTTTTACTGGGCATGTCCAGTACATTGCAAGTAACAGAGAATGACTCACTTGCAACTGTTGTTAAGCAGTTCCTTTGTATCTCAGTGTGAGCCTATGTAGGTGTCCAGTACATGGCAGGTAACAGGGAATGATTCACTCCCATGTATTGCAGTACAGTTTGCATGTGTCTCAGTGTCAGCTCCTGAACCACTTCCAGGTTAAACTCATTCTGGATCTGTGTGTCCCGGCCCTGTACCTTTTTCTGCAACTCCCTTGCTCAGTCTCTGAAGTTAACTATCCTATTCCCTCAAACACACATTTCAAAACAGCTCCATTCCATGTGAACCAGATTGAGATGAATCTTGAGACATGTGTTATATAAATGTCCATCCGATTGAACTTGGACGTTTTGCAGTGTCAGGGTGAGATTTGGTTAAATACAGGCCAGGCCTCTCTCTCCCAACCGTATTGGGTGACCAATTTGCTCTTGATGACAAATGGAAAGCTCAGAATTCTATGCTTCATATTAATTGACCACCAAGGGTAAGGAAGTCTGTGAGTGCTGTGTCGCTGCTACATCAGGAATCCTGTGGACCACTTTCATCCGCTGACTGACTGTAAACAGTGTCTGCGAGGATCTTTATGACATGGCGGTGAACCCTATTTCTAATTAAACCAAACACCCAGGAAAGCTCACCTCAACTCATAATATGATAAAGTATGAGTGACAGAGAATTCCCAAATTCCACTATTTAAATAAAAAAAATCAATTTATTCTTTAACTCTAAGTGAACATTAAACAGCAACTATTTACAACTCTAAGCTTCCTTTCTCTTAAAGTTTTTTTCTCTACCTCTCACTCTAGAGCAATATACTGTTCCCATAAAAACCCTATATTAAAATTGCATCAACTTAATTTTCAAAACCAGTCAGAAGCTATGGTCTCTGGTGTCTGTCTCCCTCTGGTTGTAGATCTCCCTGGGTCATCTTCAGTCTTCTGCTGCAAAGATGTTTCATGTGAAAAAGGTACCTTTGATAGAGACTGCCTTGCGGACAGTTATTCTGATGATGGCAGTTGGCTGTTCTCTGTGGTAACATGCCAAAATATCAGCTTCTTTATACCCTAAACATCAGATTGTCAAACATAATAAATGCAAATTTGATTGGGTTTTAGTATCCTGGGGCATAATTTAAACTGATTGGTTAAAGTCAAACTGTTGTGAAAACAACCAAACGATACATATTTTCAATTTTCTAGTACATTCTGAGACTGTTTGCCAGTCACATGACAAGTACTTGCAAGCTCTCACTATAGCTTTCACTCTCTCTTAAATGTACAGTACACACCTTCAACTTCATAAAACTAAAGTCTGCTACTCTTCTCTGCCCTGATTACTTGAGTATCAGTTTATTTGTCATTTGCAGATATGTCTGAAGATATGTCCTGTTTTATAATGCTAGATAGAGTATAAAGCTTCCATCAAACACTCCCAGGACAGGTGCAGCACAGGGAACTCTCTCAGTGATATCACTGTCAAATATTTGCAGGACAGGCATAATCCAAATAGAGATGCAGTGTGAAAGTCAGTCTAAACTGTCTTGATCACTCTCTCCTCCACATATGCATATACAAAGACACAATCCTGAACTCTCAACTGGAACACAATAGATCAATATATCATTGGCTCAATATTCTCACCAAGAACTGAACTCTTCAACAAATTTGAAACAGATTATTTTGTTCTGTTATGATTCTCTCTCAGATTCCTCATACTTATCAACCCCATGAAACTAATGCAATGTGCTCTCTCCTACTCCCAGACGCGACACCTGATTCCAATATGGTGAGTGATACAGGAGCCTCTCAGTGTCGGGGTGGGAGCTGCGTTGTGAGTCTCTCTCATGTACAATCTGACTATCTCTCTCTATATATATATATATTTCATTATTAGTTTCTTTCTCTGTTGTACAATCTCATCACTCTCTCTCACTGTCACGTACAATCTCATTCTTTTTTATGTACAATTGTACTCTCTTTGTCATGTACAATTCTCTCTCCCTCTTTGAGGTACAATCTCACCATCTCTCTCTTGTAGAATCTAACTCTCTCAGGCACAATCTCATCCTCCACCTCCAATCTATAATTTCACTCTCTCTGATGTATAATCTCATGTGCTCTCTCTCGAACACATTCTCATTCTCGCCGTCTCTCATAAACAATCTTGCTATGTCCCTACCCATTGTCTCTCTCTCTCTCTCTCTCTCATGCACAAACACATGATCTCACTTTTTCCTATATACAATCTCACTACCTCTCATATACAATCTCGCTATCACTCATACAGTCTTTCTATTTCTCTTTCTCATACACAATCTCACTATCTCCTTCTCATCCACAATCTGTCTGATTTTTTCATTCACAACCTGTGTCTCTCTCTCTCACTCAATGCAAAATCACGCATGTGTGTATTTTATATATATATATATATATACACACACAGAGATAGCGAGAGATATATACACACAGAGAGATAGCGAGAGAGATATACACAGAGAGATACACAGATAGATAGACAGACAGAGATATAGATCTAAATCTCTAATACACAGTCTCTTTACCTCTCCCTTCTGAATCAAGAACTGGCTTATATCTGTCATAAATACACTGAATGACTTGGCCTCTACAGCATTCTGCAGTACTGTGTTCCACAGATTCACCAACCTACAGTTGAAGAAATTTCTTCCCATCTCAATTCTAACGGATCCTCGTCTCTCCTACTTGTGGAAACATCTTCTCCACATCTGTTGCATTCAGGCCACTCAGTATTCCGTACATTTCACGCATATCTTCCCCTCATTCTGCCAAACTCCATACAGTACATTTCCAGAGTCCTCAATGGCTCCTCAATTCCAAGCCCTTCATCATTCTTATACATCTCCTCTGACCTCCTTCAAGACCAGCAACATCCTTCCTTTGATAAGAAGCCCAAAGTTGCTCACAATGTTCCACCTGCGATCTAACCAAGGCCTTATACAGCCTCAGCAGTACATCACTGATCTTGTATTTTAACCTTCTTGAAGTGAATGTAAACATCGCATTTGCCTTCCTAACTGCCAACTGATAGCCAGAGGAGAATCATGAATTCGGATTCCAAACTCCCTTCCATTTTGGATTACTGAAGCCTTCCTCGAAAACAGTCTACACCCCATTATTCCTACCAAAGTTGCTACCTCACACTTTCCCACATTACATTCCATCGGTAAATTTTTTAATCACTCTTGTTGCCTGTCCAAGTTCTTCTTTTGATTTTCTGTTTTTCAGCAGCAGGAGCAGCAACTCGAAGGGTGGGAGCTTGCAACTGGGGCCTGCTGGGAACGGTGAGTCACTGATTTGAACCTTTAAAAACTTACCTTGAGTGCGGGAATTGTCATTTTCTGTTTTTCAGCGGCAGCAGCAACTCGAAGGGTGGGAGCAGTGAGTCATTGATTTGAGCTTTTATATTTGAAATCAGAGCGCAGAGGTTTCTGGGAAAGGAGGGCCTTCTTTTTATTTCCGTCAATGTATAGTCAATGTTTTCAAGTTGTGGTCCATGTAGCTACCAACAACATAGGTAGAAAGAGGGATAGGGATGCAAGGCAGGATTTCAGGGAGCTAGGGTGGAATCTGAGAGCTAGAACAAACAGAGTTGTTATCTCTGGATTGTTACCTGTGCCACGTTATAGCGAGGCAAGGAATAGGGAGAGACATCAGCTGAACAAGTGGCTGCAAGGATGGTGCAGGAGGGAGGGTTTCAGGTATTTGGATAATTGGGGCTCATTCTGGGGAAGGTGGGACCTGTACAAACAGGACGGTCTTCACTTGAACCAGAGGGATACTAATATCCTGGGTGGGAAATTTGCTGGTGCAACTCGGGTAGGTTTAAACTAGCTCAGCAGGGGGATGGGAACTGGAGGCGTAGTTGTAGTGCACAGAAGGATGGGAGTAGGGAGGACAGGGACAGGATTTCAAGGTCACAGGAATGTGCTGGCAGACAGCAAACTGGTTTGAAGCGTGTCTACTTCAACGCCAGGAGTATCCGAAATAAGGTCGGTGACCTTGCAGCATGGATAGGTACTTGGGACTTCGATGTTGTGGCCATTTCGGAGACATGGATAGACTAGGGTGAGGAATGGATGTTACAGGTTCCAGGGTTGAGATCTTTCATTAAAAACAGGCAAGGCAGTAAAAGAGTAGGAGGTGTGGCCTTGTTAGTCAAGGATAGTATAACGGTGGCTGAAAGAACTTTTGACAAGGACTCGTCTACTGAGGTAGTGTGGGCTGAGGTTAGAAACAGGAGAGGAGAGGTCACACTGCTTGGAGTTTCTTACAGACCTTCACAGAGTTCCAGGGATGTGGAAGAGAGGATTGGCAAAACTATACTGGGTAACTGTGAAAGGAACAGGGTGGTCATTATGGGGGACTTTAACTCCCCAATTTTGACTGGAAATGCTATAACTCCAGGTCGTCGGACGGATCAGTTTTTGTCCAATGTGTACAGGAGGGTTTCCTGACACAGTGTGTCAAAGGGCTGACAAGAGGGGAGGTCACACTGGATCTGGTACTTGGTAATGAACGAGGCCAGGTGTTTGATTTAGTTGTCGGTGAGCACTTTGGAGAGAGTGACCATAATTCACTTACCTTTAGTTTAGCGATGGAAAGGGATAGGTACATGCCACAGGTCAAGATTTATTGATGGGGCAAGGGCAATTATAATGAGAGTAGGCGAGAATTAGGATGCATAGAATGGGGTAGCAAATTCCAAAGAGTAACCCACCTCGACCCATTCTCCTACCATATATTTATCCCTGACTAATTCACCTGTCACTATGGGGAATTTAGCATGACCAATTCACCTAATCTGCACATTTTAATTGTGAGAGGAAACCGGAGCACCCATAGGAAACCCTTGTAGACATGGGGAGAATGTGCAAACTTCACACAAACAGTCCCCTGAGGTGGGAATCGAACCCAATCCCTGGTGCTCTGAGGCAGCATGCTAACCACTGAGCCACCATGCTACCCTTAGTTGTGGTCTAAACACTGAGTCCTGTGGAACTCCACTAGCCATCGCCTGCCAACTTTGAAAAAGATCATTTTATCCCCACTCTCTACCTTCTGCCAGTCAACCTATCCTCTATCTATGCTGGTACCCTTCCCCTCATACCATTCATCAACTTCCTCTGTGGCACATTGTCAAAGGATATGTTAGTATTGGTAACAGGGTAAAATGACTGAATTGAAGATTAAAAATCTGGGTTACAAGCATTTACATTCTACAAGATAAGAGCGAATAAACGAGAGAACAAGTTATGTTAACATAAGGAGGAATGTGAAGTGCACTGATTCAGTAGATGAGCAAAATTTGTAAAATAATGTGTATGCGAGTATCATAACTGTAATCAGAGATGAAACAACTAAAGACTCATCCAGTGAGGCTTTGTGGGTGGAATTAGAGGAACAAATATGCAGGGAGACTGGGGAGACTTGCAAAAGGGTTGTCACATTAGGGGATTTTAATTTTCCAAACATACACTGGGGCTGCCAGTTAAGGGCTTAGATGGGGTGAAACTTTTAACTGCGTTCAGGAAAGTTTCGTCAAGCAATATATAAAGGGACCTATTTGGGAAGGGGCAAAACGTGATCTGCTGTTGGAAATTAGGGCAGGACAGGTGACTGAGGTGACAGTGGGGGAATCAATGTGGGATCATTGACCAAAGCTCTGTTAATTTTAAAATTGTTATGGAGAGGGACAAAACTGGTCCAAAGGTTCAAGTTCTAAATTGGGGAAAAGTGAATTTTGATAGAATTAAACAGGAGCTTGCAGAGGTTGATTGGATATTTGTTTGCAGGTAAAGGGACCTCTGGCAAATGGGAGGCCTTTGAAAGAGAGATAGCTGGAGTTCAAGGTCTATATGTTCCTGTGAGGGTGAAGGGTAAGATTGGCAGGAATAGGGACCATGGATGACCAAAGATATTGAGGCTATGACCGGAAAAAAGAAGGAGATATGTTTTAGGTACAGGCAGCTAATCCCTGGAGGTATACAGAGAATACAGGAGTTTACTGAAGAAGGAAACAAGGAGGGCAAAAAGGGGGCATGACAGAGTCTAAGCTGAGAAGATTAGGGTGAATCCAAACAGGTTCTTTAAGTATATTAAAGGAAATAGATTAACTAGAGACAGGAATAGGCCCCCTCAAAGACCAAAGTGGACATGGCTGTGTCGAACCGCAGGAGATGGGTGAGGTCCTCAATGAATATTTCTCCTCTGTGATTACCATGGAGAAGGACATGAAGACTTGGGAACTTAGAGAAGTTTGTAATGATATGATGGGGACAGTCGATGTTACAGTAGAGGAGGTGTTAGATGTATTAGAACCTGTGAAGGTGGATAAATCTCTTGGACCAGACCAGATATATCCAAGAACCCTGCAAGAGGCTGGAGAAGAAATTTCAGGGCCACTGGCTGATATTTTTGCATCATTCTCAGTCACAGGTGAGGTTCTAGATGACTGGAGGGAAGCAGATGTTTTGCCATTGTTCAAGAAATAGTGTTTGTCTGGAGACCTGTGACTAGTGGAGTGCCTCAGAGCTTGGTGTTGGCCCCATGACTGTTTGTTCTCTTTATCAATGATTTGGATGAGACATGATTAGTATGTTTGCAGATGACACTGAAGTGAGTAGTATTGTAGACAATGAGGAAGGTTAGCAGATGTTGCAGGAGTGCTTTGATCAACAGGGGAAGTAGCTTTTCTAAATAAGTATGAGGTCCTGCATTTTGGAAAGTCAAACTAAGGCAGCAGTTTCATGATGAAAAGTAGGACCTTAAGTGGTGTAATGGAACAGAGGGACCTTGCAGTTCAAGTGCATGTTTCTCTCAAAGTGTAATCACCTATATACAGGGCAGTGAAGAAGGCTTTTGAAACACTGGCCTTCATCAGTCAGGGCATTGACTATGGAAGTTGGGAAGATATGTTGCAGTTGTACAGGACGTTGGTGAGGCTGCACTTGGCATTTTGTGTTCAGTTTTGGTCACCTTGCTAGAGGAAGGATGTTGTTAAACTGGAAAGAGCACAGAATAAATTTACAAGGATGTTGCTATGAGTCAACAGTATGAGCTGCAGTGAGAGGTTGGATAAGGCAGGACTTTTTTCTTTATAGTGTAGGAAACTGAGTGGTGATCTTATAGAAGTGTATGCGTTCATGAGGGGCATGGATAGGGTGAATGTAGTCCATCTTTTACCGAGGGTTGGGAATCGAAGATTAGAGGGCATCAGTTCAAGATTAGAAGGGAAAGATGTAAAGATAACCCGACGGGCAACTGTTTTACACAGAGGGTGGTATACATATGGAATGAGCTGGATTAGTGGTGCTGGAAGAGCACAGCAGTTCAGGCAGCATCCAACGAGCAAAGAAATCAACGTTTCGGGCAAAAGCCCTTCATCAGGAATAAAGGCAGTGAGCCTGAAGCATGGAGAGATAAGCTAGAGGAGGGTGGGGGTGGGGAGAGAGTAGCATAGAGTACAATGGGTGAGTGGGGGAGGAGATGAAGGTGATAGGTCAAGGAGGAGAGGGTGGAGTGGATAGGTGGAAAAGAAGATAGGCAGGTCGGACAAGTCAAGGAGACAGTAACTGAGCTGGAAGTTTGAAACTAGGATGAGGTGGGGGAAGGGGAAATGAGGAAGCTGTTGAAGTCCACATTGATGCCCTGGGGTTGAAGTGTTCCGAGGCGGAAGATGAGAGCTGTCAGTGGAAGTTGTTGAGGTGGGTACATTAGCAACATTTAAGAAGCATTAGCACAAATACATGGATAGGAAACATTTAGCAGGATATGAACCAAGTACTGGGAAATGGGGTAGCATGGAAGGGCATTTTGTTTGGCATGGACCAGTTTGGGCCAAATACAATGTCTCTGTGTTGTAGGATTTTGTGACTCCTTTTTAAAAAAATACAGCTGTGGACTGTGCTGCCCAGAACAGTATTTATTGACCATCCTTATTTGTGTCGAGAAAGTGGTGAGGAACTGCCTTCCTGAAATGTTGCAGTAAGTACACTACATTGTTCTTTGGACAATAATCCATTTCAACCTCACAACTCTCCCCTTCTCTATAATCCCACTCCAGCGTTACAACCGTCCTTATCTCAGTAATACCCTGCCAGTCTCACAACCCTCTTTATCTGTGTAATACCCGACAGCCTTACACAACCCTCCCTATTTCTGTTATCCCCTTCAGCCTCACATCCATCCCTATCTCTTTGACCCCCTCCAGCATCACAACACTCTCTATCTCTGTGATCCTCCTCCAAGATCACAACCCTCCCTTTCTCTGTCCACTCCAGCTTCACAGCCCTCCCAATCTCCGTAATCTCCCACACCTCACAACTCTCCCAATCTCTGTAATCTGCCCCACCTCACAACCTTCCCATTCTCTGTAATCCTCTCCAGCATCACAACCCTCCCAATCTCTGTAATCCCCTCCAGCATCACAACCCTCCCAATCTCTGTAATCCCGTCCAGCATCACAACCCTCCCAATGTCTGTAATCTCCCACACCTCACAACTCTCCCAATCTCTGTAATCTGCCCCACCTCACAACCCTCCCAATCTCTGTAACCTCCCCCACCTCACAGCCTTTCCAATCTCTGTAATCTCCCCCACCTCACAACCCTCCCAACCTCTGTAATCCCGTCCAGCATCACAACCCTCCCAATCTCTGTAATGCCCTCCAGCATCACAACCCTCCCAATCTCTGTAACTTCTTGCAGGCTCACATCCTCCTTATCTCTGCAATTCCACCTCCAGCCTTACAACTCTCCCGATTTTGTAATTCCTCTCTGCCTCACAACCCTTCCCATCTGTGTACTCCCTATCCAGCCTCCCTATTTTGTATAATCCACTTCAGTATCACAGCACTGTAATCTCTGTAATCCTCCTCCACCTTCAGGAACTACATTTCCATGCTATAAGAGTTTTATTTTGATTCATTTTGCTTCTTTTCTATTGAAAATGCAAACAAAGACGAAAAAAAGCAACAAATGATTTTTTTCAAACTGACTTTTTGGAGAGGCCGACACATGGATACCTCAGTCATTTTTCTCAATTTGCACACACAGGAGGAGAGTTTTATTTGAGCATTGCTCAAAATTAAATTGCTGACCTGATGGCGTTGTCACTAGATTGCTACTTTGGAGAGCCAGGTAATATTTTGGGAACTTGGGTACAAATCCTGTCACAGCAGATGGTGGAATCTAAATTCAATAAAGTCTGGAATTAAAAGTCTAATGATGGACATGAAACCATTGTTGATTGTCAGGAAAAAAACACCTGGTTCACTACTATTTTTCAGGGAAGGAAATTGCCATCCTTACCCCATCTGGCCGACATGTGACTCTAATCCACAGCAACGTGGTTGATTCTGGGTAACACTTTGGGATAGTGTTCTGCCTGGACTGGTTGAACCGAAGGGTCCATTTCTGTACTGTATGACTCCATAACGAACTCTCGATATCTTTGTAAATTCCACCAGGAACTACAAATCTCCCTGTCACTGTCACTTCATCCAGCTTCCCAACCCTCCCTATTACTGTCATTGCATCCAGCCTCATAATCCTCTCACTCACTGTCATCTCATCCACCCTCACAACCCTCCCTGTCACTGTCATTTCATCCAGCCTCCCAACCTTCCCTATTACTGTCATCTCATCCATCCTCACAATCCTCCCTATCACTGTCATCTATCCACCCTCACAACCCTCCTTGTCACTGTCATTTCATCTAGTGTCCCAACCCTTCCTGTTACTATCATCTCACCCAGCCTCTCAATGCTCCCTTTCTCTTTCATTTTCCTCTCGCATCACAATCCTCCCTCAGTCTGTTATGTACTTTTACCTCAGAAACCTCACTATCTCTTGTATCACACCCTTTCCCATAAGACCTTAAGATCCTAAGGAATAGGAACAGAATTAGGCCATTCAGTCCATCAAGTTTGCCCCACTATTCAATCATGGCCAATAAGTTGAATGGTGGGTAGTTAATGTTGCATCTTTGTTTAAGAAAGTTTGTTAGGAATATCTGGGCACTACTGGCCTGCGAGTTTGACTTCGTATGTGGGTAAATTGTTGGAGGTGATTATTATGTTGAGAATTTATGGACATTTAAAGAAGCAAAAATCGATTACAGATAACCAGCATGATTTTGTGAGAGAAAACTTGTGCCTCACAAAGTTGATTGAGTTTTTTGAGGAAGTTACCAAAACGACTATTGATGGCAGAGCAGTGGACCTTGTTTATTTGAATTTTAGAACAGCCTTTGACAAGGCTCCTCATTGTGAACTAATTAATAAAGTTCGATCGCATGGGATTCAGTGTGAGTTTGCCAATTGGATACATAATTGGCTTAATGAAGAAGTCAAAGAGTAATGTCGGAGGGTTGTTTTTCAGACTGCAAGCCTGTAACTAGCAGTGTTCCACAGGGATTGGTTCAGGCGACTCTTTTGCCTGTCATTATTTCTCAATGAATAGAATAAGAATAGAATGCAGAGTATAGGATACAGAACATTACAGCCCTTGACCATGCGCCGACCTGTGAAACCAATCCGAAGCCCATCTAACCTACACTATTCCATTCCTTCATGTGTAAAAATTATATGTGGTGCATTCAAAATTTTCTCTAACCTGGTTTGCCGCAGTGATGTCATTGTAAAGGCCATTGAGTTCACATAGACCACTATACTGTGTGTCGTCAGTACTGTTAGTGTATGGCCCATGACTATATGTGCTACCTTTTGGAGAATGTTTGCTACCCCTGCTGCATGTCTTGTACATGGTGGGTGTTTGTTCTCTATTGGGTCAAGGGTAACACTTACATACATCAGCACCTGCCTGCCTCCCCCTTTTTTCTAAAAAAGAACACCATTTATTGTGTGTAATTTTTCAGAAATATCGAGGAAAAATGCCTCTTTGTAATCCGGGACCGCTAAATCAGCAGCCCGCATTAGGGCCTGTTTAAGAGAAATGAAACTTTTGTCTGCCTCCGTGGTCCACTGCAAATGGGCCGACAAATTTCTCATTTACCATGGCCCTGAGAGGGAAAGTGAGCTCCCCATATGATGCTACGAATTGTCTACTGTACCCGGCCAACCCAAGAAATGAGAGCATGTCTTTTACAGTGACTGGTTTGGTATGATGCAGACTGTAAGATCTGTGGGACGGAGACACACCTGTTCCTTTAGCGGAAATAACTCTACCCAGAAAAGACACCGTTTGTCTGCAGCATTGCAATTTAACCCGTCAAACTTTGAAACCGACACTATACAGGTGAAACAGCAACGCCTTTGTGGCTTCCAAACAAGAAACATGGTCGGGTGCTGTCAAAAGAATGTCATCCACATACTGGATCAATACCACCCCCTTTGGGAGCGTCAGATCCTTGAGCTGCTGTTTTAATACCTGATTAAACACCCCTGGTGACAAAATAAACCCTTGAGGGACCCTTGTATAACATAATTGTTGGCCTTTGTAAGTAAACGAAAAAATGTCCCTCAAATGATCAGCTAGGGGCAAACAAGAACGCGTTGGCCAGATCAATGCACAAGAACCACTTATGGTCAGGGGTCAGACATCGCAGTGTAAGGGTTTGGGACTGGAACTGTTGGAGTAGAAACGACATTATTAATCCGTCTAAGATCATGCGCCATCCTATATTTACCTTTATTCTGCTTCTCTACAGGTAAAATAGGGGTGTTCCAGGCTGACCAGGAGGGTTCTAGCACCCCTGCTGCTAACAATCCTTCAACTGTGTCGGCGATGCCGGCTTCAGCTTCTGGTTTATGTGAATATTGTCTCTGCCAAATCGGAGTGTGGTCTGTTAAATCAAATGTGGTTGGTGTGACGTATTTGCAGTAACCAACGTCCGTTGTACTTGCTGACCACAAGGTATCTGGTAGAGTGTCAAGCATTGCTGCAGCCTGTGGATGCGCTGTTTTTTCCCTACCATGAAATCTTTCAATCTGCCTATCTTCCAGCAGCACCTTGTCAGTTGTCCTGCACATAATTCTATAGGCTTCCTCTGATGGTGAATATTGTAAACCGGGTAACTGAGTCCACATCCAGTCTGTCACCACCATCAAGCGTTTGGACATAGGTCCCAGGTCCTTGGCCTGATATTCTGCATGCATGGCCAATGTGACATGAGGTATGGCTTCTTCAGACATCTCATACCATTCCAACTGTCCTGCGGTTAATTCAACCACAGCCGCCACAACTTCTTTTCCGAGCAGAACGCAACTGGAGGAAATCTCCCATTGAGTCCCTTCTAGGTGCTGATAGAATGCATGCTGACATATTTCATTATCATCTCTATCATAATATAAGGTAACATGAAGGGGATCTGCAGGAGGAGCGTAGGGGTGCAACATATGAACCCATGGTCACCATAGAACATAGAACATAGAAACATATAGCGTAGTACAGGCCCTTCGGCCCTCGATGTTGCGCCAACTGAACCTAACCGACACTAGCCCAATAACCTCCATATGCTTATCCAATGCCCGCTTGAATGACCATAAAGAGGGAGAGTCCACCACTGCTACTGGCAGGGCATTCCATGAACTCACAACCCGCTGAGTAAAGAATCTATCCCGAACATCTGTCCTATACCAACATCCCCTTAATTTAAAGCTGTGTCCCCTAGTAACAGCTGACTCCATTCGCAGAAAAAGGTTCTCACTGTCAACCCTATCTAAACCCCTAATCATCTTGTACACCTCTATCAAATCTCCCCTAAACCTTCTTTTCTCCAATGAGAACAGCCCCAAGTGCCTCAGCCTTTCCTCATACGATCTTCCTACCATGCCAGGCAACATCCTGGTAAACCTCCTCTGCACCCGTTCCAATGCCTCCACATCCTTCCGAAAGCATGGCGACCAAAACTGTACACAATACTCCAGATAAGGCCGCACCAGAGTCTTATACAACTGCAACATGACCTCAGGACTCCGGAACTCAATTCCTCTACCAATAAAGCCCAGTACGCCATATCCCTTCTTCACAGCATTATTTACCTGGGTGGCAACCTTCAGAGATCTGTGTACATGGACACCAAGATCCCTCTGCTCATCCACACTACCAAGTAGCCTACCATTAGCCCAGTAATCCATCTTCTTGTTACTCCTACCAAAGTGAATGACTTCACACTTAGCTACATTGAACTCCATTTGCCACCTTTCTGCCTAGCTCTGCAACTTATCTATATCCCGCTGTGACCTGCCACATCCTTCTTCACTGTCCATCACTCCACCGACTTTCATATCATCTGCAAACTTGCTCACCCAGCCTTCAAGCCCCTCCTCCAGGTCATTTATAAAAATGACAAACAGCAATGGTCCCAAAACAGATCCTTGTGGAACACTGCTAGTAACTGCACTCCAAGATGAACCTTTACCATCAACTACTACCCTCTGTCTCCTTCCAGCCAGCCAATTCCTAATCCAAACCTCTAATGCACCCTCAATGCCATGCCTCCATACTTTTTGCAGTAGCCTACCATGGGGTACCTTATCAAACGCCTTGCTAAAATCCATATACACCACATCTACTGCTTTACCCTCGTCCACTTCCTTGGTCACCTTCTCAAAGAACTCAATAAGGTTTGTGAGGCACGACCTGCCCTTCACAAAACCATGCTGACTATCCTTGATCACATTATTCCTATCCAGATGTTCATAAATCCTATCCCTTACAATTCACTCTAAGACTTTGCCCACAACAGAAGTGAGACTCACTGGCCAATAGTTACTAGGGTTGTCCTTACTCCCTTTCTTGAACAAGGGGACCACATTCGCTATCCTCCAGTCTTCTGGCACTATTCCCGTAGACAACGACGACATAAAAATCAAGGCCAATGGCTCCGCTATCTCCTCCCTAGCTTCCCAGAGGATCCTAGGATAAATGCCATCAGGCCCAGGGGACTTATCTATTTTCACCCTTTCCAGTATTCCCCGGACCTCTTCCCTACATATCTCAAAGCCATCCATCACTTGTGACTCAATATTCACATCAGCAACAATGTCCTGTTCCTGAGTGAATACTGATGAAAAGTAATGATTTAGTGTCTCACCAATCTCCTCTGCCTCCACGCACAACTTCCCACTACTATCCTTGACTGGACCGATACCTACCCTAGTCATCCTTTTATTCCTGACATACCTATAGAAAGCCTTAGGGTTTTCCCTAATCCTACCAACCAAGGACTTTTCATGTCCCCTTCTCGCTGCTCTTAGCTCTCTCTTTAGATCCTTCCTGGCTACCTTATAACTCTCAATCGCCCCAACTGAACCTTCACGCCTCATCTTTACATAGGCCGCCCTCTTCCCTTTTACAAGGGATTCCAATTCCTTATTAAACCACGGCTCCCTCACAAGACCCTTTACTCCCTGCCTGACTGGTACATACTTATCAAGGACACCCATTAGCTGTTCCTTGAACAAGATCCACATATCATTTGTGTCCTTCCCTTGAAGCCTATTTTTCCAATCCACGCATCCTAAGTCATGACTCACCGCATCATAATTTCCCTGCCCCCAGCTATAACTCCTGCCCTGCAGTGCACACTTATCCCTCTCCATCACTAGAGTAAAAGTCACCGAGTTGTGGTCACTGTCCCCGAAGTGCTCACCTACCTCCAAGTCTAACACCTGGCCTGGTTCATTACCTAGAACCAAATCCAGTATAGCCTCACCTCTTGTTGGCCTGTCTACATATTGTGTCAGGAAACCCTCCTGCACACATTGGACAAACACCGACCCATCTAACGAACTCGAGCTATAGCTTTCCCAGTCAATATCTGGGAAGTTAAAGTCCCCCATAACAACCACCCTGCTACTTTCACTCTTCTCCTGAATCATCCTCGCAATACTTTCCTCTACGTCTCTCGGACTATTAGGAGGCCTGTAGAAAACTCCTAACAGGGTGACCTCACCTTTCCTATTTCTAACCTCAGCCCAAACTACCTCAGATGGCAAGTCTTCCTCCATCATCCTTTCCACCGCTGTAATACTATCCTTGACAAGCAATGCCACACCTCCCCCTCTTATACCCCCACCTCTGACCCTACTAAAGCATTTAAACCCTGGAACCTGCAATAGCCATTCCTGTCCCTTGGTTGTATAAAGACTGTATGCAGTTATTCTGCCCATTTTCGGGTTCAGGCAGTCCCCAGTATATATCTGCCCACTGTCCTTCTGCCATTGGTGATATGTCCGGTGATAGCATCATTTGGGATCCAGAGTGTATCATTGTCATAGAACAGTTGACGGAATGGCCATTTGGAAAGGTCACTACCAGTCCGTCTGGTCCGCACAGAACCGAGACCCCACATCTCACCAACAAATCACGTCCCATCAAATTCACGGGGCATGCAGGTGATAAAATATACTGGTGACGAAAAGTCTGTCCGGCCACTGATGTGATCAGTGGCGATGTCAAAGGCAGATTTTCTGGTTTACCCGAGAACCCTATTAACTGAACGCTAGAGGATAACATGCTTGACCGAGGTATATCACAAGTGATGGTGGAAAATCTTGCACCCGTGTCAACCAAAAAAGACAGATTCTTGTCCATTACCCTCATTTGCATATAGGAGCCTGCCAACCCCACATGCCCCTGGGGTCTCGGGCCCTGTCAATATTCGTACCCCTGCCCTTCCAGCATAGTTTGGGGATATTGTCCTTGCACCGGGGCTGCAGCTGCATTTGGGACTTGATAAGGCTGAGCAGCCTGTTGGAAAGGAGGCTGACCTGAATGGACATACTGTCCTCGGATCAATCCCTGACCTCCCTGGGGTCCCCACAACATGGGACAAGTTCTTCTCCAATGCCCGGGTTGGCCACATTCAAAACAGGTGTTGGATGGCTGACCTCTGAATCCCCTGCGGCCCCTTCCTCTACCACGTATTCCTCCTGGAACACCTATAGGCCTGCCCCCATCCAATCAGGTGTTGGGTCTGAACTTGGCAAGTTGTTTTGTGGCGACGGTCGCTGAACCATCTGATTAGTCACCTTTTGGGAGGCCTTCTTTATATCATTAGCCTTCCTCCTAGCCTCATCGAGCTGTAACTTTAGCAACTGCACTTGAGCTGACTCATTACTCTGTTTATCTTCATCCTGTTTCGTCCTGTAACGCTTCATGTGGTGCGTCAAGTGTTTCTCCCACTGTTCTGTAGAACAACCTGGGATGTCGGGATTACTCTCCATTGCCTCTTTTACTTCCTTAGGCATCCCTGCAATAACGGCATTCCTAAATAACGTGGTCTGTAGCTGACCCCACCCTGGATGGCTCCCCGTAGTATCTGTCCACGTGCCCTTACAATTTGGCCAAAAAGGTAGACATATCCTCACCCTCCTTCATTGTGAAGGTGAGTGAGTGCATCGCTCCCGGTGGAATCGGGAATCTCTCCCTCATTGCCCTTCCCACACAGGTGACATGCTGCGCAAATGGGTCAGAATCAGGTAATAAGGTGGTCCCCGCAGACACTTCAATCTGCTGTATTTCCCACATACTCAATTGCTTACCCAACAATACTCTCCAGTCACCCATTGCTAACTTGTAGCCTAATGTATATTGGGAAAATTTAGTCATCCAGGGCCCACCTCCCTCCATGGGTGGGGGCATTTTGTCCAGGATGCAGTTCATATCAGTATATGTGAAGGACTGATAAACATTCCCCAGCTAAGAGCCTCTGTAAATCAATGGCATTTGGTGGTGCTGATACTTTATAGGTTGTCGTAATGTGTCTCTTTGACGCAGATTGTAACTTGATTCAGGTAGGGACTTCAGTGAAGGGCCATGTTCGGTATGCATTGTGAGTGAGCCTTTCCAAGTGACTGGGTAGGTGTTTGGATCATCGTCTGTCAGGGATTCTTCATCCTCAATATCTATACTACTTTTGGACTCCTCCCCATCCAATCTCTCTCTATCCTGTTCTTCTCTCAAATCTCTCCGTCTTCTGTCTGAGAACCCATCATCCAATAACTGACCTGAATCATGTAACCTTCCCTTCTTCTCATTCTCAGGACTATACGGTGTCGAACGAGCCTCTGCCTCCTGTACTGCTAAACATCTCCCCTGTTTTGGCTGTTCTTTGTTTCTACTATACGTCATCATCACCCTATTTGCCTCCTCTGCTTCCTTAACCCTCTGATCAACTTCTAAAGATAACTTTTCTACTTTTACTTCTACAGCTTCCACCAGTCTCTGTTTTACTACGTTATACTCTCTCGTTCCTACTTCTTGCACATCTAACACCCCTTCTTGAACATGCATAAGTGGCATTTGTATTACAGGATATGGGGGCGGTGATTGTACCACAGGCAATTTAGGATATACTCGCACAGATGGTCCTGCCTTTTCTGTCTCCTTTGTCAATTCTATTCTCTCTTTTGTAATGTCTCTACTGCCATACAGGCTAACGTCATGTTATGCAGATGAATCCGCCTCTCTTCTTTCTCCTCACCTTCTTTTGTCCACTTTCTTCTAACAAGTATTGACCCTTTCCTTCCCTTCATATGCTCCTCTACTTCTAATTTAGCTTGCTCTTCTACTTTTCCCAAAAACAGTGACAATTTCTTCCTCTCCTCATCCTTAGGGACTTTGCCCTGTTTCTGTAATTCCTCCCAAATCTTATTATATTTCTCCATCATTGTTTTTTGATTGTTCCTTGCAAGCCCACTGACTAACTGACTTCTGGCTTTACCCCACTGCTGTTTTACAGGCAACATTAAATCGGAAGAACACCCTCCATATTCTTCACACTCTTTATCAAACTCCCCTTCCATTTTATGTATTTTTGTTTTAATCCTCCCATCCAGTAGTCAGTTGGTTTAGATATAAATATAACCGAGCAACCAACCCAATTCTCTCTCACTGACACACCACCGTCTCTGACTTCAAAACACTACTGGCTTTTATACCACCCTCCGTACATTCCCCAATATAATTCTTAAAACTTACAACACATCAATCATAAACCAAAATTTGTGAGCGTTGCTTTTATGAGATCCTGCTCAATGGATTTTAAACCTCCTCACCCATGCGTACCTTGTTGTTTTTATGGGGACTCTAACCCCACAGGACTTTAAACCTGTATGTACCAAACTTTGTTGCTTTTATGGGGACTCTAACCCCAAGGGACTTTAAACCTGTATGTACTGTAATCAATACTTTATCCACTTACTCTTACTAGGACACTTGCTGTATAATGACAACAATCAATTTAGTATCTCCAATTGCAGAACTTCGATATAAACAGGCGTCTGCTCACCTTTTTTATGCGGCGCCACTTGTTGTTGTCATCAAACGTCAGTTGTCCGTTGTTTCTATTTTTCTCTCTTTCCGTCACTTCTCTGTCTTCATCACGTCAGGCTCACCAAATAGTAGGACCTTGGCTCAATCTACCAATTTACTTTCTTCTATGTGTGAGCCTAGTCCTGCGTGTTCTTTGAAATGAAGCACTAGGAGAAGATATTCAGTCTCACACTCTTAATTTATTTTAACCAGTAAGTGGACAAAGCATTCAGAGCTCTGGGTCTAAACCCTTTTTCCCTGACAAACTACCACGTGTGCCAGTTCAAAAAGTAAGACCTCGTTCTGTCCCTGCCCCAGTCTTTTATACAATAAAAAACGTCATACAAACAGTGAGGTAGAATTATCTTCTCATTGGCTGTTGATCTGACTCCATTCCCCGCCTCCTCGCATTCCCGGATGTCTGACCCCATGTGAGCTTCTTTTGCCCGCGAAACGGAGCATCACGTGACCTCCTCGGCCCGCTTCCGGGGCGCGAAACGGAACGTCACGTGACTGCCCCGCACTCTTCCGAGCGCGAAACGGAACGTCACGTGACCGCCTCCTACGTGGGTTACACAGCGTCTCCACAGGCTTCTGACTGCTGCATAGATTCACAGTCGCAGCCAGCCTTCAGTTTTTCGAGTAAGCCATATATTTACAATACCATGACTTGGGGTCACCAGAAAAGCTCTTACCGGTTGTAAAATTAAACTAACTTACCCTCTTGGCCTTTGCATCTTGGTGCTCTCAGGCGGGATGTCCTGCCAACTGCCAAGTTGTCAAAGTCACCTCAATCTGTGAGACAAAAAAGACTCTGAGAGCATCGGGAATTCAGCAGTAACAGCGGTAATCTGGCGTCAATCGATTACAGCAAGGTGAGGAACACAGGACAATCGAGCTCACTCTGCGGAATGTCCATGCGACACTACCAATATACATATTTACATCAAAATCACGTGTCTACAAGTTAACCATTAACTATGCTGCTAATTACATCTGTTGTGCAGTTAATTTCATCAAGTCGCCATACATTACACGTCGACTAAGCACACAGTGCACGTTCTCTTTATGTGGTCACTCCTTCATCCCTTAGCCTTTGTTCTCGAACATTCTGTGGCTTGCTAGCGTTCTGCCCTGCTTACTCATATCAGCTGGCAATGACCTATACTTTTGTGGTTTGGGTGGTGTGTGTTTAACACTGCATCGAGACAATCCCCCCATTCCATGGCCCTGATACCTGAAACAATCCCGCTCAGCTGGAACATTCGGCACAACACCCCACTTTTAATTTATCAACAATACTTGGTCTGGGTGTGATGTTGACATCGCCTGCTATCGGTCTTATTGCCCATCTTCAATTTATCTAACGATGTTAGACGCAAAAGAGAAAGGCGATGCTCTTTCTTCTCAGGCTGGATGACTCTGCTGTGCTATCCACATACAATGCTCCACCTTCTGGATTAGTGGTGCTGGAAGAGCACAGCAGTTCAGGCAGCATCCAAGTAGCTTTGAAATCGACATTTCGGGCAAAAGCCCTTCATCAGGAATAAAGGCAGTGAGCCTGAAGCGTGGAGAGATAAACTAGAGGAGGGTGGGGGTGGGGAGAAAGTAGCATAGAGTACAATGGGTGAGTGGGGGAGGGGATGAAGGTGATAGGTCAGGGAGGAGAGGGTGGGGTGGATAGGTAGAAAAGGAGATAGGCAGGTAGGACAAGTCCGGGCAAGTCATGGGGACAGTTACTGAGCTGGAAATTTAGAACTAATGTGAGGTGGGGGAAGGGGAAATGAGGAAACTGTTGAAGTCCACATTGATGCCCTGGGGTTGAAGTGTTCCGAGGCGGAAGATGAGGCATTCTTCCTCCAGGTGTCTGGTGGTGAGGGAGCGGCGGTGAAGGAGGCCCAGGACCTCCATGTCCTCGGCAGAGTGGGAGGGGGAGTTGAAATGTTGGGCCACGGGGTGGTTTGGTTGATTGGTGCGGGTGTCCCGGAGATGTTCCCTAAAGCACTCTGCTAGGAGGCGCCCAGTCTCCCCAATGTAGAGGAGACCACATCGGGAGCAACGGATACAATAAATGATATTTGTGGATGTGCAAGTAAAACTTTTATGGATGTGGAAGGCTCCTTTAGGCCTTGGATAGAGGTGAGGGAGGAGGTGTGGGCGCAGATTTTACAGTTCCTGCGGTGGCAGGGGAAAGTGCCAGGATTGGAGGATGGGTTGTTTGGGGGCGTGGACCTGACCAGGTAGTCACGGAGGGAACGGTCGTTGCGGAAGGCGGAAAGGGGTGGGGAGGGAAATATATGGGCGGCACGGTGGCACAGTGGTTAGCACTGCTGCCTCACAGCACCAGAGACCCGGGTTCAATTCCCGCCTCAGGTGACTGTGTGGAGTTTGCACATTCTCCCCGTGTCTGCGTGGGTTTCCTCCGGGTGCTCCGGTTTCCTCCCACAGTCCAAAAATGTGCAGGTCAGGTGAATTGGCCATGTTAAATTGCCTGTAGTGTTAGGTAAGGGGTAAATGTAGGGGTATGGGTGGGTTGAGCTTCGGCGGGTCGGTGTGGACTTGTTGGGCCGAAGGGCTGTTTCCACACTGTAAGTAATCTAATCTAAGTAATATCACTGGTGGTGGAGTCTGTTTGGAGGTGGCGGAAATGTCGGCGGATCATTTGGTTTATGCGAAGGTTGGTAGGGTGGAAGGTGAGCACCAGGGGCGTTCTGTCCTTGTTACGGTTGGAGAGGTGGGGGCTGAGGGCGGAGGTGCAGGATGTGGACGAGATGCATTGGAGGGCATCTTTAACCACGTGGGAAGGGAAATTGCGGTCTCTAAAGAAGGAGGCCATCTGGTGTGTTCTGTGGTGGGTTGCCAAGAACAAATTGAGAGGGTGTAACTACACTGCCTCTCCTTCACCACAATATCTGTTAACCTAAAACCTGTCTCTGGCACTACTGCTCCAAACATACACAGGAAGTGCGAGGATTTATCCAGACTTCTCTCTCACTGCTCTAAGAAGGCAATATTTTATCGTTAACACAACACACTTAAATTGTTTGTTTCTAAAGCTGCAAACATCTTATTGAACAGCTAATACATCTTTTCGTTTTCATTTTTTGGGCTTAGTCAAAAAGGAAATGTTATATTTACAACTGCCAAAATTATTGGGATTAAAGGGTCAAAGACAGTTTGTATGTTAGTGAGTTTTGAGAAGATTGAGGTTCTGGATGTAGGTTTGCTCGCTGAGCTGGAAGGTTCGTTTGCTTATTCACCGGAAGCTCCCTGAAGATGCTACCCAGTATAGTGATGAAACGTCTGAAAACAAACTTTCCAGCTCAGCGAGTAACCTACATCCAGTATGTATGTGTGATTGGTTAAGGAACATAAAGGAATAGGAGACAATGGCTGTGGGGAATGGAGAGGAGGTTTGCGATATCTCCCAGTCATCAATATCTTCTTGATAGACGGAACAAATAAAATGCAAAGAAAGTAACAGAATACAGTTGAAGAAGACATGGCAAATGACAATGTAAACAAAACAGGATAATTTAAAATGGAATAGAGGAAAAATGATTTGCGATACAGTGTGTGTGCAGATAACAAAGATTGTTCATGTGTGCACATTCAGAATTTTCAATGGAGACACAGTTAACAAAACAATGCATATGATGTATAAAATTTAAAAACATTAAAACGTTATTTGATCCCCAGCTCAAGTGTGATATTCCCCTTCTCTTAATGTTGCCACCCCCTGCCCCTGCCTCACATCCTTTTTCTGGAATTCCTGCTCCAGTCTCTCATTCTTGTCAAGATATGGGTTATAAATTCCTGCTTCTGGTGTCCCACCATATTTCAATTAATCTACTTTTGAACAGGAAATAACAGGATTGAGGTGTGATATTAGCCTGGTGGATTCTGTCAACAGCTGGTGCTTATCATTTTATTGGAGATAAAAGTTCGAGCCATGCTACCTTACAGAAAAAAACTGGCAGACCGACTTCTCCGACCACTGGGATCTATTACAGCCCATAGACAGCAAAACTCAGACAATGACTCACCAGGACAAAAGACTCTTTGCCCATCATGTGCACGACTAACATAATTTACAGGATCCCTGTAGGGACTGCACGAAACACTATGTAGGGAAAACAGGAAGACAACTTGCAATCCGCATCCACGAACACCAACTAGCCACGAAACGCTACAGCCAGCTGTCCCTAGGAGCCACTATACAAATTCACCTGGGTCAACACAATGATCATAGGACAAGCTAAACAGAGGACAGCTGGAAAATTTCTAGAAGCATGACATGCAGCCACAGACTCCATCAACAAAAGACCTCAACCCAAAATATCGGTCACTCCAACAAACAACCGGAACTGGCAACCGGAAGCAGCAGAAACAGAACCAAATAAATTCCAGAAGACACAGTGCAGCAGCGCTTCACAGGAGGCTCTAAAGCACTGAAGATGTCACCAAGACTGGAGACGAAATATCTGCAAATCAACTTCCGAGCTCGGCAAATACAGCCACAACAACAGCAACCAGCACCGGCACTACAAATCTTTACACAATCTTAAATTGAGAACCTGGATCACAAATAAATCTTTGCATGGACAGCACGTTTTTAGTGAGTCAGTGTAAATGTTGAAACATTTTGAAACGGAATACATTCAGTTGTTGAGAAGTTCTTTCTGGAGTTTTACAGGGTAATTATGAGACCACATCGAGACAGCTGTCAGCATAATGACATGGAAAGCAGTCCAGAGAAGTTTCATTCAACTCATTTCTGTGAGGCACGTTTAACTCAGGAGGAAATCTCGACCAGACTGCCCCTGAGATCTATTAGATTTTAGGCGAATGATACATGATCTGGTTTAAACCCATGACATTCTGAGTCAGCTTTTCGACTTGAATGCTGAAGCAATATTTCAATTTGCACGAGAGATTTCCATGAGGGATGGAAAAAAACCTGAAGAATGTCCCGGTTTAAAGATTTCTTTTAACGGTTTCACAGCGTCATGTGTTTGTGCAACTTGCAGAAAGCAATATAGGATACATCATTGAATTCTGCAGAAGAAGACAGATTCTTGACTAAAAATGACTCACTAACATTATACGGTGTAGGCAAAAATGTCTGTTTGAGGCTACGAAGTTGGTTTGTGCCAACCAATCCCTACTGCTGATCCTAGTTTCTCATTTTTATTGTCTTTCGATACTGAAAAATAATGAGAGAATTCTCATGGCCATGTAGGCTCTCCCTTTCAGAATGATGGGCCCAAATTCCAAATGTGATTCTTAAACACCATTGGGAAAATACTAGGGAAGCTTCATAGTTTTGCAGAAAGGTCAGAGGTGTAGAAAGCTTTCTTAAAACTGCTAAAGATATCATATTGGGCCAAATGCTGCAGATTCCTTTCATTTGTTCCAGTGATGTAAGTTTCATTAACACTGTCAGCATTTATTGTCTCTTGTCTAATTTACATTCAGAATATGGAGGTGTGCCCCAATGGTTCTCATAATGCAGTGTTTCAGTGAGACATACAGAATTGTGAACAAGTCACAGTGAAGGATAATGATGTAGATTCAAGTCAAGATGCTATATGACCTTGGAGATTGCATTCCTCACCACACAATGTATGGAAATAGTGAGTCTACATTTTCTCTTTTCAAACCTTAAGGTCACAGAGTATACGGTATGCAAACCTTCAGCCCGAGGTCTTTGCCACCCAAAAAAGTACTAAACTGTGTTGATCACACTTCTATAGCCTACTAAGCCCTGGCATTTTAGTGCTCCTCCAGTTGTTTCTGAAATGCATTATTTTCTATTATCTGTGACCTCAGCTGTGAGTTGGTCTTTTCTTTCAATTTATGCATGAAATGGTTTGTGCAAATAGTTCACACAACTTCAAAGATGGTGACGGGCTCATCAGATCAATACAAAATATCTGCATTGTTCAATAATCATTAGAAAATCAGATTTTATTTTTAATTCATTGAGAATTTTAATGAAGCTAGACAGCATTGATTTCCCTTGAGAAGTTCCAGTCCAGTTGGTGCTGGTGCATCCTCTTGCTATTGGAAGGGTGTCCCAGCAGTACGTCTTGTGCGTCAGTGTTCCAGGGAGTAAGTAATAAAACTGATGGAGTGTTAAACAAGGCGTTTACTTTCTCTTCTGAAATGGCTGTTGCAGACGTGCTGACCCAGATTACAAGAGGGATCTCCCATCACACTCCTGCCTGGTGTCATGTAGGATGTGGGCAGGCTTTGAAGAGCTTCAGGAGGTGAGTTCCTCGCCACTACATTGTCAGCATTTTACATGCTGTTTTTCAAGTCTGGTCCAGTTGAATTTCTGGTCAATAGTCACGCACAGGATATTTGTCATTGGAGATTAATTATACAATGAATATCGATGCCTTCTCTTCCGTTGCAGGTAATTTCGGTCTGACAATATTGAAGCAGTATTCTTATTTGCCACTTAATATTCTTCTGAGAAGTGACACCCTCACACCGAGCAGTCTGTATAACAATGAAGGCAAGTCTGTTTCCATGATATTGGTTTAGGTAAAATAATAGTGGCAAATTGCAAGAATAATGTTGGTGGTGCTGCTGGACGATTCTTGCACTGATCATGTAAATTAACCGGGATCTCCTGGGATCTCCCAGGTTGAGTAATTTCTGATTTATAATGTAGCCCTTAACTGAACACTGTCGATGGAATACAACGGCAAGTGCTATTGGCAGAGTTTCAGAATATATCAGAGCTTTCATTGATGTCAGCACATTGAAATAAACAATAAATAAAATGCCTGTCGAGTCTGCATCACCAAGTGCTGATCCAGATGCTTTTTAAATTTTGTGAGGTTACCCACCTCAATGATCCTCATTGACAGTGCATTCCAGGCGCATACCACCTTCTGGGTTGCAAACATTCAACAAATCATTTTGCTTCTCACTATTAAAGTGTGCCCCCTTGTTATTTACACAATGATGAAGGGGAATAGCTGCTGTTCATTCACCCTGTCTGTACCTCTCATGCTCCTACACACCTCTATCAGGTTCCCCCTCTCAACCTTCCCTACTCCAAAGAAAAGCACAGAGAAGTCGCGCCCCTCTTCACAGTTCAAGTACTCGCTCGGCTTGTTACTTTTTAAGTGCATCATCTTACACTTTTCATTGTTAAATTACATCTGCCATTTATCTGGCCATCTGAACAACCTGTTTTTATCCCCCAGAAGCCAATACTTTTGCTCCTCACGGTAAACTACCTGGCTGATCTTTGTCTCATCCACAAGATTCTTTATCATTTGCCCCCCACCATCTCCCACATTTTCATCATCATCATTTATGAATGTCACAAGCAAACCTTCATTATCTTCCTGTTTTCCATGGTATTGAGTGGAGCTTATTTCTGTCCCTTTAATATGGTGCTCAACACAACAGCCTCATCACAAAGAAGAAAATGTCTCACAACAGAATCGGAAGTCTGTGCAACAATTTTCTATTGAATATTGTGAAGACAGTGGGCAGATATTTCAACCAACTTGTTGAATTAAACAATTGCTCTTTACTGTCTTAGTGATTTTCCAATGTCATCTGAGGTGAGATCAGAGTGCCTCCCTTATAATAAAGGTAACACTTAGCTGAGTGTGGCATCAAGGACCCTGATCAAACTGTGATTAATGTGAATTGGAGACAATTCTGCACTGATCTCTGCTAGTTGTCATCCAAATCACACACACTTGGGACTAATTTGCTGTTTCTTCACTATTATGTATTAGAAATTTCGGAATACTCTTCCAAACAACTTTGTGTGTGTAAATTTGCCACTTGGACGGAAGAGGTACAACAAAACAGCTCTTGTCACCTTCTCCAGAGCTATTGGGAATGACAAATAAACTCTGCCCTTGCCCTTGCCCTTGCCTGAAATGTCGATTTTTCTGCTCCTCGGATGCTGCCTGAACTGCTGTGCTTTTCCAGCACCACTCTAATCCAGAATCTGCCCTTGCTTGAGCCTTCCGAAACCTGTGGATGAATGTGTCCTGCTAAAAGTAACAAGATACCCGATGTTTTCACAGATTAGTCGAAAGTCTCAGAATGGTAATACCTTCCTAGATGAGTGTGATCCCAGCCAACATCAGGAGCACAGCATGTCATTGAGGCTACAATCCCCATCGTTTTCACTCTTTCAGATGATTAATTGTCCAATATCAGTGCCACTGATTTCAATGTTTTCAATATACCACCTCACCCATATTTAGTGAACTTGTCAAAAAAACAAGGTTTGTTATTTCTCATTTAACGACCATAATGAAATACTTGAGAGTCAACTGAAATGGCAGATTTGTTGTTCTAGCTCAGATTAAAAAATTTGTTACAGTCCGAAAGAAAAAATACCCTAAGTGCTGGAAAAACAGATCAGATCAGGCAGCATCTGAGCAGAGAGAAACAGAATGAACATTTTGAATTCAATATGACTTTTTCAAAACAGGTTCATATCAGACTCACCATATTAATTCTGATTCCCTCGACAGATGCTGCCTCATCTGCTATGTTTCCCCAACATGTTCTGTTTATATTTCAGATTTCCATTATCTCTAACACTTTGCTCTTCTTGACAGATTCAGACATTGAACTTGGTTATATTTTAGAATATGATCAATTCCTGTTTCCATCAGACCCGTTGTGTCGATAAAACTTAGAACATAGAACATAGAACACAGAACAATACAGCACAGAACAGGCCCTTCGGCCCACGATGTTGTGCCGAACTTCTAACCTAGATTAAGCACCCATAACTTGTATTACATTGTGTTTTTTTTGAAGTTCCAAAACAAAAATTGCAAATATCCTGCCAAATGCACATATCTCAGGAAATTGATTTCGATTGAAAAGACAGCTCAGAGGCAGCTTCACTGAAAACATAGAAAAGAGAACAATATAGTGCAGAACAGGCCCTTCGGCCCTCGATGATGCACTGACATATGAACTAATTTAAGCCCATCCCCCTTCACTATCCCATCATTATCCATATGCTTATCTAAGGACTGATAAATGCCCCTAATGTGGCTGAGTTAACTACATTGGCAGAATGGGCACTGCATGCCCTTACCACTCTCTGAGTAAAGAACCTGCCTCTGACATCTGTCTGAAATCTATCATCCCTCAATTTGCAACTATGCCCCTTCATACACACCAACGTCATCATCCTGGGAAAAAGACTCTCACTGTCCACCCTATCAAATCCTCTGATCATCTTGTATGTCTCTATTAAATCCCTTCTTGGCCATTTTCAGTCCAATGAGAACAGACCCAAGTCTGTCAGCCAATTCTCATAAGCCTTCCTGCCAGATCAGGCAACATCCTGGTAAATCTCCTCTGCATCTTTTCCAATGCTTCCACATCCTTCCTGTAATGGGGTGACCAGAACTGTACACAATATTCCAAGTGTGGCTGCACTAACATTTTGTACAGTTGCAGCATGACATCACGGCCCCAGAACTCAATCCCTCGACCAAAAAAATCTAAAACACCATAGGCTTTCTTAACAGCACTATCATCCTGGGTGGCAACTTTCAGGGGTCTACGTACATGGACACCAAGATCCCTCTGCCCATCCACACTACTAAGAATCTTTCCATTTACCCAATATTCTGCCTTCCTGTTATTCTTCCCAAAATGAATCACCTCACATTTATCTGCATTGAACTCCATTTGCCACTTTGCAGTCCAATTCTGCAGTTTATCCAAGTCCCCCTGAAACCTGCAACATTCTTCCACACTGTCCACCACTCCACTGACTTTACTGTCATCTGAAAACTTACTAACCCATCTACCTATGCCTGCATCCAAGTCATTTATAAAAATGACCAACAGCAGTGGTCCCAAAACAGATTCTTGCAGCACGCCACTAGTAACTGGACTCCAGGCTGAATATTTTCTTACAGAAAGCCAGTTTCTAATCCACTGTTTAATCACCCTCAATCCCATGCCTCTGCATTTTCTCTAACAGCCTACCATGTGGAACCTTATCAAAGGCTTTACTGAAGTCCATGTATGCCCTAATCTCATCCACATGCTTAGTCACTTTCTCAATGAGGTTTGTGAGACACAACGTGCCCTTGCTGAAACCAGGTTGACTATCTCCAATCAAATTGTTGCTTGCGGGATGATTATAAATTGTATCTCTTATAATCCTTTCCAAAACTTTTCCTCCAATAGATGTAAGGCTGCCTGGTCTATAATTATCTGGGTCATCGCTACTGCCCTTCTTGAACAAGGGCACAACATTTGCAATCCTCTAGTCTTTTGGTACTAAACCTGGAGGCAATGACAACTCAAAGATCAAGGCTAAAGTACCTTCCATGCCCTCCCTAGCTTCTCAGAGAATCCTTGGATTAATCCCATCCAGCCCAGGGAACTTGTCTACTTTCACACCTTTTAGAATTGATAACACCTCCTCCTTACTAACCTCAATCCTTTCTAGTCTAACAGCGCATATCTCAGTTTTCTCCTCTACAATATTCTCCTTTTCCTGAGTGAAAACAGATGAGAGATATTCATTTAGCACCTCTCTGATCTCCACAGAGCCCACACACAACTTCTCACTTCTGTCTTTGATTGGCCCTCTAGTCATCCTTTTATACCTCATATACCTATAGAAAGCTTTAAGGTTCTACCTGCTAAAGACTGCTCATGTCCTCTCCTTGCTCTTCTTAACTCTCTCTTTAAGTCCTTTCTTGCTAATCTGGAAATTCTCCAACACCTCCACTGAACCATCTTGTCTCAACGTCACATAAACCTCCCTATTCTAATTAACTAGAGATACAATCTCTTTAGTAAACCACAGTTGCCTTTCACTGCCTCCCTCTGTAATAGGGACATACCTATCAAGGACACGCAATATCTGTTCCTTAAACCAGCTTCAAGATTAGATTAGATTAGATTAGATTACTTACAGTGTGGAAACAGGCCCTTCGGCCCAACAAGTCCACACCGACCCGCCGAAGCGCACCCACCCATACCCCTTCCCCTACATCTAACACTACGGGTTATTTAGCGTAGCCAATTCACCTGACCTGCACATTTTTGGACTGTGGGAGGAAACCGGAGCACCCGGAGGAAACCCACGCAGACACGGGGAGAATGTGCAAACTCCACACAGTCAGTCGCCTGAGGCGGGAATTGAACCCGGGTCTCTGGCGCTGTGAGGCAGCAGTGCTAACCACTGTGCCACCGTGCCGCCTTAAAGTTTCGATTGTCCCCATCCCCTGCATTTTGTTACCCCAGTCTATGCCTCCTGAGTCTTGCCTAGTTGCAATGCCTAATCGCATTATAGTTGCCTTTGTCCCATCTATAATTCTTGCCCTGTGGCATGTACCTATCCATTTCTATCGCTAAACCAAATGTAACCGATTTATGGTCACTCTTCCCAAAGTGCTCATCTGCCACTAAAGCAAACACCTGGCTTGGTTCATTAGCAAGTACCAGATCCAGTGTGGCCTCCCCTCTTGTCGGCCCTTCGACATACTGTGTCAGGAAACCCTCCAGCACACTTTGGACAAAAATTGATCCATCTGACATATTAGAGTTATAGCATTTCCAGTCAATGTTGGGCAAGTTGAAGTCCCCCATAATGACCACTCTGTTCCTTTCACTGCTACCCAGAATCATTTTGCCAATCCATTCCTCTACACCCCTGGAAATTTACAGAGACCTATAAAAAAACTCCCAGCAGTGTGACCTCTCCTCTCCTGTTTCTAACCTCAGCCCATACCAACACAGTAAACGAATCCACGTCAAAAGTTTCTTCAGCCACACCTTCTCCTCTTTTACCATCTTCCCTGATCTTAATGAAAGATCTCAACCGTGGAATGTGCAACATCCATTCCTGAACCTGCTCTATCCATGTCTCCGAAATGGCCTCAATATCAAAGTCCCAGGTACCTATCCATGCTGTAAACTCACTTACCTTATTCTGGATGCTCCTGATGTTGAAGTAGACACATTTCAAACCACTTTGCTGTCTGCCAGCACACTCCCGTGGCTGTGAAATCCTGTTCATGTCCTCCACATCCACACCCTCCTGTGCACTGCAACTACAAAAATCACTTCATGAAACAATAGGAACAGGTTATTGATGATTGCAGGCTCTGTGTCCTTCATTGAACAAGCTTATCTCTGGAGGCTCTGAAAGTTTTCCATGCAATTCACAGAATAATTACAACAAACATGGTGGTCACTCAGCCCATCATCTCTGTACCAGTTTGAACTGAGCTATATTTCTACTTTTATTATCCTGTAAACTCCTTGTACCCCCACACATATTGTTTATGAGTGTTTAATTCTGAATATCCGATGCAGATATGAACAATCTTATTGAATTGTATATTCGTGATTAAACAGAGTATGTATAAAATACAATTCTCTACATCACATTTAAAATTATCCTGATCCATTCACATTGTCATTTGGCACTCCATCTCCTAAATGTAATCTGTTCCCTTGCTCTGCATTATGCTTCATTCCATCTGTCAGAAAGAGCAATGGTGATTGGGGAATATGACTGTACTGCCTTCTCATCTCCACAGCCACTGGACCAATTCCTCTCTGCCTCTGAACCAATGTCATATTATTCTGTTCCTTACTCATTAATTCTTGGGTTTTAATAAACAAAGTCATTGTACATGCCACATTTAACTTTGGTCTGAAGTCAAAAATGGAAGTATTGCTGCTTTGAAACAAATAAACTGCAATAAGATGTTTGTCACTTTATTTTAGAAAGTTATTAAGATGCATTGTGCATTGAAGGTACAGATTTGCCTTATTGGAGCAATGAGAAGCGTGTCCAGAGACATCCCCACTTCCTTTGGCTGGTCACGGCAACTTGCTTGGTGGTTGTTCTATAGAAGGAGAGATCAGCACAGTAACAGTGTCTGGATTGTGTTTTTTACCGAGTAGTGGTTGGTGCGCAGTAGATGGTTATAATATTGCAGTGGACAACACAGCAGAATCATCTAGCCTGTGAAAATAAAACATCTATCTTTCTTCCTCACCACCAACTTTGCAGAATAAATTGCTGATAGGAGATAAGGCCAATAACCTGTGATGTCAACATCCAATTGTTAGCCAGTGATAGCCAACATCCACTTATTATTGTGAACTGGAAGTGCCGGATTGAAAGCAGTTAACTGGAGCTGTTTGTTCAGTGACTGTGATTGAAGTCAATCTCCATGGATTATAATTGTGTCACTGGGGGCTTTCCCTCTCCTGTTAGTGAAGGGCTTCTTTCAATGTGTTATCCCATTGTATTAGCAGTTACATCGCCTCTGGCACCAACAGGAATCAATAGCAGCAGAGACAGACAGGAGAGATTAGAATCTGAGAACAATGGATTCAGATGTTCCAACAATGGATCAGAACCCGACAACAACAGAGTGGAATGTTTCAGCATTGAACCAGAGTTTATCTGATGGTATTTTCTATCTTTCCTGGAATTGGCAATTGCTATCATATCGGATATATGGTGTACTGATGATTGTTCAGGCAGGTTACTAACCCATTCTTGCTATTATTGGTGTACCTGGTAAGTCTCTTTATTACTGTCCTTTTATTAGGTCCATAAACCATATTGAACTTCATTGATTTTTCTGTTTACATTTTTAATTTGGCAAACACTGAATGTCTTCAGTTTCAATCACGTAAGCCACTCATTATCCATTAATTTTAGAGTCTTCCCTCACATTTGAGAACAAAACTGTTCACAAACTCGAGGCCCTTTTCCCCCTAAACTGATTTATGTCTCAATATTCTCTCCATCACCAAAATTGTCAACAACCATTTCCACAATAATCTCAGTCTCTACCTCTACATCAGTGTGATTGCTGAATTAACTATTGTATGCATGGAATAGGAACATAGAACCTTACGGTAGAGTACAGGCCGTTCACCCTTTCATGTTGCGCCGACCTGTGAAACCAATCCGAAACCCATCTAACCTACAATACACCATTTTCATCCATATATCTATCCAATGACCATTTAAATGTTTAAAGTTGGCGAGTCTACTACTGTTGCAGACAGTTTGATCCACACCCCTACTCTGAGTAAAGAAACTACCTCTGACATCTGTCCGATATCTATCATCCCTCAACTTAAAGCTATGTCCCTTCGTGCTAGCCATCACCATCTGAGGAAACACAGCTCTCACTATCCACCCTATCAAACCATCTGGTTATCTTATTTGTCTCAATTAAGTCACCTCTTAAACTTCTTTTCTCCAACAACGACAGCCTCAAGTCTCTCAGCCTTTCCTCATAAGACCTTCCTTCTATTCCAGGCAACATCCTCTGAACAATTTCCAAAACTTCCACACCCTTCCTATAATTAAGTGACCAGAACTGTGCACAATACTTCAAGTGCAGCCGCACCAGCATTTTGTAAAGCTGCCACATGGTTCAGAAAGTCAATCCCTCTGCCGATAAAAGCTAACACAACGTATGCCTTCTTAACAACCCTGTCAACCTGGGTGGCAACTTTCAGGGATCTATGTACTTGGACACTGAGATCTCTCTGCTCATATACACTACCAAGAACCTTATCTGCATTCCTGTTACTCCTTCCAAAGTGAATCACCTCACACCTTTCCGCATTAAACTCTATTTGCCAGCTCTGTAGCTTATCTATGCCCCTTTGTAACCTACAAAATCCTTCATCATTATCCACAACTCCACCAACCATAGTGTCACCCGCAAATTTACTAAATCAACCTTTTACACCCTCATCCATTTATAAAAATGACAAACAGAAGTGGACCCAAAACAGATCCTTGCGGTACACCACGAGTACCTAAGCTCCAGGATGAACATTTCCTATCAACCACCACCCTCTGTCCTCTTTGAGCTAGCCAATGTTTGATCCAAACTGCTAAATAGCTCTCAATCCCATAACTCTGTATTTTGTGCATGAGCCTACCATGGGGAACCTAATCAATCACTTTACCCTCATCCATCTATTTGGTCACCTACGCAAAAAAACATATGCACCTTAATAAAATTCAGACATTACGGTTACAGCTGTCTACTGGCTACTCTTCCAGTTATAAATATTTCGATCACAAATGTCTTTTTGTCTCTAAAGTTACTTCACAATAGGGGCACCGTGTCAAAGTAGTAATGTCACTGAGCAGGTATTTCAGAGGCACAGGTTAATACACTAAAGACACAGTTTCAAATCCTTCCACAGCTGTTGGAAGAACTTACACTGAAATGATTTGAATTGGAATAAAAGTGAATTTCACGAAATTTCAAACGTAAAGCCAGCAGGATTTCAAAGTAACAACCTAGCTGCTTCACTCAAGTTGTTTGGTAAGGAAATCTAATATTATTACCTAGTTGAAGTGTGACTTCAGACGCACAACAATGTGCATGACTCTATACTGCCTTGTGGAATCTTATCACATTTAAGTGCCATCAGTGATGGTCATCAAATTCTGCCCCAGCCAGCTGTGCCGACATGCCGTGAAATAACAGAATTAACTGTTCAACTAAACAAAGCAACATACTGGAGATCCAAGCCAAAAGAAACAGGAAGTGCTGGGGCAACTGAGCAGGTGGGCAGCCTTTGTCGAGACAAAAACAGAGTTAGCATTTCGAATCAGTTTGCAGCACATCAGAATTGAATGCAACTGGGAAATAGTGTCACTGACATTGGTGACAGAGATGTTGGTTTTGAAGGGGAGAAATGAGTTGAGGAGATGGAGAAAGACAGATATCGAAAAAAAGGGATGAGTGATGATCAGCTGGGATGGAAATAAAACGTGAGGTTAATCTAATTTATTTTTCAGCTTTTCCCATATTCCTTAATAATATGCCATGTAGATATATATCCAAGGAGGGAGGGATTTCGGTACTTGGATAACTGGGGTTCTTTCTGGGGAAGGTGGGACCTCTATAAACAGGATGGTCTGCACCTGAACCTGAGGGGCACCAGTATCCTTGGGGGGAGGTTTGCTAGTGCTCTTGGGGGGGGTTTAAACTAACTCTGCAGGGGCATGGGAACCCAGACTGTAGCTGTAGGGTGCAGGACCTGGAGTGTAGGGAGGTTAGGAATATGGCATCAATCTTAAAGGAGGGTGCCTGTAAACAGAAGAGTGGCTTGAAGTGTGTATACTTTAATGCCAGAAGTATACGAAATAAGGTAGGTGAACTCGCAGCGTGGGTTGGTACCTGGGACTTCGATGTTGTGGCTATTACGGAGACGTGGCTAGATCAGGGACAGGATTGGCTGTTGCAGGTTCCAGGGTTTAAATGTTTTAGTAGGGTCAGAGGTGGGGGCAAAAGAGGGGGGGGTGTGGCTTTGCTTGTCAAAGATAGTATTACAGCGGTGGAAAGGAAGATGGACGAAGATTTGCCATCTGAGGTAGTTTGGGTTGAGGTTAGGAATAGGAGAGGTGAGGTCACCCAGTTAGGAGTCTTTTACAGGCCTCCTAATAGTCCTAGAATCGTTGAAGAAAGGATTGCGAAGATGATTCAGGAGAAGAGTGACAGTAATAGGGTGATTGTTATGGGAGACTTTAACTTTCCTGATATTGATTGGGAAAGCTATAGCTCAAGTTCGTTAGATGGGTCAGTGTTTGTGCAATGTGTGCAGGAGAGTTTCCTGACACAATATGTAGATAAGCCAACAAGAGGTGAGGCCATACTGGATTTGGTTCTGGGTAACGAACCAGGCCAGGTATTAGAACTAGGGGTAGGTGAGCACTTTGGGGACAGTGACCACAATTCGGTGATTTTTACTCTAGTGATGGAGAGGGATAAGTGTGTACTACAGGGCAAGAGTTATAGCTGGGGGCAGGGAAATTATGATGCGTTGAGGCATGACTTAGGATGTGTGGATTGGAAAAGTAGATTCCAAGGCAAGAGCGTAATTGATATGTGGAACTTGTTCAAGGAGCAACTATTGAGTGTCGTTGATAAGTACGTACCTATCAGGCAGGGAGGAAAGGGTCGTGTGAGGGAGCCGTGGTTTAATAAGGAGTTGGAATCCCTTGTTAAATGGAAGAGGGCGGCCTTTGTAAAGATGAGGCGTGAAGGTTCAATAGGGGCAATTGAGAGTTATAAGGTAGCCCGGAAGGACCTGAAGAGAGAGCTAAGAGCAGCAAGGAGGGGACATGAAAGGTGCTTAGTTGGTAGGATTAGGGAAAACCCTAAGGCTTTCTATAGGTATGTTAGGAATAAAAGAATGACTAGGGAAGGAATAGGTCCAATCAAGGATAGTAATGGGAAGTTGCGTGTGGAGGCTGAAGAGATTGGGGAGGCGCTGAATGAATACTTTTCGTCAGTATTCACTCAGGAACAGGACATTGTTGTCGATATGAATACTGAGGCACGAATAAGTAGAATGGATGGCTTTGAGATATGTAGAGAAGAGGTGTTGGAAATTCTGGCAAGGGTGAAAATAGATAAGTCCCCTGGGCCTGATGGCATTTATCCCAGGATTCTCTGGGAAGCAAGGGAGGAGATTGCAGAGCCATTGGCCTTGATTTTTGTGTCCTCTTTGTCGACAGGAGTAGTGCCAGAGGACTGGAGGCTAGCAAACGTGGTTCCCTTGTTCAAGAAGGGGAGTAGGGATAATCCTAGTAACTATAGGCCAGTGAGTCTCACTTCTGTTGTGGGCAAAGTCTTAGAGAGAATTGTAAGGGATAGGATTTATGCACATCTGGATAAGAATGATGTGATCAAGGATAGTCAGCATGGTTTTGTGAAGGGCAGGTCGTGCCTCACAAACCTTATTGAATTCTTTGAGAAGGTGACTAAGGAGGTAGATGAGGGGAAAGCGGTAGATGTGGTATATATGGATTTTAGTAAGGCGTTTGATAAGGTCCCCCATGGTAGGCTACTGCAGAAAATACAGAGATATGGCATTGAGGGTGAGTTGGAGGTTTGGATTAGGAATTGGCTCTCTGGAAGAAGACAGAGGGTAGTAGTTGATGGCAAAGGTTCATCTTGGAGTGCCGTCACTAGCGGTGTTCCGCAAGGATCTGTTTTGGGACCATTGCTGTTTGTCATTTTTATAAATGACCTGGAGGAAGGGTTAGAAGGTTGGGTGAGCAAGTTTGCGGATGATACGAAAGTCGGAGGAGTTGTAGACAGTGAGGAAGGATATGGCAGGTTACAGCGGGATATAGAGAAGCTGCAGAGCTGGGCAGAAAGGTGGCAAATGGAGTTCAATGTAGCTAAGTGTGAAGTGATTCACTTTGGTAAGAGTAATAAAAAGATGGATTACTGTGCTAATGGTAGACTACTTGGTAGTGTGGAAGAGCAGAGGGATCTTGGTGTCCATGTACACAGATCTCTGAAAGTTGCCACCCAGGTAAATAGTGCAGTGAAGAAGGCATATGGCGTACTGGCTTTTATTGGTAGAGGAATTGAGTTCCGGAGTCCTGAGGTCATGCTGCAGTTGTATAAGACTCTGGTGCGGCCGCATCTGGAATATTGTGTGCAGTTTTGGTCGCCATACTATAGGAAGAATGTGGAGGCACTGGAACGGGTGCAGAGGAAGTTTACCAGGATGTTGCCTGGTATGGTAGGAAAATCCTATGAGGAAAGGCTGAGGCACTTGGGGTTGTTTTCATTGGAGAAAAGAAGGTTTAGGGGTGATTTGATAGAGGTGTACAAGATGATTAGGGGGTTAGATAGGGTTGACAGTGAGAACCTTTTTCCACGTATGGAGTCAGCTATTACAAGGGGGCATAGCTTTAAATTAAGGGGGGGTAGATATAGGACTGATGTTAGGGGTAGGTTCTTCACTCAGCGAGTCGTAAGTTCATGGAATGCCCTGCCAGTAGCAGTAGTGGACTCTCCCTCTTTATGGGTATTTAAGCGGGCATTGGATAGGTATATGGAGGATAGTGGGTTAGTGTAGGTTAGGTGGGCTTTGATCGGCGCAACATCGAGGGCTGAAGGGCCTGTACTGCGCTGTATTCTTCTATGTTCTATGTTCTAAGTTCTGGATTAGAGTAGTGCTGGAAAAGCACAGCAGTTCAGGCAGCATCTGAGGAGCAGGAAAATCAACGTTTTGGGCAAAAGCCCTTCACCAGGAATAGAGGTTTCCAGCATCTGCAGTCATTGTTTTTACCTGGTATATATCCAAGTCCTTGTTTTAAACGGAATTATGTCCCCTCAGTCTCTCTTTTCTGAATGTTGTCATCTTCTTTTATTCATTAATGGGACATGGGCATCACTGGCTGGGCCAGCATTTATTTCCATTTCTCAGTTACTCTTGAGAAGGAGTCAATGAGCTGCTTTCCTGAATTACTGCATACCACGTGTTTTTTTTTAGATTAGATTACATTACATTACAGTGTGGAAACAGGCCCTTCGGCCCAACAAGTCCACACCGACCCGCCGAAGCGCAACCCACCCATGCCCCTACATTTACCCCTTTACCTAACACTATGGACAATTTAGCATGGCCAATTCACCTGACCTGCACATCTTTGGACTGTGGGAGGAAACCGGAGCACTCGGAGGAAACCCACGCAGACACAAGGAGAATGTGCAATCTCCACACAGTCAGTCACCTGAGGCGGGAATTGAACTCGGGTCTCAGGCGCTGTGAGGCAGCAGTGCCACCATGCCACCCACTAAGTTGCTGGTGCTGTTGTAAGTTGCTGGTGCTGAGGTCCGTCCGGCTTCATTTGATTGAAACCTTGTAACGATTAATACAACTGAATGGCTGGCTTAAACATTTCAAAGGGCAGTTGAGAGTCAAACACAAATTGGTGTGGCCACTTTTGGAACATTACGTGCAATTCTGGTCTCCCTCCTAGCCAAAGGATGTTGTGAAACTTGAAAGAGTTCAGAAAAGATTTACAAGGGTATTGCCAGGGTTGAAGGATTTGAAGGTTGAAGGGAGAGGCTGAATAGGCTGGGGCTGTTTTCCCTGGAGAGTCAAAGGCTGAGGGGTGACTCTATAGAGATTGATAAAAGCATGAATATGATAAATCGACAAGGTACTTTCCCTGGGACAGGATAGTCCAGAACTAGAGGGCAGAGGTTTAGGGTGAGAGGGAAAATATTTTGGGGACCTGAGGGGCAACATTATCATGGTGTGTGCATGGAGTGAACTGGCAGAGGATGTAGTGGAGGCTGGTACAATTACAGAGGAACCTCAATTATCAGAGTGAGATGGGCAGGCAGTATTTTGTTTGGATAATTGATCTGATCTTAAACAAGCTATAACTTATGAGTCCTGGCTATTGAACATGCCTCAGTTATCCAGCAAAGCATTCTATAATGCCATTTAAGTGATAACTATGTACTGAGTTGCCTAATGCTCTTTTAACAAGACTTTGAGATCTTGTTCCGATCTGAAATTGGTTGAGAGGCCAAGTGCTGGCAAATGGGACTAGATTAGGTTGGGATATCTGGAAGGCGTGGATGAGTTGGACCGAAGCATCCGTTTCCATGACTCTATGGTGCAGGTCTGGAGTCACACATAGGCCGGAGCAGGTGATGTTGGTTGATTTCCTTCCATGAAGGTCACTAGGGAGTCAGATGTGTTTTTCCTTACAATTGATCATTTGTTTTGTTAGTTTCATATGATTGCTCATTCCAGGTATGTTATTGAATTGATATGTTATTCCACCATCTGCCATGGCGAGATTTGAATATGGAGTCTGGGTCATCACCTAGGTTCTTGGATTAATAGCCTGGCAAGAATACCAGTAGACAATCGCCTCCCAGGCATCTCCAAATATCTCGATGCAAAAATGATGTTGCTGTTATTGTGACTGAGATACAAATTTGTGTGGTTACATTGTCAACTACTTCTGTGAAGAATGGAGCTGTTAAAACTCCAAGTCATTAAACTGTACTGAGATCTAATGGTTTAACAGCTAAGAAACGAAACTGAGGAGGTGAGGCATTTTCAACACTGCGTAGGTGCACCATGTATGCACCGATCTGACTTGTTCCTGTCATTGGAAAGTCAGTGGAGGTTTTGTAGATGGTCTTCTTGGGTTTGTGCTGCCAGTTAATAAAACATAGAACATCGAATAGTACAGAAGAGTACAGGCCCTTCGGCCCTCGATGTAGTGCCGACCTTTTAAAATGTAAGAACACACTGGTACTGAATGAAAAGATAAGATTGCGATACCCGATGAAAACTTGACTTTTTCTTTCAATAAAACAACTAAATTTAATCAGCTATATCCACCAATCCCTTCTTCCTTCCAAAATGCCTCTAGAAAGTATTTATACTACTCCCTTTAACATCCTTGTCTATAAACTTACTCACAGTTCTGAACTACAGATTGTGTTAACCCTTAGTCAACGCAGCCTGTGGAGATTACGTTTTGATAAAAAGGCAGGGATTATTAATGTTAGAGGCTCTAAGAAAGCAAAGATAAAATGAAGACAGATGAAAGACCACTTTCACTGGATATATTTGAGGTATATTTTTCTGAAGTAAGTTTGAGGACTTTATCTATGAACTGAAAATGACTCTGTGATGACTCTTTGAGAACACAACCCACATAATTCCAACCCACTGTTCCAAAGTCTTTTAATTTTCTCACTAATTTTTCACCTAACAGCAATTGCAGATTTTGCCTTGTACCATTTCATATTTTGGTGACAATCCAAAATTATAGAACATAGAACATTACAGCGCAGTACAAGCCCTTCGGCCCTCGATTTGCGCCGACCTGTCAGACAAATCTGAAGCCCACCTAACCTATACTATTCCATGTATGTCCACATGCTTCTCCAATGATGACTTAAATGTACTTAAAGTTGACGAGTCTACTACCATTGCATTCCATGTCCTTACTACTCTCTGAGTAAAGATTCATTCAGGGAGACCTAGAGGTATGGTGACCCCACTCTGGACAAGGTGTGTCACTGTGTTTAAGTGCATCTCGGTCTGCAACCTAGCTAACTTATGGAGCAGAGACTGTATAGAATGGAAGCTCTGTAAACAGGGAGGACCACTGCACTATTTGCCAATGTTGTACCAATGTCCAGTACAAAGTGTGAAGCCAGTTTGATTCAACAATCAGGAGGATACAGAGTTGTATCACATCCTTCAGCATAACCTGTGGTCTCACATTAGGGAGAGGACTGGGCTGATACTAGGAAAAAGTATCTGGAACTTACCAGGCAGGAATGACTGACATATCTATCATGTGCTGAAGTGTCAACCTCAGCTGTAATCACAAGGTGACAGAAGCCATTTCTTTCATGTGAGCTATAAAGGTTGGTCCAAATAAACAAAAGGCATCTTTTATTTGAACCGGGCTATATTTATGTTCATTTGAAGCACTCAGAGGATCGGATAACTGAACCTTGGCATGGAAACCTCAGTCTTTCCACAATGCACCATGGCATGTGGTCCTGCACCTTGGAATGTGTCAGTCTGCAACATTCGCATTGAAGTGAACTCCTTGTTCTGGAAGACCAACAAGGTTTGGACAGACCAAAAAGCATCCTTCACTGAGTTCATGGTCCTCCAGGTGCATTTGATATTTGTCTCATTGCGTGTTCCAGGGAACAGCCCGTAGAGCATGAAGTCCCATGTCATGGAGCTGATTGGGACGAACCTCAACAAAAACCAGTGCATCTGTCTCCAGACTTCCTTTGCATAAGCACATCCCAGAAGTGGTGTGTGATTGTCTCATCCCCTGTGCAGCCATTTCGACGGGAGCGTTCAGTGGTGCAGAGAATCTTGACATGTATAAAGGATCTCACCAGCAGAGCCCTTCTCACCACCAGGATGTCTTGGTGCTTCTTGGAAAGTTCTGTTGATGAGTCATTGTGTAAAATTACTGACAGTTTGCTCGGGGAACCATGTGACAGGATCCACTCTCTCCTTTATCCACAGGGTCTTAATGACTTAATCATAGTCATAGAGATGTACAGCATGGAAACAGACTGTCCAAATCATCCAGGCTGATCTGATATCCTAACCTAATATAGTCTCATTTTCCAGCACCTTGCCCACAAACCCTATTCATATAGCCATCCAGATGCCTTTTAAATGTTGAAATTGTACCAGCCTCCACCACTCCCTCTGGCATAAATCCTGCTCTGATTTGCTTTTCCAAAATTCAACACCTCTCATTTATGTAAACTCCATCTGCCAGTCCTCAGCCCATTGGCCCATTTGGAGGTGGGAGGGGGGAAAGTGATGGCCGAGTGGCATTATCACGAGACTATTAATCCAGAGACCTAGATAATGCTCTAAGTATATAAGTTTGAATCCTGCCACGGCAGATTGTGGAAGTTGAATTCAACTAAAAATGAAGTCTGGATTTAAGAGTCTAATGATGACCAGGAAAAATCCATCTGGTTCACTGATGCCTTTGAGGGAAAGAAACTGCCATCCTTACTTGATGTGGCCTATACAGCAATGTGGTTGACTCTTAACTGCTCTCTCAGCAATTAGGGCTGCCCTCATCCCACGCATGAATATAGAATCTGATCAAGAACCCATTGTAATCTGAGGGAACATTTGTCACTTTTCACTACACCTCCAATTTTGGTGTCGTCTGCAAACTGTACTTCCTATGATCACATCTAAATCATTTATATACATGATGAACAGTAGTGGACCCAGCACTGATATTTGTGACACACCACAGGTCACAGGCCTCCAGTCTGAAAAACAGCCAACCAACTTCTTCCTTTGAGCCAGTTCTGTATCTAAATGGTTAGATCTCCTTGTATTCCATGACATCCAACCTTGCTAACCAATCTAACATGAGGAACCATGTCGATTGCCTTACTGGAGTCCACATAGATCACGTCCACCATTCTGCCATCACCAATCCTCTTTGTTACTTGTTCATAAAACTCAATCAAATACATGAGATATGATTTCCCATGGACAAAGCCATGCTGACTATCCCCAATCATGATGGAATTGTTGTCAAAAGTGTCTTGCTTCACAATTTTCTCCACGAATGAGAGATGATACCGTACAGTCCACCTGTTTGGAGTGTTCCATGGCATTGAGATAAGTCCCATTCTTAGCAACAAATGCACAGTTAGAACCTCAGTACGTAGTGACACTTTGTGTCTCTATACCGAGGGTCGAGGCACAGCTTGATGCAGACACACATAAAGGTCGCCATCATGATGTTGAGTACATTCTCCCACCTCTATCCAGAGTTGTGTCCATGGAGTTCCTGCAAACCTAGTCTATCTGAGGCTTGGAGATGGGTGAGAATCTGCACCATGTACAACAGAGAGAGCACTCACACCTTGATGACCAGGTTTTTTCCACAATAGAGAGGGACTGCTGCCCCCAAAAGACAGTTTCTGCCTCACCTTGATGATGTGCATCCTAAAATTTTGCACATGCCCTGTCTCCTCCAAAGCATATTCCCAGCAGCCCCAGGGAGTCTGTCCTCACAGTCAGGGAGATAAAACATCACATAAAGAACATGGCCTCAATATTGCATCGATTTACCTTGATGCCCGAGGCCAGTTTGAGCTCATGAGCCTGTTCACTGACAGTAGATGCGAACAGAAAATGGCAATGCCATCCATGTACAGGGAGGCTTTAAGCTGCAAGACCCCACTGCCTGGAATAGTCACCCCTCTCAATCTTGCATCCTTCCTGATGGATTTGGCATATACAACACACAAACAAAGAGAGAGTGAGCAGTGCTGCCTGACTCTGAATCTGATCAGGAAATTTTCTGATTCCCATCCATTGATTGAGACTTTTCTCAATGTTGATGTAAGAGAAAGTGAAGACTGCAGATGCTGGAAACCAGAGTCGAAGAGTGTGCTGCTGGAAAAGCACAGACAATCAGGCAGCATCTGAGGAGCAGGAGAATACAGGTCAACCCTCCTGCTCCTCGGAATGCTGCCTGACTGGCTGTGCTTTTCCAGCACCACACTCTTCGACTCAATGTTGATGGTGAGCAGTTGGATCCAGTTGCAAATTCTCTCGCCAAAGCCCATCTCATCTCGACTGTTCCAGACATCTGTGTGTGATGTTCTGTCAAAGGCCTTATTATGTTCCAGACTGATGGGTCAGGCATCCACCTGCTGTCCTGCACATAGGTAATCATATCCCTGAGGAGCACAAGGCTCTCCAAGATGGAACTGCCCAGACCAGCACTGTTTGCTGATGACCATAGTTAGGGTTTTGTAGTTTGCATTCAGCAGTGTTTTGGTCAACTTATTCCTCATGTTAATCGATCAAGAAACAGTCTGACATTGCCATACTCTCTACATAAGGTGTAGTTGAGGGTGATAATACCTTTCCTCATGGATTTGCATGTGTCACCTGGCAAATGCACACTCTCATACACCTCAAGCAGGTCCTGGTTAATCAAGTGGTGATTTTCTCTATATTTCACTCTCTGGTCTGTATCAGTATTTTTGTCCCTACATAGCACAGTGGGCAATATCTTCAACATGAGGATGAGACATTATTTTCATCAGATTCTGGATTAGTGGTGCTGGAAGAGTGCAGCAGTTCAGGCAGCATCCAAGGAGCTTCGAAATCAACGTTTCGGGCAAAAGCCCTTTGTCAGGAATAAAGCTTTATTCCTGACGAAGGGCTTTTGCCCGAAACGTCGATTTCGAAGCTCCTTGGATGCTGCCTGAATTGCTGTGCTCTTCCAGCACCACTAATCCAGAATCTGGTTTCCAGCATCTGCAGTCATTGTTTTTACCTCATTACTTTCGTCAGGACTGTTTGCTTGGCGCTCCTGCAGATACTGTTAGGGACAGATGTATCCCTGACAAATAGTTGTTGAGAATTCTTCCCTCTTGTTGCTTTACTCATCACTTCCCACAGTCTGGCTGCTGTATATTCTAGGCCACACCCTTCTCAGTCAGTGATGAACCTGTGGTGGCAGTCTTGGTGACGGACATTGAAGCCCCACACCCAGAGTACGTTCTGTGCTCTTGTCACCCTCAGTGCTTCCTCTGATTTGTTTTCACCATCAAGGAGAGCTGATTTACTGCCGAAGGGATGGTATGGAGTGCAGTAGATGTCCAGCGTCAGGTGATTTTCTTGACCATCTTTAACCAGTCACCATGAGATTTCCTCGGCTCTGGAATCCATGTTGGGGAATTCCAGGGGACCTCATTTCCTGCTTGCATACCACAGTGCCCCCACCATTGGTGGGTCTTTCCTGCTGATGATAGGTCATCATGAAATATTACCCATTGGGTCAGATTCTGAGAGTATGACAATGTCAGACTGTTTCTTGACCAATTAACATGAGGAATAAGGTGACAATGCAATAGGGAATGATGGCTTGAAAAGCTGAACAAAAGTCACTCTGTTGGAATGTGTGTTGTATACTCAAAGAAAGATTGAGGAATTCATTGAGGTAAATGGATATGATTGTATACCATAAGAGAGACATGGCAAGAGGGTGACCGCTACTCGGAACTGAATATACAGCTGAGAGTGTTACACCAAAATGAAAAGAAAGTGGGGGAGATCTCCGAATAAAGGCTGGCATCTGTATGATCGTAAAAGAGGATCTTACATCAAGTGACCAACGCATTGGCTTCATCTTACTGTGCAAAGTGCCAGGTGAGTTTAGTTTGGCGAGAGATTCCCACCATGAGGCTGAGTGGATCTCACCAAACTTAATGTGCAGAAGGGTCTTTGTGATGTAGATCTTTAAGACTTCATCACATTCTATCACTAATATTCCCTGGAATATTCGATAACTGACATTCCCCAGAGCATTCTGCAACTGACATTCTCCAGAACATTCTATAAGTGACATTTTCTGTAATATTCCATGACTGACATTCCACGGAACATTCTGTAACCGACCTTGTCTGTGAACAGCCAGACATCAGTTAATTGAACAAAAGATAAGATCCCGAGGGAAGAGGTCACATTCCAGGAGAAGGAGACACTGTTTCAAAGTCCCCTCAGGCAGTTAAAGGGGTGAATATGTTTCCCCTACATTTACATTTCTTCACGATAGAAGATCAAGCACAACTTAGATGAAAAGACAGAAAATTCCAATCTCCGTTTGTCTTCAAGGAACGAGGAGAGAATCCATCAGGATGGGAATGTTTTCACCCTCTGTACAAGGAACTGTAAAGTAATGACCTGTGTCTGCTCTCAAGTGATCAACTGTGTGGGAATGTTTTTAAAAAATCACATGTTCTTATGAATGTGTCTCTGTGTGTTTGGGGACAGAGTGTTCCTTGTGTTTTAAGTCATATTTTGTAAGTGATTCAGATATTCCATTTGTTATTCCAGCCCGAATTACAAAAAAAATTTCTAAAAATCTCACAGGGTCCTCAGTCACACTGGGAAGTTTGCCTCCAGGCTGATGTATAATTTGTTTGTTTTCCTTCCTCACAGTTAACATTGTGACGATCTACATCCTGCTTTCTAAAGATTGTGGATTGTCTCCATGTGTCAGACGTTACCTGGGGGCCATGGCAGTGGTAGATCTACTGGTCATTATCCTTGACCTGACATTGAGACACATTCCCATTGTTTATCAGGAGCAGTTTTGTTTCCTGAAGTCCATCCCTGTGTGTAACATCCACGCTGTCCTGCTTTATGCAGCCACTGACTGTTCTGTCTGGTTCACCGTCACTTTCACCTTTGATCGATTTGTGGCCATTTGTTGCCAGAAGCTGAGAAGTAAATATTGCACTGAGAAAACGGCAGCTGTGGTTCTGGGAACAGTGAGTGTGCTGAGCTGTTTAAAGAACGTTTTCTGGTATTTTATGTTCACACCTTGGTATCTACTGGTGACCACCCCCTGGTTTTGTCACACAACTGATTTCCAGCTCCCGCAGTTCATTGATTTATTCATGTAGGTGGTTGCGGGCAGAGCAAAGAGAGAGGCTCATTCCTGGAGCATGCTGAGTCACAGTCTGGTGGATGTAAATGCTGTGCAAGAGAAGAGTTTGGGGTGTGCGAACTAAGTGTCCCATTCATTGAATAGCTACACAGACGTGAAAGATTGTATCTAAAACTTTAATATTTTGTGAGTAACTGTTTACTTAATTTCAATAAAATTTCAGAAGTTTCCAGACATGGAGCAATTTCGCTGGGGAATTTCATTTTCCAGAACAATTTCTTCCAAGTGTGCAAACCGGGTGCTGTGCACGAATCAGATCTTGGCTGCAAGAGCAACTGCCTGGTCAATGGAAAACCTTTGGCCAAGATTTTCTGAAGCAAACGCTAGTTTCCATGTATGTTTCTTTCAATTAATAAACTATATTCACTGCTCAACTCAGTCCCCTCTACAAAATGGAGACAAAGAAGAAAAAGGTTAACTTATTTATGGAAAAGAGCACTCAATCCATAAGTTTGGCTCCTACTAGCCAATGAACTGTCATTTTAATTGTGTATTGTTCAGATCACATCTTGATTATTGATGCACAGTAATGTTTTTCAATGGGGCGTAATGCATAGTCAAGGAATACCATCTCCTTTGCTGATGAGGCAATTTACAGCCTTGCAGTTTTAACCTTGATTTTATGAATTGAGACGTGTAATGTCTGTTCTCCCATTTTGTGTTCATTGTTTTCTGTCTAGTTACCAGAGAATTCTCCAAAACTGTCTTTCCATTTGTGAACCTCATTCCCCACCCGTCCAGATTTCAAAGCTTTCTCAGAATCCAATCACTCCAGCACATTAGAACATAGATCATTACAACACAGTATAGGCCCTTCAACCCTTGATGTTGCGCCAACCTATGAAGTTAATCTGATGCCCATCCAACCTACACCATTCCATTATTATTCGTATGTATGTCCAGTGCCCAACTAAATGCCCTTAACATCAGTGAGTCTACTCCTGTTACAGACAGGCTTTTCTTCACCCATACTACTCTCTGAGTACAGAATCTACCCCTGATATTTGTCCTGAATCTATCACCCTTCAGTTTGAAGCTATATCCCCTTGTATTAGCCTTCACCATCCAAGAAAAAAGGCTCTCATTGTCCACCCTATCTAACCCTCTGATTATCTTATATGTCTCGATTAAGTCACCTCTCAGCCTCCTTCTCTCCAATGAAAACAGCCTCAGTTTTCTCATAAGACCTTCTTTTCGTATCAGGCAACATCCTACTAAATCTCCTCTGAACCCCTTCTGTATTCTTCCTATAATGCGCTGACCAGAAACCTTGTTGAGGCCCTCATTGAAGACAATGAAGACTGCTTGACCCTCATCAGTATTTGTCATCACCTTTTCAAAACTCTGAATTCAGTTAGTCGGACAGGATGTCTCTCGAACAAATCCTCTCTGGCTATCTCTGATCAATCCCTGCCTTTCCAAGGTGACTTCTCCAGTCCTTCAGATTTTTTTCCAATATGTTCCTTACCATTGACATCAGATGAACTGGTCTGGAAATTCTGGCCTCTCCCTGCTGCCCTCCTTGAAGAACCACAATGGGTATCCTCCAGCAACAGACATTTCACCTGTGACCAGCCATTAGATATTTCTGCCAGGGACGCAGAATCTGCTCCCTTGCCTTCCATAACAGCTCAGGGTCGGTAGCAAGGTTGGATTACATGGACTCCAGGGAGATCCAGCCATGTGGATGCAAAATTGGCTTGAAGGTAGGAGACAGGGTGGTGTGGATAGTTGCTTTGCAGGTTGGAGGTCTGTGACCAGGAGTGTGCCATAAGGGTCGATGGGGTTCACTATTTTTGTCAATTATACAAATGATTTGGATGTGGGTTTAGGAGGTATGGTTACGGATGACATCAAAATTGGTATTCTAGTGGCCAGTGAAGCAGGCTATCTTAGAGTACAACAGTACCATGACCACATGGGCCGAGAACTGGTAAATGGTGTTTAATTAAGGTAAATGTGATTTGTTGCATTTTGATTAGGCAAAATGTAAGGTCCTGGGCAGTGTTGCTGAACAAAGAGACCTCAAGAATTAGGTTCATAGTTCGTTGAAAGTGGATTCACAGATAGCCACATTGGTGAGGAAGCCATTGACTTTGCTTGCCCCTATTGATCCATGAACTGTGTAAAGGATCTACGATGTTGTGCTGCCGCTCTGCATGATATTGATTAGGCCAGTTTTGAAATACTGCATTCCATTCTGACTTGAAAAGGCTCAGGAAAGATTTACAAGGATGTTGTCAGGGTTGAAGGTGTGTGCTCTAGGGAGAGGCTGAGTAGGCCAGGTCTATATTCACTGGAGCATCAGAGGCTGAGGGTTGAGCTCATAGAAGTTTATAAATTCATGAAGGGCACGGATAGGATGATAGCCAAGGTCATTTCCCAGCGTAGCAGAGCCCAAAACTAGACAGAATAGGTTTGAAGTGGTAGGGAAGGATTTAAAAGGGACCTAGAGGGCAACATTTTCATGTGTAGAACTGTGGCGCATGTCTGGAATGAGCTGCCAGATGAAGTGGTGGAGCCTGGTTAAAATTATAACATTTAAGATACTAAAGAACACAGTATTATCCTAATGGCAGCCTGTCTCCACCTGAAGCCCAGGACTTTCCTGTTCCCTTTCAATGCAGGATTGGGTGCTTCTGATTCAGATCTGGAACCTACACCAGGTGTGAAACTGCCCAGTCCCCACTGCCTCTATTTCTTTCCTCATGGGTGGAACTATAACATAAAGAAGAGTCAAGCTGGACTGCAAACCTTATGTCTGTTGCTCTCTCCACACCTGCTGAGTTTCTCCAGCATTTATGAATCATGGCTGGCCACTTGTGTGAGTTCAGTGTCCCTGGCCACTGACTCAGTCGACCTCACTCCCTCAGTCGATCCATCGCTGTTCATTGCCTTTCCTTCTGTCACTCCTGATATACTCTTCACCAACCACCTGGCAATGTGTGTGGTCCATCATCATGCCACAGGACGCATAGGGCCCTGTGGACCATATGGGGCAATATCTTACCCACTCATGATCCTGGGTAATAAGCTTGCCATTGAAATCCAGTGTCGCTAAATATATCATTGTGTTTGTTTGTTTTTCAAAAGAACCATTGAATATGCCAGGAGAAAGTGAGGACTGCAGATGCTGGAGATCAGAGCTGGAAATGTGTTGCTGGAAAAGCGCAGCAGGTCAGGCAGCATCCAAGGAGCAGGAGAATCGACGTTTAGGGCATGAGCCCTTCAATCGACGTTTCAGGCATGAGCCTTTCAATCTGCCAGACCAAGATTTCCTGTGCTGTTCACAGGTCATGAAGAAAGCCCTAATACTAACAGTTGTGGAACTCCACTCGAAATGTTCCTCCAGTCCAAGACCACAATAAATACGTCGGACATGAGAGAAACTCAGCAGATCGGGCAGCACCTGCAAACACAGAAAAACAGAATTGATGGTACAAGTCTTTTATGGCTCCTGTCGGCTGCATTCAAAATATTAATTCTGATACTTTCTCCACAGATGCTGCCAGACTTGCTGAATTCCTCCAGGATTCTCTGTGTTGGCTTTAGAATTTCAGGATCCCTGGTATTTTGCCTTTTTGCATGTATTAATGACTATGGTGTTTCCTGCCAATTGAGGAATTTTGTCCCAATGTTTCCCCCATGTCTGTTCTTTAATTAGCTCTCGATTTTCCTGACAAGACCAAATTTGCAACATTTTATCAAATAACTTTTGTCAACCCATATTCATTGTATCAATTCTTTTATCTCAATCCATCCCCTCTGGGATTTTCCCAAGTGGTTGTTCATTTTGTCCAAGTAGCCATGATTGTTCACTACTTTAATTTGCAAACAGAATGGGCAAATAGTAATAATGATAGTACTATTTGCATGTCCTTGGCAGAGTGGGAGGGGTAATTGAATAGGGCAGCTACTGGGCAGTGGGGTTGTTCGGTGTGTATGTCCTGGAGATGTTCTCTGAAACATTCGACAAGTTGGTGCCCTGTGTCCCCAATCGAGAGGAGACCACATTGAGACACATCGCAGCGGACACTTGTGTTTGGACATACAGAAACATCTTTTTTTATAGAATCCCTACAGTTTGGAAACAGGGCCTTCGGCCCAATCAGTTCACACTGACCCTTTGAAGAGTAACCCACCCAGACCCCATTCCACAAACCTCATATAGTTCTACATTTAGCCCTGACTAATGCGCCTACCCAACACATCCCTGAGCACTATGGGCAATTTAGCATGGCCAATTCACCTAACCTGAACATCTTTTGATTGTGGGAGGAAACAGGAGGACCCAGAGGAAAATCACGCAGACATGGGGAGAATGTGTAAACTCCACACAGTTGCCCAATGCTGGAGTCGCACCCAGATCTCTGCTGCTGTGAAGTAGCAGTACTAACCACTGAGTGACCATGCTGCATCACTGCTGAATGCGGAAAGATCCTTTGGGGCCGTGGATAGAGGTGAGGGGGGAAGTGTGAGCACAGGTTTTAAGGACAGATGCTGGGAATGGAGGGTGGGTTGTTGGGGGGTTCGGACCTAATGAGGGTGTCACGGAGGGATGGTCCCTGTGGAATGCTGATAGGGGTGGGGAGGGAAAATACATCTCTGGTGGAGAGATCTGACTGCAGGTGGTGGAAATGGCAGAGCATGATGTGTTGTATCCAGAGTCTGGTGGAGTGGAAGGTGAGGACCAGGTGGGTTCCACCTTTGTTGCGGTTGGAAGGTTGGAGTTCAAGGTTGGAGGTGCAGGAATTGGAGGAGATGTGCCCCACCTCAGCCACAAGCCCCTCATTTCTGACCCCCCTTGGTGCCCCCCGCATTCCTGATGAAGGGCCTATGCTCAAAATGTCGATTCCCCTGCTCCTGGGATGCTGCCTGACCTGCTGTGCTTTCCAAGCCCACACTTTTTGACTCTTTATTCAATGTTTCAGTCAGTGGGAAGCATTTTAGGATGATGGATATCTGAAAGTTTCCATATACATGTAAGTTGTTGCTTTTATTTCCTTGTAAAATGCCCTTTTTTGCCCAGTGTACATTCTCAGACCATAATACCCACAGCCATTTTCAAATTGGAGGTGGCAGTAAAGGTGATAGGTCAGAGAGAAGAGTGGAGTGGATTGGTGGGAAGGAAGATTGACAGGTGGGGCAGGTCATGAGGGCAGTGCTGGTTGGAACTGGGGTAAGGTGGGGGAAGGGAAAATAAGAAAATTGGTGAAGTTTACATTGATGCCCTGGGGTTGAAGGGTCCCGAGGTGGAAAATGAGGCGTTCTTCCTCCAGACGTCGGGTGGTGAGGAAGTGGAGGTGGAGGAGGCCCAAGACCTGCATGTCCTCTGCAGAGTGGGAGAGGGAGTTGAAATGTTTAGCCATGGGGCAATGGGGTTGGTTGGTGCAGTGTCCCAGTGATGTTCTCTAAAGCGCTCTGTGAAAAGGCGTCTAGTCTCCCCAGTGTAGAGGAGACCACATTGGGAGCAATGGATGCAGTAAACGACATGTGTGGGAGTGTAGGTGAAATTTTGATGGATGTGGAAGGCTCCTTTGGGAGCTTGGATGGAGGTGAGGAAGGAGGTGTGGACGCAGGTTTTGCAATTCCTGCGGAGGCAGGGGAAGGTGCCGGAAGGGGAGGGTGGGTTGTGGGGGAGTGTGGACTTGACCAGGTAGTCACAGAGGAAACGGTCTTTACAGAAAGTGGATAGCGGTGGGGAGGGGAATATATCCCTGGTGGTGCGGTCCGTTTGGCGGTTGGGGAAATGTTGGTGGATGATGCGATTTTTGCAGAGGTTGGTGGGGTGCAAGGTGAGGACGGGGGCGTTCTGTCCTTGTTGTGGTTGGAGGGGTGGGGTTTGAGGGCAGAGTTGTGGGACGTGGATGAGATGCGCTGGAGAGCATCTTCTACCACATGGGAGGGGAAGTTGCGGTCACCGCTCTAATCTATCTCTAATCTCCAGTACGTGCAGTACACACTTCTACCCAATAGGAGTTCAGGGAGAGTACTGGAGGACCAAATGGGAGCAGCTGGTCCTCTGAATTTGAACATCTTGCTACCGCTTTTGAAGTAAATGGCAATTGGGCCACAGGCCTCAGGTGGCAAGAAGACTATGTAACCGCTGCCATAGTTATTGGGAGCACTGGCCCGGGAGTTTCGGGGAGATTGTTCACATTTTTGTTGGGCTCCAGGAAGAATGGTCGCTGTTTTATATTGAGCTGCGAGGGGGAGCAGTTTTTCCTCTGTTGCACTGAGCACTAGGGTGGAGGGGAATAGTGTTCACTGTTTTGTTTTGGGTGCAGGGACAGGGGATAGTTGCCGCTACTTGCACTGGGAACTGGGGGAGCGTACCGTGTGCACTATTTTGCATTGAAGACTCGGGTGAGGAGACAGTGCTTATTCTTATGTATTAGGTTCTGAGCAAGAATGTTTCATTGGGTAAGGTGTGCTAGAGTGCATGTGCCACTTTCCATTGTCACAGCAAAAACAAACAAAAGAAATATTTATCTCCTCTGACTTTTTTTCTGATCAGATTTTAGCGTGTATGAACAAGGAAAGGTTTGCAAACTCCAAACAAATATTGTGGAGTCACTCCTTTCACCGAGATATGAATATCATTGCCCAGAAAATACTCCATCTGTCGAAAAGGTTTCGGGCAAGGGTGTGGCTCTAAGTGTTCTAAGATATTCCCAGTTCTGGTGCAGTCTGGAGTACATGTTCAGTTCTGTACCCCACCTGGGTACTCCCTCAGAACCCAAAATAAAACAATGGACATTATTCCCTGCTATGGAAGTTCAACCTGCATTTACCTAAGTAGCAGTACAGAGCAGATTTGCATAAATGATAATTTAACCCCGGAGGCAAGTGACCAGAACAGGTTAATCAAGTTCAAACAAAATGCATTATGGAACAGAAAAAGGCCAATTTGCTCATCAAGTTGAAGCTGACTGTCGAACACTATCCCTTATGTCTCATTCACAGTCTGACTCCAAAACCTGTAAGCTTATTTCTCTCAGGTCTGATATAATTGTGTTCATAGAACATAGAACAATACAGCGTAGAACAGGCCCTTCGGCCTTCGATGTTGTGCTGACCTGTGAACTATTCTCAGATCGTCCCCCTACACTATCCCAAAATCACCCATGTGCTTATCTAAGGATTGTTTAAATCTCTCTTATGTGGCTGAGTTGACTACATTAGCAGGTAGTGCATTCCACACCCTTACCACTCTCTGCATAAAGAACCTGCCTCTGACATCTGTCTTAAAGCGATCACCCCTCAATTTATAGTTATGCCGTCATCATAAGCTGACGTCATCATCCTAGGAAAAAGACTTTCACTGTCTACTTTCACTCTGACCATCTTGATTGTCTCTATCAAGTCCCCTCTTCACCTTCTTCTTGCCAATGAGAACAGGTTCAAGTCTCTCAGCCTTTCCTCATAAACCTTCCCTCCAGACCAGGCAACATCCTGGTAATTCTCCTCTGCACTGTTTCCAATGTTTCCACATCCTTCCCAAAATATGGGGACAAGAACTGTACACAATATTCCAAGTGTGGCCTCACCAGTGTTTTGCATAGTTGCAGCATGATATTGCGGCTCCGGAACTCAATCCCCCTACAAATGAAACCTAACACACCGTATGCCTTCTTAACAGCACTATCCACCTGGGTGACAACTTTCAGGGATCTATGCACGTGGACGCCAAAATCCCTCTGCAGATCTACACTGCCAAGAACCTTTCCATTAACCCACTACTCTGCCTTCATGTTATTTTTCCCAAAGTGCATCACCTCACATTTAGCTGCATTGAACTCCATTTGCCACCTCTCAGCCCAATTCTGCAGTATATCCAAGTCCCCCTGCAACCTGTAACATTCTTCCACACTGTCCACTTTTCCACCGACTTTAGTGTCGTCTGCAAATTTACTAATCCATTCACCTATGCCTGTGTCTAAGTTACTTATAAAAATGGCAAACAGCAGTGGTCCCAAAACAGATCCTTGTGGCACACCACTAGTAACCGGACTCCAGGTTGAATATTTTCCATTAACCACCACTCGTTGCTTTCTTTCAGAAAGCCAGTTTCTAATCCAAACTGCTAAATCACCCTCAATTCTATGCCTCTACATTTTCTCCAACAGACTACCAGTGGAACCTTATCAAAGGCTTTAATCCATCAATGATCATCTCTACTTGCACCAACCTAATAGGCAGCATGTTCGGCATATTTCCAGCCAATGCAATTAACAAAAACACTTGCTCATCTTCCACTTCTTCAAAACCTTAAATCTGATCTAAATTGTTGGGTCATCAACTATTGAGCACAATTCTTTTTTATTGACTTCTAGAACTTCTAGAACTTCTACAATTCGATGAAAATTACTTGCAACTTGATTTCTTCAAAGAAAACAGCAATTTGTCCAAATCAACCCTGTGACGACAGTTTCTGTGCCAATGAACCATTCCAGTAAACCTGTACCCCACACTCTTATATGCCGTCATTATCCTTACCAGTGACCAGAATTGGATACAATGATTGACTGTAACCTGATCAGAGCTTTATCCAGGGGCAATATCTTTTCCATAAATTTATTCTCATTCACTCTATTAATGATCTTCAAGGTCCCATTAATTTTACTAAGGGCACTTTGATTATAACCTCTTTCCTTTAATGATTTTTAAAGTTCACCTGAGAATGTAACTTTTAAAAAAGGTTTTGTGATTTACATTTAACAGTTGGTGTCAGCCAATTATCTGTTAAAGTTCACCTGAGGATGTAACTGTTAAAAATAAGGTTTGCGATTTTCATATGGAAGAAGTGAAACTAACATGTTCATTCGAACAGATGAGAGACTTAACAAACAATCAAGGTATCTTTCAATGTATAATTTCAGTTACATCACACTATAAACTTTTGCTATAAATTCTGTGCCTTACAACTCTGTAGTCCACAACCACCTGATGAAGGAGCAGCGCTCCGAAAACTAGTGCTTCCAATTAAACCTATTGGACTATAACCTGGTGTTGTGTGACTTTTAACTTTGTACAGCCCAGTCCAACACCGGCATCTCCAAATCAAGACATCCATTCCCACTGTTCTGAAGTCCAAAAGAGACTCTATGTATCTGTGTTTACTGTGGAGGAAGACATAGAAGGTATAGAATGTGGGAAATAGATGGTGACATCTTGAAATATGTCCGCATTAAAGTGGAGGAGATGCTGAATGACTTAAAATGCATAAACGTGGATAAATCCCCAGGACCTGATCAGATGTATCCTAGAAATCTGTGGGAAGCTGGGGAAGTGATTGCCATTTGCTGAGATATTTATATCATTGATAATCACAAGTGAGGTGCCAAAAGGCTGGAGATTGGCTAATGTGGTGCCACCATTTAAAAACGAAGGTAATGAAATGCCATTTGGATCTATAGACTGATAAGCTTGACATCGGTGGTGGGCACAGTTAGTAAGTTTGCAGATGACACCAAAATTGGTGGTGCCGTGGAGATAGAAGAAGGCTACCTCAGAGTACAATGGGATCTTGATCAGTTGAACCAATGGGCTGAGGAATGGCAGATGGATTTTAATTTAGGTCGATGTGAAGGGCTGGAGTTTGGAAAGGCAAACTTATACGCTTAATGGTAAGGCTCTGGGGGCTGTTGCTGAACAAAGAGACCTTGGAGTGCAGGTTCATAGTTCCTTGAAAGTGGAGTTGCAGGTGTATAGGATAGTAAAGAAGGCATTTGTTATGCTTTCTTTTATTGGTCAGCGCACTGAGTACAAGAGTTGAAAGTCATGCTGTGGCTGTACACCTGATTAGTTAGGCCACATTTGGAATATTGTGTGCAAATCTGGCCTCCCTCCTATTGAAATGATGCTGTGAAACTTGAAGGGATTCAGAAAAGATTTACAAGGATGTTGCCAGTGTTGAAGGGTTAGAGTTATAGGGAGAGGCTCAATATACCAGGGCTACTTTTCCTGGAGCGACAGAGGCTGAGGGCTGAACTTATATAAGTTTATAAAATCACGTGGAGCATGGATGCGGTAAATAGACAAGGTCTTTTCCCTGGTGTGTGAGAGCCCAGACATAGAGGGCATGGGTTTAGAGTGAGAGGGGATAAATTAAAAAATGGAATGAAGGGTCAATATTTTCATGCAGAGGGTGGTGCATGTATGGAATGAGCTGCCAGAGGAAGTGTTAGTGGCTGGCACAATTACATTTAAAGACACTTGAATGGGTATATGAATGGGAAGGATTTAGAAGGATATGGGCCAAATGCTGGCAAATGGGATGATATCAGTTTGGGATATCTGGTCATCAAGGATGAATTGGACCAGAGTGTCTGTTTCCATCCTGGACATCTCTATAACTCTATGACTCTCAGCAAGAATCTGTGTCTGAATTTGTCTTTTTGTCGAGGGGTGTGTTTTATGGGATGCTACTGTATTAGTAATAGGCACTGCATCTATTATTTGGTTAAGTTTTCCAATAGTTAAACTATTCTAAATTCCTGTTTCCTTTGTTTGTATTTTAACTATAGTGTTTTCATAAATAGTGTTTTGTTCAACATCGAGTAGTTTGTTCATTTGCAGCACAGCTGGAATATAGCAGTTCCCATCTACCATTCAAATAAGAAAAAATAGGGTCTAGGCTACCTTTTTAAAATATTTTGAGAGAGTCTGATCTGGTTCATACCATAAGGACAGGTGCCCAGGTGACTTATATCCAACACCTGAGCTCAGCCCCCACCCCCTTCCATTCCCTGAGAACCAGGACGTGAGGCCGAATCTGTCTCTCTCCAGCTCAGCTTCTTCAACACAGAAACAAACAACAGAATAGTTCACTCTGTGGCTTTGTACTTTTTAATGTGCATTGTTATTAATTACAAATTGAGGTTACAGGTATAAGAAGTAGAATAGTGCTTTTTCTCATTGGCCCCAGAATTATTTAAACATAGAAATGTGCTCTGTAACTGATGAGGTTTGGAAAGGCAGCACTAACATAATCTGTTATCATAGCGACAATGTTTCATTGTTGAAACATTGAACTGAAGTGACAAAACCTGGATGAATTGATTAATGAGTGAATCTGATTGACTGATGAATTTGGGTAAAGGGATATTTCAGCACATTCTTCAGCTGCTGTCTGAACTTCGTCTGGGTCACGGCATAAATCACGGTGTTTGTGCAGCAACTGAGGAGCTGCAACATGAAGCCCAATTCAGTTACAAAGTCACCTAGATACACAGAGTCATACCCAATCCACCACATCCGGTTCCATATGGAAAACACCATTAACATTGACCACAACAGAATGAAATTCGCTGAGATCACAAAGAGTAAAATGATGGACTTTTTTCGATGTTGCATTTCTGTATCACACTGAACATTCCCATTTGTGCAAGCCCGGAGTCTCCTGCGGGCTCTGCTGGTCACTAAAATGTGTCTGATGGTGAACATATTGAGTAACAGAATCAGGAGAAATGGGAGAGCCGGGTTTAGAATGTTGTGGAGAAACTCGATTGTGACCCAGACACGAGAGAAACGAACAGCTGATGCTACATAACAAAACCAGGGTACGTTCCCCAGCCAATACCGACCTGTGAGCATAAAATACCAGAAAATGTTCTTTAAACAGCTCAGCACACTCACTGTTCCCAGAACCACAGCCGCCATTTTCTCACTGCAATATTTACTTTTCAGCTTCCGGCAACAAATGACCACAAATCGATCAAAAGTGAAAGTGACAGTGAACCAAACAGAACAGTCAGTGGCTGCATAAAGGAGGACAGCATGGATGTTACAAATGGGAATGGACATCCGGAAATAAAACTGGTCCCAATAAACAATCGGAATTTGTCTCAATATCAAGTCAAGGATAATGACCAGTAGATCCGCCACTGCCATGGCCCCCAGGTAACGACTGACACATGGAGACAATCCACAGTCTTTATAAAGCAGGACGTAGATCGTCACTATGTTAACTGTGAGGAAGGAAAACAAACAAATTATACATCAGCCTGGAGACAAAGTTATCAATTTGATTGAGGACTGGTGGAGATGTTTAGATGTGTCATTGTGTTCAGAGATTTGTTGAGATAATTGAAACTGAAATAACAAATTGTGATAACAATTATGATTTACTTACAAAAATGCAATGGAACACATAAGAAGTGCACATCAATTAAAACAAATGATTTCTGGAACATCTCCACAAATTGGATCACTCGAGAACAGACACAGGTCAGTTCTCTATAGTTTTTAATACAGAGTGGGAAAGTATTATCGTCCTGAAGGATTCTCTCCTGGCTCCTTAAGACAAATGGAGATTGGAAATGTGGGATATAGGTGGAGCAGTAATACTTCTGCAACCATAATTGCTTATTCAAGGTGAATGAACTAACCTACACCAATGTACAATTGTTTCAGCAAAGAGCTGAGTCAGCGAAAATGTGCAAACAAGAATGAAGACTATGTATCGGTATACATAGTTTCTTCTGAGTTAGCAAAAATGTGCATACAAGAATGGAACGTACCTGCAAACAATGGAAAATGTTACAGACAAATAGATAAGTCGAAAAAGAACATCAAGATATTCCAAGCTCACCAAATTTCCCTCATGTCAGCACTGAAGCGAGCCAAGTCACTTATAGTGGGGAGGGTCGGCCCGGCTTGGAGTAGGGGGAGGAGTAAACAAGGATGCGGCACAGCTGGGCAGGGGCAGAACACAATAAGGTTTGGAGGCCAATGAGGTGAACGGGGAAGTACCGAGAATTAAACTGTATAAATTGTGGAGTAATTTATGGATCGGGGCGGCTACTTGTTAGTCAGCCTTTCTTGCAAGAATCATTCAATAAAATTCGTTGCTTCAGAATTTGACTCGCACTGAAATTTATTATATTGTGAGCTCTGTGTCTTACAATTTGGGCGCTCCTCCGGGGTATCCAGCATCACCAGCAGGGTAGGCACTGTCGATGACTGGGTAGACGCATCCCATTCCTTTTAGAATGGTCCCGTGTTCCTCGGCTGTGGGTTCCCCCTTCTGGTTGACTGATCAAGATCCAATGAGAGTCTATCTGAACAGGCAAAAGGTTGTAAGTAGACACAGGGAGCCAGGCAACTCCGTGCATGGCCCAAGGTAGGAAAATTGACTTTTAAGTACTGCCTTGGTGGCTGGGATTGAATTCTAGTAGTTCATAAGGGACTAACGAAGGAACTCAATAAGGGCTGTGCCAAGGGAAAGGAAAACGCCTCCGGGAAAAAGAAAATGGAAATGGAGGCGGGATCCCTGACAACATCCCTCCAGAAAGTCCGTTGGGCAGGATGTTGTGGAATTGGAAAAATAATACTTGTACAAGGGGAAAAAATAGGAAAAAGATGATTAAGTATTGTTGCTTTGTATGGTCTAAGGAATCCATTCTTCGTCCCACCGTCTTCTGGCCAAAGTACGGGTCAGACGAAGATTGGGTTTGTAAATATTTGACTTTATATGTCAATGGAAAACAGCCATACATTCAGGAGGAATCAGATTATGCTTCGTGTCGGAAGGGCTAGTAGCTGAAGGGCTACTGAGGGTACACTTTGTAACTAAATCATGACCAGACATCTAGAAAAAGATTCAAAAGATAGAGGGGTGAAGTAAGAATCCTCTAGAGTTGTTGTTGCAGGAAGCTCAGAAAGTGTCTGTGAGATACGGTGTGTGTGTGTGTGTGTGTGTGTGAGAGAGAGAGAGAGGAAAAAAGAACTGTACAACTGATAGAAAGTTTAACCCTTTGTGATTCGGTTTGAATGCACATTTGTTTGTTGGTGATTGAATGTTTGTGCTTTGTTTCCTGGAGCTTGAGATCCGAGACTGTTTTGAATCTGATTTCTATTGTGGAAGTTTAACATGATTTCTTTTAAGGTTAAGGATTTTACAATGATTATGAAATAAAATGTTAACTCCTGTTCTTTTTACAGGTCATGACTGCCTTACTATTAGTTTCGAACTAATCTCTTTTATCCTTACATAAAAGCAATTTATGGAGGACAGTTGAAGTTTCAGTTCAAAATTAGATTGTAATAAATCAAAAAATTCCTATGGTTAATATCTGTGACCTTGGATTTGGCCATTATTCGTGCGTTCGACGTTACTTTTAATTTGAATAGAGCTTTTAAGGCAGCTCTGGTTATTTCACGACCTATACCATTGTAATTGAGCAATGATTGGTCAGGACTACTTAAGAAAACTAATGTTGGATTTAAATTAAGGGACTAAAACTGAATAATTATAGTGGATTTCAAAGTTGGGAACTGTATGCATTTTACATTTTAAATATTAAATACTGGATAAATGAATTTATAATATATAAATATATATCTACAGTAAGATATATATTTATATATTATAAATAAGATTCTGAAATGTATAGTTAGGAACAGGCTTTCAAGTTAGACAAGCATAAATTGATAAATTGTACTTGAGATTACAGGGAGAAAGAGGCTCCTGGTATTTGAAGTTACAGGGTGAAGTTACAGGGAGGAGAGGCTCCTGGTTTTAGAGGTTACAGGGAGCAAGAAATATTTCAATATTTCTTTTTAAAAAACATCAAGGACTAAACAAAAAAATTGGGCGATGAAGAATGACCATTAGGTGGCCCTAAAGTTGTTCAAATGGTTAAATCGGCTCAGCAATTGATCTGGCAACGTAACATGAGAAGCATAAACAGAAGGCAAAAATACTGATAGCCACGGTTGATGAGGTAATGAAGAAAAGGACAAACCTAAAAGGAGAAGGAAGCCGGAATGGTGGTGAGCAGCATGTTGAAAATAAAGGGAGGAGAAGAGATCAGGGAGGAGATATTAAGAGGTCTGGTAGACAGAAACAAGGATTAAAGTGGAAATCCCCACAGGCGGGATGATATTACTGTGAAAAGACAGGACACTTTAAGAGAGAGTGTCCAGATCTGAAAAATAAAGTAAAGGCAGTACCATTTATGAATCTTGATGAAGAATAGGGGTGTCAGAGATTCCTGCCCCTGGGGACCCACCAGGAACCCTTGATAAATTTAAAGGTGGGACCTTACAAAGAGGACGTAATTTTCCTAGTCGATACGGGGCAGCAAGGTCCTCCTTAAATTTTAAGCCCAAGGGAGCGGGAACAAAAGAGTTAATTGGATTATGGTGACAGATTTGTGATGAGAGGCACGAAGAATCAGTTTTGCACTCATGACAAGATATTGCCACCAAATTGGGGATTGAATTATCTGCAAATGGTGCTATGAAATCTGTTGAGGCTCTTAAAAATGAATATGTTTGAGCAAAACAATTACAGAAACAGAATGAGAAGTCACAAGTGACTGGTAAAAAAAAAAGAACTGAGCAATTACAGTTTCAAAAATGTTTTAGCCACTTATTGCATTTACACCCTGAATTATATAATATATATAATTAATAGTTAATATTTATAATAAATCAATTGTGTTAGCCTGAATCAATATCAATTGGCAGGATTCCTTCACACATTCTCAGTGACCTGTCATATTGATTTATGGTTAATTTAAAACATGACTGCATTAATTCATTGTTAATTAAAGAATGGAAAGCTACATTACTGGCCAGAGTGTGTGCAGGCAGTGGCAGCAACAGCCTTATTGGTAGAGGAGAGTCAGAAACTTACTTTTAGGGGAGCCTTAATAGTCAGCACCCCACATCAGGTACGGACCATACTAAATCAGAAAGCAGGACGATGGCTCACAGACTCTAGGATCTTGAAATATGAGACAATCTTAATGATCTTGTGTTAGTCACAGACAGTTGCTTGAATCCAGCTGCATTTCTGTGGTGGGGAGAGGGGGTAACCCTTGACAATCCAGAACACGACTGCCTTGATATTATTAAATATCAGACTAAAGATGGACTTCAGGGACGTACTGTTGCAGGCGGGAGCTCGGTTGTCTATCGACGGGTCCTCCTGGGTGATTGAGGGTAAAAGGCACAATGGATATGCTTTAGTAGATGGGATAGAGGGAAGTGTTATCGAGGCTGAAAGACTGCCTAACGGCTGGTCAGCCCAAGCTTGTGAACTCTATGCCCTAGAAAGAGCTCTCAGAACCTTAGAAGACAAAGAAGGAAAGGTATCTACAGACTCCAAATATGCGTTTGGAGTGGTACATACCTTCGGAAAAATTTGGCAAGAAAGAGGACTGATAAATAGCAGAGGAAAAGAACTAGCCCATGAGAAATTGATAAAACAAGTACTGGAATATCTGTTACTCCCGAGAGAAATAGCGGTAGTTTGTATAAACGGACATCAGAAGGGGAACGACCCGGAAGTAAGGGAAAATAACTGGCCGATAAGGTAGCTAAAGAAGCAGCCCCGAATCCAAGGGGAGCAGTGATATACTCCTTAATAAATGCATTTCCAGATCTTCAGGGTGCCCTGTTGTTTACTGCAAAGGAGGAAAAGGAACTAAAAGATTTGGAAGCCGCAAATATAGCGGGTGGGCGCTGGATGTTACCCGATGGGAGGGAAATGTTGAATAAAATGATGATGCGAGAGATTATAGCTGTCTTACATCAGGGGAGTCACTGGGGAGTGAATGCAATGTGTGATTTAGTCTTAAGGAAATATGGATGCAAAGGGATATATACGATAGCCAAACAGATATGTGACGGATGCATAACATGTGAAAAAAACAAGGAGGTGTTAAGGAAACAAGTCCCAGGAGGGAGAGAACCTGGGATAAGACCATTTCAGAGCATTCAGGTAGATTATACCGAATTACCCCAAGTGGGAACACTGAAGTATATGCTGGGAATGGTTGATCATCTATCTAGATGGGTGGAAGTGTACCCTTCAGCCACTGCCACCACAAGTGGGGTGTCCAAGATAATACTCAAACACATAATCCCCAGATATGGGATCGTGGAATGCACACATTCAGATCAGGGAACTCATTTTACTTCCAGGGTACTCCAGGGAGAGATGAAGGGGTTTGGAATCCCCTGGGAGTTCCACACCCCTTGGCACCCACCTTCATCAGGAAAGGTTGAGAGAATGAACCAGACACTCAAGAAGCAGTTATTTAAATTAGTCATAGATAGCAGACTCCCTTGGACTAAGTGTTTACCTATAGCCCTTTTGCGAGTGTGAACGGCACCAAGGAAAGATATGGGGCTGTTACCTTATGAGATATTGTTTGGCCTGCCCTATCTGGGAACAAAAGGGGAACTGCCAACCCTGGAGACTAAAGGTTTGTTCTTACTGGGCTTGTCCTCCTCTTTGTCTTTCCTCAGGAAACAGAGTTTGTTGGCACAGACTCCACGCCTTGAATTCACCATCCATCTGATCCATCCGGGGGATTGGGTCCTAGATGGGGATGGGCCGTACCAGACACTCTTAACTACTGAAACAGTGATAAGAACAGCAGAGAAAGGCTGGACTCACTACATTTGGATTAAAGGGCCAGTGGAATCTTCAGTTGAGACAGAAGTCTGGACAACCGAATTGACAAAAGAACCACTTAAACTTAAGCTGAAAAGACTTTAAATAACAAATTATACAGTGGCAGCGCAAGCGCGGGATAATTTCTGTAGTATTGTATGCTAAGTCTCTCGGTGCTTCAATACCACTGTAGAATGGGAAGAATGGTTAGGTACACTATATTAGCTTTTCTCGTCTTAGGATTCTGTCAGGCCATGGTGTGGTCGCTTTACTTAATGATTACAGTTCCAGAAAGTACAAATCCACAAGTCATAGAAACAGATGTCTGCAGCCTGGTGGATTGTGGAGATTTTAAAAAATCAAAGGCAATACTGTAACTCAGAGATACATCTCAGGTTCTATGCAAAAGGTGGGGGGTGGAGGTGGGGGCATGGGATAAGACTAACGGGATGAAAGTGTCCCAGAGAGAGAAGTGTAAAGGGATATCTTTGGGATAAAGAATGTAAAGAATGGCAGAGGCAGGAAGACCTCAGAGGTGATCTCTTGATTAATCCACTCGTTACAGTACACTGAGGCCCCTTCCGGCCAGCTCTTGACTGTCCTGATAAAAAGTGTAACCCAATATAGTTAACAATAAAGAAAACCTCATGGTATGAAGCAGTTTTAGGGGGAAAAACCTATCAGGTCCAATTAGACAAAATATTTGGGATACACATGAAAGCAGACGGGAAGAATTCCCTGGGATATTGTTTTAAAATACAGGTGAAAGACAGAACCCAAGTAGGAGAAAGGAATAGGAAAGTTCCTTACTCTGACCCTAAGGTGATAAAAATTGTGGAGGTAAAGGACCTAAAGCAGACCATTGAAGTAGAAACAGGATATGGGGATACAAATGCCTGGGTTGAATGGGTAAAGTAGACTGTGAAAAGTTTGAATAAAATCAATTGTTATGCATGTGCCTCTGGGAGACCAATGCCCCAAGTAGTCCCCTTTCCGCTCGGGCGGAAGCAAGCCAGGAGGGGCATGACATGCATGATAGCCCTGTATCAGGATGAGACTGCATGGAATAATAAAGAGTGTATGCCCTTCTATTAATGTTCACTCCTTTAAACAAAGAAGGCTTAAAGACGCTGTGGTTGGAAATCACACATCGTGTGTAAACAGGTGAGGAACAGATTGGTCCAGATATTTGGGGGAGCTGAAATCATGTACCGAGATTGAGAACGTGACGGAAAAGGGAGGGAACTCACTCAGCATTGAGAATTCCCCTGTGGTGGTACTGCGGAGGGAAAATATTGAGACCCACCTTACCTCAAAATTGGAGGGGCATGTGTGCAATTGTACAATTGGCAATTCCATTCACCCTGGCATTTGAAAAGAAAGAGATAGTAAAGGAAGGGGGAACGAAGTAAGAGATCACTATTGGGTACTTTGTTTGATGATCAGGTATATCTAGACTCTATAGGACTCTCAAGAGGAGTCCCTGATGAGTTCAAGGCTTGTAACCAGATCACAGCAGGCTTTGAATCAGCCCTCTTCTGCCTCTTTGCCGTAGTCTATTTTATTCTGTATTTTGACTGCTGGTTTAATGACAACGTTTGATTAGTTTTTAGATCATGGATGGTTTTGTTTTCCACTTGGGTAAACTTCTGCGCTATTTTGTGAGCGCGGCTGATGAATCTGGTGTTAACGCATGTCTTGATGGTTTGAGCATGAATATTGAGCCTAGAGCAGCGATGTTCCAAAACGGTCCAATTAACTCTTTCTTCTTTGGTCACTGCACTGCAGATCTCTCTGTTGACTGTCTGGTTCATTGATTGTCTCATTGGGCTCACTACTAATACCTTGGGGTTTGTGGAGCAATTCCTGGAGCGCCGTTCGCCTGATGAATTCCTCTATGCCTGCAGTGAGACATTTTTGAAGTGAGGTAGAAATTGAGCCCTCGACAGAGAACTTCAATTTTGTCTGGTTGAAGGGTGCGGTCAGACAAGTTGACACTGGATTTCCTTGTGGTGGTACTGGTTTCAACCACAGTATGCAGGGAGGCTTGGTTGCTGCTGGTGGTGATGCCAGGATTCTCCAGTTCCCTGTTCTTGTTGCGCATATAGGTGGCATGGTTCCAGTGCCTCATCTGCTTGGCAGTCTCTCACAGTTGGTCCGCTGTATCCAGAGCACAAGCTCAAAATATGGACTCTATCTCGATTTCAAGGTTGTGGCGTCTGCTGTAGAGCTGGTGTACAAGATGGTTCAGGAGTGTGTGAGAGGTGTGATGGCAGAGTCTCTCAGCAAAGTCTGTGTTGTAGATCGACTTGAGTGGGTTCATGATCTGTAGTCCTTCCTAGATTTTCTCTACTTTCTTGCATTTATTGCATCTCTTGGATCTCATGTTAGAGAAGATATCCACTATGGATAAGTTCAGTATATATGCGGGATCTGCTTAAATAAGGAGGAACACGATGGATACCTAAAGATTTTTAAGGATACCATCATAAGAACAGGATGTGATCTTGAAGTCATCGATCACCAGTTCCAATGAGCCAAGGTGAAAAATTGCAATGACCTCCTCCAAAGACAGACACAGGATACGACTGATGGAATAGCCTTCATCATGCAGTACTTCCCTAGGTAGAGAAACTATGTCATGTTCTTCACAGCCTTCAACATGTCATGGATAACGATGAGTATCTCACCAAGATCATCCCTATGCCTTCACTTCTCACCTTCAAACAACCACCAAATCTGAAACAGACCATCATTTGTAGCACATCACCCAGACATCAGGACAACATGACCACAACATCACACAACCCTGCCATGGCAACCTCTACAAGATATGTCAGATCATCGACATAGATACAATCATCGCACGTGGGAGTACCACCCACCATGAACATGGCCGATACTCATGTGGCGCAATATTGTTAATCTCATCGTTCTTTCGTTATTCTTTAACAGGGTGAGGGCAATTGAGAGTTTTGTTGTGGGTCTGGAGTCACATGTAGGCCAGACCAGGTAAGGATGGCAGACCTCCTTCCCTAAAGGACATTAGTGAGCCAGATAGGTATATTGCAGGCAAGGATAACACAAGGCATGGTACATTGGTAAGACCAAGCAGATGAATGAATGGACACTGTACAACAATCGCCAGGCAATTCCCTTTCAGGTGGATAACACTTCAGCAATCATGGATACAACAGCCTCTGATCTTCGGTTAATGGTCCTCCAAGGCGGCCTTTGAGATTAACAAAACATGAAATTGCTAAGCAGAAACTGATCGCCAAGTTCTGTACCATTGAAAACATGATCATGGCTTCATGTGGCACTTCATGTAATCCCACCACACATCTATACTGTTCTGTTTTGACACCATCAGCTTAACATTGGATTACTTATTACTTTTATTAGACTGTTAGCATGTGAGTGTTAAACCAATCATATTATTTGATCCATTTAGTTTGTCTCTAGCACCACCTTATTTTTATTTTTTCTTATTATTTCTTGGCCTTATTTAATCAGTTTATCAGTCATCGCTTTACTTGCTATTCAACTGTTGACATCTTACTCACACCGTCAGACTCTCCTGATCACTTGCAGAGACCTATTATTCCGTTGTCAAAACTCCACTCACCCCATTTGTATGACCTTTTGATCTCTCTGGGCATTGATCTGTCTGCCGATAAATTCTGTGACCATGCGTTTCTCCCTCACCTCACCTGACGAGAGAGCAATAGTCCACAAGCTTGTGATTTCAAATGAGCCTGTTCGATATAACCTGGTGCTATATGACTTCCAACCTTACCAGATTTGATGCCCTGAATTGAGGACAGATGTGCTTGCATTGGAAATTGCTCAGAGGTATATCAACAGCTTGATATCAGAGATGATGATTTTGTCTTATGAATAATAATTTAGCAGTTCAGACCGATACTCACTCGAGTTTAGGAGAATGACAGGAGATCTCATTGAGGTGTATAAGATGCTAAAGATGATTGACAATGCAGATGTGGAGAGATGAGGGCCAATCAGGAGCAAGAGATCATAGTTTTAGCATAAGGCAGAGCAGACTTCAAATGAGGATGAAGAGAAATTATTTCTCCCAAAGGGTTGTCAATACATGGAATTCACTAACCAGAGTGCACTGCCAGCATGCTGGGAATATTGAGTAAATGAATTGTTATGGAGAGTGGGTAGTAAAGTGGATCTGAGGCTTTGGTGAGATCACCCACGATCATATTAAATGGAGGAGCAGACTTGAGGGGTTGAATTGATTTGCCTTGTTATAATATTTTTATGCAACATTCAGCCCTTTGAATGTGCTACAAAGGAATATGGGAGGACTAGCTATCAAACATGAAGCAGATCTGAGGGATAAATCAGTCTTTATCAGGTTGACAGAATGTAAACAATGCAGTCACACAGTGGCCAGTGCTGGATCCTTCAGTGTTTGCAATCTGTATCAATGACTTGAATGAGGGGAACAAAAGTAATGGAACTAAGTTTGGCAATGACACTAAGATCGAAGGAAATCAAATTATCAAGCGGAACTGGAGAGCCTGTAAATGGATATCGGCAGATGAGTCAATGGACAACAATTTGGCAGATGGAATATAACGCAAGTAACTGTGAATATGTCCATTCTATTATATTTCAGGAAGAATGGAAGGAAATATGTTAGTTGGAGAAAGATTGCGAGACTTAGTTGTACAGTCTGTACTGGAGAGTTCATTTTGAGAAGTTCAAACATCAGAAGTATTGAGCCAAGTCCCTGATGCTCCCGCTGTTTCCATTGCTCTCAGTACACAAAGGGTTATTCTGATGTGGTTGTTTGGCAGTGAGTGTGTGAGGAGAAGTATGTTTTGAGGTTTATATCAAGTGAGCACCTTTATCCAAGCAACCATCCTTTCTACATGGGGAACCGAAGATGACAGGAGTGGCTGACTGCTTCTGAATGAAGTGGCTGCTCCCAGGAAAGCGAACATTCACCAACATTATGTACTACGCACGGTCACACTGCAATATTAATAGAGTGGGAGTTCTGTCTGTTTCTCTAATCTCCACATTGACATGGGGAACCGGTAAAACCATGCACACCATCAGGAATTCTGCCTATACTGAGAAAACAAAGATACATCCAACAGCCTTCTGCAGAGGGAGAAAACGTTGTATTCATCTTATCCAGCATATATATCTTCTGTCACTGAATGGTGATATTGATATCGACATACTGGGAGATGATGAATATGTCACCCACTCCTGCCTGGGTGGTTCTGGATCATAGAAGCTGAATGAAACTGTGACCCTAACAGCTATTGGCAGCACCATCCTCCCCCTGGTGTGAAGCTGCAGGTCATGCTGAAGGAGGTGATACCACTCTGTGACCGGCTCATTGTTCAATCTGGCCTTGGGTTAAGTGTAGTGTGAGAATATGTTTTTGGAAAACCCAGGGTGAAATGGCAGAACCCATTCCCCACTCACAATAACTCCGTGATATCACAGCTTCACCTCAATGCAGCCTCTGCTCCACTTGTTGCTCATGGTGCAGTACCAGATGCCCTGTAACTGCATTGGCCGTTCAGAGTTGGGTAACTAAATCCTCAGGTCTCCCTGAATGCCTGAGGCAGCTCACAACACATCATCCAGCAAACCATCCTCAGCACCTCCACTAACCTTTCAATGACAGGAATGAGTTAATGCCCTTCAGCTATAAGTTAGATGCCTGTTCTGTTTGAATAATAATGGAAGGGTTTCCTCATGTTGGTGAACCTGAGAGCGATGGACACACGGTTCCGTGGACAGGCACAGTCCGAATTTCAAACACGTGTCTCAGAGCAGCTGAAATCCTCGGTCTAAACCGCAGACCACATTGGACACTCAGGGAAGTGAGTGACCACCCAACAAAATCACAATAAATTCAGAGAATTATAATACCAGCACTCGAACTCATGGGAGACAAAACCGAGGACAGGGAAATATACAGAGGAACATCAATTCACAATAAAAATACAAACAGACAATTACTTGACGAGGAACAAGTGGAGAATTATGAGGAACACAGAAGGGGATGGGATTAACACGAGGAATGAAGCCTTAATCTGAAAAATAGGAGCATCCGATGGCCTGATCAGTTAAAATTGTTAGTTATTTCACATTTTCGGTTTGCCTTACAGAATGAACTCAGAACCGATAAACTGGGACAAGATAAAGACTCAGTTTGGAGTCTCTGATGTTACTGTTTGCTCTGCAGACTACACCAGCATACTGATGAGTAAACTGGACCATTTAGCCAGCATCTAAAGAATTGTTCCCATTGCCAGTCCATTGCAAAGTTTAGCTGCACGAGATTGCTGCCTAGCTGGAAAAATTTGCAGCCCATGCCGTGAGTAACGAGAAGTGGGTCTCCCGCCAGTTTATATCTCCATTGCAGCCATATAGATCTTGTGGAGGGTGGGGTTTGTCGATGTGAAAATTACTTTTAGAGATAGAACGGGATGGGGTGGGATATATCAGTTTAAATATGAACAAGTTGGGTTTGGGTCACAGCAAAGAGAAACAGAGGGATATGTTACGGACGGATGCGATCAGACGGTTGTGAATGTTTGGGCGAAGGTATTGTCAGAGCCATGGCATTATAGACCAATGCTCACAGCAATGGCGGGTGGAATGGATTTCAGGGTGTCAGGATACAAGCTGGTGAGGTTTCACTGAAATTTACTAATGCAGCTTTGAAGCTGGGAGCGTAGCCAGCAGATTCTTGGGATTACTGAGACTGGATTTTACAGTTTACGGTTTGAGTAGAACATGGGTTAATCCAGAGAATGATATTCTGAAAGTGACAGTAAATAGCATTAGAAATAGCCAGAATTTAAGGTCTGAAAAAAAAAATCATGTCAAAGGAATTCTCGCAGTTATGACCACACTGTTTCAGCCTCAGGTACTGGCCAGTATTGGGATGGAGTCGGCGAAGGTAACTTAGTGCGTGACCAGAGCAGGTGACCTTGACTGCCGTGTTCCCTATATTTAAACAAGGACAGACTTATACTGTATTGTGGTTTACTGCAGAAACAAAACACCTGAATCTCGCCACCCATGTAAGCTGCCGCCAGAAACAAAATCGGAGAGAGCAAATTAACAACTTCACAAATACAGTTCGTGTTGGTTTATGGATTGATAGGCTACAGAACCTCAGCTGAACACAGCAAGAAGGAGGGCACTGTAAGTTGAAAGGACAGTGGTGGTAAAGGACAATAATAAATGAGGTTTACCGAAATCGTTGGAGAGTGAGACTTACATGGAACCCCAATGATCGCCAGGATCGGATAATATAAACATCGAATAATATAAAGAACAATTTCTATCCGCCTTGATAATGACAATCGACCATAATATGTAGAAAGATACCAAAGATCCCAGGATAAACTTTTGTCCATTTTTGTAATATTCCAGTCTATTTTTCTCGGATTCTGATTCATTGTTGGAACATTACACTCGGCTGTTCTCAGATTCTCACCTCTCCACTCTCCTCTTCCTGGCGAAGCTGATCTCTGTTCGTGATGGAGATAATGTTCCGGTTCTAGTATGGGGTAACACATTGAAAGGAGCCTGTATTCAATAGAGGATTGAAACCCTCTCGTGAGACAATCAGATCCATGGAGGGTTATCTTCATCACAGTCACTGAACAAACAGGTTCGGTTCAGCCCTTCAAAACAGCACTTTTCATATCACAGTGAATGTGATAAATGAGCATTGCTGAGGGAGAAATGGTGGGAATGGCTGAGAAACCAACAATAATATTTCAATCCTAATTGTCTGTGGGTGTAGTTCCCGAGGACAGCAAGGTTGGACATCTTCCACGCTGTTTGTAAAAGGAGACAGAGACCAAACTCGTGCTGTACCTTTGATGAGGGTAGTTCAGATGAAGATTTAATTTGTATCTAAACCTGTGCAGTACTTGTCATGAGATGGGAAAAGGTTAGAGGAAGATTTAGTGTGTAGCTAATACTGCTGTGCCTGTCCTTGGAGTGTTGAATGGGGACAGAACAGATTGGGCTTTAATTTGTATTTCACCACATCGTATACGCACGGTGGGAATGTTTAATGGGGACAGTTGGGTGGTTGTGGGAAGAGAGTTCTGGTTAATTTAATAAATATCTCATCCCACGCTGAACATGGCCTGAGAATTTGGAAGGAGGTTGTGTGGGGTCCCTGTATGTAAACCAGTACTGTAGCTGCTCGAAGTGAACTTGTTGGGGACAGTTTGTAGAGTGATTTAATCCATACCTAAATGGATGCTGAACATAGCCTGAGAATTTGAATTATTTGACGTAGGGGAAGCTTCATTCTGTATCCAACTTCATGGAGAAAGTGCAGATGTAGTTTATTCTACATCGAATTCTGTGCTGTCCCTGTTCTGGGAGAGTTTGAGAGAGAAGAATGTGGATGGAGTTTTCATTTGTATCTGTGCCCTGTCCTGAGGCTGTTTGATAGGGACACTGCAGAGGGAATTTCAATCTATCTGATGCTGTCATGACTTTGATGCAAGACAGTTTTGATGGTGTTTTAATTGTACAGTATTTCATATTGTACTGTACTATCCTAGGAGTGTTTGATGGGAACAGTATGGGGCTAATTTAATCAAATTGTCCTATGCTGAACATGGCCTCGAAATTTGGAAAGTGCTTGTCGAACGTTTACTTTGTATCAACCTTGTGCTGTACCTGTCCTTCACTGGTTCGTGGGCACAAAGGTGCAGGTGATTTAATGAATATGCTACACAATGCTGAACACTTGAAAAGGCCTACTGTAGGCGTCGCTTTATGCATAGAAAAACGTGCTGTCCCTGTTTTGATTGGTCCATGGTTAAAGTGCAGATTGAAAGTTATTCTACATCTAAACCATTACACTTCCTGAACCATTTGTCTGCACCCCTCATCCACCAACGCTTAGTAGCAGCAATATGCACCATCTACTATGTACTCTGCAGAAATTCAGTAAGGGTCCTTACACAGTACCATTCAAACTGATGGCCATCTAGGACAAAGGCAGAGGTACATGGGAACGCCGTAACTGTCAAGTTCCGTTGCAAGTCACCCAGCATCCTGATTTGGAAATACTTTGCCACTGTTTCAAGTTCCTCCCTTATGTCATTGTGAGTTTTCCTATTGCGATAACAGTTCAAGACGGCAGTTCACCAATATCTTCTAGAGGGCAACAAGAGATGAGCAAAGAATGCTTGCCAAAACAGCAATATCCACATTCTATGAATAAATTATTCAAAACGGAACATAATTTTTCATTCTAATGTTAGGCTTTAAGTTTTGCGAGCTGAGGCTGGTTAGATGCCCTCAGTACCTTGTTTGTTATGAACACAGTCACACGTCGGCTTGTAATCCCACCTGGTTTGGCTGAAACCACAAGCTTTCCGAGGTAGCCCCCTCATCAGGTGAAGTGGGAAGATGCAGGACACGGTAAAGAAAGAAATAATTGGGATTATTGGTATGAAATGGGGTCAGTATGAGCTGATACTTGGTGTAAGTGGGAAAATACAAATTTGACACTCCCAGTCTCGTGTTTGCAGGAAAAAGGGAACATGCCTCAAATGGTGACAGGCCCGGGTGATCCTCACCAGCCTCATTGGAGGAAATGATCCACGGGACGAACGCGGGCCGCCCAAAATATAGGGACAGCCTTCGTTGGAAGAATGTGTTCGGGGAGGATTTACACAGAGCAAATTCAACCAAGAGAAATGCTTGTTTCTCCAGGATTTCTATTCCAGGCTGTGGGATGATAAATAGCTAACGTTACTCTGATTCCTCTCTGTGCTCCATGATCACCTCTTTGTCAATAACGAACTTCCTCAGGCTCGATTATTTTAGCTCTGTTTAGTCCTGTATTGTTACTTTCACAGACCTTTTGGCAATGAGTTTTCCACTGTTGCCCACCTCCTGACTATGTGCTATCTTTCCAGATTCATTTTCCCAAACTGTCTTTCACAGATTGAAGTTCTTTTTCCAGCAAGAGTCCATTTTCCTTCCGCTTCTGACCATCAAGCTGTGCATTTTTTTTATTCCCGGCAATACATGTTGCGTTCCCTGAAATACTAACTTTGTTTCTTTATTCACATTTACCAGTGATCATTGCCAACGCCCTTTTGACTGGAGAAGGTGATGTTTGACTTTCGTGTATTGCTGCAGTTAGGGTGGCGAAGGTTATTCTACAAGACAATTGGGTAAGTAGATCATTTACTCAGCGATAATGAGGATTTGGCAATCCATGTATATGTCCAAATCAACAATAGTTTTATTTTTACCAAGTGTATACTTTCGCAAAAATATTCTCGAGGACCTATTCACACGAGGCTACAGATGGAGATATTAGGTCAGGTGGCCAATTAAGCATATTTTCAAGAATATCTTAAGCGAGGAAAGTAGGTGGCAACTATATTCATTGCTTCACCCCGGGTGGTTGTTTATAAACACATTGAGTCGGAAACTAAATGGTTGTCGAGGTCTCAAAATTGTGTCGTAAGGGAAAACCACGGTGGTACAGCAGTTAGCACTGCTGCCTCACAGCGCCGGAAACCCGGGTTCAATTCCCGCCTTAGGCGACTGACTGTGGGGAGTTTGCATGTTCTCCCCCGTGCTCCGATTTCCTCCCACAGTCACATTGATGTGCAGGTCAGGTGGATTGGCCGTGCTAAATTGCCCGTAGTGTGAGGGGAACGGGTCTGGGTGGGTTACATCAAATCTGTAAATCAATTGACTGATCAATTAATTATGAAGAAGAAGGGTTTATGCCCAAAACGTCGATTCTCCTGTTCCTTGGATGCTGCCTGACCTACTGCGCATTTTTCAGCTCTGATCTCCAGCATCTGCAGTCCTCACTTTCTCCTGGGTGATTAATTATATCAAGTCTGTAAATTAATTTCATCAAATTTATAATTCAATTGACTGGGCATTTTCATTACATCATTTCGCTGTGCATTACACATACAGTAAACAGATTCAAACACATGGGACCCATTTGCTTGTGTGGTCATTCATTCCCGAACATTCTGTGTTCTGGTAGCATTCTATCCTGCTTACCCATATGAGCTGGCAACTGTGGGATATAGGTAAATTAATGTTACTTCTGCAATTCTGCAATTCCATTTTACAAAGTAAAATGAACTCACACCAGTGTGTAATTGTTTTAGCCAAGAGCTGAGTCAACAAGAATGGAAACGATGTGGAGGAAATACATAAATGTGTTTGTATTAGCTAAAATTGTATGTCAGAATGAAATGTGACTGCAAAACAGTGGTAGACATTACGGGCAAGTAGATAAGATGTTGTGAGGGGCTGAAGTTAAGCTAGATACGCCTGTAAAACAGTAGGTAAAAACTTCTGTTTCCCACTTTTACAGAGACAGAGGAACAAACCCCAATTAAAAGGGTCATAGGGATCAGAACAGCCTCGGGAAAGGCACAGGTGGAGGGGGTAGATAATGATGAAGAAAGAATATGCCTAACAATGACCTACAGCAGGATGAGATCAAACCGCCTTGTGAGGCCAGAAATAAGCATTTTGTCACAGACAAGGCCGGATAAGGCAAGAGATAAACAGGGGTAATGGGTGCCGGTCTTAGGGAAGTGGAAGATGTAAACAGGGGAGAAGCAGTGTAAAACAAAAGAAATCAAATCATATAAATGTTGTGTATGAATTGAATTTGGTGTGTATGTCCTCTGCCTTATAGACACTGGACATCACACCCACTTGCAAGTGTAAAATAAATGACACTACTGATTCAGATCTTGTCTCGGACTGAAATTATTGAAGTGAGTGAGCTTTGTTTCTCACACAACTAACTATGCTAGTGTGGTTTGGGTGGCGAGTCTTTAGCAATCAGCCCAAGCATCTCATTCCATTGCTCCGACACACACCTTTGCCTAACCAGCAGCCCAAAAAGACCATCCCCTTCCCTGTCCTCCCTCTTCACTCCACTTTCTCCCCATCACTGCTTTGATGGATTACCTTTGCCCCACACCTGAGACCATACCCAGCAATCACACGGCACCCTAATTCCCCTAATAAAGTCCCCACTTCTGGCCCATGGCCTCCCCATATGGCCATGAAGCCAATTACAGATTGTCTGGTTGTTGGAGTTGTGGTTTCAATGTAGGTCTCTTCATCACTGCTTTGTCAATTGAAGAAATATCGAATGTTTGTGCAATTCCTAGCAGTTTGCAGGTGTCTTTGAAGGACCTTTTGTAAAATGGGTTCCCGATCTAATTGTCGGGGAACTCCCCATCTGGGAATGATTTCTTTGGCTGAGGGTTTTGCTACTGTAGTGATTGTGCATTCCCTAGTCGGGAATGTCTCAACACATCACCTGAAGGTTTCAGTCTTGACAAGGCAATATTGCTTGCCCTGACTCTGAAGGTAGGGAACTGATAAAAATCCATCTGAATGTTTTCCTAAGGGCTCTTTGGCCTTGGCTGGTTACCCACCTTGATCTTAAGTCCTTTTCTTGTTCTTCCTTGGCACATGTCAGACACCTTTGGCAGTGCCTCGCTATGTTCTGATCCATTCTGGGCCATGACCAATGATTTTCCATGAGGAATGGCATCTTATCTCTTCCTAGGTGGGTGGTACCATGGCATACATCGCAGAGAGTGTTGAGTATAATGAGGGTGCTCTATTTCTGTCAGAGGAAATTCCTTTCTCCAAACAGTCGGGGTCTTCACTGTCTCCATCCTTTACCCACTGGGCCTTTTTGTCTTGTGACTTGTATCTGGGAAATATTGTCGTATGATTCCTCAGTAAATGGTTTAGTCACCCGCATAAGGGTTATTTGTGTCTCTGGAAACAGTTTTTGGATGCAGGATTTCTTCTTTCCTCTTCACTTGACATTTCATTTTTTCTATTGTTGCTGCCTCGGCAGGACATTTAGTGGTTTCCCTTCGGGGCCCTGATTCGTTCTTAATGATGGATGAGGGTACTGCAGGATGTAACATTCTCTCCTGGCCCATGTTGTCATGTAGTCATAAACTCCATCAAAAACGGATCGACCATCTGTATGGATGTTGATTCTCTGACCTTTTCCTCCTCACAACGCTTTCATTCCCTTACTTGCGCTGATTGATGTCCTTCTATCCTGGCTCCCAACACTAATTGTCCACTGCCCAAGTGGGATGTGGCTCACCCTCAAAGTACTCCTTCAAATATCTACCTACATATTCATAACTTCCTTTCCTTCCAGTGCAACTCTCTAATCCTGATCGGTCTGTATTTTAGCCGTGCAGTCATGGGGATCTCTCTCTTTGAATAGAGAAGGTAGGAAGCCAGGTTTCCTGAGCTGTCCCGGACTAGCTCAAGTTGTCTATCCTCTGGAACCAAGGCTGCTGTCAGTGGTCCCTTTTAGTTCGCCCTCCTCTAACACGGCACGGTGGCACAGTGGTTAGCCAGAGACCCGGGTTCAATTCCCGCCTCGGGCGACTGACTGTGTGGAGTTTACACATTCTCCCCGTGTCTGTGTGGGTTTCCTCTGGGTGCTCCGGTTTCCTCCCACAATCCAAAAAATGTGCAGGTTAGGCGAATTGGCCATGCTAAATTGCTCGTAAGGTTAGGAGAAGGGGTAAATGTAGGGGAATGGGTCTGGGTGGGTTACGCTTCGGCGGGTCGGTGTGGACTTGTTGGGCCGAAGGGCCTGTTTCCACACTGTAAGTAATCTAATCTAATCTAATCTAAACTGTATTATTCCATGTATTGCCCACCCCACCTAACAGGGGTTCGGATACTCCAACAGTCCAAACAGCACGTTGTACCACCCTGATACAGGAGTATTCGCCCATTATGATGGCGTCCATTTTGATGGAATCATACGCAATGGTTCTTAATTTGTTGCCATGTTCCTGGAGGACTACTGCTGTTTGCTGCCTGTTATGTCCCTGACCAAAACAGGTGAAACGGTTTCTTGAGATCTGGCAGAGCGAGGGCAGGGACGGACATAAATAATGCATTAACGCGAGCAAGTGTTCAGTGCCACAGCTGAATCTCTCTCAATTGGCTTTGCCCCTTTCCAAGGTCCTGAACTGGTCCCATTATTTTATTATCCTTGCTGTACTGTCTACACTAATTCGGAAGTCCCAGTAATTAGCTGATCCCTTTCACCATCGCCGGCAGTGGGAGTTTTGGGATAGTTGTTTTCCTTCCCCCGGCAGACTCCTGCTTCCCTGTGAATTTTTTTTGTCATAAACATAACACAGCAATGGATGCAGCGGCTCTACACTACTGGCCTCGAACAGGGTTCTGCACAGATACGGTTGTCCTGGTTCATGTTACCACTTCAGAGGGCTGCTATCAGTCATTGCAGTTACACTAGATGCGGCAACTCTTCGGCCATCATCTGAATGCTGGTACCTGTATTGGTGCCTGGAACTGTTTTGGTATCATTGTTGTGTTATTGTGGCTGCTTTTGTAAGCGTGGGCAAATCCACCTTCTTTTGCTCAACATTGTTGTTTGTGTTCCTTCTAGCCACAATTGCTAATCTCATTTTGTGCAGGACTCCGATTCTGAGTGTTTATACCTGCATTCCTATTGGATAATCTCATGTGAGTTTCACCTTTTCATTGCAGTGCAAACACACCATTTGCGAGTGGTCTTTGAGAACAATTCCACTCATTTGGACTACACATGGGTCGCTCCTCCTCGGCAGCTGGAGATTGCATTTTCCCACTACTTGTGCCCTGATTGGTTGGTTTCAGTTATCTCCGCCTTGCTGACTATCTGATTGGGTATAGCAGGTGGAGATAGATACATTCAGATTACGGCTTCAAATGTGATCCTATTCAATTTTACAATGTCTGCAGGATCACAGCATTATCTCGGTTGGGGATGCATTTCCCCTTACTCGCAATCCACTCTAAATTTCCTCTCCATATAATCCTCAAAAGGTTCGCCCATTTTCTGGGTTATCAGAGTGACATGGGTCCAATCGGCCAAGACATCCTCTACTTGTTTAAAATTATTGAACATAGCCATAGTGTCTTGTCAGCCTGTTTTCCCAATCTTTGTCCTGAGATCGACTAGGCAAGTTAGTCCAAAGTAATGCTGGTACCTTTAACTTTCATTAGTATTTGTAGGTCACCTAAACTTCAATCATGAGCCTCCTTAAGTTCTTGTACTTTTTCTCAGAATTCTACTTTGCTGGGATTAGCTAATATCTCTTGTTATTTCCCGCCTGTTCGGGCCATTTCTACCTGTTTGGCTTGGAATTGCCCCCAGCCTGGAATCACTGGCGTTCTGATAGGTAGGACCATATAAGAGAGGCTTCATCCCATGGTCACCATCATCATCGTTTTCATTTATCGCTCGCTCAGTTTCTAATTCCCAGTCATCTTTGTTACTGTCCATTGGTCCTTCATTTACAAGTTTCCTGGAAGCGTCGCTACCCAGGTTTATTACTATAGAAATGATGCTGGGTGGGGTATAGGGTAGTGGAATGTGGGAGAAAGCCCCCATTGGTTCTATTTCCTCCTGTCTGCTAACAGACATTACCCGTCTCTCCTGTTGTTTACAATTAGCAAGGCTGTTTCAATCAATCTTTGGGTGAGCCCTCGTATACAGGGTATGATACAACAGCCAATGGCTACCAATATCCCGACTACCACTATCAGGGAAGTAAGGGTGGAAACCATCACCCCTTTCTACCTTCCAAACCATGATGCAAGCCATCCCGTGAGAGATGTGTCTACTCCTGAACTCTCAGCCAGTTCCTCTGCTAAAGGCCCGAGTAATTGAACCATCAGGTGCAGTATTATTAGGAATAAAGGTACAACGGCTTCCTCCTAACATCATACACACACACCCTTTTTCTGCTAAAATCATATCAAGGGCCATTCTGTTTTCCCATGCCATCCTATTTGTTGCATCAAGCTGTTCTGATATTCCTTTAACCGCATTTCTTGTATAATTTATAAATCGCTGCTGATTATAGAAAATGTAATTTATCCAATCTACAATTTTATTAATTGTTACCCACCAAAAGAGAGCTGATTCAAAGTCTGCTGCAATCTGATTACCAGCCTTGAACTCATCAGGTACTCCCCTAGGGACTCCTACCGAATCGAGATAAATCCTGTCATCGAAAGAAGTGTCTAACAGTGATCTCTTACCCCTTCCCTTTTCCCCTACTATCTTTTCCTTCTCAAATGCCAGGGTAAATGGAATTGCCAATTGTACAATTGCACATACCCCTCTCCAATCCGGAGGTAGGGTGGGTCTCAATATTTTGCCTCCACAGTACCACCACAGATCCGCTCGGGGAACCTTTAGTGCTGAGTCATTCCCTCCTTTCTCCGTTTCGGTGACATTCTTAATCTCTGTTTCACAATTTCAGCTCCCCCAAATCTCTCGACCGACTTGTACCTCATCTACACACACACGATGTGTGATTTCCAACTGCGGCGGAAAATGTGGGGGGGACTTTTGCATCTTTCTTCTCCAAGGGAGGGAACATCAGAGATAGGAAGGTACAATTCCTATCATTCCATGCAGTCTCATCCTGATACAGGGCTATCATACATTTCATGCCCTTCCTGTCTCGCTTCCACCCGAGTGGAAAGGGAACCACCTGGGCCACTGGCCGACCGGAGGCACATGCACAGCAATTGCTCTTGTTCAGACTTTTTACAGTATACTTTACCCATTCAACCCAGGCATTTACATCCCCATATCTAGTTTCTATTTCGATAGTCTGTTTCAAGTCCTTTACCTCCATAATTTTTGCTACTTTAGGATCATCGGGAGGGGTGAAAGGTTGTATCTTATTACCCAGTAGTTCTACCCGTTTTCCCTGTCCTACACTAATTTGAAAACAACAGCCCAAGAAATCCTTCCCATTTGTTTTCATTTCTATCCCAAATGTTTCATTTCATTGTATCTCATAGGTGCACCCACCCCCCTAGAATTGCTTCGTGCCATGTGGTTTTCCTTATTGTCAGGTATATTGGGTTACACTTTTTATCGGGACAATCACGAGCCGGTCGGAAGGGAGTCCAGTGTACTGTGATGAGACCATTATACCAAGTACCATCCCCAAGGCCATCCCCATAGGACTTAAGATGTATCTCTGAGCTGCAGTACTGTTTCTGATTATCTACATCCCCACAATTCACTAAGCTGCATGCATCAGTGTCTATTACTTGTGGATTATCAGACTCAGGAACTGTTAATAATACATATGAAAATGATATTTGACAAAATCCCAATACTAAGAAGGCTAGCATCATAACTCTAAGCATTACCAGTACTTTAAACATCATGCTGAAGCACAAAACGACTTAATATACAATCCTACAGAAATAATCCCACGCTCGCGTCGCCACTACATAATTAGTTACTCAAAGTCTCTTTAGTCTGAGTTTCAGCGAGTCTTGCGTTGATTCGGCTGTCCAGACTTCTTCCTCCACTGGAGATTCCACTGGCCCTTTGATCCGAGTGTAGTAAGTCCAGCCTTTCTCCGCCGTCCTTATTGTTTCAGTAGTCAAAAGAGCCTGGTACGGCCCTTCCCAGTCCGGCTGCAATTTAGTCTCTGTCCGTGATTTTACTAAGATCCAATTGCCCGGCTGGATGGGATGAACGGTGAATTCAAGGGGTGGAGTCTGTGCCAATAAACCCTGTTTCCTGAGGAAACACAAAGAGGAGGACAAGCCCAGTATATACTTCTTTAAAAACAAATCTTTAGTTTCGGGAATTGGCAATTCTCCATTCGTTCCCAAGTAAGGTAATCCAAATAAGATTTCATAGGGGGATAGTCCTTAATCTTTCCTCCGCCGAGGGACAAGCCCAAAAGGCATCCTTTTGTGGTCCATTTGTGGTCATGGGGATCTTACTTAATCTCTAATCAGTCCCTCAATTACTGACTGCAGTCCTCGTGTACCTTCTATGGAAATGGGATATTGTCGCTCACAGACAATGCCCCCTTTCCTTTTTAAATTTATTAGAAGGAGAGGGATCTGTAGTTTTCCACGATTCCCTTCCCATACAATAGGGTCTATCTGTCTCTCCACATCCTCTGTCAACATTGCCATTTGTACAACTAATTCTTTTTCCTGAATTCCAATCTCCAGTCCTAAGAGGATAATTAAGTCTCTCCCTAGTAAGTTACTTCCTATATCAGGGATATACAATAATTCCCCTGTGACCCTACCCTTAGGACCTTCTATCATCATAGGTTCAAATACTGGAATAGTAAATCCTTCCCCTTTTACCCCGGAAACAGTAATTGACCGTGTCGACATTTCTACTTTCTTTGGTTTAAAATTCAGCGATGACCGTGCTGCCCCCGTATCTACTAGGAAGACTACCTCTTCCCTATAGGGTCCCATCTTCAGGTTTATCAAGGGTTCCTGGTGGGCCCCCGAGGGCAGGAACCCCTGACACCCCTATTCTTCATCAAAATTCATAAGCGGAATTGCCCTTTCTTCCTTTTATAGATCAGGACACTCCCGCCTAAAATGCCCTATCTTTCCGCAATAATAGCATCCTTCCTGTGGAGACCTCCAGCTCTGCCCCTGTCGCTCGAACCCTCTATCAAATGCTCCCCCTTGTCCTCTCCCTCTCCCTCTCCCCTTTCCTCTCTGTCCTACATGCTGCCACCCACCGCTCCGGTTGCTCAATACTGGTTCCATTCTTTTCTTAACGACCTCATCAACTGTACCTACCATCATTTTCACCTTCTGTTTTTGTCTCTCATCCTCTCTCTTTACAAACATTCTCTGTGCCTCTCTTAACAATTCATCTAATGGCTTTTCACTCCACCCTTCTATCTCCTGTATCTTTCTCTGTATGTCTGGCCATGCCTTTGTCACAAAATGTACTTTCAAAAGACCCTGTGCCACTGGGTCCTCAGGGTTCATTCCAGAATATCTCCGCATTGAGTCTCTTAATCTCTGCAAGAAAGCTGAAGGAGTCTCATCTTTCTCCTGTCTAACTTCAAAGGCTTTAGTCAAATCCTGTGACTTCGGAACTGCCTCTCTTATTCCTTTTAGAACCAGGCCTTTCAATTCCCTCATTCCTCCTTAATGCTCCGGGTTTTGATTTTCCCACTGGGGGTCTCTGAGGGGAAACTTCGTCTCTCCCTGTCCAGCATCCCCATCTCCAATGGGGTGTTCCCTGTCCCATATTTTAATGGCTGCCCCTCATATAAGTCCCCTTTCTTCCCCAGTAAATAGTATATTCAAAATAGACATTAACTCAGCCCACATACACAGACTGGGCCCAACAAATTGATCAATTTGTTCAGACAACCCTACCGGATCCTCAACCAGGACCTTCATTTCCTTTTTAAATGTTCTGACCTCCCCACTGCTGAGGGGGGCATTCACAAACCCAATCTCTTTGTCCCCTGTTAGTACCTTCCGAAGGAGATAAGTCATTACGTTCTTCCCCTTTTTCTTTTTTAAAGAAATATTGCAAGATTTCTAGCTCCCCATAACTTCAAACACCAATTCATGCTTCACTAACTTTAAAGCCTGTTCCAAACTTGTAAATATATTTATGTTCATTTATTCAGTATTTAATATCTAAAATGTAAAATGCATACAGTTCCCAATTTTGAAATCCACTGTAATCACCCAGTTTTAGTCCCTTAATTTAAATCCAAAATTAGTTTACTTAAGTAGTCCTGTCCAATCATTGCTCAATTACAATACTATAGGTCGTGAAATAATCAGAGCTGCTTTAAAAGAATTTGTCTATTCAAGTTTAAAAAAAACTTCTAATACATGAACAATGGCTGAATCCAAGATATTAACCATAGGATTTTGTTTTCACTACAATCTAATGTTGAACTGAAACTTCAACTGACCTCCATAAATCACTTTTATGTAAAGATAAAAGAGATTAGTTAGAAATTGATAGTAAGGCAGTCATGATCTGTAAAAAGAACAGGAGTTATCGTTCTTTTTTTCATAATCTCTATAGAATCCTTAACCTTAAAAGAAATCATGTTAAGTTTCCATAATAAAAATCAGATTCAAAATAGTCCTGGAACTCAAGCTCCAGGGAATAAAACGCAAACGTTCAATCACAAACAAACAAATGTGCATTCAAACCAAATCACAAAGGGTTAAACTTTCTACCAGCTGTACAGCTCTTTTCATTCTCTCTCTCACACTCATTGACAAATAAATTCAGGTATTTACAAACCCAGTCTTCGTCCGACCTGTACTTTGGCCAGAAGACGGTGGGACGAAGAATGGATTCCTTAGTCCATACGAAACAACAATATTTAATCATCTTTTTCCCTTGTACAAGTATTATTTTTCCAATTCCACAACATCCTGCCCAAAGGACTTTCTGGAGGTATGTTGTAAGGGACCCCGCCTCCATTTCCATTGCCCTTTTCTTCTTTTGTTTTCCCGGAGGCTGTTTCCTTACCTACGGCACAATCCATATTGAGTTCCTTCGTTAGTCCCATATTAACTACTAAAACTCAATCCCGGCCACCAAGGCAAAACCTAAAAGTCAATTTTCTTACCTTGGTCTGTGCAGAGTTGCCTGGCCCCTTTTCGCCGTATTTTCTATCGAGCTCCTATCACTGTCTGATTCAGATGTCTCTCCTGTGGGATTCGCACCAGTCACCCAAGGAAGCGGACCAAACCGGGACACGAGACCGTTCCTCAATGGGGAACGGGACATGTCTTCCCAGTGTCCAGGGCCAGCCACCCCCCCCCCCCCCCCCCCCCCGGCGATGGAAGAACATCCCGGACGAGCCCCCAGTTGTGAGAAACAAAGCTCACACACTTCACTAATTGCAGTCCGAGACAAAATCTGAATCAGCAGTGTCCTTTATGTCACACTTATGTCACAGTGCCTATAAAGCAGAGGACATACACACACCAAATTCAATTCATACACAATATTTATATAATTTGGTTTCTTTTGTTTTACATTGCTCCTCCCCTGCTTACATCCTCCACTTCCCTAAGACCGGCCCCCATTACCCCTGTTTATCTCTTGCCTTATCTGGCCTTGTCTGTGACAAAATGCTTATTTCTGGCCTCACAAGGCCGTTTGACCTCATCCCGCTGTAGGTCATTGTTGGGCATACTCTTTCTTCATCATTATCTACCCCCTCCATCTGTACCTTTCCCTCACAGCATCTTATCACTAAGCCCTTTTAATTGGGGTTTGTTCCTGTGTTTCTGTAAAAGTGGGAAACAGATGTTTATACCTACTGTTTGTACAGGCGTATCTAGCTTAACTTCATCCCCTCACAACATCTTATCTATTTGCCCGTAATGTCTACCATTGTTTTGCTGTCACGTTTCATTCTGGCATACAATTTTAGCTAATAAAAAAACAATTATATATTTCCTCCACATCGTTTCCATTCTTGTTGACTCAGCTCGTGGCCAAAACAATTACACACTGATGTGAGTTCATTTACTTTGTAAAATGGAATTGCAGAATTGCAGAAGTAACATTAATTTACCTATATCCCACAATGTGATATATAGAAGATTGTCAAAGAGAGTTGCTTTACTGACAAGGGAGAATACCATATCTATACTGACCAAGGACATCATCTAGGGCTCAACCAATGGGGTGATAGTTGTAGAGTTCAACATTAGGAAGAGCGCAATCACTTCGTCTGTATTGTCCTACAGGCCACAACAGCTAGCCGGCGATGAAGGAATGGATATGTGGACTGATTTGAAAAAATGTGAAAACAACAGGGTTATTATGGTGGGTGATTTTCACTTCCTATATACTCTGTGGGACCTGCTTAAATCCAGGGGCTTGAATGAGGGTGTTTGTAATGTGTGTCCAGGAAGGTTATTTAAAACAATGAGTAAATGATCGAATAAGGTGAATGAGACCAGCCAGGTGATCGACGCTTCAGTGGGAACAATGACTATAATTTTGTAAGATTTAAGTTTATTCTAAAGAGAAGGTAAATTAACATTCAGGAAATTTTGAAGATTACAATGATAGCAGAAAAGATCTCAAACAAGGAATTAGGAGGTCTGGAAAGGGGTAGGTGTACTCAAGGAAAAAGGAAGCAATTTGTATGTGAGCAATTTATATATTATGGCTTTGAGAGGTGTATTTTGTCCTGTTATTTTGACAGAGATACCGAGCTGTTTATTTGAATCCAAAAAAGTAAACATCATGTGAGGTATTTAAAATTCTTGAGGATTTTTTTTTACAATTTGGAACATAAGAAGGAAATTGAATGATTGGGATCAAACTGCCACAGAACCAGGATTTTATTTGTAGTTTCCAGTTGCAGTTGCTGGAATCTTCAAGCTGGCTTTGGAAGCTCTAATATATCTCGACTGCTTCTCTCTCTCTGAGTTTTCTTCTAATGTTTTTTTCCTCCTGGACTGAAGAATTACAAGTGAGACAATCTAATTCACTGAATTTGACTTTGCCAGGTCTTTTTTTTTAAATGGGATGTGGCCATATTTGAATCATCATAGTTTTGTGGTTAAATATTCCAATAGAGTTAAGTTATTCCAATTTCTTCTTTCTTTTAATTTAGCTATAATTTATGAATAAAGTATGTTTGACTTCAAGATTGGTTGTTTGACGATTGGAATTGCATTTGGAATGCAACATCTAGCACATGCCTTTAAAATAAGAAACAGGTTAAGTTTGAGGCTATCTTCTTAATCATTTTTGAGAGGGTTTGGCCTGGTAAATAAGAAATTGTTGAGTCTTGTCAGGATCAAAATCTTTAATTCTTAATTGGGTTTAGGATGGTTGGCCTGTTGGTGTTTTTCTTTCGAGTCAGAGTCATAGAGATGTACAGCATGGAAACAGACCCTTCAGTCCAACCCATCCATGCCGATCAGATATCCCAACCCAATCTAGTCCCACCTGCCAGCACCTGACTCATATCCCTCCAAATTCTTCCTATTCATATACCTAACCAAATGCCTCTTAAACGTTGCAATTGTACCAGCCTCCACCACTTCCTCTGGCAGCTCATTCCATTCATGTACTCTGTGTAAAAATGTTGCCCCGTAAGTTTCTTTTATATCTTTCCCCTCTCACCCTAAACCTATGCCATCTAGTTCGAGACTCCCCAACGCCAGGGAAAAGACTTTGCCTATTTATCCTATCCATGCCCCTCATGATTTTATAAACCTCTATAAGGTCACCCCTCAGCCTCTGATGCTTCAGGGAAAACAGCCCCAGCCTGTTAAGCCCCTCCCTATAGTTCAAATCCTCCAGCCCTGGCAACATCCTTGTAAGTCTTTTCTGAACCCTTTCAAGTTTCACAACATCTTTCCGATAGGACGGAGACCAGAATTGCAAGCAATATTCCAACAGTGGCCTAACCAATGTCCTGTATAGCCGCAACATGACCTCTCAACTCCTGTACTCAATACTCTGACCAATAAAGGAAAGCACACCAAACACCTTCTTCACTATCCTATCTACGTGTGACTCCACTTTCAAGGAGCTATTAAACTACACTCCAAAGTCTCTTTGTTCAGCAAAACTCCCTAGGACCTTACCATTAAGCGTAAACATCCTGCTAAGATTTGCTTAGTCATCCCTTTCCTTTCACCCTAACAGGAGTATGCTTTCACTGAATTCTAATTCTGAAGGCTTCCCATTTTTCAGCCGTTCCTTTACCTGCGAACATCTGCCCCCAATCAGCTTTCAAAAGTTCTTGCCTAATTTTAGGTGTTGAATATGATTCTGTTTCAGACAACAAGCAAAATGAATGTCAACATGCAAGCACTGTAACAAACACTGCATTAGACAAACAGGCAGAAACTAGCCACCAGGATACATGAACATCAACTAGCCATAAAAAGACATACCACACAATCACTTGTATCCTTACATGCAGATGAGGAAGGGTACCAATTGGACTGGGACAACACATCCATCCTAGGACAAGCCAAACAGAAACACGCATGTGGCCAACTTTGTTGCAGTGGCCTGGAAACATGTCATTCCAACCGGAACTCTATCAATAAACACATCGACTTGGACCCCATTTACCACCCTCTGAAAAAAAGAAAATGAAATGACATCATCACAGGAAATGACATCACCAACCCAAGGAAACCTAAACACATAAATAGAAAGCAGGTCACAACACAGTGCTTCACCAGAGGCTCACTGATGATGTTACCTCGTATGGTGATGAAACGTCCGAAAACGAACCTTCTAGCTCAGCGAACACACTTGCATCCAGAATCTCAACCTGACCTACAAATCTTCACAAAACCTGCAAATTTACATTGTGTTTGAAAGAATCAAGGATGGATAAAGATATTGAAATTAGAAGAAACAAATGATTAGATTAGATTAGATTAGATTACTTACAGTGTGGAAACAGGCCCTTCGGCCCAACAAGTCCACACCGCGCCCGCCGAAGCGTAACCCACCCATACCCCTACAGCTACATCTAACCTAACACCACGGGCAATTTAGCATGGCCAATTCACCTGACCTGCACATCTTTGGACTGTGGGAGGAAACCGGAGCACCCGGAGGAAACCCACGCAGACACGGGGAGAACGTGCAAACTCCACACAGTCAGTCGCCTGAGGCGGGAATTGAACCCGGATCTCCGGCGCTGCGAGGCAGCAGTGCTAACCACTGTGCCCCCGTGCTCTGAGAGAGGTAATTATTTTGGAGGAGTTTAAAAAGTTTGAAGTAAATCGACATCATACAGTAGAGCAGAGAATTAGGACTGCAAGATTACCAGTGGAAATAGCAGATGATTATGGGTTGGTTCATAATCAAAGTTTGGTTTCCAATATCATTTTCAATCTGTGAGGGAGAGAAATCAGGGAGAAGAGAAATCCTCAGCTGGTCAGGGAACAGGAGATGTTATTGAAGACACTAAAGATAGTTTAGTACAGAGTAAAAAGGAAACCCAAGCGGGTAAAGAGTATTTTAAAAGTCCAGACGTTTTCACTGCAACAAAGTTGGCCACATGAAGTCTCAATGCTGATGATTTAGAAAAAGCAAAGGGAAGATGGATATAGGAGAAGAAGAAAAAGACATTGATTTTGTTGAAGTGATAAGGAAAAGCGCAGTGGAAATTAAAAAACTGAGAAATAATGTACAAACTGATCAGGGGTAGGTTGTGAAGAATGTGCCAGATCACTTCAAAGAATTTACTTTGAATTAACAGATTTACTTATGTATGCCCTAAGGACCAGGGAAAGAAATTAAGATCTTTGATAGTGAGAGATATGGATATATTTATTTCAGAAGGAATATTGGCAGAAACAGTGGTAATATGTGGAATGCATGGTGGGAAGAGTGGATAGTAATGTGAAATGAGAGTGGAGATACATGTGAAGGTGGTAGGATTGTAGACAAAGTCTCAGTTGCAGACAAATAGTTTATATTTTGTAGAAAAGTCAGTGGAAAATTAGGCAACTGAGGTTTTACAGGAAGGATACCAGTGATTTTTTCCCAACAGTGTAGTAACAAGGCCCCAAAGCCACGGGTGAAAACAAAAGGGGAACTCAAGGCATTAAGGTAAAAAAAGTTGAGGTTCAATTATCCAAAACTATGCTTGATCAATGATTGAGAAACAATATGACAAGAACAGATGGAGGACAAAGAGGATATTTTTAAATGAGAGAAATTAGCTAATTAACAATAGAAATATGAAAAACTAAAGCAGTTGAATTAAAATAATACACAGAAAAATAACCTGAGTATATTTTAGAATGACGATGTTAAAACTGGCACTTTGATGAGGAAATAGAGACCACCATATATTCAGGTAAATGAATAATGGTCAGAAATTAATCAAATCCAATTACTGGTGATTTAGAAGGAAGATGTTACGGGTAGCACATGAATTGCCAGAAGGAGATAGCTTAGGACTAAGGAAAACTCAACCCAAAAGACAAAAACATATGGTTGAGGTTGAGTTTTGCCAACATATCTATGTGTCTGGTAACTGGAAACCTCAGGCAGTGACAAAACTAACACCTTAATACCCATTCCCGCATTTAAGGAACTTTTGCCAAGAGTCATATTGATTGTAAAGTACTCCTTCTTCAATCAAAAAGTGGGAATTGGTACTTTAAGAGCATAATAGTTGTGTTGACTAGATCTCCAGAGGCTGGAGAACTGCATGTAGGACAATTTATTTTACTGAGCATGCCTTTGCCGAGGCTGTGGTTGTGATGACACTACATTGGAATAGTAAGAATACACTGTTTTGCTACCAGGCTGGCAGTTTGACCAATTGAATTTTATCTGGAACGCAAAGCCTGGCACTTGCCTTTGAAATAAGAAGAGTCAGGATCTAGGCTCACTCCTTAATATGTTTTGAGGGAGTTTGGACTGGCCCATAACATGTGCAGCTGATGGAAGAGGATATGTGGGTGGGCCTCTTAGTGAATTCATTGCATTGGTATTCAGAAAGGAGGGGATTATGGTGGATGATCAGTCTCAGAATGGGCAAATCGATATTAAAGGCATGCCAAATGAAAAAGTATGAGGTGTTTGTTGTTTTCAAAAACATTAATGTACCTTTGAATGCTGAGGAAGGCAGATGAAGGCACTTCTGGGGCCTTGCACAAATTCTTTGGTTCCTTGTTAACCACAGGATAAGAGCAGAGATCTGAAGAGTGAACAACGTTGGTCCTTTGTGTAAGAATGCCATCAGGATAATCAGGATAAACAGGCCAGTAAGTCCTTTGCCAGCTGTGGGCAAGTGTTTGGAGAAGGTTCTTTGGAAAGAATTTATTCACATTTGATAATATTTGGATGTTTTAGCGATGCACAGTATGTATTTGCATAGGAAAAGTCAGGATTGATTGAGTTTTTTGAGAAAGTGGCAAAGATGATTGTATTTGGTTGGCGGTAAACCTTGTATATATGGAATTCAGCAAGGCCTTTGACAAGATTAATCATGGCAGGTTGCTCCACAAGGCAAAGTCACATGGGATATGCAGATAGCTGGTAAGATGGACACACAATTGACTTTGTCATAGAAGTCTGGCAGTGGCGGTGGAAGTGTGTTTTCATATATTTCAATCTGTAACTAGCAGTGTTCTGCAGGAATCTGTTTTGGGACCCCTGTTGTTTTTAATTTATATGAATGATTTGTAGGAGACTGCAGGTGGTCTGCTTAGTAAGGTTGCAAATGACAGGTAGATTGGGTGTCCTGTGGGGAGTGAGGAGGATTGCAAGAGGATATAGCAGAACATAGATAGGCTGGCGACTTGGGAAGAGAAATGTCGGATGGGGTTTAATCTGGATAATGAGAAGTGATTAAATTTCAAAGCTCTAATGCATCCAGTAAATGACAGAACCCTTAGTAGCATCAGCATACAGATGGATCTCCACATGCAGCTATGCAGTTTCCGAAAAGTGGCACCACAAGTGGACAAAGTTGTCAAGAAGGCATGTGGCTTTCTTGCATTGATCAGAGACTGTAATGAGCTGCCAAATGACGTGGTGGAGTCAAATATAATAGCAACATTTTAAGAGGCATCTTCACAGTTATATGAATGGGCAGAGAATAAATAATTTGAAACTTATGGCACTTGTAAAGACAGGGGGTTTTAGTTTAGAAAGGCAGTTTTGAGTAGGTGCAGTTTTGCTGGCCTGTACTGTTTCTTGTTCTTTGTTTTTAATACCCTCAAACAGAGATAAGTGGGTAACAAAGCATTTCTCCAGCATTTGGGAAGACTCAATGGTGAATCTCAGCTTAAATCACCTTGAATCTTTGTGATTGAACTGGACCATTAAGTGTGTGAGGAGATCTCCTTTCAAGAAAGACCCACCAGGAATGCATCACTTTGTCAGCATTTCACCATGCTTTTGGTATAAATGGTTAATCATGTGCTGGAGGTTTGAAATCAGGATCAAATACATTAGTTGTGATACATACCACACCGAATGAGGGAAGACAGTGATGATGGGAAAAGTCTACGATCACTGCTGGCAGCTTGTAGCTGAACCAAACTTTGCACCCAGCAATTTCAGATCATTAACTATAAACAATTGGAAGAGACAGCCTGTGCTCACACTGAGCATGAGACTGACAGCACTGCTTTGGGATTGAGGGGCAAATGCCAAACATGCAGGAAGAGCCGATTCGTTCCAAATATAATCATCCTGCTTCAAAACATGAATTCATTCATTTCAATTGGTACTTTTAAATGAGTCAATACATCCAATGTTGTGGAGATTATTCAATCATTTTCCAAGTCCATATGCTAAAATCTCCATATGTATGCACTGGTTACACTATGATAATTCATCCACCAGAAAAGCAACAACAATGTACTCTCACTGCCTGTGTACTGCCATAATTGTGAAAGGCTGAATAGGTGAATACCAAGGTGATAAGGTGAATACCAAAGGTCTTTCCCCTGGGTAGGGAAGTTCAAAACTAGGGTTTTTTTTTAAGGTGAGATGAGAGAGGTTAAAAAGGACATAAGGGGCAATGTTGTTACATGGAGAGTGTTTGCTGTGTGGCATACATGGCCAGAGAAAGTGGTGGATGAACATACAGCTACAATATTTAAAAGATTTCGGTAAGTACGTGAACAAGAAAGGTTTGGATATGTCAAACGTTAGCATGTGGTACTTTGGTTTGACAACATGGTCGACATGTACAAGTTGGACCGATGGGTCTGGATCAATGCTGTATGACTCTATGACTAGGCTCCTTGTCTCCTTCAGCAGACTGATGGTAAATAGGATTTTCCAATGTGATTCAATTCCTAATATTGTGTCGAGATAAGAGTGTGTTGCTGGAAAAACACAGCAGATCAGGCAGCATCCAAGGAGCAGGAGAATCGACGTTTCAGGCATAAGCCCTTCATCAGCCTGAAACATCGACTCTCCTGCTCCTCGGATGCTGCCTGGCCTGCTGTGCTTTTCCAGCACCATACTCTCGACTCTGATCTCTAGCATTTGCAGTCCTCACTTTCTCCCATTGCGTACAGACAATATGCGCTCCAATTTCTGAAGTACTCTACCTACAAGAATGAAACTATAAACAAGATGAAATCAGAAGTCACATGGCGTCTGTATGAAGACCAGTGAAATGACTTCACCTGACAAAGGAACAGCACTCCAAAAACTTGTGATTTTACATGAACATGTTGGACTGTAACCTGGTGTTGTATGACTTCTGACTTTGTCCACCCCAGTACACCTCCACGTCAGAACTAAGTCAGATATTGGGTTCCCGCTAATAACCAGTTGAACTCAGTATCCAATGAACGATGAGAGATAAGATTTCTCCCTTCAGCAGTGTACACATGCTTTAAGGCTCACAAGCTTTTAGTTGGAATCCACAAGACCGGAGACATGACAGTGAAGACATCAGCAATCTAAGTGAGAATGCATTGCAACAAATACTTATGCAGTGATGCAGAATAACATCGTACAGTCAAAGACTTGTAGCACGGAGGCAGGCCCATGGGCTCAAACTCGTCCATACCGTCCAAATTGTCCACTCACACTAACCCTATTTCCCTGCATTTGGGCCATATCCTACTGAAGTTTACTGTGCATGTATTGTCCAAATGCCTTTTAAATGTTGTTAATGTACCTGCCTCAACTTCTGCTGTCAGCTCAGTACACATACGTACCACTGTCTGTGTGAAAAAGTTGCCCCTCACATTCCCTTTTATTCTATCTCCTCTGACCTTGAACTGATGCCCTCCAGTCTTTGATTTCCCAACCCTGTAAAAAAGTTTGAGTGCGTTTACTTAGTCCATGGCTCTCATAATCTTATACACTTCTCTCAGTCTCCTACACTCTAAAGAAATGGGTCCTAACTTGTCCAACCTCTCCCTATAACTTCTCAACTTCTATAATGAATGTCCTGACTAATGAAGGCCAATGTGGGTGGCACAGTGGTTAGCACTGCTGCCTCACAGCACCAGAGACCCGGGTTCAATTCCCGCCTCAGGCGACTGACTGCGTGGAGTTCTACCCATGTCTGCGTGGGTTTCCTCCGGGTGGTCCGGTTTCCTCCCACAGTCCAAAAATGTGCAGGTTAGGTGAATTGGCCATGCTAAATTACCTGTAGTGTTAGGTGTAGGGGAATGGGTCTGAGTGGGTTGTGCTTCGGTGGGTCAGTGTGGACTTGTTGGGCTGAAGGGCCTGTTTCCACACTGTAAGTAATCAAATCTAATGTACCGAACGCCCTCTTTACTGCCCTGTCTACCTGTGACTTCATTTTCAGGGAACCTTGCACCTAAACTCCAAGGTCCCTCTTTTCCACTACACTCCTTAAGGCCTTACCATTCACCAGGAAACTCCCAGGTTGATTTGACTTTGGAAAATGCAACACCTCATAATTGTCATTATTAAACTCCATTTGCCATTTCTCAGCCCACTTCCCCAGCTGGTCAAGGTCCTGCTGCAATTTCTGATAACCACCTTCACTGTCCACGATACTGACTATTTTATGTCACCTGCAAACTTACTAATTTATGACTTGTACATTCTCATCCACATCATCAATATAGATAACACAGAGCACCGAACTATGAGGCATTAGTCACAGGCTTCAAGTCTGACAAGCATCCTTCCACTGTTACCCTCTGCTTCCTACCATCAAGCTAATTATATATATTCAATTTGTCAGCTTGGCCACCAAAGTCCCTTTGTGTTTCAAATTTCTGAAGTGTTTCTTCATTTAGAAAACAATATGTTTACACCTCTACTCTTCCTTCCGAAGTACATGACCTCACAGTTTCAAGTTTTGTATTCCATCTGCCATTTCTTTGCCCACTTTCTCAGCCTGACCAAGTCCTTCTGCAACCTCTGCATATCTGCAACACTACCTGTCCGTCCACTCATCTTTGTGTCATCTTCAATAGTATCAATCATGCCCTTAGTTCATTCATCCAAACTGTTAATGTATGACATATGTGGACCCCAACGTTACACAATGAACATTGTCTCCCAACATCAATATAAAATAAGTCATCAAATTCTCCACAGACCCGAATATAAAACGGTGAACATTATCCCCAGTCACTTGGACAAAATAGTGAATATTATCCTCCAGACACCACTGTAAAACAGTGAACATTACCTTAGATTCATAGATACATACAGAGCAGAAAGGGCCCTTGCAAACTTGATGGGTGCAATGACATAACTGACACTAAAATTTCATGAATCACAATTTCTTGAACTTGTGCCATTTGCTTGAATGCTATGATATTTTAAGTGCTCATCCAAATATTTGTTGAACATTGTAAGATTTCCAGCCTCCACTACTTTCCCAGGGAATGCATTCAAGATTCATATCGACTGAAACTTCTTCCCTTTGCCCCCAAATGAGCCCTCAACCAAGAGGAAGAGCTGCTTTCTGTTCACCCTGTCTATTCCACTCATAACATGATGCACCTCAATCATATCCTCCTCAGTCTTCTCGCATCGAAAGAAACCATAGCAAGCCTATCTAGACTTTGCTTATAGATCAGTTTCGCCAACCCCCACAACATCCTGGTGAACCTCTTCTGCATCCCCTCTGGTGTTATCACATCCTTCCTGAAGTGAGGTGACCACAGCAATCCAGTTGTAGCCTCACCAATGCTCTTCACAACTCCGACATTATCTCATTTCTCTTATACACCATGTCACAACAGGTGAAAGCATGCATGCCACATGCCCTCTGAACTGTTGCTACAAAGAGGAGGTTGAACCTCCCCTCCCCCGAGAAATAAGGCAGAAATGCTGAAAGAGGAGAACTTCACCCTATAATCTGTGAAAAGTGGTGTAACCTGCTCTTCAATAACTCCTAGTGGTTAAATAAAATAAATCGCTGACACTCACTTCAAAATCAACAAGGAACAATTTACTTATCTAAGTCTAACATGAACAAATTAACTAAACTTTTAACGAAGCAAATAAATCCCTTGAACTAGTAACCATTTCCGAATAATACAAGATGCTGATGGTATGCTGTTCCAATAAATGCAAAGCTCTCTTAAATAACAAAACAATAGAATTTAGAATCTTGAAATTACAGCCAGGTTACAAGTCTTCCAGAAGGTTGTGTCTTCTCTGCTGATCCATCTGTCAGGACGGCTATCCGTGTAGATTCTTCTATCATGTATTTAGATGGTGTGGCTTGGCAGCTTGGTAAATAGATGGTATTTTCTCCAAGAGCTGGTGGCTGTTTTCTCTTAGCAAATGTCAGTTGACTCTCTCCCGATTTTCCAAATGCCCTAATCTTTAATACTCTAGATGACCTATCAATATTTTTACAATCGGATTGGTCCTACCTTGTCAAAACCAGCAAATTTAAATTGAATAGGCTTTGGTAACTAAGGACCTGAATCAAATTGACTGGCTACATTTAAAAATGATTATTGTCTTGATAAAAGCTGCTGCCTGGCCTATCGGATGCTATGTGCACCAGCACAGTCAAGCTGCCGACAGACATCCATTTAACTCTCAGCACAGAAAAACACACCATCTTTTTAAGGGATCTCACAATGCTTTTTCCACTTTACAAATTTACAATTTTGCACATACAAACTTAACAACATTTCACCGCTTAAGAAAATAAGAGAATATGAAAAGATGGCTTTATTCCTTTTTTGTTTTTAACAACTTCACTTCATGATTTTATTGGATCCACAGCTCATTATTCTACAGTTAGACATTTTACTCAAATTCTATTTATATATAACATTGAACATTGCTTTTTTAAATTTTATATAAACATTTTTAAACTCAAGATAAAGCATCTGCAGTAATACTTTCATGATTTCCAACATGTTTAATCTTTACAGTAAATGCTTGTAACATGGGATTCCAATGAAATAGTCTGGTGTTCTTGCCCTTAAGTCTTTCGAGGATTGTCAAAGGATTTTGGTCGGTATACACAACTGTCTATGATACGTTGTTTGCAACGTAAACATTAAAATATTGTAAGGCCATTACCAAATGCAATAATTATTTTTCAATATTGAACTTTTTTTCTGGTGGATGTTAAGTTTCTTTGAAAAATAACCGATTGGTCTTTCAATTCCACACTCATTTTCTGTAACAACATAACTCCAACACGGACTTGGCTCAATGGGACTTTGAAGGGTTTCAAAATATTTGGCATGGCTAATACTGTGCAGTGATTAGTACAGCTTTTAAATTCTTAAATGTCTCCTGGCCTTCTTCTGTCCAATGAAATTTCATGTTCTTTTTTAACAGATCAGTTAATAGTCACTACAAGACTAAAGTTTGTGACGAATTTCCTGCTGAATCCGCTTAATCTTACAAATTGTAGTACCTCTTTCTTCAGGGGTCATTTTGGAAATCCCTCCATGGCTTTCACCTTCACGAATTTCGGTGTCATCCATCCATGTCCAATGTTTTGTCCAAAGAATGTCACTTCTGCCTTTGCAAATTGTATTTTTGCCAAGTTTATGAACAACTTTCCCTTCAGTGGTCTCTCGAAGAGCTCTGCCAAACACACCATGTGATCTTTCCATAAATGGCTAAAGATCACAATTCTTCAATTCTGTTCATAAACCCTTTCAATGTGGCTTGTGTGTTTTTCGTTCCAAAGGGCATAACTTTAAATTGATATCGCCCATTTCGAGGTACGAAAGTAGAAACTTCTTTTCCTTTCTCTAACAATGTTACTTGCCAGCTTGCCAGTAACCAGGAAGTGTGTCCAGCTTTGTGATGTAAGTGGTTTGCCCCACTTTTTCCACACAGTCCTCCAGCCTTGGATTTGGCTAGGAGTCAGATTTTGTCTCTGTGTTGACGTTCCGATAATCTATGCAGAATCATTGAGTATCACCACGTTTGGGATTGGTGAACTCCACTTGTTTTGATTCATCTTTATGATGTCTTCTTGAAGCACAGCTTCCATTTCCTCTACACCTGTGCTGCTTTGAGAAAATTAAGCTGATAGGGTTGCTGTTTATTGGAATAGCATTTGCTACATCATCTTCATGTACTATGGCATTATTCACCCCCATTCTATTCCTCATAACATTCAGTTCTCTATTTCAGTTCACTACCCTATTGCATTCCTTGAGGATTGCTTCATTAGTCAATTTATTCTGGGACACATCAAAATCCAAATTTTGTCCATTTGATTCCTCACTCTGAGTGGCAGAGACTAGTGCCTGTTTTCCTGATCCTTTTCCCCTCAGAACAATGTTTCAGCATGTTCCCATGACATAACTGTTTTTTTTTTCGCTATCTGGCATCTTTATCACATAACTTACCTGACTTAGCATCTTCTCAATCTGATACGGGCCACTAAACCTTGCTTTGAAAGGAGCTCCGACCACTGGTAACAGCACTATTGCTTTATCTCCAGACAAACATCCAAATTTTAGTTTTCTTATTTGCTTATTGCTTCATTATACACTGTGTTTTCTTCAAACATTGTCTGGCATTGTTCAAATTGACCTACTCTTTCTCTCCCCTCAGATACATAATCCAACTGTGAGATGTCTAACTTTGAATCTACCAACTTTTCCTTAGTTAATTTTAATGGTCCTCTTACTCCATATCCAAATATCAATACAAATGGGATAAACTGGGTCGATTCAGTTGGAGCACCTCCAATAACAAATAATGAAAATGCGATACCATTATCCCAATCAATTGTGCAATCCTGGCATCAAGCCCACAACTTGGTCTTTAGGGTCTGATACCATTGTTCCAATGCTCCCTGGGATTTGCAATGGCATGGACTTGATGCCTCAACCATCCATGACCTCTTTAAATAATTTGGCAGCAAAACTGGACCCTTGGTCTGACTGACTTTTCCTGGGTAATCCATAAAGTTTAAAGAAGGCAAGCAACTCCTCCACAATCTTATTTGTCTTGACATTCTGGAATGGTCTAGATTAGAGTGGTGCTGGAAAAGCACAGCAGTTCAGGCAGCATCCGAGGAGCAGTAAAATCTGGAATGGTGTTTACTCCAGAAACAATAATGGGAATGTCTATGAAGTTATTAAATATTGATTCCCATTTTTGATTTCAGTAGAGGACCTCTGCAATCAAAAGTCATATCAATGATTCTTCAAATGCCAGAATTGACATTAAAGGTGCTTTGATTACCACCTGTTGCTTTTCTATCATCTGAAAGGTGCGGCAAAATACATTATCCAGGCCAATAGAAAAACTTCTGTATTGTAGCCTGAGTCTTCCTCATTCCTAGATGAATTACCTACAGGTAATTCATATGCAACCTGTATTACTTCCGATTGGGAATACAGGAGTTTACTGAAGAAGGAAATCAGGAGGGTGAAAAGGGGGCATGAGAAAGCCTTGGCTAGGAAAAGCAGGGTGAATCTAATGAGGTTATTTAAGTATATTAAAGGAAAAAGAATGACTACAGCGAGGATATAGCCCCTCAAGGACCAAAATGGACACATACGTGTCAAACTGAAGGAGATAGGCAAGGTTCTCAATGAATCCTTCTCTTCTGCATTTACCATAGAGAAAGACATGAAGGCTTAGGAACTTGGAAAAGTTAGTGGCCATATTTTGGGGACAGTCCATCTCACAGTCGTGGAGGTGTTCGATGTATTAAAATGGATGAAGTTGGATAAATTTCCTGGTCCTGATCAGATATATCTAAGAACACTGCAAGAGAAAAAAAAGACATTTTTGCAACATTGTTAGCCATAGGTGAGATCCAAGACGACAAGAGAGTAGTGAATTTTGTGTCATTGTTCAAGAAGGGCTGCTAGGAAAAGCCTAGAATAGACCAGTAAGCCTAACATCTATGGTGGGTAAATTACTCAAGAAGATTATGAGGGATAAGATGTGCATGCACGTCAAAAGACAGAATTTGATTAGAAATTGTTAGCATGGCTTTGTGAATGGGAGATCATACCTCACAAATTTGTTAGAGTTCTTTAATGAAGAGACCTGGAAGGTTGAAGGTGGCAAGGCAGTAGAGGTTGTCCATATGGATTTCAGTAAGGCTTTTGATAAGGTTCTACATGGTAGTCTTCTCTGGAATGTTGGATCACATGGAATCCAGGGGGACCTGGCAAATTGGATACACAATTAGCTTGATGGAAGGAAGCAGAGGGTAAGATTGGAAGGATGCTTGTTGGACTGGAGACCTGTGAATAGTGACATGCCTCAGGAATTGGACTGGGCCCATTACTGTTTTAATATCTACATCAATGATTTGGATGAGAATGTATACGACATGATTAGTAAGTTTGCTGATGACACTGAAATAGGTGGTATCATTGACAGTGAGGAAGGAAATGAGCTGAGAAATGGAAAATGGAGTTTAATATAGATAAGTATGAGATCTTGCACTTTGCAAGGTCAAATCAAGGTAGGAGTTTCATGGTGAATGGTAGGGCCTTAAGGAGTGCAGTGGAACAGAGGGATCTTAGGGTTCAGGTTTAGAGTTCTCTGTAAATGGAGTCACAGGTAGACAGGGCAGTGAAGAAGGCCTTTCTAGAACATAGAAGTTGGGAAGTTATGTTGCAGTTGTATAGGACATTATTGCAGCCACATTTGGAGTATTGTGCTCAGTTGTGGCCACCTTGCTAAAGGAAAGATATTAGATTGGAAAGAGTGCAGATGAAATTAACAAGGATTTTGCCTGGACTGAATGATCTGAGTTATAGGGAGAGATTGGACAAGCTAGAGTTTTTTCTTTAGAGTTTAAAAGAGACTGAGGTGGGACTTTACAGAGGTGTATAAGATCACGAGGACTCGATAGTGTCAGTTTAAGGTTAGAGGATTAAGAATAAAAGGGAACCTGGGGGGGATCCAAGATGGCGGCGACCCAGCAAGTCTGAGTCTATAGTGCTCTTCCCAAGACTTGGGCAAAGTGGGTCACCCACCCCCACCACACTCACCAAATCATTCATAAGAGCTGTTAAATTTAACTAGTTGCTTAGTAGTACATTTAAATAGTCTAATATTTAGTAAAAATGACCAAAGGGAAGGGAGCCCGCAGCTCTCAGCAAGCAGGACCCCCTCCCCCACCCTCTCCCTCTCCAGCTGCAGCAGAGGCATCCACAGCCGCCCCGGGGGACTTACCGACAGTAACAAGCCTTGTGGAGATGATCTGCAAACTGGCCGCGAAGATCGATGCCTTTATCGAGGAGTCCCGAAATCGATGGGACTCACTCTCGACCGCATTGCAGAAACACGACCGAGACATCCAGGAAATCGAGCGCCGAGTCGGAGGGGCCGAGTTAAAGGTCGTCGAAAAAATATTTGTTTGCTGGGCCTTCCCGAACGAGAAGAGGAAGGCCAGCTTACAGCATTCCTGGAGCAGTGGCTGCCACAGCTTTTAAGGCAGGAAGATGGATCAGGCCAGGTAAGGGTAGAATGGGCCTACCGGGTCGCAATACGCGGGCCCGGCTCGAACCACCGCCCATGCCCGGTCCTGTTCCGGCTGCAGAGCTATACGGAGAAGCAGATACTCCTAGAAGCTTCGAGAAATCTTGGAAGGGACCCCCAAGCAACGATCTATAAAGGATCCAAGATCATGTTATTCCAGGACTTTTCCCCAGCTCTGGTCCAAAAGAGGAAGGCATTTGATGAGGCGATGAAGCGTTTAAGGGACTTAAATATTCAGTACTCCTTACGCTACCCAGCGACGCTACGCTTTAACCATGAAGGATCCGTGTATAACTTTGGATCACCAGAAAAGGCTAAGGAATTCTTGGACTCTCTTAGATAAACTGTAAGAGATAATGGATGTTGGTTTGCCTTTCCCCCCCACTTTGGTCTATATCACCCCCTTTTTTTTCTTCTTTTTTGTTACCTTACTGTTTAATATTATCATGGGGGGTGGGGAGAGGGATTTGATTTTCTCTCCCCCCCCCACCCCGGGGTTGTTGTTTTCTTTTATTTCTTTATGTAGATAGGTGGGTATGTTTGGTTAATGTTGGTGGGGGGAGGTGGTTACCTTATTATATTTTACCTCTGTCTTTAGGAGCGGGGTTGTTTCTCTCTCGTTATTTTGTATTATTATATTTAATTATTATTTGCGGTTGTAATTTTATAGTTATATATTTATATATGGTATTAACATTACCAAATATATCCAGCTGTTGGTGTGGGCGGGGGTAGGGTGCTCACTGTTAACTCTAGCTTTGTATTATATCTGAATTCTCCTCATTTTATTGAGGAGTGCCTGGGTCAAGGGTGGGGCATTGGTTGGGAGAGGATATGATGGACTTTTGGAGAGGAAGTGACACCCCCTGGGAACATCATCTGCATAAAGGGTAATTTTAAGTTTACCTGTACCAATCCTCGGGGCCGTTATATTAGGATCAGCTCGTATAGCTTCTGCTAGTGGTTCAATTATTAGCGTAAATAACAGTGGCGAGAGAGGACATCCCTGACAGCAGCCCCTACCCACACTGAAGCTATCCGAACCTAATCCATTGGTAACCACAACTGCTTTGGGATCACTCTACAATGTTGAGACCCATTTGGTAAACACCTGTCCAACGCCAACGATAGGGTTGAATGGTCATATTTGTTTTACACATTGGAAAGGTTTGGCGTTGGACAGGTGTTTATTTTTTTTATTTAGAAATAGTTTTTTATTATACTGTTGTGAGTGTATTAGAGAGCCTTTATTTTTGTAAATTTTATATGCTCTATGCTCGGGATGTTCTAGATAGGGTTTCCCCTCCCGAGAGGTCTCAGATTTGCCCAGATAATTATGGTTGATCAGTCGGTTAAGTGGTGCACCTGGAATGTCAAGGGGAGTAATTCGCCAGTCAAAAGGAAGAAAATATTATCAAATCTTAAGAAAGAGAGAGTCGATATAGCTCTCCTACAGGAGATACACCTGTCGGATAAAGAACACTTGAAATTACGACAGGGTGGATTTGATTAGGCCTTTTTTCCTTCTTTTAGCTCAAAAAGTTGTTATTCTTGTTCAGAAGAATTTCCCTTTCAAAATCCTAAATCAGATAAAAGACGAATCTGGACATATATTTTGATCAAAGTCCTCATAAATGGAGAGGAGTATGGGATTTTAAATTTGTACTGCCCCCCCGGCACACCCCTTTAAATTTAAAACGGAAGCTTTTTCAAAATTGATGGCTTTTGGTGCCCGTCATACAATTATAGGGGGAGACTTTAATTGTATTATGGATCCGGAAATAGATAGGATTCCCAAGAGTACTGTAGGAGTATCTCCCAAATCTAGACAATTGGTGGACCTGAACAAAGAATTAGGATTAGTAGATGTATGGAGATGTCTTCATCCACAGGGCAGAGATTTTTCTTTTTATTCCAATCCACATAAATGCCATACCAGAATTGATATGTTTTTTGCCCCCTCGATTTTTTAAAATTCCATATCATCCTGTAAAATAGGTGGTATAGCAATTTCCGATCACGCTGCTGTATATATGGAAACTAAGGCGAGGAACAATGGGACATCCCCTCAGCATTGGCATATGGACCCCTTCCTAATGAAAGATAGTAAATTTGTAAAGTACTTCTCTCACAAATTTAAAACTTTTTTAGAAATTAATTCAGGTACGGCTAGCAACCCATCAATGATGTGGAAGACCATCGAAGCTTACACGCAAGGTTTGATCATCTCCTATTCAGCGACCCAGAAAAAATTGAAGGGGGAACAACAGCGTCTGCTTGAAGCTCACTTAAAAGCAGCTGAAACAGCATACGCTGAGAGACCTTCTATTACTAAATTGCAAAGGATTACGGCTCCTAGGACAGCTCTAAACACTACGCTTACTCAAATGGCTAAGAGGGAAATATTATTAGCAAAACAAAGGTTATATGAATATGGCGACAAACCGGGTAGATACTTAGCATTTCTTGCAAAGAAAAAGAAGGCTCCTCAGTCTATTACGTCTATCAAGGAAAGTACGGGTATTTTGACTCATGATCATAAAAAGATTAATGCAATCTTTAGAGAATTTTATTCTGAGTTATATAAATCACAGGGTTGTGAAGACAAGACTAGGAGGATGCAGTCATTTTTAAAAAATTTGACCTTTTCGGGCCTAACTCCGGAACAGGTATCGGTTCTAAATGCTCCTCTAACAGTCCAAGAAATACTTGATGCAATTAGGCAACTTCAGAGCGGTAAGGCACCGGGCCCAGATGGTTTTCAAGCTGAATTCTATAAAGAATTTAGAGAAATATTGGCTAGTCCACTTATGGACATGTCTAACTATGCATATAGTCAGGGCTGTCTCCCGCCTTCACTGAAAGAGGCAAATATCTCTCTTATCCTTAAAAAAGGATCCAGAAGATTGTACGTCATATAGACCAATATCCTTGCTAAATGTAGATTTTAAAATCCTTTCTAAAACGTTAGCACTGAGACTAGAAAGGGTACTGCCACATATCATAAAGGAGGATCAGACGGGGTTTATTAAGGGCCATAGATCATCCAATAATATTAGAAGGGTTTTGAATATGATTCAAGCCTGTCATCAGGGAAAGATACCAGGAGTAGTAGTTTCATTAGACGCGGAAAAGGCATTTGATAGGGTTGAATGGTCATATTTGTTTTACACATTGGAAAGGTTTGGCGTTGGACAGGTGTTTACCAAATGGGTCTCAACATTGTAGAGTGATCCCAAAGCAGTTGTGGTTACCAATGGATTAGGTTCGGATAGCTTCAGTGTGGGTAGGGGCTGCTGTCAGGGATGTCCTCTCTCGCCACTGTTATTTACGCTAATAATTGAACCACTAGCAGAAGCTATACGAGCTGATCCTAATATAACGGCCCCGAGGATTGGTACAGGTAAACTTAAAATTACCCTTTATGCAGATGATGTTCTTTTGTTCCACAGTAATCCTCTGATGGCTATACCTCGCCTAATCCCAGTTATTAATACATTTAGTGCATTATCAGGTTATAAAATTAATTTTTCAAAATCGGAGGCTATGCCAATGGGTGGCCTTGCTATGACACCCCACTTAGTGGACGGATCCCTTTTTTCCTTTCATTAGTCCCTGGAGGGCTTCTTATATTTAGGTATTTTTATTACTCCAGTATTTGGTCAGTTGTATAAGGCTAATTTTGTGCATTTACTGGAAAGGATAAGGCAGGACCTCCAGCGATGGGGAGACCTTCCAATTTCCTGGTTGGGTAGAATAGCCCTAATTAAAATGAATGTTCTGTCCCGTCTCCTATACCCTATGAGAATGCTTCCAGTGATGCTGCCGAGGGTGGCTCTACGTAAATTATATGGCTGGCTGGGTTCCTTTATCTGGAATCATAGATGGCCCCTCATTAAGCTGAAGAAGCTACTGCTTCCACAGACAAGGGGAGGACTGGACTTCCCAGATTTTAGGAAATATCAGTTAAGTTCCCTATTAAGTTACATAGCTGATTGGGTCTTGTCTGATCCACAATCAATCTGGTTGGACATCGAGGCTTCTCAAGTAAAATACCCACTTATTAACCTCTTATTTTCAGACAAGAGGAAAATCATTACAGATCACTGTAAAAATCCTATAATACTAAACACAATTAAGGCTTGGAATATAATGCGGCAAAATGAGGGTAATTCACATAAAACATCCCCATATGCACCGATAGTAGGAGCATGGGGTTTCCAACTGGGGTTTACAGATGCCACTTTTAAACTCTGGAGATCCAGGGGTATCTCATGTCTAGGGGACCTATTTAAAGATGGGATCCTGATGTCTTTTGAACAGCTGCATCAGAAATTTGGATTACTCTTTCGATACTTCTAAATTCGAGATTATATGCAGAAGAAGACTATGTTATTAAAGAGTCTTTATAAATCAGATAGAGAATGTAATATTCTACGACCAGTGGGGGCATCTTCCGACAGCACTATTTATCATCTACTACATGATGAAGTATCGGGAGAGATGGACAATCTGCTTAAAACATGGGATCAGGATTTGGGACTAGAAATCTCTATAGAAACGTGGAAACATATTTGGGAAAATGCTAGAAGAATTACTATCTGTAACAGAACCCAGGCTTTCCAGCTGAAGATACTTCATAGGGCCCATATAGCACCGGATCGATTGGCAAATTTTAAGGCAGGAGCATCTCCAATGTGTCCCAAATGCAAAATAGAGGTGGGCACTCTTGTACATTGCCTATGGACCTGTCATAAGATCCGTAGATATTGGACTAAAGTAGCAAGTACCCTGACAGAAATCTTAGGAACGGAAATTAAAGTGGACCCTTTTGGGCTTTTCGAACTTTCCCTCCCTGGACATGTACGGGAAGAGACTATTTTCTAATCTCTCTTTCTGTACAAGGAAAAATATTTTGGTGAACTGGGTGGCTGAGGGCCCCCCTGGATTTGCAAATTGGTACAGATTAATTATGGAATGTATTCCCCTTGACTTCCTTACAAATATGGTGCACCGAAAGACCGAATTATTTTATAAAATATGGCAGCCCTTCTTGAATTACATAAATATAGATATTTCGGCTATTCTAACAAGGGCTTTTATTTAATTGAGATCACAAACCTGGCTGGTCCGGGGCCCCTTAGGAGAGGAATCCCGCACGAATACAGGTTTTATTACATTTGATGTTAACACATTCTGAGCATGTAAGAGACTTAAATATACACTCTGGTTAGTTGTAGGTTAGATTAGTAGAAAGTTAAGTTTTGTTTTTTTTTTCTTTCTTTTTCGGTATTCTTTTTCCTTTTGTTAAATTTTGGCTATTGTATATTTGATTTAATTGTATATCAATGTTTGTATATGAGAGTTTTGTTTATTTTTGTAAACTTGTAAAAATGTTAAATTTCTAATAAAAATATCTATTAAAAAAAGGGAACCTGAGGGGCAACTTTTTTTTATAGAGGGTGGCAAGCATATTGCCTGAGCTGCCAACAGACGTGATTCAGGCAGGTACATTAACAACATTTAAAAGGCATTTGGACAAATGCGTGGATAGGAAATGATTAGAAGGACATGGTCCAAGTGCAGGGAAATGGGGTTAGCGTGGATGGACATTTTGGTCGGCATGGACCAGTTTGGGCCAAAGGACCTGTCTCCGTGCTGTAAGACTCTATGAGTCCATGTCCCTGTGTTGATATGTGCCCCACCTTATTGCCTTGAAAACACCTTTTTTCTGTGCCCAGTAGGATCTGCTTTTCATTTTTCATTGAAGGAACTGCGTCCTTCTCAATTTCTATCCCTCACGGAATGAAATTGCTTTTGGAAGTTAGGGTTCGATTTATGCATTGATGTGTCCGCCATCTCTTCAGCTCTTTTCACTGTTATAACTTTCTGTTCTTCAGCATAAGCTTTAGCACTTCTGGATGTGTGTTTTTAAACCTCCTCCAGCAGAATAATATTGCCAAGATATTCACATCCCTTTCTATCTTAAATGCTCTCACCCCTCTATCAAAGTTGCTCTGTTTTAATTCTTGGAATCTTGGAGATTCAAGGCAGACGTTTACCGTAAATTTGCGGACTACCATAACTACCTGGACTACCTAGAGGCAGCATGGTGGCTCAGTGGTTAGCACTGCTGCCTCAAACACCAGGGCCCAGGTTCGATCCCAGCCTTGTGTGATTGTCTGTGTGGAGTTTGCACATTCTCCCTGTGTCTGCGTGGGTTTCCGGGTGCTTCAGTTTCCTCCCACAGTCCAAGGATGTGCAGGTTAGGCGAATTGGCCATTCTAAATTGCCCCATAGTGTTAGGAGCATTAGTTAGAGGGAAATGGGTCTGGGTGGGTTACTCTTTGGAGGGTAGGTGTAGACTTATTGGGCCGAAGGGCCTGTTTCCACACTGTTGGGAATCTAATCTACACCTCCTCCAACCCAGTATCCTGCAAGAACTCCACCCTATTCTCCCAATTTCTCTAGCTCCACCACATCTGCTTAGACGAGGAGACATTCCACTCAAGCATCCTAGCTGTCCACCTATTTTGAACAATGTGCTTTTCCTCCCTCTGTCATCCAGACAGCCCTTTGCCATACACCTCCATTCCCCGTTCCACCACTCTAAACCATCTCTCACCCACAACCCCACCAGTCTCTGCATCCAACATATCATCCTGACTCACTTCTGTCTCCTCCAACTGGACTCCACCAGAACATCTTTCCCACCCCCAACCACTCTCTGCCTTCTGCAAGGACCGTACCATTCAACAGTCCTTGGTTTGTGCCACTCTCCCCACCAAACCCCCTGCAACCGAAAAAGATGTAAAACCTGTTGGTACACCACCGCCCACCCATCTCCATCTGGGCCCCAATCAGTCCATCCAGGTGATTCTGAGGTTCACTTGCCTCTCTCCCAACCTAGTTTATTGCATCAGGTTTTCGGGGCGGCCGAATTTAAACTTTGTGAACAGTTTACTCAGCATGGCAGCTGGGTCTACAGGGGCCGACCGGACTCCCCAGTCACCGACCCATTTCAATTCCCCCAACCATTCCCTATCTGACAGGACCATCCTTGGCTTCCTCCATTGCCAAAATGGACCACAGTGCAAATTGGAGGAACAACACCTCATCTTCCGCCTAGGTAGCCTACAGCCCGGAGGACTCAACATTGAGTTCTCCAATTTAAAATAACCACCCTTCCCAGCCCCTCCCCATCCCTTCCACTGCTCCCTGCCACAACCAGATTCATTCCTCTCATTGACCAACCAGGTCGTACCCTTGACCTGTCTTCACCTATCCCCACTTCACCACCTTGACCCACAACCCCCTTTATTTTCAGCTCCCCCCATACCCATCCCCAGCCCTGAAGAAGGGTTACAGCGAAAACTTCGACTTCTCCATCTCCTGATGCTCCCTGGCTTGCAGTGTTCTTCCAACCTCCTGCCTGTCTATTTCTAAACTTTCTCAGCACATTTGAGAAGCATCCTCCACTTCCAGAACCTCTACTGCAATATCAATAGAGTTCCACACTTTTGATTTATCCAACAACCAGCAACTGAAATGTAACAGATATTCCACTTCCCAATTAAGTTTTATTTCAAGATCTAGGACACTAGTCCTCGAGTCTATTTAAATTTGTACAAATCTTTTGAAATGCCAAATAAGATTTGTCCAAATCTGTCGAGATCCTGGACCTGAACCCCCAATCTTTTATAGAATGGAGGTTGACCCCACCCACCCTCTCCAAGAAATAAACCTGAAACACACAGAGAACCACCTCATCAGATAATCTGTAAAAAAAAAGTGTGAAATGCAGTGTAACCAGCTCTTCAGAAATTTCTAGTGGTTTCCTGTGATTCCTCCGGGCTATCGGCTACCCAGGCGGAAGATGAGGTGTTGTTCCTCCAATTTGCACTGTGGTCCATTTTGGCAATGGAGGAAGCCACTGACACTCACTTCAAAATCAACACGTAACAATTTATTCCTCTCAGTCTAGCCATGAACAAATTAAGTAAACTACTAACAAACCTAATAAATCTCTTCTAATTACTAACCATTTCCGAACTACACAAGATTCAAATGGTACGCTGTTCCAATAAATATAGCTCCCACCCCCCACTTAACAAAACGACAGAATTCAGTTTCTCAAAATTACAAACAAGTAAAGCATCTTCTGAAACTACTTTTTGTGTCTCCTCCACTGATCTTTCTGTCTGGGGTGATTTCTCTGCAAATTATTCTGGCAGGAATTTAGATGGTGTAGCACAGAACTGTGGTGAATAGATCCACTTTCTGTAACAGGTGAGAGCTGTTTTCTTTTAGCAGATGTCAGTTGGCTTGCTGATTACCAAACGCCCTCATCTCTTGTACACTTGATGACATATCAATATTTTACGAACAGATTGATCCAAGGTTGTCAAATCCATCAGATTTAAATAGAATAGGCTTCGGATAGCTAAGTGCCTGATTCAAATTGATTCACTAAATTTTTAAAAAAACTTGCCTTGGACTATCGGTACAAAATCCTTCAATTGAGATGCTTTGTGCTCTAGTAACTCAGAGGTGCCAAACATCCATTTTAACTCTATGTACAGAAAGCACCCCATCTTTTAAGGGACCGTGCAATGCTTTCCCCATTTTATATCCTTACACACATCAACTTTGCAACACCTTGTCACATTCTCTGCCAACCTTAGGGTTCCATAAATAATAACCTCAAGTTTTCTCTGTTCCTCTAAGTTATCCAGTGTCCTGCCATTCATTAAATACTCCCTCTTTTGTGCCTTCGTCCAATGTGCATTATCTCACCCTTAACAGGGTTGACACCATCTGCTACTCTTGCAAAAATGCCATCCCGTATTCCCAATTTCTCCGCCTCCACCGTATCTGCTCCCAGGAGGACCAGTTCCACCATAGAACACACCAGATGGCTTCCTTCTTTAGAGACCGCAATTTCCCTTCCCACGTGGTTAAAGATGCCCTCCAACGCATCTCGTCCACATCCCGCACCTCTGCCCTCAAACCCCACCCCTCCAACCGTAACAAGGACAGAACGCCCCTGGTGTTCACCTTCCACCCTACAAACCTTCGCATAAACCAAATCATCCGCCGACATTTCCGCCACATCCAAAAAGACCCCACTACCAGGGATATATTTCCCTCCCCACCCTTTTCCGCCTTCCGCAAAGACCGTTGGCTCCGCGACTACCTGGTCAGGTCCACACCCCCTTACGACCCACCCTCCCATTTTGGCACTTTCCCCTGCCACCGCAGGAACTGTAAAACCTGTGCCCACACCTGCTCCCTCACCTCTATCCAAGGCCCTAAAGGAGCCTTCCACATCCATCAAAGTTTTACCTGCACATCCACTAATATCATTTATTCTATCCGTTGCTCCCGATGTGGTCTCCTCTACATTGGGGAGACTGGGCGCCTCCTAGCAGAGCGCTTTAGGGAACATCTCCGAGACACCCGCACCAATCAACCAAACCGTCCCGTGGCCCAACATTTCAACTCCCCCTCCCACTCTGCCGAGGACATGGAGGTCCTGGGCCTCCTTCACCGCCGCTCCCTCACGACCAGACGTCTGGAGGAAGAATGCCTCATCTTCCACCTCGGAACACTTCAACCCCAGGGCATCAATGCGGACTTCAACAGTTTCCTCATTTCCCCTTCCCCCACCTCATCCTAGTTTCAAACTTCCAGCTCAGTACTGTCTCCTTGACTTGTCCGGACTTGTCCGACCTGCCTATCTCCTTTTCCACCTATCCACTCCACCCTCTCCTCCTTGACCTATCACCTTCATCTCCTCCCCCACTCACCCATTGTACTCTATGCTACTCTCTCCCCACCCCCACCCTCCTCTAGCTTATCTCTCCATGCTTCAGGCTCACTGCCTTTATTCCTGATGAAGGGCTTTTGCCTGAAACATCGATTTCGCTGCTCGTTGGATGCTGCCTGAACTGCTGTGCTCTTCCAGCACCACTAATCCACCATCTACTACTGGTCTGCCTATCTGATCAAACCATCTATATTTTTGTATGATCTGTAATTACTTTTTCGCTGTTAGCCACTCTCCCAATCTTGATGCCCTTGCAAATTTTTTAATACTCCCCCCACATTTTCAAGTGTCCCAATACAGATACGTGTAGTAATCCATTGGACACCAGCCTCCAGTCACTCACGCAGCCTTCTGCCATTAGCTATGGTGTCTTATTACTAAGCCAGTTTCTGATCCACCTCAACAAGTTTCCCTCAATTCAATGTTCTTTAACCATCTCAGTCTTCCATGTAGGACTATGTCAAAATCTTTACTGAAATATATATAAAATAGATCAACTGAACTTCCCTAATCCACACACTTGATCACATTTTTAAACAATTCTAACAAATATATTGGGCATGATCTCCTTCTGTTAAAGCCATATGGACTACCTCGAATTAACCTATGCCTTTTGCTTCTTCGGAATTTTGTCCAGTCGTTTCCCTCCCACTGACATGGCACTCACCTCTCTATACATTTGTGGTTCCCCTCTACTGCCCTTCTTAAAACGTGGAACCACATTTTCCATCCTCCCATCCTCTGGCACTACCCTGATTATTAGCGAGGAATTAACAATGTGGGTGAGAGCCCTGCAACTTCTTACCTGGCCTTCTACAGCAGCCTTGGATGCAATTAATCCATGCCAGACGATTTGTCTTTTATTCAGATCAACAGAGCTCCCAATATATCCCCACTTTTTGTCTTAAACTGTGCAAGCTCCTCACAGTCCCATTTCATGAATTCTTTAACTAAGCAAATTTGCAGAGGACATCAAGATCGGTGGAGTGCTTAATAGTGAAGAAGATGGTTGTAGATTATAGGAAGATGTAGATGGGTTAATCAGATGGGCTGATGGTATTCAAATCTGATAAGTGTAACATAATGCACTTTGGGAGAATAAACAAAATGTCGGCGTATTTCTGAGTGCAGACAGAAGAGAAATATTCATTCACCACCATTCCAATATCCTGTGTCTTCACACACAGGTTGCACCCTTGGTCCCTAATGCATCCTACTCTTTCCCTGGTTCACTTTTTCCCTTTAATATATTTATAAAGTATCTTAGACTTCATCCTAATCCTGCTCAAAGCTACTTTGTAATGCCCCCCTTTTGACATGAAGCACTTCTCATTTATGTAATACAGTTAGAGAGAACATTGACTGATCACTGATTTAGCTTGGAAGACCAAGTCAACAGGTCATATTAATTGCCATATCTCATCAGAATGAGGAACTGAGTTTATTATACAGAGACTGAGATGTTCGGTTATGGATGGGACAGTCCTGTTTGGGTGAGAAAACATTACTGCCGGGTACAAAAGACTTTTTAAAAGATCTCTGAGATTGTGATGCTGTTATAAAGGAAAATGCTGACTGTGGTAGAAATTGAAATTCCTGAATGCAATGAACAAAGAAAAATGTTAATCAGGCATGGATAAAAAAAAGAACTTGAGAGCCATGACGATGTTACAGAATAACCACAAAGGACAGAAGTAAAAAACATGATTGGATAAAAATAATGCTGCTGGGAGTTGGAATTCCTAATTTTGCAGAATGATAGTTGGCATTAGCAAGAACAGAAATTGATCTGATGCCCGAAACGTCGATTCTCCTGTTCCTTGGATGCTGCCTGACCTGCTGCGCTTTTCCAGCAACACATTTTCAGCTCTGATCTCCAGCATCTGCAGTCCTCACTTTCTCCTCGAAAAACATGAATAGTTCTAGTAGCATCTGTAGAAGGAAAGCAGAGTTCATGTCTCAGCCCCAGTGACTCTTCTTCAGGACTGGTTCTCAAAATAGCTGAATCATAACATAGCTGTCGGAATTGGTCCAGTACAGTAACATGGGTCAAATGAAGCAGAGCGAACTACGAATATCAATGAGATTTTGATAACAAGTGTAAAGTGTAGAGTCATAGAGAGTCATGCAGGGTAGAAACAGACACTCTAGCACATAATATTCACATTGATGAGCAACCTCCAATTTTTACTAAGCCCATTTACCAGCGCTAGGTCCACAATCCATATTCCCAGTCATTTTCACGCTGATCTTGAACATCTTCAACAAGAGCTGCCAAAATGTATCAACTTGCCTCAGATCCCATAGGCTCATACATTTTTTAACTAATCTTCTGTGTGGGACCTTGGTAAACATCTTACTGAAGTTCATGTAAGCCACATCAACTATACTGCCCTCTTCAATATATTTAGCTACCGTAAAAAAGCAGTTAAGTTTATCAGGCAGGATTATCCTCTAACAAATCCATGCTAACTATCCCTGATAAATCTCTGCCTTTCTAAGTTTTAATTAATTCTGTCCATCAGAATTTTGCAATAACTTTCCTACCAAAGATTCCAGACTAACTAGACTATTATCTGGTCTATCTTAAAAATCGCACAACACCAGATTATAGTCTAACAGGTTTAATTGGAAGCACACTAGCTTTCAGAGCATCACTCCTGCATCAGGTGGTAGTGGAGGGCTCAATCCTAACACACAGAATTTATAGCAAAAATTTACAGTGTGATGTAACTGAAATTATACATTGAAAAATTCATTGTCTGTTGAGTCTTTCATCTGTTTGACTACCATGATAGTTTCACTTCTTTCATGTGTAAATCACAAAACCTTTTTTTAAAAGTTGCATTCTCAGGTTAGCTGTTAACAATGGATGATAGCTAGACAATATGTTGAAGGTGTTGGACCCCTGTGTTCTCTGTCAATGCCATGATGTTTAGATTGATTCTAATCTAAAAAGTGAGATAACAGAGTTTTACATGAATTCATGCAGTTTTTGAGCAAAATACAATGTAACCCTGCAAGTACAAATTCAACCCACGAAATATATGTGTGCATGTGGGTCTTTGTCTGTGTGTGTCTGTCTGTCTGGGTTGGGGGTTGTGAGTGTGAGAAAGTGTAGGTATGTGTGAGTAGTGAGTGGTATGGGTGTGGGAGTGTGTATGTCTATAAGGGTGTATGAGGGTATCTGTGTGCGCGTCTGTGTATATGTGTGTGTGTGTGTGTGTGTGTGTATGCAGCAGTGTCTGTGTGTGTGTATAGTGCAATGGTGGTCACCTGTAATGTGACATGAACCCAAGGTGTGTGTATGCAGCAGTGTCTGTGTGTGTGTATAGTGCAATGGTGGTCACCTGTAATGTGACATGAACCCAAGGTGTGGGGAACACTTCAGTGGTCGAGGACATTCGACCTCGGACCTTCGGGTGACCATCCTCCAAGGCGGACTTCAGGACAGGCAGCAGCAAAAAGTGGCCGAGCAGAGGCTGATAGCTAAGTTTGGTACACATAGGGAGGGCCTCAATCGGAACCTTGGGTTCATGTCACATTACAGGTGTCCACCATATACAGACACACAGACACTCCTACACACACACACACACACACACACACACTCCTAGACACACATACACACGGACACACATATACACAGACGTGCACACAGACACACACACCCTTATAGACACACACACTCCCACACTCACACTGCACCCCCCACAAACTTAAGACACTCTACACTCACTACACACACATACACTTCCTCACACTGACAATCCCCAACCCAGACAGACAGACAAAGACCCACATGCACACATATATTTTGTGGGTTGAATTTGTAATTGCAGGGTTACATTGTATTTTGCTCAAAAACTGCATGCATTCATGTAAAACTCTGTTATCTCATTTTTTAGATTAGAATCAATCTAAACATCATGGCATTGACAGATAACGCAGGGGACTAACACCTTCAAAATATTGTCTAGCTATCACCCATTGTTAACAGCTAACCTGAGAATGCAACTTTTAAAAAGGGTTTTGTGATTTACACATGAAAGAAGTGAAACTATCATGGTAGTCAAACAGATGAAAGACTCAACAGAAAATCAATTTTTCAATGTATAATTTCAGTTACATCACACTGTAAATTTTTGCTATAAATTCTGTGTGTTAGGATTGAGCCCTCCACTATCACCTAATGAAGGAGTGATGCTCCGAAAGCTAGTGTGCTTCCAATTAAACCTGTTGGACTATAACCTGGTGTTGTGTGATTTTTAGCTTTGTACACCCCAGTCCAACACCAGCATCTCCAAATCTGGTCTATCTTGGTTGCCTTTCTTGATCAAAGTAACCACATCAGCTATCCTCCAATAATCGGCAATTTCATTGTGGCTAGCACAAAATTAAATATCTCCACCAGGGCGCCAGAAATCTCCTTTTTTGACTGCAATAGTAGTCTGGGGTGCATCTCCTGAAGCAATGGGGATTTTGCATTTGTATGCCCACTAAAACATCTAATACCTCTTCATCATTAGTCTTACGTGTTGTAAAACATTACGATCTCAACTGAAATCTGTGGCTGCAATGTCTTTTTCTTCTGTTAATCCAGATGGTAAGTAAATATTCATTTAATGCCATAAGGTCTCTAATAGGTCCCATTACTTCCCTGATCATCATCTTGCTCTTAGTATTTCATTAAAAAGAAAAATCATTGGGTGTTTTCCTTGATCCTAACTATCAAAGATCTTTGGAATTCCTTCTTTTCTCTCCACATTTCTTTTCTTTTCAGCAATCGCATGCATTTATACATTTAAAAGTTGTCCCCTGTTTTCATTTCATCATACCTGACAAAAAACAGAAATTTGCCTCTTTATCATTGATAATACTTTGAAATCCAAAATTTACCCTTGCCCTTCACTCTTCAAGGAAAACCATGGACTCACATTTTCACTGCATTTCTCTTGAAAGACTCGCATTTTACAAGGGTAACTTACCTGCAAGTGGTTGCTCCCACTATGTTGCCAGAACTTATCTAATGATTTGTCTTTCCCCAATTTGTCAACACTATCCTTATCACTTTCTATAATTACTTTGAAACTTACAGAGGTGTGGTCACAATCCCCAACCTGCACGTCCAAGAAACTTCAAACACTTGACCGGCTTCATTGCCTGCAATTAAATCTAGCCCTATCCTTTGCAGGATTATGTACGTACTGGTACAAACCAAAGCCGTGTATGTAATCCTCAATGTAACACAAGACCTTCAAGGGCAACTGCTGGCTTTAATCCAACTAATGCTTTCATGGGCAGATAAGTATATTTCAAAATGTTTTAATTAGTTTATGTTGCTGTGTTGGATTGACTTCTTCAATCATTTTGTGACGCTGGAATAATTGGAGATAATATATGCTTGTTAAACACTTCACCAAATGACCATATGCTACACATTTTAATCACTCAGCAAAAGGCCCCAAATCACAATTAAAGGCAAAAGTGAGATATTTGAGTGCCATACAAAATCGTTGGAAGAGGTCACACACAAATGTGCAATTTTTTACTTTGTTTGGTAACAGTCAATAGAAGGATATTAATCACCTAATTTGAGACCCAGCATTCGTGCCGTTTGACTTTCAGTTGACAGCATTATTGCTGGCAGAATACAACTGCTGCATTTTATAAATATCTGACTATTGTAATCTGAGTAGTTCAATTTAGGCGAAGTGTTAAATATATTCACAATAGGGAATGATTTTGCTGTTGAAATCTGTTTGCTCATTATTGAAATTTTGTGACATCAATGCCCCCAAGGTGATCTCAAAGGATATAAATTAAAGTGCTCACAAAAATATCATTACCCAATAACAGCAAGCAACCTTTGCAGTTGACATTGACAGAGCATTTCACACTGAAAATGCTTGAACCATTTCACAATGTTGCTAAAATATTCTACATGATTCTTGCTATCATTGGTGTTACGGATAAGTAACAATAATTATTAACTGTTTTTAAATATGTACGTTAACATGTCTCATGTTTTACTCAGCGAGTTAAAATGGTCTCTGCAAATATATTAATCATCAACTCAAATGAATAGCCAATTTAATCTGCTAAATTCTCTAAATTGTTGATTCTCTAAATAATCTACTACATGGTGAAAAATGTCAATATCATTTTGGGGCAATCACAGGTTTTTTTTGATAATTCAGCTACTTCCTTGAGGGGGGATCATGATGCTGTGTTGAATGAGATTTCACAAGGAAATACATTGTCAATGACTCTGTCAGGTTGTAATTGCACTTTGTGTCACGTCCCAATGTTTAATTGAAGGATCGTTCTGTGCTGAACTGTACTGCAATCGGGTCAGTAACAAAATAAATTATCTGACCCCAGTGCCTATACCTTACTAAGAATGTATATTGGTGCAGCATTCTACTGACAGTGGGAGAAAGTGAGGACTGCAGATGCTGAAGACCAGTGGCGAGAGGTCAGGCAGCATCCGAGGAGCAGGAGAATCAATGTTTCGGGCATAAGCCCTTCATCAGATTCCTGTTCCTCGTATGCTCTTGACCTGCTTGCTTTCCAGCACCACACTCTTGATTCTACTAACAGTGCACGACTAACTGTTTTAGGTTCCTGACTCTAGTGGTAATGTGTAAATGTGAGTAGTTCAGTGCATAAAGACACCATGCACAGTCGAGAATTTAAGATAAAGTAAATCTGTTTGGAACATTCTCTTCGTTTAACTTTTTAAATATATTAGAAACAAAGACAGATTTGAAGTTGGATTAGATGATTGTGAATGTGTTTGCAATATTAAATATCTTGATACTTACCTGTATTATGCTGGAGTGCTTCAACAGAAGCAAATATCAACTGATACTGAAGTGTAAAGAGCCCAATCGTACTATTTTTGCTTTCAAATCCTTTGCTCACTCTGTTTATGGTTATTGAGCATGGTCTATCTGGTGTTTTTGTGTTGTCTAATCTATGTGCCCAAAATATAGCTGGGAATCTGTGGGTCATGACTGTTGAATGATACTATTGACAGATGAGTCATCATTATCATTAGGGTAAGGTTTTTCCGACCACTAGTTTAATTTATTGCAGTTGTATATAAAAAATACAGGATGTTTCCATTCATCATCTGTGACAGTCTCTGTTGTCAATTCAGTCAGATGTGCCAATGTTTGGTGAGAGATATGCATACACATGTGTATGTTTATGTGTTCACTATCCCCTTAATTTTTACATTTGTGCAAATGTTCCAATCTTGATATCCTTCTAAGGTAATTTCTATAATGTGGAAAAAATAAAAGCACAGCATACAACCATGTTGAAGAACTCATCTCCATCAATATGATGAGATATTTAAGCACCACTCCCTGTTTTGTGTTTTACAGCCAGCTAATTGTTCATTTCCCTGCTTGGCATTTTGTTCCACCTGCTCTGAATTATGTTGCAAGCTAAAGGTCAAAGGTGTTTTGAAAACCAAATCAGTCTTCCATATATTATGCTTGACAAATGTACAATTTCTGCACGCTGGTCAGGGGTCAATGTAGTTGATAATGTAAAACCCTGCTTTAGAAATCTAAGTAGACAGGCAGGAGGCTGGAAGAACACAGCATGTCGGGCAGCATCAGGAGGTGGACATGTCGACGCATCAGATAAAAGGGATGGTGGGGGCAGGATGGTGAAGTGGGGATAGGTTAAGACAGGTCGATGGTTGGTCAATGGGAGGAATGAATCTGGTTGGTGGCTGGGAGCAATGGAAAAGAGGGGGACAGGTCGGGAAGGGAGGTTATTTGAATTTCGAGTACTCAATTTTGAGTCCTCCAGGCTGGAGGGTGCTCACGTGGAAGATAATGCATTGTTCCTCCAATAGGAGCTGTGGTTTGTTTTGGCAATGGAGGACACCAAGCATGGTCATGTTGGAAAGGAAATAATTGGGGGAATTGAATTGGACAGTGACCAGGAGGTCTGGTTGGAACCTGTGGACTTGGCTGCGATGCTTGGTGAACCGTTCCTAAGCTTATGCTCAGTCTCCCTGATGTAGAGAAGAGTACAATGAGAACACCTGATGCATTAAACTAGGTTGGAAGAGACACACGCAAATCTCTGTCTCACCTGGAAGGAGTATTTGGGGCTCTGAATAGAGGTTAGGCAGGGTGGTGTACAGGCAGTTTTTTTAATCTTTTCTGGTTGCAGGGGATGATCCCTGGGAATTCCATGGTGGAGATGTCATGAACCAAGGAGTGTTTGAAGGAACAGTTCTTAGCAAGGCAGAGAGGGGTGGGGAGACGAAGATGTTCTTGCTGGTGGAGTCTGTCTGGAGTTGGCGGAAGTGTTTGAGGGTGAGAGTTGGATGTGGAGTCTAGTGAGATGGTAAGCGAGGACAAAGGGGGCTCTGTCTTTATTGTGTTGGGAGGGGTGTATAAGAGTGGTGGAAAGGAGAATGGAGGTGGTGTGGTGGAGGGCTGTCTGGATGACAGAGGGAGGAATAGCAGATTGTTCAAAATAGGTGGACATCTGGGATGTTCGCGAGTGGACTATCTCCTCATCCAGGCAGATGCAACAGAGGCGGATGAATTGGAAGAATAGGTTTGAGTTATAGAACATAGAACATAAAACATGAGAACGCAGTACAGGCATACTTCAGCCCTCCACTATCACCTGATGAAGGAGCGGCGCTCCGAAAGCTAGTGTGCTTCCAATTAAACCTGTTGGGCTATGACCTGGTGTACTGTGATTTTTAACTTCGTTCACCCCAGTCCAACACTGGCATCTCCAATTCAGCCCTCCATGTTGTGTCAACCTGTGGAATCAATCTGAAGCCCACCAATTGTACACGACTTTGTTTTCATCCATTTGGTTATCCCATGACTATTCAAATGCCCTTAAAGTTGGTGGGTCTACTCCTGTTGCAGGCAGGGCGTTCCACACCCCTACTACTCTGAGTAAAGAAACTACCTCTGACACCTGTTCTATATCTATCACCCCTCAACGTAAAGTTATGTCCTTTCATGATTGCCATCACCATCTGAGGAAAAAGGCTCTCGCTGCCCACTTATCAAACCCTCTGATTATCTTATATGCCTCAATTAAGTCACATCTCAATCTTCTCTGTAATGAAAACAGCCACAAGTCCCTCAGCCTTTCTTCATAAAACCTTCCCTCTATATCAGGCAATATACAATTAAATCTCCTCTGAACCCTTTCCAAAGCTTCCACATTCTTCCTATAATGTGGTGAGTAGAAATGTATGCAGTACTGCAAGCGCAGCTGCACTAGAGTACAGCTGCATCATGATCTCGTGGCTCCAAAACTCAATCCCTCTACCAATAAAAGCAAAAATACTTTATGCCTTAAAACAGATCAACCTGGGTGGCAACTTTCAGGGATTTATATACATGGACAACGAGATCTCCCTGCACGTCTACACTACCAAGAATCTTACCATTAGCCCAGTATTCTTTATTCCTGTTACTCCTTCCAAAGTGAATCACCTCAAACTTTTCCATATTAAACTAAATTTGCCACCTCTCAGCCCAACGCTGCAGCTTATCTAAAAGTCCCTCTGTAACCTGCAACATCCTTCAGCACTAATGACAACTCCACCAAACTTAGTGTCATTCACAAATGTACAAGCCCATCCTTCTACTCCCTCAACTAGGTTATTTATACAAATGATAAACAGCAGTGGCACAAAATAGATCCTTGCAGTACACCACTAGTAACTGAACTCCAAGATGATCATTTCCCATCAACCTCCACCGTCTGTCTTCTTTTAGCCAGCCAATGTCTGATCCAAACCACTAAATCACCCTCATTCCTAATCCTCTGCATTTTCTGGAATAGCCTACCATTGGGAACCGTATGAAACAACTCACAGTAATCCATATATACCACATCAACTGCTTTACCCTCATCCACCTGTTTGGTCACCTTCTTCGAGAACTCAATAAGGTTTGTGAGGCTTGACCTACCCTTCACAGCAACATGTTGACTGTCCCTAATCAACTTATTCTTCTCTAGACGATTATAAATCCTATGTCTTATAAAATTTTCCAACACTTCACCCACAACCGAAGTAAGGGTCACTCGTCTATAATTACCAGGGCTGTCCCTACTCCCCCTTTTGAACAAGTGGGCAACACTTACTATCCTCCAGTTATCCGACATTATTCCTGTCGACAATGACGACATAAAGGTCAAAGCCAAAGGCTCATCAATCTCCTTCAAGGCTTCCCAGAGAATCCTATGATAAATCCCTTCAGGCCCAAAGGACTTATCTATTTTCACACTTTCCAGAATTGCTATCACCACCTCCTTGCGAACGTCAATCCTGTCTAGTCTACTAGCCTGTATGTCAGTATTCTCCTCAATAACATTCTCCTTTTCCAGTGTGAATACTGACTGAATTAAATGAATACTGAAATGAATATTTTTCGTGTGAATACTGACGAAAAATATTCATTTCACACTTCCCTTACCTCCTCGGACACCACACACAACTTCATTGACCCCAGTCTTTCTCTCATCATTCTTTTATTCCTGATATACCCATAGAAATCTTTCAGGGTTTCCTTGATCCTACCTGCCAACGACTTCTCATGTCCCCTCCTGGCTCTTCTTAGCTCTCTCTTTAGGTCTTTTCTAGCTAACTTGTAACTCTCAAGCACCCGAACTGAGCCTTCACATCTCATTTCAACATCAGTCTTCTTCTTCTTCTTGACAAGAGATTCAACTTCTTTAGTAAACCACAGCTCCCTCTGATCAACCATTTCCTCCCTGCCTGACAGATGCTTACTTATCAAGGACACGCAGTAGATGTTCCTTGAATAAGCTCCACATTTCAATTATGCTAGTCCCTTGCGGTTTTCTAAGCATCCTAAATCTTGCATAATCATAATTGCCAATCACTCAGAAATAACTGTTGCCGTGAGTTATATACCTGTCCCTTTCCATCGCTAAAGTAAACATCACCGGATCGCAGTCACAATCACCAACATGCACACCTACCTCCAAATCAAACACCTGGCCGGATTCATTATCGAGTCATAGAGTCATAGAGATCTACAGCATGGAAACAGACCCTTTGGTCCAACCCGTCCGTACCGACCAGATATCCTAACCCAATCTAGTCCCACCTGCCAGCACCCGGCCCATATTCCTCCAAACCCTTCCTATTCATATACCCATCTAAATGCCTCTTAAATGTTGCAATTGTACCAGCCTCCACCACATCCTCTGGCAGCTTATTCCATACCAAATCTAATGTGGGCTCTACCCTTGTTGGCTTGTCTACGTACTGTGTCAGGAAACACTTTGTACAAAACCTGACCCACCTAAAGTACATGAACAGTAGTATTTCCCGTCAAGTTCTTGCAGGTTACTGGGTGGGAGGAGGAGCAGGTTTTCTTTCATATTTTTTGTAGATATTTTCCTGTTCTATTCTTGACTCCATTTTATTTCCAATCTAGGTTCTATCTTAATATGTATATGGCTCTTTCCAAGTTTACTGTCTTCTCTGGCAAAGGCACAAATGCTACTGGATCATTTTCAGTGCTTTGATGTTTTCTTGATTACGATTAATTAATGCTGCAAATACTCCTTCTTTCTTTCCTTATAGATTCTATGTTTAGAAATCATCTATTTAAACCAAAAGCTTTCTTCATACTCAGTTAATTTTTAGATTAGATTACTTAATGTGGAAACAGGCCCTTCGGCCCAACAAGTCCACACCGACCCTCTGAAGTGCAACCCACCGAGACCCATCCCCCTACCTTTACCCCTACCCCTAATACTACGGGCAATTTAGTATGGTCAATTCACCTAACCTGCACATTTTTAGACTGTGGGAGGAAACCAGAGCAGCCGGAGGAAACCCACGCAGACACAGGGAGAACGTGCAAACTCCAGTCAGTCACCTGAGGCGGGAATTGACCCCGGGTCTCTGGTGCTGTGAGGCAGCAGTGCTAACCATTGTGCCACCGTGCCACCCACTCCCTTGATAGGTTTATCAAAAATTCCCCCTTGAAGTATTACAGTGACATTATTCACAACTAATTGCTATTTAATTCTTCCCTTCACGAATATCTCTCTCCCTTTTTCAAGTTCTAAGTTCTCATTCAATAAGTTATCGTTCCGCAAATGTCCCACAACAGGAGTGATTTTTTTTTACTTCTGTGGCAGTTTCTCGTTGTCTTTTCCCAATTCCTTGAAAAACTGAGTTTTCTTTGAACTTACAATGGATTCTATCCTACCTGACAATGCATCATGAGGCAATTTCCAATCTGTTTTCTCTAACATTCAAGTGCAGGCAGAGATGTAGGGTAATCATCTGGTTGAGACCACTGCAGCATTCTGGATCGTGGTGTCCTACCAATGTTAAAGTATTGGCCAGATGTCAGAAAGCAGAGACAATGATTGTTGTGTCTTGTTTTGGTTTCTGATTGGTAGGATGTGATTAGTGAAGTCCTTCTGCAAGATCCAAATTTTGTACAGTTTGTAATAATTAAGACTGGATGAGAGGAGCAAGATCACTCCAGCTAAATGTTCTCATGATCTAAAGTTAGAGAGGAAAGCTCTGAAGAGTGGAAAATGAGGTTAGTAATCCATATAAATAGATTCATAATTCTTGCAGGTAGTTTATAATGTATAAAAGTGTGGAACTGTCCACTTTGTTTGGAATGATCTAAAGTATCAGGGTTACCTAAAGTGAAAATGAATGCCAAGACTAGAATCCTTGCATTGAGAGGAATTAAAGTTAATGGTAATGATATTATGCTTTATTACACAGAATATTAATGTCAACATATCTCTGATGTGAATCAGTTCATTAGGCTGTTACCTAAATTCAGCAGGCTGACTTATTATGCCAGTTGATACCAAGAAAATTGATTGGATGTCTTGATTGAAGTATATGAGAAGCTAAATGGACTTGATAAAGTCAATGTCAATGCAATCTTTCCTTTGACGTGTGAGTCTAGAAAAAAAACAATGGGCACTGTGGCACTGTTTTTATTTAGATTTTGTCCTTTACAGCAGAGAGAACTTTTATTTTGAGAGATCAAAATCTTTAACAGGGCGCATTTACAAAAAGGATCCTTGACTTGCTCGACTTTTAAACGTTGTTGGAGATCGATGTCAATATGGAATCTGGGCCACAAACACGCTTGTGTTTGTTGATAGTGGAAAAAGTGTAGAGAGGCTCAAAAGTCACCTTGTGCTTTAAATTGGTGGCATAATGCTTACGTGATTATCACTTAGGAAGGAGCTAGTAATTTACATTTTAAAGTTTAATATCCCCATCTTCATTAACACCTTCTATCACCTGGATTTTGCTGGCAATAACTTAACTTTACTGTGTAGTTAAACATGGAGAATATTCAATCAGTAATTCCTGCTTTCTGTTTCTTTCTCTCATAGTTAACTTACTATCAATCAACATCCTGTCCAGAGGAAGGTGTGACCTTTCCACCTGCACCACTCATTACCTTGTGGCTATGGCAATTGCAGATCTATTAGTCATTATCACTGAGGTCATCCTGAGGCAGATCCTGAGGCAGATTATTATTTTCCAAGATCTTTCCTGGACATAACCCCTGTGTGTAGTATTAACACTGTCCTGTTGTTTGCAGCCACTGATTGTTCTGTCAGGTTCACCATCACTTTCTCCTTTGATCGATTTGTGGCCATTTGTTGCCAGAAGCTGAAAACAAAGTATTGCACCAAGAAAACTGCAATTCTGGTTCTGTCAACAACCTGTATTCTACTGTGTTTAAGAAACAACCCCTTCTACTTTGGCTATGAACCACTTGTGATAATCAACAAAATGCCATGGTTCTGCTACCCAAAGGCAAGCTATTTCACTGATCCCAGATGGGTGGCATTTGACTGGTTTGACAAAGCTTTGACTCCATTTGCACTAATTTTGTTGATCAACGCTCTCACTGTCAGATTTATTTTATTAGCTGGTAGAGTCCGCAAGGGACTGAGGGGCCAGAAAATTGGAGAAGAACGCAAAGATTGTGAGATGGAGAGCAGAAGGAAGTCAGTAGTTTTACTATTTGCAATCTCTAGCAGTTTCATCCTTCTGTGGTCATTGTATGTTGCAGAATTTATATATTACATCATAACAGGGTCAGACCACAGGGAGTACACTGACATTCAATACATAATTCAACAAGTTGGATACATACTAGTGAATTTAAGTTGCTGCACAAATACATTTATTTATGCAGTAACTCAATCCAAGTTCCGAAAGCAGATCAAGAATGCATGGATATATCCAGTTATATCAATTATTCAACTAATCCAGAAACATAAAAACAGGGGAACATCCAGACACTGCTCTGCCAAATTTCAGTATTCATAGAATTTTCCAATTACTCCAGGGATTCTGGCCTGAAAAAAATAGGGAGATTTGAAAATATAAACAACAAACAAGCAGGGTAAGATATTGAGTCCTCGAGCTTCCTCCACCATTCAATATGATCATGTTGATCATCCAATTTAATACACTGTTCTTGCTTTCTCCCTCCACCTTTTCAATCCATTTTGCACAAATATTATACATAACATTTTCTCAGGCAGTGATCCCACAAATGCATTATTCTTTGGGTGAAGTAATTTTTCCTCATCTCATTCAAAAATGCCCTGTCCCATGTCCTTAGACTGTGACCATCATCGACAGTGGTTACACTATGATCCCAGATCATTAACCTAAGGTTTTGAACACTACTTCAGCAAAAATAGACTGGCAAGTATCTGCCTTCCTCGCAAGTGACTGACTAATCTGTATAGCTTAGCTATGATAGACTGACAATCCAAGCAAAGAAAGTTTCCTTAGGTCTGATTAGAATCTGCCAACTGGGAGTTTTGCAATGTCTCAGTTAGAGTTGAGATTTGAAACGAAAGATAAGTGGTCTAAATATCCTGGCCCAACTGAAACAATGCCTAAAATGCAAATACTTGTAGATTCTTATCTCTCAAATTCTAATCTCTGCCCACATCAATATTTCCACTTGTTACAGACAACGGAGGACATCCGACCAGTGTTGCTGCAGACTGGAATGTATGTCAGTGTGATTATTGGTGTGAGGAGTCATAGAATTTTTACAGCACAGAAAGAATTCATTCAGCCCATGCTGGTCATCAAAACTCCATTAGATATGTTTATACATCCCACTTTCTAACAGGTGGTCTTCAAAGCTATGATATTTTAAATGCTTACCTAAACATTTTTTAAACATCTCAGATTCTAGCCAGCATCATTCTTTAAAATTGTGTCTCCTCCTTATTGGCTGCTTTTCCGTTGGAAATCATTTCTCGACATCTAATTTTCCCATGCCTTTCGATATTTTGTTATGAAGATGTGGGTGCACTGTACCTTTAAGAGAGTCAGAAGCTAGCAGAACTACCTGATAGCACCAAGTGTTCTGAATAAGATACAATGTAACATTTAGTCAAAAGCTGGATTAGCTGGTTGACTGGAAACTACAAAACAGATTCCTATTCGGCCATTCAGTTTAAATTATACCCCAAAAACACCAAATTCCAATCAAGTTTTAATTTAGTACATCGACAATCTTAAAAGCCAATCTGATGCTTTGGGGGTACAAGACCAGGGAAAATTGAACAGTTGAGAGAACTGCCAAGCCAACGATATCTGCAGACTGCCCAGAGAATAGCTGTCTGAAAAAGTATCTTTATCAATAGGTAACCGATGAAGCAGAAATCACTAAGAAGAAAAGAAGATTGGACGTCTTTGAAAAGTTGAATTTTGGTAAATCTTAATTGAGGGTTTTATTGGACTAGTATTGTAGAAGAGGAAGGTAAAAGATAGATTAGAGAAAGGAGTTGTAAATATTTGATAGCTAATTATTCTCTGTTATACTTTAAGAAATGAAATTATTTCTATTACTTTAGCTAGTTCTTGGCCTCTCATGTTTTCACAGATTACTGCACAGGATAAATCATTTCTGTGTTGTTGGTTTAAATTATGCAGCAGGGCTTACCCTGAGTCATAACAACTCGTACAACTCAATCAGAGTCTTCAGACTACGTGGGTCATAACAAAGCAGTCCTTCTTCAAGCTTATGCCAACGCAATGTGGGAGAGTCATAGAGATGTCCAGCATGGAAACAGACCCTTCGGTCCAATCCGTCCATACTGACCAGATTTCCCAACCCAATCTAGTCTTACCTGCCAGCACCCGGCCCATATCCCTTCAAACCCTTCCTATTCATATACCCATCCAAATGCGTCTTAAATGTTGCAAATGTACCAGCCTCCACCACTTCCTCTGGCAGCTCATTCCATACATGCACCACCCTCTGCGTGAAAGGTCTCTTTTATATCTTTCCCCTCTCACCCTAAACCTATGTCCTCTAGTTCTGGACTCCCCGAGCCCAGGGAAAAGACTTTGCCTATTTACCTTATCCATGACCCTCATAATTTTGTAAATCTCTATCAGGTCACCCCCCAGCCTCCGATGCTCCAGGGAAAACAGCCCCAGCCTGTTCAGCCTCTCCCAATTGCTCAAATCCTCCAACCCTGGCAACATCCTTGTAAATCTTTTCTGAACACTTTCAAGTTTCGCAACATCTTTCCGATAGGAAGGAGACCAGAATTGCACGATGAAGCTCTAAGACACTCTGCTTGCTGTTCACGCCTCAAAATAACATGTTGAGATGCTTTCACATCACAAAGGTTACCTGCAACACTGGCATATAGTAACATATATGTCAATCCTTTAAAGCAAAAAAACAGGATGCGAGATGCTGAGTCTTCTAATTCCAATAGGGCTTCCACTTCCTTGTTATCTTCAGGGCCTATTTGTACCCACCATTTAGTCCTAGCAGCCAAACCTTCCTTTATGATTAATGCTGCATGACTGTCTTAACATATTTCATGGTCACTGGACCCTAGACAACTGCTCACTGTATTGTGCAATGTTTTTAATCTAGATATCATTTTGCAAAATCTTCCTGTCCCACACAAATAATAACTGCTTCTTCAGTTAACTGCGTGTTCCTTCTCCTTATGTATATACACTTAAACTACGTGAACTACACTATTTATTGTATGGGTATATTTCAGCTTGCCAAAGCTGTTTGCTGTCTTCCATGCACAATGTTCCAGAACATTCTGCATACCACATTACTCCAACCTTGTACCCATCTGCCCTTCTTCTGTTCACCACCACAAACCCTATGACGCACTGTTGGCTTTTGGGAAAAGCATTTGCCCCCCCTCCCTCCCCCCAGTATTCTTTAGATTACTTGCAGTGAGAAAACAGCCCCTTTGGCCCAACAGGTCCACACCAACGAGAAACCCATCCATACCCCTATATTTACCCCTTCACCTAACACTACGAGCAATTTAGCATGGCCAATTCACCTGACCTGCACATCTTTACTACTGTGGGAGGAAACCAGAGCACCCAGAGGAAACCCACGCAGACATGTGGAGAACGTGCAAACTCCACACAGTCGCTTGAGGCGGGAATTGAACCTGGGTCTCTGGCGCTGTGAGGCAGCAGTGCTGACCACTGAGCCACTGTGTCGCCCACAGCTTCCCATAGCTTTCTATTTCTTAAACTGTTTGTTACCCATTCAAATTAGTATATATTATATTATTAACACAATAAACAACAGTACCACTAATTCATAAGGTATAATCTGAATCATGGGTGCATTTCCGCATTAACGTCCCAATTTTACAATTGAGCCCAAAAGTTGATTTCGCACAACGTGTTATCAATATTATCACCATGAATTTCTTGGTGTGTTGCCTCCATTCATGAATAATTTCCTTAGCTTATTTAATATTTGTCTAATCCACTTTCATGTGCAGAATTGGTGGTATTCCAGTGGCATAATCTCCATAGTTTTGGTCCGTATCTGTAGGTAAAGTTTTCCTTAATCCCCTGGTTTGCCAAAGTTCATCCTTTGATAGCAAGGTCCAATGTCACATTGATGTCTATGTTGTGGTCAGTCAAGGATCATTACTGTGATTCCCAGAAATACTTGCTATCTAATATATCTCCCAATGAGGACATACTGCAAAAAGAATGATTATTCATGATTGAAAACGAGCAATTGTTTTATGTGATAAAACTGCAATCTGTAGGTATACGCCTGGTTATTTCTTTGGGATATGCCTAATGATCTCCCCCTTGGTGGATCTAAGATAAATCTATTCTTCCCTTAGTGCAGTGGTGATGCTATTCCTTTAAAAAGGTCATTGTGTCCTTGTTTTTTTCCAAGAGGGGTCATAAAGACAGAGGTATCAAAATGTCTGAATAGCTAATTTAATAATGGCTAACAGATGCTGCCAAAGTCAACAATCAGAAAAAGGCATTTAGGTATTTTTAAAACACTCGTACAATCAAAGGGGAGTGGCGAGTTTTCCCAGTTCAGGGTTTTTGGGAAGCAGTCGTTGGGAGGTGCTAGTAAATGAAACAACTACAGTGGAAAAATGCTCCATGCTGATCCAGTCTCTCTGACATCCTTTTCCTGTAAGAACCTGTCTTTGAATTTGCCTTTTTACTAAGTTTCCTTCATGTTAGGAGATGTTGCAGGAAATCAGAACAGCTCTTTGTTAAGTTGCGGAGAATATTGTGACCATTGGGTTTTCAGATAGGTTATGTTATTTTATATTCTGTTCGCTTTTGTTCATGTTTCATTCGCTGTCTGTAAATAAATCCTGTTTTGTTTAAAACCAAGTGGTTTGACCAGCTGCATCACTCCTGGAATATCCACTTAGATCAATTGGAAAAGTTAGGGTCTGAGCCACTGTCTTTAAATATTTTGATGAGGTCTGGTCTGGGTTCCATATATGATAATGGTTGCATAAGTCATTGGATTACTTAGTGATATCCATATATCTTCATGATATTTACCATGATTATGGACCTTCCTCAGAGCAGAGACAGCCTCATCGCCATTTGGAGAATTTGGAAGACTGCCCCAATGTAATTATCACAAGATTATTACTAATGTGAGGTGATGCATTTCAGCAAGTCTAATTCCAGAGCGAATTATACAATGAATGGAAGAGCCTTGGGAAAAGTTGATGGGCAGAGAGATCTGGGAGTGCAGGTCCATTGTACTCTGAAGGTTGCTGCACGGGTGAATAGAGTGGTCAAGAGGACATATATCAAGGAAAGGAATGCTTGCCTTCATTGGACGGGATATTGAGTATAAGAGCTGGCAAGTCATGTTAACATTGTACAAGTCATTGGTTCGGCCGCATTTAGAATACTATGTACAGTTCTGGGCTCCACATTACCAAAAGGATGTGGATGATTTGGAAGGGTGCAGAGAAGGTTTACGAGGATGTTACGAATATGGAAGATGCTAGCTATGAACAGAGGCTGAGTAGGTTAGGTTTATTTCCATCAGGAAAAATGAGATTGAGGGGGACCTGATTGAGGTTTACAAAATCATGAAGGGTATAGACAGGGTGGACAAGCTTTTTCCCAGGGTGAAGGATTCAATAACGAGAGACCACGCTTTCAAAGTGTGAGGTGGAAAGTTTAAGGGGGATACACACGGCAAGTACTTCACACAGAGGGTGGTGGGTGTTTGGAACACATTGCCAGCAGAGGTGGAAGAGGCAGATTAAATTCATTTAAGATGTGTCTGGACAGATGCATGAGTAGGTGGGGAGCAGAGGGTTACAGATGCTTAGGAATTGACCGACAGGCTTAGACAGTACATTTGGATTGGCTCAGGCTTGGAGATCCGAAGGGCCTGTTCCTGGGCTGTAAATTTTCTTTGTTCTTTGTTATTGAGAACCTGGTATTTGATTGGCTAATTTTAAACTCCTGAGGTGGCATGAGGATCTCCTGTCACCTATCCACTTTCCCAATTTTTCATCGGGCACCCAATCAATTAACTGATGTGTGTATAGTACAGATCATGGTTAAGCCAACGTATGTAGGACTTGTTTTGGATTTGAATTTATACTTAAAGATTTGGGATGCCATTCTGGTTATACAATTATTCATACTCTGGAGGGGTTTCAAAAGCTCGATGGTCTTTAAAAATTCCTTGGAGGATCTACTGCCTAATTCTCTAATCTATATTTGGCTATGCTAAATTCTAACTATTGATTGTTCACGTTGCCTACTGTAAAGATTGCATTTGTGCCCCATGTTCCCCAGTATCGAGGCTGTTAACTGTTGGTACCCAGAGGCAAATCCCATATCAGCTGCTCTAAAACCTTACTTCTTTCTTCCTTTTATCATCCTAAATTTATCTCTGTTTTTGTAGAAGGTGAGTAAACAATTGTTTCATGATGGTTGAGCACCTTTTGGGATTTGTATCTCAGATAGATTAAAAACTACATGCATGTCTTTGTATCCTGGCATTAGGATTTGTAGGAGATTTTATAGGGGCTCATGATAAAGTTGACAAGATAGCTGCCTGACTCTTCTCAGCTGACACAAGATGGCCAAAAATGTTGGCAGCTACATACACCAGATGTTCACAGTGAGACCTGTGATCTCCATACAGAAATACTGGATGAAAGGATGGAAAGTCCAGTGGGAGTTCATAAAAGGGCACTGGTGAGAAGAAACATTTGGGAAATTAGCTGAATTTCTGTAAACGGTCGGTTCCAAACTCAAGAGTAAAATACATCGGGAACAGTAATGCTGGACAAAAATCTCCTGTAAATGGCAGAGGCACTTTACTTCAGAGGAAGAATTTTGATTTCAAAATGGTGAGATTCTATTTTACGTGGGATTAATGATGAGACCATAGTACCACACCTACCTGTGGAAGACCAACGGGACTTCAAACAGGCACAACAATTGGCTTTATCATTAGAAAAGGCAGAAAGTGGGGCTTGTGAGTGACAGCCGATGGAGGTGGACACCCTTGCCAGGCTGACTAAGCTTGGGGAATACCACTTGAGTGAAGGCAATTGCATACCCTCACGCAGTACATATCCTGAACAGCGGGACTCTAAACCAGCCCACAGCAAAACCCTAAAGCAAAGCCACGTCTTGACCAAACGATTAGAAGTTTTTGAGGATCTGAGCCGGCAGGCCATTGCAGTTACTGCCGCTACACGGACTTGAGACAGCAAAAGAGTCACACTCAACCTAAACTGAGTAAGAGAACTCATAGATCAGTATCCAGGACAGTGCACACCCTAGAACTGATTTGGAACAGCTAAGTTGCTTAACAACATCCAAATCAGAATCAATCAAATTAAACTTCTGTTCCAATAGTTAGCCAGTTCTGGTGGATGGCGATACCAGTACCACTATATCAGTGATCACAAAACCAATTGATACCAAGGACTCCAACCCTTACGTTTTAGTAAGAGCTTGGCAAGGCTGCGATGGATAACAAGGATTCCCTATAAATTATGGGTACGACTTTGGTGCTAGTCTCTCATGACAAGGACCTGATTCAGCAACGACTAATTATTGTAAAAGGATCGGGCCTAAGCTTAATGGAGTGAAATTGGTTGAGGAAGATTCAACTTGATTGGCTCACCATTATTCATTTAAAAAATTGCTGCCTGGGTGAAGTCTTAATTGCATACCTGGATATTTTCAGGAATGCCAAAAGGGCAAAGGTCAATTTATATGCTGACCAAGAAGCAAATCTGTGATTCTGCAAGGCTTGCCGGTGCCACATGCCTTGTGTGTAAAAGTAGAAGCATAATCAGGAGGCTACAAACTGAAGGAATCATCAAACCCGTATATTGTGCAGAATGGGCAGCACCAGTCGTAGCAATTATGAAGCCCAATGCCTTTGTGGAAATTTCAAACAAAGTGTAAATTGCTCTTCGCAGCTGGATACGTACTCAATCCCTCACATAAAGGACTTTTGTGCAAACCTGGCAGAGAACTGCCCATTACAAAGATGTACATAAGCCATGCGTACTTGCAATAGTGATTAGGTGAGGATTCACAGTCCCAACAGAATTCTATATTTCTGAGAGGTGCGAGGGAGGAGCGAAGGTGAGTCTAATGGTTTAAAAACCTTAGTTCAGGCGTCGGGGGCCTCCATTTGCTGAGAGGTGCGAGGGAGGAACGAAGGACTTCTGGGAAGGTGAGTCTAACCGTTTAAAAACTTTTCACTAGTTTACCCATGTGTTATATTTTCCCCTTCTGAATTTACTCCTTTGTCCTCCTTGAATTTTAAATTTCTGCCAGTCCTCAGCTTTGTTGCTTTTTCTGGCTAATTTATATGTCTCCTCTTTTAACACTATCCTTGACTTCCCTTGTTAGAAATGGCTAACCTACCTTCCATGTTTTACTCTTATGCCAAACAGGGATGTACAATTATTGAAATTGATCCATGTGTTCTTTAAGTGTCTGTCACTGCCTGTCTACTGTCAACCCCTCAAGTATCCTTTGCCAGGTTATCCTAGCCTCATACTATGGAAGTTAGCTTTCTTTAAGTTCAGCACCCAAGTATCAGGTTTAACTGTGTCCCTTGCCATCTCAATGAAGAATTCTAACATATTCTTGTCACTCTTCCCCAAAGAATCTCATACCACAATTAATCCTCTCTCAATACCCAGCCTAGGATGGACTGCTCTCTAACTGGTTCCTTGGTATATTGGTCCAGGAAAACATCCCTCATATATTCCAAGAAATCCTCCTACATCACATTGCTACCCAATTGGTTAGTTTAATCAGTATGCAGATTGAAGTCACCCTTAATAATTGCTGCACCCTTACTGTCTGCATCTCTAATTTCCTGTTTGATGCCATCTTCAACATCAAACTACTGTTGGTCTGTATACAGCACCCACTTTTCCCTTTTGTTTTCCGCAGCTCCAATCATGTAGGTTCATGTATTGTCTAAGTTAATGTCCTTTTATTCCTGATGAAGGGCTTTTGCCCGAAATGTTGATTTCGCTGCTCATTGGATGCTGCCTGAACTGCTGTGCTCTTCCAGCACTATTAATCCAGTAATGTCCTTCCTTACTATCATGTTAATCTCCTCATTAACCAGCAACATTACCCCAACTCTCTTTTCTTTTTGTCTATCTTTCCTGAAAATTGAATACCCCTGGAGTTGCTATCCTTGGTCACCTGGAGCCAGATCTCACCCCAATTACACCATATCCATTAATAACTATCTGCACAGGTTATGACAAATGATTGAGACACAGAGTCTTCAGGCTCTTTTTTTGATATTTATTGCTGTTTTTGAACTATGATGTAAAGCGGTCCTTTTTGAGTTTTGTTTTTGGTTTCTCTGCCTTCCATTTTTATTTTTTGCCTTACTGCCTTTTGCGTCTGTCCTCACTTTACTTTCCTCCTACTTCCTGCAATGGTTCCCATCCCCAACAGCATGATCAAACAATCCTTTTAGGACATTGGCTCCAGTCCTGCCCTGTCCCAATTCCCCAGAACTGGTTCTAATGTCCCAGGAATTTGAATTCCTCCCTCTTGCACCATCCTGCAAGCCATTAGCTTTTAGCTATCCTTCCCTTACTACTCTGACTAGCATGTGGCACTGGTAGCAACACCTGAGATTAGTACCTTTGATGTCCAACCTTTTAGTTTAATTCCACACTCCCTAAATTCAGCTTGGAGGAGACCTCATCCTGCTTTTTTATTACAGATGTCATTGGTGCTTATTTGCTTCATGACAGCTGGCTGCTCACCCTTCCCCGCCAGAATGTCCTTCAGCCGCTCCAAGACATCCTTGACCCTTGCACCAGGGACGCAACGTACCATCCTGGACTCTCATTTGTGGCCTCAGGAATAGCAATCTATTCCATTTACAATTTAATCCCCTTTCGCTATAGCTCTGACACTTTCTTTTCCTGCCATACGTAGGATTGTGAGTGGCGATGAGGACTTAGAAAAGGTCAAAGCTGATTGAGACAAGTGGAGTGAATGGGCAAATATGTGGCAGGTATAGAGCAAATGTGGATAGATATGCCATTTTGCACTTTGGTGGGAAAAATAGAATGACAGCCGACTGTTTAAGAAGGGATTGTTTAAAAACATTACTCCATAAAGGGACTTATGCACATGTTTTTTGTTTTCATTTGCAAAATCTCTGAGGTTCATGCAGGCGCTGAAGCCAAAAGTCAATACTGAGAATGGCAGTGGCACACTGACCAGTGCATTGGCTCTGCCAAGTGGGTAGCTATAATATTGAAAAGGATCCAGATCTCCTTGTAAATCAGTCACTGAAAATATTGCAGAAGCAGATAGTGGTGAGGAAGATAAATGGTGTATTGACCTTCATTTCAAGGGGATTTGAGTACAGGAGTAAGAGTATCTTGATGAGACCTCATCTTGAACATTGTGCAGTATTGTGTGCAGTTTTGGTCTCCTTCCCTAATAAAGGACACACCTGACATTGAGGGAGTTCTGCGAATGATGACCAGACTGATCTCTGGGATGACAGGCTTGTTGTGGGAGCAGAGTTTATGTCAATTGGCTCTGTATTCCATGGGGAAAATAAGTGGCGATCTCACTAAAATATATAAAACTCTGACAGGGCGAGACAGATTGGAAGCAGGGATGACGATTCCTCTTCCTGGGATGTCTAAAGCAAAGGGCTACAATATTAGGTACAGGCAGGCCACTCTGCATTGAGATGAGAATAAATGTCTGCACTCAGAGCCAGGTGAACTTGTAGAATTCTGTCTCACATGTGGAAGCCAACGCACTGACTACAAATAAAGATTTATAGATACTGAGTGGATGAGGAGAGAACAGGAATATTGTGTGAACAGACAGGATGAGCCATAATTTATTTTGATTGGAGATGTGAAAGCAGTGGACTATAGTGATTACTACAGTTCCTACTTTATATTTCCTGATGATTAATCACATTAAGGGAGAGATACATTGTGTGGCAAAAGACATTGAACAGATATTCAGTCATGAACTAGAGTGGGGGAGGTTCAATGGATGGAATGGTCTTCTGCTTTCCCGGTGTTTTTGTGCAGCTCTCAGATGTTTAGGAAGGAGGTCTTTGCAGGGTGTACAGGACGGTGTTTCCTGTTCCCTTTTCCAATAATGAGGCCAGAGCCAGGGGTTTTGTCCTGTTTTATCCTTTAAGACCTTGGATACAGCTTGATACAATTGAGTGTCTTGCTTGGTTGTTTCAGAGACTATTGAAGAGTTTATCACATGTCTGTGTGTCTGGAGTCACTTTTTGACCAGATCAGGAAAACACAGGAGATTTACTTCCTGAAAGTACATTGGTGAGGCAAATTGGTGTTTACAATTGGCATTGGCTCCAAGGTCACTATTACTGACATCAAATTTTAGATCTCGATATTTTATTAATTGTTATTAATATCCACCAGCTGCCAGAGCATTAGCCGGGTCTGGATTAGTAATGCAGAGGTATTTCCACAACTGCATCATCTCCACATAGAGACCTATCTGAAACTAGCAGGTTATTCATGTGCTGCTTGACAGCTCTGCCAAAAAGAACCTCCACCAATTTGGGAATTGTGATGGGACCGAGCGAATGACAATTAGTTCGATTGTACTTATTCTCCTCTTCAGATACTGAACCTAGTTGAGTAATTTTCCACATTACCAGGGAGATGTCAGAGTTGGAGCTGGAATTCAAAAGCTTCCTCAGGGGCATGGTTTATCATGCAGCACAAATCTTCAGTCCTATTGCCGGAATGGTGTCAGGGCCCATTGCCTTTGTCATATCTCCTTTGTTCAGCTGTTTCTTAATGTCACGTGCTGCGAATCGATTTGGTTAAAGACCAAGTCGATTGGTCTTTATGAGACCAATCCTCAGAGAGTTTCATGGAATGAATGAGTGCAGGTTGATTCATTGAATGATTGAATGCATTTGGATTCACAAAAAAAAAGTGAAGTTTGTTTCACTGAATCAATGAAGAACGTTTGATTCGTTGACTCAATGATTGAAGTTTGACCCAATGATTGAATGAATTTAGTTTGTTTCATGGATTGAACGCGTTAAGCTCGAGACATTGAATAAATGAGAGAAGCTCTACTCATCGAATTAACACGTGCAGTCTGTTTCATTGAATGAATGTGTCATACTGTTCCATTAAATCAATCTGTTAAACTCGTGGCATTGAGTAAATGAGAGAAGCTCTACTCATTGAATTAACACGTGCAGTTTGTTTCATTGAATGAATGATTTCACCTTGAAATGTTGAAAGAATGAAAGAAGCTTTACTCATTAACTTAACAAGTGCAGTCTGTCTCATTAAATGAATGCATGCAGACTACACGTTTGCAGTCAAAGAGCAGAGCTTCTCTCATTCATTCAATGCTACGAGTTTAACGCATTGATTCAATGAAACAAATTGCAGTCATTCATTCAATGAAACATGCTGCACGTGTTAATGCAAAGAGCTGAGCTTCTCACGTTCATTCAATGTGTCAAGCTTGTCAAGCACTGCATGTGTTCATTCAATGAGTAAAGTATCTGTCAATGCCACGACTTAAACGCATTCATTCAAGAAACACACTGCACACATTCATTCAATGAAACAGACTGCACGTGTTAATTCAGTGAGTAGAGCTTCTCTCATTCATCAATGTGTCATGCTTAGCTCATTCGTTCAATGAAATAGACTGCAAGTGTTAATTCAATGTAAGAAACTGCACGTTAGAATTCAATGAGCAGAGCTTTTCTCATTCATTCAATGCAATGAGTTTAACGCATTGATTCAATGAAACACACTGCACATATTGATTCAATGAAACAGACTGCACGTGTCAATTCAATCAGCAGAGCTTCTCTCATTTATTCAATGCCTCGAGCTTAATGCTTTCATTCAATGATACAAACCTGCATACATTCGATCATCGAATCATTGATCATTGATTCAATGAATCAAACGTTATTCATTGATTCAATGAAACAAAATTAACTCATTTATTTAGTGAATCAGTCATTCAAAGAATGACTGCACGTGCTGATCCAATGAGAAGAACGAATGCGATACGTTTGACACTAATGAATGAGAGAAGCTCTACTCACTGAATTAATCAAACAAACTGCACACACTCATTCAGTGAAACAAAGTGCGTGAATACAATCAATGAAACAAACTGCACGTATTAAGTCAATGAGTAGAGCTTCTCTCATTCATTCAATGCCACAAGTTTAACGCATTGATGAAATGAAACATACTGCACACATTCATTCAACGAAACAGACTGCATATGTTAATTCAATGAGGAGAGCTTCTCTCATTTATTCAACTTTTCACACTTGACTCATTCATTCAATGAAACAAAGTGCACCTGTTAATTCAATGAGTAGAGCACATCAACGATTGATTCAACGAAACAAACTTAACTCATTTATTTAGTGAATCAAACTGCGCTAATTCATTCAATAAAACAAACTGCATGTGTTAATTCAATGAGTAAAGCTCATTCAGTCAAATCCACAAGCTAATCGCATTCATTCAAGAAACATACTGCACACATTCATTCAATGAAACAGACTGCACGTGTTCATTCAGTGAGTAGAGCTTCTCTCATTCATCAATGTGTCCAGCTTAACTGATTCGTACAAAGAAACAAATTGCACGCATTAATTAAATGAAACAGACCTCTCCAATTAGCAGAGCTTTTCTCATTCATTCAATGCAACGAGCATTGATTCAATGAAGCAAACTGCACACATTGAATTAACATGTGCAGTCCGTTTCAGTGAATCAATGCCCTAAGCCTCGAGCTTAGGGCTTTCATTCAATGAAAAGCTTTCATTCAATGAAACAAACTGCATGCATTCAATCATTGAATCAAATTTCAATCATTGATTCAATGAATCAAACGTTGTTCATTCAGTCAATGAAACAAACTTCACTCATTTCTGTAGTGAATCCAACTGCATTCAATGATTCAACAAAACACTCGGCACGTGCTAATACAAGGAGTAGAGCTTTTGCCATTCATTCAATTAAACAAACTGCACCTGTTAATTCAATGTGTAGAGCTTGTCACATTTATTCAATGACGAGTATAACGCATTGATTCAATCAAACAAAATTAGCTCAGATATTTAGTGAATCCAACTGCATTCATTCATTCAAGGAAATAATTTGCACGTGCTAATTCAATGAGTAGAGCTTCTCTTATTCATTCAATGTCTCGAGCTTAACGCATTCATTCCATTAAACAAACTGCATTCATTCACTCATTCAATCAAACGTTATTCGTTGCTTCAATTAAACAAAGTTAAATCATTTATTTAGCGAATCCAACTGCATTCATTCATTCAAAGAATCAAATTGCACTCATTCATTCCATGAAACCCTCTGCACATTCTAATGCAGTGTAGAGCGTTTGCCATTCATTCAATGAAAGAAACAGCACGAATTCATTCAAAGCAACCAACAGCATGCATTCATTTAATGAAACAGACTGCTCGTGTTAATTCAATGAGTAGAGCTTCTTTCATTCTTTCAACGTTTCAAGATTAACTCACTCATTCAATGCACGTGTTAATTCAATGAGTAGAACTTCTCTCATTTACTCAATGCCACGAGTTTAACACATTGATTCAATGAAACAAACGTCACACATTCATTCAATGAAACAAACTGCATGTGTTAATTCGATGAGTAGAGCTTCTCTCATTTATTCAATGTCTCAAGCTTAATACGTTCAATCCATAAAACAAACTGCATTCATTCAATCACTGAATCAAACTTCAATCATTGAAGCAACGAATCAAACGTTATTCATTGATTCAATGAAACAAGCTTAACTAATTTTTTGTGAATCCAAATGCATTCATTCGTTCAATGAATCAAACTGTACTCATTCATTTCATGAAACTCTCTGAACATGTAATCCAATGAGTACAGCTTTTGCCATTCATTCAATGAAACACACTGCACAAATTCATTCCAAGAGACCAACTGCATGCATTCATTTAATCAAACAGACTGCACGTGTTAATTCAATGAGTCGACCTTCTCTTATTCATTCAATGTTTCATGCTTAACTCATTCTGTCAATGAAACAAACTGCACGTATTAATTCAATGTGCAGAGCTTCTCACATTTATTCAATTCCACATGTTTGCATAGCTTCTCACATTTATTCAATACCACGTGTTTAAAGCATTGATTCAATTAAACAAACTGCACACAATCATCCAATGAAATAGACTGCACGGTTTAATTCAATGAGTAGAGCTTCTCTCATTCATTCAATGTTTCAACCTTGACTCATTCATTAATGAAACAAACTGCACGCGTTCATTCAATGAGTAGAGTTGCTCTCATTTATTCAATATCTCGATCTTAACGCCTTAATTAAATGTAACAAACTGCATTCATTCATTGAATCAAACTTCAAACATTCTTTCAACAAAAGAAACATTATTCAATCATTCAATAAAACCAAGTTAACTCAGTTACTTAGTGCATCAAACTGCACTTATTCATTCAAGGAAACACACTGCATTTGTAAATTCAAACAGTAGAGCATCTGCCATTCATTCAATGCCACACACTAAACACATTATTTCAATGAAACAGACAGCACGTGTTAATTTAATGAGCGGACCTTCTCTCATTCATTGAATGTTTCAAGCTTAACTCATTCAGTCAATGAAACAATGATGGAATCTAGAATTTTACCAACAACTGAGATTAGGCTAATTGGCCTATAATTTTCCATCTTTTGTCTTGATCCTTTCTTGAACAAGGGGGTTACAACAGCGATTTTCCAATCATCCGGGCCTTTCCCTGACTCCAGTGACTTTTGAAAGATCTCAATCAACGCCTCCGCTACTTCCTCAGCCACCTCCCTCAGACCTCTAGGATGTAGCCCATCGGGGCCAGGAGATTTATCAATTTTAAGACCTTTTAGCTTTTCTAGCACTTTCGCTTTTGTAATGGCAACCATACTCAACTCAGCCCCCTGACTCCCTTTAATTGTTGGGATATTACTCATGTCTTCCACTGTGAAGACTGACGCAAAATATTTATTAAGTTCTCTAGCTATTTCCTTATCTCCCATCACGAGGCTTCCAGTTTGAAGTGGCCCAATGTCTACTTTTGCTTGTCGTTTGTTTCTTATATATTGAAAGAAACTTTTACTATCATTTCTAATATTACTGGCTAGCCTACCTTCCTCTCCTTCCTTATTTCTCTCTTTGTTATCCTCTGTTTGTTTTTGTTGCCTTCCCAATCTTCTGATTTTCCAGTGCTCTTGGCCTCTTTATAGGGATCTCTCTTTCTCTTTGATAGATTTCCTGACTTCCCTCCACGGATAATCTTTCTTTTCTTGGGGATGAACCTCTGTACAGTGTCCTCAATTATACCCACAAACTCCTGCCATTTTTGCTCTACTGTCTTCCCCGCTAGGCTCTGCTTCCAGTCTAGTTCCTCTCTCATGCCCTTATAATTACCTTTATTTAGCTGTAACACCATTACATCCGATTTTGCCTTCTCTCTTTCAAACTGCAGACTGAACTCTACCATATTATGATCACTGCTTCCTAAGTGTTCCCTTACTTTAAGATTTTTTTATAAAGTCTGGTTCATGACATAGCACTAGGTCCAGAATAGCCTGCTCCCTTGTGGGCTCCATGACAAGCTGTTCCAAAAATCCATCCTGTAAGCATTCCAAGATATCCCTTTCTTTGGATCCACTGGCAACATTATTTACCCAGTCCACCTGCATATTGAAGTCTCCCATGATCACCGTGACCTTGTCTTTCTGACATGCCTTCTCTATTTCCCGGTACATGTTGCGCCCCTGGTCCTGACCACTGTTAGGAGGTCTGGACATAACTCCCATTATGTTTTTTTTGCCTTTGTGGTTCCTCAATTCCACCCACACAGACTCCACATCATCCGATGCTATGTCATTCAGTGCCATAGATTTAATTTTGTTCTTAACTAACAAGGCAACCCCGCCCCCTCTGCCCACCTCCCTGTCTTTTCGATAAGTTGAAAATCCTTGAATGTTTAACTGCCAGTCCTGACCTCCTTGTAACCATGTCTCTGTGATGCCTACAACATCATAATCATTCACGATGATCTGTGCCATTAGTTCATCTGCTTTGTTACGAATGCTACAAGCATTCAGGTAAAGTGCCTTAATGCAAACTTTCTTATCATTAAAGATATTGGAAGTCATAAGATATCCTAAGTTATCCTTCCTTTTTGCTGCATTCCCAGTCTGCCTCAAGTTTAAATCCGCCTGCACATATGCTATCCTGTTGCTTATCTTTCCATTTAACTCCATACTCCCTGGCGCTTTCACTTTCCCTTCCTCCCAACTCAGAAGTTTAAAGTCCTACTGACCACCCTATTTATCCTCTTCGCTAGAACATTGGTACCTGATCGGTTCAGGTGGAGACCGTCCCAAAGGTACAGATACCACCCAGTTCCAAAACCGATGCCAATGCCCCATGAAGTGGAATCCCTCTTTCTCACACCAATCCCTTAGCCACGTGTTTATTTCCCTAATTTTCTTTTCCCTATGCCAATTGGCACGTGGCTCGGGCAGTAATCCGGTGATTATGACCCTTGAGGACTTGTACTTCAATTTCCTTCCTAGTGCTCGATAATCCCCAAACAGGTCCTCCACCCTAACTTTGCTTATGTTGCTTGTGGACCACAACATTATCATTCAAAGAAACAAACTGCAATCATTTAATCATTGAATCAAATGTCAATCATTGACTCAATGAAACAAAATTAACTCAACAGCACTCATTCATTCAAGGAATCACTCTGCACGTGCTGATCCAATGAGTAGAGCGTTTGCCATTCATTCACGGAAACAAACTGTATGCATTCATTCAGTGAAACAAACTGCATGCATTCATTGAATGAAACAGACTACACGTGTTAATTCAATGAGTAGAGCTTCTCTCATTTATTCAATGTCTCGAGCTTTACTCATTCATTCAATGAAACAAACTGCACGCATTCATTCTGTGAAACGAACTGCATGCATTCATTCAATGAAACAGACTGATGTGTTAGTTCAATGAGTAGAGCTTCTCATTTATTCAACGTCTTGAGCTTCACGCTTTCATTCAATGAAACAAACGGCTTTCATTCAATCATTGAATCAAACTTCAATCATTGACTCAATGAATCAAACGTTATTCATTGTTTCAATGAAACACAGGTTAGCTCATTTTTTGTGCATCAAACTACACTAATTCATTCAAAGAAACACACTTCGTTTGTTCATTCAAAGATTAAAGATTCTCTCATTTATTCAATGTCTCGAGCTTAAACCATTCACTCAAATGAAACAAACTGTTCATTCAATCATTGAGTATAACTTCCATCATGAGTCAATGAATCAAATGTTTTTTTGTTGATTCAATGAAACAAACTTAAGTCATTTATTTAGTGAATCCAACTGCATTCATCCATTCAATGAAACAAACAAACTCATTCCTTCAATAAAGCAAACTGCACGCTTTCATTCAAGCAAAGAACTGCATGAATTCATTTAATTAAGTACATTGCACGTGTTAATTCAGTGAGCCGAGCTTCTTTCATACATTCAACATTTCAATGTTAACATCATTCATTCAATGCAACAAAATGCACGTGTTCATTCAATGAGTAGAGCTTCTCTCTTTGATTCAATTCCACGAGTTGAATGCATTGATTCAATGAAACAAACTGCACACATTCATTCAGTGAAACGGACTGCACGTATTAATTCAATGAGTAGAGCTTCTCTCATGTATTCAATGCTTTAATTCAATGAAACAATTTGCTAACATTCAATCATTGATTCAAACTTGAATCATTGTACCAAAGCATCAAATGTGATTCGATGAAACAAGGTTTTTTTCATTTATTTAGTGTATGAATCTGCACTAATTCATTCAAGGAAACTCACTGCGTTAGTTAATTCTAAGAGTGCAGCTTCTGCATTCATTCAATGCTACGAGCTAAACGCATTCTTTCAATGAAACGGACTGCACGTTATAAATCAATGAGTAGAGCTTCTCTCATTTATTCAATGTTTCAAGCTTAACACATTCATTCAATGAAACAAACTGCATACATTCATTCCATGATACAGACTTCACATTTTAATAATCTTAACTGAATCATTCAACGAAACAGTCTGCAAGGCCACAAGTTAAACGCATTGATTCAATGAAACAAACTGTACACATTTTTTCAATAAAACAGACTGCATGCATTAATTCAATGTGTAGAGCTTCTCTCATATCTTCAATGTCTTGAGCTTAACGCTTTCATTCAATGAAACAAACTGCAATCATTCGTTCAATGAATCAAACATTATTCATTGATTCGAACATACAAACTTAACTCATTTATTTAGTGATTCCAACTGCATTCATCCATTCAATGAATCAAACTGCACTCATTCATTGCATGAAAAATATCTGCACATGCTAATCCAATGAGTACAGCTTTTGCCATTCATTCAATGAAACAAGTTGCACTCTTTCTGTCAAATAAACCAACTCATTTAATCAAACAGACTGCATGTATTAATTCAATGGGGAGTGCTTCTCTCATTCATTCAATACCACAAGTTTAAAGCATCGAGTCAATTAAACAAACTGCATACATTCATTGAATGTAACAGACTGCACGTGCTAATTCAATGAGTACAGCTTCTCTCATTTATTCAATGCCTCGAGCTTCACGCTTTATTTCAATGAAACAATTTGCTAACACTCAATGATTGAATCAAACTTAAATCATTGTTTGTAAGATTCAAACGTTATTCATTGATTCAATGAGACAAGGTTAACTCATTTATTTAGTGTATCAAACTGCACTGATTCATTCAAGGTAACACACTGCATTTGTTAATTCAAAGCATAGAGCTTCAGCCATTCATTCAATGCCACAAGCTAAACTCATTCTTTCAATGAAACAGACTGCACGTGTTAATTCAATGAGCAGAGCTTCTCTCATTCATTCAGTGCCATGAGTTTAACGTATTGATTCAAAGAAACAAACGGCACTCATTCATTCAATGAAACACACTGCATGTGTTAATTCAATGAGTATAGCTTCTCTCATTCATTCAGTAGCACAAGTTTATCGCATTGATTCAACGAAACAAACTGCACTCAATCATTCATTGAAACACACTGCATGTGTTAATTCAATGAGTAGAGCGTCCGCCATTCATTCAATGCCACGAATTAAACGCATTCTTTCAAGAAACAAACTGCACTCAATCATTCAATGAAACACACTGCATGTGTTAATTCAATGAGTAGAGCGTCCGCCATTCATTCAATGCCACGAATTAAACACATTCTTTCAAGAAACAAACTGCTCACAATCATTCAATGAAACAGACTGCACGTGTTAATTCAATGAGCAGAGCTTCTCTCATTCATTCAATGTGTAAAGCTTAACTCCTTCATTCAATGAAGTAAACTGAACGTGTTAATTCAATGAGTAGAGCTTATCTCGTTCTTTTAGTGCAATGAGTATAACGCATTGATTCAACGAAACAAAGGGCACTCGTTCATTCAATGAAAGAGACTGCACGTGTAAATTCAATAAGTTGAGCTTCTCATTCATTCAATGTTTCACGGTTAACTGATTCAATCAATGAAGCAAACTGCACGCGTTAATTCAATGCGTACACCTTCTCTCATTTATTCAATGCCACGAGCTTAACGCATTCATTCAGTGACACAAACTGCACACATTCTTTCAATGAAAGAGACTACACATGTTATTTCAATGAGTAGAGGTTCTCTCATTTATTCAATGTTTCGAGCTTAACACATTCATTCAACGAAACATTCATTCATTCAATCAAACATCAATCATTGATTCAATGAATCAAACGTTATTCATTGATTCATTGAAACAAACTTAACTCATTTATTTAGTGAAACAATCTGCACTCATTCATTCAATGAAACAGACTGCACGTGTTAATTCAAAGGGTAGAGCTTCTCTCGTTTATTCAAACTCTCGTCCATAAAGTTTTCATTCAATCAAACAAACTGCAATCATTCGTTCATTGAGTCAAACTTCAATCAGTGATTCAATGAATCGAACGTTATTCATTGATTCAATGAAACAAATTTAACTCATTTATTTAGTGATTCCAACTGCATTCATTCATTCAATGAATCAAACTGCACTCATTCATTCCATGAAAAATCTGCACATGCTCATTCAATGAGTAGAGCTTTTGCCATTCATTCAATGAAACAAGTTGCACGCTTTCTGTCAAAGAAACCAACTGCATGCATTCATTTAATCAAACAGACTGCACGTGTTAATTCAATGGGTAGAGCTTCTCTCATTCATTCAATACCACTAGTTTAAAGCATGGAGTCAATGAAACAAACTGCACACGTTCATTGAATGAAACAGACTGCACGTGCTAATTCAATGAGTACTGCTTCTCTCATTTATTCAATGCCTCGAGCTTCACGCTTTATTTCAATGAAACAATTTGCTAACATTCAATCAGTGAATCAAACTTAAATCATTGTTTGTAAGATTCAAACGTTATTCATTGATTCAATGAGACAAGGTTAACTCAAACTGCACTGATTCATTCAAGGTAACACACTGCGTTTGTTAATTCAAAGTGTAGAGTTTCAGCCATTCATTCAATGTCACGAGCTAAACGCATTCTTTCAATAAAACAGACTGCACGTGTTAATTCAGAGTACAGCTTCTCTCATTTTTTCAATGTCTCGAGCTTAACGCTTTATTTCAATGAAACAATTTGCTAACATTCCATCATTGAATCAAACTTGAATCATTTTTTGAAAGATTCAAACATTATTTATTGATTCAATGAAACAAGGTTCAATCATTTGTTTAGTGTATCAACCTGCATTCATTCATTCAAGGTAACACACTGCGTTTGTTAATTCAAAGCGTTCATTCAATGCCACGAGCTAAACGCATTCTTTCAATGAAACAGACGGCACGTGTTAATTCGATGAGTAGACCATTCATTCAGTGCCACGAGTTTAACGTATTGATTAAAAGAATCAAACCGCACTCATTCATTCAATGAAACAGACTGCACGTGTTAATTCAAAAAGTAGAGCTTCTCTCGTTTATTCAAACTCTCGTCCATAAAGCTTTCATTCAATCAAACAAACTGCAATCATTCAATCATTGAATCAAACTTCAATCTTTGATTCAATGAATCAAATGTTATTCATTGAATCAATGAAACAAACTATAACTCATTTATTTAGTGAATTCTACAGCATTCATTCATTCCAGGAAACACTCTGCATGTGCTAATGCAATGAGTACAGCGTTTGCCATTCATTCAATGAAACAAACTGCACGCATTATTTCAGTGATTCAAACTGCATGTATTCATTTAATGAAACAGACTGCACGTGTTACTTCAATGAATAGAGCTCCTCTCATTCATTCAATGTTTCAAGCTTAATGCATTCATTCAATGGAAATGACTGCACGTGTTAGTTCAATGTTAGAGCTTTTCTTAAATATTCAATGTCTCGAGCTTAACGCTTTCATTCAACGAAAGAAACGGCATTCAAACTTGAATCTTTGATTCAAACTTGATTCAAACCAAAGCAACAAACGTTATTCATTGATTCGATGAAACAAGGTTATCTAATTTATTTAGTGTATCAAACTGCACTAATTCATTCAAGGAAACTCACTGCGTTAGTTAATTCAAAGGGTGCAGCTTCTGCCACTCATTCAATACTACGTGCTAAACGCATTTGTTCAATGAAGCTTCTCATACATTGAGTGGAGCTTCTCTCATTAATTCAATGTTTCAAGATTAACACGATTAGTGGGCGGCACGGTGGCACAGTGGTTAGCACTGCTGCCTCACAGCGCCTGAGACCCGGGTTCAATTCCCTCCTCAGGCGACTGACTGTGTGGAGTTTGTACATTCTCCCCGTGTCTGCGTGGGTTTCCTCCGGGTGCTCCGGTTTCCTCCCACACTCCAAAGATGTGCAGGGCAGGTGAATTGGCCATGCTAAATTGTCCGTAGCGTTAGGTAAGGGGTAGATGTAGGGTATGGGTGGGTTGCGCTTCGGCGGGGCGGTGTGGACTTGTTGGGCCGAAGGGCCTGTTTCCACACTGTAAGTAATCTAATAAAAAAAACATTCATGCAATGAAATAAACTGCAGGTGTTAATTCATTGAGTAGAGCTTCTCTCATTCGTTCCATGCGTTCAATTAAACAAACTGCATACGTTCATTCCATGATACATACTGCACGTTTTAATACAATGAGTCGAGCTTTTCTCATTCATTCAATGATTCAATCCTAACTGAATCATTCAACGAAACAGTCTGCAAGGCCACGGGTTAAATGCATTGATTCAATGAAACAAACTGTACACATTTTTTCAATGAAACAGACTGCACGCGTTAATTCAATGTGTAGAACTTCTCTCATATATAAAATGTGTTGAGCTTAACGCTTTCATTCAATGAAACAAACTGCAATCATTTGTTCATTGAGTCAAACTTCAATCATTGATTCAATGATTCAAACTTTATTCATTGATTCAATGACACAAACTTAACTCATTTATTTAGTGATTCCAACTGCATTTATCCATTCAATAAATCAACCTGCACTCATCCATTCAATGTAAAAAAATGTCCTTTTGGAACTTTGGAGAAAAAATGTCAAAACAACGGCATTTTTAAAAGGGAGACAAACAGACAATGGTGAGGTCAGTGCAGGAGAGAGAGAGAGAAAGAAAAAAATCCACACTGTTAACGGACACAGCAGTGAACCTGCGCAGTTACTGCCTTTGCCGTTGAATTTATGTATCGCTGGACATTGGAGTGCATCTAGGAAAATTAACAAACAGTGAAATTCACAACTAGAGAACCTGATAAATGGGTGAGATTCTCAATGATTACTTTGCATCAGTGTTCACTGAGAAACGAGAGGTGATGAATGCTGAGATTACAGATAAAGGTTTGTTTGCTCTGGATCACATTGATATAAGGAGGAAAGATGTGTTGGGTAGGCTAAAGGATATTAAGGCGGACAAATCCCAAGGACCGGATGGGATCTATCCCAGGTTGCTGAGGGAGGTGAGAGCGGAAATAGCAGGGACGCCGACATATATCTTTGTAGCATCCTTAAACACAGGTGAGGTGCCAGAGGACTGGAGGGTTACTCATGTTGTTTCCCCCTGTCCAAGAAGTGTAGTAGGGATATTCCAGGTAACTACAGACCAGTGAGCCTGATGTCAGTGGTGGGAAAGTTGCTGGAGAAGGTACTGAGGGATAAAATCTATTTATATTTGGAAATGAATGGGCTTACCAGTGATAGACAACATGGTTTTGTAGGGGGGAGATTGTGCCTTACCAACTTCTTCTTTGAGGAAGTGACCAAGTTGATAAATGAAGGATGGGTTATGGACATCATATACATGGACTTTAGGAAGGTGTTTGATAAGGTTCCCAGCGGTAAACTAATGGAGAAAGTTAATTTATATAGTGTGCAGGATGTTCTAGCTAGGTGGATAAAGAACTGGTTGAGCAACAGGAGACAGAGATTAGTAATTGAAGGGAGTTTCTTGAAATGGAGAAAGGTGATCAGTGGTGTTCCACTGGGATCAGTGCTGGGGCCACTGTTGTTTGTAATATACATAAATGATCTGGAAGAGGGCATTGTTGGTCTGATCAGTAAGTTTGCAGATGACACGAAGATTAGTAGAGTAGCAGAAAGCATAGGGGACTGTCAAAGAATACAGGAGAATATAGATAGACTGGAGAATTGGGCGGAGTAGTGGCAGATGGAGTTCAATCCAGGCAAATGTGAGGTGATGCATTTTGGGAAGTCTAATTCTGGAGTGAATTATACAGTAAACGGAAGCGCCTTGGGAAAAGTTGATGAGCAGAGAAATCTGGGAGTTCAGATCCATTGCACAAGTGGATAGAGTGGTCAAGAAGGCATATGGTATGCTTGCCTTCATCGGATGGGGTATTGAGTATAAGAGCTGGCAAGTCATGTTTGAATTATTCAAGACATTGGTTCAGCCGCATTTAGAATACTGTGTACAGTTCTGGTCACCACATTACCAAAAGGATGTGGATGCTTTGGAGAGGGTGCAGAGGTTTACAAGGATGTTGCCTGGTATGGAAGGTTCTAGCTATGAAGAGAGGTTGAGTAGGTTAGGTTTGTTTTCACTAGAAAAAAGGAGATTGAGGGGGACCTGATTGAGGTTTACAAAATCATGACAGGTATAGACAGGGGGATAGAGACAAGCTTTTTCCCAGGGTGAAGGATTCAATAACGAGACGTCACGCTTTCAAGGTGAGAGGTGGAAAGTTTAAGGGGGATACACGTGGCAAGTACTTCACACAGAGGGTGGCGGGGGTCTGGAATGCGTTGTCAGCAGAGGTGGTAGAGGCAGGCACGGTAGATTCATTTAAGATGCATCTGGACAGATGCATGAGTAGGTGGGGAGCAGAGGGATACACGTGCTTAGGAATTGACCGACAGGTTTAGACAGTATATTTGGATCGGCTCAGGATTGAAGGTTCAAAGGGCCTGTTCCTGGGCTGTAAATTTTATTTTGGATTAGTGGTGCTGGAAGAGCACAGCAGTTCAGGCAGCATCCAAGTAGCTTCGAAATCAACGTTTCGGGCAAAAGCCCTTCATCAGGAATAAAGGCAGTGAGCCTGAAGCGTGGAGAGATAAGCTAGAGGAGGTTGGGGGTGGGGAGAAAGTAGCAAAGAGTACAATGGGTGAGTGGGGGAGTGGATGAAAGTCAAGGAGGAGAGGGTGGAGTAGATAGGTGGAAAAGAAGATAGGCAGGTAGGAGAAGTCCGGACAAGTCAAGGGGACAGTTACTGAGCTGGAAGTTCAGAACTAGGGCGAGGTGGGGGAAGGGGAAATGAGGAAACTGTTGAAGTCCACATTGATGCCCTGGGGCTGAAGTGTTCCGAGGCAGAAGATGAGGCGTTCTTCCTCCAGGCGTCTGGTGGTGAGGGAGCGGCGGTGAAGGAGGCCCAGGACCTCCATGTCCTCGGCAGAGTGGGAGGGGGAGTTGAAATGTTGGGCCACGGGGCGGTGTGATTGATTGGTGCAGGTGTCTCGGAGATGTTCCCTAAAGCGCTCTGCTAAGAGGCGCCCAGTCTCCCCAATGTAGGGGAGACCGCATTGGGAGCAACGGATACAATAAATGATATTAGTGGATGTGCAAGTAAAACTTTGATGGATGTGGAAGGGGCCTTGGATAGAGGTGAGGGAGGAGGTGTGGGCGCAGATTTTCTCGATTTCCCCTGCCACCCCAGGAACTGTAAACCAAATCATCCGCCGACATTTCCGCCACCTCCAAACAGACCCCACTACCAGGGATATATTTCCCTCCCCACCCTTTTCCGCCTTCCGCAAAGACCGTTCCCTCCGTGACTACCTGGTCAGGTCCATGCCCCCAAACAACCCACCCTCCAATCCTGGCACTTTCCCCTGCCACCGCAGGAACTGTAAAACCTGCGCCCACACCTCCTCCCTCACCTCTACCCAAGGTCCTAAAGGAGCCTTCCACATCCATCAAAGTTTTACTTGCACATCCACTAATATCATTTATTGTATCCATTGCTCCCGATGGATAGGGAACATCTTCGGGACACCCACAGCAATCAACCACACTGCCCCGTGGCCCAACATTTCAACTCCCCCTCCCACTCTGCCGAGGACATGGAGGTCCTGGGCCTCCTTCACCGCCGCTCCCTCACCACCAGACGCCTGGAGGAAGAACGCCTCATCTTCCGCCTCGGAACACTTCAGCCCCAGGGCATCAATGTGGACTTCAGCAGTTTCCTCATTTCCCCTTCCCCCACCTCGCCCTAGTTCTGAACTTCCAGCTCAGTAACTGTCCCCTTGACTTATCCGGACTTGTCCTACCTGCCTATCTTCTTTTCCACCTATCCACTCGACCCTCTCCTCCTTGACCTTCATCCCCTCCCCCACTCACCCATTGTACTCTATGCTACTTTCTCCCCACCCCCAACCTCCTCTAGCTTATCTCTCCACGCTTCAGGCTCACTGCCTTTATTCCTGATTAAGGGCTTTTGCCCGAAACATTGATTTCAAAGCTACTTGGATGCTGCCTGAACTGCTGTGCTCTTCCAGCACCACTAATCCAGAATCTGGTTTCCAGCATCTGCAGTCATTGTTTTTACCTTGTAAATTTTATTTATTCAAACAGGATTAAGGAGAATTCCAAGTCTTTTCATATGAATATAAAAAGCAAGAGGGAACCAGGGACAGGTTAGCCCACTCAAGGACAAAGGAGGAAAGCTATGTGTGGAGCCAGAAGAAGTAGGCGAGGTTTGCAATACATACTTTGTGTCAGTATTCACCAAGAGAAGGACTTGGTGGATAATGATTTCAGGGCAGGGAGTGTCGAATTCCTCAGCCAAGGAAGAGGTATTTTTCAGCTTAAAAGGTATTAAAGTAGATTAGTCCTCAAGTCCTGATGAGATCCATCCAGAATATTGAGGTAAGAGAACAAATTGCTAAAGCATTGACAGACATCTTTATATCCTCTTTAACCACAGGTGAGGTCCCAGAGGACCGGAGAATAGCAAAGGTTGTACCACTGTTTAAGAAGCAGGCACAACCCTGGAAATTACAGGCCTGTGGGCCTCACATTGGTGGTCGGGAAATTATTGGAAAAGATTCTCAGGGACAAGATCATTTCGAAGCAAATTGACTTATTGGCAATCGACAGCATGGTTTTGTGCAAGGGAGGTCATGCCACACTAACTTGATGGAATTTTTTGAGAAGGTAATGAAGATGATTGATATTATCGACCTGGACTTCAGTAAAGCCTTTGACAAGGTCCCTCATGGCAAACTAGTACAAAAGATGAAGTCACATGGTACCAGGGGTGAGCTGGCAACAGTCTCAAAAGAGTGAGGGTGCAGAGTTGAGTATGGTGGCTATCACCAAGGAAAAGGTGCCAGAAAGACTGAATGGCCTGAAGGTAGATAAATCACCTGGACCAGATGGATTACAGAATGATTAGCCTAATGTCAGTTGTGGATATGATCCTGGAATCCATTGTGAAAGGTTCTGGTAAAATAAGGCAAAGTCTGCACGATTTCATCAAGGGGAGGTCAGGCCTTACAAATCTGATGGAATGTTTTGGGGAAGTAATGAGCAGGTTAGACCAAGAAGACACAATGGAAGTTACCTACCTGGGCTTCAAGAAGGCCTTCAACAAGGTGGTCGCACAGGAAGCTTTTGAGTAAATGATCAGGGCCTATGGTGTCATAAGTATGGTGCTAGCACGGATAGAAGCTTGGCTGTCTGGCAGAAATAAGAGAGTTGCTATAAAAGGGTCATCCACCGGATGGCAGCTGGTGGTAAGTGGAGTTCCACATGGCTCAGTATTGGGACCACAACTTTTCACTTTATACATGAATACTCAAGATGAAGGAGCTGGGGGTATTCTGGCTAAGTTTGCAGAAGATACAAAAATAGTTAGAGGGAGAGGTAGCATTGAGGAGGTGGGGAAACTGCAGAAGGGTTTGGACAGGTTAGGAGAATGAACAAAGAAGTGGTAGATGGAGTGCAATGTGGGAAAGTGGGCAGCCATGCACTTTAGTAGGAAGAATAGAGGTATGGACCCCATTTTCTACATGGGAAGAAAATTCAGAAGTCTGAAGTGAAAAGAGACTTGCCAGTTCTAGTCCAGGGTTCTCTCAAGGTAAACTTGCAGGCTAAGTCCGTAGTTAGGAAGGCAAATACAATGATGGCATTTATTTTTAGAGGACCTGAATATAAAAGCAGGGATGTGATTCTGGGTAGTCTAAGATGGTGAACAGGAAATATTCTGGCTGTAACAGGCTGTTCCTTTTTTTGAGTCATTTTAGATTTTGGAGGTGATTTCCTTGAATTCCAGGAGCAGCAATTACTGCTTTATACTGTTTCATATTGTTTTGGAACTTTGGAGAAAAAATGTCAAAACAATGGCATTTTTAAAAGGGAGAAAAACAGACAATGGCAGCACATGGTGAGGTCAGTGCAGGAGAGAGAGAGAGAGAGAGAGAGAGAAAAAAAAATCCACACTGTTAACGGACACAGTTAACCTGCGCAGTTAACTGTGAACCTGCGCAGTTACTGCCTTTGCCGTTGAATTTATGTATCGCTGGACATTGGAGTGCATCTGGGAAAATTAACAAACAGTGAAATTCACAACTAATCTTGGAGGAACCTGTATGGGAGAGGTCACAGCATAGAGACAGATAAGTAAATAGTTTTAAGTGTGGTCTTGCGGCCTTGCTGTAAGTCTGCAATAGTGAACAGAGTGGGTTTTATCTGAATTATATGTTTTATGGAGATATGTCTCTTGATTAAATTTAAAAATATAAGCCATAAGTATTGAGTTAGCCTGCAGCAGTGTTTTGTAGAGGAATAAGACGGGGCTATTTTCTGCATCTGCACATTTGGAGAAGCAGAAATGACCGTTAGTAGAGTGATATGCTCTTTTTAGATTGGATTCCCTACAGAGTGGAAACAGGCCATTCAGCCCAACAAGTCCATAGTGACCCTCCAAAGAGTAACACACCCAGACCCATTTCCCTACCCTACATTTACCCCTGACTAATGCATCTAACACTATGGGCAATTCACCTGACTTGCACATCTTTGGATTGGGGGAGGAAACTGGAGCACCCAGAGGAAACACACACAGACACGGGGAGAATGTGCAAACTCCACACAATCGCCCGAGGCTGGAATAGAACATGGGTCTCTGGCATTGATAGGCAGCAGTGAGCCACTGTGCTGCCCTCTTCTTGTGGGACGTGAGAGTTTGTGGGTTACTGAGGATTACATCTGAAATAAATGTCATTGGATGCAAATCCTAACAGATCAAATGGATCAGCTGGAGGGACAGTTAGAGATAATGAGGCATTTACAAGAGCAAGGGGTTGTGATGGATGGCAGTTACAGGAAGGGAGAAAAGTCGTAGATACAGTCACATCGATGGGTTAACTCCAGGAAAGTTAAGAGAGGTAGGTAGGTAGTGCAGGAGTCTTCTGTGGTTATCCCTATTTCAAACAACTGTGCTGTTTTGGAATATGTAGAGGGTGATGGATTCTCAGGGGAATGTAGTATGAACAGCCAAGTTTCTGGTATTAAGACTGGCTCGAATGCAATGACGGATACATTGGGTTCCAAGAGATCGATTGTGTTAAGGGACTCTAATCCGAAGCACAGACAGATGTTTCTGTGGCCAGCAGTGAAAAATCAGAATAGTGTGTTGCTTCATTGGTGCCAGGATCAAGGATGTCTCAGAGAGGGTGCAGAATGTTCTCAAGGGGAAGAGGGCCCAGCAGGCGGTCATTGCACACATTGAAACCAATGACATAGGAAATGAAAAGGTAAAGATTCTGAAGGGTGAATACAGAGTTAGGCAGGAATTTAAAAAGGAGGTCCTCAAGTATAATGATATCTGGATTATTCCCAGTGCTATGAGCTAGTGAGGATAGGAATAAGAGGATAGAGCAGATGAATGCATGCCTGAGAAGCTGGTGTATAGAAGGGTTCACATTTTTGGATCATTAGGATCTCTTCTGAGGTAGATGTGACCTGTACAAGAAGGACGGATTGCACCTACATTGGAAGGGGCCTAACATACAGGCAGGGAAATTTGCTCAAGCTACTCAGGAGGATTTAAACTATTAAGGTGGGGTGATTTTAACTTTCCAATCATACTCTGGGACTGTCATAGTGTTCAGAGTTTAGATGGCGAGGAGTTTGTTAAGCATGTTCAAGAAAGTTTTCTGATTCAGTATGTGGATGTACCTACCAGAGAAGGTGCAAAACTTGACCTACTCTTGGGAAGTAACGCAGGGCAGGTGACTGAGGTGTCAGTGAGGGAGCACTTTGGGGCCAGCAAGTTGAAGTTCTAAATTGGAGAAAGGCCAATTTTGACGGTATTAGGCAAGAACGTTCAAAAGCTGATTGGGGGCAGATATTCGGGTAAAGTGATGGCTGGAAAATGGGAAGCCTTCAGAAATGAGATAACGAGAGTGCAGAGACCATACATTCCTGTTAGGGTGAAAGGAAAGGCTGATAGGTATAGAGAATGCTAGATAATGAAAAATTGAGGATTTGGTTAAGAAAAACATGGAAGCATATGTTAAGTATAGACATATACTTAGAAGTGAATCCTTAGAAGAGTGAAAAGGCAGCAGGAGTATACTTCAGAGGGAAATCAGGAGGGCACAAAGGGGACATGAGATAGCTTTGGCAAATAGAGTTAAAGAGAATCCAAAGGGTTTTTACAAATACATTAAGGACAAAAGGGTAACTAGGGACAGAACAGGTAAAGATCAGCAAGGCGGCCTTTGTGTAGAGCCGCAGGAGATGGGGGAGATACTAAACCAGTATTTTGCGTCAGTGTTTACTGTGGAGAACGACATAGAAGATATAGAATGTAGGGAAATAGATGGTGACATCTTGAAAAGTGTCCATATTACAAAGGAGAAAGTGCTGGATGTCTTGTAACACATAAAAGTGGATAAATCCCCAGGACCTGATCAGGTGTACCCTAGAACTCTGTGCAAAGCTAGGGGAGTGAGTGCTGGGCCGCTTACTGAGGTATTTGTATCATTGATAGTCACAGGTGAGGTGCCGGAAGACTGGAGGTTGGTTAACGTGGTGCCACTGTTTAAGAAAGATGGTAAGGACAAGCCAGGGAACTATAGCCTGACATTGGTGGTGAGCAAGTTGTTGGAGGGAATCCTGAGGGGCAGGATGTACATGTATTTGGAAAGGCAAGGATTGATTAGGGAGAGTCAACATGGCTTTGTGCATGGGAAATCATGTCTCACAAACCTGATTGAGTTTTTTGAAGAAGTAACAAAGAGAATTGATGAGGGCAGAGCGGTAGATGTGTTCTATGTTGTGGTTCTGTTTGCCGAGCTGGGAATTTGTGTTGCAGACGTTTCGTCCCCTGTCGAGGTGACATCCTCAGTGCTTGGGAGCCTCCTGTGAAGCGCTTCTGTGAAATTTCCTCTGGCATTTGTAGTGGTTTGAATCTGCCACTTCCCAAGCACTGAGGATGTCACCTAGACAGGGGATGAAACGTCTGCAACACAAATTCCCAGCTCGGTGAACAGAACCACAACAACGAGCACCCGAGCTACAAATCTTCTCACAAACTTTGAAGATGTGTTCTATATGGCCTTCAGTTCGACAAGGTACCCCATAGGAGACTGGTTAGCAAGGTTAGGTCTCATGGAATACATGGATAACTAGCCATTTGGATACAGAACTGGCTCAAAGGTAGGAGACAGAGGGTGATGGTGGAGGGTTGTTTTTCAGATTGGAGGCCTGTGACCAGGGGAGTGCCACAAGAATCCACTGCTGAGTCCACTACTTTTCATCATTTCTATAAATAATTTTGATGTGAGCTTAAGAGGTATAGTTAGTAAGTTTGTAGATGACACCAAAATTGGAGGTGTAGTGGACAGCGAAGAGGGTTACCTCAGATTACAACAGGACCTTGATCAGATGAGGCAATGGGCAGATGGAGTTTATTCAGATAAATGTGAGGTGCTGCATTTTGGGAAAGCAAATCTAAGCAGGACTTATACACTTAATGGTAAGGTCCTAGGGAGTGTTGCTGAACAAAGAGACCTTAGAGTGCAGGTTCATAGCTTCTTGAAAGTAGAATCGTGGGTAGATAGGGTAGTGAAGAAGGTGTTTGGTATGCTTTCCTTTATTCGTCAGTGTATTGAGTACAAGGAATTGGGAGATCATGTTGCAGCTGTACAGGACATTGGTTGGGCCACTTTGGAATATTGCATACAATTCTGGTCTCCTGCCTATCGGAAGGATGTTGTGAAACTTGAAAGGGTTCAGAAAAGAAATATAAGGATGTTGCCAGGGTTGGAGGATTTGAGCTGTAGGGAGAGGTTTAATAGACTAGGGCTGTTTTCCCTGGAGCGTCGGAAGCTGAGGAGTGACCTCACAGAGGTTTATAAAATCATGAGGGGCATGGATAGGGTAAAAAGACAAGGTCTTTTCCCTGGAATGGGCAAGTCCAGAACTATAGGGCATAGGTTTAAGATGAGAAGAGAAAGATATAAAAGGGACCGAAGGGCAATATTTTCACGCAGCGGGTGGTGCACGTGTGGAATGGGCTGCCAGAGGAAGTGGTGGAGGCTAATACAATTGCAACATTTAAAAGGCACCTGGATGGGTAGATGAATAGCAAGGGTTTGGAGGGATATGGGTCGGGTGCTGGCAGGTGGCACGAGATTGGGTTGGGATATCTGGTCAGCATGGATGAGTTAGACCAAAGGATCTGTTTCCATGCTGTACATCTTGATGACTTTATGATTCTATGTACCTCTGAGGCTCTATAAAGCTCTGCTCAGACCACATTTGGAGCACTGTGCACAGCTTTGGACCCTATACATCAGAAATGATGTCGTGGCCCTGGAGTGTGTTCAGAGAAGGTTCATGACAATGGTCCCAGGAATGAAAAGCTTAGCAATATGAGGAAGGTTTGAGGACTCTGGGGCTATACTCAATGGAGTCTAGAGGATCTAACTGAAACATACAGAATACTGAATGGCGCGGACAGAGCAGATCTATCCATTGTTAGGATAGACTGGGACCCAAAGGCATAGCCTTAGAGTAAAGGGAAAAACTTTTCAAAGAGAGATAAGGAGAAACTTATTCAGCCAGAGAGTGTGAATCTATGAAATTCATTGCCACAGCAGGCTGTGAAGGCAAGGTCATTGAGTATATTTAGGACTGAGATAGATAGGTTCCTGAGTATCAAGAGGTTCTGGGGAGAAAACAGGAGAATAGGTTGAGAAACTTATCAGCCATGACTTATAGGAGAATAGACTTGATGGGCTGAATGGCCTCACTTCTACTCCTATGTCTTATGTTCTTATGGATACATAACTGGCTTAGTTTCGGAAACAGAGAGTAGCGGTAGGAGGTTGTGACCAGTGGAGTCCGACAGGTATCAATGCTGAGACCTCTGCTGTTTGTGATCTACATAAGTGATTTGCAGAAAAATGTAACTGGTCTGATTAGCAAGATAAATGGAGTTGAAGATAGTGAGGAGGACTATCAGAGATACAGCAGGATATTGTTATAAAATTGCATGTGACTCTGAGAAAAAGATGAAATTATTACTGAAATAGCGCAACATTTAAATGTGCGGGAAAAGCCATTAGAATCTTTGGAAATTGCTAAAATTCAATTGCAAATGAGACAACTGGAGTTAGAAGATAAAGAAAGGGAAAGAACAGCCATGTTAGAAGATAAAGACAGGGAGAGAAGGTTATTAGCTGAACAAAAAGTACAAGGAGAGAAAGAGAGAGAGAGAAGAAAGAGAAAGGGAGAGAGAATTTGTGAATTTGTCAGGAAAGTCAATTTAACAGGATGGGGATGAAGGGAAAAAGTAGGAATGTGTCCAAATATGTTAAAACATTGCCACATTTAGATGAGAAAGATGTTGAAACTTTATTTCATATGAATAATTGGCTAGGTAACTGTGGATTATGCTAGTTCAGACCAAGCTGGTAGGCAGAGCTGGTGAGGTATATGCGGCACTGTCACAGGAGGGATCCAGAGATTATGCAAATGTCAAACAGGCTATTTTGAGTGCTTATGAATTTGTACCAGAAGCATACAGACAGCACTTCAGAAACATAAAGAAGGAACAGGGTCAGACTTATGTTGAGTTTGAAGGAATTAAACATAGTAATTTTGATAGATGGGTGTAGGACTGAAAAATAGATAAGACCTATGAGGCTTGAAGCGAGATTATTCTGCTGGAGTAGTTTAAAAATGAATTCCAGAGTTGTTAAGAATTTATGTGGATGAATAGAAAGTTCAAGAAGGTAGAAAGGCCACAGAAATGGCAGATGAATATGCATTGGTGCACAAGCTGAAATTTCACCTCCATCCCGTGACGGATAGAAACTGGGAGAAGAGATCTTTAACAACAAAACAAAGAGTAGATCACCCTGGAAATAGTTTACCACAGGTGAAGAAAAGAAGCCCAAAGAGGTGAAAAGGAGTAGAAAGGCTTATAAATTCTGTCTCCTATGATCTTGCCCCGCTACATGATGAAGGAGCCGCACTCCAAAAGCTTGTACTTCCAAATAAACCTGTTGAACTATTGCCTGGTGCTGTGTGATTTTTAATTTGACCACCCCAGTCCAACAACAGCACCACCACATCATGGCTCTTTAAGAAGTAATTGATAGTTTCGAAATATAACATTGTGTGCCACCCTGAATCCCAGGAAGCCTTGGAAAGGTGGCATCAGATCATGAAGACCATGTTAAAAGTATACCATCAGGGTTACCCAAATGATTGAGATAAAGGCATTGCACTCATATTGTTTACCATGCCCAAACAAATCTACTCAATTCACTCCTTTTCAGTTAATATTCGGACATGAAGTGAAAGGGCCGTTGAAATGAATTAAGGAAAGATTGATAGGACCAAAGTTGAAGATCTCAACCTTTATGTATTGGAGGTGAGGGAGAGATTAAACCAGATAAGTGAATTAGCTAAACAACACCTGAAGAGGGCAGAGCATAGAATGAAGCAGGAAGCAGATAAAAAAAATAAAATTCAGGCATTTTCCCATGAAGTGGCATATATGTATTGTTACCAATGGTAGGCGATCCCTTCAAATCCAAGTATAGTAGTTCCTATCAAACTGAGAAAAAGTTGAGTCAGATAAACTATCTGGTAAAGATGCTGGATAGAAAAAAACTGAATCAGGAATGTCATGCGAATATATTCTTACTATAACAGAGACAGGGAACTGGAAAAACAGGTGTTAGTTACTGCCCCGCACTGTGAGGAATCAAATCCAGATGGCGGGGATTTTGATGTACCTCAAAATACTTTAAATAAAGAGGAAGCCCTGAAGAATGGAAAGGATAGTGAGCTGTATGTCTCAGGAGCAAAGAACAGAGCTGAAAAGTTTGTTGCAGTACAAAGTAGAAAATCTGCAGGAATAGAATGGGGACGACTAATACTATTGTGCATAATGTGGAAGTAGGGAATACTGTTCTGATAGAACAACACCCCTACTGGCTTAATCCTCTCAAAGCCACACAGGTGCAGAAAGAAGTAGATGTGATGCTCAATGAAGTCATCGTTGAGCTGAGTCAGAATGAGTGGAGTTCACTGATTAGTTCCAAAATTTGACAGGACTCAATAATTTTGTGCAGACTATCAGAAGGTCAGACTTCTATAAATCGGACTCCTCTGCAGTATTAAGTTTGGAGGACTGTGCAGAGAAAGTTGGACAAGCCAATTAGGCGGCACGGTGGCACAGTGGTTAGCACTGCTGCCTCACAGCGCCAGAGACCTGGGTTAAATTCCTGCCTCAGGCGACTGACTGTGTGGAGTTTGCACGTTCTCCCCGTGTCTGCGTGGGTTTCCTCCGGGTGCTCCGGTTTCCTCCCACAGTCCAAAGATGTGCAGGTCAGGTGAATTGGCCATGCTAAATTGCCCGTAGTGTTCGGTAAGGGGTAAATGTAGGGGTATGGGTGGGTTGCGCTTCGGTGGGGCAGTGTGGACTTGTTGGGCCGAAGGGCCTGTTTCCACACTGTAATGTAATCTAATCTAATCTAATTAGATCACCAAATTGGATTTACTGCATGGTTATTGGCAGCTACATTTATCAGTGAAAGCAAAAGAAGTTTCTGTGATTGTTACCCCAATGGGCTATATCAATTCGAAGTGATGCCTTTTGGAATGAAGAACATGCCAGCCACATTCCAATGACTCTTGAACAGAGTTGTGGCCGGATTAACAAATTGTGGAGTCTACCTGGATGATGTAGTGATCTTAAGCCATTTATGGAAACATCATATGGTACAGTTGACAGAGGTCTTTGGACGATTACAAAAAGCAAACCTAGTAATAAACCTAAAGAAAATAGAATTTGCGGAGGCAGAGATGAGGTTCTCGGGACACGGAAGGACGACCTCCAGGAACGTGAATACAAAGGCCATCAAGGAATTTTCATGACCATTCTCGAAGAAAGAAGTGCTTCAATTTTTGGGACTGACTAGATTATACTGAAAGTTTGTTCCAAACTTCAGCAGCGTGGCAGCATTGCTGACGGATTTACTAAAGAAGAACACAAACTTTCTGTGGATAGAACAATGCCAGGAGGCATTTGAGAACTTAAAAGACGTATTGACCACCACACCAGTTTTGGCAATGCCAAACGTTTTGAAACCCTTCAAAGTTGTAATCAACGCTAATGATACAGAGGTTGGATGTTATGAAGTCAAAAGAGTGTGTTTTCACTTTAAGATAAAACGTGTTTTCTGAACATTAAAAGTAAATTTAAAGTTCAGCCTCAGCTGCAGAACAGAACAGGCTGTTCCAAATTAGATACATATAGCAAATGGCTGTTAAATGGATACCCGAGTTTTGGTTTCTGTTATGACAACAATTAAAATTTAACCAATTTTAATTTAAATTATGCCCAGGATACTAAAATCCAAATAAGCTTGAATTTATTGTATTGACAACATTGGACCAATGGCAGGGTATGATGTTGGGGCATGTAAAATCAGGATATTTTGAAAATTCATCAGAGCCCCGAATTTGTTATGGACCAGGCCAGACCCCTCAAAACATTTCAAGAAAGTAACCCAGACACTACCTTTGCAAGTTGTTTTCAGCAGGTGTCATGCTGATATTCCAGGAGGGATGCAGCTGGTCAAACCACTTAGTTTTAAACAAAACAGAATTTATTTACAAGATTACTGAATGAAACACAAACAAAAGAGAACAGAATACTGAGCAACTTAAACTACCTGATGACCCAAAAGATTATCCCAACTTAACGGTGCTATTTGAAATACTTGCAACAGTCCCCATAAACACCCCTTGGCACAAAAGGTAAAATCAAACATAGGGTCTTACAGGAGACATGTCAGAGAGAGAGAGGAGGATCAGTATGGACCTGCTTCTTTGGGTCCAGCAGCTTTTGCAACTGCCTGGTTGCTTTCAGTGAATAGTCAGACCAAACCAGAGAAAAGCTGAATTGGAGGAACTGGCTGCTCCCCTTTTATTGCACAAGTATTTATTTAAAAACTTAAAAGCCTTTTCTATGAGACAGTATCTGTTAACCATAATCAAATTTGCCCTAAGACCCTGCAACCTCAGACTTTTCAGAACCTGTGTTTTTATGACCTCCTGAAAAAGAAACCAAGGTCAACATAACCTTGTTAAAGGAGCAGTATCATCACACTTCCCCTCTTAAAAAAATGAATCATCAATATCCAAAGATGGCTTCATTTTAAAACCCCTTAAACTTAAATTGTTAGTACTCTACAACACATATGCATTACATTGACAATAACTATGCAAATATGCACTTCTACATTTTGTTTCAGTCTGTTTTACTCCCATCATCGAACACCTCCATTTCTCATCAAGTCTCGACAATGCATCGGCAATCACATTTCTCGTCCTGCCATATGGACAATTTTCAAATTGAATGGCTGTAACAACAAGCTCCATCTAAAGAGTCTGGCATTTTTGTCCTTAAATTTCTCCACAGACTTCAATGGGTTATGATCAATGTACAAGATTGTCTCAGATACATTACTGATAATATAAATATTGAAGTGTTGTTACGCCAACGACAAGCTCAAAGCCTCCTTCTCAACTGCTAAATATTTCTGTTGATGATATGTTCAATTTCCTGGAGAAATACCCAATAGGTCTTTCTATCATCTCGTTGTCTTCTTGTAAGAGCACGGCACCACAACACTCGCATCGATAGCTACCTTCAATGGCTTTCCATAATTAGGTGTTGTTAGAATCAAAGCAATGGTTAACACAGTTTTCAGGCTGTCAAATGCCTTCTGACATTCCACCATCCACTGAGACGTCTTGCCTTTCTTTAGCAATTCAGTGAGTAGGGCAGCCACACTGCTAAAGTTTGGTATGGATTTTTGATAAAATCCACTCAATCCCAGGAACCATAGTACTGCTCTTTTTGTCAATGATTTGGGAAACTCCCCAAATACCTTTGTTTTTTGTATTCTGTGAAGACATTTCTCCATTTCCAATAACATGGCCCAGGAAAGTGACTTGGGCTTTGGCAAATTCAATTTTAGCCAGGTTTATCACCAAGCTTAACTTTCAAAGTCGCTTGAACAAATCCGATAAATGGTGCAAATGTCCCTTCCATGTGTGACTAAAAATCACCAGGTCATCGATACATACGACACAATTGGTAATCCGGCAATGACCTTTATTGGTTAGTCTCTGAAATGTAGCTGGCACGTTTTTCATGCCAAATGGCATGCCTTTAAACTGATACAGTCCATTTGGCATTACGCAAGCCAAAACTGCCTTCATTCTTTCTGACAAAGGTACCTGCTAGTATCCACTGAGCAAGTCCAATTTAGAAACACAGTCTTCCAAATATGGAATCAGATATGCACCAGTTTTTGTAACTGCATTGACTTTGCGTTAGTCCACACATAACCGTTGAGTACCATCTGGCTTTGGAACCACTACTATGGGTGAGCTCCAGCCACCTGTAACTCACTTTGATTATGTCGTCTAGGTGCTTGCATTCAATCTCCTTTTGAATCTGTGCCAACTTTAGAACATTATACCTAAAAGGATGTTGCTTAATCAGAACGGCATCTCCTATATTTACATGATGCAAGTAGCTCAGTGATTAGCACTGTTACCTCACAGCGCCAGGGACCTGGGTTCAATTCCACCCTTGGGTGACTGGCTGTGTGGAGTTTGCACATTCTCCCTGTGTCTGCATGGGTTTCCTCCGGGTGCTCCGGTTTCCTCCCACAGTCCAAAGATGTGTGGGTCAGGTGAATTGGCTGTGCTAAATTGCCCATAGTGTTAGGCGCAGTAGTCAGAGGGAAAATGGGTGTAGGTGGGTTACTCTTCAGAGGGTCGGTGTGGACTTGTTGGGCTGAACGGCCTATTTCCATACTGTAGGGGAATCTAATCTTAACTAGGTTAGTACTTCCCAGCTTATTTCCATGTATCTCCCTATGTGATAGTAGTAACTTTTTCAGGTCATTTCAATTTTCCTCTAAAAGGTAACTTAGTAATGTAATCTAATTTTTGATAACTTTCCCATTGTCCAATTTAATTTGAGGAATATCAAATGCAGAATCCTCCGAACTTGGTTCTTCACTCTGTTGTAAACAATAACACAGTCTCCTTTGGCTTTCCTTCCTTGTCAAAATACCTTTTGACCATTTTTACATGATACATTCTGTAAGATTTGTTTCTGTCTGCAGTCCTTATCAAATAGTTCACAAACATAATTTCCTTTCAACTTGATAAGGTCCTCAAAACCTTGCTTTTAAAGGTTCACCTATCACTGGAAGTAACACAAACTCTCTCTCCCTCGTAGCCCTACACACGGATGAAAAAAAACACCATTTCGACTGGAACAACACATCTATCCTGGGACAGGCTAAGCAAAGACATGCCAGGGAATTCTCAGAGGTCTGGCACTCCAACCACAACGCCATAAACAAACACATACATCTAGATACCATCTATCAACCCCTCGGAAAATGAACAGGAAATTACATCACTACAAACCCCAAGAACCCCATCCAGGACAAACATAAACATAGAAAGCAGGAGACAACAGCTTCGCTTCACTTGGAGGTCGCCACTAATGATGTTACCTAGCCAGGTAAGGAAACATCTGGATATCAAACCTACAGCTCAGCGAGCAAACCTACACCCTAAACCCCTAGTAACACAAACAATTTATCTCCAATAACAAAATTGTGAGTTTCTAATTTCTTGTCTGCTTCTTGTTTCACTGTATGCTGTGATACTTTTAAATGTTATCTAGCCAACTCCCCTGCTCTATTTACTTATTCCCAAAAACTTGACACATAATCCAAACATGTGGCATGTGGTTTCTGAATTCTAACTTACCAACTGCTCCTTAACCTATTTTAGCGATCCTCTCACTTCATGCCCAAAAACGGATTCAAATGAACTGAATTCGGTTGATTCATTCAGTGCATCTCCGATGGCAAGAAGTACAAACAGAATTCCATTATCCCAATCATCTTCATAATCTTGACTATAGGCCCCCAACATGGTTTTTAAAGTCTGATGCTACCTTTCTAACGCCACCTGCAACTCTGAATTGCATGTAGTAGACTTCAATTGTTTTATTCCTCAGTTGTCCATAACTTCCTTGAATAATTTCAATGTGAAAATTTTGAGTAACTCCTCTATGATCCTTTTAGCTGTGATATTGTGCAATAGAATGGCCTATGGAAGTCTAGTGAACGTATCCATTATTGTTAACAAATACTGATTCTCACATTTTGTTTTAGGTAGGGGTCCTACGCAATCAATTAAGACTCTTGTAAAAGGTTCCTCAAATGCAGGAATAGGTATTAAAGGTGTGGGTTTTATTACTGCCTGTAGTTTTCCAAATACCTAACATGTGACTTGTCTGGATAAATTCAACAACATCCTTGTGCAATCCAGACCAATAAAAAATACATTATTTTTAAGATAACAACATTCAGGGATACATTTGGATTCTTTATCTGTGTATGCTTTTTGATATAATTGCTTTAAATTTCCATCTTTCTGCTATAACACAGTTAACTTACCTGAGCTAAAGATGTCTGTTTTGACATCTATCTGCTCCAATATCAGATCAAATAAGATCACTGCTGATTCCACTTCAACCTTATCTATACTCTTTAGTCCCTCCTGTTTCAAATGGTGACTTTGTGAGCTTGTTACCACACAGTCAGGAAAAATACCAGTATACGTGTCCTGTAATAGTTGAGTTGCCACTGGCACAGTAGACAACACTCCTACCTGTGAATCAGCGATATCATTAGCAAGGATAAATTATATTCCTGGAGCTGAAGGTTTGTCCAATACTCTGACCACAACTTCTCCACTCTTCATTGGACACTCTAACCTCATTCTACATAATTGAGCGCTTCTTGTGCCGTTAGTAGTACCTTTTCTCGCAACAGTCTTTCAGAGGTACATATCTCCTCATCTTTCAACATCACAAATTGAGAGGATGCTGTATTTCTTAATATTATAACCTCTGTTGCGCCCGACCTATGAGAGTCAATATTACCTTCACAGGTGAAGTTGATCCTTAACCAACCTCCAACCAGGTTGTATATGCTAGTACAACTTTGTAGTCTCCACTGTGCTTTCTATTACCACTCCAACAAAATTCACTGGCTTATCCAGAACAGATGTAGAACACTCCTACATCTGGCTTCTAAGTACTTTTCCTAACACACCCACAGCATGATTTCATATGGCATTCTTTACTGCAGTGAAAACAATGGAGCTTTTTAACTTGACTTTCCCCTTCAGGGTTTCCAAGTTCTAATAATCGTCATTAAGATCTCCCTTTCTCTTTTCATGTGAGGATTTCTCTTTTCCCCAGTTTCTAGCCCTCATGGATTGAAATTGATTTCAGAAGCCACACATGATTTATAGACCAACTCATAATCATCAGTAATTTTAATTGCTAATCTTGCCATTTTAATTCTCTGCTCTTCCACAAGTTCTCACTATTTCAGGAAGCGAATGTTTGCACTCCTCCAAAGTAATCGTCTCTCTTAGAACATCCTATTTTTCCTTTATTTTTAATATCTTTATCCACCTATCAAAACTACTTTGCTTGAGCCTTTCAAACACAAAGTAGGTTTGACCAGCGTCCCTGCTTAGATTCCTGAAACATTTCTGAAGGCTTCTGATACAAGCTTATATGCATTTAAGATGGCTTTCTTCACCTCCTCACATGAACCAGATACCTTGTCTGATACTGATGCAAATACCTCATTGGCTCTACCTACAAGTTTTATTCAGATCAACAAAACCCACATGGTCTCTGGTCACTGCATTTGTTCAGCCACCTTCTCAACTGAGAGGAAAAAGGCTTCCACATTCTTCTCATCATATTTCAGCCTTTGACTACCATGGGTTTCTTCATCCTCAGTCTCTTCCTCACTAAGTTTACCTTCAGCTTTCATATCCATCCTTTTACGTTAACTTTCCAATCTAATGTGCCAATTTCAGAAGTTCAAACTGCCTCTCTTTCTTCCTTTCCTCTCTCCTTATATCTCGATTTCTGCTCTTTTTCTCTTTCCTCTGCTTTTAATCGTAATTTGAACTGATTAATTTCTGTTGCCCTTTCCATGTCTTTTGCCTCTAACTCAAGCTGCTTCATTTTCTGTTGAATTTTAGCCATCTGTAAAGATTTTGATGGCATTTCCAGTGAATTTAAATGCTAAGCTATTGCTCTAATTACCTCTACTTTCCAAGTGGAAGGAGGCAGCTCCAACCCAAGTTTATCTGCTAATTCCAACAGCTTGGCCTTACTCACTTTTGCAAAACCCCCCAGAGTCACTTCTTCCACCCCAAAAAACTCTTGGTGACTGAAAGAGCCATTGCTATTCCAAGCAATGTTTAAACCACTTGCTGCCTTTGTGTCTAACAATCCGAATCCCAATTTGGAACTATAGAACACACCCCGCAAACAGCCCTCAATCTGTTATGGACAAGGACAGACACCCTCAAAACATTTCAAGAAAGTAATCCAGTCTCTAACTTTGCTCGCTGTTTTAAATAGGTGTAATACAGATATTCCAGGAGTGATGCAGTTGGCCAAACCATTTAGTTTTAAACAAAACAGAATATATTTACAAGATCACCAAAGGAAAGACAAACAAAAGAGAACAGAATACCAAATAAGTTACCCTATCTGAAGACTCAAAAGAGTATCCCAATTTAATGATGCTGTTCCAAATACTTGCAACAATTCCAAGAAACACCCCTTGGCACAAAAGGTGAAATCAAACACAGGGTCTTACACGAGACATGTCAGAGAGAGAGGAGGGTCTGTATGGACCTGCTTCTTTAGGTCCAGCAGCTTTTACAGTTGCCTGACTGCATTCAGTGAACAGCCAGACCAAACCAGAGAAAATCTGAGCTGGGAGAACAGTCCACACTCCTTTCATTGTACAAGTGTTTTTTTAACTTAAAAGCTTTTTGCCTGAGGCAATATCTGTTAGCTGGCCCTAAAACCCTTCAACCCCAGACTTTTTAGAACCTGTACTTTTACAACGTACTGAAAAAGAAACCATATTACCTTATGAAAGGAACATCATCACAATTGCCACCAAACAGCACAGCAACTGCTGTGGAGCAGGAGAGCTAACTGCCCATCTAACATCTTGCTCTCCAAGAAATAAGAAAGCACTCTCTATCAAAAGGGATCATTTCCTGTAAAAGCAGTAAAAAGAAAGAATACAGCCAAGGGAGATCAGCAGATGGAAGATTGAAGACAACAGTGAAGACAGGGACTGTGTGGGCTTGAGACTAAGTTAATGTAATGTTTAATAATTGTGTTCATGGAGGAGCATTTTTATAGGGTTGAGGTCAGATTGTAATTAGTTAAGAAAAAGGGGACTAGGATTTGTTAATAATTTTTGTTTAGTGTTCTGTTAAGAACATAGAACATGAACATAGAACAGTACAGCACAGTCCAGTCCCCTCAGCGCTCAGTGTTGCGTCGGCCTTTTATTCTACTCTAAGATCAGACTAACCCACAATATCTTCCGTTGTACTAACTTCCACGTGCCTACCCAAGAGTCATTTAAATAGCCCTAATAAATCTGACTCTACTACCACTGCTGACAGTGCATTCCACTCACCCACTACTCTCTGAGCAAAGAATCTACCTCTGACACCTTCCCTCAACCTTCCTCCAATTACCTTAAAATTATACCCCTCCTGATAGACATATCTGCCATGGGGAAAAGTTTCAGGCTATCCACTCTATCTATGCCTCTCAACATCTTATACACCTCTATCAAGTCACCTCTCATTCTTCTTCGTTCCAATGAGAAGAGCCCTAGCTCTCGCAACCTTTCTTCATAAGACATGCCCTCCAGTTCAGGCAGCATCTTGGTAAATATCCTCTGCCTCCTCTCTAAAGCTTCCACACTTTCCTAGAATGAGACGATCAGAACTGATCACAATATTCCAAGTATGGTCTAACCAGGATTCTAGAGAGCTGCAGCATAATCTTGCTGCTCTTAAGGTCAATCCCCCTGTTAATGAAAGCCTACATGCCATACGCCTTCTTAACAACCCTATCACCTTGGGTAGCAACTTTGAGAGATCTATAGACATGGACCCTAAAATCACTCTGTTCCTCCACACCGCAAAGAATCCTGCATTTAACCCTGTCCTGTGCATTCAAATTCGACCTTCCAAAGTGAATGGCTTCACACTTTTCCAGGTTGAACTTCATCTACCACTTATCATTTCGACATCCTGTAAATGTAACAACCTACAGCAGCCCTCCACTTTATCCACAACTCCACTGATCCTAGTGTCATCTGCAAACTTACTAACACACCCTTCCACTTCCTCATCCAAGTCATTTATAAAAATCACAAAGAGCAGAGGTCCTAGAACACCACTGGGGAATACCACTTGTCACCGAGCTCCAGGGTGAATACTTTCCATCTACTGCCACCCTCTGCCTTCTTTGGGCCAGCCAATTCTGTATAAAGACAGATAGGTTTCCCTGTATCCATACCTCCTTACTTTCTGAATGAACTTACCATGGGGAACCTTATCAAACATCTTGCTAAAATCCATGTACACCACATCCACTGCTCTCCCCGTTAGGAACCTAAATGTTATTTTTAAATAGTGAAAGTCAAGAGGTCTCATTCACTCCCTTACACCTATAACAGATTTTGAGGTGAGGCGAGCTTTGCTGGGTGTTTAGTTTTAATTAATAGAGAGGTTTGGTCTCCGCATTATAAAAATATAGATCATAGAGTCATAGAGATGTACAGCACGGGAAACAGACCCTTCAGTCCAACTCATCCATGCCAAACAGATATCCTGACCTAATCTAGTCCCATTTTCCAGCACTTGTCCCATATCCCTCTAAACCCTTCCTATTCCATATATACCCGTCCATATGCCTTTTAAATACTGCAATTGTACCAGCCTCCACTTCCTCTGGCAGCTGATTCCATACACGCGCCATCCTCTGCATCTTAGGTCCCTTAGATCCCTTTTATATCTTTCCCCTCTCACCATAAACTTATGCCCTCTAGTTCTGGACTCCCCACCCCCACCCAAGGGAAAAATCTGTTTATCCTATCCATACTCATGATTTTAAAAACCTCTATAAGTCACCTCTCAGGCTTCAACGCTCCAGGGAAAACAGACCAAGCCTATTCAGCTTCTGCCTATAGCTCAAATCATCTAACCCTGAAACATCCTTGTAAAGCTGGATGGAAGTTTGCTTGCTGAGCTGGAAGATTTGTTTTCAGACATTTCGTTACCATAATACATAATACACTGGAGTCTGTGAACCTCCAGTGAAACATTGGTGTTATGGCTCACTTTCTATTTATGTGTTTAGGTTTCCTTGGGTTGGTGATGTCATTTGCTGTGGTGATGCCATTTCCTGTTCTTTTTCTTGGAGGGTGATAGATGGGATCCAGATTGCTGTGTTTGTCGGTAGAGTTCCGGTTGGAATGTCATGCTTCTAGAAATTCTCGTGTCTCTGACTGGTGTGTTCTAGGATGGGAGTGTTGTCCCAGTCAAAGTGGTGTCCTTCCTCATCTGTATGTACGGGTACTAGTGATACTGGGTGATACTGGGAGGCTCACTAATGATTTTACTTAGTATGGTGATGAAACGTCTGAAAACGAACCTTTCAACTCACAGAATCCTGTCAGTATGGAAACAGGCCATTTGGCCCAACAGGCCCACACCAACCCTCCGAAGAGTAACCCACACAGGCCTATCCACCTTCCCTATTATTTCACATCTCCCTAACCCACACATCCCTGAACACTATTGACAATTTCACATGGCCAATCCACCCAAAGTACACATCTGTGGGAGGTAACCGGGGTACCCGGAAGAAACGCCCGCCAAGATGGGGAGAATGTGCAGACTCCACACAGACAGTCGCCCAAAACTCGAATCGAACCCGAGTCTCTGGCACTATGAGGCAGCAGTGCTAACCACCAAGCCACCATGCTGCCCTATATGGCTTATCTTTGTCCCTCTGTAACCCGCAATATCTTTCCACGCTGTCCATAACTCCACCAATCTTCATGTCATCCACAGTTTATGAACCCATTTTTCTATGCCATCATCCAGATCATTTATAAAAATGACAAACAGCAGTGGCCACAAAACAGATCTGCTATTAACTCCAACCAATCAGAGAGGATGGGGGCGGGCTGGACCTCCAAGCTTTCAGAGAGGCGTGGTTATAGAACATAGAACATTACAGCGCAGTACAGGTCATTCGGCTTTTAATGTTGCACCGACCTGTGAAACTAATCTGAAGCCCATCTAACTTACTGAACCATCTAACCATCTGAACTCCAGGATGAACATCAATCACCACCCTCTACCTTCTTACAAGCAGCCAATTTCTGATCCAAACAGCTAAATCACCCTCAATCCCATGCCTCCGCATTTTCTGCAATAGCCTACCATGGGGAACCTTATCAAATGCTTTAATGAAATCCATATACACCACATGAACCGCTTTACACTCATCCACCTGTTTGGTCACCTTCTCAAAGAACTCAGTAAGGTTTGTGAGCATGACCTACCCTTCACAAAACTGTGTTAACTATCCCTAGTCAAATTATTCTTTTCTAGATTATTATAAATCCTATCTCTTATCCTTTCCAACACTTCAACCACAACCAAAATAAGGCTCACTGGTCTATAATTGCCAGGGTTGTCTTTACTCCCCTCTTGAACAAAGAGACATTTGCTATCCTCCAGGCACTATTCCTGTAAACAATGACTTCATAAAGATTCAAGCCAAAGGCACTGCAATCTCCTCCCTAGCTTCCCAGAGAATCCTAGGATAAATCCCATCCAGCCCACGGGACTTATCGATTTTCACAATTTTCAGAATCCTTAACAGCACCTCCTTATGAACTTCAATCCTGTCTAGACGAATAGTCTGCATCTAAGTATTCTCCTCGACAACATTGTCTTTTTCCTGTGTGAATACTGATGAAAAATATTCATTTAGTGCCTCATGTCTCCTCGGACTCCACGCACTTCCCATTACTGTCCTTGACTGGCCCTAAACTTACTCTAGTCATGCTTTAACTCCTGACATACTGATAGAAAGCTTTAGGGTTTTGCTTGATCCTTCCTGCCAAAGACTTCTCATGCCCCCTCCTGGCTCTTCTTAGCTCTCTCTTTAGGTCCTTCCTGACTAAACTGTAATTCCCAGTTAACTGAATCTTCACATCTCATCTTTACATAAGCCTCCTTCTTCCACTTGACAAGAGATTCAACTTTGTTTGTGAACCACGACTCCTTCATTAGACCACTTCCTCCCTGCCTGACAGGTACATACTTCTTAAAGACATGAAGTAGCTGTTCCTTGAACAAGGTCCACATTTCAATTGTGCCCATCCTTTACAGCTTCCTTCCCCATCCTGTGCATCCTAAATCTTGCGTAATTACATCATAATTGCCTTTCCCCCAGCTATATCTATTGCCCTGTTGCACATACCTATCACTTTCCATTGCTAAAGTAAACGTAATCAAATTGTGGTAACTATCACCAAAGTGTTCACCTACCTCCAAATCTAACACCTGGCCTGGTTCAATACCTAGGTTAGTGCTCCAACCAATCAGTGAATGAGGAGGTGGGTCTGGAATTGTGCGTGGAGCATGCACCAAAGCGTCTATGGAGCTATAACACTCTATCCTGGAGGAAGTGAAGGATGCCTTTTTGCTCACAGTTTTAACAGCACATTGAATGGGAAGCATTTCCAAATCGACATTTCGGGAAAAAGCCCAAAACGTCGCTTCTCTGCTCCTCGGATGCTGCCTGACCTGCTGTGCTTTTCCAGCACCACACTCTCGACATCTCCAGCATCTTCAGTCCTCACTTTCGCCTAGCATTTCCAAATCAGCAATTCTAACCAGGTATCATAGTAAGACCTAATAGAGTCACTCCATTCACCACATAAATGAAAAGGTTTGTTGATTGCAAAAGATTTCTGCGATCCAAGTGTTTCAAAATTGTGTGCACAGCAGCCCTGGAGGATGTGTCCAGGTTGGGCACTACACCTAAGGAAAGAGGGACTGTGAGCCTTCCTGGGGAGGAGCACAGATTTACCCCGCTGATTCCTAGAGTACAGGCTGCAGAAATCAGTTTCCAATTCATTATGGCACAGAAAGAAGTATTTTGGCTGATGCAGTCTCTGTTTCCAACCATTAACTCAGAGAACTGGGTAATACCACCCATTCTGGGGAAAAAAAGCTTTTTTCCCCCATGTCTCTTGCCCATCTTGTAAATGGTTGGAACTAATACACTATCCAGTCTTTCAGAATTTACATAAATCATTTAAATAGGGGAATGGTAGCTATGGATGGAAAATATATCATGATTAGATTAGATTACTTACAGTGTGGAAACAGGCCCTTCGACCCAACAAGTCCACACCGACCCTCTGAAGAGCAACCCACCCAGACCCATTCCCCTACATTTACCCCTTCATCTAACACTACGGGCAATTTAGCATGGCCAATTCACCTTACCTGCACATTTTTGGACTGTAGGAGGAAACTGGAGCACCCAGAGGAAACCCACGCAGACACGGGGAGAATGTGCAAACTCCACACAGACAGTTGCCTGAGGCGGGAATTGAACCCGGGTCTCTGGTGCTGTGAGGCAGCAGTGCTAACTACTGTGCCCATTATAATGAGTACACACTGAGATTGCAAACAGGGATAGATAGGTTTCGTGAATAGTCAAATTATCTTGTACAAGGAGTATAATGTGGGAAAATGTGAACACATTCACATCGGCAGGAAGAATAAATAAGAGCAGAATATACTTAATTGCAGAATGACTGCACATTTGCAAGGTGCACGCGATTTAAAGCGTGAGACACAGGGTTACTATGCAGATACAGCATGTAGTGAAGAAAGCTAATGGACTGCTATCTTTTTATGACAGAAGTTGAACATAAATGTAAGGATGTCCTGCTTCATTTGTGCAGAGAATTGGTAAGAATACATCTCTCATACTGTGTAAAGTTTTCATTATCATCTTTCAGGAAGTGTGTATATTTATTAGAGATGATTCAGAGAGGTTTACGGGATTGCCATCTGGAATCAGATGGTTGTTTGAGGAGGACAGCTTATACAGACAACAGGAAAAAGAGCTGGGTCAGAACTGCTGATTAAAAAAGGAAAGTAATGTAGTTGTAAGCAAGGATGTAGGCTGTGGTGAAGTAGAATCCGTGTGGGTTGAGCTGAGAAACATCAATGGGCAGAAAATGACAGTAGAGTTGTATGTCAAACACAAGCTGTAGTCATAATTTTGGGGAGACAATTGAACAAATTTAAAGCTGCACATAATGAGGATATAGCCATTATTTTGGATGACTTTAATCTGCATATAATTTGGACAAATCAAATCGGTAGCAATACGACAGAGGAGGAATTCATGGAGTGCATATGGAATTGTTTTATGGATCAATACTTTGAAGAAGCAATTGAGTATCGGTAATGTTATGGATCAGGCTAGACCTCCTCAAATATATTTTAAGGAGGTAGCCCGTATCCTAACTTTTTCTTATTTTATAGGCAGTTGTGAAGTGGATATTCGAAGTGTGTGCAGCTGGTCAAACCACTCGGCTTTAAGCAAAATAGAATTTATTTAAACCCTATAGTTGAAATACAAACAGAAGGAAACAGAATTTAGAATAATTTAGCTACTGGAAAACTTAACCGATTTATAGCAACTTAACTAAGAAACCGTTCTAATCCAGTAACATCCAATAAATGCACTCCTTGGCAAAAAGGTAAATTGAAACACACATTCGTACAGGAAGGAGGGAACAACTTCCATAGAGATGTCAGAGAGAAAAGTCAGTCACAAATAATCTGCTGAGGCCTGGAACCTTTCCTGGACTCCAGTATCTTCTGGCTGCCACAGCTAAACTAAACTAGAAAAAGCCTGAACTGGGACAACTGGCCATTCCTCTGCCATTGTCAAACCAGGCTCTTCCCAGATCCTTTGGCATCTCTCTTTTAAAACCTCTCTTCAAAAAAACCTAAGGACAAATTGACCATGTTAAAGTGACAGCAGTAATAAGAAAGTAAATAGGAAAGACAGTAATAAGCAAGGAATAAGTGACAATCAGATTGACCATGGTCCCTTAGGGAACAGTGACCACAGTAGGTTAGAATTATTCATTAAAATGGAGAGTGATGTCATTCCTTCTGAGACTAGTGTCCTGAAATTGCATAAATGAAATTATAGTGGTATGAAGCGTGAGCTAGCTGTGATAAATTGTGCATGAGTATTTAAATGGAAAATGGGAGATGGTTAAGGCAAACATTTAAAGAGTGAAGAAATAAGCTACAAAAGTTATTTATCCCAGGCAGGCACAAAAACAAGAAATAAGGTCAACCATGACAAATAAGGCAAATTTATTGCCACGGAGTGCAGTGGAAGCCGGGACGCTAAATGTCTTCAAGGCCGAGATTGATAGGTTCTTGTTGTCTAGAGGAATTAAGGGCTACGGGGAGAACGCTGGCAAGTGGAGCTGAAATGCGCATCAGCCATGATTGAATGGCGGAGTGGACTCGATGGGCCGAATGGCCTTACTTCCACTCCTATGTCTTATGGTCTTATGGTCTTTATGGGTAGTATTTAAGGAAGAAGCGTACGTGTTTGCAAATTAAAATAACACCTCGGGATTTGGAACAGTTTAGATTTCAGCCAAAGGATTAATTAGGGGGAAAAATAAAGTATAAGAGTAAGCTTGCAGGTACAACACAATGTTTTAATTCATTCACAGGATGTGGGTGTCACTAGCTAGGCCAGAATTTATTGCTTATCCCTGACTGCCCGGGAAGCTGTTACAAGTAAACTACTTTGCTATGGGGCTGCAGTCACATGAAGCCCAGAACAGGTAAGCATGGCAGTTTCCTTCCCTAAAGATGAAGAAATGAAGGAGTCAGGAGGGTTTCCTGACAATCAACAGCCCTCTTGATTCCAGAGTGATAGGAAAATCTTCAAAGGTCAAAACGAGAAAAAGATAAGTAAAGATGAATATATGGTCAGAAACAGATGGCAGACCATTAAATACATATTTAAGCTTTGTTTTCACAAAGGAGGACACCAATAAGGGAATCATAGGGTCTAATGGGAAGGACGAACTAAAAGAAATTAGTAGGATATTTAATTATGGGATTGGATGAAATGGCTGAGGCATTGAACAGATATTTTGTATCGGTCTTCATGGTAGAGGACACTAATAACATGCCAGTGAGTGACAAAGAGATGAAGGTAGGTGAGGACCTGGAAACACTTATTATTACGGAAGAGGTAGTGTTGAGCAAGCTAATGGAGATAAGGATTGATAAGTCTCCTGAACCTGATGGAATGCATCCCAGGGTACTAAAAGAGATGGCTGGAGAAATAGCAGGTGCACTGATGGTAATTTTCCAAACTTCACTGGTCTCTGTCCCAGCAGATTGGAAAACAGCAAATGTGATGCCACTGTTTAAAAAGGGAGAAAGACAAGAGATGGGGAATTATGGACCAGTTAGCTTAACTTCTGTAGTGGGAAAGATGCTTATCAAGGAAGAAGTAGCAAGGTATCTTGATAGAAATTGTTCTGTTGGGAGACACAGCATGGGTTCATGAAGGGTAGGTCATGCTTGACAAATCTTTTGGAATTCTATTAAGATATTACAAAGGAGGTGGACAATGGGGACCAAGTGGATGTGGTATATCTAGATTTCCAAAAGGCCCTCGACAAAGTGCCACACAAGAAGGCTGCTGGATAAGATAAAGATGCAAGGCATTGGGGTAAGGTATTAGCATGGATAGAGGACTGGTTGGCTAACAGGAAGCAAAGAGTGGAGATAAATAAGTGCTATTCTGGCTGGCAATCAGTGACTCGAGATGTGCCACAGTGATTAGTGTTAGGACCGCAATTATGTACAACTTATATAGATGATTTGGAGTTGGAGACCACATGTAGAGTGTTAATGTTTGCAGATAACACTGAGATCAGTGGTAGAACAAGATGTGCAGAAGACTGTGAAACTTTGCAGAGGAGCACAGATACATTGAGTGAGTGGGCAAAGATCTGGCAGATGGAATACAATGTAAGTAAATGTGAAATTAGCCATTTGAAAGGACTATTACTTGAATAATAAAATGTTGCAGCATGCTGCTATACAGAGTCAACTGGGTGTCCTTGTGCATGAATCACAGAAGGTTGATCTGTAAGTACAACAATTAGGAAGGCAAATGGAATTTTGTTCTTCATTGCTAAAGGGATTGAGTTTAAAAGCAGAGAGGTAATGTTACAGCTGTACAAGGTGCTGGTGAGGCTACACCTGGACTACTGTGTTCATTTTTCATCTCCTTGCTTAAGAATGGTTTTACTGGCACGGGAGGGGGTGATTCTGGAGTTTAGAGGTTTGGCTTATGAGGAAAGACTGACTAGATTGGAATTCAGAAAATTGAGGGGTATTTTATAGAAACATATAAAATTATGAAGGGAATAGATAAGCTAGAAGTAGAGAGGATGTTTCTACTGGCAGGTCAAACTTGGACAAGAGGGCATAGCCTCAAGATCAGAGGGAACAGATTTAGGGCTGAATTGAGAAGGAACTTCCTCACCTAGAGAATTGTAAATCTATGGAATTCCTTGCCCAGTGAAGTAGTTGACACTACCTCAGTAAACATTTTTAAAGCTAAGGTACATGTATTTTTTTAACAATAAAGGGATACAGTAAGTGTGGGTAAGTGGATCTGCACCACAAAAAGATTAGCCATAATCTTATTGAATGGCAGAGCAAGCTTGAAGGGCCAGACAGCCTACTTCTGCTCCTAGTTCTTATGTCTTATGTATGTAAAAACTCTGAGTGAAAACAAATGTTTCCTCATCTCTTTTTGAACATGATCACACTTTTATTCAACTGGATTGAGAACTGGCAGATGGAGTTTAATTTAGATAAATGCAAGGTGCTGCAATTTGGAAAAGCAAATCAGAGCAGGACTTAATGTTAAGGAACTGGAGAATGTTGCTGAACAAAGAGACCGTGGATTGTAGGTTCATAGTTCGTTGAAAGTAGTGTTACAGGTAGATAGGATAGTGAAGGCAGCATTTGGTATGCTCTCCTTTATTGGTCAGACCATTGTGTCTCAGAGTTCGGGGATCATGTTGCGATTATACAGGACATTGGTTTGGTCACTTTTGGAATATTGCATGCAATTCTGGTCTCCTTCTGGATATTGTGAAACTTGAAAGGGTTCAGAAAAGCTTTACAAGGATGTTGCCAGGGTTGGAGGATTTGACCTCTAGGGAAAGGCTGATTAGGCTGGGGCTGTTTTCCCTGGAGCTTCAGAGGCTGAGGACTTAGGCTTAAGGTGAGAGAGGAAAGATTTATAAGGGGCAACCTTTTTACAAAGAGGGTGGTGTGTGTAAAGTATGAGCTGCCAGAGGAAGTGGTGGAGGCTGGTACAATTACAACATTTAAAAGGCACCTGGATGGGTTTATGAATAGGAAGGGTTTAGAGGGATATGGGCCAGGTGCTGGCAAATGGAACTAGATTAATTTAAGATATCTGGTCAGCATGGATAGGTTGGACCAAAGGGTCTGTTTCCGTGCTGTACATCTCTATGACCTGCACTAGGTTGGGAAGAGATCCACCCTTCTGAAACACCAGTGAGGTGACTAGGGGAGAAACTGTTCCCCTGCTCCTACTCTGGGAAGGTGTTTATTTATCCCATCATCTATCCCACCAACAATTACACACTGGGGAAAAGCTGTTCACGTGCACCATGTGGTGGAAGGGATTTGCTGACACACCAGTGAGTTCAACAGTAAATACAGTGTTTGGATTTTGCAGCTTATCACATCCAGGCCTTAACCATGTTCAAGGGGCTCTGTTTCTACTGATGTTCATCAACCCAGTAATGGGTGTTAATACTCTGCGTCTCAAATAAACTACCTTTGTTTTACATATAGTGTGATGTCTTTTAAATGTCTCTAACACAAGATCATTCCTTTTCAAGCACTCTCCCTCTCTCCATGTCCTCCATCCTCACCTCCATACACAAGAGCGAGAAACCCATGAAGCTGCTTTGTCAAAAGACTCTATCACTATCTATGCCATTTAACTATGTGATCTGCCTATATTGCTTGGTAGACAAAACCTTTCACTGTGACTCGGTACATGTGACAATAAATTCAATTCAATTCAATTCAGAATGGAGACAATCTGATCAGCTGTCCCTGCTGCTTCCCTCTCTTTCACTCTCCCAATGGGCCAACCTCCCCTGATGGTATCCAGTTTGTCTCTGAACTCCCTTTGGGCAGGTTTCCAATTTGGACTAATGGTGGTAGAATTAGTTGAAGTCTCTTCCCTGCACACACTCCGCTAATGAAAATGCTGATAAAAGCGCGGATAGAGCGAGGATACTGTCTGAGATCGACAAAGAAAGCTGTGCCTGAGTTACATTGAAACTCAGGGAGTGATCAGCTCACACGGATTTATGACACAAGTTGTATCTCTCTGAGTTACATTTTAAACAGGCTTGGGGATTCGTGAGGTCTCATTGAACAAGCTGTGTTGGAGAGAAGGAGTAGGCCACTCAGCCCTTCAGGCCTGTTCCTCCAATCTAGATCGCAGGTAATCATCTCTTTCTGTACAACATTCCCATAATATTCCCATATCCCTGATGTCACGAATGAAAGGAAATATATCAATCTCTCTCTTCAACTTCAACCTACTGAACTTCCTCACCCCTCTGGTTCATCAAAGGTTCATCACCCTCGGAGAGGAGTCTCCACCTCAATTGGAAATGGCTTGCCCATTATTCTGAGACTCTGTCCCCAGTTGTGGACCCCACAGCCAGAGGTAACATCCTTTCTATATCTATTCTCTATCCCTTTCAAGAAAGTGTACATTTCCATAAGATCATTTCACATTCTAATCAACTCCAGTGATTAGAGACCCAATCTGCTCAATCCCTCCTCATACAACAGTCCCATCATCCCAGGAATCTGTCTGGTGAAACTCCACATGCACTTCCTCTCTGGCAAGTACATCCTTTCCAAGGTAAGGGGACCAGAACTCTGCATAATCCTCCTGGTGTGGTCTCCCCAGTGTTCTGTACAAGCGAAGCAAGATTGCTTCAGTTCTTGAATCCTTTTGCAATAAAGGAGAACATCTTCACTGGACCAGGCATAATAAGTGAGTTAAAGAAAAGGACGTTTTTGGACATCTTTCCAATCTCTCACCATTTAAGAAATGCCTTACATTTTTTCGAACCAAAGTAGATAACCTTACTTCCCCACATTATATTCCATCTGCCATGCTCTTTCCCACTCTCTATTCGAGCCTAAACTCCTTGAAGCTCTTTACAGATGTCTTGCATTGCACATTCCCACTAACATTATGTCATCTGCAAATTTGTAAATATTATAAATCCATTCCCTCCCCCCTCTAAAATCGTCACCACCAGGTCCCACCTCCAGCTGTGAATAGCAGAAATCCAAGCACTGATCCTTATAATAACCTATTGATCACAGACTAGCAACCTGAGAATGACCTATGCATTCCTACTGTCTGCATTCTGCCTCTTAACCAGTCTTCAGTTGATCCTAGCATATTCTTATCAATCCAGTGCACTTTAGTTTCATTCACCACCTCTGTACAATGTTATCAAAACCTTCTTAAAATCTACATAAACCACATTCACTTATTCCCATTTCTTGATTCTGCTGGTAACATGTTTAAAGAACAGACAAGATGTTTCTCAAACATAATTTCCCCTTAATAAATCGATCTGACCTGCCCAATTGGATAATTATTTTCTGAATATTCAGTGAGCACTTCTTTATAATATACTCTAGTATTATTCACTAATTAATGTCAATCTAACAAGTTTCTAGCTCCCTGGTTTCCCTCTCCTTCCTTTAAAAGTGCCGGGACATTTACAACCTCTCAATCTGCAGGCAATCAATTGCAAAACTAATCAGTCATAGAGATGTACAGCACTGAAATGGACCCTTTGGTCTAACTCATCCATGCCGACCATATGTCCTAAACTAATCGAATCCCATTTGCCAGCATTTGGCCCATATCCCTCTAAACCCTTCCTAGTTGTATACCCATCCAGATGCTTTTTAATATTGTAATTGTACCAGCCTCCAGCACTTCTCTGGCAGTTTATTCCATACACTCACCACCCTCTGACAAATTGCACCTTTGGTCCCTTTTAAATTTTTCCTCTCTCACCTTAAATGTATGCCCTCTAGTTTTGGACTCCACTACCCTGGAGTAAAAACATTTGCTCTTAACCCTATCCATGCCCCTCATGATTTTATAAACCCCAATAAGGTCACTTCTCAGCCTCGGACGCTCCAGGGAAAAAAGCCTCAGCCTATTCAGCTTCTTGACAACATCCTTGTAAATCTTTTCTGAACCTTTTCAAGTCTCACAACATCTTTTCTCTAGCAGGGAGAGGAGAATTACACGCTGTATTCCAAACTGGCCTAACCAATGTTCTGTACAGCTGCATCATGACCTCCTAACTTCTAAACTCATTCATTGATCAATAAAGAAAAGCATACCAAACACCTTCTTCACTATCTACATGTGGCTCTACTTTCAAGGAATTATGAACCTGCAATGCAAGGTCTCTTTGTTTAGCTACACTCCCCAGGACTTTCCCACTAAGTGTATATGTCTGGCATTTTAACATAAATTACTAATTTATCTACTATCTCCACAACCATCAATCAATAATGAAAGTCCTGGAAATGTCTCAACTTACAGACCTATTGATTTCTCCAATTCTATTTGTCTACTAATCTTAGAACTTTCCATCGTAATTATTTCTAGGAGACTTCTTGTATGTGACTGTGAAGATAGACACAAGTACGCAGATTCTTTGCTGTTTCTCTATTTTCCATTAAAAATACTCCGTCTCCTCCTGGGATAGACCCACAATTACTTTTGACAATCTTTTCACTTTTGCATACTTACAGACATCTTGACAATCCAGTCAATGACCTTTTCCAGGTCAGTTGAGGAGGAATATGCTTTTAACTCAATCATGACAGGAAACTGCAGGGAAGTATCAAATGAAGACTGGGGAAATTATCTATCTCACAAGAGTACAGCTCAGAGTAACATTCAGCCCAGTGCAGCATCTGGTTATTTCCTTTCCTGCATATTTCACCATCTGCCAATTTCAGGCAGAAGTGATGGTTGTACCAGTTCTCTCTCAATCGTATCGCACACAGCACATAGATTTCAATCAGTGACCACAGTTTGGATTTCTTTGCTCTGATTGACCCAGTGTTTATTTGCACTGTATCTTCCTGCAATAGACATGACGGTCTTGGTTCATTCCTAGTGGTGCAACAATTGCCAACAGGAATTAATCAGCACTTCCCCATTGGAGAAGTTTATTCATAGAACATTTCAGAGATTGAATTGTAGATCTTGCACCAAAAATCAACTAAAGCAGAAGTTCAGAACAGCAGTGTAATCAGGGAAAGATCACAACAGACAGTGTTTTAATCAGAGATCCTGCAGTACTGAAAGACAACGACACATCCAGAATATCAAACACTAGTCAGTTACAGGAGATGTTAACAAACCACACATTGTCAGCCTATCAATCCTGGGTGTGATTAACAGCAGTAGTAACAGCAGAATCCAAACGCTGCACTAACGTGTGAATTCGCTGATGTGTCAGTAGATGAGATGATCGAGTGTATCCCTTCCCACACACAGAGCAAGGGAACGGCTTCTCTCCAGTGTGAGAGAGTTCATGTAAATGCAGGCTGCCAGACTGAGTAAATCCCTTCCCACACTTGGGGCAGGTGAATGGTCTCTCCCCAGTGTGAGTGCGTTGGTGTGCAGTGAGGGTGGATGACTGCCTGAATGTCTTTCCACAGTGAGTGCAGCTGAATGGCTTCTCCTCACTGTGAATTCGCTGATGTGACCGAAGGCTGGATGAGTTTGTTAGTTCTTTCCCACACACTGAGCAGGTGAACGGCCTCTCTCCAGTGTGAACTCGCTGGTGTGCACTGAGATTGGATGAAGACCTGAACCTTTTCCCACAGGAAGTGCAGGTGAATGGCCGCTCTTCAGTATGAACTCTCTGATGTGACAGCAGGTTCGATGACAAAGCAAATGACTTCCCACACAAAGAGCAGGTGAATGGCCTCTCCCCAGTGTGAGTTCGCTGGTGTGACTGGAGGCCCGACAACTGAGTGAATCCTTTCCCACACTCCGAGCAGCTGAATGGTTTCTCCCCAGTGTGCACTCGCTGGTGCACAATGAGGTTCGACGAACACGAAAATCTCTTTCCACAGTGAGTGCAGCTGAAAGGTCTCTCTTCAGTGTGAACCCGACGATGTAACAGCAGCTGGGAGGACACAGTGAATCCCTTACCACACTCTGAACAAATAAATGGCTTCTCTCCTGAGTGACTGTGTCGATGGTTTTCTAGCTGGTATGGATAATAGAATCCTTTCCCACAATCCTCACATTTCCACGGTTTCTCCATGGTATCATCCCCAATGTGACTGCGTCGATGGCGTTCCAGCCGTGATGGATAATTGAATGCTTTCCCACAGTCCTCACATTTCCATGGTTTATCCATGATATCCTTGTGTCTCCAGTTTGGACAATCAATGGAAGCCCGGATCTCACACACTGGTCTCTCCCCACTGGGAATGGGGAGATTTTTTTCAGGCTGAATCACTGGTTAAAGTTCTTTAAAAAGTCAGGAGACTGGAGCACACCATTTGGGCAGGTGTGGGTGATGTTCTCGATCTGTTTCCAGTCACACAGATGTTTGAAATCTTCTTCCTCAAACACAATTTCTCCTTTTATATTCAAAAGCCAATGATGTGTAAGTTATGCTGAATCTACTGAATCTTTCAGATCCTGATGTGAAGTTTACTTTCTGTGAATCCTCTCCTTATAACCTGGAAAAGAAGCATAAAACAAATTCAGGACAAACAATTCTAGTTATTACATCAAAGATATCCTCTCCCTTTCTGTCAAAGCTGTAAATCCTGACCCACACCTTCTCCCTCGGCTGAAGTTCAAACTTAGTTCCAGCATTTATTTTCTCCAGCCACAGTTTTCACCCTCCCTGTACTATGGGGTTAGAAGGGAGGGAGGGTGTGACACTGAAGGGAACCAGTCCTTGAAAAAGAGCGATCTTGTGTTCGAGAAATTAAAAAGACTCATCACTTAATGTGTTTAAACACAAAGTGAATTTATTTCACATTCATCCATAATATCAGCATCTGTGACTGGACTGAACTCAATTAACCCCAACATAAACAGAACATAATGACCATTAGTCAGTGCCAGATGTGATTAACTAAAAAATCCAATCACTGTTGTTACTTGTGAATTTGTTGGTGTCTCAGGATATCTGACTGAATTCCCTGTCCACACATACAGCAGCTGAATAGGGCTCTCATCAGTATGAGTATGCTGGTGTCCAGTGAGTTTATCTGATCAACTGTCACACAGTGGAAGCAGCTGTTTGATCTCTGGTAAGTTCATGGGATATCAGGATCCCAGAACTTCTATAGCACTTTGTGAATTGGCTGGTGTCTCAGCAGGCAATATAACTGAGTGAATTTTCTCCCACACTGGGAACAAGCGAACGGCCTTACTCCTGCGTGAATGTACAGATGAGTTTCCAGTTTGAATGGGTAATTGAATTCTTTCCCATAGTCCCCACATTTTCACATGTTCTCCCTATTGTGTCTGCACGTGTGTGTAGACAGGTCAGATTATTGCCTCACTCACACACACAGCATGTGTATAGTTTTTCTCCACTGTGAATGTGACATAGCCTCCCATGTTCACAATTCAAGATAGCGTTCAGATCCTGAGAAATTGGATTACTCTTTTAGATTCTGATGGGATGTGTGGTTAAAGTTTCTGCCTGCAAGTTATTCTGATCCAGTATCTTATGCAACTGACCTAAAAAAAGGGAGTGATTGAGAAGCCACAAAATCAAAAAGGCAGGTTGTCAAATTGACAAATTAATTTGATCATTTGTCAGGTCAAAACTAGGAAATGGGAACATAAATATTGGTAGACTGTCACTGTTCTATGATCTCCTTCAGTGAAGAAACCCAGTTTCCAGGTCTGCACTTGCATATGACTCTGGCCCCCAAGGGAAGAAAGAAAATATTAGAGAGAGGGAGGAGTTCGAAGTTTGAGGAGATTTGTAGTTCAGGTTGTGGATTAGGCTGTTGACTTGCTCACTGAGATAGGAGTGACAGGGAGCAAAGGGTGAACATTTTAGGTGTCATTAACACAACAAGATGCTTGACAGAACTTGCCAAACTTACAATCTTGAATACAGAAGCAGCTGCATGGAAACATCATTGTTCCTAAGTTTCTCTCGGAGTTCACAGCTTGACTTGCCCAACACTCAGTTCAAGATACTTTGAAATTCTGCACATTAAAAAATTAGACTTTCAAAGTCATCGTCTTCAATCCCCATTGCAAACATCACACTCCAGCCACTGCTTCCTGTCAAAGGTGTGAGGCTAAACCGGGCCTCTTGAAAGTTTGGTGAATGATTTGCCTTCGAGATGAGCTTCCAACTTCATACCCACACTATCATCTCAGGAAAAGTACCTAACTCTACCCCACCTCAGCTCATCTGCTTCTGAAAATTACATGATGCATTTGTCACTACTCAGTTTGATTTTTCTGTCATATGCTTGACAGCCTACAACATACTATTCCCCATAAATCTCAGATCATCCAGCTCATGCCCGAAACGTCAATTCTCCTGCTCCTGACCTGCTGCGCTTTTCCAGCAATACATTTTCAGCTCTGATCTCCAGCATCTGCAGTCCTCACTTTCTCCCAGGTATCTGAAGCCTGGAACTGGTAGTTAGGGCTGGGAAATAAAAAAAAAGGATGGTTGAGGAATGCAGTCGAACATTCACAGCAAACTACATTCCATTCACATCGGGAGGGTAAGTTAGAGATTAGAAAGACTCAACCACAAAATTACAGTAAAATATTCCTGGAGGAAAAAGGTTCCTGTCTGGAAATGTTCGCCCTCTCCCACCCTGCAAAAGGAGTTTCCAGGAGCTATCAGGCAGTGCAGGACAGTAACACACCAACATTCTCTCTTCCTGCTTCCCAACCATCAGCACGCATGCTTCCCGACTGCCTGTTCTCATTGGCCTGCATATGTGCATGTTCACAGCCGTGATTGGTACTGCACCTGAGCAGTGACTCCCCCAGTGAGAATCGGTCAGTCACCCTCACAGTGCATTCTGGGTAAAATGTATGTCATTAATAACTGATATATCCCCAGATTGCATAATTATACATAAAATTAAACACAAACAGGCATAAAAATTGCTGAAGGGAAACTGGACTCAAAAGATTCATTCTATTTTCTCTAACCGGGTGCTGACCCATATGTTGTGTTTCTCCAGCTCTCTTTGTTTTTGTTTCCTCTTTCTTAGCATTTCAGGATCTGGGAAAGAAACGTCTGTCCATCAACTAGTCTCCATTTCTTGCGAGGAAATTTGCTGCCGAAGGTGGAATGGCCGAGAAAGCCAAATGGGATTGAATGCTGCCTCATTCCGTCAACAAGCAGGAGACTGGAAGAACACAGCAAGCCAACAGCATCAGCTGATGGAGAAGTCAACGTTTGGGTGTAACTCTTCTTCAGATCTGCATTGGGGGTAAAGGGAGCTGCAGATAAAGGAGGTTGTGGGGTACAGTGGTGAGGTGAACACAGGCAGAGGGTTACGGCCTGGGTGATCGATGGGAGGAATAAATCCAATTGTTAGCTGGAAGGAAAGGTTGGTCAGAGGAATGGAAGGGAGGAATCAGGGGCTAGGAAAGGAGTTTATTTGAAATTGGAGAACTCAGTCACCAGAACATTACTGCGCACATGCTAGAAGGTCTCAGCAGACTATCTGCTTGGAGAATACATGATGCACCTCGTGGAAGCTGAATGTGACCTCAGTAATTCTGAGTCTTAACGTCTCGCAGACCTGGGACAGAGCTTTCTGCAGTGAAGGTGTAGGACACCATGAAGCAGGATGAATGTACGTGAACCGGAATATTCACACTCTCTTTATTGATACATCCGAGTTATAGAGTCACAGAGATGTACTGCACGGAAACAGACCCTTCGGCCCAACTTATCCATGCCAACCAGATATCCCAACGCAATCTAATTCCACCAGCCAGCACCCAGCCCATATCCCTCCAAACCTTTCCTATTCATATACCCATCCAGATGCCTTTTAAATATTGCAAATGTACTAGCCTCCACCACTTCCTCTGGCAGCTCATTCCATACACATAACATTTTCTGCATGAAAACGTTACCCCTTAGGTATCTTTTATATCTTAACCCTCTCACCCTAAACCTATGCCCTCTAGTTCTGGACTTCCCACCCCAGGGAAAAGACTTTGTCTATTTATCCTATCCATGCCCATTATAATTTTATAAACTTCGATAAGGTCACCCCTCAGCCTCCGATGCTCCAAGGAAAACAGCCCTGGTCGATTCAACCTCTTCCTATAGCTTAAAACCTCCAACCCTGGCAACATCCTTGTAAATCTTGTTTGAACCCTTTCAAGTTTTGCAACATCTTCCGACAGGAAGGAGACCAGAATTGCACGCAATATTCCAACAGTGGCCTAACCAATGTCCTGTACAGCCACAACATGACCTCCCCACACCTGTACTCAATACTCTGACCAATAAACAAAAGCATACTAAATTCCTTCTTCACTATCCTATCTACCTGCGACTCTTCTTTCAGGAAGCTATGAACCCACATTCCAAGGTCTCTTTGTTCAGCAACACTCCCTCGGACCTTATCATTAGGTGCATAAGATTTGCTTTCCCAAAATGCAGCATCTCACATTTATCAAAATTAAATTCCATCTGCCCCTCCTCAGCCCACTGGCCTATCAGATCAAGATCCTGCTGTAATCTGAGGTAAACTTCTTCACTGTCCACTACACCTCCAATTCTTGTGGCATCTGCAAACTTACTAACTATACCTCTTATGTTCACATCCAAATCATTTATATAAATGATGAAAAGTAGTGGACCCAGCACTGATCCTTGTGACATTCCACTGGTCACAGGCCTCTAATCTGAAAAACAACCCTCCACTACCACCCTCTGTCTTCTACCTTGAGCCAGTTCTGTATCCAAATGGCTAGTTCTCCCTGTATTCCATTAGCTCTAACCTTGCTAACCAGTCTGCCATGGGGAACCTTGTTAAACGCCTTACTGAAGGCCATATAGATCACATCTACTACTCTGCCCTCATCAATCCTCTTTGTTACTTCTTCAAAAAACCATATCATGTTTGTGAGACACGGTTTCACACACACAAAGCCATGTTGACTCTCCCTAATCAGTCCGTGCCTTTCCAAATACATGTACATCCTCTCCCTCAGGATTCCCTCCAACAATTTGCCCACCACCGACGTCAGCCTCACCTGGTCTATAGTTCCCTGGCTTGTCCACTTTTCTTAAACAGTGGGACCACATCAGTCAACCTCCAGTCTTCCGGCACCTCACCTGTGACTATTGATGACACAAATATCTCACTAAGAGGCCCAGCAATCACTTCCCTACCTTCTCACAGAGTTCTCGGGTACACCTGATCAGGTCCTGGGGATTTATCCACTTTTATGCATTTCAAGACATCCAGCACTCCTCCTCTGTAATATGGACATTTTTCAAGATGTCACCATCTATTCCCTCTTCCACAATAAATACTGATACAAAATACTCATTTAGTATCTCCCACATTTTATGCGGCTCCACATAAAGGCTGCCTTGCAGATCATTGAGGGGCCCTATTCTAGTTGGTGAGCATTTCCAGCATTTTCTCTCATTGCAGACTTCCACCTCTCACATCTTTTTTGCTTGTGCATGTTTCAGGGATTGCTCTTAGAAATGACTGCAGAAGCACAGGCGGGCAGATATATGTTGGATGAAAAAGACAGTCTCTTGCATGTGAGATTTTATTTAATTGTATCAGTTTGAGGTGGAGATGGAGGAAAAGTTGCTGATTTTCAAAAATAATCCAACTAAACAACTTCCACTGTGGTACTGTTAGAGGAGACAAGTTTTGAGAGATATCGAGTTATTGAATAGGCATTATCCATGCCGAGTGAAAGAAATATTATGTTAGATGGAGGGAGCACTGGTACCTGGTCAAGGTTGTCCACACCCAGATTAGCAACCCCTGGAGCTCCATTTGCACCGAGCCCAGGAAATTCCTTATCTACTGAATTAGAGTCAAAGTATTTATACAAAGTGAACTCAAGAGAAACATTTGTCTTTCCTGGACTGAGAATGAAAGGCTTTGGAGTGGCTGGTTATTGAAGATCGAAGGGCAGTGAGCTGGAAATTGTACTCTGTTCCCCCTCTGTCTCCAAAGATAATGCCTGACCTACTGAGGATTTACAGCACTCTTACTTTCTTGCAGACTTTTCTTACTGCAACACATTCTTGCGTCTGTTGGAGGAATTGCTCCCAGAACCCAGTCTCGAATCATAGGCAGATCAATTAAAGAGCTGTTTTACATCCGGGAGATGGTTGGATGCAGAGGTTGGTCCGAGGCCTCCTGTGAGAGTCACTTTTTGTTATTTCCTTTTCATCCAGAGTGGAGTGCGAGGAGAAGCTGCTGGATTAAACCCCCAGCACTGCTGAGACTGATCGGCTCCAATAACTTCCAATGAGAGGCTTTTAAGGGAAGTATTCCCAAGATTAGTTGCTAAACTCAAGTTGTGTGTCCAAAGTTCAGGATTTGTTTTAAGACAAGGTATTTCTCAAGAATAGTTCTAATCTAATTTTATTACTGAGGCACATCCAAGTCTAAAGAGGCCAGCATTCACTGCTGTGCTGCTGTGACAGTTCTCCCACAGTGCTGCTCAATAAGGAGTTACAGGACTATCAGACAGCAGTCAAAACAGCAACATGTATCCACAAGAGGACAGTTTGTGTCTGGAGGCGAGTTTACAGCTAATGGTTTCCTACACACGTTGGTCTTGATGTTCTTCAAGGGAGAATCTGTCAGTGTTATTTCTGTGATGTAGATGAGGAAACCATGAATTGATATATCCCACTGCTCTCACTGTCTCCCCTCCTATTGAGGGCTGAGTCTGTGAAGGCCCAGGACAGGCAGTAGATTGCCATCCTTGAAGTACATTCATGAACTAGTTGAGTTTTCATGATAATTCAGTAACGTTATTTCTGAGTGTCTTTCACACAAATTACCATATTCAAGCAACTCCATTTCAGAATTTCCTTTACTGTCTTAAACAATTGTCTTTCTCATACTCACCTTTTCCTAATTTAAATTTGTTTTACAGAGAATAACAGTGCCACATTTATCAGCAAGAATTCCAAACAAACATCCCATCAAGATCTGACATGAGTCAGTTCATCAGGACTTGAAAACCATTGCATTGTCAATATCTGTCTGTTCTGTCTTTGGGAAAAGATTTCCAACATCAATGTGACTGAAAACATTAAGGTACATCCATCCATGTGAATATTCCAGTGAACGGACTGTGGACAGGTCTTGAGCCAATACCACAGCTTAAAATAACATCACTCTATTCACAGTGGGGAGAAACTGTATCCCTGTCTTGTGTATCCCTGTCTTATGTATGGGTGAGGAGTCAGCTGATTATCCAGTTTGGAGAGACATGAGGATAACTGCACCACAGAGAAACCGTGGAAATGTGGGGACTGTGGGAAGAGTTTCAAATACCCATCCCAGCCTGAAGCTCATCGACACACTCACCACTGGGGAGAGGTCGTATACCTGTTGTGTGTGTGGGAAGGGATTCACTCAGTCGTTTGACCTTCTGAAACCTGAACATACACACATTGGGGCGAGGCCATTCACTTGCTCCGAGTTTGGGAAGCGATTCAGTGACTCATCCAACCTCCTGACACACCAATGAGTTCACATTGGAGACAGGCCATTCCCCAGCTCCAAGTGTGGCAAGACAGTTCCTGTTATCCGACCTCAGTGCACGCCAACTGGTTCACACTGTTGAAAGACCTTTCCAATGTTCGCACTGTGACAACTTTAACTGCAGACATGAAGTGCTGACACATGAACACAGTCACACTAGTGAGAAGCCATCCCCATGCTCCAAATGTCAGAAACAATTTGACCATTCAAAAAAACCTTCTGAGGCACAAGCTAGTCTACACTAGTGAGAAGTTGTTACCTGCTCCCTCGTGGGAAAGGAGTTACTCTGTCATCCCACCTGCTGAGATACCAGCCAGCTCACAACTGACTGCAGAGCAGCTGTCTGTTGCTGCTGTTCTTTGTAAAGCTTTGAGTTATCCATCCCCCAGAGGACTGGGTAATCGATATGACGGAGAATTGATCCATCCACTGGAGAGCAGGAAGCAGGTGCAGTGGAACAGAAAAATATCTACTGCTTATGATGTGTCATGGAGAAGCAAGCAGAGAGACACAGAGTGAGAAGGAGTGACTGTGACTTTGATTTATCACATTTTCATTCATTCATTCAAACTGTGACCCATTGCAGCCAGAGCTGGGCCTCCACACACACACTGACACGGAGAGACACAAAACCATATTCATAGACACACATACACCCAGACAGAGAGAACACATAGACAGGTTACATCAACAGACACAGAAAAACAAACAGAGACAGGCACGCAGAGAGAGACACAAACACAGACACACACACGTAGACACTCACAAAAACATCCATATAGAGATACACTGTCCCACAGCATATCTCCACGGTTGAACTCAAGTTCATTTGTACAATAAACTTGATAACTTGCACAATAGATTTGTGTAATTACCGTTCATTTGTGAAATGGTTTGTTGCATTTGTAGATTTCTCAGAAACTCAAAGTAAACCTGCTGATTTTGGATTAGATGAGAGATTAGATTCCCTACAGTGTGGAAACAGGCCCTTCGGCCCAACCAATCCACACCGACCCTCCGAAGAATAACCCACCCAGACCCATTTCCCTTTGACTAATGCACCTAAAACTATGGGCAATTTACCTGACCTGCACATCTTTGGACTGTGGGAGGAAACCGGAGCACCCAGAGGAAACTCATGCAGACATGAGGAGAATGTGAAAACTCCACACAGTCAGTCGCTCGAAGCTGGAACTGAACCTGGGACCCTGGTGCTGTGATGCACTGAGCGTGACTTGTTCACTTCAGTCCCACTTATACCTTGTGTTGATCTGTGTGAAAAATTCTGTTGTCCCTTGTGAAATAAATATGTTCATTGTTTGCAGAAGCCTGTGTTCTGCTGTCTAAATGAATCTGAGTTGTGGCTGCTGCTAGTTTGAAGCTACAGTAGCTTTGTCTTGGTGTGGATTTCAAGTCTGAGATGAAGTGGGAGAAGGACAGGGACAAACAGAGGCAGTCTGGACTAAACTATTCAGCTGCTTTTTCCCCTCACATCACTTCCTTTCCTCTTCGAATCTCACAAATATGCCTCTTGGTGTGGTCCATACCTGGGGAAGGTTTGCTCCAGTAAACAGAGCTGGGAGACAACTGGATGAGTTGAGATTTGGGTGGAGACGGGTCATTGAGTGACAGACCTGAAAGTATTTGAAGTAGCTCCTTGCAGCCATTGTTCCTTTTGCCATGTGGACAGGCAAAGAGAGCAGTATCAGAGATTTCTGTCTGTCTCTACATCTGTGTAAGAATGTGTGTGGGTATTGTTGGAATCTCAATGTTAGTTTTGATCCATTAACCTACCACACCCTACCCTCTCCCTGAAGCAAATCCCAGAAGCAGGGTCTGGCCCTCCTGGAAATGAGAAAGCGTGAGAAACTAGTGAGGGAGCTAGGACCCCAACTACAACAGTGAATATCGCTTCTCCAGTCTCTCCATAACTCCTGTATGTTTCTCTGACTTCTTTTCACTTTTCTTGCTCTCTCTCTCTCTACCTCTCTTTTATTTGCGCTCTCTTACTTTGTCTCGTTCCTTTGTATTTCTAACTTTTACCGCTTTCTGCCTTTGTCTCTGTTCATTCTCACACCTTATTTTTGTAATCCCATTTCTTTTTCATGCCGTTTTCTTTGGTTTCATTCTCTACCTCATCTTTCTGCCTTTATCTCTGTTCTTGCTCACAGTTTACATTTTACCTCTTCTTGTTTCCTCTCTTTTTCCTAATTTGTATTACCTTGTCTCTTTTTTCACTGTGTCTTTACAGATCTCTACCAGGTTCTGCAGCCCCTCTACAAATTATACATCCCCAAAATGATGCAGTCCTCCCACCAAGTTGTGTGTCCCTACCAAATTTTGTAGTCCCACAATATTGCACCCTCTCTTTCCCTCAGATGTTTGCACACCCTCTAACATTGGTTCTTCTCCTGAACCACAGTTTGTGTGGCCCCATCCAATTTTGCAAACCCACAAATCTTGCTGAATTTGTGCTAAATTATACATCCTCAATGCTACATTCCGTCCAAAAATGGACATCCCATTTTGTCTCCCCAAAACTTGGACGTGCACCTCTCAACTGTTGCAGCGCTCCAAATATTGTGCCCTAAATAGTGTGCAGCACCCTGACTTTACACGCCCCAGTTTTGTGCCACCAATCTTGTGCAAACTCCTCCAGTTTTGCACCCCCTAATATTATTCTCTCTTGCTGCCCCAGAATGTCCCCACTAAATTATGCACTGCCTCATTTTGCTGCTCTCCATGTCTTCCTCAGCCCCAATTACACAATACCCAATATTTTGCTGAGTGCCCCAAAAGTTTTACACATTCTCCCAAATTTTGCACACCCCCAAGATTTGTGCCGCTGCCAAATTTTGGACTGCTAAAATTTTTTTTTCTATATTCATTCATGAGATGAGGACATTGCTGGCTGGGCAGCATCTACTGCCTACCCCTAATCTCAGACAGCAGTTAAGAGGCAACCATATTGTTTTGGGTCTGGAGTCACATATAGGCCAAACCACGTAAGATGGCAGTTTCCTTCCCTAAAGGACATTAGTGAACCAGATGGGTTTTTCCTGACAATATCACTAGATCTTTAACTCCAGTTAATTACTGAATTCAAATTCCACTATCTATCGTGGCAGAATTCAAACCCAGGTCCCCAGTCCAGCGGTAACACCACTAGGCCATCGCCTCCCCATTATATTCTGTAGTTGCAGCCCCCTTACCATTTTATGAACACCCAAACTTGCATCCCCCAACCCAGGTTTTGCAGGCCTCCCCAAATGATGCACCTCCACAAAACTACATCCACCCCAATTATACAGCCATCCCTCCAATTTTGTGCCACCATAATTTGTAACCCCCCCATCAAGTATTTTGCAAGTCTTCAAGATCCCCCTATTTTTGTGCCTCAAAATTTTACACTTCCCCAAATGTTGTCCCCACCTCAGATTTTTACTCCCCCCAATAATTTTTGACCTTTCCTCAAACATTATCCCTCCCCCATATATTTGTGCCATTCCGAAATTACACCCTCCCCACATTTTGGATGCAAAACTGGAGGGAGTGGCACCACACTCCCCTTTTCTCCTCCAAGTTTCAATTTTGCCCCCACCCTCCAATATTTAAACTACCCCAAACACCTCAATAAAATTCCAATCTCTAACACACTCCCATGCATCTATGACTCTGTACATACATCACCTCAAACCCCTTAATTAGATTTTAGTCTGTAACTCACTCCCAGGTATCCATTAGTCTGTATAAAAACCAGCCTGAATCCCTGGATTAGATTCTAGTCTGTAACTCACTCGTGATTTTGTTATCATCTATATAAAACAACTCAAAATTCCTCAATTAGATTTGACTATAACACACTCTCCAGTATGCTCTAAATAAAATCCTTGTCCCCTTGAATAGATTTCAGTTTGTAATTCATTCCCTGTTGTGTTATGCTTTAAATAAATTCACTGAGACCATCAATGAGATTCCAGCCAGTAGAAACTGAATAACTGAATGTTAAACTGGGAGCAGGAAAAGAGAGAGCTGCAATTTAGTTTCTGCTACATTCTGTTTCTCCAAACAAATAATTTTATGAAGTGCAGAGGTTCAATAAGGCAGCCCACTACCACTTTCTCAAGGGCTGATAGGAATGGGGGAGAAATGCTGATCCAGACAGTGATGCTCTCATCCCCAGAACAAATGAAAAAATACAATGCCTTTGCCCTCATTATCAACTGCTACTGCCACAGTCTAATTCAATGTGATGTGATTCCTATCCCAGGACACTCACTCCCTTCTGTATCTGAATCCTGCAACATCTCCCCATTTAAATTAAAAGATCTCTATACATTCTTCCTGATAAACATCATACTCTCCACTCTGTACCACATCAGACAATGTTTTACCCACTCACTGACCATCTCTACATTGCTCAGTTTGTATACCCTTTACATCTTCGTCACGACTTATCTTCCAAATGATTTTCAGCAAGAAAATGTTCAATTTTTAAATCAAAGACTGACCTGAACTGATCCTGTTGGAAATCCAAATGGCCTTCTGTTGCTCTCTGTCCCTTGGTCAGCGTGTTTCTGTCTGTTTCTCTCTCCTCTTCTAGAATATCTGTAATTGCCACTTTCATCCATCGGCCTTCTTGAATTGGTTCATTGTGAGCATGTCCCCTGTACAATCACAGCAAGACTTCCTCACTTCCCTAGTCCCAAGCCGTGGTAATAACTGGCAACCCATTAGTTGTTCTATTAATAGTTGGTGACACCATGACATTAGGTTTTCGTGAATCGTGTTCAACAATCTGAAAAATAATGTTTAATAACTTAAGTTCAAGGGTAAAGGACTACACACACACATACACGCGCACATATATTTATTAGGAGCATCGAATGACAAAATAATATTAGAATTTTCAAACATTAAAGCTCCATGAAATAATCCATGGATGTCAGATTAACACAGGACATTAACACAGCTGTGTCAGGATCAAGGCTTACCTCCCCATGAAACCTGACAGATTGTATCACATATTGTGTTGGAATCAAATGTTATTTGTGGGAGCAGGCCATGACACATGGGATAGGATGACTGCATGGGTGGATATTAAGGACCAGGAATTTAATAGAGAATCAGAACAGAAGAGAGAGAATCAAATAAAGAACTTGGAGTTGAATTTGTGGAGTGGTCCCATTCTTATTGAGAATGTTTGACCAGTGACGTTTTGATGCTATCGTCTCAATGGCAAGAATTCAAGGATAAATCTTTGTATGTTTGTGTGTGTATCCAATGCAATTTTTTACTGTACCAGGGTGTGGTTGATGGGGACACTGGAGAGCAACTTTACTTTCTTTCCATACCAATGCTATCCCAGTCCTGGAATTGCTTGATGAGGATACAGTAAAGGGAGCTTTACTCTGTATCTAATACCATGTTTACATTACCTGGGAGTGTTTGATGGGGCTATGTGGGGGATTTTTGCTTTGGAACGCAGGAACAGGGGTAGGCCATTCAGCCCTCAAGCCTTTCTCCATCCTTCAATGGAATTATGACTGACCTGTAGCCTATTGGCCTGACCCCAATACCTTCCTCTGGCTCATATCCCTTTACGTAGCAAAAACTTATCTATCTCAGATTTAAATTAACAACTTACCCAGCACCCTGCCATTCGTGGAAGAGAATTCCAACATCTACCATCCTTTGTGTGTCAAAGTACCTCCTCAATGCTCAGACTCTGCTCCCTCATTCTCAAGTCTTCAACAAGTGGAAATAGTTTATCTTTATCAACCCTGTCTTGTCCTATTAAGAACTTAAAGTCTTCAATCAGATCAGCTCTTAACCTTCTAAATTCTCCAGATAACACTGCTCATTTGTATAATCCCTCCTCAGAACATAATCGTGATGTCTATTTATAAACCATCCCAAAACCTCAATAAGATTCCAATCTGTTACACACTCCCACGTATCTGTTATTCTACATATAAACCACATTGAAATCTAATAGAGGTTCAATCGGTAACTCACCCCTTCAATCCAGTTATTCTAAATCTAAACCACCTCTAACACTTTGATTAGATTCTAGTCTGTAACTCACACCTGAGTATGTTATTCTATGTATATGACACAAACGCCTCGATTAGATTCCAACTAGTAACTCAGTCATGTGATTCTATAATTCTCTATATAAACGAGCTCAAACCCCTCAGTTAGATTCTAATCTGCAACTCACTTACATGCATCTGTTATTCTAAGTATGAACCACCACAAACCTCTCGATAAGCTTCCAATCTGTAAGTCACTTCCATGTATCTGTGACTCTGTACGTAAACCAGTCTGAATCCCTCAATTAGATTTCAGTCTGCAATGCTCTCCTGTGTATCTGGTATTCTACATACAATCAACCCCGAACCCTTCAGATTCCAGTTTCTAACTCATTCCAGGTTATCTACTTTTCTAGATAAAAAGCATGACCAATCCCCCCAATTAGATTCCAGTCTGTAACAACCACCCCAACCCCTTAATTACATTCAAGATAGTAACCCACTCTTGGGTATCTGTGACTCTGGACACAAACCACCTCAAACCCCTCAACTACATTCAATGCTGTAACCCTCAGACTTGAGTATTTGTTATTCTGTATAAACACCACACATCCCCTGGATTAGATTCCTGTCTGTGCATTGGACTAGAATTAATCTGACCACTCCATCGTACCTGTAACACTGTATATAAATTATTCCAAATCCCTCCATTAGATTTCTGACTGTAAATCAACTCCCCTGTGGGGCTGCTGGTGACGTCAGGATGGGGATACTTGACAGTGAGTTTAACTGTGTCTCTCTCCTCAGACTATACCTGCCCCTCACATTATGGATTGGGACATTATCATGTGAACTTTACTTTGTCCCAGATGCAATGTCTGATCAGTCTAGGGAGTGGTTGATGGGGACAGGGCTGGGAATCTTTACTTTGGGGCAGAGGAACAGAAGGCCATTCAGCTCCTTGAGACTAGAATCTGATCGAGGGGATCGGGGTAGTTTAAGCGTAGGCAATATTGCGGCACGAGGAATTCATAATTACTCAAGATCTGAAGTCCCAAATATAGGTTTTCCGGAGCCGCAGGGAGCCCCGGCTGCTTCCCTGAAACATTCACCGGGTATCGGCCGCCATCTTGGTTCACCGGGGGGAGGCGGGGGTCAGCGCGGTGACGTCACCGTATGTGGGCGGTGTCATGTGTCGCCTCGCCCCGCCCCCCTCCATCCCGGCTCTCCACAAACCTGAGCTCTGGGGGTTTGTTTGGTTACTTCTGGTAGGAGGGAGGGCTTACTGCGGGAAAAGGGCAAATATGAAGGGGAGCTAAAGCTGGTTGTGATATAAAAAAAGCAGCAATCCCAGCAGAATTCAACTCCTGTAACCCCCGGAAATTTACAGGACTCTCAGCAGCTGGAGACCTTACTGAATCCTTCCGTCACTTGGAGCAGGGGAATGGTCTGTCCCCTGTGTGACTGCACCATTGGGTGGGTAGCTCAAGTGGGAAACTGTATTCCTGTCATTGTCCTGATACTTCCACAGGATCTACATAGTGTAGGTATGTTTTATCTCTCGACTTGATGGTCAGATTAATTCTAGTCCAATGCACAGAACATTGAATAATGCACAAAGTCATTTCAAGTTAAAGCTCTTTACATAGTCAGAACATTCGCACTCAAGCTGTGTAACTGCAAGACCATATGTATTACAAATAGGAGTAGGCCACTGGGCCATTCCTGATGAAGGGCTTATGCCCAAATGTCAATTCTCCTGCTCCTTGGATGATGCCTAACTAGCTATGCTTTTCTACAACCACATTCTTCAACTCTGATCTCCAGCATCTGCAGTCCTCACTTCCTCCACTGGGCCATTTAAGCCTGTTCTGCCATTCAATAAATTGTGACCGATCTTATGTTCCTAATGTCCTCTTTCAGCACATTTCCTGTAATCCTTGTAAAATAACTCCACTAAGGCCAGTATCCTGTCACCAAGTCACCCTTTATTAACATGGGCATAGTATTTGACATTGGTCTAGCTCCCTCAGCATTTACTCTTAGAGTAAACAGAACCTCTGGCAAGCCTGTTTGCATCTGTCAGCCCCAATCAAGGAACTCATATTCTATGAGGTCCATCTCAAACTGTCCATTTTGGCCTTAAATATGCACATGGACTCTGCCCTCGCAGTTCTGTGGCAAGGAGTTCCACCTGTCTGACAGAAGGAATTCCTCCTCATTTCACTTTAAATTGGAGCTCTTTATTCAGATACTATGCCTTCTAGTCCTAGACACTCCCATGAGGAGGGAACATCCTCTCAGCATTTACTCTGCAAAGCCCCGAAAGAATCCAATTTGTCTCAATGAGATCACCTCTCATTGTTCGAAATTCAAATCAGTACTGTCGCACTCACTCAATCTGTGTCACTGCTTAAAGCTCTTCCACAGTTAGTGCACTGTGTTGGAACCCTTGCTGATTACCTAAAAATAATTTTTGGTTTGAATCTGAGAGCTAAATGGGGTCTTCTGGACTGTGAGCAGCAGCTTGTGTTAAAAAGAATAAACAAGCTGTTGTTTGTTTTTGAGGCCAGGTCTGAAAGTTAATTGCAGGTTCGTTCTTAATCAAAAATTCTACTAGACTCTTTCACTCTGGCGTGTGGCAGGGAGGCATAGCCAGACAGGAGCCATTTGGCCATTAATGAGGTCAGTATCTGGGAACTGGTGCCAGCAAATCTGAGAAAAACAAACAGAAGGGGGGGGCTAGAGTTTTTTGACCTAGGATTTTCTGAGAAAAGGAGTTTGCCTATTGATGCCACAGCATGAAGCTTTGACAATCCTATGTTCCTGTAAAACAATGCATCATGGAAACTACTTAAGTAATCTGGTCAGTTTTTTTTAACAATTTTAATTGAACAATTAACTGTTTGTCTATCTGTCTTTGGTGTGAATGGGACTGAAACAAAGATGATTGGGTTAAATCATTGCTGTGTTCACTTAGTATGTGCAGCCTGTTCTTAAAAGGCTGTCGTGAGATTGATGGGAAAATTAGATTAGATTGGATTACTTACAGTGTGGAAACAGGCCCTTCGGCCCAACAAGTCCACACCGCCCCACCGAAGCTCAACCCACCCATACCCCTACATCTACCCCTTACCTAACACTACGGGCAATTTAGCATGGCCAATTCACCTGACCTGCACATCTTTGGACTGTGGGAGGAAACCGGAGCACCTGGAGGAGCTGGCTGCCAATGTCAAAAAGGCTGAGAGAATCGGTCAGAGAGTGAAGGGGGAGAACTGAGTGGGTGGGGGTGATTTGGAAATTGGGGGCATCTTCTCTACCCACCCCCACAGGCACTAAACCCTGGCTCGAGCTTTCATTCCCTCCCCCATTTCACTGCTTCCCCACCCCCTCCCCTCCTCTCCCCATCCCCTATCCATTCTCCCCCTTACCCCATTCACATCTCTCTCTCTTCTTCCCTCTCCTCTCCCTCCTCCATTTTATTCCTTTCTCATGCCTCTTTTCCACCTCCCCTCATTCTCTCCTGTCCATGCCCCAACCCCCTCTTGTTATGGATTATTTATTTATTTGTTTGGTATTTTCTTGTTATTTCAGTCTATTGTATCTAAATGAGGTTTCCATTGCTGCCCAGCTCTGATCATATGCTGCTGATTTCCCAGCTTTATCTTCCCATGGTCAGGAATTGTTTGTCATGCAGTGGAGCTCATTTCTGCTTCTGCGTTAATGTTTGTTCATTCATTTGTGGAATGGAAGCATTGCAGGCTGGCCAGCATTTATTGCTCGTCCCTAGTTGCCCTTTAGAAGGTAACAATGAGCTGCCTTCTTGAACCACTGTAGTCCACCCACTATGCCATTATGGAGGGAATTCCAGGATTTTGGCCCAGCAACAGCAAAGGAACAGCGATATATTTCCAAGTCAGGATGGTGAGTGGCTACAAGGGGAACTTGAAGGTGGTGGTTTACTCATATATTTGCTACCCTTATCCTTCTAGATGAAAGTAGTCGTGGATTTAGAAGATGCTGTCTGAAGATCATTGTTTACTTTCTGCAATACAGTTACACACTGCTGATACTGAGCATCGGTAGTAAAAGGAATGGATGCTCGTGGATGTGGTGCCAATCAAGTGGACTGCTTTGTCCTGGATGGTGACATACTTCTGGAGTATTGTTGGAGCTGCACTCATCCAGGCAAGTGGGGAGTATTCCATCACACTCCTGACTTGTGCTTTAGATTAGATTACTTACAGTGTGGAAACAGGCACTTCTGCCCAACCTCCTTGGTTGACGAGGGAGGTTGAATGTCTAGTAAAGAGGAAGAAGGAGGCTTACATAAGGTTGAGGAAACAAGGTTCAGACAGAGCAGTGGAGGGATACAGGATAGCCAGAAGGGACCTGAAGAAAGGGATTAGGAGAGCTAAGAGAGGGCATGAAAAATCCCTGGCGGATAGGATCAAGGATAACCCCAAGGCATTCTATGCGTATGTGAGAAACCTGAGAATGACGAGAACGAGGGTAGGTCCGATCAAGGACAGTGGTGGGAGACTGTGTATTGAGTCGGAAGAGATAGGAGAGGTCTTGAACAAGTACTTCTCTTCAGTATTTACGAACGAGAGGGACCGTATTGTTGAAGAGGAGAGTGTGAAACGGACTGATAAGCTAGAAGAGATACCTGTTAGGAAGGAAGATGTGTTGGACATTTTGAACAACTTGAGGATAGACAAGTCCCCCGGGCCTGACGGGATATATCCTAGGATTATGTGGGAAGCAAGAGAGGAAATTGCAGTACCGTTGGCAATGATCTTCTCGTCTTCACTGGCAACTGGGGTGGTACCAGGGGACTGGAGAGTAGCGAATGTTGTGCCCCTGTTCAAAAAAGGGAATAGGGATAACCCTGGGAATTACAGGCCAGTTAGTCTTACTTCTGTGGTAGGCAAAGTAATGGAAAGGGTACTGAGGGATAGGATTTACGAGTATCTGGAAAGACACTGCTTGATTAGGGACAGCCAGCACGGATTTGTGAAGGGTAGGTCTTGCCTTACAAGTCTTATTGAATTCTTTGAGGAGGTGACCAAGCATGTGGATGAGGGTAGAGCAGTGGATGTAGTGTACATGGATTTTAGTAAGGCATTTGATAAGGTTCCCCATGGTAGGCTTATGCGGAAAGTCAGGAGGCATGGGATAGAGGGAAATTTGGCCAATTGGATAGAAAACTGGCTAACCGGTCGAAGTCAGAAAGTGGTGGTAGATGGTAAATATTCAGCATGGAGTCCAGTTACAAGTGGAGTTCCGCAGGGATCAGTTCTGGGTCCTCTGCTGTTTGTAATTTTTATTAATGACTTAGAGGAGGGAGTCGAAGGGTGGGTCAGTAAATTTGCAGATGATACAAAGATAGGTGGAGTTGTGGACAGTGAGGAGGGCTGTTGTCGGCTGCAGAGGGACTTAGATATGATGCAGAGCTGGGCTGAGGAGTGGCAGATGGAGTTCAACCCTGCCAAGTGTGAGGTTGTCCATTTTGGAAGAACAAATAAGAATGCGGAATACAGGGTTAATGGTAGGGTTCTTGGTCAGGTGGAGGAACAGAGGGATCTTGGGGTCTATGTACATAGATCTTTGAAGGTTGCCACTCAGGTGGATAGAGTTTGTAAGAAGGCCTATGGAGTATTATCGTTCATTAGCAAAGGGATTGAATTCAAGAGTCGTGAGGTGATGTTGCAGCTGTACAGGACTTTGGTTAGGCCACATTTGGAGTACTGTGTGCAGTTCTGGTCGCCTCACTTTAGGAAAGATGTGGAAGCTTTGGAGAGGGTGCAGAGAAGATTTACCAGGATGTTGCCTGGAATGGAGAGTAGGTCGTACGAGGATAGGTTGAGAGTTCTCGGCCTTTTCTCGTTGGAACGGCGAAGGATGAGGGATGACTTGATCGAGGTTTATAAGATGATCAGAGGAATAGATAGAGTAGACAGTCAGAAACTTTTTCCCCGGGTACAACAGAGTGTTACAAGGGGACATAAATTTAAGGTGAAGGGTGGAAGGTATAGGGGAGATGTCAGGGGTGGGTTCTTTACCCAGAGAGTGGTGGGGGCATGGAATGCGCTGCCCGAGGGAGTGGTAGAGTCAGATTCATTGGCGACCTTTAAGCGGCATTTGGATAGGTACATGGATGGGTGCTTAATCTAGGATAGAAGTTCGGCACAACATCGTGGGCCGAAGGGCCTGTTCTGTGCTGTATTGTTCTCTGTTCTATGTTCTAAGTCCACACCAACCCGGCAAAGCGCAACCCACCCATACCCCTACATTTACCCCTTCACCTAACACTACGGGCAATTTTAGCATGGCCAATTCACCTAACCTGCACATCCTTGGACTGTGGGAGCACCCGGAGGAAACCCACGCAGACACGGGGAGAATGTGCAAACTCCACACAGTCAGTCGCCTGAGGCGGGAATTGAACCCAGGTCTCTGGCGCTGTGAGGCAGCAGTGCTAACCACTTTGCCACCGTGTCACTTCATAGAATGGACAGGCCTTAGAGAGTCATGAAGTGAGATATTAGCTGCAGTATTCCTAGCGTATGACCTGCTCTTGTAGCCACTGTGTTTATGTGGGGTGTCCAGTTAAATTTCTGATCAATGATGACTCCTGGGAAGTTGATAGTGAGGGATGCAGTGATTGTAACACCACCATGTCAAGGATGGTGGTTAGATTGTCTCTTATTGATGATTGTTACAAAGTTTGGGGGAGGTGGGGGGTTGATGTCCCTCTGATAATTAAAACTGAAACACCCAGAAAGGAGCATTTAGCCTCATAATCTGATAAAGAAGCGTGATAATGGGTATAAACTACCTCTCACCCCCATAATCTGTTATAAAGGGGTAGTGAAATGAAATGAAATCCTTTCAATCATTCTACAGTTAACAAGCAACAATTTATTTATCTAACTTCAACAGTGAACAAATTAACAAATTCCAAAGAAACTGAACAGTTACTCCCTAACTATGACCTATTCCCTAACTTAACTAAATGGTGTTGGTCTGCTGTTTCAATAACACAGGTCCCATTTATATAAATCCAGGTAAAAAGAAAATAATAAATTAAAACTGAAACTCTCAAAATTCACAAAGACTGTGTCTCAGCTGATTCTACTGTCTAGGATGTTTTCTCTGTAATTCTTCTGTTCTGAATGGCTCTCTCCATTGAATTTTGGTGTCAGGAATATTCACTAAATGTGCTGAGTACCTTTGTGAATAGATGATTTTTATCCTGAGAACATGGAGATTTCTTATCTCTTCAGCAGTTATCTGTAAGAACAATAAGGTATTTATGGCAGGGGCTTTTAACATTCCAAACATAGACTGGGACTGTCATAGTGTTAAGGATTTAGATGGAGAGGAATTTGTTAAGAGTGTATAAGAAAATTTTCTGATTCAGTATGTGAATGTACCCACTACAGAAGGTGCAAAACTTGACCTACTCTTGAGAAATAAGGCAGGACAGGTGACTCAAGTGTCAATGAGGGAGCACTTTCAGGCCATCGACTATAATTCTATTAGTTTTTAAATAGTGATAGAAAAGGTTAGACCAATTTGTGTGATGTAGGTAAAATAGTGTTACTTCTGCAATCATAATTACTTATGCAAGGTAAATGCACTCACACCAGTGTATAATTGTTTCAAACAAGAGCTGAGTCAACAAGAATGAAAACTATGTGAAGAAAATATATAATTGGTTTTGTATTAACTAAAATGTGCATACAAGAATGAAATGTGCCTGCAAACAATGGTAGATGTTACAGACAAATAGATAAGGTGCTGTGAGTATGTAGGTTAAGCCAGATATGCTTGTACAAGCAGTAGTTATAAGCATCTGTTTCCCACTTCTGCAAAAACAAAAAAAAGACCCCAATTAAAAGGTCATAAGGATCAATATGGTTGGGGAAAGGGAGGAAATGGCACAGGTGGGGGAAGTAGATAGCAGTGAAGGAGGATATACCTAACAATGGGCCACAGCAGGATGGCCAAGTAAAACTTGCACAATGGCCAAGTAAAACTTGCACAAGGCCGGATAAGGCAGGAGATAAACAATAGTAATGGGCACCGGGTTTGGAGTAGTGAATCCTATATAAGATACGTGCTTGCTAAACTCTGGGTGTCTATTTCAGGCACCACGCTTGCAAGCATATAATAAACATACTGATTGCTTCAGATCTTGTCTTGACTGAAATTATTGAAGTGAGTGAGCTTCGTTTCTCACAATTGGGGGCCATTCAGGATATTCTTCCATCGTCAGGGAGAGTGGCTGGTCCTGAACACTGGGAAGACGCATCCCCTTCCCAATTGAGAAGTGGTCTCATGTCCTGGTTTGGTCCGCTCCCTTGGGTGACTGGTACGAATCCCGCAAGAGAGACATCTGAATCAGACAGTGAAAGGAGATCGATAGAAAATACGGCAAAAAGGGGCCAGGCAATTCTGTGCACAGACCAAGGTAAGAAAACTGACTTTTAAGTATGGTGTAGGTTTGCTCGCTGAGCTGTAGGTTTGATATCCAGACGTTTCGTTACCTGGCTAGGTAACATCGTCAGTGGAGACCTCCAAGTGAAGTGAAGCTGTTGTCTCCTGCTTTCTATTTATATCTTTCTCCTGGATGGGGTTCCTGGGGTTTGTGGTGATGTCATTTCCTGTTCGTTTTCTGAGGGGTTGATAGATGGTATCTAGATCTATGTGTTTGTTTATGGCGTTGTGGTTGGAGTGCCAGCCCTCTCGGAATTCTCTGGCATGTCTTTGCTTAGCCTGCCCCAGGATAGATGTGTTGTCCCAGTCGAAATGGTGGCTTTTTTTATCTGTGTGTAGGGCTACGAGGGAGAGAGGGTCGTGTCTTTTTGTGGCTAGCTGGTGTTCATGTATCCTGGTGGCTGACTTTCTGCCTGTTTGTCCTATGCAGTGTTTGTGGCAGTCCTTGCATAGAATTTTGTAGATGACGTTGATTTTGTCCATGGGACGTACTGGGTCTTTTAAATTTGTTAATTTTTGTTTGAGAGTGTTGGTGAGTTTGTGTGCTACTAGGATTCCGAGGGGTCTTAGTAGTCTGGCTGTCATTTCTGAAACAAACTCAAGAACAAACCACGACAAGCAGACCAAACACAGCCAGAAACCCTAACCACCTTACCATACATCAAAGAAGTTTCAGAAATGACAGCCAGACTACTAAAACCAAAGTATGGACCAAAGAACCAATCCTTCGTTCGGCTGTCTTCTGGCCAAAGTATGGTTCGGACGTGAATTGGGTATGTCAGTATTTGTATGTGAATAAAAAACAACCTTTTAGTCAAGAAGAGGTGGACTATGCGTCCTATTGGAAGGGCAGTTTGGGAATGATGGTAGTAAAGACAAGGGATTCCCCCTCTGCCCCATCCAGTCCCTGGGATCCTCTTGGCTGCTTTCCCTCCCCCCCTTACCATAAAATCAGATGAGGCGAAAATGGGGGAGGAGGAGAGACAGACAGACAGGGACAGGGAATGGATGACCCACAAGAGGAGGACGAAGGGGCAGTGGACGTGGATGTTGTTGTTCCCGACCCTCAATCCTCAACAAAAGAAAGGGAAGATAAACGAAACGTAGAGGAGGTCTCCGGAGTATCTAAACCAAAGTCTAAAGGGGCAAAACAAAAACAAAAAAAGGGGAAGAACGTAAAGACCTATCCCCTTCAGGAGGTACCAATAGAGGACAAAGAGATTGGGTTTGTAAGTGCCCCCCCCCCCCCCCCCCCCCCCCACCAGTGGGGAGGTCAGAACATTTAAAAAGGAGATGAAGGTCCTGGTTGAGGATCCGGTAGGGTGTCTGAACAAATTGATCAATTATTTGGGGTCCAGTCTGTATACATGGACTGAGTTAATGTCTATTTTGAATATACTATTTACTGGGGAATAAGGGGACTTATACGAGGAGCAGCCATTAAAATATGGGACAGGGAGCATCCCATTGGAGATGGGGATGCTGGACAGGGAGAGACGAAGTTTCCCCTCAGAGACCCCCAGTGGGAAAATCAAAACCCGGAGCAGAGAGAAGAAATGAGGGAATTGAAAGACCTGATTCTAAAAGGAATAAGAGAGGCAGTTCCGAAGTCACAGAATTTGACTAAAGCCTTCGAAGTTAGACAGGAGAAAGATGAGACTCCCCCAGCTTTCTTGCAAAGATTAAGAGACTCAATGCGGAAATACTCTGGAATGAACCTTAAGGACCCAGTGGCACAGGGTCCTTTGAAAGTACATTTTGTGACAAAGGCATGGCCAGACATACAGAGAAAGATACAGGAGATAGAAGGGTGGAGTGAAAAACCATTAGATGAATTATTAAGAGAGGCACAGAAAGTGTTTGTAAAGAGAGAGGTTGAGAGACAAAAACAGAAGGTGAAAATGATGGTAGGTACAGTTGATGAGGTCAGTAAGAAGAGAATAGAACCAGTATTGAGCAACCGGAGCGGTGGGTGGCAGCATGTAGGACAGAGAGAATGGGGGAAAGGGAGAGGGAGAGGGGGAGCATTTGATAGAGGGTTCGGGCGACAGAGAAGAAAGTCTCCACAAGCAGGATGTTATTATTGTGGAAAGATAGGGCATTTTAAGCAGGAGTGCCCTGATCTACAAAGGGAAGAAAGGGCAATTCCGCTTATGAATTTTGATGAAGAATATGGGTGTCAGGGGTTCCTGCCCTCGGGGGCCCACCAGGAACCCTTGATAAACTTGAAGGTGGGACCCTGTAGGGAAGAGGTAGTCTTCCTAGTAGATACGGGGGCAGCACGGTCATTGCTGAATTTAAAGCAAAAAAGTAGGAATGTCAACACAGTCAATAACTGTTTCCGGGGTAAAAGGGAAAGGATTTACTGTTCCAGTATTTGAACCTATGATGATAGAAATTCCTAAGGATACAGTCACAGGGGAACTGTTGTATCTCCCTGATATAGGACGTAAATAACTAGGGAGAGATTTAATTATCATCTAAGGACTGGAAATTGGAATTCAGGAAAAAGAATTAGTTGTACAAATGGCAATGTTGACAGAGGATGTGGAGAGACTGATAAACTATTATATGGGCTAGAGAAGGGAATCGTGGAAAAATACAGATCCCTCCCCTAGAAATAAGTTTAAAAAGGAAAGAGGACGTTGTCTGTGAGCAACAAAATCCCATTTCCATAGAAGGTAAACGAGGACTGCAGCCAGTGATTGAGGGACTGATTAGAGATGGACTGTTGGAGCCATGTATGTCTCCTTATAATACCCCAATTCTACCAGTGCGGAAATCCGATGGAACTTATCAATTGGTGCAGGATTTGAGAACATTAAATCGAATAGTACAGATCAGGCACCCAGGGTGCCAAACCCCTCTACGTTATTAAGTGAGATCCCTCATGACCACAAATGGTTTAGTGTGATAGATTTAAAGGATGCCTTTTGGGCTTGTCCCTTGGTGGAGGAAAGTAGGAATTTGTTTGCCTTTGAGTGGGAAGACCCCAAGACAGGACGGAAACAGCAATACCGGTGGACCGTGCTCCCACAGGAGTTTACGGAATCCCTGAATTTATTTGGACAGATGTTAGAACAAATATTGGAGAAATTTAGCAGCCCCAAGGTGTCTACCCTGTTGCAGACGACCTCTTAGTAATATGAAAAGAAGAGAAAGACTGGTAGAAGCCACTAACAAATTATTGAATTTCCTGGGTCAGCAGGGACTGCGAGTATCTAAAAACAAACTACAATATGTGGAGCGAGAAGTGAAATACTTGGGACATTTAATTCATGAGGGAAAGGTAAGCCCGGAACGGATAAAGGGAATACTGGGGATGCCACTGCCCAGGACTAAACAGGAGTTACATACATTTTTGGGTTTAATGGGATATTGCATAATGTGAATTGACTCTTATGCTCAAAAGACTAAGAAATTATATCTCAAACTATTAGAGGAGGAACCAAAATGTCTAAGTTGAGATGATGAGGAAAAAGAACTAGTTGAGAAACTCAAAAGAGATCTGATCCATGCCCCCGTGTTAGCATTACCTTCCCTAGATAAACCTTTCCACCTCTTTGCTACTATAGATAAGGGAGCAACTTTGGGAGTATTAACCCAGAGGTGGGGAGGAATGAAACAGCCAGTAGCATAACTTTCGAAGCTATTGGATCCAGTATCCCGAGGGTGACCTGAGTGTGTGCAGGCCATGGCTGCCACTGCACTGTTGGTGGAGGAAAGCAGAAAGCTTATATTTGGGGGAGCCCTAATACTAAGCACCCCACACCAAGTGAGAATGATCCTGAACCAAAAAGCTGGCAATGGTTGACAGACTCACGGATTCTGAAATATGAGGCAATATGAATAGAGAAGGATGATCTAGTGTTGATCAAGGACAATTGTTTAAATCCAGCTGCCTTTCTTTGGAAAGGGGAAGGAGAATCTCCTCAGAATCCAGAGCATGACTGCATTGACATTATAGAATACCAAACTAAGGTTCGCATGGACCTGAGAGATGTTCCGCTTCATGCAGGAGCCTGACTTTTTATTGACGGATCATCCCGGGTGACTGAAGGGAAAAGACATGGTCAGCTCAGACCTGCAAGCTCTATGTATTGGAAAGAGCCCTTAGGGCGTTAGAAAATAAAGAGGGAACAGTATACACTGACTCTAAATATGCATTTAGTGTTGTGCACACTCTTGGAAAGATATGGCAGGATAGGGGACTGATCAACAGCCAGGGAAAGGAATTAGCACATGAGGAGTTGATTAAACAGGTCTTGGAGTCCCTATTTCCCCCCCCCCCCCCCCCCCCCCCCGAGAAATAGCGGTAGTGCATGTAAATGGTCATCAGAAAGGAAATGAACCAGAAGTTAGGGGGAATAGATTAGCCGATGAAGTGGCTAAGGAAGCAGCCCTGAACCCACAAGAAGTGGTGATTCATTCCCTAATACCTACTGTCCCAGATCCTCGGGAAGCTCCTATATTTACTGAAAGAGAGGAAAAAGAATTGAAAGATTTAGTGGCTGCAAAAACAGCAGATGGGCATTGGATGTTAGCTGATGGAAGGGAAATGTTAAACAAAATGATGATGAGAGAAATTATGTCTGTCCTACATCAAGGCAGCCATTGGCGAGTACAAGCAATGTGTGATTTAGTTCTTAGGGAATATGGATGTAAAGGAATATATACAATTGCTAAACTAATATGTGAGGGATGTATAATATGCAGAAAGGTAAATAAGAAAGTCTTGAGAAAACAGACCCCGGGAGGAAGAGACCCGGGATTGAGACCCTTCCAAAGTATACAAGTAGATTATACTGAACTATCCAGAGTAGGAAGACTATATGCTTGTCATAGTAGATCATCTATCTGGTTGGGATGAGGCATACCCCCTAGCTACTGCCACTGCGAGTGGGGTGTCTAAAACATTATTAGAGCACATAATTCCCCAATATGGGCTAGTAAACCATATAGATTCCGACCAAGGAATTCATTTTACCTCTAAAGTGTTACAGGGGGTAATGAAAGGGTTGGGAATTTCCTGGGAGTTCCATACTCCATGGCACCTGCCATCATCAGGAAGAGTTGAGAGAATGAACCAAAAACTCAAACGACAGCTCTCTCAATTTATAAAAGAAACCAGACTCCCATGGACCAAATGTTTACCTTTAGCTCACTTGCGAGTACGAACAGCCCCAAGGAAAGACTTGGGACTATCCCCCTCTCTGGGAACGAATGAAGAATTGCCAATTCCCGAAACTGAGGACTTATTCTTAAAGAAGTATATACTAGGCTTGTCCTCCTCTTTGTCTTTCCTCGGGAAACAGGGTTTATTGGCACAGACTCCGCCCTTGAATTCACCGTTCATCCCATCTGGCCGGGAGATTGGGTCTCAGTAAAATCATGGATATAGACTAAATTGCAGTTCCTCTGCAATTTAGGGCCATATTTGACTACCGAAACGACAATATGGAAGGCGGAGAAAGGCTGGACTCACTACACTCAGATCAAAGGGCCAGTGGAATCTCCAGTTGAGGAAGAAGTCTGGACAACTGAATACGTGAGCGTGGGATTATTTCTGTAGGACTGTATATTAACTCTTTTTGTGCTTCAGCACGATTTTTAGAATGCTGGGATGCTTAGAGTTATGATACTAACTCTCTTAGTATTGGGATTTTATCAAATATCATTTTCATAAGTGTTATTAACGGTTCCTGAGTCTGATAATCCACAAGTAATAGACGCTAATGAATGATAATCAGAGAGAGTACCGCAGCTCAGAGATACATCTTAAGTCCTATGGGGATGGCCTCGGGGATGGTACTTGGTATACTGGTCTCGTCACAGTACACCGGGCCCCCTTCCGACCAGCTCGCGATTGTCCCAATAAAAATTGTAACCCAATATACCTAATGATAAAGAAAACCACATGGCCACAAAGCAATTCTGGGGGGGGAAACATTTGGAATAGAAATGAAAACAAACAGGAATGATTTCTCGGGCCGTTGTTTTCGAATTAGCATAGAACAGGGAAAACGGGCAGAACTACTAGATAATAAGGCATAGCCTTTCATCCGATGACCTTAAAGTAGTAAAAATTATAGAGGTAAAGGACTTAAAACAGACCATTGAAATAGTAACTGGATATGGGGATGCAAATGCCTGGGTTGAATGGGTAAAGTGTACTGTATAAAGTCTGAACAAGAGCAATTGCTGTGCATGTACCTCCGGTCGGCCAGTGGCCCAGGTGGTTCCCTTTCCGCTCGGGTGGAAGCGAGACAGGAAGGGCATGAAATGTATGATAGCCCTGTATCAGGATGAGACTGCATGGAATGATAGGAATTGTACCTCCCTGTCTCTGATGTTTCCTTCCTTGGAGAAGAAAGAATCGAAAGCCCCCCTTACGTTTTCAGCCGGCACCGAAACGGACAAGGGAGGGAACTACTCATCACTAAAGGTTCCCTGAGCGGATCTATGATGGTACTGTGCAGGCAAAATATTGAGACTGTGGGATATAGGTAAATTAATGTTACTTCTGCAATTCTGCAATTCCATTTTACAAAGTAAAATGAACTCACACCAGTGTGTAATTGTTTTAGCCAAGAGCTGAGTCAATAAGAATGGAAACGATATGGAGGAAATATATAATTGTTTTTGTATGAGCTAAAATTGTATGTCAGAATGAAGTGTGACTGCAAAACAATGGTAGACATTACGGGCAAGTAGATTAGATGTTGTGAGGGGATGAAGTTAAGCTAGATACGCCTGTAAAACAGTAGGTAAAAACATCTGTTTCCCACTTTTACAGAGACAGAGGAACAAACCCCAATTAAAAGGGTCATAGGGATCAGAACATCCTCGGGAAAGGCACAGATGGAGGGGGTAGATAATGATGAAGAAAGAATATGCCTAACAATGACCTACAGCGGGATGAGGTCAAATGGCCTTGTGAGGCCAGAAATAAGCATTTTGTCACAGACAAGGCCGGATAAGGCAAGAGATAAACAGGGGTAATGGGTGCCGGTCTTAGGGAAGTGGAAGACGTAAACAGGGGAGGAGCAATGTAAAACAAAAGAAATCAAATCATATAAATGTTGTGTATGAATTGAATTTGGTGTGTATGTCCTCTACCTTATAGACACTGGACATCACACCCACTTGCAAGTGTAAAATGAATGACACTACTGATTCAGATCTTGTCTCGGACTGAAATTATTGAAGTGAGTGGGCTTTGTTTCTCACAAGACCCACCCTATCTCCAGATTGGAGAGGGATATGTGCAATTGTACAATTGGCAATTGCATTTACCCTGGCATTTTAGAAGGAAAGGATAGTAGGGAAAAAGGGAAGGAGTAAGAGATCACATTAGACACTTCTTTTGATGACAGGATTTATCTCGATTCTGTAGGAGTCCCTAGGGGTGTACCTGATGAGTTCAAGGCTCGTAACAAGATTGCAGCAGGCTGTGAGTCAGCCTTCTTTTGGTGGGTAACAATTAATAAAAATGTAAATTGGATAAATTGCATTTTCTACAATCAACAGTGATTTATAAATTATACAAGAGATGCGGTTAAAGGAATATCAGAACAGCTTGATGCGACAAGTAGGATGGCATGGGAAAACAGAATGGCCCTTGATATGATTTTAGTGGAAAAAGGGTGTGTGTTTGTGATGTTAGGAGGAAGCTGTTGCACCTTTATTCCTAATAACACTGCGCCTGATGGTTCAATTACTCAGGCTTTAACAGGATTGACTACCTTAGCAGAGGAACTGGCTGAGAATTCAGGAGTACATAGAACATAGAACAATACAGCACAGAACAGGCCCTTCGGCCCACGATGTTGTGCCGAATATTTGTCCTAGCTTAAGCACCTATCCATGTACCTGTCCAATTGCCGCTTAAAGGTCACCAATGATTCTGACTCTGCCACTCCCACAGGCAGCGCATTCCATGCCTCCACCACTCTCTGGGTAAAGAACCTACCCCTGACATCCCCCCTATACCTTCCACCCTTCACCTTAAATTTATTTATGTCCCCTCGTAACACTCTGTTGTACCCAGGGAAAGTCTCTGACTGTCTACTCTATCTATTCCCCGATCATCTTATAAATCTCTATCAAGTCACCCCTCATCCTTCGCCGTTCCAATGAGAAAAGGCCTAGCACTCTCAACCTATCCTCGTACGACCTATTCTCCATTCCAGGCAACATCCTGGTAAATCTCCTCTGCACCCTCTCCAAAGCTTCCACATCTTTCCTAAAGTGAGGTGACCAGAACTGCACACAGTACTCCAAATGTGGACTTACCAAGGTCCTGTACAGCTGCAACATCACCTCACGACTCTTGAATTCAATCCCTCTGCTAATGAACGCGAATACACCATAGGCCTTTTTATAAGCTCTAGCCACCTGAGCGGCAACTTTCAAAGAGCTATGAACATAGATCCCTCTGCTCCTCCACCTTACTAAGAACCCTACCATTAACCCTGTATTCCGCATTCTTATTTGTCCTTCCAAAATGGACAACCTCACACTTGACAGGGTTGAACTCCATCTGCCACTCCTCAGCCCAGCTCTGCATCATATCTAAGTCCCTTTGCAGCCAACAACAATCCTCCTCACTATCCACAACTCCACCAATCTTCATATCGTCTGACCCATCCTTCGACTCCCTCTTCCAAGTCATTAATAAAAATTACAAACAGCAGAGGACCCAGAACTGATCCCTGCAGAACTCCACTTGTAACTGGGCTCCAGGCTGAATATTTACCATCTACCACCACTCTCTGACTTTGACCAGTTAGCCAGTTCTCTATCCAAATGGCCAAACCTTCCACTATCCCATGCCTCCTGACTTTCCGCATAAGCCTACCATGGGGAACCTGATCAAATGCCTTACTAAAATCCATGTACACTACATCCACTGCTCTACCCTCATCCACATGTGCTTGGTCACCTCCTCAAAGAATTCAATAAGACTTGTAAGGCAAGACCTACCCCTCACAAATCTGTGCTGGCTGTCCCTAATCAAGCAGTGTCTTTCCAGATACTCATAAATCCTATCCCTCAGTACCCTTTCCATTACTTTGCCTAGCACCGAAGTAAGACTAAATGGCCTGTAATTCCCAGGGTTATCCCTATTCCCTTTTTTGAACAGGGGCACAACATTCGCCACACAACAGTCCCCTGGCACCACCCCCACTGACAGTGAAGATGAAAAGATCATTGCCAACGGTTCTGCAATTTCCTTTCTTGCTTCCCACATAATCCTAGGATATATCCCGTCAGGCTCAGGGGAACTTGTCTATCCTCAAGTTTTTCAAAATGCCAAACACATCTTCCTTCCCAACAGGTATCTCCTTGAGCTTACCAGTCCGTTTCATACTCTCCTCTTCAACAATACAGTCCCTCTCATTTGTAAATACTGAAGAAAAGTACTCATTCACGACCTCTCCTATCTCTCCCGACTCAATACACAGTCTCCCACTACTGTCCTTGATCGGACCTACCCTCGTTCTCGTCATTCTCATCGTTTCTCACATATGCATAAAAGGCCTTGGGGTTATCCTTGATCCTACCTGCCAAAGATTTTTCATGCCCTCTCTTCGCTCTCCTAATCCCTTTCTTCAGCTCCCTCCTGGCTCTCCTGTATCCCTCCAACGCTCTGTCTGAACCTTGCTTCCTCAACCTTATGTAAGCCTTCTTCTTCTTCTTTACGAGACATTCAACCTCCCTCGTCAACCAAGGTTCCCTCACACGACCATCTCTTTCCTGCCTGACAGGTACATACATATCAATGACACGTCGTATCTGTTCCTTGAAAAAGTTCCACATTTCAACGACATCCTTCCCTGACAGCCTATGCTCCCAACTTCTGCTCCTCAGATCCTGTCTTGCAGCATCATATTTACCCTTCCCCCAATTGTAAAACCTACCCTGTTGCACGCACCTATTTCTCTCCATAACCAAGGTGAAAGTCACAGAATTGTGACACATCTCTCACGGGATGTCTTGAATCATGGTTTGGAAAATAGAAGGGGGTGATGGTTTCCATCCTTATTTCCCTGATATTAGTAGCCGGGGTATTGGTAGCCATTGGCTGTTGTATCATACCCTGTATATGAGGGCTCACCCAAAGACTGATTGAGACAGCCTTAATGAAACAGATGCCCCTAAAAGGGAATCAGGCAGAGGAACTTTATCGATTAAATAATGAGGGGATGAGTGAGACTAAGATGGATAAAATCTCTGGAATTTTGGGGTCGATGCTTAAAAGAAAAATGCAGAAGATAACAAATGGTAATTAAAGAAAAAGGGGGAAATTGTGGGATATAGTGTTACTTCTGCAAGTAACAGAGGGAGGTGGTCAAACGGCCTTGTGAGGCCAGAGATAAACATTTTGTCACGGACAAGGCCGAATGAGTTCAGAGATAAACAGCCGGGTTTAGATTAGAAATAGATGTAAACAGGGGAGGAGCAATGGGAGGAGGGAAGAGAAACAAATTACATAAATATTGTGTACTCGTTAAATTCAGTGTGTGCGTGCCTTGTGGACAGTGGACACCACACCCCTCTTGCAAGAGCATAATAAATGATACTACTGATTCAGATCTTGTCTCGGACTGAAATTATTGAAGTGAGTGAGCTTCGTTTCTCACATGAGATAACTAGAGTCCAGAGACAGTATATTCCTGTTAGGGTGAAAGGCAAGGCTGTTAGGTGTAGGGAATGCTGGATGACTAAAGATATTGGGATTTTGGTTAAGAAAAAGAAAGAAGCGTATGTCAGGTATAGACAAGAGAGATTGAGAATATCACTAGAAGAGTCTAAAGGCAGGAGGAGTATACTTAAGAGGGAAATCAGGGGGGCAAAAAGAGGACATGAGTTAGCTTTGGCAAATAGAGTTAAGGAGAATCCAAAGCGTTTTTATAAATACATTAAGGATAAAAGGGAGAGAATAGGGCTCCTCAAAGATCAGCAAGGCAGTCTATGTATGGAGCTGCAGGTGATGGGGAAAGATACTAAACAAGTACTTTAGATCAGTGTTTACTCTAGAGAAGGAAAATATAGAGTATGGGGAAATAGATCTTGAAAAATGCCCATATTACAGAGGAGGAGGTGTTGGGTGTCTTGAAATGCATATAATTGGATAAATCCCCAGGGCCTGATCAGGTGCACCCTCGAACTCTGTGGGAAGCCAGGGAAGTGATTGCTGGGATATTTGTATCATTGGTAGTCACAGGTGAGGTGACCAACGTGGTACAACTATTAAAGAAAGGTGGTAAGGAAAAATCAGGGAACTATAGACAGATAAGCTTGACATCGGTGGTGGGCAAGTTGTTGGAGGCAATCCAAATACATGTATTTGGAAAGGAGAAAGTGAGGACTGCAGATGCTGGAGATCAGAGCTGAAAAATGTGTTGCTGGAAAAGCGTAGCAGGTCAGGCAGCATCCAAGGGCTCATGCCCGAAATGTTGATTCTCCTTTCTTGAAGAAGGGCTCATGCCCAAAATGTCGATTCTCCTGCTCCTTGGATGCTGCCTGACCTGCTGCGCTTTTCCAGCAACACATTTTCAGCACATGTATTTGGAAAGGCAAGGACTGATTAGGGATAGTCAGCATGGCTTTGTGTGTAGGAAATCATGTCCATGAACTTCATTGAATTTTTTGAAGAAGTAGCAAGGAGGATTGATGAGGGCTGAGTGGTAGACGTGATCCGTAAGGCGTTTGGCAAGGTTCTCCGTGGGAGATTGATTAGCACGGTTAGATCTTATGAAAGACAGGAGAACTAGCCATTTGGATACAGAACTGGCTCGAAGGTAGAAGACAGAGGGCAGTGGCGGAGGGTTTCTTTTCAGACTGCAGGCCTGTGACCAGTGGAGTGCCACAAGATTTGGTGCTAGTTCCACTACTTTTTGTCATTTATATATATGATTTGGATGTGAACATAGAAAGTATAGTTAGTAAGTTTGCAGATGACACCAAAATTGGAGGTGTAGTGGGCAGCGCAGAAGATTGCTTCAGAATACATTGGGATCTTGATCAGATGGGCCAATGGGCTGAGGAGTGGCAAATGGAGTTTAATTTAGATAAACACAAGAACTTATACACTCAATGGTAAGGTCCTAGGGAATGTTGCTGACCAAAGAGGCCTTAGAGTGCAGGTTCATAGTTCCTTGAAAATAGTTGGACCAAAGGGTCAATTTCCATGCTGTGCATCTCTATGACTCTATGAGATAGCAGTTGGCTTTCCCCTTTCTATCCAATTGCCCCCATGTGGACATATTAATTTCTTTTCAACAAGATTTTTTCAAGGTTATCAACACCATCAGATTTAAATTTGATTGTTTTTCAATCTCTAAATGCTTGACTTATATTAATTGACTGATTTTGAAAAGACTTGTCATCTTGAAATGTGCGAAGGACAAAACACAAAGGAGAGTCTTTGTTGGTGATCAATCTAGAGCGATCAGTATACCAGGGTAAACAGGGAAACCGGCCTTCAGCACTACACTGAGCCTGGCTCCACCAGGCCCACACTCACCTCTCACAAACCACATTGCCGTTCCCTTTTCCTGCTGTCCACTCTGTTCTTGTTTTAAACCAATTGCGGATCAGAGAAGAGCAGCTGACATTGGGACTGTAACATGCAGGGAAGCATTTCTGACTGGTCCACAGCTAATTCTGCTTCTAAAGATCAGACAGTATTTTAAATTTATTACTGTAAATGTTAACCATTAACAGGTCATGGCAGAGAAAGTACTGAATCCTAATGACTAGACTACCAGGGAAGATCTCTATTTATATCATTCTGGACACTGTCTGATCCAGCATTGCATTCTCCCCTCCTTCTGGACATGATCCCCTCAGCTCTGTCTCGATTTTGTTGCATCTTGCTTTATAATGTACAGGCTATCCAATCATCTATTATATTGCAGTTTCTGGTGCATGAGACCTTATGGGAAAAGATCTGACACCCTGCCTACCCACAGCATGGCCATACAGAACACAGAAAATCAAGCCTGTCCAAACCGAAGAAGAAACACCCAGAATGCCTCAGCATTGACCAAACAGGCTGACACGGGAAACCAGACATGACTACAGTCATTTGCTAACCAGGGAATACATTTCCCAAGACAACCTGACAATAAGCTTCCTGGACCAGATAAACAAAGCTGTCCCAAAGCCCTGAGAGCAGTCTCGTACCCTAGTGATATCAAAGCCACACAAAGCTCAGGTCAGATGGAGAGAAACCAGAAGACCTTGCTCACACGAGAGCAACAATGGAAACACTTTACTGCCACCTACCCTCAAAGAGAGCTGGAATCTCCTGATCCCATTAAAAACTGATTGATACTACCAGATGTCTCATTGTATCTACCTTCAGGACATTCTTCTGATAATTGCTTTGTGATTATCACCATCGTAACTTGATTCTTGACTATCAAAACCATTGTATTTTCACTATTTTTAAATTAGCATCACTGTACTAAATTCCTATATAAAAAAACTGGCTTGATTCTCAGCCCAGGGTTTCAGCTACCTGGACTGACTGTGCCGTTTCAGCTTGGTCAATTTATCTTCTGTAATATCGCTGTGTTAATAAATAGTTTATTAATTTCACTTTGATCTGTGTTTTGTGATCTCTGCTTTATTGGGCTAATTTCTCTGACATACTCCCTCTCTCAGTATGCGCTGTAGTGTCTCTGTAGTGGCTCTGTAGCTCAGTGGTTAGAGCAATGGTCCCAGGATCAGGGGTTATCAGGTCAAGTCTCATTGGGGCTTGTCAAAGTATTTGTACACCTGCTGCATCCAACATCCAAGCAAGCACTTTGCTGTATTGAACTCTGAAATGGGTCCAAATAAGCTAAGTGGGTGAATTCCTATTTGGTCTTTTTTGAGGCTTCTGCCACTCTTGGGGGAATGTGTCTGTGTGTTTCCCTCTGTGGGTGAAAATGAGGTTAATTCCCTGAGGGGGCAGGAACACAATTTTCCCATCTCCAATAGAAAGCAGAAGCTGCAGGAAAAGCTATTTCTGAGGAAAGTTTACCCAAAGCATTAACTCTGATTTCTCTGCACAGATGCTACCAGACCTGCTGAGCTTTTCCAGCAATTTCTGTTTTTGTTTCCCATCCCAATTGAGTTGGTTGAGTCCAAAAGGGCATAGCTACTGGACTGGGTCTGTGGCAAGTGGTGAGAGAATCAACAAGAGGAAAAAACATACTTGACCTCATCCTTACCAAACTGCCAGCTGCAGATGAATCTGTTCATGACAGCATCAGTAAGAGTGCCACTGCACAAACCTTGTGGAGACAAAGTTCTGCCTTCACATTGAGAATACCCTCCATCGTGCTGGGTGGCACTATCACTGTGTTAAATAGAACAGACTTTGATCAGATCCAGCAACTCAAGGTTGGGCAACTCTGAGCTGCTGTGGGCCATCAACAGCAGCAGAATAGTACTCCAGCACAATCTGCAACCTCATAGCCCTGCATAGCCCCCACTCAACCATTAGGCCAGGGGATCAACCCTGGTTCAATGGAGAGTTTAGGAGGGCATGCCAGGAGCAGTACCAGGCACACCTGAAAATGAGGTGTCAACATGATGAAGCTACCAAACAGAACTACTTGCATGCCAAATGGCATAAACAGCAAGTGTTAGACAGAGCTGAGCAGTCCTCCAACCAATGAATCGTATCTAAGCTCTGCAGTCCTTCCACATCGAGTCGTGAGTAGTGTTGGATGATTAAACAACTAACTGGAGGAGGAGGGTCCACAAAGATCCCAATCGTCAATGATGGAGAGCCCAGCATATCAATGCAGAAGATAAGGCTGAAGCTTTCCCAGCAATCTTCAGCCAAATGTGCCAAGTGGATGATCCATCTCGACCTCCTCCAGTGGTCCCCAGCATCACAGAAACATGCCTTCATTGAATTTGATTCATTCCATGTGATATCAAGAAACTGGAGACACTGGATACTGCAAATACTACATGCCCTGAAAACATTCTGGCAATAGTACTGAATACTTTGCTCCAGAATTTGCCACTCCCCTAACCAAGCTGTTCCTGGAGTTACAACACTGGCATCTACCTGACAATGTGGAAAATTGCACGGTGGCACAGTGGTTAGCACTGCTGCCTCACAGCGCCAGAGACCCGGGTTCAATTCCCACCTTAGGCGACTGACTGTGTGGAGTTTGCACATTCTCCCTGTGTTTGCGTGGGTTTCCTCCGGGTGGTCCAGTTTCCTCCCACAGTCCAAAAATGTGCAGGTTAGGTGAATTGGCCATGCTAAATTGCCCGTAGTGTTAGGCAAAGGGGTAAATGTAGGAAAATGGGTCTGGGTGGGTTGTGCTTCGGCGGGTCAGCGTGGACTTGTTGGGCCGAAGGGCCTGTTTCCACACTGTAAGTAATCTAAAATCTAAGTAATCTAATCTATATCCTGTATGTAACAAGCAGGACAAATTCAACCCAGACAATTACTTTCCCATCAATCCACTCTCAATCATCAGTGCCATCAACAGCACCTTCTAAGAGAAAAGGAGAGAGAGCGAGAGAGAGAAAAAGAAGACAGAAAGAAAAAAGAGGGAGAGAGAAAAACAGAGAGAGAGAGAAGGAAGAAGGAGAGAAAACGAAACACACATTGGTAACCAGCTGACACTTCGAAAAAAATCTGGACAGCACACATCAGTAACCAATCTCTTGACAGTGGAGTGTGTCTAAGAAAAATTAACAAACAGCGAAATTCACCGCTGGCCTTGGTGTGGGAGAGCTCACAGCATGGGAAAAGCTAAGTGCATAGTTTTTAAGTGTAACATTGCTGTAAATCTGCAAAAGTTAATAGAGTGGATCCTTTTTGGTTTATGTTTTATTGAGATCTGCCTCGATGAAATTTTAAAAATATAAAACAGAGGCACTAAGTGTTTTTTAGAGCAGTAGGACAGTGCTGTTTTCTGTAGACTATTAAGGAACAAAGATGGCCTTTAATAGTGATATGCTCTTCCTATTGGATGTGGGAGTTTCCATGTTACTAATGATTATGTTTGCAATAAGTGTGTTTGGGTGTGAATCCCATCAGGTCCAATGAATCGTTTGGAGCGGCAGTTAGTGGCAATGAGCAATTTACAGGAACTAGGGGGTGTGATGGATGGCAGTTATAGGGAAGGAGAAAAACCGCAAGTACAGTCAGGTAGATGGGTTACCTCCAGGAAAGGTAGGAGAGGGGGGCAAGTAGTGCTATCACCACCTCAAACAAGTATGCTGCTTTGCAAAGTATAGGGGTTGAGGGACTCTCAGGGGAATGTAACATGAATAGCTAAGTTTCTGATACCAAGACTGGCTCTAATGTAATGGGTACATCAGGGTCTAAGTGATTGGTTGTGATAGGTGACTCTTTAATCAGAGGCACAAACAGACATTTCTGTAGCTGACAGCAAGAAATCAAAATGGTGTGTTGCCTCCCTGGTGCCAAGATCAAGAATATCTTTGAGATAATGCAGAGTATTCTCAAAGGGGATAGAGACCAGCAGGTCGTCATTGTACACAATGGAACTAATGTCATAGGAAGGGAAAAGGATGAGATTCTGAAGGAAAATTTAAGAAGTTAGGCAGGAATTTAAAAAGGATGCCCTCGCGGTTAGCAATATCTGGATTACTCCCGGTGAGAGGAGCTAGTGAGGGCAGGAACATGAGGATAGAGCAGATGAATGAGTGGGTAAGGAGCTAGTGCAGGAGACAAGGGTTCACATTTTTGGATCATTGGAATCTCATCTGGGTAGAAGTGACCTGTACAAGAAAGACAGATCGCATTTGACTTGGAAAGGGACTAATACACTGGCGAAGAGATCTGCTAGAGCTGCTCAGGACAATTTAAACTAGTAAGCTGGAGTGGTGGTTGGGGGAGGCGGGGGCGGGGGAGTCGAGTAGTGGCACCCAGGGAGGAAGTGAGGAAAGCGATCAATCTGAGACTGGTACAGTTGGGAAAATGAAGGTGTCAAACAGGAAGACAGGAACAAAACAGAGAACGCGGTCGGACTGATAATTTAAACAGCATTTATATCAATGCAAAAGGCATAACAGGGAAGGCAAATGAACTCAGGACATGCTTAGGAACATGGGACTGGGTTATCATAGCAAGTACAGAGACATAGCTCAGGGATGGACAGGACTAGCATCTTAATGTTCCAGGATACAAATGCTACAGGAAGGATGAGCACAGCAGATCAGACAGCACCCGAGGAGCAGGCAAATCGACAGTTTGGGCATAAGCCCTTCATCAGGGTGAAGGGCTTATGTCCAAAACGTCGATTTGCCTGCTCCTCGGATGCTGCCTGACCTGCAGTGCTTTACCAGGACCACACTCTCAACTGTGATCTCCAACGTTTGCAGTCCTCACTTTCTCCTATATGAAGGATAGAAAGAGGGGCAAGAGAGGAGGGAGATGTTGTTGACCTTGGAGTACAGGTCCATAGTTCCTTGAAAGTGGAGTCACAGTGAAGAAGGCATTTGGTATGCTTTATTGGTCAGAGCATCGAGTACAGAAGTTGAGAGAACATGGGTGGCTGTACATGACATTGGTTAGGCCACTTTTAGAATGTATTGTGCATTTCTCATCTCCTTCCTATAGGAGGAACGATGTTGTGAAACTTGAAAGGGTTCAGAAAAGATTCACAAGCATATTGCCAGGGTTGGAGGATTTGAGCTTGAGGGAGAGACTGAATCGGCTAGGGATGTTTTCCCTGGAGCTTCAGGGGCTGAGGGGTGACCTTTATCGAAGTTTATAAAATAATGAGGAGCATGGATAGGATAAATAGACAAAGGCTTTTCCCTCAGGTGGAGGAGTCCAGAACTAGAGGGCATAGGTTGAGGGTGAGAGGAGAAAGATATAAAAGAGACCTAAGGAGCAACTTTTTCTCACAGAGGGTGGTATGTTTACAGACTGAGCTGCCTGGGGAAGTGGTGGAGGCTGGTACAATTATAACATTTAAAAGGCACCTGGATGGGTATGTGAATAGGAAGAGTTTAGAGGGATATGTGACAAGTGCTGGCAAATGGAATTATATTAGATTGGGAAATTTGTTCGGCATGGGCGAGTTGGATCAAAGGGTCTGTTTCCATGCTGTACATCTCTATGACTCTACAACTCTAATAATCTGCTCAGTGACGCCCAGTTTGGGTTTCACCAGGGTCACCCAGCTCCTGACCTTATTACAGCCCTGGTTCAAACATGGACAAAAGAACTGAATTCCAGAAGTGAAGTGAAAGTGACAGCTCTTGACATCAAGGCTGCATTTGGCTGAGTGCGGCATCGAGGAGCCCTGGCAAAACTGGAATCCATGAGAATCAGGAGGAAAACTCGCCGGTGGTCAGAGTCATCCTGACACATAGGAAAATGGTTGTGGTTATTGGGGGTCTGTCATCTCAGCTCCAGGATGTCTCTGCAGGAGTTCCTCAGGGTAGTGTCCTCGACCAAACCATCACCAATGATTCTCCCTCCATCTTAAGGTCAGAAGTGTTGATGTTCTCCAATGATTGCTCAATATTCAGCACCATTCAGATATTGAAGCAGACCATGTCCAAATGCAACAATATCCAGGCTTGGGCTGAAGAGTGGCAAGTAACATTCACACTACATAAAAGCCGGGCTATGATCATCACCAACAACAGACAATCTAACCACCACCCCTTGATACCCCTTACCTGCATTGAGTCTTCCACTATCAACATCCTGGGAGTTCTCCTTGGTCAGAAACTCAACTGGACTCATCACATAAATGCAGTGGCTATAACAGCAGGTCAGATGCTCAGAATACTGCAGCAAATAACTCACCTTCTGATTCCATAAAGCCTGTTCACCATGTACATGGCATAAGTCAGGAGTGTAATGGAATATTCCCCACTTGCCTGAATGAATGCAGCCCCAACAACACTCAAGAAGCTTGATGCCATCCATGATAAAGTAGCCAGCTTGATTAGCATTACATCCACAAACATCCATTCCCCTTGACAACTTACGCTGAGTAGCAGAAGTGTGTACTATCCACCGGATGTACTGCAGAAATTCACCAAAGATCCTTCGATAACACCTTTCAAACCCACGGCCACTTCCATCTAGAAGGACAAGGGCAGCAGATACATGGAACACCACCAACTGCAAGTTCCCCTCCAAGTCACTCAACATCCTAACTCTAAAAAATATCACAGTTCCGTCACTGTCACAGGCTAAAACCCTGGAACTCCCTCCCTAATGGCAATGTGGGTCAAGCCACAGTGGTTCAAGAAGGCAGCTCACCTTCTCAAGGACAACTAGGGATGGGCAATAAATGCTGACCCAGCCAATAACACCCACATCTCACAAAATGAATACAAAAGAAGATTTTCAGTCCTATTTGTTGTGTTGTTTAAGATTAAAATATCACAGGGAAAATATCATTGACATGAGCGCTTTAAACATCAGAGCAGGCAAGGCTACAAGCCAGAGCTTATTTCCCAGTCAGGGAATCAGGGTTGTTTGTTCCTGACTGTGACACCAGCAAAAACAGAGCAGATCTTACAGGGATCTGTTCTTGTCTCGGATCAGTTAATATCCCCAAATATATCAGAGGCCGCTCTGAAAGAAGGGGAAATTGCCTTGACTCTCTCTGCTCAGTCAGATAGTACACCTCTCCTCTGATTCTGCTTCCCAAAGAATTTCTAAAGATTCACAAAGGTGAGACTGGGCTTTGTTGTTGGTTCCCTTTCCTTGGGTTTGGGAAATGAAAAGGTGCCCATGAGCAGCATGTGGGACTATTTCAGCTCCCCTCCTCTGACAGCACTGTGAGATTGATTCTGGTGTTATCAGGGACATTTACTCATGGGAGACAATGAAAGGATTCTCATCCCTGCAGATCAGGAGTTCAAACCACATCTTGGCTTCAGAACAATGAGAAAGATGAGTTTGGAAGTACAAAGAAGCTGTGAACGACACTGAAGTCAAGTAGGAGCGGAACCTACAATCTCCTGATGTAAAGTCAGACACATTGCCCATTGCGTCCCTGACCCTGTACAGACCAATACCCCCAAGCTGCAGAGTTCTGATGTTTACACGGACATGAGCAGCAATGGGAACAATTACAAGGTGAACAACTAGTAAAGATCATCACTGTCACTGCTTCACTTCACTAATCTCCACTTTGTGAAGTGATGCCATTCACTGGCAAAGGAAACATATTTGTCCTCAGTGCCTGCTTCAGGGTTGCCTCCTTCTCTGCTGGAACTTCCCATCATTTTGTTCCCAGTTACTGTGCTCTGTCATGATCCACTCCAGTAAAATCTACTTTCATTCTTTGAGTCATGGATTCTTTGAGTCAAGATGTTGAATAAATTCAGTGAGAAACCCCTGGTCATTTCCAGCCCGGGATCTAGAATTGGGCAAGTTGAATGACGCCTTTATTGGTGCTGTCCCTTCACTGCAGCTTAATGTCTCAAAATGAGCCCCTGTTAGTATCAGCCTGTTGTATACCTTCCTGGAGTTCAGGAACAACATCAGATTATCACAACTCCACCTTCTTCACAGTAAAACCCAGGATGATAATATGAACTGTTTGAAAACTTGGAGTGAGAAACATTACTGCTGAAGATGGTTATGACATAAAGAATAGACATGGTGGGTATCGGGGATCAGGATTGGGAGCTGAATATTCGATCAAAAATATAGCCCAGTGGCCAGTGGGGATGGGGATGCCTTATCAGTAAGAAATTAAATCAAATCAATAATAAGAAATTAAGTAGGGTCAGATGCTGTAGAATCTGTGAGGATAGAACTTAGGAACCACAAAGGTTAAGAAGAACCATAAGCCTCCAAACAGTAGTCAGGATCTGGGGCGCAAGACACACCCGGGAATAGAAAAGATGTCTTAGCAAGGGAAAGTTACAGTGATCATAGGGGGATTTCAATGTGCAGATGGACTGGGAAAATCAAGTTGGTAGCAGATTGCAATGGGGCAGCCCAGTGGCTCATTGGTGAGCACTGTTGCCTCACAGCACCAGAGACCCAGGTTCGATTCCAGCCTCAGGCAACTGTCTGTGTGGAGTTTGCACATTCTCTCCGTGTCTGCGTGGGTTTCCTCCAGGTGCTCTGGTTTCCTCCCACAGTCCAAAGATGTATAGGTCAGGTGAATTGGCCATGGTAAATTGCCCATAGTGTTAGGTGCATTAGTCAGATGGGTCTGGGTGGGTTACTCTTCGGAGGGCCGGTGTGGACTTGTTGGACCGAAGGGCCTGTTTCCACACTGTAGGGAATCTAATCTAATCTAGAAAAACAGTTAAGCGAATTTGTGAAATATCAGCAGAAACATGCTTCCTGCCTCCAGGAATCCTTTAATCCTTTAATAATCCTTTAATAATCTTATACGCCTCAATCAGATCCCCTCTCAGCCTTCTAAACTCAAGGGTATACAAGCTCAGTCACTCCAATCTTTCAACATAAGATAGTCCCGCCATTCCAGGAATTGACCTTGTGAACATATGCTGCACTCCCTCAGAATGTCTTTCCTCAATTTGGAGACCAAAACTGCACACAATATTCCAGGTGCAGTCTCACCAGGGCCCTGTACAGCTGCAGAAGAACCTCTTTGCTTCTATACTCAATTCCTCTTGTTATGAAGGCTAGCATGCCATTAGCTTTCTTCACTGCCTGCTGTACCTGCATGCTTGCTTTCATTGACTGATGTACAAGAATACCTAGATCTCGTTGTACTACCCCTTTACCTAACTTGACTCCATTTAGGTAGTAATCTGCCTTCCTGTTCTTGCCACCAAAGTGGATAACCACACATTTATCCATATTAAACTGCATCTGCGATGCATCTGTCCACTCACCTAGCCTGTCCAGGTCACCCTGTATTCTCCTAACATCCTCCTCACATCCCTGCCACCCAGCTTTGTATCATCAGCAAATTTGCTAATATTACTTCTAATACCATCATCTATATAATTTATGTATATTGTAAAAAGCTGCGGTCCCAGCACTGATCCCTGCAGTATCCCACTGGTCACCGCCTGCCATTCCGAAAGGGAGCCGTTGATCACTACTCTTTGTTTCCTGTCAGCCAGCCAATTTTCAATCCAAGTCAGTATTTTGCCCCCAATACCATGCACCCTAATTTTGCTCACTAACCTCCTATGTGGGACTTTATCAAAGGCTTTCTGAAAGTCCAGGTACACTACATCCACTGGTTCTCCCTTGTCCATCTTCAGAATTACATCCTCAAAAAATTCCAGAAGATTAGTCTGGATAAGGGAGCTTAAGGCGAAGGAACCCATAGGAGGCAGTGATCATAATATGATTGAAATTACTCTGCAGTTTGAGAGGGAGAAGATAGAATCAGAGGTAATGGTATTACAGCTGAATAAAGGCAACTACAGAGGCATGAAGGAGGAACTGGGTAGAATTGACTGGGAGAGGCACCTTGGAAGAAAGACAGTGGAACAGCAATGGCAGGAGTTTCTGGTGGTAATTCAAGAGAAACAGCAGAGATTCATCCTGAGGAAAAAGAAGCATGGTACAGGGAGGATGAGGCAATCATGGCTGACTAGGGAAGTCAAGGATAGCATAAAAGCAAAGGAGGAAGCATATAAAATAGCAAAGGGCAGTGGGAAACCAGGGGATTGGGAACCTTAAAAAGACCAACAGAGAACAACTAAAAAAAGAGGGAGAAGATTAAATATGACAGTAAGCTAGCCAGTAATATAAATGAAGACTGCAAGAGTTTCTTTGGATATATAAAGGGCAAAAGAGTAGCAAAAGTGGATATTGTGCCACTGGAAAATGATGCTGGAGAGATAGTAGTGGGAAATAAGGAAATGGTTCGAAGAGTGTGGTGCTGGATCAGGCAGCATTTGAGGAGCAGGAGAATCAATGTTTCAGGCATAGGACATCCTGATGAAGGGCTTATGCTCGAAATGTTGATTCTCCTGCTTCTCAAATGCTGCCTGACTGGCAGTGCTTTTCCAGCATCACACTCTTTGACTCTGATCTCCAGGAACAAGGAAATTGCCAAGACATGAGTATTATCCCAAAAATTCAAGAGAGTGAGGGGGCTGAGCTGAGCATGGTGCCATCACCAAGGAGAAGATGTTACAAAAATGGAAAAGCCTGAAGGTGGATAAATCACCTAAGCCAGATGGACCATACCCCAGACTTCTAAGGGAGATAGCTGAAGAGCTCTGAAGGCATTTAAAGAGGGAGTATGGCAGAAGATGGAAAATTACAGACCAGTTAGCCTAACTTGGTCATGGGTTAGATCCTGGAATCCATTGTGAAGGGTGACATTTCTGAATAAACAGAAGAGTAAGGTAAAATGGGGCAAAGTCAGCATGGTTTCATCAATGTCATGCCTGACAAATCTGATAGAATTCTTTGAGGAAGTGTCAAGCAGGTTAGACCAAGGAGAGTCAATGGATGTTATTTACCTGGACTTCAAGAAGACATTTGACAAGGTGCCGCATGGGAGGGTACCGAGTAAGATAAGGGCCTACGGTGTTAGAGGCAAGGTGCTAGCATGGATAGAAGCTTGGCCATTTGGCAGAAAGCAGACACTGGGAATAAAAGGTCCTTCTCAAGATGGCAAGTGTTGTTCTGCAAGGCTCAGTGTTGGGACCACAACTTCTCACTTTATGCACTAACGATTTAGATGAAGGAACTGAGGGCATTCTGGCTAAGTTAGCAGACGATACAAAGAAAAGCTAGAGAGACAGATGGCATTGAGGAGGGAGGTAGGATGCAGAAGGATTTGAACAGGTTAGGAGAGTGAGCAAAGAAGTGGCAGATTGAGTACAATGTGGGCAAGTTTGAGGTCATGCACTTTGGTAGGAAGAGCAGAGGCATGGATGATTTTCTATGATGGTGTGATTACGCAGTTAATGTGCCCTGAGAGGATGAACACATCCTCTTTATCCTGTCAGTTTAAACAGGTTGAAAATATCAGTTTTAAGCCAATGCAAGAGGTGATTGTGTGTTTTAGGTGGAGAATGTTCAGCTGTGACCTGTCTGTGTTTGCAAAAGTAATTCTCACTGAGGAACATTGATACAGAAAAAGCAATCTTTGAGTTACTGTGGGCAAGGAAATGCACAAATGGATGGGAAAAGTGTGGCGTCGTGGCTTAGTTGGTTAACGTTCCTGCCTTGTAAACTTGGCGGTGCCTGTGCCTTACTTTCAAGGTTCGTTGTTTAAACTTCTTGCAAATGCCGTGTTGTTGATCCAGTATGTGGAAAGAGACAACTCTGAACGCTTCCTGTGCTTGAGCTCAGCCTGCTATGATTTGGTTCTCCCCACCCCTGTCGCCTGCATTGGCCCTATCCGTGAGTGTTGTTTCTTGTTCACTATCAATTCAATCTGGGGTGTTCCATAAGCACATCTGCTTCTCCTTTTCTTTTACTCTCATTCCTTCATTCCCCATTTGGTAGGAATAACAAGCTGAGGCAGGAGATGCTGCAGACTTGCCGGGGAATGTTGTGGTAATGGCTCAGACACCACGAGCTGATCCTCATTATTCTCTGCTGTCACCATTCATTCAATTTACACGAACAGCAAAGAGGGAGAAAATGATGACTGCAGGTGCTGGGGATCAGAGTCAAATAATGTGATGCTGGAAAAGCACAGCCAGTCAGGCAGCATCCGAGGAGCAGGAGAGTTGCTGTTTTGAACATAAGCTCTTTATCAGAGCTTATGGGATGCTGCCTGACCGGCTGTGCTTTTCCAGCACCACATTTTTTGGCACCAAGAGTAAAGACCTTATTGTAATCCTGTAATTGTGGTGGAATTTTGATTTTTTTCTTCTACTGGATTATGATTCCATTTAGAATTAGGAACATTGAATATATTTCTAAAGGGTCATAATATTTGGAGGGAAGAAATGCCTCTTTCCCTTGGGCCTAAGTGACAGAAACATTATCCGGAGGGTGTGAACCCAGTTCTGTACACTCCAGCCTGGAGGGAGAAAGCCTCTCAGCAGCTTCACTGTCAAACTGTCTTCGAATGTCAGACTTTTCAAAGAGCAGAAATGGGAAATGAGGGATATGGAAATATGGAAAGTTGGAGAATGTGGAAGAGAGTCAGGTAGATACACACAGACAGAGACAAATAGAGGGGCATATTGAGGTTGACACTGAAAGGACCAATTCTGCACTCGAGATGGCTGCTCACTGACAGGAAAAGAAAAAAAATAAACCACAGCCTTTCACCAGCTCAGGGCAACAGAAGCAGTATTTGACATTTATAATGTTGATGGTTGTAAGCTAATGAGAGATTTTGATAAATATGCTGATTCAAAAGATAAAACTGATAATTTCCCCGAAATCTTAATGTAGAAATGCATCACTAACCTGATTCTGTCGATCTTAAACATTTGTTTCTCTTCACAGATGCTGTGCTGCCAGCCCTGCTGGATTCTTGATCAATTCCTGGTTTTGTTTCAGATTTCCAGCATCTGCAATCCTTTATTTTATGTTCACCTAAATGATATTTGGGACAAAAGTGATTGCCTGCCAGCTCATTTCAGGGTTCAGAAAAGCTCTCCCATGGTAAACTAACAGAGCAGAAATCCCATTTTTCTGCAGATCAGTTTCTCCCCGTCTTCGAGCATTTACAGCGTGGAAAAAGACCAATCTGCCCATCGTGTGGGTCATCAGACATCCATCTATTCAATCCCAGGTTCCAGCATTTGGCACACAGTCTGGTGTGTTTTGATGCTTCAAGTTTAAAATCACACAACACCAGGCTATAGTCCAACAGGTTACACTGGAAGCACTAGCTTTCGGAGTGCAGCTCCTTCATCAAGTGGTTGTGGAGTATAAGATTCTAAGACACAGAATTTATAGCAAAAGTGTACAGTGTCTTTCAAAATTCTATAAATTCAATGTCTTGCAATCTTATACTCCACAAACACCTGAACAAGGAGCAACGCTCCGAAAGCTAGTGCTTCCAATTAAACCTGTTGGACTATAACCTGGTGTTGTGTGAATTTTAACTTTGTACAACCCAGTCTCAACACCGGCATCTCCAAATCCTGATGTTTCAAGCACTCATGGAAATGAGATTATCTGTGTGATCTTAAATGACACAACGATGGGACTGAAGTTTGACATGGTCGGACTGTGTTAAAATCCCTTGAGAAACTCATCCTCATTTTCAGCCACGGGGGTGCCACACAGACACATCCTCCCAACGGGGACAGTGGCCTCAGGCCTCAGTGCCCTGATCTTCTTGTGAGCTTCCCTAGGGCTACGAGGGAGAGAGGGTCGTGTCTTTTTGTGGCTAGCTGGTGTTCATGTATCCTGGTGGCTAACTTTCTTCCCGTTTGTCCTACGTAGTGTTTGTGGCAGTCTTTGCATGGAATTTTGTAGATGATGTTGGTTTTGTCCATGAACTTTACTGGGTCTTTTAAATTTGTTAGTTTTTGTTTGAGAGTGTTGGTGGGTTTATGTGCTACTAGGATTCCGAGAGGTCTTAGTAGACTGGCTGTCATTTCTGAAACTTCTTTGATGCATGGTAAGGTGGTTAGGGTTTCTGGCTGTGTTTGATCTGCTTGTCTTGAGGAATCTGCGCACTATATTTTTTGAGTATCCGTTCTTCTTGAATACATTGTATAGGTGTTTTCCGAATCTCCTCCACAGATGAAAAAAACCATTTTGATTGGGACAACACATCTATCCTGGGACAGGCTAAGCAAAGACATGCCAAAGAATTCCTAGAGGCCTGGCACTCCAACCACAACGCCATAAACAAACACATAGATCTAGATGCCATCTATCAATCCCACAGAAAACAAACAGGAAATGACATCACCACAAACCCCAGGAACCCTATCCAGGAGAAAGATATAAATAGAAAGCAGGAGACAACAGCTTCTCTTCACTTGGAGGTGGCCACTGATGATGTTACCTAGCCAGGTAATGAAACGTCTGGATATCAAACCTACAGCTGAGCGAGCAAACCTACACCCTATTGAAGGTTCCTTCAATTTACATTTCTCTCAAATGCTGTATCAGTAATTAAACCTAGTGAGATCGAAGGAGACAGCTGCACATATTTCCTGTGCTTGATCCCAGTGCACCCCACACTTGTTGCTTGCGTTTGCACCCAACAAGGAATGAGGTTTTGTGAACTGCAATTACTAGTTGTAAACTAATCAGAGAGACATTTTGATCAATATGCGGATTCAACAGATAAGATTAGATTACTTACAGCGTGGAAACAGGCCCTTCGGCTCAACAAGTCCACACCGATAAAGCTGAAATTTCCCACAGCGTTATAATTTAGAATGCGTAACTCACCTGGTTCTGATGATAGGTCCTTGGACCTGAAACGCTAATTCTGTTTCTCTCCACAGATGCTGCTAGAGAGCTATGAATATTTGTCTCAAAAGATCCTTAACAGACAGTGAAGCGATCAAAGATGTTAGTTTTGTATTTTGAAATCAGCTTCTTCCTTTACTTGCTGAAACTCAATTACATTTCCAATTTTCATCAGTTCCGATAAAAAAATGTTGACCTGAAGATTTGACTCTGCTTCTCTCCACAGGTGCTGTTGTGCTCCGTATTTTCAGCGCCTTCTATTTTTATTTCTGTTTTCCAGCTTCAACCTTCTGCGCCGAGGTTGAGAGGAAACATAGAAAGTAGGAGCAGGATAGCCAATCGGCTATCATCCAGCTCCACTATTCAATATGATCACTCGTGAACATCGAACTCAGTATCCTATTCTCACTTTCTCCTGTACTCTTTCATCGTTTGGCCTTATGTAACTCCTTTCTGAAAACATTAAACGTTTTATTTTCAAATGTTTACTGTGACAGAAAATTACATAGGTTCTACAATCTCTGGCTGAATAAATTTCTCCTTATTCCTGTCCTGAATGGCTTATCTCGGCTCACCAGATTGCGAACTCTGGTTCTGGACACTCCAGTCATTAGGGACAGGTTTCTGTGATATCCTGATCAGACCTGTCAGAATTATGTACATCCGGGGCGGCACGGTGGTTCACCGTGTAGCACTGCTGCCTCACAACGTCAGGGCCCTCGTTTGATTTCAGCCTGGGGAGACGTCTGTATGGAGTTTGCACATTCTGCCCGTGTCTGCGTGGGTTTCCTCCTACAATCCAAAGATTACATTGGCCATCCTAAAAATTGTCCATAGCGTTCAGGGATGTGTAGGGTACTTGCAGTGTAAAGTGATGGGGAATGGGTTTGGGTGGGATATTCTTCGGAGGATCGGTGTAGACTTGTTGGGCCGAAGGGCCTGTTTTCACACGTTTGGGATTCTATAAAATCTATAATTTCTTGAGATGGCCCTCATTCGATGAAACTCAGATGGATATAGTCGAAAGTGAATCAATGTCTGGAATTCCTATGACTGGACTGATTCTTCAAAGGAGAGCTACTGCAGATTCCAAAATCCGCCTTCAATCGCGTATTTAATCCATGGAATGGTGCAAGACAACCCCAGAATCCTCCGCGGGGATGAAGTCTGTCTATCTCTGCTTAGGGCGGTACTGCGCAAACGCAATATGGCCTTTTCTCCCGGAAGGTGAGGTGTCCATCCGGCACATGCGTAGTGCGGTTTCCGGAAACTGTATGCGGTCTCAGTCAGACCAGGTTAGAGCCATCTGCATCGGGGGAGACGCTCGGGGGGTGAGGAGCGGATAGTTATCGAAGACCAAAGGTCAATGAACTGGAATCAGAGGCGGGTCAGTAAAAGAGGTGCTTTACCAAACTGACGGTTGGTTGCGGAAGTCGGTCCCTGGCCTTCTGTGTTGGTCACGTTCTTGTTTGAATTTCATCCGGAGTGCAGAGCGAGGAGAAGCTGCTGGGACTGAAAGGCCCCAATCACTTCCAATGGGAGACTGTCGCGGGAAGTATTCCCAGGGTTAGTTGCTAAACTGAAGGAGTCTGTTCAAAGTTCAGGCATTTATTTTCGGAATAGTATTTCTCAAGAATAGTCCTAAATTAATTTATATCTAATTTTATTACTGGGACATAAGGCTAAACAGGTCAGCATTCTCTGCTGTGCTGAGGATCTGTCAAGCACAGTAGTGGGAAGTTGTATGTTTGAGACTGAAGAAATAGGATAGCTGCTAAATGTATTCACACTGGAAAAAGACAATGTTATTGAGGTGAATACCGAGATACAGACTATTAGACTAGATGGGATTGAGGGTCATAAAGTGGAGGTGTTAGCAATTCTGGAAAGTGTGAATGTAGATATGACCCTGGGCTGGATGGGATTTTAGGATTATCTGGGAAGCTAGGGAGGAAATTGCAGAGCTTTGATCTTTATGTCGTCATTGTCTACAGGAATAGTGCCAGATGACTGGAAGGCAGCAAATATTGTCCCCTTGTTAAAGAAGGGGAGTATAGACAACCTAATTATAGACCAGTGAGCCTTACTTCAGTTCTGGGTAATGTGTTGGAAAGATTCTTAGAGATAGGATTTATAAGCATCTCGAAAATAATAAGTTGATTACGGATGTGAAGAGTAGGTTGTGCCTCAAACTTTATTGAGTTCTTTGAGAATGTGACCAAACAGGTGGTTGAGGGTAAAGCAGTTGATGTGGTGTATATGGATTTCAGTAAAATATTTGGTAAGGTTCCCCACGGCAGGCTATTACAGAAAATGCTGCATGGGATTGAGGGTGATTTAGTGTTTTTGATCAAAAATTGGCTAGAAGTGGTGGTTGCTGGAAAATGATCCTCCTGGAGTTCAGTTACTTGTGGTGTACTGCAAGGATCTGTTTTGGGTCCACTGCTGTTTGTTATTTTTATAAGTGATCTGGATGAAGGCACAGAAGGATGGGTTAGTAAATTTACAGATTACTCTAAAGTCGGTGGAGTTGTGAACAGTGCGGAAGGATGTTACAGGTTACAGAGACACATAGAGAAGCTGCAAAGCTGGGATGAGAGGTTGCAAATGGAGTTCAATGTGGAAAAGTGTGAGGTGATTCAATTTGGAAGGAGTAACAGGAATACAGAGTTTTGGGCTAATGGTATGATTTTTGGCAATGTGGATGAGCAATGAGATCTCTGTGTCTATGTGCATAGATCCCTGAAAGTTGACATCCAGGTTGATAGAGTTGTTAAGAAGGTGTATGGTGTGTTAGCTTTTATTGGCAGAGAGATTGAGTTTCAGAGCCATGAGCTCATGGTGCAGCTGTACAAAACTCTGGTGTGGCTGCGCTTGGAGTATTGCATACAGTTCTGGTTGCTGCATTATAGGAAGGATGTGGAAGCTTTGGAAAGCATGCAGAGGATATTTACCAGGATGTTGCCTGGTATGGAGGGAAGGTTTTATGAGGAAAGAGTTGGGGACTGGAGGTGGTTTTCATTTGAGAGAAGCAGGTTAAGAAGTGACTTAACAGAGGCATACAAGATGATCAGAGGATTAGATAAGGTGAACAGAGAGCTTTTTCCTTGGATGGCAATGGCTAGCACAAGAGCTTTAAAGTGAGGGGTGATGGATATATGACAGAGGTAGTTTCTTTACTTAGAATAGTGTTGGTGTGGAATGACCTGCCTGCAACAGTAGTAGCCAACTTTAAGGTCATTTAAGGGTTCATTGAATAAGTATATGGATAATAATGAAAAAGTGTAGGTTAGATGGACTTCAGATTGGTTTCACAGGTCAGCACAACGTTGATAGAACAATATAGCACAGTACAAGCTATGTTCTGTGCTCTTGTGCTGTTCAGTGAGCAATTCCTGGTTTCTCAGGGACCAGCTATAAACAATGACATGTATCCACAAGAGGGTAGTGTGTGCCTGGGAGGGGGATTTATAGATAATGGTGCCCCATGCATGCTGGTCTTGACCTTGTTGGATGGAGGATCTATCAAAGTTATTCCTGTAATGTATTTGGAGGAAACCATGCCCTTAAGTATCTCACTGTCTTTATGTGGAGGCCCAGGACAAGGGAGAGGAATAAGCGTTCTTAGTTGAAAGACATTTGTGAACTAGTTGAGTTTTTATTACAATTCAATAGCTTTTCATGGTCACTATTTCTGAGCGTCTTTCATACAAATTACCAGATCCAATGAACTCCTTCTCATAATTTCCTTTAATGTTTTAACAGTTCTCTTTCTCATATCTTTTCCTGATTTAAATTTGTTTTACAGAGAATCACAGACGCACGTTCATTAGCAAGACTTCCAAACAAACATCCCATCAATACCTGAGAGATCATCAGGTCTTGAAAACCATTGGATTTTCAACGTTCTGTCTAGGAAAATGATTTCCAACATCAGTGTGATTGGAAATGCATGAAGACACATCCACCAAAGTAGTGTTCCAGTGAACTAACTATTGAGAGAGCTCTAACCAGTTACACAGCCTGAATAACATCACCCTATTCACATTGGGGAGAAACTGTATCGCTGTCCTGTGTATGGGCGAGGAGTCAGCTGATCATTCCATATGGAGAGATATGAGGACACCTGCACCACAGAGAAACCATGGAAATGTGAGGACTGTGGGAAGGGATTTAAATACCCATACCAGCTGGAAACCCATCGACGCAGTCACACTGGGGAGAGGCCGTATTCCTGCTCTGTGTGTGGGAAGGGATGCAATTGGTTATCTGACCTTCTGAAACATGAACGCACACACACTGGAGAGAGGCCGTTCATCTGTTCTGTGTGTGGAAAGGGATTCAGTGACTCATCCAACCTTCAAAAACACCAGCAAATTCACACTGGGGAGAGGCCATTCATCTGCTCTGAATGTGGGAAGGGATACATTACGTCACCTCACCTGCTGAAACACCTGCGAATTCATACCGGGGAGAGGCCATTCATCTGCCCCGAGTGTGGGAAGGCATTCAGTGACTCATCCAACCTGCTGATACACCGGCGCGTTCACACTGGGGAGAGGCCATTCATCTGTCCCGAATGTGGAAAGGGATTCACTACATCAGCGCATCTGCTGAAACACCAGCGAATTCACACAGGAGAGAGGCCTTTCACCTGCCCCAAGTGTGGGAAAAGTTTCATTCAGTCATCTCATTTGCTGACACACCAACGAGTTCACACTGGGGAGAGGCCATTCTCCTGCTCTGAGTGTGGCAAGGCATTCTCTCGGCTGTCCCGTCTTAAGGCACACCAACCGGTTCACACTGATGAGAGACCTTTCAGATGCTCCCACTGTGAGAAGAGCTTTAAAAGCAAACGTGAAGTGCTGACACACCAACGCATTCACATTGGAGAGAGGCCATTCTCCTGTACCATGTGTGGGAAACAATTTGTCAATTCAAAAAACCTTCTGAAACACCAACGAGTCCACACTGGTGAGATGTTGTTACCTGCTCCCACTGTGGAAAAGGAATTACTCTGTCACTCCAGCGAGTGACACCAGCGAGTTCACTCCAGCGAGTGACTGCAGGACAGGCATCTGTTACTGCTGTTGTTCTTAATAAAACTTTTCCTCATGTCATCCGTGCATCTCTTTCCCAAAATCTTAACTCCAGCTCCCCTCATCCTTGGACCGTTGCATAATAGAAACAATGTTTTGGTTCTCTTACTCAAGTAACCTTCATATTTGAGATACTGAAGCATGGTGACCAGAACTGGACTCTACTTCTGTTCTAAAGCCAGGTTTTGAAAGGTCAGCATTTTTTCCCTGATTTTCTCCTCAATATCTTGATTTATGAAGTTCAGGGTTCCAAATGTTTTTCTCACTGCTGTCTCAATATGTCCTGTCATCTGCATTGTGCCTTAACCTCTTACCAAGAAGGTTTCAAGACCCACCTGCTATCAAGTTGTGTAAGAGCAGATTGATTTTTCAAAATTTCTTAACTGATGATTGAGCCATGTCCATTGGGGTTTGTATCTGTTGAAGGTCCATTCCCCTGCAGGACTGTGTGACCGATGTGATAGGGAGTTGATTCAGTCCTGTGGAGGAATGGATGATGGATGTGTTGCGAGATTGATCCATCCTGCTGGAGGACCAGGAAGAAGCTGCAGTGGAACAGAGCAGTATTTGGTGCTTGTGATGTCACATGCGGAGGCCAGCAGAGGATGGATTTAAACACCGGCATGGGGCGGGGGGAGGAGAGAAACAGAGAGAGACTGATTGTGACCATGACTGGTTCATCACAGCTTATTTCATTCAAAGTGTATCCCATTGCAGACAGAGATGGGCACACACGCGTGCCCACACACCGGCACAAAACTAGATTCAAAGACACAGATGGAGACGCACACACAGACAGGCAAACACAGCTGCACTTAAACTTCCCTCTAGGTACACTGTGTCCAATTGCAGACAGAGCTGGTCATACTGATGCAAATAGACACAAACATACAGATACAGAGACACATGGTCACAGACTCACACATATCTAGACATACAGACACTCACTAACATATCCATATAGAAATACACATCGACAAAATGTCCCTTGGTATATATCATCAGGGTTGATTTGTTGAATAAACTCAGGTTTATTTGTACAATAAACTTGTTGATTTATATTGTTAATCTGCATAATCACCTTGTTTGTGAAATGACTGATTCATTTGTAGAAGTCTCAGAAAAGCATTAAAAGTAAACTTGCTGGCTTGTTCATTTCAGTCCCACTTACATTTTGCATTGATCTGTGTGAAAATCCTGTGCTCCCAATATTATGAAATAAAGTTGTGTCCCTTGGTTGAAGAATCCTCTGTTCTGTTGTCTAAAGGAACCTGTGTTGTGGCTGCTCCCGGTTTGAAACTGCAACTTGTCTCTGTGTGGATTTCAAGTCTGGGGCTGGTGTTTGTGAGGTGAGGAGGTGGGTGAGGACAGGGACAAACAGAGGCAGTCTAGTCCAAACTATTGAGCGACTTCTTTTTCTCACACCTTCCCCCTTCTGATCTTGCAAAGATGCCTCTTCGTATCTGGGGAAGGTGTGCTCCAGGTAGCTATTGGAAGGATGTTGTGAAACTTGTAAATCTTTTCTGAATCATTTCAAGGATGTTGCCAGGGTTGGAGGATGTGAGCTACAGGGAGAAGCTGAATAGTCTGGGTTGTTTTATCTGATGCATTGGAGGCTGAGGAGGTTTATAAAATCTTGAGGGGCATAGATAGGACAAATAGATAAGATCTTGGTAAAAACTTGTATTTTTCATTTACCTAAGCTAAGACTAAAGTTCAATTTAAGGTTAAAAATAGCAGGAGATCTCAGATCCGTGTTATACTCCTTTTGCTCAATGTCTCTGGCTCCAACATGTGCAGGAAGTGTGTCCAGTTGCAGCTCTTGTTAGACTGCATGACAGCTCTGGAGCTGCAGATGGACTCACTTTGGAGCATATATGATGCTGAGGGGTTCGTGGATAGCACTTTTACTTAATTGGTCACACTGCAGATTAGGATTGCTGAGGGAGAAGGGAAATGGAAAAGGAAAAGGCAGAGAAAGAACAAGAAGACAGTGCAGGTGTCCCCTGCAGTCATCTCCCTCCAAAACAAGTATGCCATTTTGGATACTGTTCCATCGATACCTCTAAGTGAATTCCAGTCAATGTTGGGAAAATTAAAATCTATCACCACCACCCTGTTTCTCCTACATCTTTCCATAATCTGTTTACATGTTTATATCTCTACCTCACGTTCGCTATTGGGAGGCCTGGAGTACATTCCTAACATTGTTACTGCACCCTTCCTACTTCTGAGCTCTGCCCATATTGCCTCACTGCTAGAGTCCTCCGTAGTGCCCTCTTTCGGGGGGAGATGGCTCACCAGGGTGGGGCAGCAGTAGCCAGGTTCATGGCACCATGGCTGGCTATGTTGTACAGAAGGGCAGGACAAAGAGTGGAAGGGCTACAATCAGGGGATTCAATTGTAAGGGGACTAGATAGGCAGATCTGTCGTCGAAAATGTGACTCCTGAATAGTTTGTTGTCTCCCAGGTGCACAGGTCAGAGATGTCTCAGATCGGCTGCAGAACATTCTGAAGGGGGAGGGTGAACAGCCAGTTGTTGTAGTGCATATAGGCACCAATGCGAAAGGCAAAAAATGGAATGAGATCCTACAAGATTTAGGGAGTTAGGATCCAAGTTAAAAGGTAGGGCCCCAGAGGTAGTAATCTCAGGATTGCTACCAGTGCCATGCGCCAGTCAGAGTAGGAATGATAGAGCAAGCAGGATGAATGCATGGCTTGAGAAATGGTGCAGGAGGGAGGTGTTCATATTTTTCGACCGGTTGTGAGGGAGCTGGGACAATTACAAATTAGATGGTCTCCACCTCGACCAGACTGGAACCAATGTCCTTGGGATGCTTTTGCTAACGCTATTGAGGAGGGTTTAAACTAATATGGCAGAGGGTTGGGAACGAAATGAGGTTAGAGGACAGCAAGGAAGCTATAACCAAGGCCTGTAAGGAATGAGATAATGAAGTCAGCATGACTAAGGGGAAGAAGAGGCAGGGAGCAGATGATGAATGCAAAGGCATTGGTGCATTTGTTTTAATGTGAGAAATATAGTAGGTAAGGCAGCTGAATTTAGGACTTGGATTAGTACTTGGGAGCATCATGCTATTGTATTACTGAGCCTTGTTTTAGGGAAGGGCATGATTGGCAACTAAACATCCCAGGATATCGATGCTTCAGGTGGATAGAGTGGGAGGTAAAGGGGTGGAGGAGTTGCATTTCTGGCCAGAGAGGGTATTGCAGCTGTGCCGAAAGAGGGCACTACGGAGGACTCTAGCAGTGAGGCAATATGGGCAGAGCTCAGAAGTAGGAAGGGTGCAGTAACAATGTTAGGAATGTACTACAGGCCTCCTAATAGCGAACGTGAGGTAGAGATATAAACATGTAAACAGATTATGGAAAGATGTAGGAGAAACAGGGTGGCGGTGATAGATTTTAATTTTTCCCAACATTGACTGGAATTCACTTAGAGGTATCGATGGAACAGAATTTATAAGGAGCATCCAGGAGGGTTTTCTAGAGCAGTATGTAAATAGTCCAACTCAGAAAGGGGCCATACTGGACCTGGTGTTGGGAAATGAGCCCGGCCAGATGGCTGAAGTTTCAGTAGGGGGATTACTTTGGGAATAGTGATCATAATTCCATAAGTTTTAGAATACTAATGGAGAAAGAGGAGAGTGATCCTAAAGAAAGGGTGCTAAATTGGAAAGGCCAACTATACCAAAACTCAGAAGAAGCTGGGCAATGTAGATTGGGAGCAGCTGTTTGAAGGTAAATCCACATTTGATATGTGGGAGGCTTTAAAAGAGAAGTTGATTAGAGTGCAGGAGAGACATGATCCTGAGAAAATAAGGGATCAAAATGACAAGGTTAGGAAAGCGTGGATGACAGGTGAAAATTGTGAGACTAGCTAAGATGAAAAAGGATGCGTACATAAAGTCTATGCAACTGAAGAAGAAAAAGCTTTGGAAGAATATTGGGAATGTAGGACCATTTCTGAAATGAGGAATTAAGAAGGCTAAAAGGGGTCATAAGATATCTTTAGCAAACAGGGTTAAGGAAAGTCCCTAAGACTTTTTCTTTCATATATAAGGAGCAGGAGGGCAACTAGAGAAAGGATTGGCTCACTCAAGGACAAAAGAGGAAAATTATGAGTGGAGACAGAGAAAATGGGTGAGATTCTTAACAAGTACTTTGCATCAGTATTCACTGAGGAGAGGGACATGACAGATGAGGTTTGGGATAGATCTTTGATTCCTCTGGGTCAAGTCGGCATAAGGAGGAGGAAGTTTTGGATATTCTAAAAGGCATTAAGGTGGACAAGTCTGGATGGGATCTACAAGTTACTGAGGGAAGCAAGAGAGGAAATAGCTGAGGCTTTAACAGATATCTTTGCAGTATACTTGAATGTGGGTGAGGTCCTGGAGGACTGGCGAATTGCTAATGTTGTTCCCTTGTTTATAAAGGGTAGCAGGGATACTCCAGGTAATTATAGACCGGTGAGGTGTAGGTGTCATATACATGGACTTTAGTAAGGCGTTTGATAAGGTTCCCCATGGTAGGCTGATGGAGAAGGTGAAGTCGCATGGGGTCCAGGATGTTCTAACAAGATGGATAGAGAACTGGCTGGGCAACAGGAGACAGAGAGTAGCAGTGGAAGGGAGATGCTCAAATGGAGACCTATGACCATAGGAAGATACCGGTTGCATGATTAGCAAGTTTGCAGATAACACTAAGATTGGTTGAGTAGCAGATAGTGAAAGGGACTGTCAGAGAATACAACAGAATATAGATAGATTGGAAAATTGGGCAGAGAAATGGCAGATGGAGTTCAATCTGGGTAAATGCGAGGTGATACATTTTGGAAGATTCGATTCAAGAGCAAACTATACAGTAAATGGAAACATTCTTCAGAAAATTGATGTATAGAGAGATCTGGGTGCTCAGGTCCATTGTTCCCTGAAGGTGGCAATGCAGGTGAGTAAAGTAGTTTAAGAAGGCATATGCCATGCTTTCCTTCATTGGACGGGGTATTGAGTACAAGAGTTGGTAGGTCATGTTACAGTTATATAGGACTTTAGTTCAGCTGCATTTGGAATACCTTGTACATTTCTGGTCGTTACATTACCAAAAGGATTTGGATGCTTTGGAGTGATTGCAGAGGAGGTTCACCAGGACGTTCCCTGGTATGGAGGATGCTAGCTATGAAGAGAGGTTGAATAGATTCAGATTATTTTCATTAGGAAGACAGAGGTTGAGGGGGTGAAAATGTGTTGCTGGAAAAGCGCAGCAGATCAGGCAGCATCCAAGGAGCAGGAGAATTGACGTTTCGGGCATGAGCCCTTCTTCAGGAATCCTGAAGAAGGGCTCATCCTTGGATGCTGCCTGACCTGCTGCGCTTTTCCAGCAACATATTTTCAGCTCTGATCTCCAGCATCTGCAGTCCTCACTTTCTCCTCGAAGAGGTTGAGGGGGGACCTGATTGAGGTCTACAAAATCATGAAAGGTATAGACAGTGTGGATAGCAAGAAGCTTTTTTTCCCAGAGTGTGGAACTGATTTACTCAAAGTAACAGGGGAAAAGTTTTGGGGAGATATGTGTGGGAAGTTCTTTAGGCAGAGAGTGGTAGATGCTTGGAACGTATTGCCAGTGGAGCTTCAAGAGGTGGGAACAATTACATCACTTAAGATGTACCTATACAGAAACATGAATGGACAGGGAGCAAAGGCATACAGACTTTTAGAAAATAGGCGGCAGGTTTAGATAGAGGTTCTGGATTGGCGCAGGCTTGGAGGGCCAAAGGGCCTGTACCTTGTGCTGTACTTTCCTTTGTTGTCTTCTCCCTTGAGTGGGGGAGTCCAGAACTAGAAGGAATAGGTTCAGGCTGAGAGGGGAAAGATATAAAAGGGTCCGAAGGGGCAACGTTTTTACACAGAGGGTCGTGTGCGTATAGAATGAGCTGCCAGAGAAAGTGGTGGAGGCTGGTATGATTACAGTATTTAAAAGGCATCTGGATGGGTATATGAATAGGAAGGGATTAGAGGAATATGGACCAAGTGTTGGCAAATGGGGCTAGAACAGGTGAGGATATCTGGTTGGCATGGATGAGTTAGACCGAGGGTCTGCTTCTGTGCTATACATCTATATGACTGGATGAACTGGGTTGGACAGAGAGGGGTCTTTAACAGGCCTGAATGTATTTAAAGTAGGCCCTGGCAGCCATTGTTCTTTTTGCCATGTAAAATGAGCAGGAAAGGGACTTCAGCAATACATTTCATAAGGTTTCCCATGGTAGGTATGGGATACAGGGAGATTTGGCTGTCTGGATTCAGAATTGGTTGGCTGACAGAAGGCAGAGAGTGGTTGGAGATGGAAAATATTTTGCCCAGAGGTCAGTCTTGAGTGGTGTCCCACAGGGCTCTGTTCTTGGGCCTCTGCTCTTCGTAGGATGTTATGGGGTGGTTTAGTAAATTTGCAGATGACACAAAGGTTTGAGGTGCAGTTGATAGTATCAAGGGCTATTGCAGGCTGCAGCACAACATAGGCAGGATGCAGAGCTGGGTTGAGAAATGGCAGATGGAGTTTAACCTGGATAAATGCAAAGTGATGCATTTTGGAAGGTCAAACTTGAAAGCTGAATATAAGAATAAAGACAGGATTCTTGGCAGTGTTGGGGAACAGAGGGATCTTGGCGTTCAAGTACATAGATCCCTCAAAGTTGCCACTCAAGTGGAGAGGGTTGTTAAGAAAGCATCTGGTATTTTGGCTTTCATTAACAGGGGGATTGAGTTTAAGAGCTGTGAGGTTTTGCTACAGCTTTACAAGTCCCTGGTGAGACCACACTTGGAATGTTGTGTCCAGTTCTGCTCATCCTACTATAGGAATGACATAGAGGCTTTGGAGAGGGTGCAAAGAAGGTTTACCAGGATGCTGTCTGGACTGGAGGGTTGTCTTATGAAGAGATGTTGACTAAGCTTGGACTTTTCTCTCTGGAGAGAAGGAGGAAGAGAAGTGACATGATCGAGGTATACAAGGTAGGGAGAAGCATGGATAGAGTCAGTAGCCAGAGACTTAGGCATGACCGACTGGCATGAGAGGTCATAGTTTTAAGATATTAGGAGGAAGATATAGAGGGGACATCAGAGGTCGGTTCTTTACATAGAGAGTTGTGAATGCATGGTATGCATTGCTAGTAGTGGTGGTGGAAGCAGAGTCATTCAGGACATGTAAGCGACTGCTGGACATGCACATGGACAGCAGTGAATTGAGGGGTATGTAGGTTAGGTTATTTTATTTTACATTACGATTAATGCTCGGCACAACATCATGGGCTGAAGGGCCTGTTCTGTGCTGTACTTTTCTATGTTCTATGAAATGAGTACTAGAGGGTTTCTGTGTCTCTCTGTGAAAGTGTGTGGGTACTTGGAATCTCAGTGCCAGTTTTGATTTTTTAACCTCCCCTCTACCATCTCCTTAACCATCCAGGCTGAAGCAAACTCCAGGTGCAGGATCAAGGTAGGAGTTTCATGGTGAATGGGAGGGCCATTCAGGAGTGTAGTGGAACAGAGAGACCTTGGAGTTCAGGTGCACGGTTCTCTGAATTCAGTCACAGGTAGTGAAGAAGTTTATTTGGCACACGGCCTTCATCAGGGCAGTGAGTACAGAAGTTAGAAAGTTAATTTGATTAGATTAGATTCCCTACATTGGGGAAACAGGCCCTTCGGCCCAACAAGACCCTCTGAAGAGAGTAACCCACCACTCTGACTAATGCACCTAGCACTACGGGCAATTTAGTATGGCCAATTCACCTTACCTGCACATCTTTGGACTGTGGGAGGAAACCGGAGCACCCGGAGGAAACCTGTGCAGACACGGGGAGAATGTGCAAACTCCACACAGACAGTTGCCCAAGGCCGGAATCAAACCTGGGTCCCTGGTGCTGTGAGGCAGCAGTGCTAACCACTGAGCCACCGTGCTGCCCCACGGTTGCAGTTGTACAGGATGTTGATGAAGCCACACTTGGAGCATTGTGTTCAGTTTTGATCACCTTGCTATGGGAAGGATTTTATTAAACTGGAACAAGTGCAAAAGAAATTTACAAGAATGTTGCCAGGGCTCAAGGAACTGAGGAAAAGGGAGAGATTGGACTAAGTAGGAATTTTTCTGTAGAGAATAGGAGACTGAGAGGGATCTGATAGAAGTGTACAAAATCATGAGAGGCATGGATAGGGTGAATGCCTTCAGTCTTTTTCCCAGAGTTGGGGAACCAAAGACTGGAGGGCATCAGTTTAAGGCTGGAGGGAAAGAATAAACGGGATTCCGAGGGGCAACGTTTTGCACACAGAAAGTGGTACGCATTGGAATACGCTGCCAGCAGATGTGGTTGAGATGAGTACCTTACCTACATTCAAAAGCCATTTGGACAATTATATGGATAAGGAAGGATTAGAAGGATATGAACCAAGTGCAGAATAGTGTGGGTGGACATTTTGTTCAGCATGGACCAGTTTAGGCCGAAGGACTAAATGCCATGGACTCGATGAGAGAGCTGGAACCCGCTGGAATGGTGAATATCCCCTTCCAGTCTCTCCACGTCTTTCCTTAACTCCTGTCTTCCTCTCTCTCTCTCTCTCTTTTCAGTCTGTCTCCCTCCTCTCTAGCTTTGAGTCTGTGTCTCTTTATCTCTGTACCTCTGTCTCCCTGTGCCTGCCCTCTCTCTATTTACCTCCCTCTGTGAATAGTGACGAAGGATGTTGTAGGTTACAGAGAGACATAGATAAGCTGCAGAGCTGGGCTGAGAGATGGCAAATGGAGTTTAATGCGGACGAGTGTGAGGTGATTCACTTTGGTCAGAGTAACCGGAATGCAAAGTACTGGGCGAATGGTAAGATTTTTGGTAGTGTAGATGAGCAGAGAGACCTCGGTGAGCAGAGAGACCTAGATGAGCAGAGAGACCACATATCCTTGAAAGTTGCCACCCAGGTTGACGGGATTGTTAAGAAGGCATACAGTGTTTTAGCTTTTATTAATAGAGGGATCGAGTTCCGGAACCATAAGGTTATGCTACAGCTGTACAAAACTCTGGTGCGGCCACACTTGGAGTATTGTGCACAGTTCTGGTCACCACATTATAAGAAGGATGTGGAAGCTTTGGAAAGGGTGCAGAGGAGATTTACTAGGATGTTGCCTGGTATGGAGGGGAGGTCTTACAAGGAAAGGCTGAGGGACTTGAGGCTGTTTTCGTTGGAGAGAAGAAAGTTGAGAGGTGACTTAATAGAGACATACAAGATAATCAGAGGGTTAGATAGGGTGGACAGGGATAGCCTTTTTCCAAGTATGGTGACGGCGAGCACAAAGGGGCATAGCTTTAAATTGAGGGGTGATAGATATAGGACAGATGTCAGAGGTAGTTTCTTTACTCAGAGAGTATTAGTAGATTTGCCAACTTTAAGTGCATTTAAGTCATCATTGGACAAGCATATGGAATAGTGTAGGTTAGATGGACTTCAGATTGGTATGACAGGTCAGTGCAACATCGAGGGCCGAAGGGCCTGCACTGCACTGTAATGTTCTATGTTGTATATGTCTGTATTCTTTCCCAAATCCTATTTTATCTCTTTCCATGTCTCTTCCCATCACCCAGTCTCTTTCTCTGTTACTGTCTCTTGTATGTCTCTTACCTCAACGTTTTGCTTTTGTCTCTGTTCTCTCCCACTCTTCTTTTTTCCTCTTCTCTTTTTCCCTGTTTCTTTTTTTCCCAACTCCTTTTTGCTCCCGTCTGTTTACCTCCCCATAGTTTTTTCCCTGTCTTTACTTCTCCCCTATTTGTTTCCATTTTTTTACTGTCTCACTTTTTACCCATTTCTCTTTTATCACCCGGCTCTTTTTTTCCCCTATCTCTTGATACCACCCCCAAATTTTTTCCACTATCGCTTTCTTTTCCACTGTATCTATTTATTCCAGTCTTGCTTTTCCCCAGCATCTCTCTACAGACCCCTACCATGTTTTGCAGCCCCTTCATAATTATCACCTTGAAAATTATGCATTAATCTCTCACCCCTAAATTCTGTGTTCTCATCAAAATTTTCAGATTTCCCCCCCTCACAGACTTTGTGCCCCAAAGTTTTCCACACCACTAAATTTGGTTCCACCTCCCTGGCTTGTGTGACCCCTTCCAATTTTGCAAATTCCCAAATCTTGCTGTCCACCCACCCCCAAATTGTACAGGACAGTGTTGTCTCCCCTCCAATTTTGCAGCCCCCCAAAAATTGTTCTCTCCCTCCAAATTTTCATGCTGAGCATTTTGCATCACCCCAAAATTGTGCCCTTTACCCAGATAGAACATAGAACATAGAACATAGAACAGTACAACGAAGATCAGGCCCTTCGGCCATCGATGTTGTGCCAACCTGTGAACTCATCTAAGCTCATCCCCCTACACTATCCCATCATCATCCATGTGCTTATCCAAGGATTGTTTAATTCTCCCTAATGTTGCTGAGTTTACTACTTTGGCAAAAGTGAGGACTGCAGATGCTGGGGATTAGAGCTGAAAAATGCGTTGCTGGAAAAGGCCAGCAGGTCAGGCAGCATCCAAGGAGCAGAGAATTGACATTTCAGGCATTAGCCCTTCTTCAGGAATGAAGAAGGGCTTATGCCCGAAACGTCGATTCTCCTGTTCCTTGGATGCTGCCTGCCCTGCTGCACTTTTCCAGCAACACATTTTTCAGCTAGCTACTTTGGCAGGCAGGGCATTCCACTCTCTAAGTAAAGAACCTGCCTCTGACATCTGCCTTAAATCTATCACCCCTGTATTTGTAGTTTTGCCCTCTTGTATAAACTGACGTCATCATCCTAGGAAAAAGACTTTCACTATCTACCCTATCTAATCCTCTGATTATCTTGTATGTCTCTATAAAATCCCCTCTTAGCCTTATTCTTTCCATTGAGAACAGACCCCAGTCTCTCAGCATTTCCTCATAAGACTTTGCCTCCAGACCAGGCAACATCCTGGTAAATCTCCTCTGCACCTTTTCCAATGCTTCCAATGTATTGGGGCAGCCAGACCTGTACACTATAGCGTTTTGTATAGTTGTAGCATGACATTACAGCTCTGGAACTCAATCCCTCTACTCATTAAACCCAACACACCATATGCCTTCTTAACAGCACTATCAATCTGGGTGGCAACTTTCAGGGATCTATGTACATGGACTCCAAGATCCCTGTGCACATCCACACCACCAAGAATCTTTCTATTGATCCAGTAATCTGCCTTCCTGTTATTCTTCCCAAAGTGCATCACCTCACATTTATCTGCATTGAACTCCATTTGCCACTTCTCAGCCCAATTCTGCAGAATATCTAAGTCCCCTTGCAACCTGCAACATTCTTCCACACTGTGCACTACTCCACCGACTTCTGGATGATGATGGCATAGTGTAGGGGGACAAGTTGAGAATAGTTCACGGGTCAGCACAAAATCGAGGGCTGAAGGGCCTGTTCTGCGCCATATTGTTCTATGTTCTATGACTTTAGTGTCATCTACAAACTTACTAACCGATCCACCTATGCCTGTGTCTAAGTCATTTATAAAAATGACAAACAGCAGTGGTCCCAAAACAGATCTTTGTGGCACACCACTAGTAACCGGACTCCAGGCTGAATATTCTCCATCAACCACCACTTACTGCCTTCTTTCAGAAAGCCAGTTTCTAATCCAAACTGCTAAACCACCCTCAATCCCATGACTCTGCATTTTCTCCAACACCCTACCATGTAGAACCTTATCAAAGGCTTTACTGAAGTCCATGTACACCATGTCAACTGCCCTACCCCCATCCAGATGCTTGGTCACCTTCTCAAAAATCTCAATGAGGTTTGTGAGACATGACCTGCCCTTGACGAAACCATGTTGACTATCTGAAATCAAATTATTCTTTGTTAGATGAGTATGAATCCTATCTTTTATAATCCTTTCCAAAAGTTCACCTACAACAGACATAAGGCTCACTGGTCTATAATTACCTGGGGTCATCTCTACTGTCGTACTTGAACAAGGGCACAACAATTGCAATCCTCCAGTCCTCTGGTACTAAACCTGTAGACAATGACAACTCAAAGTTCAAAGCCAAAGGCTTCGCCATCTCCTCTCTAGCTTCCCAGAGAATCCTTGGATAAATCCCATCCAGCCCAGGAGACTTGTCCAGTTACACTCCTTCTAGAATTGATAACACTTACTAACCTTGATCCTTTTTAGTCTAATATCTCATATCTCATTCTTCTCCTCTACAATATTCTCCTTTTCTGGAGTAAAATCAAGGAGAAATATTTGTTTAGCATCTCTCCAATCTCCACAGGGTCCACACACAACTTCTCATTTCTGTCTTTGACTGGGCCTATTCCTACCTTAGTCGTCCTTTTATTCCTCACATACCTATAGAAAGCTTTAGGCTTCTCCTTTATTCTAAGCAACCCCACAAAACTTTGATATGCACTCCATAAATTTTGCCTCTCCCAAAATATTGTGCCAAACTCATCAAATTCTCAATTATCCTCAATTATACAACCCCCGCCCCAATATTGTTGTGTCCCCAGACCAATTTTACACACCCCCACTTTCCTGTGATCTGCCAAATTTTGCAAACTCCCAAGTTTTGTGGACCTACCAAACTTTGAACCTTCAAATACTCCACCCCTAATAGCTTGCACTCCTCCATCTGTAGTACCCCTACCAAACTATACAGCCCTCTGCAATGCCTCCCCCGCAACGATTGTGTGACCCACCCCAAAGTTTTGCAGCCCATAAATTAAGGGCCTCCTTGTTGCAACCGCCTCAATTATGCAGTCCTAACAATTTTGTGCCCTGTATAATTTGCAGTCCCACAAGTATTCTGCAAGCTCCTACATTCACTGTATTTTCATGTCTGTAAATTTCGCTCTTCCCCAATTATCGTGACCCCCACAGGTTTCACAGCCACAAAAACCATGTGTGTCATCGCAGAAATTTGGCACTCACCTCCTCCAAATTGTTCACCTTTTCCAAATGATGTCTCTTGCCCATTTTTGGACACCCACTTCATGTTTTGTGCCATCATTCTCCCATTTTGCACACATACCTATTTTTGCCCCCTCCAATTAAATGCCCCCAAAATGTGGAATTCTCTATTCTGGAGGGCTGTTGAAGCTTAGACATTGAGTAAGTGGAAAGTAGACATTGGAGTCACAGGTAGATAGAATAGTGAAGAAGGCATTTGGTATGCTTTCATTTATTAGTCAGAGTATTGAGTACAGGAGTTTGGAGGTCATGTTGCAGCTGTACGGGACATTGGTCAGGCCACTATTGGAATATTGCATGCCATTCTTGTGTCCTTCCTATCGGAAAGATGTTGTGAAACTTGAAAGGGTTTAGAAAAGATTTACAAGGATGTTGCCAGGACTGGAGGATTTGAGCTACAGGGAGAGGCTGAACAGGCTGGAGCTGTTTTCCCTGAAGCATCAGATGCTGAGGGGTGACCTTATGGAGGTTTATAAAATCATGAGGGGCATGGATAGGATAAATAGACAAAGTCTTTTCCCTGGGGTGGGGGAGTCCAGAACTAGAGGGCATAGGTTTAGGGTGAGGGGGTAAGATATAAAAGAGACCTAAGTGGCAACTTTTTCACAAAGTGGGTGGGACATGTATGGAATGAGCTGCCAGAGGAAGTGGTGGAGGCTACATCTAAAAGGCATCTGGACGGGTATATGAATAGGAAGGGTTTGAAGAGATATGGACTGGATCCAGGCAGGTGGGACTAGATTGGGTTGGGATAGCTGCGCAGTGTGGACGAGCTGACCGAAGAGTCTGTTTTCATGCTGTACATCTCTATGGCTCTAAGTGGATGATCAGTTATTGTATTGAATGGTACAGCAGGCTCAGTGGCTGGATGGCTACCTCCTGCTCTGCATACAATGTTTAAGATCTGACCAGATTATTAGCTGGTGATTTATTTTACAGATCTCCAAAACTCAAGAAAGGAATTTCCTTAACGACAATTGATTTCTACCTGACACCAGCTCGTTCTTAGCTGTGAGCTTGATTTTCTAATTTTCTGATTACGCACTTTGCAAAACTTCTGAATACTATGAGAAAGATCCCTCTTTATTATTCTAAATCCCAGTGAATACAAACCTAACCAACCCAATCTCTCCTCATAGAGCAGTCCCTGCTGTCCCAGGATTCAATCTGGTAAACCACAGCAAGAACATCCTATTCCAAGTGAAGATACCAAAACTGCATACAGTATTCGAAATAAGGCCTCACCACAGCCCTGTATAATTGCAGCAAGACATGTTTGTTGCTGTCCTTGAATCCTCTCACTATGAATACAGCTTGCCTTCTTTACTGCTTGCTGCACTTGCACACTTTCAGTGGCTAATGCAACAGGAGACCCAAGTCTCAGTGAACCTTCCCTTCTCTCAATTTACACCCATTCAAATAAACTGCCTTTCTATTTTTGCTACCAAAGTGGATAACCTTACATTTATCCACACTAACCTGTATCAGCCATGCATTTGCTGTCTGTCCAAATAACATTACATTCTCCTCACAATTCAGCATTCCACACAGCTTTGTGTCATCTACAAATTTTGAAATATTATATTTAGGCCTCTCATTTAAATCATTGGCATACATTGTGAATAGTTGAAGTCCTAGTACCAATCCCTGCAGTACCCCAGTCATTAATCATCACAAAACATCAATCTGATTGATCATCGCTGACTGACCATCCAGAATAGCAGATGTTAGACTGACGTTCATGACTGACAGTGATTTGATGAGCAATTGTGAACCAACAATTTACTCAAGAAGGCCATTCAACCTGTTGTGTCTGTGCAGTTCTCTACCTTGTATTCTGACCTTGTACCATCCTCTGACCTTTTCTTCTAATCTTGAAATCATCCAATGCACTTTATTGAAACTGTCTAAACCATTATTCCACACAATGCATTCCAGATATAATTGCTAACTGTATAAAGTTTCTTTCTTCTGTCACATTTCCTTCTCTTACAATTTATTTGAAAATACTCTCAATGCTTTTACCAGAGCGATCAGTTTCTCACTATCTACTCTCATGGTTCTAAAAACTTCTTTTAAATTGTCTGTCAGCCTTCTCCAATCTAACATTATGGCTGAAATTTCTCGCTGTTGGAGCTATTCACATGAAGGTGGTTTCTCCAAACCTCCCAATATTCCCTTTGTTCCTTCTCTCTAGTTAAAACTAATTTAAAAGTGGAGTAGTCTTATGATCCATTTTGGTTCCTGAATCTCTTCATGTTGATGAATTCACTCCAGTTGATCATTAGGAAGAATTAAGCCAAGGTTTCCAGTCCCTGCTCCAACCGTCACTCCTGAACTACTGCCTCCACCTCCCTCTCTTGAAACTCACTGATATTCCACCTGACTATTCACAAATTGGTGCTGCATTTGATTCGGAGAGGAGCTTCTGATCTCATATCTGTGTCAGCACTAAGACCTGTATTCCTTTCTGTCATCTCATTTAAGTCTAAGCCTATCTCAATGTAGCTGCTGTTGAAACCATAATTCATCCCTTTCTTACCTCCAGGCTTGACTACTTCAATACTTTGCTCAATGATCTTCCACGTTCTACCTTCTGTAAACTGGAATTATCTGAAACTTTGCTATTGGTACATTGCAACAATTCTCATTCCATGTCACTGTTGTGTGCACTGACCTACATAGATGCCCATTCAATCAATATCTGGATTTTAGAGTTCTCATCCTGGTCATCAAATTCCTCCCATGGTTTCTCCCATCTTTACCACTGTAATCTCCCTATCTGAGATATTTGGATTGTTTTAATTCCAGTTTATTACACATTTTCAATTTTCATTCATTGGCAGCTGCACCTTAAGTTGCCTCAGCCCCAAGGTGTAGATTTCCCTTTCTGTATCTCACTGACATTCTTGAAACTTTATTGCCAAACTGTTTGGTCACCAGCCCTGATATAACCTCATGTGGGCGCTACACAAAGACTTGTTTTACCTCCTTTCCTTTAAGTCCACTGCATTTGCTTTTCTATGGCACAAACAGTATGTAATTAAAAGTTATTGCTGACTGCCCCCAGCCTTCTGCTTGGTTTGCCCACACTCTGTCTATTGTTCATTGCGGCAAACGTTTGCCTGAAACGTCGATTTTCCTACTCCTCGGATGCTGCCTGATCTGCTGTGCTTTCCAGCACTATTCATTGCTCCAAGTTAAAACTCACACAACACCAGGTTATAGTCCAACTGGTTTATTTGGAAGCACTAGCTTTCAAAGCACTGCTTCTTCGTCAGGTAATCATTACGTGAAGCAGCAGCGCTTTGAAGGCTATTGCATTTTTTAAATTTCAAAATATACTTTATTCATAGAAATAAATCTTTGGTACTTGTACAATTTGCCATGTCGTTCATAGATATATACATTGCATGTCTTAACATTACAAAGAACAGATTGAATTAATCGAATTTAGTTATCCTATTTACAGTTCCCTTTATTAACCATCCAGTCTCTTAGTATTTAGTTGTGGCTTCAGCGGAACCCAGTGGGTACCCTGTTATATGAAAGCAAATGAAACTTCTTTAACCCCCAGTTTATGGGGTTACCATTGTCCGTTTGACTGTCCTGTCTCTGGGGTGGCTGTCTACATCCCCATGGTAAGCACGAACTGCTGGACCTTCGCTGGGCTGAGGTAGCTATCCAGCTCCTCACTGGGGTCATTTACCCGCTCTGGTGTCATTGAGCCAAGGCAAGGGTCCGCACCATCCAGTTCTGTGTCTGACAATGGGACTGTCAGAGGATCACAGCTCTGTAGTTGTGGGGCAGTGGGTACCCCCTGGTTCTCACTGGGTGGAGGGTGGACTTCGGGGGGTCCGTTGTTTCCTGGTTGGGAGGAAATGCCCTCCTCTTTACCTACGGCACTCTGTCTCTTCTTCTGGTGGTGATGACCTTCTTTGCATCCATCTTCCCCATCCGAAGAGCTGACCGTCCCTCCCTCGTGCAGCTGTCTTATCCCCCTTTGCTGGGAGGCTTTGGGGGCCTGGCAAGATTTCCTCTTCCTGTTTTTAACAGGTATCCACTCCTCTGCCTGCTTGATTACCTCCTCCTGCATTGCTTCCATCTGCCCAGCTAGAGCTAGGATCAGCTGCTGTGTCTCCCCGCTGGCTGCCGCCTCCTTCACTCCAGCCTGTTCTTCTTTCTGGGTGCCACCAGACTCCGTTTCCCTGCTGTCTGGGTGGACCTTACTGGTCTTTGGGGGTCCATGGCTCACATTGCCACCTCCAGCCATTTGAAGGCTATTGCATCTAAATAAATCTGTTGGACTCCAACCTGGTATTGTGTGATTTTTAACTTTTCCACCCAGTCCAACACCAGCTCCTCCACATCACGTTCATTGTTCCAGTGGGTTCTTCATCTGATTGGCAAGTCCCTAAAGGTGAAAGCCGCGCATGCGCCTTAAATGGCGGTGCCCTCACCAACATGACAGGTTCGAGCCTGTTTTCTGAATAAAACATGCAGGTGTTCCCGCTCGGGGTAAACAGCCGAACTGAAAACCTTCGATATTAAATCTAAGGTCCATACTGCGTAGTTCTGAAGATTCCCATCGAAACAAACCACCTTCTTCACGTTACTCCGCCGTCGCGAGCATCCTCTCTCGCTTTTATCCGAGTACGCATGAGCAGATCGCTCTGATTGACGGCGGCTCTGACCAATAGAAGGAAAGGCAGTACTGGAGTTCCATAATGTGGAGGAGCTGGTGTTGGACTTCATCAAGTGGTTGTGGAGGGCTCAATCCTAACACTGATTTTTCAGGAGGAAAATGATATTTCGCTCACACTGTGTCCTGACTATCTGAACAGACAAGCAAATCATCAACATACTATATCAGGATACTTTCAAAAGTCTAACCCTCCAGTTCTGATTTTAACACTTGATCGAATATATGTGGTGGATGCTTAAACCCCTGGGGCATTCTTGCATAAGTTTATTGGTGACCTTTATATGTAAAACAGATACCGGCAGTGCTCTTCTAGAGAAAACAGAATATAAATCTACAACCAAGAACCAAGCTGTCTGAGGAGGCACATTAGTCAGCAGTGTGGGATATCAGTAGGATTAGTGTTACTTCTGCAATTCCATTTTACAAAGGAGGTGAACTCACACCAGTGGGTAATTGTTTTAGCCAAGAGCTGAGTCAACAAGAATGGAAACAATGTGGAGGAAATATATAATTGTTTTTGTATTAGCTAAAACTCTATGTCAGAAGGTAGACATTATGGGCAAGTAGATAAGATGTTGTGAGGGGATGAAGTTAAGCTAGATACGCCTGTACAAACAGTAGGTATAAACATGTGCTTCCCACTTTTACAAAAACACAGGAACAAACCCCAATTAAAAGGGTCATAGGGATCAGAACGGCCTCGGGAAAGACACAGATGAAGAGGGTAGATAATGATGAAGAAGGGATATGCCTAACAATGACCTATAACAGGGTAAGGTCAAACAGCCTTGTGAGACCAGAAATAAGCATTTTATCACAGACAAGGCCGGATAAGGCAAGAGGCAAACAGGGGTAATGGGGGCCGGTCTTAGGGAAGTGGACGATGTAAGCAGGGGAGGGAGCAGTGTAAAACAATAGACATCAAATCATATAAATGTTATGTATGAATTGAATTTGGTGTGTGTATGTCACTTGCCTTGAGAAAGTGACAGCACACCCACTTGCAAGTGTAAAATAAATGACACTACTGATTCAGATCTTGTCTCGGACTGAAATTATTGAAGTGAGTGGGCTTTGTTTCTCACAATTGGGGGCTCGTCCGGGATTTTCTTCCATCACCGGGGGGAGTGGCTGGCCTTGGACACTGGGAAGACGCGTCCCGTTCCCCATTGAGGAGCGGTCTCGTGTCCTGGTTTGGTCTGCTCCCTTGGGTGACTGGTACGAATCCCACAAGAGAGACATCTGAATCAGACAGTGATAGGAGCTCGATAGACAATACGGCACAAAGGGGCCAGGCAACTCTGTGCACAGACCAAGGTAAGAAACCTGACTTTTAAGTATTGCCTTGGTGGCCGGGATTGAGTTTTAGTAGTTAATAAGGGACTAACGAAGGAACTCAATATGGGTTGTGCTGTGGGTAAGGAAAAAGCCTCCGGGAAAACAAAAGAAGGAAAAAGCAATGGAATTGGAGGCGGGGTCCCTTACAACATACCTCCAGAAAGTTCTTTGGGGAGGATGTTGTGGAATTGGCAAAATAATACTTGTACAGGGGAAAAAGATGATTAAATATTGTTGCTTCATATGGACAAAGGAATCCATTCTTCGTCCCGCCTCTTTTGGCCAAAATTCAGGTCGGACAAAGACTGGGTTTGTAAATATCTGAATTTATTTGTCAATGAGTGAGAGAGAGAGAGAGAGAGAATGAAGAGAGCTGTACAGCTGGTAGAAAGTTTAACCCTTTGTGATTTGGTTTGAATGCACATTTGTTTGTTGGTGATTGAATGTTTGCGTTTTATTCCCTGGAGCTTGAGTTCCGGGACTGTTTTGAATCTGATTCTTATTATGGAAACTTAACATGATTTCTTTTAAGGTTAAGGATTCTATAGAGATTATGAAAAAAAAAAGAATAATAACTCCTGTTCTTCTTACAGGTCATGACTGCCTTACTATCAGTTTCTAACTAATCTCTTCTATCTTTACATGAAAGCGATTTATGGAGGACAGTTGAAGTTTCAGTTCAACATTAGATTGTAGTAAAAACAAGATCCTATGGTTAATATCTGTGACCTTGGATTCGGCCATTGTTCATGCATTAGAAGTTTTTTTTCTTTAAACTTGAATAGACAAATAATTTTAAGGCAGCTCTGATTATTTCAAGACCTATAGTATTGTAATTGAGCAATGATTGGTCAGGACTACTTAAGAAAACTAATTTTGGATTTAAATTAAGGGACTAAAACTGGGTGATTACAGTGGATTTCAAAATTGAGAACTGTATGCATTTTACATTTTGAATATTAAATACTGAATAAATGAACGTAAATATATAAATATATTTACAAGTTTGGAACAGGCTTTAAAGTTAGTCAAGCATGAATTGATGAATTGGTGTTTGAAGTTATGGGGAGCTAGAAATATTGCAATATTTCATTAAAAAAAAAGAAAAAGGGGAAGAACGTAATGACTTATCCCCTTCGGGAGGTACCAATAGGGGACAAAGAGATTGGGTTTGTAAGTGCCCCCCTCAGCAGTGGGGAGGTCAGAATATTTAAAAAAGAAATGAAGGTCCTGGTTGAGGATCTGGTAGGGTTGTCTGAACAAACTGATCAATTTTTGGGGCGCAGTCTGTATACCTGGGCTGAGTTAATGTCTATTTTGAATATACTATTTACTGGGGAAGAAAGGGGACTTATATGGGGAGCAGCCATTAAAATATGGGACAGGGAACATCCGATTGGAGATGGGGATGCTGGACAGGGAGAGGTGAAGTTTCCCCTCAGAGACCCCCAGTGGGAAAATCAAAATCCGGAGCATAGAGAAGAAATGAGGGAATTGAAAGACCTGATTCTAAAAGGAATAAAAGAGGCAGTTCCGAAGTCACAGAATTTGACTAAAGTCTTTGAAGTTAGACAGGAGAAAGATGAGACTCCTTCAGCTTTTTTTGCAGAGATTAAGAGACTCAATGCGGAAATATTCTGGAATGAACCCTGAGGACCCAGTGGCACAGGGTCTTTTGAAAGTACATTTTGTGACAAAGGCATGGCCAGATATACAGAGAAAGATACAGAAGATAGAAGGGTGGAGTGAAAAGCCATTAGATGAATTGTTAAGAGAGGCACAGAAAGTGTTTGTAAAGAGAGAGGATGAGAGACAAAAACAGGTGAAAATGATGGTAGCTACGGTTGATGAGGTCGTTAAGAAAAGAGTAGAACCAATAGTGACCAACCGGAGCGGCGGGTGGCAGCATGTAGGGCAGAGAGGACAAGGGGGAGTATTTGATAGAGGGTTCGAGCGACAGGGGCAGAGCTGGAGGTCTCCACAGGCAGGATGCTATTATTGCGGAAAGATAGGGCATTTTAAGCGGGAATGTCCGGCTCTGAAAAGGGAAGAGAGGGCAATTCCGCTTATGAATTTTGATGAAGAATAGGGGTGTCAGGGGTTCCTGCCCTCGGGGGCCCACCAGGAACCCTTGATAAACCTGAAGGTGGGACCCTATAAGGAAGAGGTAGTCTTCCTAGTAGATACGGGGGCAGCACGGTCATCACTGAATTTTAAACCAAAGAAAGTAGAAATGTCGACACGGTCAATTACTGTTTCAGGGGTTAAAGGGGAGGGATTTACTGTTCCAGTATTTGAACCTATGATGATAGAAGGTCCTAAGGATAGGGTCAAAGGGGAATTGTTGTATATCCCTGATATAGGAAGTAACTTACTAGGGAGAGATTTAATTATCCTCTTAGGACTGGAGATTGGAATTCAGGAAAAAGAATTAGTTGTCCAAATGGCAATGTTGACAGAGGATATGGAGAGAGAGATAGACCCTATTGTATGGGCTAGAGAAGGGAATCGTGGAAAATTACAGATCCCCCCCTTGAAATAAATTTAAAAAGGAAAGGGGACATTGTCTGTGAGCGACAATATCCCATTTCCATAGAAGGTAAACGAGGACTGCAGCCAGTAATTGAAGGATTGATTAGAGATGGATTATTGGAGCCATGTATGTCTCCTTATAATACCCCAATACTACCAGTGCGGAAATCCGATGGAACTTACCGATTGGTGCAGGATTTGAGAACATTATATCAAATAGTACTGATCAGGCACCCAGTGGTGCCAAACCCCTATACCTTATTAAGTAAGATCCCTCATGACCACAAATGGTTTAGTGTGATAGATTTAAAGGATGCCTTTTGGGCCTGTCCCTTGGCAGAGGAAGGTAGGAATTTGTTTGCCTTTGAGTGGGAAGACCCTAAGACAGGACAGAAACAGCAATACCAGTGTACTGTGCTTCCCCAGGGGTTTACGGAATCCCCGAATTTATTTGGACAGATGTTAGAACAAGTATTGGAGAAATTTAGCAGCCCCAAGGGGACTACCCTGTTGCAGTATGTAGACGACCTCTTAGTAACAGGAAAAAGAAGAGAAAGAGTAGTAGAAGCCACTAACAAATTATTGAATTTCCTGGGTCAGCAGGGACTGCGGGTATCTAAAAACCAACTACAATATGTGGAGCAAGAAGTGAAATACTTGGGACATTTAGTTAGTGAGGGAAAGCGAAAGATAAGCCTGGAACGGATAGAGGGAATAGTGGGAATGCCGCTGCCCAGCACTAAAAGGGAGTTACGCAAATGTTTGGGTCTCACGGGTTATTGCAGATTGTGGATTGATTCCTATGCACTGAAGACTAAGAAATTATATCTCAAACTATTAGAGGGGGAACCAAAATGTCTAAGTTGGGATGATGAGGCAAAAGAGATCTGATCCATGCCCCCGTGTTAGCCTTACCTTCCCTCTTTGCTACCGTGGATAAGGGAGTGGTTTTGGGAGTATTAACCCAGAGGTGGGGGAAGGGATTAGTACATGAAGAATTGATTAAACGGGTCTTGGAGTCCCTATTACTTCCCCGAGAAATAGCAGTAGTGCATGTAAATGGTGATCAGAAAGTAAATGAACCAAAGGTTAGGGGAAATAGATTAGCCGATGAGGTGGCTAAGGAAGCAGCCCTGAACCCACAAGAATTGGTGATTCATTCCCTAATACCTACTGTCCCAGGTCCTAGGGAAGCTCCTATATTTACTGAAAGCGGAGAAAATGAATTGAGAGATTTAGGGGCTATAAAAACAGCAGACGGGCATTGGAGGTTACCTGATGGAAGGGAAATGTTAAACAAAATGATGATGCGAGAGATTATGGCCGTCCTACACCAAGGCAGCCATTGGGGAGTACAAGCAATGTGTGATTTGGTTCTTAGGGAATATGGATGTAAAGGAATATATACAATTGCTAAACAAATATGTGAGGGATGTATCATATGCAAAAAGGTAAATAAGAAAGTCTTGAGAAAACAGACCTCGGGAGGAAGAGACCCAGGATTGAGACCTTTCCAGAGTATACAAGTAGATTATACTGAACTCCCCAGGGTAGGCAGACTAAAATATATGCTAGTCATAGTAGATTATCTATCTGGTTGGGTTGAAGCATACCCCCTAGCTACCGCCACTGTGAGTGGAGTGTCTAAAACAATATTGGAGCACATAATTCCCCTATATGGGCTCGTGAACCATATTGATTCCGACCAAGGAACTGACTTTACCTCTAAAGTGTTACGGGGGGGTAATGAAAGGGTTGGGAATTTCCTGGGAGTTCCATACTCCATGGCACCCGCCATCATCAGGAAAGGTTGAGAGAATGAACCAAACACTCAAACGACAGCTCTCTAAATTGATAATAGAAACTAGACTCCCTTGGACCAAATGTTTACCTATAGCTCTCTTGCGAGTACAAACAGCCCCAAGGAAAGATTTGGGACTATCCCCCTATGAAATCTTATTTGGATTACCTTACTTGGGAACGAATGGAGAATTGCCAATTCCCGAAACTAAAGATTTGTTTTTAAATAAGTATATACTGGGTTTGTCCTCCTCTTTGTCTTTCCTAAGGAAACAGGGTTTATTGGCACAGACTCCACCCCTTGAATTCACCGTTCATCCCATCCGGCCGGGAGATTGGATCTTAGTAAAATCATGGACAGAGACTAAATTGCAGCCGGACTGGGAAGGGCCGTACCAGGCTCTTTTGACTACTGAAACAGCGATAAGGACAGCAGAGAAAGGCTGGACTCACTACACTCGGATCAAAGGGCCAGTGGACCCTCCCGTGGAGAAAGAAGTCTGGACAGCCGAATCAACGCAAGATCCGCTGAAACTCAGACTAAAGAGACTTTGAGTAACTAATTATACAGTGGCGACGCGAGCGCGGGATTATTTCTGTAAGATTGTATATTAAGTCTTTTTGTGCTTCAGCATGATGTTTAGAATACTGGGAATGCTTAGAGTTATGATGCTAGCTCTCTTAGTATTGGCATTTCATCAAATATCATTTTCATATGTATTATTAACGGTCCCTAAGTCTGATAATCCACAAGTAATAGACGCTGATGTATGCAGCTTAGTAAATTGTGGGGATGTAGATAATCAGAGACAGTACCGCAGCTCTGAGATACATCTTAAGTCCTATGGGGATAGCCTTGGGGATGGTACTTAGTATAATGGTCTCGTCACAGTACACCAGACCCCCTTCCGACCAGCTCGTGATTGTCCTGATAAAAAGTGTAACCCAATATACCTAATGATAAGGAAAACCACATGGCACGAAACAATCCTGTTGGGGTGGGGGGGGGCACCTATGAGATACAATGAAATGAAATGTTTGGGATAGAAATGAAAGCAAATGGGAAGGATTTCTTGGGCTATTGTTTTTGAATTAGCGTAGGACAGGGAAAACGGGTAGAACTACTGGGTAATAAGATACAATCTTTCACCCCTCCTGATGATCCTAAAGTAGTAAAATTTATAGAGGTAAAGGACTTGAAACAGACCATTGAAATAGAAACTGGGTACGGGGATGCAAATGCCTGGGTTGAATGGGTAAAGTATACTGTGAAAAGTCTGAACAAGAGCAATTGCTGTGCATGTGCCTCCGGTAGGCCAGTGGCACAGGTGGTTTCCTTTCCGCTCGGGTGGAAGCGAGACAGGAAGGGCATGAAATGTATGATAGCCCTGTATCAGGATGAGACTGCATGGAACGATAGGAATTGTACCTCCCTATCTCTGATGTTCCCTCCCTTGGAGAAGAAAGATGCAAAAGATCCCCCCCTGTTTTCTGCCGCAGTTGGAAATTACACCTCGTGTGTGTAGACGAGGTACAAGTCAGTCGAAAGATTTGGGGGAGCTGAAACTATGTACAGAGATTAAGAATGTTACTGAAACGGAGAAGGGAGGGAACTACTCAGCATTAAAGGTTCCCCGAGTGGATCTGTGGTGGGACTGTGGAGGCAAAATATTGAGACCCACGCTACCTCCGGATTGGAGAGGGATATGTGCAATTGTACAATTGGTAATTCCATTTACCCTGGCATTTGAGAAGGAAAACAAAGGAGGGAAAAAGGGAAGGGGTAAGAGATTACTGTTAGACACTTCTTTCGATGACAGGATTTATCTTGATTCGGTAGGAGTCCCTAGGGGGTACCTGATGAATTCAAGGCTCGTAACCAGATTGCAGCAGGCTTTGTGCCAGCTCTCTTTTGGTGGGTAACAATTAATAAAAATGATCATACCCTGTATACGAGGGCTCACCCAAAGGCTGATTGAAACAGCCTTAATGAAACAGATGCCCCTAAAAGGGAATCAGGCTGAAGGACTTTATCGACTAAATAATGAGCAGATGAGTGAGACCAAGATGGATGAAATCTCCGGGAGGATGCTTGCGAATTTCGGGAGCGATGCTTAAAAATAAAATATTTGCAGAAGATAACAAATGGTAATTAAAAGAAAGAGGGGGAATTGTGGGATATCAGTAGGATTAGTGTTACTTCTGCAATTCCATTTTACAAAGGAGGTGAACTCACACCAGTGGGTAATTGTTTTAGCCAAGAGCTGAGTCAACAAGAATGGAAACAATGTGGAGGAAATATATAATTGTTTTTGTATTAGCTAAAACTCTATGTCAGAAGGTAGACATTATGGGCAAGTAGATAAGATGTTGTGAGGGGATGAAGTTAAGCTAGATACGCCTGTACAAACAGTAGGTATAAACATGTGCTTCCCACTTTTACAAAAACACAGGAACAAACCCCAATTAAAAGGGTCATAGGGATCAGAACGGCCTCGGGAAAGACACAGATGAAGGGGGTAGATAATGATGAAGAAGGGATATGCCTAACAATGACCTATAACAGGGTAAGGTCAAACAGCCTTGTGAGACCAGAAATAAGCATTTTATCACAGACAAGGCCGGATAAGGCAAGAGGCAAACAGGGGTAATGGGGGCCGGTCTTAGGGAAGTGGACGATGTAAGCAGGGGAGGGAGCAGTGTAAAACAATAGACATCAAATCATATAAATGTTATGTATGAATTGAATTTGGTGTGTGTATGTCACTTGCCTTGAGAAAGTGACAGCACACCCACTTGCAAGTGTAAAATAAATGACACTACTGATTCAGATCTTGTCTCGGACTGAAATTATTGAAGTGAGTGGGCTTTGTTTCTCACAGCAGTATATGATATTTGGAACAACTGCTAGCCAATCCTCCTCTACCTCATTTACTGTTCTTAAATCAGATACAAGTCTCCATTTTGACCTGTCTGCCTTTAAGACTGGTAACAAAGTAGTGTTGCAGGAACTACAAGTTTCTTTAAGGACCCCTGCCTTAGCAATTCTTGTATTGTTGCTGCTATTTCCTCTACTGCCTCTAATTTTAAAGGATACTGCTAGGCAAAGTAGCTCCTGGTTTCAAACTTATTTCCAGTGGGCTAGCTGATTTCACTCACCCCATATCTGTATCATGTTGTGACCACAAATTGATCATTCCCATATTGATCATCTTTCTCCATTGTCATTGGCATGCTCCGCTGGGGTGTTACCTTGACTTCCTTCAGATTCCCTGTCAGGTTGCAGCATGCTAGGATTTTAATATAGCTGCCACCCCCAGATTCCAATCCCCTGTCGTGACCATGTGCCATTCCCCAACTGTTTCTACATACCTGGCCATAGGTCCTAAATCTTTAGATTGATATCCCTTATTTATCAGTAAGGTTACATGTGGTGCAGCACCTGACACACTATGGCACACTAGTGGTATACTAGTGGCACACTATGGCATACCTTTCCAGGAACGCATTTCTTTTTATTTGCAGAATCACTCACTGCTCCCCTCAAACTGTTGCTTCACTTCTCAAATGTTGTGGAGCAGTGACTTTCTGCTGCCACTGCCTCTTTAATACCTCATCCTGAGAGTCATCAAATATCACTGAACAGTGCAGCTCAGACTTAGGTGATCTTGCTCGAGGCAATATCGTCAACACTTCTGCTTTCCACATCCCCACAAACATCTTGCTATATCCCGTATCCAATAAACATTAACATCTCTAACATCACTAATCTATGCCAATCCTGATGTGTGTACTCCAATCTTACTTCTAACTGTAGTAAAGCATCCCTAACAATTGGCATCTCTTTAGACACTAATATTGACAAAACTATCTCCCTGCCTTCCATTTCTAACCTTCCCACCCAGGTTCACAGGGCAACTCTAGCACATCCCATACAGGTTAACAGGTCCTGCTGGGCCTGTAGGTGTCTGGGAAGTGGTCGCTGGGGATTCCTGCTGTAGGGCAGAGAGAGCCCCGACCAATAAGGGCCATTCCTCCTGAAGTGGCCTGGTTGATAGTATCCCCAGCACATCATTTCTGGCCCCCCTTGAGCCTGATTATTTATCATGTTTCTTAGTCCCCATTCCTAATCCTTGTCCTTGGGGACCCCAGTTCTGTTTAGGCTGTTGTTTACATCTGCCCTGCCCAGGATATGTCACTGTGGGAAAGCTTCTCTAGAAACCTCCATGGGACTTTCTGGCCCCTGTCCAGCTACCTGATAGGACCCCCCTTGCCCCGGCACCAGTGTTGATTACTATGTCGGTTCTCATTGGCAACACCTTTTTTAGCCTTCTCTTTTTCTTTCTTTTTAAGCTCTTCGAGCTGCATTTGTGCCAGCTTCCTTTGCACCTCCTCCAGTTGTTCAGTTTCTCTTTGTCTTTTCAAAACCTTTCAACTGCATGAGCTACATGGTCTCTAAATTCCTGGTGCCTCATTGATGATGTCAGACCCACCACCTCCTCCAGTCTTGACCTGATTTGGGAGGGCATTGCCTCAATGATAGAATTTCGGAAAATTGTGGTCAGCAGCTGATTATTCTCTATGCCTTGCTCTATTTCCAAACTCCATTTTTTAAACTGTTTTTCCAAGTAGGCAGCCGGGTTTTCATTGTCTCCCAGTGGATTCCCTCTCAGTGCCCGGGGTTCCATTTTGGGCAGATAACAGTGTCTCTGTCTCACTTGATCAAACCCAACCCCATCAATCATTGGATTCTGTGTGTTAGGATTAAGCCCTCCACTACCACCTGATGAAGGAGCGTCGCTCCGAAAGCTAGTGTGCTTCCAATTAAACCTGTTGGACTATAACCTGGTGTTGTGTGATTTTTAACCTTGTAGTATCATGATGTCATCCTCACTACTTGCCTCCCCAACTATTTTGTCATCTTCAGACTTATCAACAGTATGTTCACTTCTATCGTTGAAGTCATTTGTATGTATTGCAAATACTTGCGGCCCTATGGGATTCCACAAAATGCCACCATAAAAATGCCCTCTTTATCTCAACTCACTGCCTTGACTTCATTAGCCAAGTCTCAATGAAAGCACATTGTGGGTTCATGGATTCTTATCATAGCAAGTAGTCTCATACACAATACCATACTGAATGCTTTCTGGAAATTTAAATGTACTTCTGCTGGTTTTCCCCTTATCTATCTTGCTTATTACCTCCTCAAAAATATTCTAATAAACTTTGCAGCTATTATTTCCCCTTCACAAAATCATGATGACTCCGCTATATTTATTTCTAGATGCTTTTATTAGTCAAAATTAAATAATATTTAATAATAACATCTTCCCAGTGTCAGAATAGCTTGTGAAGTTGAGCTGAAACAATCTGATAGTTTGTGGGGCAGACCATTCAGAAAAGGGGATTGTCAAAGCTACCAATTGTCATAAAAACCCAACTGGTTCATTAATGTCCTTCAGGGAAGGAACCTGTCAACCAGTCTGCTCATAGAGACTCTAGCCTCCATGTGTGGCAGGGTGGTTCAGTGGTTAGCATTGCTACCTCACAGCCCCAGGGGCCCAAGTTCCATTCCAGCCTGTGGAGCTTGCACATTCTCCCCACGCCTGCATGCGTTTCCTCTGTATGCTCTGCTTTCCTCCCATAATCCAAAGATATGCAGGTTAGGTAAACCGGCCATGCTAAATTGCCCATAGTGTTCAGGGATGTGTGTAGGTTAGGTGCATTAGTCAGAGATAACTGTAGGAAAATAGGGTCGGGAAATATTGGTGAGGCCTCTTTTGGAATACTGTATCCAGTTCAGGTCGCCCTGTTATAGGAAGTATATTATTAAGTTGGAGATAATTCAGAAGAGATTTACCAAGATGTTGCTGTGAATGGAGGAATTGAGTTCCAAGGAGAGGCTGGATAAGGCTGGGACTCCTTCCACAGGAGCAAAGGAGGTTGAGTTGATCGTACAAAGGTTTCTAAAATCCTGAGAGTAATTGATAAGGGGAAATTGCAGGTATCTTTTCCCTAGAGTGGGAATTTCAAGATCAGGGGCATACTTTTAATCAAATGAATTAATTTATTGTCATATGAACTCACATGAATGGTGAAAAGTTTACAAGTCGGCAATTATAGCACCATCTTAGGTACAAATTGTTGAAGTCCTGCCCTTAAGAGATATAGATAAGGTGAATGGCAGGTGTCTTTTGCCCTAGGATGGGGGATTTCAAGACTAGGGGCTATATTTAAGGTGAAAGGAGAGAGATTTTAAAAAGACATGGGGGCAACGGAGTTTTTACACAGAGAGTGATGTGTGGAACAAACTTCCAGAAGAAGTGGGAGATGCAGATACAGTTACAATATTTAAAAGACATTTTGATAAGTATGTGAATAAGAAACATTTGGAGATGTGGGCCAAGTACAAGCAGGTGGGACCGCCTTTGTTTTGGAACATCGTTAGCAAGGACCGGTTGGACCCAGGGGTCTGTTTCTGTGCTGTCTGACTCTATGTGATTGAAACTTACAGAACACGGAGAGACCTGGATACAGAGGAGGTGGACCTGGATAGGAGAGACTACAACCTGACAGCACAGCCTCAGAGTGAAGGGATGGCCCTTTAGAACTGAGATAAGGAGGAATTTCTTCTGCCTGCAGTGATTCTGTGGAATTCATTGCTGTAGAGGGCTGTGAAGGCCAAGTCATTAAAGTTGATTCATGACAGAGATAGATAGGTTCTTGATTGGTAAGGGATTGAAAAACATTTTAGTCACAATCAAAAGGTGGAGCAGACTTGATGCCCTAATCTGTTTCTATATCTTGTGTACTTATGGTTATTGTGGGTGACTTCAATCTGCACATAGATTGCAAATCAAATCAGTAATAATATCATAAAGGAGACATTCCTGGAGTGTGTATGAGATGGTTTTCTGGATCAATACACTAAGGACCCAAATGGAGGACAGGCCACCTTCGACTGCATATTTATTAATGGCCAGGGGTGGGTTAGCTCAGTTGGCTGGATGGATGACTTGTGATGCAGAGATGCCAACAAAACATGCTCAATCCCTATATCAGCTGAGGACACCATGAAGGTCCAACATTTTTAACCTTGCCCCTTGCCTAAAACATGGTGATTCACAATCAATCATCTTTCTCTGTCTAATGACAGAGCATCCCTATGGTTTCCTGGGACGATGACAACTATAATTTCAAAATGTTAGTTGTGTAATGAGAAGGCAATAACTGGCAGTCTAGCTGTACGAGGCCCCTCGTGGGAGAGTGAAGAACTCAGTGATAGAACTCTTCATGAAGATGGAGAGTGAGAAAGTTGATTCTGAGACTCAGGGCCAAAATCCAATAGAGAAAATGATGATGGTATGAGACACAGGCAGGCTAGAGTAACTCAGGGAACATAACTTAAAAGGATGACAATCATTTAACTATATACTTTGCAGAACTGCAACTGTTGTTCATTCTAGTCTGGCACAAAATAAAACAGGAAAGGTGGCCCTGCCGTGGCTAACGAGGGATATGAGGGATTGTACTGAATTCATGGAAGAGCATACAAATTGACTAAAAACAGCAGCAGACCTGAAGACTGGGAGCAGTTCAAATTACAGCACAAAAAGGATTGATTAAGAGGGGAAAATGAAGTATAAGAGTAAGCTTGTGGAGAACATACAAACTAATTGTTAAAGCTCCTAAAGGCATATGAAGACATAAAAGGATAAATGAAAACAAATCCCTTACGATCAAGGGAATAATTGTAATGGAATAAAGTAATGGCAGAACAATTAACTACAAACTTTGGTTCTGTCATCACAAAGGATGCCAAATAATGTCGCTGAAAGGCTGGGGAACACGTGACAGGGAAAAACTGAAGGAAATCAGTATTAGTGGGGATATCATGTTAGGGAAATTGATGGGATTAACCTCCACTCGAGAGTATTTAAACTGGCCAACATATGGTGGACGCATTCTGAAATTAGGGGCTTGAATCTAAACAGAGAAAATTGATTTAAACTTGCTGCGAAGCCTCTTCCAAGGATGCCTATGTTAAAGTCGAGATTTGAGACAGCCCAGTAATCCCTTGTGGACTCAGACCTGGCCTCTCTCTTGGTTCGTTCTGGAGTTCGTACTCTTTGGAAGTCTGAAATAGAAGCCTCTTACAGACAGTTTAGTTTAATTTTACTCATACCCTTTATTCACTAATAGCATCACTGTTACAACACAACACTGATACCTATAAGCTAAACTAACTAGGTTCTAATGACCAAGGAGAGTAGGGTACCAGCTCTTCAAGTGACCTAGCAGACTACTCCGATGTACTGATACAAAGTGGCTTCCTTTTGTGAGCGCTTGACTGATCACTCCTAGAGGCCTTGAGCCATCAGGTGGGAAAAACATACCCAGCTGAGTTAAGTGCCTGCTAGCGAGATAAGCTCCTATCATAAAGAGGTACTAGTCTCAGCTAATTGCAGACTCCATAAAGTAACCTTGCGCAGCTCACATGTCTGATACAATTGTTTTACGAAATGGCTTCTCAGCAATGTGGGATATAGGTAAAGTTGTGTTACTTCTGCAATCATAATTACTTATGCAAGGTAAATGCACTCACACCAGCTTGTAATTGTTTCAACCAAGAGCTGAGTCAATAAGAATGAAAACTATGTGAAGTGTGAGAAACAAAGCTCACTCACTGCAATAATTTCAGTCCGAGACAAGATCTGAAGCAATCAGTATGTTTATTATATGCTTGCAAGTGTGGTACCTGGAATAAGGCACCCAGAGTTTAGCAAGTACATATCTTATATAGGATTCACTACTCCAAACCCAGTGCCCATTACTATTGTGTATCTCTTGCCTTATGCATAACAAAGTACAAGTTTTACTTGGCCATTTCACCACATCCTGCTGTGGCCCATTGTTAGGTATATCCTCCTTCACTATTATCTACTTCCCCCACCTGTGCCATTTCCTCCCTTTCCCCAACTATGCTGATCCTTATGACCTTTTAATTGGGATTTGTTTTTGTGTTTTTGCAGAAGTGGGAAACAGATGCTTATAACTACTGCTTGTACAAGCATATCTGGCTTAACCTACATACTCACAGCACCTTATCTATTTGTCTGTAACATCTACCATTGTTTGCAGGCACGTTTCATTCTTGTATGCACATTTTAGCTAATACAAAAACAATTATATATTTCCTCCACATGGTTTTCATTCTTGTTGACTCAGCTCTTAGTTGAAACGACTATATACTGGTGTGAGTGCATTAACCTTGCATAAGTAATTATGATTGCAGAAGTAATCCAGGGTAAATGGAACTGCCAATTGTACAATTGCACATATCCCTCTTTACCTAAATCACACAATTTCCCCCTTTTTCTTTAATTACCATTTGTTAACTTCTGCATTTTTCTTTTAAGCATCACCCGCAAAATTCGCAAGCATCATTCCGGAGATTTCATCCATCTTGATCTCACTCATCCCCTCATTATTTAATCGATAATGTTCATCTGCCTGATTCCATTTTAGGGGCATCTGTTTCATTAAGGCTGTCTCAATCAGTCTTTGGGTGAGCCCTCGTATACAGAGTATGATACAACAGCCAATGGCTACCAATACTCCGACTACTACTATCAGGGAAGTAAAGATGGAAACCATCACCCCCTTCCATCTTCCAAACCATGATTCAAGCCATCCCGTGAGAGATGTGTCTACTCCTGAACTCTCAGTCAGTTCCTCTGCTAAGGTAGTCAATCCCCTTAAGGCCCAAGTAATTGAACCATCAGGCGCAGTGTTATTAGGAATAAAGGTGCAACAGCTTCCTCCTAACATCACACGTGCACTCCGTTTTTCCGCTAAAATCATATCAAGGGCCATTCTGTTTTCCCATGCCATCCTACTTGTCGCATCAAGCTGTTCTGATATTCCTTTAACTGCATCTCTTGTAAAATTTATAAATCGCTGTTGATTATAGGAAATGTAATTTATCAAATCTACATTTTTATTAATTGTTACCCACCAAAAGAGAGCTGACTCTTGCCTGCTGCAATCTGATTACGAGCCTTGAACTCATCAGGTACCCCCCCTAGGGACTCTTACAGAATCAAGATAAATCCTGTCATCAAAAGAAGTGTCTAACGTGACCTCTTACTCCTTCGCTTTTTCCCCACTATCTTTTCCTTCTCAAATACCAGGGTAAATGGAAATGCCAATTGTACAATTGCACATATCCCTCTCCAATCCAGAGGTAGGGTGGGTCTCAATATTTTGCCTCCACAGTACCACCACACCTTTAGTGCTGAGTCGTTCCCTCCCTTGTCCGTTTCGGTGACATTCTTAATCTCTGTACACAATTTCAGCTCCCCAAATCTCTAGACTGATTTGTACCTCGTCTACGCAAACACGACATGTGATTTCCGACTACGGCTGAAAACGTGGGGGGAGGGGGGGGCTTTTGAATCTTTCTTCTCCAAGGAAGGGAACATCAGAGATAGGGAGGTACAGTTCCTATCATTCCATGCAGTCTCATCCTGATACAGGGCTATCATACATTTCATGCCCTTCCTGTCTCGCTTCCACCCGAGCGGAAAGAGAACCACCTGGGCCACTGGCCGACCGGAGGCACATGCACAGCAATTGCTCTTATTCAGACTTTATACAGTACACTTTACCCATTCAACCCAGGCATTTGCATCCCCATATCCAGTTACTATTTCAATGGTCTGTTTTAAGTCCTTTACCTCTATAATTTTTACTACTTTAAGGTCATCGGGAGGGGTGAAAGTTTGTACCTTATTATCCAGTAGTTCTGCCCGTTTTCCCTGTCCTAAGCTCATTCGAAAACAACAGCCCGAGAAATCATTCCCGTTTGTTTTCATTTCTATCCCAAATGTTTCATTTAATTGTACCTAATAGGTGCCCCACCCCCCCCTTTGCAGAATTGCTTCGTGCCATGTGGTTTTCTTTATCATTAAGTATATTGGGTTACACCTTTTATCGGGATAATCGAGAGCTGGTCGGAAGGGGGCAACGAGACAATTATACCAAGTACCATCCCAAGGCCATCCCCATAGGACGTAAGATGTATCTCTGAGCTGCGGTACTGTCTCTGATTATCTACATCCCCACAATTTACTAAGCTGCATGCATCAGCGTTTATTACTTGTGGATTATCAGACTCAGGAACCGATAATAACACATATGAAAATGATATTTGACAAAATCCCAATACTAAGAGGGCTAGCATCATAACTCTAAGCATCCCCAGCATTCTAAAAAAACTGCTGAAGCACAAAAAGACTGAATATACAATTCTACAGAAATAATCCCATGCTTGCGTCGCCACTGTATAATCAGTTACTCAAAGTCTCTTTAGCCTGAGTTTCAGCGGTTCTTGCATTGATTCGGCTGTCCAGACTTCTTCCTCAACTGGAGATTCCACTGGCCCGTTGATCTGAGTGTAGTGAGTCCAGCCTTTCTCCGCTGTCCTTATTGCCGTTTTGGTCAAAAGAGCCTATTACGGCCCTTCCCAGTCCGGCTGCAATTTAGTCTCTGTCCATGGTTTTAGTAAGACCCAATCTCCCGGCTGGATGGGATGAAAGGTGAATTCAAGGGTCGGAGTCTGTGCCAATAAACCCTGTTTCCTGAGGAAAGACAAAGAGGAGGACAAGCCCAGTATATACTTCGTTAAGAACAAGTCTTTAGTTTCAGGAATTGGTAATTCTCCATTCATTCCCAGATAAGGTAATCCAAATAAAATTTCATAGGGGGACAGTCCCAAATCTTTCCTTGGGGCTGTTCGTACTCACAAGAGAGCTAAAGGTAAACATTTGGTCCAAGGGAGTCTGGTTTCTATTATCAATTGAGAGAGCTGCCTTTTGAGTGTTTGGTTCATTCTCTCAACCCTTCCCGATGATGGCAGGTGCCATGGAGTATGGAACTCCCAGGAAATTTCCAACCCTTTCATTACCCCATGTAACACTTTAGAGGTAAAATGAGTTCCTTGGTCGAAATCTATACGGTTTACTAGCCCATATCAGGGAATTATGTGCTCTAATATTGTTTTAGACACCCCACTCGCAGTGGCAGTAGCTAGGGGGTATGCCTCATCCCAACCAGATAGATGATCTACTATGACAAGCATATAGTCTTCCTACTCTGGGTAGTTCAGTATAATCTACTAGTAAACTCTGGAAGGGTCTCAATCCCGAGTCTCTTCCTCCCGGGGTCTGTTTTCTCAAGACTTTCTTATTTACCTTTCTGCATATTATACATCCCTCACATATTAGTTTAGCAATTGTATATATTCCTTTACATCCATATTCCCTAAGAACTAAATCACACATTGCTTGTACTCGCCAATGGCTGCCTTGATGTAAGACAGACATAATTTCTCTCATCATCATTTTGTTTAACATTTCCCTTCCATCAGCTAACATCCAATGCCCATCTGCTGTTTTTGGAGCCCCTCAATCTTTCAATTCTTTTTCCTCTCTTTCAGTAAATATAGAGCTTCCTGAGGATCTGGGACAGTAGGTATTAGGGAATGAATCACCACTTCTTGTGGGTTCAGGGCTGCTTCCTTAGCCACTTCATCGGCTAATCTATTCCCCCTAACTTCTGGTTCATTTCCTTTCTGATGACCATTTACATGCACTACCGCTATTTCTCGGGGGGGGGGGGGGGGGGGGGGGGGGGGGAATAGGGACTCCAAGACCTGTTTAATCAACTCCTCATGTGCTAATTCCTTCCCCCAGCTACTGATCAGTCCTCTATCCTGCCATATCTTTCCGAAAGTGTGCACAACACCAAATGCATATTTAGAGTCAGTGTATACTGTTCCCTCTTTATTTTCTAACGCCCTAAGGGCTCTTTCCAATACATAGAGCTTGCAGGTCTGAGCTGACCACCCATTTGGCAACCTTCCTGCCTCTACCACATTACCTTTCTGCTTTCCTCCACCAACAGTGCAGTGGCAGCCACAGCCTGCACACACTCAGGCCACCGTTTGTGGATACTGTGTCCAATAGCTTCGAAAGATCAGCTACAGGCTGTTTCATTCCTCCCCACCTCTGGGTTAATACACCCAAAGCCACTTCCTTATCTACGGTAGCAAAGAGGTGGAAAGGTTTATCTAGAGAAGGTAAGGCTAACACAGGGGCATGGATCAGATCTCTTGAGTTCCTCAACTAGTTCTTTTTCCTCATCATCCCAACTTAGACACTTTGATTCCTCCTCTAATAATTTGAGATATAATTTCTTAGTCTTTTGAGGATAAGAATCAATTCACATCATGCAATATCCCGTTAGACCCCAAAATTTACGTAACTCCCGTTTAGTCCTGTGAGAAACAAAGTTCACTCTATCCGTTCCGGGCTTATCTTTCGCTTTCCCTCACTAACTAAATGTCCCAAGCATTTCACTTCTCGCTCCACCTGTTGTAGTTTGTTTTTAGATACTCGCCGTCCCTGCTGACCCAGGAAATTAAATAATTTATTAGTGGCTTCTCCTACTATTTGGACATCTGTCCAAATAAATTCAGCGATTCCATAAACCCCTGGGGGAGCACAGTCCACCGGTATTGCTGTTTCCGTCCTGTCTTGGGATCTTCCCATTCAAAGGCAAACAAATTCCTACTTTCCACCACCAAGGGACAAGCCCAAAAGGCATACTTGAAATCTATCACACGAAATCATTTGTGGTCATGAGGGATCTTACTTAATAACGTATAGGGAATTGGCACCACTGGGTGCCTGATCTGTACTATTTCATTCAACGTTCTCAAATGCTGCACCAATCAATAAGTTCCATCGGATTTCCGCACTGGTAGAATTGGGGTATTATAAGGAGACATACATGGCTCCAATAGTCCATCTCTAATCAGTCCCTCAATCACTGGCTGCAGTCCTCGTTTACCTTCTATGGAAATGGGATTTTGTTGCTCACAGACAATGTCCTCTTTCCTTTTTAAACTTATTTCTAGGGGAGGGATCTGTATTTTTCCACAATGCCCTTCTCTCGCCCATACAATAGGATCTATCTGTCTCTCCACATCCTCTGTCAACATTGCCATTTGTACAACTAATTCTTTTTCCTGAATTCCAATTTCCAGTCCTAAGAGGATAATTAAATCTCTCCCTAGTAAGTTACTTCCTATATCAGGGATATACAACAGTTCCCCTGTGACTGTATCCTTAGGAATTTCTATCATCATAGGTTCAAATACTGGAACAGTAAATCCTTTCCCTTTTACCCCGGAAACAGTTATTGACCGTGTTGACATTCCTACTTTCTTTGCTTTAAATTCAGCAATGACCGTGCTGCCCCCGTATCTACTAGGAAGACTACCTCTTCCCTACAGGGTCCCACCTTCAAGTTTATCAAGGGTTCCTGGTGGATCCCCGGGGGCAGGAACCCCTGACACCCCTATTCTTCATCAAAATTCATAAGCGTAATTGCCCTTTCTTCCCTTTGTAGGTCAGGACACTCCCGCTTAAAATGCCCTATCTTTCCACAATAATAGCATCCTGCCTGCGGAGCCTTCCATCTCTGCCCCTGTCGCCTGAACCCTCTATCAAATGCTCCTCCTTGTCCTCTCCCCCATTCTCTCTGTCCTACATGCTGCCACCCACCGCTCCGGTTGCTCACTATTGATTCCATTCTTTTCTTACTGACCTCATCAACCATAGCTACCATCATTTTCACCTTCTGTTTTTGTCTCTCAACCTCTCTCTTTACAAACACTTTCTGTGCCTCTCTTAACAATTCATCGAATGGTTTTTCGCTCCACCCTTCTGTCTTCTGTATCATTCTCTGTATGTCTGGCCATGCCTTTGTCACAAAATGTACTTTCAAAGGACCCTGTGCCACTGGGTCCTTAAGGTTCATTCCAGAGTATTTCCGCATTGAGTCTCTTAATCTTTGCAAGAAAGCTGGGGGAGTCTCATCTTTCTCCTGTCTAACTTCAAAGACTTTAGTCAAATTCTGCAATTTCGGAACTGCCTCTCTTATTCCTTTTGAATCAGGTCTTTCAATTCCCTCATTTCTTCTCTATGCTCCGGGTTTTGATTTTCCCACTGGGGGTCTCTGAGGGGAAACTGAGGGGAAACTGCGTCTCTCCCTGTCCAGCATCCCCATCTCCAATGGGATGTTCCCTGTCCCATATTTTAATGGCTGTTCCTCGTATAAGTCCCCTTATTCCCCAGTAAAAAGTATATTCAAAATAGACATTAACTCAGTCCACGTATACAGACTGGGCCCCAAAAAATTGATCAATTTGTTCAGACACCCTACCGGATCCTCAACCAGGACCTTCATCTCCTTTTTAAATGTTCTGACCTCCCCACTGGCACTTACAAACCCAATCTCTTTGTCCTCTATTGGTACCTCCTGAAGGGGATAGGTCTTTACGTTCTTGCCCTTTTTTTGTTTTTGTTTCTCCCCCTTAGGCTTTGTTTTAGATACACCGGAGACCTCCTCTACATCTACTTTATCTTCCCCTTCTTTTGTTGAGGATTGAGGGTCGGGAACAACAACATCCCCGTCTACCGCCCCTTCAACCTCCTCTTGTGGGTCATCCGTTCCCTGTCCCTGCCTGTCTGTCTCTCCTCCTCCCCCATTTTCGCCTAATCTGGTTTTATGGTACAGGGGGGAAAGCAGCCAAGAGGATCCCAGGGACTGGGTGGGGCAGAGGGGGAATCCCTTGTCTTTACTACCATTGTGGGATATCGGTGGATTAGTGTTACTTCTGCAATTCCATTTTACAAAGGAGGTGAACTCACACCAGTGGGTAATTGTTTTAGTCAAGAGCTGAGTCAACAAGAATGGAAACGATGTAGAGGAAATGTAGAATTGTTTTTGTATTAGCTAAAATTGTATGTCAGAATGAAATGTGCCAATGAACAATAGTAGGCACGGTGGGCAAATAGATAAGATGTTGTGAGAGGATGAAGTTAAGCTAGATACGCCTGTACAAACAGTAGGTATAAACATCTGCTTCCCACTTTTATGAAAACACAGGAACAAACCCCAATTAAAAGGGTCATAGGGATCAGAACGGCCTCGGGAAAGGCACAGATGAAGGGGGTAGATAATGATGAAGAAGGGATATGCCTAACAATGACCTATAACAGGGTAAGGTCAAACAGCCTTGTGAGACCAGAAATAAGCATTTTATCACAGACAAGGCCGGATAAGGCAAGAGGCAAACAGGGGTAATGGAGGCCGGTCTTAGGGAAGTGGATGATGTAAGCAGGGGAGGGAGCAATGTAAAACAATGGACATTAAATCATATAAATATTATGTATGAATTGAACCTAGTGTGTGTATGTCTTCTGCCTCTTAGACACGGGACATCACACCCACTTGCAAGTGTAAAATAAATGACACTATTGATTCAGATCTTGTCTCGGACTGAAATTATTGAAGTGTGTGAGCTTTGTTTCTCACACCATCATTCCCAAACTGCCCTTCCAATAGGACGCATAGTCCGCCTCTTCTTGACTAAAAGGTTGTTTTTTATTCACATACAAATCTAAATACTAACATACCCAATCCTCGTCTGAACCTTACTTTGGCCAGAAGACAGCCTGACGAAGGATTGGTTCTTTGCTCCATACTAAACAAAAATATTTAATCATTTTCTTTTTATCTTTTGCCCTTGTACAAGTGTTACTTGTCTATTCCCGCAACATCCTCCCCAACGGACTTTCAGGAGGAATGTTACCAGGGACTTTTTCTTCCTTTACTCCGTGACAGTTACTCTGCCTACCCCCCATTTCTCGGGGCCCTCGCCAGTACCTCAGCGATTAAATACCCCTTTTCCCGGACACCAAGGCAATACTTAAAAGTCCATTTTCTTACCTTGGTCTGTGCAGAGAGTTCCCTGGCCCCTTTTTGCCGTATTTTCTATCGACCTCCTTTCCACTGTCTGATTCAGACGTCTCTCTTGTGGGATTCATACCAGTCGCCCAAGGGAGCGGACCAAACTGGGACACAAGACTGCTCCTCAATTGGGAACTTGAAGCGTCTTTCCAGTGTCCAGGGCCAGCCACTCCCCCCGGCGATGGAAGAACATCCTGCACAGCCTCCAATTGTGAGAAACAAAGCTCACTCACTTCAATAATTTCAGTCCGAAACAAGATCTGAAGCAATCAGTATGTTTATTATGCGCTTGCAAGTGTGGTACCTGGAATAAGGCACCCAGAGTTTAGCAAGTACATATCTTATATAGGATTCACTACTCCAAACCCAGTGCCCATTACTATTGTGTATCTCTTGCCTTATCCGGCCTTGTGCATAACAAAGTACAAGTTTTACTTGGCCATTTCACCACATCCTGCTGTGGCCCATTGTTGGGTATATCCTCCTTCACTATTATCTACTTCCCCCACCTGTGACATTTCCTCCCTTTCCCCAACCATATTGATCCTTATGACCTTTTAATTGGGATTTGTTTTTGTGTTTTTGCAGAAGTGGGAAACAGATGCTTATAACTACTGCTTGTACAAGCATATCTGGCTAAACCTACATACTCACAGCACCTTATCTATTTGTCTGTAACATCTACCATTGTTTGCAGGCACGTTTCATTCTTGTATGCACATTTTAGCTAATACAAAAACAATTATATATTTCCTCCACATAGTTTTCATTCTTGTTGACTCAGCTCTTAGTTGAAACAACTATATACTGGTGTGAGTGCATTTACCTTGCATAAGTAATTATGATTACAGAAGTAACACTATTTTACCTATATCCCACAGAAGGAATATATAATTGTTTTTGTATTAGCTAAAATGTGCATACAAGAATGAAACATTCCTGCAAACAATGGTAGATGTTACAGACAAATAGATAAGGTGCTGTGAGGGTGTAGGTTTAGCCAGATATGCTTGTACAAGTAGTAGTTGTAAGCATCTATTTCCCACTTCTGCAAAAACACAAGAACACACCCCAATTAAAAGGTCAAAAGGATCAATATGGTTAGGGAAAAGGGAGGAAATGTCACAAGTGGGGGAAATAGATAGTAGTAAAAGAGGATATACATGATAATGGGCCACAGCAGGATGTGCTTTTGCCCGAAACGTCGATTTCGAAGCTCCTTGGATGCTGCCTGAACTGCTGTGTTCTTCCAGCACCACTAATCCAGAATCTGGTTTCTAGCATCTGCATTGTTTTTACCACAGCAGGATGTGGTGAAATGGCCAAGTAAAACTTGCCATGTACTTGCTAAACTCTGTGTCTATTTCAGGCATCATGTTTGCAAGCGTATAATAAACATACTGATTACTTCAGATCTTGTCTCGGACTGAAATTATTGAAGTGAGTGAACTTCGTTTCTCAGAGCAAGGAGGGCAGACTTTTGACCATAAAATGGCTTCCTGACAGATTGTGTCAGAATCCCTTCATGTCACGTTTAGAATAATTTTAACCTGGGAGCAGATTCCTGCTTTTTATCTTAAGTACAGAATCATTCTGTACCCGAGGCCGAAATGTTACTGCAAAGGTTGTATTTAAAATTATTAATTAGTCTCGAATTAAACATGCTTTCTTTTCAAGTTTGTGATTCAAATTCAAATAAAACATAAGATCTGATTAGTTAAGAGTTGACAGTGGGGCAGTCTGTAAGGTCTGTAGAGTGGTCTAAAAGAACAGCAACTAAGCTAAGGCTTCACCAATATTACCTTTCACAGAGTTTATATTTAATAACTGGCAATGGCTATTCAATATCATCATAAAGTCCCAAAATGCAATTAAATTCAATCCATAGCAGACACGCACTAAGAGTTAATTTTCTACTGGCACCAATAGCCTCAGCATTAAAATGGTCTCCATCTATAGCGTCCTTTTGAACTCTTAAGTCAGCAAAGTTGTTTTCTCTCTCTGTGTCTGCCCCGCTTTCAAGGGGTAATAAGGATCCATTATAATGGGCAGCATCTGACCATTAATTACAAAGCTTTTGATAGTACCGAGTTTCATTTCAGGGTCAGAATCAAACACTGTCATTAATTTCACAAGGGAACAGCTGTGAATGTTATCACTTGATGTCCTGTTCACAAAGATTAACCGATGCTAAGACAAATATTCTTAATTGCATGACAGCATCCTGTTATCACTTGGTGAGCCCAGATGTCCCTATCTTCTGCATTGGTTGAGATCTCCCTTTTTGCTGAGCCTTCCTGCCTGTCTATTTTCTGGTGCAGTAGATGTGTTCTATAATTCAGCATTTTAATCTAAATATTTAAAGGCAAGTTTTAAGGCAATAGATTTTCTCACTTACCTTGAAGTAGTTCTCCTTCTTTCTCTACAAGGATCTCAGTGAGTTTCTCTCTTACTGCATTTCCCAGTTCATCTCCTCAGTCCTGAAGCAGACTCACTACCACAGGTACATCTCCTTCTTCAGCGCTTACCTACGGAGCCGACTGACCCCACACGGACTCTCCCATTCAGACCAAGATAACCAGTACCTACAACAAATCCAAAGCCTCCAGAAATGGTTCTTCTTCCGGATCTTCCGCTCCACACTCACAGCAATGTGCCACCACCTTCACTCCCTGCAGTCATCCCTGCCACAGCAGAAGGCCGCACTCTCCCAGACCTGCAAAGGATCCCTGCTGTTCTTATTTCACCAGTTTCCCCTCTCCTCACCTTATCCTAGTCCCAACCTTCCAACTCTGCACCACCCTCTTGAACAGTCCAACCAGCCATCTTCCTTCCCACCTATCTGCTCCACCCTCCTCTCCGACCTGTCACTTTCATCCCCACCTTCATCTACCTATCACTTTCTCAACTACCTTATCCCCAGCCCCATCCCCTTTCCATTTATCTCTCAGCCCCTTTGGCCTACAGCCTCATTCCTGATGAAGGGCTGATGCCCGAAACGTCGATTCTCCTGCTGCTTAGCTGTGTTTTTCACGCACCACACTCTTTGACTCTGATCTCCAGAATCTGCAGTCTTCACTTTCTCCCAGAGAAAATTGATGGTCATCTTTCAAAATTCTTTGAATGAGGAACAATTCCTATGGACTGGAGGGAAGCTCATGTAACCCCACTATTTAAAAAGGTGGAAAGAAAACATGGCATTATAGACCGGTTTCCCTAACACTGGAAAACGGTGACAAGAGTGGACAGAGTCAGTCAGCGTGGATTTATGAAAGAAAAAGAAAAAATGAGACATGGCGTCCTCCCATATAAGTCACTGAATGTAAGCATGCAGGTGCAGCAGGAGGTGTAGAAGACAAATGGCATGGTGGGCTTCATATGCGAGAGCATTTGAGAAGTGCAGGAATGTCTTGCTGAAATTGTACAAGGTCTTGATGAGACCACAGCTGGAGTATTGCGTGCAGGTTTGAAATCCATATCTGATAAAAGATGTCCTGGCTGTGGAGGTTGAACAACAAACGTTTACCAGACTGATACCTGGGATGACAGGACTGACGTTTGAGGATAGAATAGATTGGTGAGGATAAAGTTCACTAGGGTTTAAAAGAATGAAGACGGATCTCACAGAAACCAATAAAATTCTAACAGGACTAACAAGGTAAATGCAAAAGGTTGCTTTCAATACCAGTAAGTCTACGATCAAAGGGTCACAATTTAAGGATATCAGTCGGCTGTTTAAGACTAAGTAAAAACAATGACTGCAGATGCTGGAAACCAAATTCTGGATTAGTGGTGCTGGAAGAGCACAGTTCAGGCAGCATCCGAGGAGCAGTAAAATTGGCGTTTCGGGCAAAAGCCCTTCATCAGGAATACAGGCAGACAGCTTGAAGCGTGGAGAGATAAGTGTGAGAAATAAAGCTAACACACTTCAATAATTTCAGTCCGAGACAAGACCTGAATCAGTAGTGTCATTTATTTTACACCTACCAGTGTCTATAAGGCAGAGGACATAACACACCCGAAATTCAATTCATACACAATATTTATATAATTTGATTTCTTTTGTTTTACATTGCTCCTCCCCTGCTTACATCTTCCACTTCCCTAAGACCGGCCCCCGTTACCCCTGTTTATTTCTTGCCTTATCCAGCCTTGTCTGTGACACAATGCTTATTTCTGGCCTCACAAGGCCGTTTGACCTCATCCCACTGTAGGTCATTGTTAGGCATATTCTTTCTTCATCATTATCTACCCCCACCATCTGTGCCTTTCCCGAGGCTGTTCTGATCCCTATGACCCTTTTAATTGGGGTTTGTTCCTCTGTCTCTGTAAAAGTAGGAAACAGATGTTTATATCTACTGTTTGTACAGGTGTATCTAGCTTAACTTCATCCCCTCACAACATCTAATCTACTTGCCCGTAATGTCTACCACTGTTTTGCAGTCACATTTCATTCTGGCATACAATTTTAGCTCATACAAAAACAATTATATATTTCCTCCACATCGTTTCCATTCTTGTTGACTCAGCTCTTGGCTAAAACAATTACACACTGGTGTGAGTTCATTTTACTTTGTAAAATGGAATTGCAGAAGTAACATTAATTTACCTATATCCCACATAAGTGAGATATAGTGGGGGTGGGGAGAAAGTAGCATAGAGTACTTTCTCATAGTGAGTGGGGGAGGGGATGAAAGGTGATAGGTCGGGGGGGGGGGAGGGTGGAGTGGATAGGTGGAAAAGAAGATAGGCAGGTAGGACAAGTCATGGGGACAGTGCTGAGCTGTAAGTTTGGAACTGCGGTGAGGTGGGGGAAGGGGCAATTGAGGAAACTGTTGAAGTCCACATTGATGCCCTGGGGTTGAAGTGTTCACAGGCGGAAGATGAGGCATTCTTCCTCCAGGTGTCTGGTGGTGAGGGAGCGGCAGTGAAGGAGGCCCAGGACCTCCATGTCCACGGCAGAGTCGGAGGGAGAGTTGAAATGCTGGGCCATAGGGCGGTGTGGTTGATTGGTGCGGGTGTCCCGGAGATGTTCCCTAAAGTGCTCTGCTAGGAGGCGTCCAGTCTCCCCAATGTAGAGGAGACCGCATCGGGAGCAATAGATACAATAAATGATATTGGTGGATGTGCAGGTAAAACGTTTACAATAAATGAGATTGTGGATGTGCAGGTAAGACAGTTGAGGTAAAATTTCTTTACTTAGAGACTGCTGAATCTGTAGAATTCACTGCCACAAAAAGCAATTAAGACCAAAACATGGAATATTTCCAAAAAGGAGCCAGATATAACTCTGAGGGCTAAAGGGATCAAAGGGCAGGGTTGAAAGGAGGAAACGTTACTGAGTAGCATGTCAGCCACGATCACACGGAATTGCACAGCAGGATCGAACACCACAATGGCCTACTCCTGTTCCTATTTTCCAAGTTTCTATTCTGTTAAAGGTGGGATATAAAAACAAAATGATTGTAGCTGACACAGATATCAGTACTACCTTATTACCACTGGATGCAAACCCTGTAACGCCTTACCAAACAGCAATCTGGGAGCAGCTTCACTACATGTACTGCAGCAGTTCAAGAAGGTCAATGAGGTGCAGAGTGAGTTTGGAAGCTTCTGGACTGGCTGCTCTCTCTTTTTTTATCTGCTTCTCAAATTGTTCAATGTGTGAGAAAAGCAACATGGTATGTATGAAAAAAATCTTTGGAAGTTTGTGGATATTGGGGACAAGGTGGTGGTGGGGGTGAAGGGGGTATAGGTGGGAAATGGGAGCAGTGAGATGAAACATTGGGCCAGGTTTTGTGGCAGGCAAAGAACAGCTCCAATTCCCACCCTGCTCAGTTCTCTTCCTCCACTCCCTGTTCCGTTCTCTCAGCCTGTTTCACATTGGCAGCCAGTTCAATGAAAAAGATGTTCACGTTGACACTTTTCCATCATTTTCAGTCACTAGCACATTCACAAGTGTCTCCCAACAGCATACTGCACATACTCCTCAGTGGAAACAACGGCTTAACCGAATAACCTTTGCTTTCAGCTCCATTCACGCCAAAGATAGATTAAAAAAACAGTTAAAGATAAATTATTACCCCATGGGGCAGCACAGTGCCTCAGTGGTTAGTACTGCTGCCTCACAGCATGAGGGTCCCAGGTTCAATTCCAGCTTCGGGCAACTGTCTGTGTGGAGTTTGCACATTCTCCCCGTATCTGCGTGGGTTTCCTCCAGATGCTCCGGTTTCGTCCCACAGTCCAAAGATGTGCGGGTTAGGTGAACTGGTCATGCTAAATTGCTCAAAGAGTTAGGTGCATTTGTCTGGGGGAATGGGTCTGAATGGGTTACTCTTCAGAGGGTCGGTGTGGACTAGTTGGGCCGAAGGGCCTGTTTCCACACTGTGGGGAATCTAATCTATTAAACAAGAAACTGACCACATTACTTAGCAGTTTCCATGATGCATTGTTTCACACATACATAGGAATGTCAAACTTTTATGCTGCAGCATCAACAGCTTTTCCTCAGAAAATCCCAGTTCAAAACACTCCAGGTCTTTCTTCTGTTTGATCATGTCCTCTCCCAGACATGTTGGCACCAGTTTCCAGACAATGACCTCATTAATGGCCAAAAGAGTCTGCAGAGTTTTTGATCATAAACGACCTGCAATTAACTTCCAGGCCTGGCCTCAAAAAAATTGTTTATTCTTTTTAATACAAGCTGCTGCTCACAACCCAGAGGGCATCCTTCAGCCCACAGATTTAAACAGAAACAATCTTTTAAAAATCATAGGGGTTCTAGTACATTCCAGGAAGCTTTAACTTACACTGAGAATAAAAACAAATTACACTGGTCACAATTGAGAGAAACTATATGGACGTCCTATTCATTGAACTACAATTTATCTGATCGCGCAGCCAAGACATACACACTGTGCAGTTCCTGTGGAAATATCAGTTAAAAATCACACAACACGAGGTTATAGTCAAACAGGTTTAATTGGAAGCACACTAGCTTTCGGAGCAATGCTCCTTCATCAGGTGATTGTCGCGTCGCTCCAAAAGTTAGTGTGCTTCCAATTAAACCTGTTGGACTATACCCTGGTGTTGTGTGATTGAAGGATTTTTTCCGAAACGTCGATTTCGAAGCTACTTGGATGCTGCCTGAACTGCTGTGCTCTTCCAGCACCAGTAATCCAGAATCTGGTTTCCAGCATCTGCAGTCATTGTTTTTGCCTCGTTGATTTTAACTTTGTACACCCCAGTCCAACACCGGCATCTCCGAATCATGGAAATATAAGGTCAGTGACAGGTATACACTTGCCCACCTGAGCTGGCCACTCAATGGTGTAGTTGCATTGGCAGCAGACCATTCCCCAGCTCCATGTGCAGGAAGGATTCAGTCAGACATCAAATTGCTGAGACCCCTGTAAGTTTAGAGAGTTACAGGAGCTGGATTCTGGTGGGATAGCTGCTTTTTTATCACATCCAGCTTCATCTCCCCTTCATATTGCACTTTTCCTGCAGTGAGCCATCCCTACCACTGGAGACGAGTCAGATTGGAGACAGAGGGGTTGAAGAGTGGGGCAGGGTGGCACGGTGGCTCAATGGGTAGCACTGCTCTCACAGGGCCAAGCTCGATTCCAGCCTACGGCAACTCTGTGTGAAGTTTGCACATTCTCCCTGTGTCTGCATGGTTACCTCCAGGTGCTCTGGTTTCCTCCCACAGTCCAAAGACATGTAGGTAGGTGAATTGTGGTCAACCCCTGTGGACCTGGCTGCAATGCTCTGAACTGTTCCCTCAGTTTACGCTCAGTCTCCGCGATGTAGAACAGAACACATTAGGAGCACCTGATGCAATAAACCAGGTTGAAAGAGAGTTGGGGGATCCTCTGTCTCACCTGGAAGGACTGTTTGGGGTGCTGAATGGAGGGGAGAGGGGTGGTGGACCGGCAAGTTTTGCATCTTTTCTGGTTGCGGAGGAAGGTACCAGGGAGTTCAAGGAGGTTGGTGGGGAGAATGGCGCAAACCAAGGACCGATAAAGGGAACGGTTCTTGAGGAAAGCAGGGGTATACCTGGGATGCTCGCATTCCACTCACAAGCATCCCAGATATCCACCTCCACATCTGTTTGGATGAGGAGACATTTCACTCGCAAGCATCTCAGATGTCAACCTATTTCGAACAACATGCTTTTCCTTCCTGTCATCCAGACAGCTCACCGCCGCACCACCCAATCTGATTCTTAAGATTCTTTATTCAATCCCAGGTTTCACCAGTCAATTTTGGGCAGCACATTACCCCAGTGATTACCACTGTGCCTCACAGGGCCAGGAACTTGGATTTCACAGCCTTGAGCAAATGTTTGTGTAGTTTGCACATTCTCCCTGTGACTGTGGGTTTCCTCTGGGTTCTCGGGTTTCCTCCGATGTCCCAAGAATGGGTAGGTGAGATGGATTGGCCATGCTAAATATTGCCCGATAGTGTCCATGGACGTACAGGTTAGCCATGGAAATAACCCCATGTGAGGAACAGGGATGGAATCGGGTTGGTATCTGGGTGCCATGCTCTTCGGAGGGTTGGTGCTTCTTTCTGCATTTCAGGAATTCTATGAATCTATCTCTTGCCCATATTGGAGATGGTTCGGCCTAATGCACTTCCTAACCTTCCAAACGTACATAAACTTAGATGAGGGGATTGAACACTTCAGCGGTCAGGGACATTCGGCCTTGGATCTTCGGGTGGCCATCCTCCAAGGCGGACTTTGGGACAGGCAACAATGCAAAAGTGGTCAAGCAGAGGCTGATAGTCATGCTCGGTATCTGTAGATCCATGACTTCTCAAGAGGGGCCTCCTGGCTCGAGATCGGTCAAAGGAATCAACAAATACCATCTGTTCAAAAAGTAAGGGTCATTAGTTTATTGAATTGAATCTTGATGCAATTCTATCCAGCAATACAGAGGTTAAGGCTTCTGTGTTCCGTGGTGAAGTTGCGCGATTACATTTGAAAATTACACATTATTTATATGTTTTTTAAGAGATAGTACAGCCTTAATTACAAGAAAGACAAATCACATGTAATGAGGTGACATGATTTACAGGAAGTTAATCCAAAGATATTTCCTGGGAAAGGGTTCTTAATTACAAGAAAAGTCCAATCAACTGTAATATGGTGGCATAGGCTAATCCAATGGTATTCCTCGGAAAAGAAATCTTATTTACATAAATTGTCATGCTATGTATCAGTTCAAGGTTAGTTCAAATGGTCAACTAATGTGTCAGTATTCGTTTTATGAAAACTCTATTGTCCTCTTATCTTTGAATTTCAGCTTAATTCTACAAATCAGCAGTACAGGTTCACAGGGTTCAATCAGTATTCTCAGCCATTTTATAATATTCTTTTAAATTGAAAAACTATTTTGTGGTTAATAAAAATCTACATATACTTGTTGCCTAAATTCAAATTTTAGATCCTCAGCCTCAGCTGGGACCTTGGGTTCATGCCACACTACACATGACCACACTACACTATATTCTTTCTCTCACACACACGCACACTATTAGTACTCACACTCACGCAGACCGTGTCTCATACACAAGCACTCTTTCATATGCACACGCACACACACACACACACACACACACACATGCATGCACCCTCTCACAGACTTATACCCCATCACACTCATACACATACTTTACCAAGCTTACACTCACAGGCATACACTCACATGCACACTTCTCTCTTTCTCTTGCACGCTCACACAAACAAGTCAATGGGATGAATCTTTATTTGCAGAATTATATTTGCAGATACTTTCTATTTTGCTCAAAAAATGCATAACTTACAGGCAGTCAAACCATGTAATATCTTATAAATTCCACTTTAGAAATAGAACCACCTAACTCACGATTGGGATATAGACAGGACTTTAACCTCAAACCTTTAATGCATTGTTAAGGTTTTGTTACATATTAAAGAACTAAAACGAGCAAACCCATCCTAAAAGATAAAATACTTAATTTAGGTTTGTTCAATATATCATTTCAGCTGCATGACACTGTAAACTTTAGATTAGATTAGATTCCCTACAGTGTGGAAACAGGCCCCTCAGTCCAACAAGTCCACACGGATCCTCCGAAAAGTAACCCACCCAGACTCATTTCCTTATATTTATCCCTGACTAATGCACATACCACTGGGCAATTCAGCATGGGAGGAAACCACAGTCTTGGATTTTTGCTATAAATTCTGTGTCTTATGATCATGCTTCACAACCACCTGATGAACAGGCAGAGCTTCGAAGGCTAGTGTCTCCAAATAAATCTATTGGACTATAACCTGGTATTATGCGATTTTTAATTTTTTCCACCCCAGTCTAACATTGGCTCCTCCAAATCATCAACACTGATACAGTTACAATGTTTAAAAGTACATGAAGAAAAAGTGTTTGAAGGGATATGGGGCCAAGCGCAGGCAAGTGAGACTAGTTAAATTTGGGATTATGACGAGCATGGACTGGTTGAACCAGAGGGTCTATTTTCATGCTGGATAACTTCATGACTCTACGTCTGTCTGCAACCTCATGTCTTCATTACAGCATGGCTACCCTGCTTCAATTGTGTAGTATCCATTCACCTGTTGTCATAGCAACTGCTAAGTCTCATCAATGTACCATGCCATGGGTATGTTAAAGGCTCTCACCATATTTGCAGAAGCATTCTATTTTGCTGAAAAAATGCAAAACCTACAGGCAGTCAATCCATGTAATATTTTGTAAATTCCACTTTAGGAATAGAACCTGTTTGACTCAAGAGTGGGATACAGGCTTTAACCTCACACCTTTAATGCATTTCCTGAGTGGAGATGGAACCTTTTGTTAGAAAACCTCCTTATCTTGAGAATGTGACTTAAAAGTAGTTCGGGAATTTACATATTAAAAGGACCAAAACTGGTAAGCCCATTCTAAAAGATGAAAGACTTAATCTAGGTTTGGCCCACGATGTTGTGCCGAACTTCTATCCTAGATTAAGCACCCATCCATGTACCTATCCAAATGCCGCTTAAAGGACGCCAATGAATCTGACTCTACCACTCCCTCGGGCAGCACATTCCATGCCCCCACCACTCTCTGGGTAAAGAACCCACCCCTGACATCTCCCCTATACCTTCCACCCTTCACCTTAAATTTATGTCCCCTTGTAACACTCCGTTGTACCCGGGGAAAAAGTTTCTGACTGTCTACTCTATCTATTCCTCTGATCATCTTCTCCCGCCTCCAACACACCCCATTCACCTGGACACCCCGTGCTGGCCTCTTGCCCACCATCGATCTCTTCATAGCCAACTGCCACCGCGGCATTGACCGCCTCAACCTGTCCACCCCTCTCACCCACTCCAACCTCTCAACCTCGCAACGTGCAGCCCTCCACTCCCTCCGCTCCAACCCCAACCTCACCATCAAACCGGCAGACAAGGGAGGCGCGGTGGTAGTTTGTCGCACCGATCTTTATATGTCTGAGGCTAAACACCAGCACGCGGACACCTCCTCCTACTGCCCCCTTGACCATGACCCCACCTCCCACCACCAAACCATCATCTCCCAGACCATTAATAACCTTATCACCTCAGGGGATCTCCCATCCACCGCCTCCAAACTCATAGTACCACAACCCCGCACCGCCCGTTTTGATCTCCTGCCCAAAATCCACAAACCTGACTGCCCCGGCCGACCCATTGTCTCAGCCTGCTCCTGCCCCACCGAACTCATTTCTGCATACCTTGACACGGTCCTGTCTCCCTGAGTCCAAGAACGCTCCACCTACGTTCGGGACACCACCAACGTCCTCCACCTCCTCCATGATTTTCACTTCCCCGGCCCCCAATGCCTTATCTTCAACATGGACATCCAGTCCCTATACACCTCCATCCCCCTTCATGAAGGCCTCAAAGCCCTCCGCTTCTTCCTTTCCCGCCGAACCAACCAGTACCCTTCCATTGACACCCCCCGTTGACTGACTGAACTGGTCCTCACTCTAAACAATTTCTCTTTCCAATCCTCCCACTTCCTCCAAACCAAAGGAGTAGCCATGGGCACCCGCATGGGCCCCAGCTATGCCTGCCTCTTCGTTGGATATGTGGAACACTCCATCTTCCACAGCTACACTGGCACCACCCCCCACCTTTTCCTCCAGTGCATCAAAGACTGTATCGGTGCTACCTCGTGCTCCCACGAGGAGGTTGAACAGTTCATCCACTTTACTAACACCTTCCACCCCAACCTCAAACTTACCTGGACTGTCTCAGACTCCTCCCTCCCCTTCCTAGACCTCTCCATTTCTATCTCGGAAGTTACTATAAACCGACTGACTCCCACAGCTACCTAGATTACACCCCTTGTGCCCCTGTAAAAATGCCATCCCATATTCCCAATTCCTTCGCCTTCGCCGCATCTGCTCCCAGAAGGACCAATTCCAATACCGAACAACCCAGATGGCCTCCTTCTTCAAAGACTGCAATTTCCCCTCAGACATGGTTGACGATGCTCTCCACTGCATCTCCTCCACTTCCCGCTCCTCCGCCCTTGAACTCCGCCCCTCCAATCGCCACCAGGACAGAACCCCACTGATCCTCACCAATCTCCAGATACACTGTGTCATCCTTCATCATTTCCGCCACCTCCAAACAGACCCCACCACCAAGGATATATTTCCCTCCCCACCCCTATCAGCGTTCCAGAAAGACCACTCCCTCTGCGACTCCCTCGTCAGATCCGCACCCCCCACCAACCCAACCTCCACTCCTGGCACCTTCCCCTGCACTGCAAGAAATGCAAAACTTGCGCCCACACCTCCCCCCTCACTTCCCTCCAAGGCCCCAAGGGATTCTTCCATATCCGTCACAAATTCACCTGCACCTCCACACACATCATTTACTGCATCCGCTGCACCCGATGTGGCCTCCTATACATTGGGGAGACAGGCCGCCTACTTGCGTAATGTTTTAGAGAACACCTCTGGGACACCCGCACCAACCAATCCAACCGCCCCGTGGCTGAACACTTTAACTTCCCCTCCCACTTCGCCAAGGACATGCAGGTCCTTGGCCTCCTCCATCGCCAGACACGACGCCTGGAGGAAGAGTGCCTCATTTTCCGCCTAGGAACCCTCCAACCACAAGGGATGAATGCAGATTTCAAATGTGTTGCTGGAAAAGCGCAGCATGTCAGGCAGCATCAAAGGAATGGGAGAATCGACGTTTCAGGCGTAAGCCCTTCTTCAGGAATTATGAATGCAGATTTCTCCAGCTTTCTCATTTCCCCTCCCTCCCCACCTTTTCTCAGTCCCAACCCTCAGACTCAGCACCACCTTCTTGACCTGCAATCCTCTTCCCGACCTCTCTGCCCCCACCCCTCTCCGGTCTATCACCCTCACCTTAACCTCCATCCACCTATCATATTCCTAATGCCCCTCCCCCAAGTCCCTCCTCCCTACCTTTTATCTTAGCCTGCTTGGCACACCCTCCTCATTCCTGAAGGGCTTATGCCCGAAACGTCGATTCTCCTGTTCCTTTGACGCTGCCTGACCTGCTGCACTTTTCCAGCAACACATTTTTAAGCTCTGATCTCCAGCATCTGCAGTCCTCACTTTCTCCTCCAAATAAATCTGTTGGACTATAGCCTAGTATTGTGTGATTTTTAACTTTGTCCATCCCAGTCCAACACGAGCTCCTCCACATCTGTTTTAAAAAGTTGCCTCTCATGTCTTTACTAAATTTCTCCCCTCTCGCCTTAAAAGAAATGCCTCCTAGTCTTGAAATCCCTAATCCGAGGGAAAAGACACCTGCCATTCACCTTATCTATAATGTAAACGACTTTCTAAATTTCTGTAAGGTCACCCCCTCAGCCTCCCATGCTCCAGGGAAAAAAACTCCCAAACCCTCCATTCCTGGCAACATGCTGATAAATATTTTCTGAACCCTCTCCAACTTAACAGTATGTCGAGAACAGGACACAATTCTCCAGAAAAGCCCTCACCAACATCCTGGGCAACTTCAACATGCTATCACAACTCCAATACTCTAATTTCTGAGCAATGAATGCAACCGCACTAAATGTCTTTTTAACCACCCTGTTTACATAACATGCAAATTTCAAAGAATTATGTGCCTGAGCCCCAAAGTCTCTCTGTTCTTCATTATTACCCAAGGCCCTATATTTAATTATGTAAGTGCTGACCTTGCTTGTTATACCAAAATGCAATACCTTGCATTCATTAAATACCTTACATTCATTAAAATTAAATACCATCTGTCAATCTTCAGCCCATAAACCCAATTGATCCAAGATCTCTTTGTAGTGAGATAACTTTCTTCTCTGTCCATTATGCCACCAATTTTGATGTAATCTGCAAACTTACTATCCATTAATAGAAAGTGAGGACTGCAGATGCTGGAGATCAGAGTCAAATAGTGTGGTGTTGGAAAAGCACAGCTAGTCAGGCAGCATCTGAGGAGCAGGAGAATTAATGTTTCGAGCGGAAGTTCTTCATCAGGAATGAGCTGACAAAGAGCTTATGCTCAAAACAACGACTCTCCTGCATCCTCTCAATGCTATCTCACCGACTGTGCTTTTCCAGCACCACACGTTTTGAAACTTACTATTCATGCCTTCTATATTCTCACCTAAATCAGGTTGAAAATTTGCTTGCTGAACTGTTAGATTTGTTCTTAAAATCCCGACAGAATCCTGATAGTTTGGAAACAGGCCCTTCAGCCCAACAGGTCTACAGACCTTCCGAAGATTATGCCACCTAAACCCATTCCCCTACCCTATTATTCTACATTGACCCTGACTAAGGCATCTAACCTACACATCCCTGAACACTATGGGCAATGTAGCATGGCCAATTCATCTAATCTACACATTTTTGGATTGTGGGAGGAAACGGAGCACCCGGAGGAAACCCACGCAGACACGGCAAGAATGTGCAAACCCCACAGCATCAGGTCTCTGGTGCGCTGAGGCAACAGTGCTAACCACTGAGCCACGGTACTGCCCCCTTTTGTTTTTAAAAAGAGTTTCCCTTCATTCCAATGTTTCTTAGAATCCCTACAGTGTGGAAACAGACCCTTCGTTCTCACACGTTTCATCATCATGCTAGGTAACATCATCAGCGAGCCTCCAACGAAAGGCTGGTGTTTTACCCCACTTGCTAATTATCCGTCTCGGTTTGTTGTGCAGGTGATATCATTTCCGGTTCTGTTTCTGGGATGAATGTAGTCCTAATCTATATGTTTGTTAATGGAGTTCCAGTCTGAATGCCAGGCCTCTAGGAATTCCTATGTGTGTCTTTGTTCAGCCTGTCTCAGGATGGATACATTGTACCAGTCAAACTGGTGTTCCTCTTTGTCTGTGTTTATGGATACCAGTGATAGTTGGTCATGTCTTTTGGTGGCTAGTTGGTGCACATGTATCCTGGCAGCTAATTTCCTACATGTTTGCACAATGTAATGTTCGTTGCAATCCTTGCAGGGTATTTTGTATATGACATTCATTCTGCTGGTTGTTGGTACAGAGTCCTTTAAATACATCAGGAAATGTTTCAGTATGGTGGCAGGTTTGTGGGCTACCATGATGCATAAGGACCAGAGTAGTCTGGTTGTCATCTCAGAGATGTCTTTGATTTATGGCAGGGTGGCGAGAGTCTCTGGGCATGTTGTCTTCTTGTTTAGGTCTGTTGTGTAGGAATCGGCACACTGTGCTTATCAGGTAGTTGTTGTTCCTAAATACACTGCATGGATGTTTGTCCTTGGTTTCTCATGGCTCCTGGGTGTTGCAGTGTGTTCTGGCTCACTTAAATAATGTCCTGATGCAGCTCCATTTGTGGGTGTTGGGATGATAACTCCTGTAGTGGAGTATCTGGTCAGTGTGTGAGACGTTCCTGTTGACTCTGGTCTGCAGCTCTCCATTGGCTTTTCGTTCTTACTGTGATGTCTCAGAAGGAGAATCTTCCTCTTTGGTGAACTTTACACCAATAAGGATGTTACTTATGTGTTTGTGGATTTCTTGTAATTTGTTGCATTTCATGAAGACAAAGGTGTCATCCACATAGTGGACCCAAATCTTGGGCTCGATCGTGGGAAGGGTTGTTCATTCTAACCTCTGCATAACTGCTTCTGCTAAGAGTCCTAATATTGTGATCCCTTAAGCAACCCAATTAGTTTGTTTATAGATCTTGTTATTGAATGTGAAGTGGGTTGTTGTTAAAGTACCTATTTGAGACAGCTCAGGGAATCCGTGATGGACTCAAACTGTAGCCTCTCTTGGTCCGTCTCAGAGATCGTACTCTGTGGTAGTCTGGAATATAAAACTCTTACAGACAGTTTAGTTTAAATTATTACCTTTATTTACCAATGGCATCAAAGTTACACTATAATATAGATACCTACAAACCAGGCTTGAGCTAAGGTTCTAAAAACCTTTAGCAGAGTAGCGGGGCCAGCTCTTACACCTAAAACCTCTCTCAGGCTACTTATTGTTGCAAACAAGCTATCTTTATACAGAAATTGCATTTACAAAAACGCCACATGTCCTTAATCAAATAAGCAGCAATAAAATGGCAAACGTTTGCAGAGGAAGAGAAACTCATTGGCAGGTCGGAGTATGCTTGACTAATTAAACTACATGCACAAAGTGGGAAACCCTGATCCAGCCAGGCCCAATGGCTGGTTGCTTTGGCTAGATAACTTCCCTTTTATCGGTACATCATAATGGGGGACTAACCTAAACTATGTGGAAAGGTCATGAGGTAACCTTGCTCAGCTAACATGTCCAGTATCATTGCCCTGCAAAATGGCTTTTTCTTTTAAAATCATCTTAGATTACCAGAACACAAATTAAATTCTTAACCTTCCCGGATCTCGAGCTCCAGGGAACAACATAGAAACATTCATTCCATGACAAACCAGTGTTCACTCAAATCAGACCATAAAGGATTAATCTTCTGTCCTCTCTGTGTCCCTTGAACCCTTCAGTCAGTGAATGTAATTTACAGAGGAATATTTTCTCTCTCTCTCACTCATACATGAACATCTTCCAACTTTCAGCCTCTGTGTTTTCCTAGCCTGTAAGGATAATGAGACATTCACTTCCCAGAGCAGTCAAGATGAGGGAGCTGAGCTTCATTAATTCAAATCTGGTCAGTGTGGTATCCATGAAAATGCATCAGGATTGTTCTATTACATGCATATTCCACTCAGCTTATTAAATTAAAAGTTATTTTCCTATTGAGTATAAGTTTTAGTAAGAGTCTTTGGTATAAACTAGCAATTTAGTTATCCGACACCCTACTGTGAAATATGTGCACCTCCAGCCTCTGGCGTGAGAAGGAAGTACTGCCACACATTCCACAACTGAACAAATGTTATCACCTTATTTACACCGATCCATTGACACTAAAGAACAGATGTCCCCAAATCTTCTGAACAAGTACTTTCCTGCACCAAATGTATCACATCTAAGGCTACCTGTTTTCTCACTGTGACATGACCATCTACCAATGGTATCCATGCACACAGACAAAGAGGGACACCAGTTCAACTGAGACAATACATCCATCCTATGACAGACTAAACAAAGACACGCACAGGAATTCCTATTGGCCTGGCATTCAGACCAGAACTCTATTACTCTATAACTCAGAACTGGAAATGACATCACCTTCTACAACAAACCAGTATAGGTAAACAGCAAGTGGGGCAGAACACCAATACTTCACTGGAGGTTCACTGATGATGTTGCCTAGCCATGTGACAAACATTGAAGGTCTACCAGCTCAGCCAGCAAATTTACAACCTGATGCACAACCTGAGCAACAACTCTTCTCCAAAATAAGTGAACGTGTGGAACCCCGCTGGTCATAGGCATCCAGTCCAAAAGACAACCTCCATCCCCAGTCTTTCGTCTCCTGCTGTTAAACCAATTTTGTATCCATTTGGCAAGCTCAGCCTGAATCCCATGTGCTCTAATGATTTACTAATTAGACTACCATGTGGAACACTGTCAAAGACTTTACCAAAGTCCAAGTAAACACTGTCTACTGCTCGGACCTCATCAATCTTCTTGGTTACCTCCTCAAAAAACCTGATTTCCTTTGTATAAAGCCATGCTGCATACCCCAATCATTCCTTTTCTCTCCCAATATATATTAACTCCGGTCTTTCAGAATTATTCCCAATAAAGTACCCACCACTGTAGTCAGTCTCACAGGTCTATAGCTACCTTACATCCCTTTTAAAACAAATGTGACTTGCTAGTCATTAGAGAATTATCCACTTTTTTATTTTCTAAGACCTCCAGCATTTCCTCTTCTGTAATGTAAACTGTTTTCAAAATGTTATTTCTTAATTCCTGGAGTTCTCTAGCTTCCATCCCATTTTCCACAGTAAAAACTGATGTAAAATATTCATTTAATATCTCTCCCATCTCCTCAGGTTCAGCACAAAGATAACTTCTTTCACCTTTAAGGAGTCCTACTCTCACTCTCTCCAGCTGCTCTCTTGTTCTTTATGTACTTTCCTCAGATATGTGACCTGAAACTACTTCAAATGCAGTCTGACCAGAGCCTTTTATTGCCTCAGCAATATACCTCTGCTCTTGTTTTCTCTGTCTCTTCACGTGAATGCCTACATTGCATTTGCTTTTCTAGCCACCAACTGAACCTGCATGTCAAACTTAAGAGAATACTGAATTAGAACTCCCAAGTCCCTTTGCACTTCAGATTTCTGAAGCCTTTCCCAGTTCAGAAAATACTCTTCCAATCAAAATGTATGATCTCACATTTTCCCCACACTGTATTCCACCTACCACTTCCTTGACTACCCACCCAGCCAGCTCAAGTCATTTTACTGCTTCCCTGCTTCCTCAGTAGGACCTGTCCCTCCATCTATCATTGCGTCACCTGCACTAACACAATCAATTCCTTTGTCCAGCTCATTAATGCATAACTTAACTATCTGTGGTCCCAACACTGACGCCTGCTGAACTTCATTAGTCACCAATTGCCATACTGAAAAAGATCCCTTTATCCCAAATCTCTGCCTCCTCCAGTCAGCCAATCATCAATCCACCTTGTGCTTAACACCAAGGACTCTTACCTTATTTAGCAGCTTCGCATATGGCACCTTGTCAAATACCTTTTGGAAATCCAAACAGATCACATCCACAGGCTCTCCTTTGTTTAAGTTGCTCATTACCTCCTCAAAGAATTCTAACACAGATTTGACTTCCCCCGATGAAGCAGTACTGACTCTTCCAAGTACTCTGTGATGACATCCTTACAATGAGCTACCACACTGTGTTTAACACAAAGCTGGTTATTTGACTTTTATCCAGAATATTAAAATTTTGCTTTCAGTCCTGAATGTGATGAACAAAGTCCAATCACTGTTAAGACGTGTGAACTCTGTGCTGCCTCAGCAGGGTCGAGTGAGTGACTGAATTTCTTCCCTCACACGGATCAGGTGAATGGTTTGTCCCCCAGTGTGGTCTCAGCAGGGTTGATGAGTGAGTTAATTGTTTTTCTCACATGGAGAAGGTAAATGCTTTGTCCCCATAGTGAAGTCGCCAGTGTACTGAGAGTTAAGATGATCGCCTGAACCCAACCCCATAATGAAAGCACCTGAAAGGTCTCTCATCATGTGAGCATGTTGATGGGACATTAGTTCCACAGAACTTCGATAGAACTTTCCACAGACTAGACATTTGAAAGGCCTCTCATCAATATGAACACGTTGATGATAAAACAGTGCCCAGGAACTTGTATAGTGATTCCCACAGTCTGAGCATTTAAAAGGTCTCTCCTCAGTGTGAGCATGTTGATGGGACTTCAGTTCCACAGAATTCCTAAAGCATTTCCCACAGTCTGGGCATTTAAAAGGTCTCTCCTCAGTGTGAACACGTTGATGACAAGTCAGTCCCCAGGAGCTTGTGTAGCATTTACCGCAGTCTGGGCATTTAAAAGATCTCTCCGTAGTGTGAACTTGCTGGTGTCTGAGCAGGTTGGATGACCGAGTGAATCCCCTTCCACATTCAGAGCAGCTGAACGGTCTCTTCCCAGTGTGAACCTGTTGGTGCTCCATGAGGTCAGATGATCGCCTGAACCCTATCCCACAGAGAGAGCACCTGAACGGTTTCTCCTCAGAGTGAACACGTTGGTGGGACAGCAGGTCCCTGGAGGTTTTATAGCATTTTCCACATGCTGGACATTTAAAAGGTCTCTCATTACTGTGAGCAAGTTGATGGGACATCAGGTCCCTGGGACTTTTATAGCACATCCCACAGTTTGGGCATTTAAAAGGTCTCTCCTCTGCGTGAGCACGTTGATGGGACATCAGGTCTCCAGACGTTTTGTAGTATTTTCCACAGTCTGGGCATTTAAAAGGTCTCTCATTAGTATGAGCATGTTGATGGGATGTCAAGTCTCCAGAAGTTTTATAACATTTTCCACAGTCTGGACATTTAAAAGGTCTCTCATTAATGTGAGCATATTGATGGGACGTCAAATCCCTGGAGGTTTTAAAGCATTTTCCACAGTCTGGGCATTGAAATGGTCTTTCCTCAGTGTGAACAAGCTGGTGTTGCAGCAGGTTAGATGACTGAGTGAATCCTTTCCCACACACTGCACAGGTGAAAGGCCTGTTACTGGTGTGACTGCGTTGATGCGTCTCCAGCTCAGATGGCGACACGAATTCCTCCTCACAATCGTCACATTTCCAAAGTTTCTCTCCAGTGTGACTGCATTTGTGGTTTGTGAGCTCTGAGGATTGGCTGAAGCCTTTTCCGCACACACAACACTGTTTCTCTCCAATGGGAACGGAACTTTTTCCTTCCATGTTCAAAATCTGATCATGTTCCATTTGTGATCAAATGGATGATTCCATCAGACCACGGTGTGATGGTTGGTGTGTATACCTTCCCCTTCTAACATCTGTGAAATTGATATCAAACAAAAGAACAAGAGAGTGAAGGGGAATCTCTCACAAGAATCTGGCTTCTACAAAATAGCGACTGAAGGATAGGGATTTTAGGCACCTACAACTTTACCAGAACTTTGTCAGAATCTACAAACACACAGCTTCCATCGCCGAGAAGCAGCAAGGTAGCAGGTGGATGTGAGCACTGTCACGTCCCAGTTCCGTGCAGGTCACATATAGAAAGAAATTTCCTTCAATTAAATCTTGGCAAAACTGAGGCCTTTGTCTTCAATCCCCAAAACAAATTTCACTGCCTTGCCACTGACTCCATCCAGCAGCCTGGCAACAGTCTGAGTCTGAATCAAACACATCATAATCACTGTGAAATATTTCACCCCGAGATGAGTTTACAACCACATATCTCCATCAGCACCAAGACTGCCCACTTCCACCTCACCTGACTCCTCCTAGTCTTTGCTTATCTGCAGCTGAAACTCTCACCCGTCCTTATGTTCCTTCTGGACTTAACTGTCTTAATGCACTCCCCACATCCTCTCTGCACTTGCAAACTTCCGCTGCCTCTGTTTATGTGTGCACTTGAACTCCGCTTAATGTTTTATCGTTCCTTCCATTGACTGTACTTGAATGAGGTTTTACCGACTGCCCGTTCTCCCAACAATGTGCTGCTGCATTAGCTGCTTTATGTGTCCACATGAGCTCCCAAAAGCTGGAAGGGGAGGAGTTACAGATTATTCACCCAGTCATGCAATCCAGGTCATCCAAAACTCTGCTCCTGTGTGAGTATTCATACCAAGTCTTAAAGAACAAAGAAAATTTACGGCCCAGGAACAGACCCTTGCTGACCATACTGACAGTGCCCTCTTCGAGATCATTTATGTATATCACAACAGTGTCCCTAGCACTGATCCCCGTGGAACACCACTGACCAACTTTCTCCACTTGGAGAAAGTCCCTTCAATTACCACTCTCTGTCTCCTGTTGCTCAACCAGTTCCTTATCCACCAAGCTAGAACACCCTGCACACCATGTGACTTCACTTTCTCCCTAGTCTATCATGGGGAACCTTATCAAATGCCTTACTAAAGTCCATGTCTATGACATCAACAGCCCTTCCTTCACCTATCAACTTGGTCACTTCCTCGAAGAACTCTATTAAGTTGATAATGCATGATCTCCCTCGTACAAAACCACGTTGCCTATCACTGATTAGGCCATTCGTTTCTAAATATAAATAGATCCTATCTCTCAGTACCCTCTCCACCAACTTCCCCACCACCGACACCAGGCTCACTAGTCTGTAGTTACCCGGAATATCCCTTCTTAAACAGAGGGACAACATGAGCAACCCTCCAGTCCTCCGGCACCTCACCTGTATTTAAGGATGCCACAAAGATATCTGTCAGGGCCACAGCTATTTCCTCTCTCGCCTCCCTCAGCAACCTGGAATAGATCCCATCCGGTCCTAGGGATTTGTCCACCTTAGTAACCTCTAGCATACCCAACACATCTTCCCTACTTATGCCAACGTGATCCAGACTAATCAAACTTCCATCTTTAATCTCAAGATTCATCATGTTCCTCTCCTCAGTGAACAGTGACGCAAAGCAATCATTCAGAATCTCACCCATTCTCTCAGGTTCAATACACAGCCTTCCTTCATTATCTTTTAGTGGACCAATCCTTTCTCTAATATAAGAACAAAATACTTTGGGATTTTCCTTAATTCTGCTTGCTAAAGCTATTTCATGACCCCTTTTAGCCCGCTTGATTCCTTGTTCAAGACTTGACCTTCTCTTCCAGTATTCCTCCGGGGCCCGTTCTGTTCTTAGCTGCCTAGACCTTATGTACGCTTCCCTTTTCCTCTTGGCTAGTTGTACAATTTTTCCTGTCATCCATGGTTCACGAATCTTGCCCTCCCTCTCCTTTGCCTTCAACGGGACATGCCTATCCTGGACTACTGTTAACCTATCTTTGAAAGCCTCCCACATCTCAAATGTGGACTTCCCTTCAAATAGCTGTGTCCAATCCACATTTCCCAGCTCCTGCCTAATTTTGATATAATTGGCCTTGTTCACCTACCACCCCTCGCCCGCACAGTATAATATTAAACTTTTCATCCATCTCTTCCAACCACTTAATAGTCTCCTCTCTATCCATCTCTGTAATATCTTTCAGCCTTCTCAAGGGCATGAGGGCTAGCCAATAAGTGCTAACCCGACCAGCGATGTCCACATCCCAAGAACAAATCTTTAGAAATGCCAGTCATATAGCACAGAAACAGAGCTTTTGGTCCAACCAATCCATGCTGAACATAATCCAATAGTCCAACCTGCCTGCTCCAGGCCCATATCCCTCCAAACTTTCCTATTCATCCAACTTTTAAACATTTAATTGTATTCACATCTGCGCTTTCTCTGGAAGTTGATTCCACATGCAAACCACCTTCTGTGTTAAAAAAAATTGCCTCTCATGTCTTTTTTAAATCTCTCTCCTCTCACCTTAAAAGTAACTACAACATTGTGTGCATTCTTGATTTTAACTGTTCCGCATTTAGCGTGCTCAACCTTCAGCTACCAATGCCATGAACTGGGAAATCTCTTCAGGAAGCCTCTCCCTTTCTCAATCTCAGTTTTGCACTTTAAAAACTCTTTGATAACTACATATTTGATTATAAAACATTTTGTCACCTCCCTCATATATCATGTGACTACAATCGAAAATTGCTTTGTAACACTCCCAAGGAACAGCTTGGAATTTTCCATTGTGTGAAAAGTGTTACAGTGATGTAAATTCATTATCACTGATTTTGACACATATCACAGCCCCTTCATCATCACTCTGTGAATAACTCCTTACCTAATGGTATTGTAGGAACTACTAAGGGAAGCTAATTGCCAGCAGCAAATGGTCAGGCAAATTTTCAGCTGTAAAAATATTACTTACAGGATCAATGAAAGGAACAATAAAATACCTGAGACAGTTATACCAGTTATTGGAGACAAAAGTAGTTAGACAATGACAGATGATTGATCAGGGACAGCAGAGATGAAACAGAACAATGTTTGGACATCAATTGAGATCCACAGGAAAGAGGTCACACCAGCCCCAGAGCCATGTCAAGCTTTCACAGATAACTAAGAACAGCACTAGAAGTTGAAATCTGGAGGTTACTGGTTAACAACAGTGAAATAATTTCATTGTTTTCAACTTTAAAATCAAATGCTTGAAAGATATCAGAAGCACTGGGGTCAGAGGAAACTCTCACAGTTGAGGCAACACCTGGGAATCAGGGTGATGTTAGTAACCAACTGCATGTGTGAGATAACATCACTCACATGAAAACAGAGTTCTTGGGTCCAAGCAAGCATCTCCACAAAGGATGTGAGGGCCCTTGGAGAGATTTGAAAGGAGATTTATCAGAATGCTGCATAGTAGTAACAGGATAGGTCAGAGTCAGTATGGATTTATGAATGGGAAATCATGCTTGACTAGCCTTCTGGAATTTTTTGAGGATGTGACTCTGAAGATAGACGAGGGAGATCCAGTAGATGTAGTGTACCTGGACTTTCAGAAAGCTTTTGATAAAGTCCCACATAGGAGGTTAGTGAGCAAAATTAGGGCACATGGTATTGGGGGCAAAGTACTAACTTGGATTGAAAGTTGGTTGGCTGACAGGAAACAAAGAGTAGTGATAAACGGCTCCATTTCGGAATGGCAGGCAGGGATCAGTGCTGGGACTGCAGCTTTTTACAATATATGTTAATGATATAGAAGATGGTATTAGTAATAACATTAGCAAATTTGCTGATGATACTAAGCTGGGTGACAGGGTGAAATGTGAGGAGGATGTTAGGAGATTACAGGGTGACCTAGACAGGTGAGGTGAGTGGTCAGATGCATGGCAGATGCAGTTTAATGTGGATAAATGTATGGTTATCCACTTTGGTGGCAAGAACAGGAAGGCAGATTACTACCTAAATGGAATCAATTTCGGTAAAGGGCTAGTACAAAGAGATCTGAGTGTTCTTGTACACCAGTCAATGAAGGTAAGCATGCAGGTACAGCAGGTAGTGAAGAAGGCTAATAGCATGCTGGTCTTCATAACAAGAGGGATGGAGTATAGAAGCAAAGAGGTTCTTCTGCAGCTGTACAGGGCCCTGGTGAGACCACACCTGCAGTACTGTGTGCAGTTCTGGTCTCCAAATTTGAGGAAAGACATTCTGGCTATTGAGAGTGCAGCATAGATTCACGAGGTCAATTCCTGGAATGACGGGACTACCTTACACTGAAAGACTGGAGCGACTGGGCTTGTATACCCTTGAGTTTAGAAGACTGAGGGGGGATCTGATTGAGACATATAAGATTATTAAATGATTGGACACTCTGGAGGCAGGAAACATGTTTCCACTGATGGGTTAGTGCCGAACCAGAGGACACAGCTTAAAAGTACAGGGTAGACCATTTAGGACAGAGATGAGGAGAAACTTCTTCACCCAGAGAGTGGTGGCTGTGTGGAATGCTCTGCCCCAGAGGGCAGTGGAGACCCAGTCTCTGGATTCATTTAAGAAAGAGTTAGATAGAGCTCTCAATGATAGTGGAATCAAGGGTTATGGAGATAAGACAGGAACAGGATACTGATTAAGGATGATCAGCCATGATCATATTGAATGGTGGTGCAGGCTCGAAGGGCAGAATGGCCTACGTCTGCAACTATTGCTTCAAGGAATGAGGTAAAGTCAGGATGGAGAAACTGACGTTGTTCTGCAGAGCAAAGGAGATTGAGGCGAGATTTGATGAAGATGTCTAAGTTGATGATAACTTTAGAAAGATAGATAAAGAGCAGCTGTTCCTATCAGCTGATAGAAAAAGGAATTGGGGACACAGATTTAATATATTGGGCAAGAGTTACTGGGAGATGTAAGGAAGGGATTTTATGTTACTTTCATTTTACTCAATACTTACTCGATAATATCCAGTGTTCAATGAAGAAAGAATAAAGTTGCACACTCAGATCTTGGTATGTTATTTTGTTTGAATTTTCAATCTGCAATTTGTCGTCTAACATGCTGTAAAATAAGTTTTCAAAAGCCATCTCAGTGATTTGGGACAAACATTCAGAAAAGACTGTTATTTTGAGGTTTGCTGTGTGTAAATCCTCCCCGCCTCCCTCCCCATAAAAGGAGTTTCTAAACTCCATCCCTGTTAGCCCAGGAGAGACATTCACAACATTCCCAATCCCGGCCCAGGATAACCGCACATGCGCCCTTTGCCCTCTAGAAAGATGACGTCTGTGAGCCGGGGCCTGTCGCTGAGAGGAAGCCTAGATTCGTCCCGTTTTGTGAAACGGGTACAAAGAGCTTCCTTCTACGGGGGTCTGAAGATCCACAAAGTGTTTCCGAAGCCTCTCCGTATAACCGGCCGGTCAATCGCTTCCTCGGCTTTGCCTCAATCTTACCTTTTGTGGAGCCGAAAAAGAACCAACCGTTCCTCAGGAACGCTCCCACTGCGCATGCTCCGGACGGTCGGTCGGCGGGAAGAGTCTGCACATGCGCAGGGACGGTCCGTAGCGCTGGGAATTCTGGGTAGGATCAAGGCCGTTCCTGATGAAGGGATTTCGAAGCTCCTTGGATGCTGCCTGAACTGCTTTGCTCTTCCAGCACCACTAATCCAGAATCAAGGCCATTCAGCCCAACAAGTCCACACCGACTCTCTCGAACGGGCCTCGGGGGCCAAGGTAAACCGAGGCAAGAGCGAGGCCATGCTCTTCGGGAACTGGGGCGACCAATCCTCGATCCCCTTCACCGTCAGGGCCGACCACCTAAAGGTGCTGGGTATTTGGTTCGGGGGGTGGGGGCAGGGCGGGGCTGGGGTGTGCGCCAAGTCTTGGGAGGAGCGTATCAGCAAAGTGAGGCAGATAGAAGCTACGGCCACTCTCCATCGTGGGAAAAAACCTGGTCATCAGGTGTGAGGCACTGTCATTGCTGTTGTACGTGGCACAGGTCTGGCCTATCCCCAGAACCTGTGCAGTTGCAGTCACCCGGGTCATCTTCCAATTTAATGGACCGGGTCCGAAGGGACTCGCTGTACAAAGATCTGGGCAACAAGGGAAAAAATACAGCCAATGCCACCCTCACCCTGATGGCCACCTTTGTGTGTGGCTGCATCAAGCTGTGCGTGGATCCCCGGTATGCAAACACCAAGTGTCACTATGTACTGAGGTTCTACCTGTCCCCGGTGTTGCGAACGATGGGCCTGGCCTCTCTGCCGCGGAACGCTCCGAGTAGTTGGACCGTTCCGTATCACCTGTCCTTCATGGAGAAGTTTATGAAGAAAATCACCTTTGACCACAAGTCCATCAGGAAGTGGTCAGCACGTAGTGTCCTTGAGACCCTTTGGGAAAAGGAGAGGGCGGATCCTATCGAGCGGTTCCTTGAGCAGACTGTCAAAGCCATTTGGCAGTATGCCTCATCACCAGAACTTTCCAACAAGTACCATAGACATGGCTTGGTTGGTGGTGAGAAGGGCTCTGTCTGTGAGATCCTTTATGCACGCCCGGACTCTCAGCCCTCGGCTGCAGGGGGGACGAGACTGTCGCACACCTCCTTCTGGAATGTGCCTATGCAGAAGAAGTCTGGAGAGGAGTGCAGTGGTGTTTGTCGAGGATCGTCCCGAGCAGCGCCGTGACACGGGACTCCGTGCTCTACGGCCTGTTCCCCAGGACGCACACCGAGACGAGCATCAACTGTTCCTGGAGGATCATCAGCTCGGTGAAGGATGCTCTCTGGTCAGTCCGAAACCTGTTGATCTTCCAGCTGAAGGAGTTGACCCCGACTGACTGTTGCAGACTGGCACATTCCAAGGTCCAGGACTACGTGTTGAGGGACACGCTGAAGCTTGGAGCAGCTGCCGCCAAGGTGCAGTGGGGAAACACCACCGTGTAACGTCTGCCTGCTTAAAGAAGAACAGGGGGCCCACGCAGTCATTTGGGCTCTGCTGTCGCCTCAGCTGAAAATGTAATCGTACAGACCTGTAAATCGGAATGATTACTCTGTTTCGGTATGCAAAGAAATGGAATGTTTACATATGTATGGCATGTCCAACTGTACAGACCATCAAATTATTTTATGAATAAAGTATATTTTTGAAATAAAAAGAAGTCCACACCGACTCTCCCAGTTATTCCAGTAACTTTGCATTTCCCATGGCTAATGCACCACATTCATACATCCCTGCACATTATGGTCGAGTTAGTATGGCCAATCCACCCGAACCTGCGCGTCTTTGGACTGTGGGAGGAAAGGCACACAGATACGGGAAATTCGAGGCTGGAGTTGATCCCAGGTCCCTGCTGCTGTGAGGCAACAGTGCAACACTGAGACAAAAACACAAGTTGCTAGAAAGGCTCAGCAGGTTTGGCAGCATTTGTGAAGAGCAGAGTTAATGTTTCGGTCCGGTGACCCATCCTCAGTTTAGAGGAACCGAAACATTCACTCTGATTTCTCTGCACAGATGCTGCCAGACTTACTGAGCCTTTCCAGCAACTTCTGGTTTCGTTTCTGATTTACAGCATTCGCAATTCTTTCATGCTAGCCACTGGGCCACTGTTTTGTGTTATGTGGCCGCCATTGTAGATTTTCAATCTATTTGTTGTTATTTGTGCAAGCAACCTTTCCATTTATCTCCTACAAGTACAACTGACCTATATAATGCATATAATAGAAAATAAAATGTCTCTTGGACGCCCCGCAGATATTATGTCACAAAGTCTGACACTGAGCCACACATTAGATGGTAAACAATCGAGAATGTAGTGCTGGAAAAACACAGAAGTTCAGGCAGAATCCGAGGAGCAGGAGAACTGACGTTTCAGGCGTAAGCCCTTCATCAGGAATTAGGCTTGTGGGTTGAGGTGGCTGAGGGGAAGGTAACTGAGAATGCAATAGGTAGGTGAAGGTGGGGTAAAGGTGAAAGGCTGGAGGGAAGTGTGGAGCGGATAAATGGGAAAGATAATGGAAATATCAAGGGCGTGGTGGTGGGTTGGAGGCTTGGGACTGGTGGGGGAAGTGGAAATGAAGAAACTGGTGAAATCCACATTAATCCTGTGTGGTTGCATTTCTTGAGCATCTGAATTCTGAGGATGTGAAACAGCAGAGGTCCTTTGAGAGAGGGTGACCCTGAACTGGGGAAGGGCTGACTGTAGGGAATGGATGTGGCGGCACATGGCTACGAGTGTGGCATGGATGATCCAGAATGAGAACTGTTTCTGAAGGTTTCAGATTTGTAGTACATACTGGTTGTCCTGTTCAGGTCCGAATGTAGTCCAGAGTCCATATGGGATCAGTCGGTTCCGTAGACAGGCATTGAGAAAGGAGATGTGGCTGTGGTAGTGAGTCTGCTTCAGGATGTGGCTGAAGAGCTTCAGAGCAGAGGAGATTACCTGAGGGTGCAGTGAGAGAAAGAGTCACTGAGATCCTTGTAGAGAGAGGAGAACTTTTTCAAGGTAGGCATCTTTGGAAGAGGAGAAAGTGAGGACTGCAGATGCTGGAGATCAGAGCTGAAACTGTGTTGCTGGAAAAGCGCAGCAGGTCAGGCAGCATCCAAGAAGCAGGAGAATCGACGTTTCGGGCATGAGCCCTTCTTCAGGAATGAGGCTTGTGGGCCACAAAGTTGAGAGATAAATGAGAGAGGGGTGGCCCTTCCTGAAGAAGGGCTCATGCCCAAAACGTCGATTCTCCTGCTCCTTGGATGCTGCCTGACCTGATGCGCTTTTCTAGCAACACATTTTCTGCATCCTTGGAAAAGGCTTTGCATTAAGGTTGAAATTGGCTAGGAGAAAGTGAGGACTGCAGATGCTGGAGATCAGAATTGAGAGTGTGGTACTGGAAAAGCACAGCAGGTCAGGCAGCATCTGAGGAGCAGGAGAATCAATGTTTCAAGCGTAAGCCCTTCATCCGGAATGAGGCTTGTGAGCCACAAGGCTGAGAGATAAATGAGAGAGGGGTGGGACTTGGGGGAAGGTAGCCCATCTATGCGCTCCACCCTCCTCTCCAACCTACCACCTTCTCCCCCACCTTCATCTATCTATTGCATTCTCGGCTACCTTAACCCAGCCCCACCCCCTCCCATTTATCTCTCAGCCCTGCAGCCCTCAAGCCTCATTCATGATGAAGGCATTATACCCGAAACGTCGATTCTCCTGCTCCTCAGATGCTGCCTGACCTGCTGTGCTTTTCTAGCACCACATTCTCGACTCTGATCTCTAGCATCTGCAGTCCTTACTTTCTCCTATTAAATGATAAAGTCTCCATACTCATTCTGGACTGTTATTAGAGAGACAACTGATGATGGACACCACAGCACAGATGAGCAGAAGGGATGGCTCAAAAAGAATGCCATCAGCGATAACCTTACAGATTTAAACCCACACCGTTGGCATCATAAGGATACTGGCAAACAGCTTCAAGAAAGAGTTTGTCTTTTGGAACTGACTTCAGGGAGGAAAATATAGTTTCTGTCCTAGAAAAAAGCAATGTTTCCTGTCATTGGTTAAGGACCTGTTTTTGTTCTATTGAAGCCCTCAAGACATGGGATATCTACTTAGATGAGCACTTAAAATTAGTGGGTTTCCAGCTCCGTGACAAACTTACATCCAGCACTTAAAATGTCAGAACACACGAAGCCAAGAGCTGGAATCTTGGTTCAGAAGCAACATGTTTGGTGACAGGTGTTGATATAGTGAACAAATGGGCCAGTCCCCTTGCTGTAAGTAACTCAGTGACTCTCTTATCATTTTGCAACTGAACAAAAAGTCAAAAATAGTGTCAAGAAGAAAAGTTGCAAGCGTTGCGGGCACCTTCCATGGTGCTCTAGTCTTTGGGACTCAGCGCTCTCATTGTTGTTTCCTGGGTTTGATTCCCAGTTAGGGAATGAGGATTTATTGTTCCTGTAGTAATTTGTAAGGTAAACATGAATTCCAGGCATTAAAAACAGCAAAGGAAGCATCTCTGTCAAATCAGTGAGAGTTTCACATCAGCGACAAAACCAAATGGGAGGAAGTACTGAAAGCCATTGCCACGGCCTGCGCAGACACAGTCCTACAAAAACTTTTACTCATTATTGAAACATACAGGTTTATGGAGCTTTAACGTGTTGGATGCAAAGAGATTTGCTCCCTTCTATGACAGTCTGGTACCAGAGTAACTGATATTGGAATGGGGCTCACACATTTAAGACAGTGGTGAGAACGAATTTAGGAGCAAATTACTGCAGATGCTGGAATCTGTACTGAAACCAAATATGCTGGAGATTACGACAGTCCAAGCAGCATCCATGGCGAGAAAGTAAGCTAATGTTTTGACTCTTCATCAGAGCTGATGTGAAGTGTGGAGAAAGATGGAGTGCTGGGGTAGAAAGGATGTTCATAGTTCAGAAGTGATCGGAATGTGAGAATGGTAGAATAATGGTGTGATTGTGAACTCACTCCCACTTCTTCCTTTTAGCTTTACTTATTATATTCTTTGTCACCATGTCCTCTCTTCCCTTCCTCCACTCCAGTGACACTGTTCTTTCCAGTCCTGAACAAGGGTTACATCTGAAACATCGACTTCTCCACCCCTGGTGCTGTCTGGCTTGATATGTTCTTCTAGGCTCCTGCCTGTCTATTTTGGATTCCAGCATCTGCAGTCTTTTATGTGTCTTTCCAGTCTGGCAGTTAGACGCACCATTGTATGCATCTTAACATGGCAGAACAATGTGTTAGCTTTTATTGGTAGAGGGATTGGGTTTTAGAGCCACGTGGTCGTGCTGCAGCTGTACAAAGCTCTGGTGCAGCTGTACTTGGAGTATTATGTATAGTTCTGCTCACTGCATTGTAGGAAGGATGTGGAAACTTTGTAAAGGGTTCAGAGGTGATTCACTAGAATGTTGTCTGGTATGGAGGGAAGGTCTTATGAGGAAAGGATGAGAGACTTGAGGCTGTTTTCGTTAGAGCGAAGAAGGTTGAGAGGTGACTTAATTAAGACATCAGGGGGTTAGATAGGGTGGACAGTGAGAGCCTTTTTCCTTGGATGGTGACAGCTAGCATGAGTGGACATTGCTTTAAATTGAGGGTGATAGATATAGCACAGATGTTCGAGGAAGTTTCTTTACTCAGAGTAGTAAAGGCATGGAACACACTGCCTGCAACAGTAGTACACTCACCAGCATTAAGGGCATTTAAATGGTCATTGGATAAACATATGGATGAAGATGGAATAGTTAGATGGGCTTCAGATTGGTCCTACAGGTTAGTGCAACATTGAGGGCCGTAGGGTCTGTACTGCGCTGTAAGGTTCTATGTTCTTTCTGGTGGAATTCTTTCCAGCATGGGCTTTCAGGTATGGGTTATAAAGTATATTGAAGGCTGAGATCAACAGATTTTTAATCAGTAAAGGTATGAAGGGTTGTGAAGAAAGGCAAGGTAGTGCAGTTCTGGATTATCAGATCAATCATGAGCTCATTGAATGGTGGAACAGATTTGATGGGCTGAATGGTCTCTTTCTTCTCCAAAAAGTCATGGTCTTAATATGAAGGTGCAAAACTGACCTGAGTAAAGTTTGCCAAGTTAAAAATGTATGGATCCCACTCCCCAGCCCCCCACTGAACCAAGGTGATATGTGCAATGAACAATACGAAGGAGAGTCATTGTGGGTGATTGATCCAGAGTGATCTGTATTCTAGGGTAAACAGGAAAATCGGCCTTCAGCACCAACATTGTGCCTATCCACCAGGTCCTCAGTCACCGCTCACAAACCATAATAGTTATCGATTCATAGAATAATACAACATGGAAACAGGCCCTTTAGTCCCAGCTAGTGACAATAGTGCCCATTCAGCTAGTTCCAATTGCCCACATTTGGTCCACATCCCTCTAAAGCCTTCCCATCCATGTGCCTATCAAAATGTTTTTAAAATATCATTATTGTATCTGCCTTAAATATATCCTCCAGCAGCCCATTCCATATATGCACCACTCTCTGCATGAAGAAGTTGTCCCTCAGGTCCTTCTTAAATCTTTCCCCTCTCACCTTAAACTTATGCCTTTAGTTTTCAATTCCACATCCCTGCTCCTCATAATTTTCTACACCTCGATATGGTTACACATCATCGTCCTACATTCCAAGGAATTAAAGTCCTTTTCTGGCCAACCTCTTCCTATGACTCAGGCTTACTAGTCCTGGCATAAATCTTCTTTGCACTCTTTCCAGTTTAACTATGTCTTCCCTATAACAATAACATCTCAACTCCTATACTCAATGCCTCAACCAGCATGCGAAATGCCTTCTTCACCATGCTGTCTACCTGTGACGCCACTGTCAACAAACTATGTACTTGTCGTCCTAGGTCCCTCTGCTCCACAACACTCCTCAGGACTGTATAAATCCTACCTTGGTTTGACTTTCCAAACTGTAACAGATCTGTATTGAATTGCATTTGCCAATCCTCAGCTCATTTCCCCATATGATCAAGTTCCCTCTGTAATTTTTGATAGCCTTCCTCTCTTTCAACGATACGTCCTAGATTTGTATCATTCACAAACTTACTAATCTTGCCTTGTACATTTACATTAAGTTCGCTTGTGAAGATAACAAATCACAAACATCCCAGCACCAATCCCTGTGACCCACCACTAGTCACAGACCTTCACTCCAAGAAACAACTTTCAACCACCACCCTCTGCTTCCTGCCATCAAGCCAGTTTTGAATCCAATTAGCTAGCTCTCCCTGGATCCCATGTGACCTAACCTTCATGACCAGCCTGCTGTGTGGGACCTCGTTAAAGGCCTTACTGAACTCCATATGGAAAACATCCATTTTCTTCCCGATGTTCCCTCTGCTCTTGTTTTGAACCAATTACACATCAAATAAATCACAATTGACATTGCTGATGTGGAACTGTAACATGCAGGGAAGTGATTCTGACTGGTTTATGATATAATTCTGCTTCTAAAGATCAATCAATATTTCAAATGTATTATTGGAAATGTAACCATTAACATGACATGGCTGTGAAAGTACTGAATCTGAATGACGACTACCGGGAAAGATCCCTGTATATATCACCCTGGACACTGTCTGATTCAGTATTGCATTCAGTATTGCATTTGCCCATCCTTCGCTACATGATCCCCTTGTCTTGGTTTTGTTACATTTTGCTTTATAATACAAGGCATGTACAAGGCATGATTAGTAAGTTGCATGTGACCCTCTCTCTCAGTGTGTCTTGTAGTGAGTCTGTCGCTCAGCGGTTAGAGCACTGGCTTTGTAATCCAGGGGTTGTGAGTTTCAGTCTCAGTAGGGGCTGTATGAATTATAGAGCTGTTGCTCCAACATCAAAGGCTGTAAGCAGGCTCTTGTGTTGAAGCCTGAAATGAGACAAAATAAGCCAAGTGGGTGAAATCCTACTTTCTAGGAGATGATCTCTGTCACTCTTGGGAGAATGTGTCTGTGGGTAAAGGTTATGTTCTCTGAGGAGGAGTGAATGTAGTTTTCCCATCTCAAACAGAAATTGAAGTTACTGGAAATACTAGTTCCCAGAAAGGGTCACCAGACCTGAAATATGGCAAAGGGCAGTGGGAAGGCTGCAAAGACCAACACAGCACAACAACAAAAGAAATAAGGGGGAAGGGAGAAGATTAAATAAGCTAACCGGTAATATGAAAAAAGATTGCTAGAGTTTCTTTGGATATGTAAAGAGCAAAAAAGAGGCAAAAGTGGGCATTGGGCTACTGGAAAATGATGCTGAAGAAGTAGTAATAGGGACCAAAGAAGTGGCTGAGAAACCAAATAAGTATTTTGCGTCAGTCTTCATGATGGAAGATATGAGTAATACCCCAAAACGTCAAGAGAGTCAGGGGTCAGAGATGTTGGCCATCACCAAAGAGAAGGTTTTAGAAAAACTGAAAGGTCTGGAAGTGGATAACTTACTTGGACCAGATGGGCTACATCATAGAGTTCTGAAGGAGATAGCTGACAAGACAGTGGAGGCTTAAGCAGTGATATTTCAGAAGGCAGAGAGTGTTGTTTTAATCAAGTGTGATGTAGATATTCCAGGAGGGATGCAACTAGTCAAACCAGTTAGCTTAAAATAAAACAGAATTTATTTGCGGGATTACCGAATGAAACACAAATATTGGAGAACAGGATACAGAATAACACTTAATCTATCAAAACACCCAACAGATTATCACAACTTAATCATGCTGTTTCAAATACTTGCAGCAATGCCCATAAACATCCCTTGGCACAAAAGGTAAGATCAAACACAGGGTCTTACAGGGAAAAAAATCAGAGAGAGAGGGTCAGCATGGACCTGCTTCTCTTGGATCCAGCAACTTTACAACTCTGCTTGCTAAAACCAAACCAAATCAGGGGAGGGCCGAGCTGTGAGAACAGGCCACACGCCTTTCAGCATACAAGTGTTTTTGTAAACTTGAAAGCCTTGTTTCCGAGGGAGTATCTGTTAGCTATAATAAAATTTGCCCTGAAACCTTCAAACTTAGACTTTTCAGAGTCTGTGCACTTTATGACCTCTCCGAAAAAAGAAAGCCGAGGACAACATAACCTTGTTAAAGGAACAGCATCATACAAGAGGATAAGAGAGTGGGCAAAGATTTGGCAGATGAAATACAGTGTGGGAAAGTGGGAGGTCATGCACTTTGGTAGGAAGAGGCATGGACTATTTTCTAAATGGGGGGAACTTCAGATATCCGAAGTTGAAAGTCCACGTTTCTCTTAAGGTAAACCCTTAAATAGATTGAATAGATAGTTGGAAAGGCACATACAATGTTGTCATTCATCTCAAGAAGACTAGAATATAAAAGCAGAGATGTACATGGGAGAGAATTTCTAAGGTTCTGGTCAGATCACCTTTAGACTAGTGTGAGCAATTTCGGGCCTCATAGCTCAGGAAGGATGCATTGGTCCTACGGCGGGTCGAGAGGATGTTCACGAGAATGATCCCAGGAATGAAAGGCTTAACATATGAGAAATGTTTGAGGATTCTGAGGCTTTACTTGATGAAGGTTAGAAGGAAGTTTCTGATTGAAACTTTCAGAATACTGAAAGGCCTGGTCAGAATGAATGTTTGAAAGATGTTTTCATTGGCAGGAGAGACTAGGACATGAGGGCACAGCCTTCGAGTAAATGGAAGACCCTTAATAGTGGAGAGAAGGAGAAACTTGTTTAGCCAGAGAGTAGTGAATCTGTGGAATTCACTGCCACAGAAGGCTGTGGAGGCCAAGTCATTGAATGTATTTAAGACTGAAATAGATAGGTTATTGATTACCAGGGGTCAATGTTTGCGAGGAGAAAGCGAGAAAATCGGGTTGAAAAAACTATCAGCCATAATTGATTGGTGGAGGAGACTCAATGGGCTGAATGGCCTAATTTCTGCTCCAAGATCTTATGGTCTTATGGACTTATGTCTAACTCTAATTTCACATCACAGAAGCTGCCAGACCTGCTGAGCTTTTCCAGCAGCTTCTAATTTTGTTTCCCACCTCAACCTTCAGTCCCATTCAATGTGTTGTTTGAGATTAAAAGTCATAGAGAAAATGTCATTGCGGTGAGTGCTTTAAATGTCAGAGCAAACAAGGCTACAGGCCAAGTGCTGGGAACTAGGATGGTGGGCCCCCCTCATTGCTAGGAAAACTTGATCACGCGATAATTTTGAAGGAGAAACTTATCGGCAGGGATTTTAAAAAAGCTGTGTCATTAAGAAACGATGCAAGCCTCTTGCCTTCATCTCTGGTTGTCTTAACAGTTAGGATTCGGTGCTTTCACTGCGATGGATCTGGTTCAATTCCCAGTCAGGGAATCAGGGTTACTCTTGACTGTGCTGGCAGCAAAACCAGAGCAGATCTTACAGGAAATCATTGTCTCAGATCAGTTAATATCCCCGAGAACATCAGAGGCCCCTCTGAAAGAAGGGCAAGTTGCCTTGACTCTCTCTGCTCAGTCGGACTGTACACCCTTCACTCTCCTCTGATTCAGTTTCCCAAAGAGAAAGATTTACAAAGGTGAGACTTGGTTGTTTGTTCCCTTTCCATTCCTAGGAGCTGCAGTGATTGGGTTTGGGAAATGGAAAGGTTCCCATGAGCAACATGTGGGACTATTTCAGCTTCCCCTCTGTGAGATTGACCCTGGTGTTCTCAGGTACAGTTACTGATGGGAGTTAGTGAAAGGATTCCCATCCCTGCAGATCAGGAGTTCAAATTACGTTTCAGCTTCAGGACAATGAGAAAGATGAGTTTGGAAGTACAAAGAAGCTGTGAACAACATTCAAGCAAAGTAGGAGTGGAAGTCTGATGTAGAGTCAGACACATTGCCTATTGCGTCCCTGACCCCATATAGACCAACACCCCCAAGCTGCAGAGTTTTGATGTTTACATGGGCATGAGCAGCAATGGGAACAATCACAAGGTGAACAACTAGTAAAGATCATCACTGTCACTGCTTCACTTCAATAGTCTCCACTTTGTAAAGTGATGCCATTCACTGGAAAAGGAAACATATTTGTCCTCAGGTGCCTGCTTCTGGGTTGCCTCCTTCTCTGCTGGAACTTCCCATCATTTTGTTCCCATTCACTGCGCTACTTCATGATCCACTCCAGTAAAATGTACTTTCACACTTTGAGTCATAGACTCTTCGAGTCAAAACCCCAAATTAATTCAGCGAGAAACCCTTGGTCATTTCTAGCCCAGGATCTAGAATCAGACAAGTTGAAGGAATCCTGCCCCTTCACTCAGTGCCTCAAAACAAGCCCCTGTTAGCATCAGCCTGTTCTGTACCATCCTGCAGTGCATCTGCTGAACAACATCGGATAATCAAAGCTCTGCTTTCTTCACAATGAAACCCAGGATGAACTGTTTGGAAACTTAGAGTGAGAAACATTACTGCTGAAGGTGGTTGACATAAAGAACATCCCGTAACCTTTAAGACCAGGGGCACATCAGCTAAGTGTCTCTTCTTTTTTACTTTGTGATAAGGGGACTAGCAGGGATGGTAGTGCAGAAAGAGCAATGTTCCTCCTGCATGATGTTTGAGGTGAGGGACGCCATTAGTGTCCCATCCAAGTACATCTGGAGGAAGTGCACCCAACTCTTGCTCCTCCAAGACCATGTTAAGGAACTGGAGTGGGAGCTGGATGAACTTCGATCATTCTGGAGGCTGAGATTGTGATAGATAAGAGTTACAGGGAAGTAGTTACTCCAGGGGGCAAAGAAAGCTGTGTGACTGTTCGACAAGGGAAAAAAAACAGTCAGTGGAGAGATCCCATGTGGTCTTTCCCCTGAAAAACATGTATGCTGTTTTGGATACTGTTGAGGGGGGCAACTTACCAGGATATGCAGTGGGGCCCAGGTCTCTGGCACAGAGCATGTCCCTGTTGCACAGAAGGGAAGGAGGAAAAGGAGGAGAGTGTTAGTCATTGGAGACTCAGTAGTTAGACAGTCAGATAGAAGGTTTATGGGAACGAACAAGACTCATGGTTGGTGTGTTGCCTCCCAGGTGCCAGGGTCCATGATGTCTCAGATCATATCTTTGGGGTCCTGAAGGGAGAGGATGACCAGTCTCAAGTCGTGGTCCATGTAGATACCAGTGACATAGGTAGAAAGAGGGTTAGGGATGTAAGGCAGGATTTCAGGGAGCTAGGGTGGAAGCTGAGAGCTAGAACAAACAGAGTTGTTATCTCTGATTTGTTACCCATGCCACGTGATAGTGAGGCAAGGAATAAGGAGAGATATCAGCTGAACACGTGGCTGCAAGAATGGTGCAGGAGGGAGGGTTTCAGGTATTTGGATAATTGAGGCTCATTCTGGGGAAGGTGGGACCTGTACAAACAGGTCGGTCTTCACTTGAACCAGAGGGGTACTCATGTCAGGGGTGGGAAATTTGCTGGTGCTGTTTGGTGGGTTTAAACTAGCTCAGCAGGGGGATGGGAACCGGAGGTGCAGTTGGGAGGACAGGGACAGGACTTCAGGGTCACAGGAATATGCTGGCAGACAGCAAACCGGTTTGAAGTGTGTCTACTTCAAAGCCAGAAGTATCCAAAATAAGGTAGGTGAGCTTGCAGCATGGTTAGCTCCCTGGGACTTTGATGTTATGGCCATTTTGGAGACATGGATAGAACAGGGTGAGGAATGGATGTCACAGATTCCAGGGTTTAGATCTTTCATTAAAAACAGGCAAGGCAGTAAAAGAGGGGGTGGTGTGGCCTTGTTAGTCAAGGATAGTATACCGGTGCATGAAAGACCTTTTGACAAGGACTTGTCTACTGAGGTAGTGTGAGCTGAGGTTAGAAACAGGAGAGGAGAGGTTACATTGCTTGGAGTTTTTTAAGGGCCTCCATAAAGTTCCAGGGAGGTGGAAGAGAGGATTGGCAAAAGTATTCTGGGTAGGAGTAAAAGGAACAGAGTGGTCATTATGGGGGACCAACATTGGAAATGCTATGTACGTTGGATGGATCAATTTTTGTCCAATGTGTACAGGAGGGTTTCCTGACACAGTATGTTGAAAGGCTGACAAGAGGGGAGGCCACACTGGATCTGGTGCTTGGTAATGAACTTGGTGCTTGGTGTTTGATTTAGTTGTAGGTGAGCACTTTGGGGAGAGTGACCATAATTCAGTTATGTTTAGTTTAGCGATGGAAAGGGATAGGTACATGCCACAGGTCAAGATTTATTGATGGGGCAAGGGCAATTATCATGCGATTAGGCAAGAATTAGGATGCATAGAATGGGATAGCAAAATGCAGGGGATGCAGACAATGGAAAAATGGAGCTGGTTTAAGGAACAGATATTCTGTGTTCTTGATAGGTATGTCCCAGTCAGGCAGGGAGGAAGTGATAAGATAAGGGAACTGTGGTTTAGTACAGAAATTGCATCTCTTGTTAAGCAGAAGAAGGAGGCTTATGTGTTGATGAGGCAAGATGGTACAGATGAGGTGATGGAGAGTTACAGATCAGCTAGGAAGAATTTAAAGAGAGAGTTAAGAAGAGCAAAGAGAGGACACAAGCAGTCTTTAGCAAATAGAATAAAGGAGAACCCTAAAGATTTCTATAGGTATGTGAGGAATAAAAGGATGACTAGGGCAGGAATAGGGCCAGTCAACGACAGAAGTAGAACCTGAGTGTGGACCGTGTGGAGATCGGACAGGTGCTAAATGAACATTTCACATTGGTTTTCACTCAAGAAAATGAGAATATTGCAAAGGAGAAGAATGAGGTACAGGATATTAAACTAGAAGGGATTGAGATTAGTTATGAACAGGTGTTATCAATTCTAGAAGGTGTGAATGTAGACAAGTCCCCTGGGCTGGATGGGATTTATCCAAGGATTCTCTGGGAAGCTAGGGAGGAGACAGCAGAGCTTTGATATTTAGAGTCATAGAGTCATAGAAATGTACAGCATGGAAACAGACCCTTCGGTCCAACCCGTCCATGCCGACCAGATATCCCAACCCAATCTAGTCCCACCTGCCAGTACCCAGCCCATATCCCTCCAAACCCTTCCTATTCATATACCCATCCAAATGCCTCTTAAATGTTGCAATTGTACCAGCCTCCACCACATTCTCTGGCAGCTCATTCCATACACATCTCACCCTCTGCATGAAAAAGTTGCCCCTTAGGTCTCTTTTATATCTTTCCCCTCTCACCCTAAACCTATGCCCTCCAGTTCTGGACTCCCCAATCCCAGGGAAAAGACTTTGTCTATCCATGTCCCTCATAATTTTGTAAACCTCTATAAGGTCACCTCAGCCTCTGACGCTCCAGGGAAAACAGCCCCAGCCTGTTCAGCCTCTCCCTGTAGCTCAGATCCTCCAACCCTGGCAACACCTTGGGCGGCATGGTGGCACAGTGGTTAGCACTGCTGCCTCACAGCGCCAGATGACCCAGGTTCAATTCCCGCCTCAGGCGACTGACTGTGTGGAGTTTGCGCATTCTCCCCGTGTCTGCGTGGGTTTCCTCCGGGTACTCCGGTTTCCTCCCACAGTCCAAAGATGTGCAGGTCAGGTGAATTGGCCATGCTAAATTGTCCTTAGTGTTCGGTGTAGGGGAATGGGTCTGAGTGGGTTGCTCTTCGGAGGGTCGGTGTGGACTTGTTGGGCTGAAGGGCCTGTTTCCACACTGTAAGTAATCTAATTAATCTAAATCTTTCCTGAACCCTTTCAAGTGTCACAACATCTTTCTGATAGGAAAGAGACCAGAATTGCACGCAATATTCCAATGGTGGCCTAACCAATATCCTGTACAGCCGCAATATGAACTCCCAAATCCTGTACTCAATAAAGGAAAGCATACCAAACGCCTTCTTCACTATCCCATCTACCTGACACTCCACTTTCAAGGAGCTATGAACCTGCACTCCAAGGTCTCTTTGTTCAGCCTTACCATTAAGTGTATAAGTCCTGCTAAGATTTGCTTTCCCAAAATGCAGCACCTCACATTTATCTGAATTAAACTCCATCTGCCACTTCTCAGCCCATTGGCCCATCTGGTCCAGATCCTGTTGTAATCTGAGGTAACACTCTTCACTGTCTACTACACCTCCAATTTTGGTGTCATCTGCAAACTTACTAACTGTACGTCTTATGCTCGCATCCAAATCATTTATGTAAATGACAAAAAGTAGAGGGCCCAGCACTGAACCTTGTGGCACTCCACTGGTCACAGGCCTCCAGTCTGAACAACAACCCTCCACCACCACCCTCTGTCTTCTATCTTTGAGCCAATTCTGTATCCAAATGGCTAGTTCTCCCTGTATTCCATGAGATGTAACCTTGCTAATCAGTCTCCCATGTCGAACACCTTACTGAAGTCCATATAGATCACATCTACTGCTCTGCCCTCATCTTTGTTACTTCTTCAAAAAACTCAATCAAGTTTATGAGACATGCATTCCCATGCACAAAGCCATGTTGACAATCCCGATTCAGTCCTTGCCTTTCCAAATATATGTACATCCTTTCCCTCAGGATTCCCTCCAACAACTTGCCCACCACTGAGGTCAGACTCACCGGTCTTTGGTTCCCTGGCTTGTCTTTACCGCCCTTCTTAAACAGTGGCACCATGTTAGCCAACCCCCAGTCTTCCGGCACCTCACCTGTGACTATCGATGATACAAATATCTCAGCAAGAGGCCCAGCAATCACTTCTCTAGCTTCCCACAGAGTTCTCGGGTACATCTGATCAGGTCCATAAGACCATAAGACATAGGAGTGGAAGTAAGGCCATTCGGCCCATCGAGTCCACTCCGCCATTCAATCATGGCTGATGCGCATTTCAGCTCCACTTGCCAGCGTTCTCCCCGTAGCCCTTAATTCCTCTAGACAACAAGAACCTATCAATCTCGGCCTTGAAGACATTTAGCGTCCCGGCTTCCACTGCACTCCGTGGCAATGAATTCCACAGGCCCACCACTCTCTGGCTGAAGAAATGTCTCCGCATTTCCGTTCTGAAATGACCCCCTCTAATTCTAAGGCTGTGTCCACGGGTCCTAGTCTCCTCGCCTAACAGAAACAATTTTCTAGCATCCACCTTTTCAAAGCCATGTATTATTTTGTACGTCTCTATTAGATCTCCCCTTAATCTTCTAAACTCCAACGAATACAATCCCAGTATCCTCAGCCGTTCCTCATATGCTAGACCTGTCATTCCAGGGATCATCCGTGTGAATCTCCGCTGGACACGTTCCAGTGCCAGTATGTCCTTCCTGAGGTGTGGGGACCAAAACTGGACACAGTACTCCAAATGGGGCCTTACCAGAGCTTTATAAAGTCTTAGTAGTACAATTCTGCTTTTATAATTCCAACCCTCTTGAGATAAGAGACAACATTGCATTCGCTTTCTTAATCACAGACTCAACCTGCATGTTTACCTTTAGAGAATCCTCGACTAGCACTCCCAGATCCCTTTGTGCTTTGGCTTTATTAAGTTTCTCACCATTTAGAAAGTAGTCCATGCTTTTATTCTTTTTGCCAAAGTGCAAGACCTCGCACTTGCTCACGTTAAATTCCATCAGCCATTTCCTGGACCACTCTCCCAACCTGTCTAGATCTTTCTGTAGCCTCCCCACTTCCTCAGTACTACCTGCCTGTCCACCTAACTTCGTATCATCGGCAAACTTCGCTAGAATGCCCCCGGTTCCCTCATCCAAATCATTAATATATAATGCGAACAGCTGTGGCCCCAGCACCGAACCCTGCGGGACACCTCTCGTCACCGGCTGCCATTCTGAAAAAGAACCTTTTATCCCAACTCTCTGCCTTCTGTTAGATAGCCAATCCTCAATCCATCCCAGCAGCTCACCTCGAACACCATGGGCCCTCACCTTGCTCAGCAGCCTCCCGTGTGGCACCTTATCAAAGGCCTTTTGAAAGTCCAGATAGACCACATCCACTGGGTTTCCCTGGTCTAACCTACTTGTTACCTCTTCAAAAAATTCCAACAGGTTTGTCAGGCATGACCTCCCTTTACTAAATCCATGTTGACTTGTTCTAATCAGACTCTGCTCTTCCAAGAATTTAGAAACTTCATCCTTAATGATGGATTCTAGAATTTTACCAACAACCGAGGTCCTGGGGATTTATCCACCTTTAACCGTTTCAAGACATCCAGCACCACCTACTCTGTAATCTGTACATTTTGCAAGATGTCACCATCTATTTCCCTACAGTCTACATCTTCCATATCCTTTTCCACAGTAAACACTGATGCAAAATACTTATTTAGTATCTCCCCCATTTTCTGTGGCTCCACACAAAGGCCGCCTTATTGATCTTTGAGGGTCGTTATACTCTCCCTAGTTACCCTTTTGTCTTTAATATATTTGTAAAAACCCTTTGGATTCTCCTTAATTCTATATGCCAAAGCTATCTCATGTCCCCGTTTTGCCCTCCTGATTTCCCTTTTAAGTATGCTCCTACTTTCTTTATACTCTTCTAAGGAGTCACTCGATGTATCCTGTCTATACCTGACATATGCTTCCTTCTTTTTTTTAACCAACCCCTCAATTTCTTTCATCATCCAGCATTCCCTATACCTACCAGCCTTTCCTTTCACCCTGACAGGAATATACTTTCTCTGCACTTTTGTTATCTCATTTCTGAAGGCTTCCCATTTTCTAACCATCCCTTTACCTGCGAACATCTGCCTCCAATCAGCTTTCAAAGGTTCTTGCCTAATACCGTCAAAACTGGCCTTTCTCCAATTTAGAACTTCAACTTTTAGATCTGGTCTATCCTTTTCCATCACTATTTTAAAACGAATAGAATTATGGTCACTGGCCCCAAAGTGCTCCCCCACCGACACCTCAGTCACAAGCCCTGCCTTATTTCCCAAGAGTAGGTCAAGTTTTGCACCTTCTCTAGTAGGTATATCCACATACTGAATCAGAAAATTGTCTTGTACGCACTTAAAAAATTCCTCTCCATCTAAACCTTTAAACTATGGCAGTCCCAGTCGATGTTTGGAAAGTTAAAATCCCCTGTCATAACTACCCTATTATTCTTACAGATAGCTGAGATCTCTTTACAAGTTTGTTTATCAATTTCCCTCCGACTATTGGGGGGTCTATAATACAATCCCAATAAGGTAATCATCCCTTTCTTATTTCTCAGATCCACCCAAATAACTTCCCTCGAAGTATTTCTGGGACTATCCTCCCTCAGCACAGCTGTAATGTTATCCCTTATCAAAAATGCCACTTGGAGGTCGCCATTGATGATGTTACCTAGCCAAGTAATGAAACGTCTGGATATCAAACCGACAGCTCAGCGAGCAAACCAACACCCTAAAAATGCCACTCCCCCTCCTCTCTTGCCTCCCTTTCTATCCTTCCTGTAACATTTGTATCCTGGAACATTAAGCTGCCCATCCCTGAGCCATGTTTCCATAGTTGCTATGATATCCCAGTCCCATGTTCTTAACCATGCCCTGTTAGGCACCTTGCATTGAAATAAATGCAGTTTAATTTATTAGTCCTACATTGTCCCTGCCTGCCCTGACTGTTTGACTCACTTCTGTTCTCAGCTGTACCCGTCTCAGATCGATCTCTTTCCTCACTATCTCCCTCGGTCCCACCCCCCACCCACTTTACTAGTTTAAATCCTCCCAAGCAGTTCTAGCAAATTTCCCTGCCAGTATATCAGTCCCCTTCAAATTTAGTACAATCCGTCCTTCTTGTACAGGTCACTTCTACCCCAAAAGAGATTCCAATGATCCAAAAATGTGAATCCTTCTCCCATATGCCAGCTCCTCAGCCATGCATTCATCTGCTCTATCCTCCTATTCCTGCCCTCACTAGCTCGTAGCACTGGGAGTAATCCAGATATTACTACCCCTGAGGACCTCCTTTTTAAATTTCTGCCTAACTCTCTGTAATCTCCCTTCAAAGTCTCAACCTTTTCTCTTCCTATGTCGTTGGTTCCAATATGGACAATGAACTCCTGCTGGCCCCTCTCCCCCCTCTCTGAGACATCCTTGATCCTGGCACAAGGGAAACAACACACCATTCTGCTTTTTCTCTGCTGGCCACAGAAACGTCTGTCTGTACCTCTGTACTGTCTGTACAGAGTCTCCTAACCCAATTGATCTCTCGGAAGCTGATGTACCCCTCATTGCTTTAGAGCCAGTCTCAATACCAGAAACTTAGCTGTTCGTGCTACGTTCCCCTGAGAATCTCTCACCCCCTACATTTTCCAAAACAGCATACCAACTTGAAATGGGTATATCCACAAAAGACTCCTGCACTAGCTGCCTACCTCTCTTACCCTTCCTGGAGTTAACCCATCTATGTGACTGTGTCTGAGACTTTCCCCCATTCCTATAACTGCCATCCATCACATACTGTTGCTGTTGCAATTTCCTTATCGCTTCTATCTGTCTTTCCAACCGATCCACTCAATCTGATATGATTTGCATCCAACAGCATTTATGGCAGATATAATCTGCAGTAACTCTTTAAACTTCCACATCTGACAAGAAGTACATATCAGTGCAAAGGCCATTTTTGCTCCTTCACAATCTATGGACCCAGAAAATAACACCGTCTTATTCCCTACAAACACTGCCTCAGGTTAAATTAATAGCTATGGCTTATATTTTAAGTTTAATCAAGAGACTTATATTCAAAAACATGCAATCAAGAAAGAATCAATTATACTCACTACTGCAGCCTTTCTCTTGGACAGACTTAAAACAACAATTAACCTATCTAATTCCGTGCTGTGAACTTCACCCAACAGTTCCTCCAAGATTAGTTGTGAATTTCACTGTTTGTTAATTTTCCCAGATTAACTCCGATATCCAGAAATACACGAATTCAAACAGCAAAGGCAGTAACTGTGCAGGCTCTCTCTCTCTCTCTCTCTCCTGCACTGTCCTCACCATGTGCTTCCTTTGTCTGCTCTTCTCCCTTTTAAACTGCTGTTGTTTTGACTTTTTTTTTCCAAACTTCCAAAACACTGCAACAGCATACAAAACAGTAATTGCTGCTCCTGGAATACGAGGAAATCACCTCCAACACCTGAAATACCTCAAGCAGCTCTTACAGCCAGAAATTGTTCCCGTCCTCCATCTTGGATTACTCAGAGTCCAGATCATTATTTACAGGTTTAGTACCAGAGGACTGGAGGACTGCAAGTGTTCTGCCCTAGTTCAAGAAGGGCAGTAGAGATGACCCAGGGAATTATTGACCAGTGAGCCTTACTTCTGTTGTAGGAAAGGTTTTGGAAAGGATTATAATAAATAAGATTTATAATCATCTTGGAAGCAACAATTTAATTGGAGATAGTCAACATGAATTGTGTCAAGGGCAGGTCGTGTCTCACAAATCTCATTGAGTTTTTTGAGAAAGTGACCAAGCATGTAGATGAGGGTAAGGCAGTTGACATGGTATACATGGACTTCAGTAAAGCCTTTGATAAGGTTCCACATGGTAGGCTGATGGAGAAAATGCAGAGGCATGGAATTGAGGGTGATTTAGCAGTTTGGATTAGAAACTGGCTTTCTGAAAGAAGGCAGCGAGTGGTGGTTGATGGAAAATATTCAGCCTGGAGTCCAGTTACTAGTGGTGTGCCACAAGGATCTGTTTTGGGACCACTACTGTTTGTCATTTTTATAAATGACTTCGACACAGGCATAGGTGAATGGATTGTTAAATTTGCAGATGACACTAAAGTCGGTGGAGTAGTGGACAGTTTGGAAGAATGTTACAGGTTGCAGGGGGACTTGGATAAACTGCAGAATTGGGCTGAGAGGTGGCAAATGGAGTTCAATGCAGCTAAATGTGAAGTTGATGTACTTTGGGAAGAATAACAGGAAAGCAGAGTACTGGGTCAATGGAAAGATTCTTGGTAGTGTGGCTATGCAGAGGGATCTTAGAGTCCATGTACATAGATCCCTGAAAGTTGCCACCCAGGTTGATAGTGCAGTTAAGAGGGCATATGGTGTGTTGGGTTTCATTCGTAGAGGGATTGAGTTCCGGAGTCACAATATCATGCTGCAACTATACAAAACGCTAGTGCGACCACACTTGGAATGTTGTGTACAATTCTGGTCGCCATATTTCAGGAAGGATGTGGAAACATTGGAAATGGTGCAGAGGAGATTTACCAGGATGTTGCCTGGTCTGGAGGGAAGGTTTTATGAAAAATGGCTGAGAGACTGTGGTCTGTTCTCATTGAAAAGAAGAAGGCTAAGAGGGGATTTGATAGAGACATACAAGATGATCAGAGGATTAGAGAGGATAGACAGTGAAAGTCTTTGTCCTAGGATGATGATGTCAGCGTGTATGAGGGGACATAACTACAAATTGAGCGGTTATAGATTTAAGGCAGATGTCAGAGGCAGGTTCTTTACTCAGAGAGTGGTAAGGGCGTGGAATGCCCTACCTGCCAAAGTAGGTAATTCAGCCACATGAAGGAAATTTAAACAATCCTTGGATAAGCACATGGATGATGATGTAGGGGGACGAGCTGAGAGTAGTTCACAGGTCGGCGCAACATTGAAGGCCGAAAGACCTGTTCTGCACTGTATTGTTCTATGTTCTATATTCTATGGTGGGTATTATGACTGCAAGGGGATCAGGATTGGGAGCTGAATATTCAAGGATGTACATCCTATCAAAAAAGCCCAGTGGCCAGAAGGGTTGGGGATGGCTTATGAGTAAGAAATGAAATCAAATCAACAATAAGAAATTAAGTAGGGTCAGATGCTGTACAATCTGTGTGAGTAGAACTTGCGAACCACAGGGGTTAACTGGAATATTCCTGCAGTACATCACAGCTCAACAACATCACAATATCACAACTCCGCTTTATTCACATTGAAACCCAGGGCGATAATATGAACTGTTTGGTAACTTGGAGAGGGAAACATTGCTGCTGAAGGTCGTTATGATGTGAAGAAGAGGTACAAGTGTGTTCAGGTCAGTACTGTCAGCATCACTGGGGTTCCCTGCTTCGGAGGCCAGACCGGATGCAATTCCCAATCAGCGAATGAAGATTTATTTCTCTTCTTGTGAATTATCCGAATGAAAATAAATTCTTGGTCACACACAGAACACACGATCTGAGCTAGCCAGAATCAGTCCAGCGTATACATCCATCCAGAAGAACAATGGTAGCAGATACACAGGAAATCTTACCACCGCAAATCCCCGGACAAGGATCTCACCATCCTGAGTTAGATGTGTCACACTGTTCCTTCAGTGTCACTGGGTCTAACTCATGCAACTCCCTCCCCAGCAAGCTTCATGGGCTGTACTTCCGTACTAAGGTTTTTAAAGGTTCAGCAAATTAACTCATCCCCTTCATCACTGGGGTAATTAGGGTGGGCAGCGAATACTATCCCCATGAGGGACAGCCATTTCCCAGGAATCCGTTTCTAAAAGTTCCAGTTTCGAACCAGACACCAACAATCAGTCGGGAACAAGTTGAGAAGTGGAGCTGGGGAGCAAAATCAAAGTGAAAGGCAATAATGACTGGAAGGGATGAGGCAGGAAGTGAGCGTGGACTTGGTGGTACAAGGCTCACTGTCGGTGCGATTTGGCCAGCATTTCCTGCCCACTGCTCACATTGACTCACAGACCACTCCTGGTCAATTCACTGTGTGACTCTGTTCCTCTTGGTGCGAGATTCCATCTGTGTGTATTAACATAGTTAATGGGTCCCGAGAGGATGAACGTATCCTCTATACTCTGTCGGTTTAAGCAGGTGAAAATATCAGTTTTAAACCAAGGCAAGAGCAGATTCTCTCTTTCTGTGTATTTTCAGCGGAGCATGTTCAGCTGTGAATTATCTGTGTTTGCAAAAGCAATTCTTGCCAAGCATTGTTACAGAAAAAATCAATCTCCGAGTGACTGTGAGCAAGTGGTTAAGGAAATGCACAAATGAATGGGAAAAGCAGAGTTCAGTGTAACGTCGTGGCTTAGTTGGTTAACGTTCCTGCCTTGTAAACTTGGCGGTGCCTGTGCCTTACTTTCAAGGTTCGTTGTTTAAACTTCTTGCAAATGCCGTGTTGTTGATCCAGTATGTGGAAAGAGACAACTCTGAACGCTTCCTGTGCTTCAGCTCAGCCTGCTATGATTTGGTTCTCCCCACCCCTGTCGCCTGCATTGGCCCTATCCGTGAGTGCTGTTTCTTGTTCACTATCAATTCAATCTGGAGTGTTCCACAAGCACATCTGCTTCTCCTCTTCTTTTACTCTCATTCCTTCATTCCCCGTTTGGTAGGAGTAACAAGCTGAGGCAGGAGACACTGCAGACTTGCCGGGGAATGTTGTGGTAATGGCTCAGACACCACGAGCTGATCCTCATTATTCTCTGCTGTCACCATTCATTCAATTTACACGAACAGCAAAGACATCATTGCAATCCTGCAATTGTGGCAGAATTGAGATTTTTCTGGCGGATTATGAATTCCATCTAGAATTCTAAAGGGTCATAATAGTTGGAAGAAAGAAATGCCTCCTTCCCTCAGGCCTATTTCACAAAAACATTATCCGGAGGATGTGAGCCCAGTTCTCCTGGAGGGAGAAAGTCTCTCAGCAGCTCCACTGTCAAACTGTCTCCGAATGTCAGACTTTCAAAGAGCAGAAATGGGAAATGAGCGATATGGATAGACAGATGTTCGGAGAATGTAAGAGAAGGTCAGGTGGATACACACAGACAGACGCAAACAGAGGCACATATTGAGGTAGACACTGAAAAAACCAAATCTCCACTAGACATGGCAGCTACCTGTCGGAAAGGAAAATAGAAAGATAACCGTTTAAGCGCAGCCTTTCACCAGCTCAGAGCAATGGAAGCAGCATTATAGCTGGTAAAGTCCTTTTACATTTGTAAATTTGATGTTTGTAAGGTAATGAGAGATTTTGATAAATATGTTGATTCGACAGATAAAACTGATCATTTCCCCGGCATTCTAGCATAGAAATGCTTCACTAACTTGGTTCTGTCGATCTGTAATATTAGCTCTGTTTCTCCTCACAGACGCTGCCAGTCCTGTTGGGTTTCTCTATCAATTCCTGTTTTTGATTCAGATTTACAGCATACGCAGTTTTATGTTTAACTAAACAGTATTTGGGACCAAATCAATTGTCTGCCAGCGAAAATCTGTCAGAAAAGCACAGTAATTGAGCAGAGTGGAACTCCCATTCCCTGACGGGGAATCGAAACAGGCCCGCGGTGGTGAGAGCTCTGAATCTGTACCATTGGGATACCAGGGAAGATGGCAGAAGCTGTCGTCTAGTCCCAGGTTCCAGCAGTTGGCAATTAGCCTGGTGTGTTCTGATGTTTCGAGCGCTGTAATCGCAAATGAAAGAATTAATAGGTTTGAAGTTTGAGATGGTGGAACTATGTTAAAACCCTCTCATCCCCATTTTCACCCATAGAGAGGGACACTCATATACATTGCCCAAAAGTTCCAGAGACCTCAGGATTGTACCCGCTCCATGTGCTTCATATCTACTCCCCGTGTTCAGACAAAAAGCAGCTCTCGGCGGGGATACCGCGATTTATCCATAAAAAGAGCACCTTTCTTGTGAGCTGGGATTGGATAGTGAGCAGAAATAACCCCACACACTACTCATGTGCAAATTCCAATTTAAAAAAAAAATTCCCTGCGACTCCTGAGAATCTGACTGGGCAACACCCAGCAGAAATTCCTCACTAAAAGCAACGGACCCACGGCAAACTCTAAACACTTCCATGTCGCGTGTGTTTCTGCTTCTATCCCTGTCTCATCTCCAGCTTCGCTAACCATCCAGCTCGTAGCTAAATGAGCTGTTTGATTCAAATACAGGCAGATGGTGAAGCCAGCCTTTACATGGAAAGCAGGGCCAGGGAGTACAAGACACTGTAGTATTGACAAGCGAGGGACTTGCACACAGTTGGGTAAAGGGACCCCGGGATCTCATCTTGGACTTTCTCACAAGAAGGTTCACACTGGTCACAAGAATGTTCACACTGCCACTTATCCCCAGTCACAACGTCCCAGTAGATAACGTGTCTGACACCAGATCAGGGCAATGTCGATTGGACTCTTTCCTAACTCGGGTCAATTTTTGCAAACATTGTCCTATCACTACAAACTGAGCTGATTGCAGCCGGTAGAGAGGAATGCAGCCCAGGCAAAGGCTCTTCGGCCATCAAGTCCAAGCCACTCAAACACAAGCCCCTGAATGCTCTAAGCTCATTCTGCATTACCTGCACCATACCCTTAAATACATTGGCATGGCAAGGACGTACCGGAATGCTTCATCACTGTTATGTTTTTGCCTAATCCACCCTGCCAACCAGTGGACTGCTGATTTCCACCATTAGCATTCTGTGTGGGGGGGATATAGGTAAAGTAGTGTTACTTCTGCAATCGTAATTACTTATGCAAGGTAAATGCACTCACACCAGTGTGTAATTGTTTCAACCAAGAGCTGGGTCAACAAGAATGAAAACTATGTGGAGGAAATATATCATTGTTTTTGTATTAGCTAAAATGTGCATACAAGAATGAAACGTGCCTGCAAACAATGGTAGACAAATAGATAAGGTGCTGTGAGGATGTAGGTTAAGCCAGATATGCTTGTACATCCACATCGGGAAGCATCTGTTTCCCACTTTTGCAAAAACACAAAATCAAACCCCAATTAAAAAGTCATAAGGATCAATATGGTTGGGGAAAGGGTGGAAATGTCACAGGTGGGGGAAGTAGATAATAGTGAAGGAGGATATACCAAACAATGGACCACAGCAGGATGTGGTGAAATGGCCAAGTAAAACTTGTACTTTGTTATGCACAAGGCCGGATAAGGCAAGAGATACACAATAGTAATGGGCACTGGGTTTGGAGTAGTGAATCCTATATAAGATATGTACTTGCTAAACTCTGGGTGCCTTATTCCAGGTACCACACTTGCAAGCGTATAATAAACATACTGATTGCTTCAGATCTTGTCTCGAACTGAAATTATTGAAGTGAGTGAGCTTTGTTTCTCACAGTGTGAAATAGCCTTTCCTCCTCCTACCAAATAAAAAGAGGGGAAAACACACGCCCTTCTTATCCACCTTCTTATTCTCAACCATAGTCAACAGGATTACAACTTCTGTGGGCATACCTCATTGCCCTAATCACTTGGCCATGACTACAGAGTGAGGCAGCCCGAATGTTTTTCTTTCTCTCTCTCTCCATGTGGAGCTGCAGAAGTTTGAATCACTGCTGGGTTTGCTTGAATCCAGTCACTCTAGAGGTTTCTAAAGGGTTAAATGTCAGGACATGGTGGGAATGGTTGTTTCAACCTGATAGTTGAAAAGGACATTCATTCAAAACAAAACAAAAACAGAAATTGCTGGAGACACTCAGTCGATGTGGATGTGAAGAGGGATGCAGCGTTAAGATTTCAGAGCAGGTGAATTGGTCATGCCGCGTGGGGAACATTTCCTGGGCCCAATTAAAGACCCCAACTCTGCAGCAGGAAACTGGAGCAGTAACAACGGCTCTCTTGGATAGTAGCAAGCTACCAATCCTGTGGCTAATAGCCAAATGCACTGACCTGGCAGTTTGCATCATCCCTTCGAGCAGGTTATCAGTGCATTTAGGTTTCAGCCTGGCCCTGTTCTCCTGGAATGTCAATTGCCCTCTATTAGTTTTACGTTTCCAACATAAAGCCTGGGACATTCATTGTGGAGTCATGGAAACAGTCTGATCCAACCCTCTGCAGACTCATCCATGTCACTGGGAACCAGCTCTCCTCCAATCCAACCATCCCCTTCCGGCATCTTGTCTGTTTCCGAGTTTTCCCATTGTCTCGGAACAGGGATGGGATCTGAATATCTGATGAGCAGGATCGAGAATTTTTTCAATGTCCCAGATTACTTCATGTCCCAACAACATGAGAATCAATGTCCCAGAGTCGTAAAGAATGAGAAGCTACCTTGACAGTATTTGCTCAGTTAGACAGCTGCCTCTGATTCCACATCTCCAAGAGTTTCTAAAAGTCACAAAGCTGAAGACTGGCGTTCTGTTTTGTTCCACTGACAACTGACAATATTTCCACCTATCACCTGACAAGATTTCCCAAGATCTCCTCACAATCCTCCACAGTGCACCACAGAAAGGGAAGTCATGGAGGAGGGTTGAAAAATGTGTTGCTGGAAAAGTGCAGCAGGTCAGGCAGCATCCAAGGAGCAAGAGAATTGACATTTTGGGCATAAGCCCTTCTTCTTCCTGAATGCTCCTTGGATGCTGCCTGACCTGCTGCACTTCTCCAGCAACACATTTTTCAGCTCTGATCTCCAGCATCTACAGTCCTCACTTTCTCCATGGAGGAGGGTTGTCTGTCGGGTCAGTATGACTGGAAGTCAGGAACAGGTGTTATGAAGTTGTAGGTGTGCTGTACCTTTCAGAGAGTGGAAAGGCAGGCAAGGACTTAGCAAGCACACAGAATACTGGAAAAATTAAAATGTAACATTTTGTCCAACAGCTATCAGTTGCTATGAGATTAAAAAAATCAAATTCAGCCAATCAGTTTAAATGATGCCGCAAGATACCAAAAACCAATCAAGTTTGAATTTAGTATTTTGATAATAAAACCAATGAAGCGATCTGATGTTTTGGGGTATAAGTATCAGACATTTTGAGCAAACAGCAGCCAGCACCAACAAGATTGTTTGCAGAAAGATGTGCTCTATGAAAGCTACCTTTGTCTATCAAAGACCTTGAAGCAGAATCCCCAAGTAAAAGCAAAGAAGACAGGAATACAGAGAAGAACCGAAAGCTGCCAGATTTTTAAATAAGAAGTTTTTAAAAAATATATCTTGATCAGACATTTTTTGGAGTGGTATTGTAGAGGGGGAGGTAAAAGGTAGGTTTAAGAGAAAGAAGTTGTAAATAGTTTTAGTTAATATTCTGTGTTAGACTTAAAGAACAAGTTGTTATTTTTTACTTTAAATAGTGACTACTGCAATACTTCTTTGTCTCTCGAATTTTAACGGATTACCTCACTGGGTGAATCTTTGCTGGTATAAATTAGCAGAGCGGCTTACTCCACGTGGTAACAGTTTGTGGGCCTGTCATCGGAAGTTGAACAGTTTACTCAATGAAACCAAGAGTACAGAACACTGGTAAGAGTTTACCACAGGTTAAAAAAAGAAGCCCAAGAGGGTGGAAAGTAGGTGAAAGGCCTCGGGTGTCTCCACTGCAGTAAAGTGGAGCATGTAAAGTCACAGTGCTGGTTGTTAAAGAAATGTACTGCTGGGGAAAATGTGGTAAAAGAAGCTGTGCCAGTGGCATTAGTAAAAGTAGTAAAAGAAACCCAAAGAAGAGCAGAGAAGCTGCATGAGAGTGCACAGCCGAGGCACGGACCGGGTATGCAGTTAGGATGTGATCTTTACAAAGACTTTGCCTTGGTGGGTAAATTTTACTCAGAAAGGACAGGGGAGAAGAACAAGAAATTATAATTTTGAAAGATACAGTATCTGGTAATAAAATTAAACAAAATTGAATTCGCGAAAGCAAAGGTGACATTCTTGGGACATAACATCGGTCATGGAAGGTTGACCCCACAGAATGCAAAGACAAAGGCCATCAAGGAATTTCCATGATCAACCTCGAAGAAAGAGGTGCTTTGATTCTGAGGACTAAGTGGATTCTATCAGAAGTTTGTTCCAAACTTCAGCAGTGTAGTGGTACTGTGAACCGACTTACTGAAGAAGAACACAAAGATTCTGTGGACAGAACAATGCCAGGAGGCATTCGACCATTTGAAAGCAATATTAACCACTGCACCAGTTTTAACTATACCAAACTTTTCAAAACCTTTTCAAGTTGCCATCAATGGAGATGGAGTTATACTGCTACAGGAAGATAATGATGGAATTGAACTGCCAGTTGGTTACTTTTTGAAGAAACTCAGCATCCACCAGAGAAGGTAATCCATGATCAAAAAAGTACTATTGAGCTTTGTACTAGCCTTACAGCATTTTAATGTGTAAGTGACAAACAATGTGTCAGAGTCGGATGTGTACACGGATCACAGTCCTGTTCCAATCTTAGAATGGTTTAAAGACAAGAATATGAGTATGTTTCATTGGAGTCTTATGTTACAGACATTTAATTTTCATATCACACATTGTGGGTCATAAGAATGTAACTGCAGATGCATTATCGCGGATTTAACTGATAAAGACAATGTTACATATAGGTGGGATGTAGTTCATATCAACTTAGATTAAAGTTATCTGGATGTTTTGGTAATATTTTTAATAAAGAATAGAAAACACATGAAGCCAGCTTTACATTATGATGGTTCATTTTTTCTTAAGTGGGGAAGTGTTATGAAGTTGTAGGTGTGCTGTACCTTTAAGAAAGTTGAAAGGCTGGAAAGGACTTAGCAAACACACAGAGTACTGGAAAATGAAAATGTAACATTTGGCCGAACAGCTAGCAGTAGCTGGGTTGCTACAAGGCAAAAACCAAATTCAAATTTGGTCAATCAGTTTAAATTATGCCCCAAAATAGCAAACTCTAACCAAGTTTCAATTTGGTATTTTGATGATATGTTTTGGGGTATAAATATCAGACATTTTGAACAGTTAGCCCGAGTGACAACCAGCAGCAAGCACCAACAAGACTGTTTTGCAGAAAGATCTGCTCTCTGAAAGGTACCTTTATCTGTCAAAGACCTGTGAAGCAGAATCCCCAAGAAGAAGAAGAAAAGAAGACAGGAATACAGAGAAGAACCAAATGCTGCTTGGTTTTGAAATCAGAAGCTTTTTAAAAAAAATTTGTAATCAGGATTTTTTTTATTGGAATACTGTTATTGAGGGGGAGGCAAAAGATAGGAGAAAGGAGTTATAACTATTTGTTAGTTCATATTGTCTGTTATACTTAAAGAATGAAGTTGTTAATTTTTCTTTAAATATTGACTTTTGTGAAAGTTCTTTGCCTCTGAAATCTTAACAGATTACAGCACGGGGTAAATAGTTTTTGTGTTGGTGGTTTAAGTTAGCAGAGAGGTTTACCTCCTGTTGTAACACAGGAAAGGAGCAGTCACTTCATTGGGAGTTTTCAACAGACACCCCACCCCCCTCCCGACCCCAACTCAGAGTAGTAACAGAGACACGGAGGAGCAGATTGGGAAGCAGATTTTCGAAAGGTGCAGAAGTAACAGAGTTTTTGTCATGGGTGACTTTATCTTCCTTAATATTGTTTGGAACCTCCTTAATTCAAATAGTTTGGATGGAGCAAGTTTGTCCAGGAAGGGTTCCTGACTCAATATGTAGATAGGGCGACTAGAAGAGAGGCCATATTGGATTTGGTGCTTACCAACAAAGCATATCTGATCTCTCGGTGAGAGAGTATTTTGATGATAGTGATCACCTTCATTATAGACATGGAGAGGGTTAGGGAGCAGACCACATGGGAAAGTATTTAATTGTGGGAGGGGAAATTAGAATGCTATTAGGCAGGGGCTCGGGTACCTAACTTGGGAACAAATGTTATAAGGAAAATGGTCAACAAAAATATGGAAGTTGTTTTGGCAGCACTTGTGGATAGTGCTGGACAGGTTTATACTACTGACGCCAGGAGGGGATGGTAGCTTGAAAGAACATTGGGTGACAAGGGATGTGGACTGTCTAGTCAGGAGGAAGAAGGACGTTTACTGAAGGTTGAGGAGGCAGCGCTCTAGACAGTTACAAAGCAGCGAGGAAGGAACTGAAGAATGGAGTTCAGAGAGCTGGAAAGCGTGATGAAGCTTTAGCAGGTGGGATTTAAGAAAACCCCAAAACATTCTACACTTACGTAAGGAACAAGTGGATGGCCAGAGTGAGGGTTGGGCCGATTAGGGACAATGGAGGGAACTTACGCCTGAAGTCAGAAGATGTAGGGGAGATCCTCAATGAATACCTTCAGTATTCACTTGACACTTCTGAGGTTTAGCTAGGACAGGTTGACATTAAAAAGGAGGATGTGCTGGAAATTTTGAAAATCATAAGGATAGATACATCCCTGGGGCCAGATGGGATATACCCAAGGCTACTACAGGAACCAAAGGAAGAGATTACTGTGCCTTGGGTGATGATCTTTGCTTCCTCATTGTCCACTGGAGTAGTGGCAGATGATTGGAGGGTGGCAAGTATTAGTCCTTCGTTAAAGAAAGAGAATAGGAATGATGTCAGGAATTACAGACAAGTCAGTCTCACATCCGTGGTGGGTAAAATAATGGAGATGATTCTGAGAGTTAAGATATATGATTACTTGGAAAACCATAGTTTGATTAGAAATAGTCATTATGGCTTTGTGAGGGACAGGACATGCCACACAAACTTGACTGAATTCTTTGTGGATGTGACAAAGGACATTAATGAAGGTAGAGCAATAGATGTGGTGTACATGGATTTTGGCAAGGCGTTTGATAAGGTTCCTCCTGGTAGACTCTTTCAGAAAGTAAGGAGGCATGGATACAGGGAAATCTGGCTGTCTGGATACTGAATTGTCTGATCCATAGAAGACAGAGGGTGGTGGTAGATGGAATGTATTCAGCCTGGAGCTTGGTGACAAGTGGTGTTCCACAGTATTGGGGCGTCTGCTCTTTGTGATTCTTAATAGTGACTTGGATTAGGAAGTGGAAGGGTGGTTATCCAATAGCACAAAGGTTGGCGGAGTGGTAAATAAAGTGGAGGGCTGTTGTAGGTTGCAATGGGACATTGGTAGAATGTAGAACTGGGCTGATAAGTGGCTGACGAAGTTCAACTGGAAAAGTGTGAAGTGATTCACCTTGGAAGGTCAAATTTGCATGCAGAATAGAGGACTATGGGCAGGACTTTTGGCAGTGTGGATGTACAGAGGGATCTTGGTGTCAATGTTGATAGATCCCCCAAAGTTGCCATCCAAGTTGATAGAATTGTTAAGAAGATGTATGGTGTGTTGTCTTTCATTAGCAGGGCATTAAGTTTAAGAGACATGACATAATGCTGTAGTTCTATACAGCCCTGGTTAGATGACACTTGGAACATTGTATTCATTCTGGTTGCCTCATACTAGGAAGGATGTGGAAGATTTAGAGGGTGCAAAGGAGATTTACTGGGATGCTGCCTGAACTGGAGGGCATGTCTTATGAAGAAAGGTTGAGAGATCTATGGCTTTTCTCATTGGAGTGAAGAAGAGTGAGAGGTGACTTGATAGAGGTGTAAAAGGTACTGAGAGGCATAGATAGAGTGGATAGCCAGAGATCTTTTCCCATGACGGATATAGCTATCATGAGAGGATATAATTTTAAGGTAATTGGTGGAAGGTTTAGGGTAGATGTCAGAGGTGGGTTCCTGGGGCAACACGGTGGCACAGTGGTTAGCACTGCTGCCTCACAGCGCTGGAGTCCCGGGTTCAATTCCCGCCTCAGACGACTCTCTGTGTGGAGTTTGCGCATTCTCCCCGTGTCTGCATGGGTTTACTTCTGGGTGCTCCGGTTTCCTCCCACAATCCAAAAATGTGCAGGTTAGGTGAATTGGCCGTGCTAAATTGCCCGTAGTGTTAGGTGAAGGGGTAAATGTAGGGGAATGGGTCTGGGTGGGTTGCGCTTCGGCGGTGTAGACTTGTTGAGCCGAAAGGCCTGTTTCCACACTGTAAGTAATCTAATCTAATTACACAGACAGTAATGGGCGCGTGGAGTGCACTGCCAGCAGTGGTAGTAGAATCAGATACATTAGGGACATTGAAGCAACTCTTGGATGGGCACATCGAAGGTAGTACACTGAACAGTATGTCGGTTAATCTGATCTTGGAGTAGGATAAAAGGCTCGGCCAACCTCGAGGGCCGAAGGGCCTGTGCTGCGCTGTACTGCTCTATGTTCTAAGTCCAGGGGTGAGAAAATTCTGTTTTGTGGAGAGTTTGACAAGTTTAGGAATGTTCTCTTTGCAGCAATGGAACTTAAATGAAGCCTGTTTATCATGATTGGGCTGGGCGCAGTTGATGGAGCAGATTGGCAGAATCTATTTTCACTGACCTGGGTCAGTTTCCAAGGACTGGGCTTTCTGGTATTTATTGAAATACAGGCAATACTTCATACAGTCTCGCTTCCCTCGTCTCTGTCATAAATTTTCTCTTCCCTCTGATAATGATATGCCTGTCTTCCAGTATCTTAAAACGTTTGAACACCCTCTTGTTTTTAACACATTTTCAGTTCCTCATACTAAGGTCATAACAACTAATTTACACAATCTCCCAGTTTCACCAGGGTTATTTTCCAGACAAATATGTGGGAAACAGAGAGCAGCTGAGCTCACAAGTCATCACTTAGTCTGGGGGACAGTGTGAGTATGTTCCATGGGAACTGGGTTCACTGATGCTCACCATTAATTGGAATACTCTCACCATGAATCACAAAAGTATAGTTTCCACATTTGGGTATGGACAGGAACTTGGGAGGGTATTGGCTACCATGAGCACTGGGGGAGATGTTGATGAGTCCAGGAAACACATTTTCTGAGACGGTCCATTATTTTCCGTGTAGATACTTTTGTTGTGCAGTACTGGGCTGGAATAAGGAAAGGCCGACCACAGAGAGGAAAGTTTAAAAAAAAGGTAAAGACCAAAGTGGTGACAAATTACTAGATAAATGAAAGTAGCAGCTCCACTCGGTCAGGGAAATTCAGCAGCTCTTATAAACGGTGCGGGAATATCAGAAGATCAGGTTTTACAGAACCAACCTTCATCAATGCATTTCAGCAGCATGCGGAACATTGGCATTGTCCGAGCATCCATGCTTGCACGAAAAGTTGTGAATAAGAAGGTCTGAAGAGCAGTCCTTCCGGACCCAAAATGTTAACTGTTTCTACCTCAACAGAAAATGCCAGATCTGCTCAAGTGCCACTGCAGGGTGACTTTTAAATTCAACATTTCTCTGATGACTCCAATACCATTTCCAGAGTACCTGTATAGAGACATTTGCCATAACCATCCTAGTTTATATAAGTGAACATTTACAATAGTTGGATTCTGGGTCATCCAAGATGGAGGACGGGAAAAATTTCTGGCTGTAAGAGCTGCTCCTTTTTTTGAGGTATTTTAGGTGTTGGAGGTGATTTCCTCGAATTCCAGGAGCAGCAATTACTGTTTTATATGCTGTTGCATTGTTTTGGAACTTTGGAAAAAAAAAGTAAAACAATAGCAGTTTAAAAGGGAGAAGAGCAGACAAAGGAAGCACATGGTGAAGACAGTGCAGGAGAGAGAGAGCGAGAGCAAGAGCCTGCCTGCCTGCCTGCCTGCCTTTGCTGTTTGAATTCGTGTATCGCTGGATATCGAAGTGCGTCTGGGAAAATTAACAAACAGTGAAACTCACAACTAATCTTGGAAGAACTATTGGGCGAAGTTCACAGCACAGAATTAGATAGGTTAATTGTTGTTTTAAGTCTGCAGTCTATCCAAATCCCCCTGCAACCTGTAACATTCTTCCAAACTGTCCACTACTCCACTGACTTTAGTGTCATCTGCAGATTTACTAATCCATCCACCTGTGCCTGCATCAAAGTCATTTATAAAAATGACAAACAGCAGTGGTCCCAAAACAGGTCCTTGTGGCACACCACTAGTAATCGGACTCCAGGCTGAATATTTTCCATCAACCACCACTCACTGCCTTCTTTCAGAAAGCCAGTTTCTAATCCAAACTGCTAAATCATCCTCAATTCCATGCCTCTGCATTTTCTCCATCAGCCTACCAGGTGGAACTTTATCAAAGGTTTTACTGAAGTCCAAGTATATCACGTCAACTACCCTACCCTCATCTACATGCTTGGTCACCTTCTCGAAAACCTCAATGAGGTTTATGAGACACAACCTGCCCTTGATGAAACCATGTTGACTATCTGAATTCAAATTGTCATTTGCTAGATGATTATAAATCTTATCTCTCATAATCCTTTCCAAAACCTTTCCTACAACAGAGGTAAGGCTCACTGGTCTATAATTACCTGGGTCATCTCTGCTGCTCTTCTTGAACAAGGGCACAACATTTGCAATCCTCCAGTCCTCAGGTACTAAGCCTGTAGACAATGATGACTCAAATATCAAAGCCAAAGGCTCTGTTATCTCCTCCCTAGCTTCCTAGAGAAACCTTGGATAAATCCCATCAGACCCAGGGGACTTGTCTACTTTCACTCCCTCTAGAATTGACAACACCTGTGCATAACTAACCTCAATCCTTTCTAGTCTACCTTGTGCCTCATTCTTATCCTCTGCAGTATTCTCCTTTTCCTGAGTGAACACCGCTGAGAAATGTTCATTTAGCACCTTTGGGCGGCACGGTGGCACAGTGGTTAGCACTGCTGCCTCACAGCGCCAGAGACCTGGGTTCAATTCCCGCCTCAGACAACTGACTGTGTGGAGTTTGCACATTCTCCCCGTGTCTGCATGGGTTTCCTCCGGGTGCTCCGGTTTCCTCCCACAGTCCAAAGATGTGCAGATCAGGTGAATTGGCCATGCTAAATTGCCCGTAGTGTTAGGTAAGGGGTAGATGTAGGGGTATGGGTGGGTTGCGCTTCGGCGGGGCGGTGTGGACTTGTTGGGCCGAAGGGCCTGTTTCCACACTGTAAGTAATCTAATCTAATCTAGTAATCTAATCTGATCTCTACAGGGTCCACACTCAACTTCCCACTTCTGTCTTTGACTGGCCCTATTCCTACCCGAATCATCCTTTTATTCCTCACATACGTATAGAAAGCTTTAAGGTTCTCCTTTATTTTATTTGCTAAATACTGCTCATGTCTTCTCTTTGCTCTTCTTAACTCTCTCTTTAAATCCTTCCTCGCTGATGAACTCAGATTTCTCCAGTTTCCTCATTTCCCCTCCCCCCACCTTGTCTCAGTCCCAACCCTCTAACTCAGCACCACGTTCCTAACCTGCAATCTTCTTCCTGACCTCTCCGCCCCCACCCCACTCCGGCCTATCACCCTCACCTTAACCTCCTTCCACCGGGCATTTCCAACGCCCCTCCCCCAAGTCCCTCCTCCCTACCTTTTATCTTAGCCAGCTTGGCACATTTTCCTCATTCCTGAAGAAGGGCTCATGCCCGAAACGTCGATTCTCCTGCTCCTTGGATGCTACCTGACCTGCTGCGCTTTTCCAGCAACACATTTTCAGCTCTGATCTCCAGCAGCTGCAGTTCTCACGTAATAGTAATAATGGACTCGTGGTAACTTTGAGCTTTATTCCTGATGAAGGGCTTTTGCCCGAAACGTCGATTTCGCTGCTCGTTGGATGCTGCCTGAACTGCTGTGCTCTTCCAGCACCACTAATCCAGTATTTGGTTTTCAGCATCTGCAGTCATTGTTTTTATCTCATTAAATGGGTTGACTGAGTACACACTTGCCCACAGGGGAGTAAGCGAACTGTTCCTCTCCAGTCTAAATATGTAAGCGTGTCATAAATATGTAAGCATGCCTGTCTTTAAAACTGTGCTGCATTTGAACATTTGAAAAGTTCTTTACTAGTTGGTGTGCACTCAGGCAGTTTAACCGATCATACCTTTTCTCTCACTCGGAAAAGGTGACTCAACAATATGGATTCGCTGGTGTGGGGTGACCGAATGAATGTTTTTCCACACCCAGAGCCCGCCAGAGCCTCTCCCATTTGTAATTTATTCTTCTGTTTGAATGAATGACTGACCCCTTCCCACAATCAGATCAAGTGAGTGAGTTCTCTCCTGTGCGTATACGTTGATGGATCAGAAGGTTGGATGATCAAGTTAATCCCTTTGCTCAAATAGAGGAGATAAATAGTCTCCCTAATGTGACAGTGTCAATGGCTATTTGAATCCTTTCCCACAATTCTACAATTTTCACAACGTCTTTGAGGCGAGTGTGTATGTGTGAGTGAGAGAGAGAGTGAGTGAGAAGAGACAAAGAAAGATTGCATCTCTCAAATTGGATTACCTGTGGATACATTCACTCCCTTTTGGGAATGGTGTTTAATTTTATTAGATTTAAATTGTTTCTGCTGTCAGAGCCCTACAACATCCTGTGTGTGTGTGTTTATTTTGTTTTTTTTTCTCAAGTCACATGGATGAGCGGAACATAGGTAGTTGACCTTTGTAGAGAAGCTTTGGATAGTTTATTAAGGTTACTAAGAAGCAACAGTTTAGATACAATGCATAAGTTAATTCATAAAAGAACAATAAATAGCTCACGATAATTGACGAGTTTTCACTAATGCCACAGGACGAATAGCAGTGCATTTCATTAAAGTTGCTAAGGCAAACTCCCGCTGTCCGGCCGATGTGCGAGGGACTGCTAACCTTTAGCCTTCCTCAATCTTTTCTCATTCATCTTCCATCTGATTATAACAGCACCCTTACATGGATGCTATCTGCAATAATCGCCTGCCCGTCACTCCCTTATGATATGTCATATTCATCGTGTTTGTCAATTACTCATTTAAATCCTTATTGCCAAAGGTAAAACAAAATCAAGATAATAGTGCACACTTCCCAAATTCATTCGAAGTTTATGTTTCATTCCTTTTGTGAGGAAAACGTATATAATCCTAAACACATCATTGTTAATGTAAGACACATCATGCCATATAGTTTTTTGGTCTTCAACTCAATTGAATGCTTGGTACAGATCTTGGCAATCTTGGTACAGATCTTTTTACGTTTCTTTGAACTTCTACTGTCTGTATTTATTTTGTGCGTGTGTAAATAGCGGGGAAATCTTACCTAGGCATTTATCAGGAAATTTGCTTCCCAGGAAATATTAGAGGAAAAATTACCTTGGGACTCCAAATACGTTTGCAACACCGAAGATCAGCAGCGTTCAGCTCAGAGACCAAATTCACTTTGTCATACGAAAACAACAGTAAGCAACATAGTGTAGATATCCTTCTCCCCAGGAAACCAGGGACATTTCGCACTGAAATCCCGGCCTCGTGTTGTTGAATATCTGGGTCATGACACAAATGCTTTCTGACTCCAAAGGTCTCTGGGTTGGGGGCGGGCGAGAGTATATATCAGATGAGAACAAGTGGAGAGATGAAAATGCTTATTACTCTTTCACTGGTTTAAAGCGAACAGCGAGAGCGGTGAAAGGATGCATAAGTATATTCTTCAGCTCATGTCGAAACTTGGACTGTGTTACTGCATAAATGAAGATGTTAGTGCAGGAGCTGAGCAGTTGAAGCATATTGGTCGTCTCTTGAAAGATGTACTGTGGATCATTGAAATCCAGACCAGTGAAGTAGGCCTCACCTGCAATCTGCACGTAAAGAAAATGTGCAACATAGGTCACCCACAGTAAAAGGAAGCTGAGAGAAATGGTAAACAGCAGGACAATGGACTTCATGCGATTAGCCATTTCTGGATCTTGTTGATTCTCGGCAGCCCTGAGTCTTTTGCGAGCTCTGCTAGCCAACAAAATATGTTTTACGGTCAGGGCATTGAGTAACAGGATAAGGAGGAATGGAACAAAGGGGGTTAAGATGCGATCCAGCCAGTCATAGGTCTGCCAGATTGGCCAATTGTAGTAGCTGATCTTAATGTCACAGAACCAGGCCACCCCATCCAAGAAGTACAGTGGTTGGTAGATGAAGTAGAAAGGGATGTTCTTCATGCAGCTCAGGGCACAGACAATTCCTATGACTAGCGATGCAGTTTTCTCTGTGCAGTACCTGGTCTTCAGCCGCTGACAGCAGATGGCCACAAAACGGTCAGCGGTGAAAGCCACTGTCAGCCAGACCGAGCCATCACGAGTGGCGTACACCAGCACAGTGCTGAGTGCACAAGAAGGCGTTACGGACCAGATACTGTTTCGAAAGTAGATACCAGCGATCCGGTTGAGGATGACAGCCATAACGATGACAAAGAAATCAGCAACTGCTATTGCCACCAGGTAGTAAGTGATGCACCGGGACAGTCCGCACCGTTCACGGGATAGGATAATGATCGCCATCAAGTTAGCTGTGCGATGAAAAAAAACTTATCAAATTAATTTTAAAAAGACATTTCCCAATCAAATATTCTACTGAAATATCCTGTGCATTTTCCAACTCTGTTCCAAAGACATGGCTGCTCATTCAGAATTCATTCCGAGATAAGCAACCTTTTGTTGCAGGTAAACGTTTGTGCATCAGGAAACTTTCCCTTCTGTTCCTTTCAAAATTGTAATCTCTGGAAACTGGTTTTGTTAAATAAACCAGAGACCGTTTACAATGTTGGCCGTTGTTTGAGCTTGGGATACGTTACCAAACGCCTTCCTCCTAAAATATAGTACTGACATTACATATTCCATAGAGTAAGACAGTCATATAGCAAAGAAACATGCACTTCACCCAATGTCTATGCAGATCAACTCTAAACTACACTAATCTAATTTGCATGCTGTTAATCTATGGGCAGAATTCCCGGCCCTTTTCAGCGTTTATCCAGATGTTTTTAAATGTTGTGAGCGCACCTGCCTACATTACTCTCTCGGGCAGCTTGTTCCATATTTTTACTACTCTGTTGAAAAAAACTTTTAGATCTCACTCTAATTCTTATGCATTCTGATCTTTGACATGCCTGCCATGGGAATCTGATTCTCATGATCATCTCTACCTGTGCCCCTCATAATTTTGTAAACCTCAATCAGATTCCACCTCAGCCTGCTCTGCTCAAAGAGGAATAAACGCAGCACGGTTGCTCAGTACTGCTGCCTCACAGCGCCAGGGACCCTAATTCCATTTTAGCCTAAGGCGACTGTCGGTGTGGATTTTGCACCTTCTCCGCTTGCTGCGTGGATTTCTTCCGGTTTCCTCCCACAATCCAGTGATGTGCAGTTTAGATGGATTGCCCATTCTAAACCACCCATAGTGTTCAGGGATGTGGAGGTTAGATACATTAGTCAGGGGCAAATATAGGGAATGGGTCTGTGAGGGTTACTTTTTGGAGGGCTGGAGTGGACTTATTGGAGCGAAGAGCCTGTTTCCACATTGTAGGGATTCTAATTCTATCCAGCCACAATTCAAAACTGAGCATTATCACCCAAAGCAACATCCTGATGAATGTCCTGCGCTCGCTTTAGTGCAGTGACGACTTTCTAACAGCATGACGTCTAGAACGGCACACAGTACATAATCTGTGACCGAACCAATGTTCTAGGAAGTTGCAACATGGACTTCCTTGCACTGATATTCTATGTCCCTATGTATGAAGTCAACCCGAATGCCTTCTTCATCAATCTGGCGACCTCTGCTAACATCATCAGTGATGTGTTGATCTGTACATCTAAGTCCCTTTTTTGCTCATTACCACCTAGGGATCTGCCACTCATTTTGTTTGTCCTTCTCCTATTAGATAACCTCGCAATAACAGGATTAAATTTCATCTGCCATTGCTCTTCCGAATTTACCAATATCAAATTGCAGCCTGAGACTATCTTTCTCTTTCTCAACCACACCAAGTTTATTGACATCTGCAAACTTATTAATTGTAGCTTCTACATTCACATTCAATTTGCTAATGTGCATAGCACCCATCAAGCACTCCAGCACCAATATGTGGCACATCGCTGGTTCCAGGATTCCAATATCAAAAATATCCTTCCACGATTACTCTTAATTACAAGCCAATTTTAGATGCAGCTTTCTAACTTGCCTTCAATCGCATGGGCGATTTTTAGACCAATCTCCCATGTGGGATCTTGTCAAAGGACTTACCAAAATCCATGTGAATAAAATCAATCGTGCACCCCTATTCAAAATATTTTCAAAAAAAGCTCAATTAACTCGAATTAGTCCAACAACATCTCCCTCCTTATTTCGAATGTTGCACAATGACAACTATCCAATTGTAACAACTGCAATACTTGGAAAAATCTCTTGAAACTGCCCACTTTTATCGTCAGGGAGCTTCGGCTCAACCATAACACTTGCTGCCTATGTTCCTAATCACATGAAACCTCCGACGTCTATCAGCCAGATGATTCCTCGTGTACTTTGTTTTCTTTGAATTTAACATGAAAACACTTATTTTCAAATCTTTCCATAGCCATGTCTTTCGGTATTCATGTAATCTCCTGGAACTCCACCAGCCAATATCTATCCTTTTATGCATCCTTGAAATTGATTTCTCCATCAGTGGTCCTTGTGGCGTACCATAATCACTGAAATTCTTTCTCTCAACTGCTCCAACTCCTTTTCTTTCTTTAAACCTTGTCATTTAATTACAGTTTTGTTCATTCCTTCGCTTAAATCAGGGTATAGTTATTATTGTATTTTCTAAATTTGCTCTGAAAAACCATTATCTTGCAATTGGTGTGGTTGTACAATATAGGAACAACTATAATTTCTGAACTGGAAGCAAGATGCAGTTAATCCTTCCAGCGATAGCCACATCCGCGAAAGAATAGAAACAGTATAAATCAACAATGTATTAAATATAATGCACACACAGGAGACTGCATTTTTAATATGAACTTTCTTTCTTCCAGAGGTGACGGCTCGACTCGTGTAATTACTTAACCTATTTTCGCAATTCAAATTATGAAATTTTGCTTTTTAATTAATCGTTACGGCAATTTGTGATGGAGCTGATGCACATGAAAAAAAAGTTTGCATTCTGAGACGCTATTATTTCATTGAAAACTAAAAATACCAGAATGAAACCAACTATGGAACAGAATATTTTCCATTCAGTTTCATCTTTAGCATTTCAGCAATAAAAATAATTTTGTACGGATTATACCATAGAAAATTAAATGACGTGTCATAGAGCAAACTGGAGCTATAAATCAGTGCAATATCATATATTATATGTCTTTGGAGTTGAGTCTGCTTACATTAGAAGAGTACTTAATACTAGAAATAATCATAAAAATCCAAATGGGAAGCGACAGCGGTTTTGGCGATTTGAAAGAAATCGTTAAAGCTTACCTGGAACACCAATAATAGCGAGGAAGGGATAATAAATGGCATAGAATTGTCCATTCGCTGGCCCGTGCATCGTCTTTTAGCAAGTAAGAAAATTTTTCAAGGTGTACACTTAAGTGCGTGACAGATTGAACGAGTCGTACATTTATTGCTTGTGAAACTCTCCAGAGACTTACTTAAAATTGCAACATGCATCTTAGTTGCAGTTTGTTGAGCAAACAGGTTAACTCAACGTTTCGTGTCTTCTTTGTAACATTGTCGAAGTACTGATCACTGCACATTCTATGGTCCCCAATCCCAAAACGTGCATTTCCATCAAATGAGTGTCGTGATAATAGATACTAAACTGATACCTAGGCTCTATCCTACACTAATTCCATCAACATTGCTGTGTTCTCAATTATTTATTGTCAGTTTCAATCATGTATTTGGTTACAGTTACGCGGTTTTGCGTTTATTCTAAAGGCTTATCACGAAACAAAATTGACTTATAGCTGAATATTAAAGATAAAATTATTAGCTAATATGGCTGGACATCTGAGATGAAGGCCAATGCTCATTGCATTAAAGCTCTGCACCACATTTGAACTGACAAAGACTTTGTGTACTCTGGGAAACAATTCAAGTAGGAACTAACTCCAAGAGCTCCAGTTCGATCTGACAGCTCCAAATCATATAACAATTAACACAAGTCCTTTTGTATTGTAAGGAAAGACACAAAAAAAACCACTGAACCATAAATAGGCTAATTGTAGTGTTATGGACCAGGCCAGTCTTCTCAAAACGTTTCAAGTAGGTAGCCCAGACCCTAACTTTGCATTTCTTTTAAGCAAGTGTGCAGCGAAAGTTCCAGGAGAGAATCAGCTGATCAAACTTCTTAGTTGTAAACAAATAGAATTTATTTACAAGATTACTGAATGAAACACAAAAAACAGAAAACAGAATACCGACTAACTTATCCTATCCGAAAAATTCAACAAACTATCCCCATTTAATGATGCTGTACCAAAATACTGCAATAATCCCCATAAACAGCCCTTGACACAAAGATAAAATAGAACACAAGTTCTTATAGGAATGAAGTCGGAGAGAGAATGCAGCCTTTCTTCACACACCCACTGCTGCATTCCCAACCAAACAAAAGAATACCTGAGCTTGAAGAACTGGCCACTCCCATTTTATTATGCAACTTTTTTTTCAAAACTTGGAAGTCTTCTGCCTGAGATTGGTGAACTAGCATAAGCAGAGAGTAAGGATCAAAGGGACTTTCTCGGCTGTTCACTTTGTCTTCAGTGAATTGCCACTGAGCATGTTATCCGATCTTCCATTATTTCTAGGCTATATTAATGACGTGGATGAACACGTTGATTGCATTCAGACTAAATTTCTCAAAAACAAAATACAAGCTAGGGAAGGAAGTACTCAGGTCGAGATGGGGAATCAACAACCTTGTGCATGCAGGATGCGTGAATTGGCAAAAAAAAAGTTTTATTGTGAAATATTACGAAAATAAGTGTGACTCTGCCCATTTTGGTGAGGGGGGGCGAGTGTGGTTGGAGGAGGCAGTGTTCAAAATATTTAAATATAGCAACATTGTTGGCGAACAACCTGGGGGCACTTGTACTTGAATCTCTTTAAAGTGGTATGCAGTTAATGGAAGTGATTAAGCAAGTTGTCATTTCTTGTAAAGAGAGTTTAAAATAAAACCACAAAGCTTCATAGCTTCTTTGTGGACATTGAGGAGACCAAATCTGGAATAGTGTGTCCAATGTTCGTCACCTTATTTAAAAAAGAAATGAAATACTTGCATCGAAAACATTTCAAAACAGATTTGTTCGATTCTTTTCTATAATAAAGGTTCGTTTAAGCACAAACCTTGAAACGGCGAAAATGGGATGCAACCTTATTAAGATAGGCAAGATCTTAACAGAATTGGATTCTGTGGCTTCTTGGATAATTTTCCTTTTGTGATGGAATAGTTTAATCATAAGCACCTCCATTTAACGACGGCAATAAAGCAAAGTTTTTCTTTTCGAGCGTCTTTACACTGACGACTTCGCTCCTGGGCAGATGGGGAAGGCTGGGGCTTGAAATCTATCAAAGATTGTTAGCTATGTTATCGGCAGACAGGAAAGCACATTATCGGGTGTCAACAGAACAAAATCAAATCGGTATGCTAACAATCAAATCTTACTGCATGTTGTATCAGGTACTAAGCGGTGGATATTTGCTCCTGCTTCTAAGTCTTATGATTCTATGTTTCCCAAATCTGTAGAATAGCTCCATCCAGAATGGACAGACATGCACAGATCAATTAAACTTCACCTTAACGATCAGGCATTGCACATTACGATCAACAAACATTCTAAAACTTGTATTTCACAAAGATTATCGGAGGTGATGTTTTCCTACATTTTCAAACGGTTTACATCGGTTGCTGATACAATGGGCTTTTTTGTTAAAAGACTTATTCATCAGATGTCCGGTTGCTGGCAAGGTCAGCATTACACAGCCAGAATTACCGTAGATCTGGAGTCACATGTATGTCACATCAGGGTAAGGACATCGGTTTCCTTTCTTGAAGGACATGAGTGGACCAGATTGTATATTTTTCCCGAACAATGGTGTCATGATGAGACTGAATGCCAGATTTTTTTTGAATATTGAATTAAAATGGCATTATCTAGCATGGTGGGATTCAATTACGGGTTCACGGAGAATTGCCTGGTTCTCTGTAGCTTTGAATCAGCTGCAAACGAGCATGTGCACTTCCTCAACCCTGAAGTGTCTGGACATAGAGTTAGGGATCATATTCATTATAGGCTGAAAGCATGGACGAAGATGTTCTGTGCAAGTAAGATAGAATTAGGCATTTGATCGCATAGATTTTGAGCTTTGCTGAAATTGGCTTAAGTTTTGAATCTTTTCACCCTGCACTTTTCAGGACAAATATTAAGGTGGCAACATTGTACGTTGTATGAGAAGAGACGACTGTCAGTCAAGTAGGTTTTGATTGATAGGTTTATTTCCAAGGAAAACATGTCCGTTACATCATGACTGACAACGAATTGCTAAGATTTGATAACATTTCAGTTCGGCAACAAAATAGCTATTATTTACTTTGTTCTGATGAAACAGACAAATTTGTGCTCATGGTCTTTCTGCCAAAAAGATGGAACACTATGTATTAACATGCATTACAAACTGTGTCAAAGAGAAGAGGCTGGCAATCGGTTGCCAGCTTAGTTTCTCCAACTCTCAGAATTATGCAGCAAATGTCGTTCAATCACAGAGTCAATTTCATATTGTACACTGATATGAAAATTAGGTGCAATTAAGTGACATGATACTTAGTCACTTATACCAAGTATTTAAAGAAGATCATGTCGGTATTGTTAAGTAAACTGATGTAGCACAGTTTCCTGCGTCACTTGATGAGGTAACACAGAGTGAAGATGGATTCAGATAGTTGATGGACTAAACATGGACTCACAAAAGGCGTTTTATATTGTGATTTACCTCTGACTTGTGAACTACTTTAGACCCCATTGAATAAAATTGAGAGCTTGGATCTGACATTCGCTGAGAAACAGGCAGCCGAGAGGAATGCTTTTTAGATGCAAGGTATGATGCAATGTTCCGCAGGATCAGGTTGGCTTTATGCTTTGTCTTGATATTGCAATGAAGTAGAGTTTGTAAAACAAAATTTAGAAGTATTGTGAATTGCGAGGCACAAAACCAAAAAGTGAAAGGACATAGACTGGTGACAGATGAAATCTAACATAGCAAAGTACTGTTTGCAGTTAGCAAGGAGGCAAGAGAGGAGGGGGAGTGGCATTTTTGATAAGGGATACATGACAGATGTACTGAGGGAGGATATTCCCGAAATACATCCGAGAAGTTATTTGCGTGGAACTGAAAAATAAGAAAGGGATGATCACCTTATTAGGATTGTATTATAGACCCCTTAACAGTCAGAGGGAAATTGAGAAACAAATTTGTAAGGATATCTCAGTTATCTGTAAGAATAATAGGGTGGTTATGGTCGGGGATTTTAACTTTCCAAACATAGACTGGGGCTGTCAAAATGTTAAAGGTTTAGATGGAGTGTGTACAAGAAAATTTTCTGATTCAGTGTGTGGATATATTTACTAGAGAAGGTGCAAAACTTGACCTACTCTTGGGAAATAAGGCAGGGCAGGTGACTGAGGTGTTAGTGGGGAAGCACTTTGGGGCCAGCAACCATAATTCTATTAGATTTAAAATAGTGATGGAATAGGATAAAAGTTGAAGTTCTAAATTGGAGAAAGGCCACTGATAGTATTAGGCAAGAACCTTCAAAAGCTGACTGAGGGCAGATGTCGCAGGCAAAAGGATGGCTGGAAAATGGGCAGCCATCAGAAATAAGATAATGAGAGTCCAGAGAAAGTATGTTCCTGTTAGGGTGAAAGGGAAGGCTGGTGGGTATAGGGAATGCTAGATAACGAAAGAAATTGAGGGTTTGGTTTAAAAAAAGAAGGAAGCATATGTCAGGTATAGACAGGATAGATTGAGTGAATCCTTAGAATACCATATAGGCAGTAAGAGGAGACTTAAGAGAGAGAGATCGGGAATATAAAAAGGAGACATAAGATAGCTTTGGCAAATAGAGCTAAAGAGAATCCAAAGGGCTTTTACAAATACATTGAGGACAAAAGGGTAATGAGGGAGAGAATTGGGCTCCACTCAAAGATCAGCAAGGTGGCCTTTGTGTGGAGCCACAGGAGATGGGGGAGATACTAAACTTTGCATCAGTTTTTACTGTGGAAAAGGAAATGGAAGAGAAATAATGTAGGGAAATATATGGTGACTTCTTGAAAAATGTCCATATTACAAAGGAGGAACTGCTGGATGTCTTGAAATGCATAAAAGTGCATGATCAGGTGCCTGATCAGGTGTACCTTAGAACTCTGTGGGAAGCTAGGGAAGTGATTGCTGGGCCCCTTGCTGAGATATTTGTATCATCAATAATCACAGGTGAGGTGCCAGAAGACTGGAGGTTGGCTAACGTGGTGCCACTGTTTAAAAAGGGTGGTATAGCCAGGGAATTATAGACCAGTGAGCCTGATGTCGGTGGTGGGCAAGTTGTTGGATGGAATCCTGAGGGACAGGATGTACATAGAACATAGAAGAATACAGCGCAATACAGGCCCTTTGGCCCTTGATGTTGCGCAGATCCACGCCCACCAAACCTACACTAGCCCACTATCCTCCATATGCCTATCCAATGCCCGTTTAAATGCCCATAAAGAGGGAGAGTCCACCACTGCTACTGGCAGGGCATTCCATGAACTCACGACTCGCTGAGTAAAGAATCTCCCCCTAACATCTGTCCTATACCTACCACCCCTTAATTTAAAGCTATGCCCCCTCGTAATAGCTGACTCCATACGTGGAAAAAGGTTCTCATGGTCAACCCTATCTAAACCCCTAATCATCTTGTACACCTCTATCAAGTCACCACTAAACCTTCTTTTCTCCAATGAAAACAGTCCCAAGTGCCTCAGCCTTTCCTCATACGGTCTTCCTACCATACCAGGCAACATCCTGGTAAACCTGCTCTCCACCCGTTCCAGTGCCTCCACATCCTTCCTATAGTATGGCGACCAAAATTGCACACAATACTCCAGATGCGGCCGCACCAGAGTCTTATACAACTGTAACATGACCTCAGGACTCCGGAACTCAATTTCTCTACCAATAAAAGCCAGTACGCCATATGCCTTCTTCACCACACTATTTATCTGGGTGGCAACTTTCAAACATCTGTGTACATTGACACCAAGATCCCTCTGCTCATCCACACTACCAAGTATCCGACCATTAGCCCATCTTCTTGTTACTCTTACCAAAGTGAATCACCTCACACTTAGCTACATTGAACTCCATTTGCCACCTTTCTGCCCAGCTCTGCAGCTTATCTATATCCCGCTGTAACCTGACACATCCTTCCTCACTGTCAACAACTCCACCGACTTTCGTATCATCCGCAAACTTGCTCACCCAACCTTCTAGCCCCTCCCCCAGGTCATTTATAAAAATGACAAACAGCAATGGTCCCAAAACAGATCCTTGCGGAACACCGCTCGTAACTGCACTCCAAGATGAATCTTTACCATCAACTACTACCCTCTGTCTTCTTCCAGCCAGCCAATTCCTAATCCAAACCTCCAACTTACCCTCAATGCCATACCTCCATATTTTTTGCAGTAGCCTACCATGGGGAACCTTATCAAATGCCTTACTGAAATCCATATACACCACATCTACCGCTTTCCCCTCATCCACCTCCTTAGTCACCTTCTCAAAGAATTCAATAAGGTTTGTGAGGCACGACCTGCCCTTCACAAAACCATGCTGACTATCCCTGATCACATTATTCCTATCCAGATGTTCATAAATCCTATCCCTTACAATTCTCTCTAAGACTTTGCCCACTACAGATGTGAGACTCACCGGCCTATAGTTACTAGGGTTATTAATAATACTCTTCTTCTTGAACAAGGGAACCACATTTGCTATCCTCCAGTCTTCTGGCACTATTCCTGTAGACAACGAGGTCATAAAAATCAAGGCCAATGGCTCTGCAATCTCCTCCCTTGCTTCCCAAAGAATCCTGGGATAAATGCCATCAGGCCCAGGGGACTTATCTATTTTCACCCTTTCCAGAATTTCAAACACCTCTTCCCTACATACCTCAAAGCCATCCATTCTAATTAATTGTGACTCAGTATTCACATCGGCAACAATGTCCTGTTCCTGAGTGAATACTGTCGAAAAGTATTCATTCAGTATCTCCCCAATCTCTTCAGCCTCCACACACAACTACCCACTACTATCCTTGACTGGACCTATTCCTCCCCTAGTCATTCTTTTATTCCTGACATACCTATAGAAAGTCTTCGGGTTTTCCCTAATCCTACCAACTAAGGACTTTTCATGTCCCCTCCTTGCTGCTCTTAGCTCTCTCTTCAGAACCTTCCTGACTACCTTATAACACTCAGTCGCCCCAATTGAACCTTCATGCCTCATCTTTACATAGGCCGCCCTCTTCCATTTAACAAGGGATTCCAATTCCTTATTAAACCACGGCTCCCTCACATGACCCTTTCCTCTCTGCCTGACAGGTATATATTTATCAAGGACACTCAATAGTTGCTCCTTGAACAAGCTGTCACTGTCCCCAAAGTGCACACCTACCTCTAATTCTAACACCTGGCCTGGTTCATTACCTAGAACCAAATCCAGTATGGCCTCACCTCTTGTTGGCCTGTCTACATATTGTGTCAGGAAACCCTCCTGCATACATTGGACAAACACTGACCCATCAAACGAACTCGAGCTATAGCTTTCCCAGTCTGACTATCACAACTGAAACATGAGGCTATCCAGTGACAGTATCCAGTATCCAGGTAGATAAAAATAACAAAAAACAAGGAAGAAGCCCTACCTGTCATTTGACGAAGTGTAATTTTCATAGAACATAGAACATCACAGTGCAGTACAGGCCCTTCAGCCCTTGATGTTGCACTGACCTGTCATACCAATCTGAAGCCCATCTAACCTACACTATTCCATGTACATCCATATGCTTGTCCAATGATGACTTAAATGTACTTAAAGTTGGCGAATCTACGAGCGTTGCAGGCAAAGCATTCCATACCCTTACTCTGAATAAAGAAACTACCTCTGACATCTGTCCTATATCTATCAAAGTTCCTGGAGAAGGTACTGAGGGATAGGATCTATTATATTTAGAAAATAATGGCCTTATCAGTGATAGGCAACATGGTTTTGTGCAGGGGAAATCGTACCTTACCAACTTAATAGAGTTCTTCAAGGAAGTGACCAAGTTGATAGATGAAGGAAGGGCTGTTGATGTCATATACATGGACTTTACGAAGGCTTTTTAATAAGGTTCCCTATGGTAGACCAATGAAGAAAGTGAAATCACATGGTGTGCAGGGTGTTCTAGCGAGATGGATAAAGAACTGGTTGAGCAACAGGAGACAGAGAGTAGTAGTTGAAAGGAGTTTCTTGATCCAGAGAAAGGTGACCAATGGTGTTCCACAGGGTCAGTATTGGGGCCACTGTTGTTTGTGATATACATAAATGATCTTGATGAGGACACTGTTGGTATGATCAGCAAGTTTGGAGATGACACGAGGATTGGTGGAGTAGCAGAAAGCATAAGGGACTGTCAGAGAATACAGGAGGATATAGATAGACTGGAGAGTTGGTCGGAAAAGTGGCAGATGGTTTTCAATTCAGACAAATGTGAGGTAATACATTGAGACAAGACTAATTCTAGAGTGAATTATATAATGAATGGAAGAGCCTTGGAAAAGCTGATTGGCAGAGAGAACTGGGAGTGCAGGTCCATTGTACCCTGAAGGTTGCTGCACAGATGGATAGAGTGGTCAAGAAGGCATATAGTATGCTTGCCTTCATACGACGGGGTACTGAGTATAAGAGCTGGCTAGTCATGTCAAAATTGTACAAGACATTGGTTCAGCCGCATTTAGAATACTGTGTACAGTTCTGGTTGCCACATTACCAAAAGGATGTGGACACTTTGGAGAGGGTGCAGAGAAGGTTTACAAGGATTTTGCCTGGTATGCAAGGTGCTAGCTATGAAGAAAGGTTGAGTAGGTTAGGTTTATTTTTATTAGAAAAAAGGAGTTTGAGGGGGGACCTGATTGAGGGTTACAAGATCATGAAGGGTATAGACAGGGGGATAGAGACAAGCTGTTTCCCAGGGTGAAGGATTCAATAACGAGAGGTCATGCTTTCAAGGTGAGAGGTGGAAAGTTTAAAGGGGATACATGCGGCAAGTACTTCACACAGAGGGTGGTGGGCGTTTGGAACGCGTTGCCAGCAGAGTTGGTAGAGGCAGGCACGGTAGATTGATTTAAGATGTATCTGGACCGATGCAGGAGTAGGTAGGGAGCAGAGGGATACAGATGGTTAGGAATTGGGCGACAGGTTTAGATAGTAGATTTGGATAAGCTCATGCTTGGAGGGCTGAAGGGCCTGTTCCTGGGCTGTAAATTTTCTTTTTCTTTTTTCTTTGTGTCATCAGCAAATTTACTAACCCACCCCTCAACGCCCTCATCCAAGCCATTTATAAAAACTACAAAGAGCAGAGGCCCAAGAACACAGCCCTGCAGGACTCCACTCAACACTGACCTCCAGGCAAAATACTTTCCAGCTTCAACCACTCTCTGCCTTCTGTCAGCTGACCAATTCTGAATCCAGATGGCCAAATCTCCCTGATCCCATACCTCCTGACTTTATGAATGAGTCTACCATGGGGAACCTTATCAAATGCCTTGCTGAAGTCCATATACACCACATCCATTGCTCAACCTTTGTCGACCTGTCTTGTCACTTCCTCAAAGAACACAATAAAATTTGTGAGGCATGACCTGCCCTTCACAAAGCAATGCTAACTGCCTTTAATCACGCTATGCTTGCCCAAATAGTCATAAATCCTACCCCTCAGAAGTCTTTCCAAAAACTTGCTGACCACAGACATAAGACTGACTGGTCTGTAATTGCCAGTGATTTCCCTGTTACCTTTCTTGAAAAGAGGAACAACATTCACCTTCCAATCCTCCGGTACGATTCCCATGGAGAGTGAAAAGGCAAAGATCCTTTCAAGCGGCTTACCAACCTCTTTTCTCGCTTCCCGGAGCAACTTACGATAAATCTGGTCTGGCTCTGGGGACTTATCAATCTTAATGTTTGGCAAAATTTCCAGCACATCAACTTCATCAATCTTGATCTATTCAAGCCTGTATCCCAGCCCCTCAAAGTTCTCATTTACAATAAGGTCCCTTTCCTTAGTGAAAACGGAAGCACAAAACTCATTTCGGGTTTCCCCTATCTGCTCAGACTCCACACACAAATTCTCTCCACTATCCCTGATCGGCCCTACTTTCTCCCTGATCATTTTCTTACTCCTCACGTATGTGTAAAATGTCTTTGGGTTCTCCCTAATCCTTCTTGCCAAGCCTTTCTCGTGCCCCCTCCTGGCTCTCCTCAGTCCATTTCTGAGCTCCTTTCTAGCAAGCCTGTAATCCTTTAAAGCTATGCACAATCCTTGTTTCCTCCACCTTACGTAACCTGCCTTCTTCCTTTTGACGAGAAGCTCCTCTGTTCTCGTCATAGAGTCATAGAGATGTACAGCATGGAAACAGACCCTTTGGTCCAACCCGTCCATGCTGACCAGATATCCAAACCCAATCTGGTCCCACCTGCCAGCACCTGGCCCTTTTCCCTCCAAACCTTTCCTATTCATATACCCATCCAAATGCTTCTTAAATGCTGCAATTGTGCCAGCAATCACCACATCCTCTGGCAGCTCATTCCATACACATACTACCCTCTATGTGAAAAAGTTGCCCCTTAGGTCTCTTTTATATCTTTCCCCTCTCACCCTAAACCTATGCCCTCTAGTTCTGGACTCCCCAACCCCAGGAAAAAGACTTTCTCTATTTATCTTATCCATGCCCCTCATAATTTTGTAAGCCTCTATAAGGTCACCCCTCAACCTCCGACGCTCCAGGGAAAATAGCCCCAGCCTGTTCAGCCTCTCCCTATAGCTCAAATCCTCCAATCCTGGCAACATCCTTGTAAATCTTTTCCGAACTCTTTCAAGAAAGGAAGGAGACCAGAAATGCATGCAATATTCCAACAGTGGCCTAACCAATGTCCTGTACAGCCACAACATGACCTCCCAACTCCTGTACTCAATACTCTGACCAATAAAGGAAAGCATACCAAATGCCTTCTTCACTATCCCATCTACCTGTGACTCTACTTTCAAGAAGCTATGAACCTGCACTCCAAGGTCTCTTTGTTCAGCAACACTCCCCAGGACCTTAACATTAAGTGTATAAGTCCTGCTAAGATTTGCTTTCCCAAAATGCAGCACCTTGCATTTACCTGAATTAAACTCCATCTGCCACTTCTTAGCCCATTGGCCCATCTGGTCCAGATCCTGTTGTAATCTGAGGTAACCCTCTTCACTGTCCATGACACTTCCAATTTTGGTGTCATCTGCAAACTTACTAACTGTACCGCTTATGCTCGCATCCAAATCATTTATGTAAATGACAAAAAGTAGTGGACCCAGCACCGATCCTCGTGGCACTCCACTGGTCACAGGCCTCCAGTCTGAAAAACAAACCTCCACCACCGTACTGAGTAGGTCAAGTTTTGCACCTTCTCTAGTAGGTCCATCCACATACTGAATCAGAAAATTGTCTTGTATGCACTTAAGAATTTCCTCTCCATCTAAACTTTTAACACTATGGCAGTCCCGGTCGATGTTTGGAAAGTTAAAATCTCCTACTATAACTACTCTATTATTCTTACAGATAGCTGAGCTCTCCTTACAAGTTTGTTTCTCAATTTCCCTCTGACTAATACAATCCCATAATACAATCCCAATAAAGTGATCATCACTTTCTTATTTCTCAGTTCCACCCAAATAACTTCCCTGGAAGTATTTCCTAGAATATCCTCCCCAGCACAGCTGTAATGCTATCCCTTATCATAAATGCTATTCCCCCTCTTTTCTTGCCTCCCTTTCTATCCTTCCTGTAGCATTTTTTAATATCCTGGAACATTAAGCTGCCAGTCCTGCCCATCCCTGAGCCATGTTTCTGTAATTGCTATGATATCCCAGTCTCATGTTCCTAACCATGCCCTGGGTTCATCTGCCTTCCCTGTTAGGCCCCTTGCATTGAAATAATGGAGTTTAATTTATTTGTCCTACCTTGTCCGTGCCTGCCCTGACTGTTTGACTCATTTCTGTTCTCAACTGTACCAGTCTCAGATCTATCTCTTTCCTCACTATCTCTTTGGGTCCCACTCCCCACCCACCTTACTAGTTTAAATCCTCACAAGCAGTTCTAGCAAATTTCCCTGCCAGTATTTTAGTCCCTTCCAATTTAGGAGCAATCCGTTCTTCTTGTACAGGTCACTTCTACCCCAAAAGAGATTTCAATGATCCAAAAATGTGAATGCTTCTCCCATATACGAGCTCCTCAGCCATGCATTCATCTGCTCTATCCTCCTATTCCTGCCCTCACTAGCTCGTAGCACTGGGAGTAATCCAGATATTACTACCCTTGAGGACCTCCTTTTTAAATTTCTGCCTAACTCTCCCTTCAGAATCTCAACCTTTTCCCTTCCTATATCGTTGATTCCAATGTGGACAATGACCTCTTGCTGGATTCTCTACCCCGTGAGAATATTCTGCACTCTCTCTGAGACATCCTGGCACCAGGGAAACAACACACCATTCTGTTTTTTCTCTGCTGGCCACAGAAATGTCTGTCTGTACCTCGGACTACAGAATCCCCTAACACAATTGATCTCTTGGAAGCCGACGTACCCCTCGTTGCTTTAAAGCCGGTCTCAATACCAGAAACTTGGCTGTTCGTGCTACGTTCCCCTGAGAATCCATCACCCCGTACATTTTCCAAAGCAGCATACCTGTTTGAAAGGCTCCTGCCCTAGGTGCTGACCTCTCTCACCCTTCCTGGAGTTAACCCATCTATGTGACTGTATCTGAGACTTTCCCCCCTTCCTATAACTGTCTTCCATCACATACTGTTGCTGTTGCAAATTCCTCATCGTTTCTATCTGTCTCTCCAACCGATCCACTCGATCTGATAAGATTCGCATCCAACAGCATTTATGGCAGACATAATCCGCAGTAACCCTTAAACTCTCTTTAAGCTCCCACATCTGACAAGAAGTACATATCACTGCAAAGGCCATTTTTGCTCCTTCACAATCCACGGACCCAGAAAATAACACCGTCTTATTCCCCTACAAACACTGCCCCAGGTTAAATTAATAGTTACGGCTTTTATTTTAAGTTTAATCAAGAGACTTATCTCCAAAAACATAATCAAGAAAGAACCCACTATACTCACTAATACAACCTTTCGCTTGGACAGACTTAAAACAACAATTAACTTATCTGATTCTGTGTTGTGAACTTAGCCCAAACTGGTTCCTCCAAGATTTGTTGTGAAATTCACTGTTTGTTAATTCTCCCAGATGCACTCCGATTTCCAGCGACACATGAATTCAAAAACAGCAAAGGCAGTAACTGTGCAGGTTCTCTCTCGCTCTCTCTCTCCTACACTGTCCTCACCATGTGCTTCCTTTGTCTGTACTTTTAAAACTGCTGTTGTTTTGACTTTTTTTTCCCAAAGTTCCAAACTAATGCAACAGCATATAAAACAGTAATTGCTGCTCCTGGAAATCGAGAAAATCGCCTCTAGCACCTAAAATACCTCAAAAAAAGGAGCAGCTCTTACAGCCAGAAATTTTTCCCGTCCTCCATCTTGGATTACCCAGAATCCTTCTCCAAGGCTTCTTACTCTTACCCCTTCTTACCTGTCTCAGAGGAACAAATTCATGCATCACTTGCAACAACTGCTCCTTAAACATGTCTGCTATGCCCTTTCCTTGGAACAGTTGTTCCTTGTCTGTACTTCCCAATTCCTGTCTGATAGCATCATAATTTCCTTTTCCCCAATTAAACATCTTCCCTCGGTAACTGCTCCTTTCCCTCTCCAAGGCTATGGTAAATGTGAGTCAGGTGTGACCACTGTCACCAAAGTGTTCTCCCATCACGAGATCTGACGCCTATCCGGGCTCATTGCCGAGCACCAAATCAAAAATGACCTCTCGCCTCATTGGCCCATCTACGTACTGAGTAAAGAAACCCTCCTGAACACACCTGATAAAAGTGGCTCCATCCAAATAATCTGCACTAAGGAGGTTCCAGTCGATAATGGGAAAAGTCGAAGTCACCCAAACAACACCCCTGCTACATCTACATTTTTCCAAAATCTGCCGGCCTATCATTCTTCAATCTCTCTACTGCTATTATGGGTCTGTAGAAAACCCCCAATGAGGTGGCTGCTCCCTTGCTATTCCTAACTTCCACCCATACTGACTCAGTAGACAAACCTTCCTCAACAACCTTCATTTCTGTAGCTGTGATGCACTCTCTGATTAGCAATGCTACACCTCCTCCTCTTTTCCCACTCTCCCTTTTCTTTTTAAATGATCTAAACTCTGGAACATCTAGCAAACATCTCTGCCCCTGTGAAACCCACGTCTCCGTTATGGCCACAACATCATAGCCCCAAGTACTGATCCATGTTCTAATTTCATCACTTTTATTTAGATTAGATTAGATTAGACTTACAGTGTGGAAACAGGCCCTTTGGCCCAACAAGTCCACACCGACCCGCCGAAGCGCAGCCCACCCATTCCCCTACATTTACCCCTTACCTAACACTACGAGCAATTTAGCATGGCCAATTCACCTGACCCTGCACATCTTTGTGACTGTGGGAGGAAACCGGAGCACCCGGAGGAAACCCACGCAGACATGGGGAGAACGTGCAAACTCCACACAGTCAGTCGCCCGAGGTGGGAATTGAACCCGGGTCTCTGGCACTGTGAGGCAGCAGTGCTAACCACTGTGCCACCGTGCCGCCCTTGCGATAAAGCAGACACACTTTAACCGATCCCTTTGTTTCATCATGTGAGAAACCTTCCCGATAAATTCGTTACAACTGTCACTGCCCCATCTGTAACTATCTCCCTCTCAGATGTGTCGCACTGATTTCCACCCCCTTGCCAAACTAGTTTAAACCCTCAAGAACCACACAAGCAAATCTCCCATCCAGGACATTTATGCCCCTCCAGTTCAGGTGGAACCCATCCTTTATGTACAGGTCCAACCTTCTCCAGAAGGTATCCCAATGGTCTAGGTATCTGAAGCCCTCCCTCCTGCACCAGCCTTGCAACCACGTGTTAAGCTGCATTCACTGACCGTTCCTCACCTCACTATCTTGTGGCTTCGGTAGCAAGCCTGAGATCACTAATCTTGAAGATCTATGACTCCTCAAGAGGGGCCTCTTGGTTTGAGATCAGTCAAAAGAATCGACAAATGAGGTATGTTCAAAAAGCAAGGGTCATTAGTTTAGTGAATTAAGGTACCTTGACGCAATTCTATCCAGCAACACAGTGGTTAAAGTTTCTGTGTTCCGTGGTGAAGTTGCGCAATTATATTTGAAAATTACACATTATTTATATGTTTTTTAAGAAATAGTACAGCCTTAATTACAAGAAAGATCAATCACATGTAATAAGGTGACATGATTTACAGGCAATTTAATCCAATGATATTTCCTGGGAAAGAATTCTTAATTACAAGAAAAATCCAATCAACTGTAATATGGTGACATAGTTGACAACAGGCTAATCCAATGGTATTCTTTGGAAAATAAATCTTATTTACGTAAATTGTCATGCCATGTATCAGTTCAAGGTTAGTTCGAATGGTTAATTAATCTTTGAATTTCAGCTTAATTCTGCAAATCAGCAGTACAAGTTCACAGGCTATTTTATAGTATTCTTTTAAATCAAGTAACCATTTTGTGGTAAATAAAAATCTACATATACTTGTTGCCTAAATTCAAATTTTACATCCTCATTTCCCACCCTCCCCCAATCACCACCCCCCCCACCCCCCACCCTGTTCTTGACTAATCTCTGCCTCTCCAATTGCAGATGAATTCTGTCCCTCAGAATTGTTTCTAATTGTTTCCCCACCACTGATGTAAGTATGATAGGCCTTTAGTTTATCCCTTACTGAATTACAGTACCACATTGACTGTGCTTCAATCCTTTGTCACCTTTCCTGCGGTAAGAGAGGAACTGAAAATTACATCCAGCACATAGCACAAAGGTAGGTGACAGAGGGTGGTGATGGAGGGTTGCTTTTCAGACTGGAGGCCTGTGATCAGCAGCACGCCACAAAAATTGATGCCGGGTTCACTGCTTTTTGTCATTTCTATAAATGACTTGGATGTGAATAGAGGTTTGCAGAAGACACCAAAATTTATGACGTAAACAGACAGCGAAGGAGGTTATCTCAGAGTACAACAGGACAGTGAATAGATGGGCAGAGGAGTGGCAGATGCAGGTTCATCTCGATAAATGTGAGGTGCTCCATTTTGATAGGGTAAATCAGGGCAGGACTTATACACTTAATGGTAAGGTCCAGGGAAGTGTTGCCGAACAAAGAGACCTTGGAGTTCAGGTTCATAGTTCCTTGAAAGAGGAGTCGCAGGTAGACAGGGTAATGAAAAGGTGCTTGGTATCCTTGCCTCTGTTGGTCAGTGCACTGAGTATAGGATGTTGGGAGGTCATGTTTCAGCTGTACAGGACATTGGTTAGACCACTTTTGGAGTACTGAATTCAATTCTTGTCTCTCTGCTTTAGGAACAACATTGTTAAACTTGAAAGGGTTCAAAAAAGATTTATAATAATGTTGCTAGTGTTGGAGGGTTTGAGCTAAAGGAGAGTCTGAATAGACTAGGGCTATTTTCACTGGAACATTGGAGGCTGAGGGGTGACCTTATACAAGTTTATAAAATCACAAGGGACATGGATAGGGTGAATTGTCAAGATCTTTTTCCCAGGCTAGGAAAGTCCGAAACTAGAGGGCATTAGTTTAAGGTGAGAGGGAAATATTTAAAAGGGAGCTTAGTGGCAAATTTTTCACAAAGAGGTTGGTGCCTGTATTGAATGATCTGCCAGAGGAAGTGGAGGATGCTGATGCAATTACAACATTTAAAAGGCATCTGGATGGGAATATGAATAGGAAAGGTTTAGAGGGATATGGGCCAAATGCTGTCAAATGGAACAAGATTCATCTAGGACATCTGGCCAGCAGCATCTGCTTCAGTGCTGTACATCTCAATTACTCTGTGTTGATTATTTAGTTGATCCATATCATCATTAATTAACAGCTGATCTGAAGCCTATTGTCAGAGAATTGTCCAACTTCAAATGAAGCGTATACCTTGTGAAATTGACACACTTGTTTATTTCACAATATAGTAGGAAGAGGTCAATGGCCACTCAGGTGGATGCTCCACACTGATGTAATATCTCCACTCAGTTACAGGCATATACACTTTATAAAGGGTAGTTGATTACAGAACAATACAGATCTAACTATGATAAATAGTTTTAACAATATTTAAAAGGGCTAACAATACAACTGGTCTGACTGCCTTGATTAGTTGAACAATCAGTCGCATCCTATGCATCATGGCTCATTGTCTGTGGTCATCAACGTTAAGTAGTTTGGAATCATCTTGTCTGTCGGGGCGTTGTTGGAGCTAGGGTATCCCATCAAGAGAAAAAGCCCTTGGGGCTTCTGCCAGTGGGTGCAGAGGTGCAGTGTCATGGTCAGTGAGAGAATCCTATTGGCAGGTCACTTCGCTAATGCGTTTCCTCTGATAAGGAATTGGATTGCTCATAGTCAATTCCTGTGTATAACTTGAGTCATCACTGGTATTGTAAGTGTGTCACCTTTTAGCTAGGGAAGTAGCTTCTGAAATCAAAATGGTTTCCCCTTCTCTCACAATTACCCCTTTTTCATCCAAGTAAGCAGTTGGAAACTTCAGCAAAAGGGGGATTGTAGCCAGAACCAGGTGATTGTCTGGTGGGGGAGGCTCAGAATCAGACAGTAGTCCTCAGCCTCAGAGTGGTCAGACTCAATGTGGTGTGAGTTTGGATACTCTGCATCATGGCTACAGTTGTCATTAAAGTGAATTTTGGCCAAATGGTTGGTCAGTGGGGCTGGGGACAGGAGCGGGAGCACATACACACACAGCACTGCTTAACGTGTGTAATGGGGCGGCACGGTGGCTTAGTGGTTAGTGCTACTGCCTCACAACACCAGAGACCCAGATTCAATTCTAGCCTCAGGCGACTGTCTGTGTGGAGCTTGCACATTCTCTGTGTCTGCGGGGTTTCCTCTGGGTGCTCTGGTTTCCTTCCACAGTCCAAAAATGCGCAGGTTAGATGAATTGGCCATGCTAAATTGCCCGTAGTGCTTGGTGCATTAGTTAGAGGGAAATGGGTCTGGGAGGGTTACTCTTCGGAGGGTTGGTGTGGACTTGTAGGGACGAAGGGCCTGTTTCCACACCGTAGGGAATCTAATAATCTAATACATAACAGGAATTACAATAAAGGTAATGAGCCCATGTAAAAGGCACTGCCCCAGGACCCGAGCCAGGATGTCATCCAGGTCCCACTGGGGGCGCTGTTTATTAAGCTTGGAGGCTGCTCGTTGGATATGTTGGGCGAGGTTGGTAATGTTTTCACTAGGATCGGGAATGGAAGTACAGCAGTTGGAGCTGATGAGGCGTATGTGCCCTCCTTTTTGGCTAACAGATAATCTAAGGCCATCCTGTTCTGCAAAGCAACAGTCTGAATAGCAACCACTTCCACATCAAGCTGGCTGTCTTTGCTGTGCCGTTTGCCACTTCTTCCAGGGTGGTGGCCATCTACCTGTCTCTGTCTCCAGCCGGATGGCTGCATGAGGTGGCAAAAAGGTGGAGAGAATCTGGTCAATTGTGGTATTTGTTCACCTTCTGCATGCCAGTGGCTTCTCAAAGGGAGGTGATTGTGAATGGTAAACTAAGGGAACCACATAACCAACATAGTAACTTCCAGTTCAGGACAGTGGCAGCCAGGGATAGGCCTTGTGGCCTCAAATGAAATAGGTCCCATTATAGGTCCTCAATCTGCAGTCCTCACTTTCTCCTCAGACTATCAATCAAAAAGGTAGTAAAATTGATATTTCAGGTGGTTTTGTTTAGAACCTGAAGGTTCAGCATATCGCTCTGGATTGACTCGCCGAGGAGGTGAGGAGCAGGGAATTAGCACACCTGCTGATGCCAGCATTCCATCCTGATGAATGGATATTTCTCAGGCAAACTGTTTCCGTATCTGAGTCGTCGCGAACGGTGCTGAACGCTGGACAATCATCGCTGAACATCCCCACTTCTGACCTGAAGATAGAGGGAAGGTCAAGCAGCTGAAGATTGTTGGGCCTAGGACACTACCCGAAGGACTCTAGCAGAGATGTCCTGGAGCTGAGATGACTGACCCTCCAAATGACAATCATCATCCTTTGAGCTGGGTCTGACTCTAACCAGTGGAGTGTTTGCCCCCGATACCCATTGATTTCAGTTTTGCCAGAGATCCTTGATACCATACTCGTCAAATGCAGCCTTGATGTCAAGGGCTGTCACTCTCACCTCAACTCACTGCTGTAATAAGACCAGGAGCGGAATGACCCTGACGAAACCCAAACTGGGCATCACTGAGCAAGTTGTTGCTAAGCAGGTGCTGCTTGATAGCACTGTTGATGACCTCTTCCATCACTTTACTGATGATCGAGAGTAGATTAATTGGGTGGTAATTGGCCAGGTTAGATTTGTCCTGGCAATTTTCCACATTGTCAGGTAGATGCCAGTGTTGTAACTGTACTGGAACATCTTGGCTATGGAGCAGCACGTTCTGGAGCACACTCCTTCAGTACTATTGCCGGGATGTTATCAGGGATTGCCTTTCCAAATCTAGTGCCTTCAGCCATTTCTTGATATCATGTGGAGTGAATCAAATTGGTGGAGACTGGTATGTGATGCTGGGGACCGTATTGTTGAAGAGGAGTATGAAACGGACTGGTAAGCTAGAGGAGACACTTGTTAGGAAGGAAAATGTGTTGGGCAGTGTGAAAAACTTGAGGATAGACAAGTTCCCCGGGCCTGACGGGATATAGCCGAGGATTATGTGGGAAGCAAGAGAGGAAATTGCAGAACCGTTGGCAATGATCTTTTCATCTTCACTGTCAACAGGAGTGGTACCAGGGAACTGGAGAGTGGCGAATGTTGTGCTCCTGTTCAAAAAAGGGAATCGGGATAACCCCAGGAATTGCAGGCCAGTTAGTCTTACTTCGGTGGTAGGCAAAGTAATGGAAAGGGCACTGAGGGATAGGATTTATGAGTATCTGGAAAGACACTGCTTGATTAGGGACAGCCAGCACGGATTTGTGAGGGGTAGGTCTTGCCTTACAAGTCTTATTGAATTCTTTGAGGAGGTGACCAAGTATGTGGATGAGGGTAGAGCAGTGGATGTAGTGTACATGGATTTTAGTAAGACATTTGATAAGGTTCCCCCTGGTAGGCTTATGCGGAAAGTCAAGAGGCATGGGATAGTGGGAAATTTGGCCAGTTGGATAGAGAACTGGCTAACCGGTCGAAGTCAGAGAGTGGTGGTAGATGGTAAATATTCAGCCTGGAGCCCAGTTACAAGTGGACTTCCGCAGGGATCAGTTCTGGGTCCTCTGCTGTTTGTAATTTTTTATTAATGACTTGGAAGAGGGAGTCGAAGGGTGGGTCAGTAAATTTGCAGACGATACGAAGATTGGAGGAGTTGTGGACAGTGAGGAGGGCTGTTGTCAGCTGCAAAGGGACTTAGATATGATACAGAGCTGGGCTGAGGTGTGGCAGATGGAGTTCAACCCTGTCAAGTGTGAGGCTGTCCATTTTGGAAGGACAAATAAGAATGCGGAATACAGGGTTAACGGTAGGGTTCTTTGTAAGGTGGAGGAGCAGAGGGATCTTGGGGTCTATGTTCATATATCTTTGAAAGTTGCCACTCAGGTGGATAGAGCTTGTAGGAAGACCTATGGTGTATTAGCGTTCATTAGCAGAGGGATTGAATTCAAGAGTCGTGAGGTGATGTTGCAGCTGTACAGGACCTTGGTAAGGCCACATTTGGAGTACTGTGTGCAGTTCTGGTCACCTCACTTTAGGAAAGAAATGGAAGCTTTGGAGAGGGTGCAGAGGGTGGAGATTTACCAGGATGTTGCCTGAAATGGAGAATAGGTCATACGAGGATAGGCATGCCCTCCTACACTCTCCATTGAACAAGGGTTGATCCCCTGGCTTGCTGATAATGTTTGAGTGGGGGATATGCCGGGCCACGAGGTTACAGATTGTGCTGGAGTACAGTTCTGCTGCTGATGACCCATAGTGCCTCATGGTTCGAAAATCGGTTCGAAGTCTGTCCCATTTAGCACGATGCTAGTGCCACACAACATGTTCTCAATGTGAGGGCAGAACTTCATCTCCACAAGGGCAGCATGGTGGTCACTTTTACCAATACTATCATGGAGCGATACTTCTGTAGCTGGCAGATTAGTAAGGATGAGGTCAGGCATGTTTTTTCGTCTTGTTAGTTCCTTCACTACTTGCTGCAGACCCATTCTAGCAGCTATATTCTTTAGGACTCGACCAGTTCAATCAGTAATGCTGCTGCAGAGTCACTCTTGGTGGTGGATATTGAAATCCCCCATCCAGAGTATGTTTTGCGCCCTTGCCACCTCCAGTGCTTCCTCCAAGTGTTGTTCAACATGGAGTACAGATTCATCAGCTGAAGGAGGGTGATACATGGTTTCCTTGCCCATGTTTAACCTGAAACCATGAGACTTCATGGGGTCCAGAGTTGAGGTCAAGGACTCCCAAGGAAAATTCCTCCTGACTGTATACCACTGTGCCACCACCTATGCTGATCTGTCCTGCCGGTGGGACAGAACATATCCAGGGATGGTAATGGCGATATGTCAGGTGTTGTGTGTTAGTTATTCTTATGGAATCATACCTATGTCAGGCTGTTGCTCAACTAGTCTGTGAGAGAACTCTCCAATTTTGGCATTAGTCCCCAAATATTGGAAAGGAGGACTTTGTATGATCGACAGGGCTGTTTGTATTTTTGCTGGTTTTTTTGTTCCAGTTCCAAGATTGCTGCAAGGTGGTCCATCAGATTTCATTTCTTTGTTGTGATCTCCTAGCCATTGATACAACTGAGTAGCTTGTTTGGCCATTTCAGAAGGCAGTTGAGTCAACCACATTTCTGTGGCTCTAGAGTCACAACCAGATTTCCTTACCTAAAGGACATTATTGAACCAGATAGGTTTTTTCTGACAATTGACAGTGGTTTCATGGTCATCGGTTGCCTCTTAATTCCAGATTTTAAAAAAAATTGAACTTAAATTCCACCAATCTGCCATAGTGGGATTTGAACCCAGGTCCCCAGAACATTATATTGGTTTCTGGATTAATAGGCCAGCCACTTGGTATCAACCCAATAATATCACATGGCGATCGTCTCCTCTGTCTTGCTCCAGCCACCACTCAGCTGTGTCTGACTTGTTAAAAGGAATTGGTCTCAGCGGAATGCCCCTTGGGAGTGAATAGACACGTGAGCACACACCCAGCCGCTATTACAGTAAACTTTCTGAGTGGAGACACAAGTCATATTCAGGAATTTATTGACATGTAATTCTCAAATGCTAAGGTCCCGCACTCCATCCTCTGCGATCCACTCCTATCCAGGTAATGTTGCCAGGGCAAAGCGAAGCACGGAGACAGCTACGATGGCCAGTTGACCTCTTCCACAGCTGTCTGGAGGGCTGGTGTCTGCAGTGCCTTCTGCTTGGTTTCTTTCGGGGTGGCACTCTTTCTGTATTGGGTCCCTTATGTCCAATTGAGCCTTCCTACTTCTTTCACAGCCATCTGGGTTGTCAGGAGGCGTCATCCCTTTTTATGGCGAATGCTTCCACCCATTTAGAGAACATATCCAGGATTACCAGGACGTATTAGAAACTTTGTTTAGTTGGCATGTGAGGGAAGTCAATTTGCAGCTGAGTGAAGGGTCCCTCTGGGATGGACAAATGGTCATACCTGGCCACAGGCTTGCCCTCATTGTTCTGTAGACACTCAGACAGTGTGACACCAGTGATTGGGCAGCAGCTGCATAACCCAGTGCATAAGGTCTGTCTCACAGCATGTATCATTTCCCTCTTTCCTGTATAGCCGACTCTGTGGGCTCCCAGTGCCAGGACAAGCAAGTGGGACCTGGGGCAAATGATGCATCCATCAGGATGCACTAGCAGTCCGAGAGTGAGGGATTCTTTAGCGTATGCAGAACCTGCTATCTTTCTAGACTTGGGGACCAGCATGTTGAGTCTGTTAAGGTCAGGGGCTACCTGTGCTCTGGGAGTTTGCAACACACGTGTTGGGATTCAATGAAGAATGTGAAGCCGCCTGGTCACATAAGCATTCCCGTGGGTTACAGGATCATAGGCATTGGTGTGGGCAGCGCATTTTATAACAGCTACAGCGAAGGGCAGCAGAATAGCTTTCAAAAGATTTTCAACCAGTTGGACATGCTGCAGGGGTCTCCTAGTAGAGGTATAAAACCTCTATTTCCAGAGGGTACCAAAGTCACGCACAACGCCAAAGGCATATCTGGAGTCTGTGTAGATATTAGCAGAACTACCGGTACTGAGAATGCAAGTCCTAGTGAGAGCAAACAGCTCAGCAGCTTGTGCAGATGTCCCACCCAGTACAGCAGCAGAGGGTCTCAAAAGGGATGCAGACTGTCGAGCCTGCGAACATCTGTTGCTCCGAGGGCCTAAATGAGGATCCATTGGTGAAGAGGAGAAGGTCAAGGTTTTCTATTTGTGTCTCCAAGGGGTCAGGGCTCAGGGTTACAACCTGCTGAATTAAATCCAAACAGTCATGGTCTTCCGCGTGGGGATTCTGAGTGACAGGAAGAAGGGTGGCAGAGTTCAAAGCGGGGGCATGTTGCAGGGAAAAGTTGACACTGGATAGTAATGGAATCTCATAGCCTGTTCTCCTAGTGGCTGTGAAATGTTGAGTTGCTGCCTGAATTGAGCAGCAGAAAGACTGAATAGGTAACCAAAGCAGTGCATGGATAATCCAGCACAATAGAGGTGGACTTCTCTACCATTACAGCTGTGGCCGCCATTATTCCCCTTACAAAAGGTGGCAATTGTACAGAGCAAAAGGCTACAGGACACCGGAGATCCCTGTGCATTTATGTCAAAATCCCGGACGCATATCCCTCTTTTTCAGTCACATACAGTTGAGGTGGTGGTGGATAGTCAGGGACTGATAGCAGGAGCAGAAATTAAATGCTGTTTCAGTTCCTTAAAAACTTATTCCATTTCAGATATCAGGCACACCTTTGTCGGTTGTTTCGCAGAGGATGTCTCGCAAAGGGGTACCTCATTGGCACGATGGTCAGGTATCCAGTGTCTGCAGTAGTTGATCACGCCCAAGGAAGCTAAAAGTTCAGTCTGTATAGTGGATGGGGAGAGCTTAGTGATGGTGGTAATGCGCTCTTCAGACAGTGCTCTGAGGCCATGTGATCATTGTTAGCCCAGGTAACGTACTGTGTGCTGGAAAAGTTGCATTTTCTCTACAGAGACTTTGTGTCCATCCTGCGCCAGGCAGTGGAGCAGGGCGACAGTGTCCTTCACGAAAACATCAGTGGAGGTAGAGGCTACTAATAAATCATCAGCATATTGTAGCAAGATGCTTTGGTAAGGCAAGTGGAGGGTCCTGAGAGTCTGGTGGACTGCAAAGGGGTATATCGTGAGGCTCTCACTATACCTTGGGGAAGCCATGTCCATGTACATTAGTGGCTGCTGTAAGTAAAGGTAAAAAGATACTGGCTTTCAGGAGACAATTTCATGGAGAAAAAGGCTAGACAGAGGTGAATGATGGAAAAAGGTAAGGGTAGCATTAGTGTCCAGAACCACTGTGGAGCAGAGGACAATAAAGAAAAGAACAAAGAAAATTAGAGCAGAGAGACAGGCCCTTAGGCAGTCCTGTGCTGATCCAGATCTTCTATCTAAATCTGTTACCTATTTTCTAAGGGCCTGTAGCCCTTTGCTCCTTGCCCATTCATGTATCTAGCTAGCTAAATCTTAAATGCCCACATACTGCTCGCCCCTACCACCTCTGCTGGCAACGCTTTCCAGGTACCCACCACCCTCTCCATAAAAAACTTTCCACACATATCTCCCCTCAACTTTGCCCCTCTCACTTTGAACTCGTGACCCCGTTCTGGGAAAAAGCTCCTTGCTATCCACCCTGTCTACACCTCACATGATTTTGTAGACCACAATCAGGTTACCACACCCCCCCCATCACCACCTCCATATTTCTAATGAAAATCATCCTAATCTACTCGACCTCTCTTCAGGCAGCAGACTGATGTACCTCCTCTGCACCCTCTCCAAAGCATCCACGTACTTTTGCTAAAGTGACAACCAGAACTGTACGCAGTATTCCAAAGTCTTATGCAACTGTCACATGACCTGCCAATTCTTGTACTCAATACCCCGTCCAATGAAGGAAAGAATGCTGTGTGCCTTCTTGACTACTCTACTGACCTGCGTTGCCACCTTCAAAGAACAATGGACCTGAACATCCAGATCTCTCTGTACATCAATTTTCCCCAGGACTTTTCCATTTATTGTACAGTTTGCTCATGAATTGGCTTTTCAAAAATGCATCACCTCACATTTGCCTGGTTGAACTCCATCTGCCATTTCTGTGCCCAACTCTCCATGCTATCTATATTCTGCTGAATTCTCTGAGAATCTACTTCACTATCTATTACTTCACCAAACTTAGTGTCATCTGTAAACTTGCTAATCAAACCACCTATACCTTCCTCCAAATCTGTATGTATATCACAAACAACAGTGGTCCTAGCACGGTTCCCTGGCCACAGGTCTCGATTTTGAAAAGCTCCCTTCCACTACTACTCTGTCTCCTGTTGCCCAGCCAGTTCTCTATCCATCTAACCTGGACTCCTTGCAACTTCACTTTTTCCATCAGCCTACCATGAGGGTTCTTATCAAACGCCTTACTAAAGTCCATGTATGACATCTACCACCCTTCTCTCATCAATCAATTTTGTCGCTTCCTCAAAGAATTCTATTACGTTGCTAAGACATGACCTTCCCTGCACAAAACCATGTTGCCTATCAATGATAAGCACAATTTCTTCCAAATGGGAATAGATCCTATCCCTCAGCATGTTATCCAGCAGCTTCCCTACCACTGATGTCAGGCTCACCGGTCGATAATTACCTGGATTATACCCTACCCTTCTTAAACATTAGCAATTTTCCAGTCCTCTGCAACTTCACCTGTGTTCAAGGATGCTGCAAAGATATCTGTTAAGGTCCCAGTAATCTGGGATAGACTCCATCCAGACCTGGAGACTTGTCCACCTTAATGAGTTTTAGAATACCCAACACTTCCTCCCTCCCTATGCTGACTTGACCTAGAGTAATCAGATATCTATCAACATGGTGATATCCTTGGTGAATACCAATGCAAAGTATTCATTAAGAATCTCTCCCATTTTCTCTGATTCCATGCATAACTTTCCTTCTTTGTCCTTGAGTGAGCTAACCTTTCTCTAGTTACCCTCTTGCTCCTTATATATGAATAAAAGGCTTTGGGATATTCCATAACCCTGCTTGCGAAAAGTCTCTCATGATTCCTTTTAGCCCTCTTAATTCGTCGTTTCAGATTGGCCCTATATTCCCGATATTCTTTCAAAATTTCAACTATCTTCAGTCACCTAAACCTTATGTACTCTTCCTTTTTCCTCCCAGCTAGTCTCGCAATTTTACCTGTCATCCAATGTTTCCCGAATCTTGCCATTTCTATCCCTCATTTTCACAAGAAAATATCTCTAATCAACCTCTCTTTAAAAGCTTCCCATGTATCATTACCTTCAAATAGCTACTCCCAATCTACATTCCCCAGCTCCTGCCAAATTTTGGTCTAGCTGGCCTTCCCCCAATTTAGCACTCTTCCTTTAGGACCACTCATTTTTGTCCATTAGTATTCTAAAACTTAGGAAGTATGATCACTATTCCCAAACTAATCCCCTACTAAAGCTTCAACCACCTGGCTGGGCACATTTCCCAGCACAGGACCAGTATGGCCCTTTCCTGAGTTGGACAATTTACACACTGCTCTAGAAAACCCTCCTGGATGCACCTTACAAGTTCTGCTCCATCCTGACCTCTAACACTAAGTGAATCTCAGTCAATCTCAGTTGGGAAAATTAAAATCTCCTAATACCACCACCCTGTTGCTCCTACATCTTTCCATAATCCGTTTACAGATATTTGTACATCAATTTCATGCTCGCTGTTGGGAGGCCTGTAGTACAGCTCCAGCATTGTTCCCAAAACCTTTCTACTTCTGAGGTCTGCCTCACTGCTCAAGTCTTCCATAGTGCCTTCTTCAGCACAGTTGTGATAGCCTCTCTGACCAGTAATGCAATCCCTCCACCCCTTTTACCTCCCTCTCTCTCCCACCTGAAGCATCAATATCCTGGGATATTTAGTTGGAAATTATGCCCTTCCCTCAACAAAGTCTCAGTAATAGTAATAATATCATACTCCCAGGTACTAATCCAAGCCCTACATTCATCTGCCTTAACGACTACACTTCTTGCATTAAAACATATGCACCTTAGACCTTTGCATTCATCATCTGCTCCCTGCCTCCTCTTGCCCTTAGTCACACTGACTTCATTATCTAGTTCCTTACAGGCTTTAGTTACTATCTCCTTACTGTCCACTAACCTCCTCATTTGGTTCTCATCTCCTGCCACACTAGTTTAAACCTTCCCCAACAGCATTAGCAAAAGCACCTGCAAGGCTCCAGTCCATCCCAGGTGTAGACTGTCCAATTTGTAGTCATCTCACCTCCCCCAGAACCAGTTCCAATGTCCCAAAAACCTGAATCCTCCCTCCTGCACCATCTCTCATTCATCCTGCTTATTCTATCATTCCTACTCTGACTAATGCGTGGCACTGGTAGAAATCCTGAGATTACTACCTGAGGTCTTACTTTTTACCCTGGATCCTGACTCCCTCAGTTCTGCTGTAGGAACTCATCTGTTTTTTCACTTATATGCACCACTACAACTGGCTGTTCACCCTCTCCCTTGAGAACTTTCTGCAGCTGGTTCGAGACAATCCTGACCCATGCACCTCAGAGGCAACATTCGGGAGTCTCATTTTTGACTACAGAACTACCTATCTACTCCTCTTACAAATGAATCCCCTATGACTTATAGCTGTTTTACTCTTTACCCTGCAGAGCCAGCCATAGTGCCATGAACCTGGCGACTACTGCCTTCCCCTGGTGAGCCATCTCCCCCAACAGTATCTACAATGGTGTACTTGTTTTGGAGGGAGTTGACCACAGGGGACACCTGCACTGCCTTCCTGCTCTTTCTCTGCCTTTTGGTCAGCCATTCCCGTTCTCCCTCAGCAATTCTAATCTGCGGTGTGACCAATTCATTAAAGTGCTAACCACAATTCCCTCAGCATCAGGGAGTTCCAAGGTGAGTCCATCCACAGCTCCAGAGTCTTGATGGAGTCTAACAAGAGCTGCATGTGAAGGAGTCAAGGACATCAGGAGCAAGAGGAGCATAACATGGGTCTAAGATCTCCTGCCATTTTCAGCCTTAAGCTTAACTCAGTCTTAATTTAGATAAACGGAAAAGGAAAGAAAAGTTTTTACCAAACACGCAATAAAAAACACTAGGTAAATCTTACCTTATCAACTCACCACTTTTTGCCGTTAGAGAAGGAGGGTGAGTGGAAGACATTACACATGTAGTGTCTCGGGTTCAGCCGCTGCCCAGACATATCAATTCACTTACCTTCAGAGAGGGCAATTCAGCCACTCAGCTGCTCACTCTCACCGCCGCTGCAAATGGAGACCTTTAGCTAAGTCATGTTAAGTGGGAAATTTACCTTCCCGGCAGCCTACGGTCCACTCGCTCCTCCCGAAGAAAATGAATGCATTTAGGGCCTGCAGGTCTTGGATAAAACTTCATCTTCCCGGCTTCAGGATTGATAGTATAGGCGTATGACAGGGGCTGGCGGTAGCCATGGGCACACGTATGGGCCCCAGCTATGCCTGTCTCTTTGTTGGCTATGTAGAACAGTTGATCTTCCGTAATTACACCGGCACCACTCCCCACCTCTTCCTCCGCTACATTGATGACTGCATTGGCGCCACCTCGTGCTCCCGTGAGGAGGTTGAGCAATTCATCAACTTCACCAACACTTTCCACCCTGACCTTAAATTTACCTGGACTATCTCTGACACCTCGCTCCCCTTCCTGGACCTCTCCATCTCCATTAGTGACGACCGACTTGACACTGACATTTTTTACAAACCCACTGACTCCCATAGCTACCTGGATTACACCTCTTCCCACCCTATCTCTTGCAAAAATGCCATCCCGTATTCCCAATTTCTCCGCCTCCGCCGTATCTGCTTCCAGGAGGACAAGTTCCACCATAGGACACACCAGATGGCCTCCTTCTTTAGAGACCGCAATTTCCCTTCCCACGTGGTTAAAGATGCCCTCCAATGCATCTCGTCCACATCCCGCACCTCCGCCCTCAGACCCCACCCCTCCAACCGTAACAAGGACAGAACGCCCCTGGTGCTCACCTTCCACCCTACAAACCTTCGCATCAACCAAATCATCCGCCGACATTTCCGCCACCTCCAAAAAGACCCCACCACCAGGGATATATTTCCCTCCCCACCCCTTTCCGCCTTCCGCAAAGACCGTTCCCTCCGTGACTACCTGGTCAGGTCCACACCCCCCTACGACCCACCCTCCCATTCTGGCACTTTCCCCTGCCACCGCAGGAACTGTAAAACCTGTGCCCACACCTCCTCCCTCACCTCTATCCAAGGCCCTAAAGGAGCCTTCCACATCCATCAAAGTTTCACCTGCACATCCACCAATATCATTTATTGTATCCGTTGCTCCCGATGTGGTCTCCTCTACATTGGGGAGACTGGGCGCCTCCTAGCAGAGCGCTTTAGGGATCATCTCTGAGACACCCGCACCAATCAACCAAACCGCCCCGTGGCCCAACATTTCAACTCCCCCTCCCACTCTGCCGAGGACATGGAGGTCCTGGGCCTCCTTCACCGCCGCTCCCTCACCACCCGACGCCTGGAGGAAGAACGCCTCATCTTCCGCCTCGGAACACTTCAACCCCAGGGCATCAATGTGGACTTCAACAGCTTCCTCATTTCCCCTTCCCCCACCTCATCCTAGTTTCAAACTTGCAGCTCAGTTACTGTCTCCTTGACTTGTCCGACCTGCCTATCTTCTTTTCCACCTATTCACTCCACCCTCTCCTCCTTGACCTATCACCTTCATCTCCTCCCCCACTCACCCATTGTACTCTATGCTACTCTCTCCCCACCCCCACCCTCCTCTAGCTTATCTCTCCATGCTTCAGGCTCACTGCCTTTATTCCTGATGAAGGGCTTTTGCCCGAAACGTTGATTTCGCTGCTCGTTGGATGCTGCCTGAACTGCTGTGCTCTTCCAGCACCACTAATCCAGTATTTGATTTTCAGCATCTGCAGTCATTGTTTTTACCCTCTAAAATGCCTTGTTGAAGGTGGGAGTTGATGACAAGTTTGATTCTCTCTATTGTGTTGTATTGATGGTAGTACTTGACTGAGGCAATATGTGGCGGGGCGGAGAGGACTGGGCCCGCAGGATTTGAGTGTTGTGTCCACAGCGAGGCCGGAGGGTCAGCCAGCAGTTTTCATAGGAAGGGGCCATCTCGGGGGAAGGGGTTATCCTCGTGAAGTTAGCCTGAGCTGACATAGGATGGCAGTACACGCAAAACTCCTTCTGCCCGAGACGGGTAACATGAATGGTCAAGGGGTGCAAAGTACTAAGGCAACTGTAGTTACCAGGTGTCCCAAGTTCTTGGGACGCTATGCTGCCTTATCGATAAGGGAAATGTGTGGAACTGAGGCAGGGTCGTGGCAAAATACTGCTGTCTGCTTAGTAGTGAGCTTGGGGCTAACAAAACATAATCCTATCAGCGCAAGCTGGGAGGGCAATTTGAGGTGGGGGGGGGGGGGGGGTCAACAAGCGCAGAGCAGGGTGAGGCCTATTCATGAGGGAAAGACGCAGTGGCTCTCCGGAGACACCCACCGTGCAGACAGTTTTGGAACTGAGGGGCAGTTCCGGAGAGGGACGCGCAGACGAGTGGGTGGTTCTGGACTCCACCAAAACCAAAATGAGACGACCTTCTCCCACCCACCTGTCATTGGATTTTCAGGCAGGGAATTCAAGAGGCTTGCAGAGGTGGCCTGCAAAACCTCCCTCCTGCAGCAGCCTCGGGTCTCGGGGTGTGGGAAAATGGCTCGTCCACAGTGTAAATGGCCTGCTGAGGCTGTCACTGTGGAGGGACATGAGTTCTCCGTGAAAGCAAGGGTGATGCATGTGTGGAAGCATTCGGCTGCTGCTGAGGGGCTGTTAACCAACAATCCCGTGTCTAGTGACCCAGCCTTGTGCATGCCGTAATTGTGTCCCCATTGCTGTTCTGACATCGCTGCGCACGGCCACGACTTCTTCCCTGATTCTCAGGCTGCGTGAGCCGAGGGTATGCCTCCCTTTCCTTCTTCGTCTCAAACAGCCCCTGTCTGTCTAAATTGTTTAGAGTCGTCAGTGTATCTCCCCACTCGGCTGTCTGCCAGGTTAACTTGTGTGATTTATAAACTTGAGCATGTCGGGACAACGTACAATTGACAGCACTGCTAACTTTCCATTTTCTGATAAAGGGATGCCGCCGCGGAGTCCCAGACGTCCTTGAAGCAGGCAATGAAATCAGGGATGGGCTCGTTTGCTTTCTGCAGGCAACGGGTAACTTGTCCGAAATTAGCCTCTTCCCTTACAGCTGCCTTGATGGTATCCTGAACATTATTCTGGATTAGTGGTGCTGGAAGAGCACAGCAGTTCAGGCAGCATCCAAGTAGCTTCGAAATCGACGTTTCGGGCAAAAGCCCTTCATCAGGAATAAAGGCAGTGAGCCTGAAGCGTGGAGAGATAAGCTAGAGGAGGGTGGGGGTGGGGGTGGGGAGAAAGTAGCATAGAGTTACTGAGCTGGAGTAACTGTCCCCATGACTTGTCCGGACTTGTCCTACCTGCCTATCTTCTTTTCCATCTATCCGCTCCACCCTCTCCTCCTTGACCTATCACCTTCATCCCCTCCCCCACTCACCCATTGTACTCTATGCTACTTTCTCCCCACCCTCCTCTAGCTTATCTCTCCATGCTTCAGGCTCACTGCCTTTATTCCTGATGAAGGGCTTTTGCCCGAAACGTCGATTTCGCTGCTCGTTGGATGCTGCCTGAACTGCTGTGCTCTTCCAGCACCACTAATCCAGAGTCTGGTTTCCAGCATCTGCAGTCATTGTTTTTACCTCCTGAACATTATTTTCTAGTCAGGTGGTGCGCGCACGTACATCGGCAGGAAATTCAATAGAGGGTCGGACAGTGGACCAGTGACTCTCCTCAGGTAACTGGAGTAAAGTCTGGACGTGTTGTGGCAAGCAATTGTAGAGAGTGCAAATTTGCATCAGCCAATTGTGAAATGCTATTAGGTGCTTCAGCGGCTCAGGAGCATCCTGGGACATGTCCTGGACCTCCGAGTGAGTCCACTGCGAGTCTAGAGCTGGAGAGCCTATCATGATGCTTGGGTGTTGGTTATCAAATGGTTATCCTCGGGGTCGGGTGCCGCCCGGTCAGGGTGTCCTGTGTCTGATGCCCGCCCTCCTGCTACCTCCCGAGCTCCTTGACATCCGTTAGCTGGGGGGTAAAGAGGTTGCGAGGCAACAAATGCAGTGACCTCATTTACTAACAGATCCAGCTCTAGGGTCGGGAGGGGTACCTTAGGGTCTTGAGGTGTATATGGTGGCGGGACAGTGGGCGTTAGATCAGAAGATGCCGGGATGTCTGAAAGTTGATGGCGATCTTTAATTTTAGGGCGCTGGTGTCCTTTCCGGACCTCCTTAAATTTATCCAGGCACACCGTCCCCACCCGCAATGTGCGTTCTCCACTAGTCAATTTTCTCTAGTTTAAAGGAGTCCTCATATGGCCAATTCCCATGGACCAACCATAGCAATCGGTAGTAAATGGGGTTTATATATCTATTGTCCCCCGTTTTCTTCCATACAGTGTCAGCCAGTGACCCAAGTGTAACCTTGTTCTTGCAGCACACGTATTTACCATTGCGTTTCTGCATTTTCCACAAGAGTGTCAGTGGCGGCGGACCACCCGTCTCGATAGGAAAAGTCAGACTCGTCCCCGGGAGCAGTGTCGAGTTCTGCAGCTACATTTACCTGTGAGTAGTTGAACTGGAAACAAAGAACAGGCCACACCATGACGATCACAGACAGGAGTCCTCAAGCAGGTAGGACACACTGACGGTACAGAACACTGGACAAACGAACAAGATAAGCACAGGTGGCCTAGTCAATTTCCCAAGGTTTCCCTACTGTGAATTTAAGAGATTTAAAGTGGTGATCTTTCCAGTCTTCCATCTTGCCCAGCACCTGTCCTCTTTCAGGACCAGCCCGCCGACTCAGGTCAGCTTCACGCAATCTACCGAATTTTTAAAATTTACATCCAGTCTGGATCCCCCTTTATAAGCAAGAGGACCTTCCGACTAACGCCAAACTGTCGGACAATTTCCAATTTTAAAAAAAAGCTCGGACGCAGACTTTGTGAAATTGATCCGCTTGTTTATTTCCCAATATCATGGGAAGAGGTCAACAGCCGCTCAGGGACAAAATGGCCGCTCTGCATTAATAGTCATAACCTCTCCACTCAGTTCCAGGCATATGCAGTTTATAAAGGGTTGCAACTGGTTGATTGTTGATGACAGAACAATACAGGTCTAACTAATTTTTAACAATATTAAAAAGGGATAACAATACAACTGGTCTGACAATCTTGATCAGTTGAACAATCAGTTGCAACCTGTGCACCGTGACTCTTCGTCTGTGATAATCAGTATTAAGTAGTTTGGAGAAATCTTGTCTGTCGGGGTATTGTTATAGCTAGGATTCCCCATAGAGAGGAAAATCCTTGGGGCTCCGGTTAAATGGGTACGGAGGTGCAGTGTCATTGTCAGTGAGAGAATCTCATTAGTGGGTTGTTTAGTTAATGTGTTCCTTCCGATTAGAAAATGGCTTGCTCGTCGCCAATACCTGTTTATCACTGGTATTGTGGGCATGTCCCCTCTTAGCTAGCGAAAATGACTTCTGAAATCAAAATGGTTTCCCCTTCTCCCATACCTATCCTGGATAAAAGGTTGAAGAGCATGTATTATCATTGAATCATAGCAGAGGAGGTGGTTCATATCTGTACTGGCTGAAAGTGAGCTCTGCAGTATAATGCCAGTTTCCAGCTATTTGTCTTGTAACACTGAGAGTTAAAGCAGCTCCACTGTAGATTGGAGTAATATTTAAATGTGACATGTGCTTCTGCCTCGACCTCCATTTCTGGCAGTGAGTTCCAGAAGTTTCTCTCAATCCTTCCAATTACTTCAAATCTCTGCATCCTGGTGACTGGCCCCTCTGTCAATGAAATAGATGATTTTTTTCCTCGCCTTTATAATTTTATCACCACCTCTATTCCAGACCTATCATCCAAAGGCTATCCAAATTTTCTGGATTGTTAAACCTTTTCACTGCTGGTAAATTCCTGACAATTTCCACTGTGCCCTCTCTAGTGCAATCAGATCCTTCCTGTCATGCAGTAACTGAACTGTACTCAGGTGTCTCACTGTGGTCTAACCAGTGTTTTCTTCTTTAGGGATCAAGAACAACTGCTGTCTCACCTCCCATTTGATTAAGTGTAGTGAACACTGACAGTTCTATCCTGTTTGTATTTGAAAGAGACTTACAAATGATTTGAAAAAAAAGGAACCCTCTTCTACTCAGTCCCCCAAATGTTTTAGATAACAGACTGGCAAATATCAAGCTGGATGATTGGGCCTCAATATGTTTCCTTGTTGGCTTTAAATTTTGAATCTTTGGTTTGAGACACTAGACAACCAAACTCAAAAAACAGTTGCCATTTGCTGACTTTATGAACAACTCTGTAATAAAGACAACACAGAGATACCCAATCTGAGTACAGACAATACAATGGATTCAGAACTTTTATGATTCAATGATAATACATGTTCCTCAACCTTTTATCTAGGATAGGTATGGGAGAAGGGGAAACCATTTTGATTTCAGAAGCCATTTTCGCTAGCTAAGAGGGGACATGCCCACAATACCAGTGATAAACAGGTATTGGCGTTGAGCAAGCCATTTTCTAATGGGAAGAAATACATTAACTAAACAACCCGAATAATGCAGAAAAATAGTTAACTCCTCCAAAAAAAAGCTAAGACAAATGAAATAATCTATCATTAGAAATTTGGAAAGATTCAAAAGTGGAGCAAATGTTAATGGGATGTCAATTTGTGTCTTATCTTGAGGATATTAAGGTCCCAATCAAGTGTCTGAAACAAACTCAATTCCTTTGACACGTAGCCTCATATTAAACATCAGCTCACTTATTGGATTATTAACATCACAACAAACAAGCTGAAGTTGTCAGCATGAGCAAGGTTCAGTCTTGTGTGGGACTGACAGCAACCAATGCAGCAGAATCTAACATCAATCGTCACTTGTGAACTAGCTTGTGTCTCAAAATGTGTGATGAGTAATTGAATGCCTTTCGACATTGAGAACAAGTGAATGGTCTTTCCCCAGTGTGAACCCATTAACGTGTCAGAAGCTTGGAGGACTGAATGAAGTACTTTCCACACACAGCAGGTAAATGGCCTGTCCTGAGTGTGAACTTGCTGGTGTGTCACTAGGGTAGATGATAGAATGAATTCCTTCCGGCACATGGGAGCATTTGAATGACCTCTCACTTATGGTATTATAATGTTTCTCACATTCAGAACATTTGAAAGGTCTTTCATCGCAGTGAACAAGTTGGTGTTGAAGAGGTTGAATGATCGAGAGAAGCTTTTCTCCACACAATGATCAGGTGATCCGCCTTTTTCCTGTGTGAACTAGCTGGTGTCTTAGGAGTTCATTCCTGATTTTATATTCTTCTCACACCTAGAAGATCCGAAAGGTCTTTTTAACAGAGTGAACATGTAAGATGTGCAGTAAGATGTGATGACTGTGTGAATCCTTCCACAGATCGTGTGGATGAACAGCCTCTCTCCAGTGTGAATGTGTTCATGTTCAATGAAAACATATACTGTTTCAACAGTCTCCCACAGTAACAACAACTAAGTGTCTATCAGTCTAGGGCTCAATCAGATCCACAGTGTTTTAAAAACTGTCTTCATTGTCCAACTGATGAAACAACCTCTCAGTAATGTGAACTCGCTGGTGTTTCAGCAGACTGCGTGACTGAATGATTCCCTTCCCACATACACAACAGGTGAATAGCCTCCAAACAATGTAAACTTGCTGGTGTGTCACCCAGTGTGAATCCTTTCCCAGACATGGAGCAGATGAATGGCCTTTCATCTGCCCAAGCCAATGAATTTCCAGCAGGGATGGTTAACTGAATCCCTTCCCACACTCCCACATTTCCAACGCTTCTCCATAGTGAGGGTATCCTTGTATCCCTTCAGATTGGACATCAATTGAAACCTTAAACAAACACAGAACATGGGTAAACTTTTGTCCCCTCTGCTGTTAATAGGACTATTTATTTTCTATTGATTCTGTCCACATGGCTTTAAGTTGTTCCCACAGTCAGTTCACTGGAACACACTCAGGTGTGACTGTGTCTTGATGTCTTTCCTGTCATAATGATATTTGATTTTTTTCTTCCTTTGAGACAGATCAGATAATCATTTCTCCTTCCACCATCAAAGGCTGATGATATCTGTTCTTGATGAACTGAGTATCTCTATCAGATCTTGATGTGATATTTGATTTAAGTTTCCCATCTGCAAATTAACTCCCTGAAAAATGAAGTTCAGAAGGTTATCATTGACAGTACAGGACAGATATTCAGAATTTTTATTTTGTTGGAAGAAATATTGCTGCTTTCCCCAAATGCATGGCAAATTCCAACTAAAAGGAATGAGAATTGATAAGAAAAGCAAAGGGAATATTTCTAGCTGAAGCAGAAAATTATTCCTCATGTTTATATGATGTGGGGATGCTGGAGTTGGACTGTAGTACACATGGTCAAAAATCAAATGACATCAGGTTATTGTCCAACAGGTTTATTTGAAATTGCAGAAGGAGTGGAGCTCTGAAATCCTGCAAATTCAAATAAACCTGTTGGACTATAATCTGGTGTTATTTGATTTTTGACCATGTTGAGATGAAACTTTGTCATTTTAATTACTCGTTGGAATGGAAGAGACTATTCATAAAGGTGCACACTGCTTGCTCCCTTTCCAAAGCCATCTAGGCACAAGATCATAACACATAGGAGCAGAAATTAGGCCATTTGGCCCATCGAGTTTGTTCCACCATTCAATCATGGCTGATAGGTTTTTCAACCCCATTTTCTTGCTTTCTCCCTGTAACCTTTGATCCCCTTGGCAGTCAAGAACTCTGTTTTAAATATACTCAATGACCTTGCTGGCAATGAATTCCACAGATTCACCACTCTCAGGCCAAAGAAGTTTCTCTTTATCTCCATTCCAAAGGGTCTTCCCTTTACTCTAAGTCTGTGCCCTCGGAGCCTCGTCTCTCCTGCCAATGGAAATAACTTCCCAACATTCACTCTATCCAGGGCATTCAGTATTCTGTAAGTTTACATAGATAAGGGTACAGAAGAATGTCAGGTTATGACTGAATTGTGGAAAAGGACATTTAGTGGAACTTCTAGTAGCCACAATGAGAGCGCACATCAATAAAGTCTGTGACACAAACTCCCTGTTTCAGGACATAAACACAAACATATAAACCTGGAGGATAATAAGAATCAAACAGTGGCTGGATAGAGAAAGTTATAAAAGCATTATGACAAATGTTCACTAGAATTGATACACTAACTCTTTTTCTCTCTATGAATCCAGCCAGATTTACTGATTTTTCTCCAGCATTTTATAGTTTTGTTTCAGAGGTCTCCAGAAACCAGAGTTCTTTGCTTTAATTTACTTTTATTGTCAGTCGGAGTATGGAACCTCGGAAGTGTCAGATATCTGTTCTGCCTCATCAATAAGATGGACAGATTCGTGGAAAAGTTGTCTCCATTCTGAACCATGGACCGCAAGCTCCTTCATGTCATCCCAATTATTGCACCTTGCAAAGATGGAAGTTGTGAATGCCTCCTGCTGCTCCATACCCCTAATAGAAATGGCAAATATTTTGTGGGGCCTACCGCTGAGATGAAGCCTAGAGCCTTTTTGGTGTTTGGTGCAAAGGGGATAGGGAGGTTCTTATTTGAGGCTTTTGGTTTACACAAGATGACCACAAAGCCTTCCCATTCTTCCCTCTGCCCCTCTTCATTCTCACTGATTGTGGATCCAAGAAAATATCCCATCCCCATTCTTTTGCCGCATGCTCCATACAATGATCAACACTGAACTTGCATACTACAGTGGAGTCGCAGGTAGATAGGATAGTGAAGAAAGTGTTTGGTATGCTTTCCTTCATTGGTCAGAGTATTGAGTTGGAGTTGGGAGGTCATGTTGCGGCTGTACAGGACATTGGTTAGGCCACTGTTGGAATATTGCGTGCAATTCTGGTCTCCTTCCTATCGGAAAGATGTTGTGAAACTTGAAAGGGTTCAGAAAAGATTTACAAGGATGTTGCTAGGGTTGGAGGATTTGAGCGACAGGGAGAGGCTGAACAGGCTGGGGCTGTTTTCCCTGGAGCATCGGAGGCTGAGCGGTGACCTTTATAGAAGTTTACAAAATTATGAGGGGCATAGATAGGATAAATAGACAAAGTCTTTTCCCTGGGGTCAGGGAGTCTAGAACTAGAGGGCATAGGTTTAGGGTGAGATGGGAAAGATATAAAAGAGACCTAATGGGCAATGTTTTCACACAGAGGGTGGTACGTGTATGGAATGAGCTGCCAGAGGATGTGGTGGAGGCTGGTACAATTGCAACATTTAAGAGGCATTTGGATGGGTATATGAATAGGAAGGATTTGGAGGGATATGGGCCGGGTGCTGGTAGGTGGGACTAGATTGGGTTGGGATATCTGGTCGGCATGGACGGGTTGGACCAAAGGGTCTGTTTCCATGCTGTACATCTCTATGACTCTACTGTTCTATTCTGTGGATAGGGGATGCACATAACCATGACGAATGCTGGGTATTCAGTCTGCCATGCGTCTGTTTGGTGCTAGTTTTGAGTAAAGATTTGCGAGACATGCAAATTTAAAAAAGTAAATAAATTATACTGCTAACCAACTGCATGGGCAATCCAGAAGAAGCAGAACTAATGTAGAATCAAACATTTCCAACAGAACAGAATCCAAAATCTGGAATCCTTGATGAAATTACAGCTTCCCAGGGTTTGGTATGAATGAGGGAATTGCTGCAAACACACAACTCTTCAAAGAAAAACTCTCCATTGGGAATACACACATTGTGCATTCAATGATTTTAACTTTCCAAGTTGGTGGATTTGGAGCTGGGAAATGTAATGCTGTCACTAATATAAAATACCAGAATAGTCATTGTTGTTTCTTCAGTTGACAGGATGTGTAAGAATGCCCTTCTATAATCAGCAGGTGGAAATTTTCTCCCTGATGGCGCTACACATATTGATTTCAAATTGATAGAAGATAAAATATTCTTGGTGATGGAAATGCTGAAGAAACTCAACAGGTCTGGAAGTATTCATGGAGACAGAAGCAAAGTAATCATTCTGTATCTGATATAACTCTATGTATGATCTCCTGAGTTTCACCAGCATTTTCTCTTTATATTGGACTTCAGTTGGGGTTGCAAAGGTTTCATCCCACAGCCAAGATCAATAACAATGATAAACAAGTATGTACAATCTTTAATGCTAAAAACATAGGCATAGACATAGACATAGAAAAGTACAGCACAGAACAGGCTCTTAGACCCACGATGTTGTGCCGAGACTTAATCCTAATGTAAAATGTAGTAACTTAACCTATACACCCCTCAACTCTCACTGCTATCCATGTGCATGTCCAGCAGTCGCTTAAATGTCCCCATGACTTTGCTTCCACCACCTCAGCTGGCAACGCATCCATGAATTCACAACTCTCTGCATAAAGAACCTATCTCTGATGTCTCCTTTATACCTTCCTCCTAATATCTTCAAACTATGACTTCTTGTACCAGTCAATCCTGCCCTGGGGAAAAGTCTCTGGCTATTGACTCTATCTATTCCTCTCATTATTTTGTACACCTCGATCAGGTCTCCTCTCTTTCTCCTTCTCTCCAGAGAGAAAAGTCCGAGCCTATTCAACCTTTCTTCATAAGACAAGCCCTCCAGTCCAGGCAGCATCCTGGTAAATCTTCTTTGCACCCTCTCCAAAGCCTCTGTATCTTTCCTATAATAGGGCAACCAGAACTGGACACAATATTCCAAGTGTGGTCTCACCACAGACTTATGGAGCTGCAGCAAAACCTCGTGGCTCTTAAACTCGATCCCCCTGTTAATGAAAGCCAAAACACCATATGCTTTCTTAACAACCCTATCCACTTGGGTGGCAACTTTGAGGGATCTATGTACTTGCACACCCAGATCCCTCTGTTCCTCCACACTGCCAAGAATCCTGTATTTAATCCTATATGCAGCATTCGAGTTCGACCTTCCAAAATGCATCACTTCACATTTATCCAGGTTGAACACCATCTGCCATTTCTCAGCCCAGTTCTACATCCTGTCTATGTTGCACTGCAGCCTGCAGTAGCCCTCTACACTATCGACGATACCTCCAACATTTGTGTCATCTGCAAGTTTACTAACCCATGCCTCAACCTCCTCATCCAAGTCAAGTATAAAAATTACGAAGAGCAGAGGCCCAAGAACAGAGCCCTATGGGACCCCACTCTACTGTCTTCCAGGCAGAATACTTTCCATCTACAACCACTCTCTGCCTTCTGTCAGCCAGCCAATTCTGAATCCAGATAGCCAAATCTCCCTGTATCCCACATGTCTTGACTTTATGAATGAGCCTACCATGGGGAACCCTATCAAATGCCTTGCTGACGTCTATATACACCACATCCACTGCTCGGCCGTCATCGACCTATCTTGACACCTCCTCAAAAAACTCAATAAGATTTGTGAGGCATGACCTGCCCCTCACAAAGCCATGCTGACTGCCTTTAATCACACTATGCTTTTTCAAATTGTCATAAATCCTATCCCTCAGAATTCTTTCCACAACTTTGCTGACCACAGACGTGAGACTGACTGGTCCCTATTACCCTTCTTGAAAAGTGGAACAACATTCACCTCCTTCCAATCCTCCGGTACGACTTCCGTGGAGAGTGAGGAGGCAAAGATTCTCGCAAGCAACTTCGCAACTTCTTTTCTTGCTTCCCAGAGCAGCCTGGGATAAATCTGGTCCGGCCCTGGTGACTTATCAATCTTCTTTCCAAAATTTCTAGCACATCAGCTTAATCAAAGTTGATCTAGTCAAGACTGCATCCCAGCTCCTCAAAGTTTTAATTCACAACAAGTTCCCTTTCCTCGGTGAAAACCGAAGCAAAAAACTCATTTAGGGCTTCCCCTATCTGCTCAGACTCCATGCACAAGTTCCCTCCACTATCCCTGATCAGCCTTACCTTCTCCCTGATCACTCTCTTACTCTTCACGTATGAGTTAAATGCCTTTGGGTTCTCCCTAATCCTCCTTGCAAGGCCTTTTTCGTGCTCCCTCATGGCTCTCCTCAGTCCATCTCTGAGCTTCTTTCTAGCAAGCCTGTAATCCTCTAAAGGAGAAAGTGAGGACTGCAGATGCTGGAGATCAGAGCTCAAAAATGTGTTACTGGAAAAGCGCAGCAGGTCAGGCAGCATCCAAGGAGCTCCTTGGATGCTGCCTGACCTGCTGCACTTTTCCAGCAACACATTTTTCAGCTGTAATCCTGTAAAGCTGTGCTAGATCCTTGCTACCTCAACCTTATGTAAGCTGATGAGAAGCTCTTCTGTTCTTGTCATCCAAGGTTCCTTAATCTTACCTCTTCTTATCTGTCTCAGAGGAACAAATTCCTGCATCACTCACAACAACTGCTCATTAAATAGTCTCCACATGTCTGCTGTGCCCTTTCTGTGGAACAATTGCTCCCAGTTTGTACAAGTCCTGTCAGATAGCGTCATAATTTCCTTTTCCCCAATTAAATATCTTCTCTCGGTAACTGCACCTTTCACTCTCCAAAGCTATGCTAAATGTGAGGCAGTTGTGATCTCTTTCACCGAAGTGTTCTCCCACCGTGAGATCTAACACCTGTCCTGGCTCGTTGCTGAGCACCAAATCCAAAATGTCCTCTCCCCTCATCGGTCTGTCTATATACTGAGTAAGGAAACCCTCCTGAACACACCTGACAAAAATGGCTCCTTCCAAACCATCTGCACTTAGGTTTCAGTTGACATTGGGAAAGTTGAAATCACCCATAACAACAACCCTGCTACTTTGCAGTTTTCCTATGAGATCTTCAATCTCTCTCCTGCTATTAGGTGGTCTGGAGAAAACCCCAAATGTGGCAGCTGTTACCTTGCTGTTCCTAACTCCTCCCCATACTGACTCAGTAGACAAACCTTCCTCAACAACCTTCATTTCTGTAGCTGTGATGCACTCTCTGATTAGCAATGCTACACCCTCTCCTCTTTTTCCACCCTCCCTGTTCTTTTTAAATGTTCTAAACCCTGGGATATCAAGCAACCATTCCTGCCCCTGTGAAACCCACGTCTCCGTTATGGCCACAGCATCATAGCCCCAAGCTCTAAGCTGATCCATGCTCTAAGTTCGTCACTCCTATTCCAGACACTCCTTGCATTAAAGCAGACACCTTTATCCGATCCCTTTGCTTCACCATGTGAGAAACCTTCCTGACAGATTCACTACATCCTGTCACTGACCTGTCTGCAACTAACCCCCTCTCAGACATGTGGCTCCAATTCCCACCCCCTGCCTAACCAGTTTAAGCCTTCCTGAATCACACAAGCAAATTTCCCACCCAGGACATTTGTACCCCTCCAGTTCAGGTGCAACCTGTCCTTTATATATAGGTCCCACCTTCCCCAGAAGGTATCCCAACGGTCTAGGTATCTGAAGCCCTCCCTTCTGCACCAGCCTCGCAGCCACATGTTAAGCTGCATTCGCTGACTGTTCCTCATCTCACTATCCCGTGGCACCGGTAGCAAACCTGAGGTCACTACTCTACTTGTCCTGCTCTTCAGCTTCCAACCTAACTCTCTGTAGTCACTTTTCAGATCCTCAATCCTTTTCCTGGCTAGATTATTGGTGCCAATATGGACCACGATTTCTGGCTCCTCACCCTCCCCCTTCAGACTCTTGTAAACCCGATCGGCGACATCCCAGACCCTGGCACCAGGGAGGCAACAGAACTTCTGGGAGTCCCGTTCCTGACCACAAATCTCCTGTCAATCCATCTAACTATTGAGTCCCCTACCATTAGCACTTTTCTATTCCCCCCCCCCCCTTCCCTTCTGAGCCACAGTGCCAGAAATGTGACAACTATGGCTTTCCCCTGGTAGGCTGCCTCTGCAGCAATATCCAAAATGGTATACTTATTGCTGAGGGGAACGAACACAGGGGAGCCCTGCTCTGACTGTCAGTTCCCTTTCGTTCTGACAGTAACCCAGCTGTCCTTATCCTGTGTCTGGGAAGTGACCACCTCCCTGTACATCCTCTCAATTTCCCCCTCAGCCTCCCGGATGATCCGTAGTTCATCCAACTTCAGCTCCAGTTCCCTAACTCCGTTTTCGAGAAGCTGGAGTTGGTGCACTTCCTGCAGATGTAACATGCAACTGCCCTGACATCCATATCACACTACTCTGAAAGTCCACACAGAAATAAACAAAGGAAGAGAAGGAAAAAAAAAGAAACCTCACCCACTTAAAAACTCCCAGAAGTCCTTCGCTCCTCCCTTGCACCTCTCGGTGAGCATTTCCTCAATGCTTCACATGCGTGATAGGATAGGGAGTTGCTTGTAAAGCAAGCTAGATCATAAGCTTCCTAAACAGTGGTTTTGAGAATAAGAGCAGGGAGACTTAACTGAGCATTTAGAAACATCTGCTTAGGCCAAAACTCGATTGTGTTCACTTCCGGCCACAATAACCAAGAAGAATGTGAAGATTCTTGTGAAGGGACAGAGAAGATTTATCAGTATGGATTCCATAAAGAACATCAAAGAGAGTTTTCATTGATGTGTATAACATTTATCATATGTTGAAATAAAATAGAAAAAAGTGTTTACATTCACTCATTGAATAAGAGCTAAGGGCATTGCCACTGAACCACAAAAGCTAACTTTTCACTACCTTTTTTTCTTAGCAATCTGTTCACATATGTTATTACACACCTCTGGAGCAGGGTGGAGATTGAACTCAGAGTTCCTTCCAACACTTAACTAAAATTAAAGAATAGAAATTTAGAGTAGGTGATTCTTAGTACTGTGGAATATTCTTTGCTCTTTTATTCTCCCAAGCTGCATTTTCTTGCTTCATACCTCTACCCAAAATGGTGACCATTAATTTCTCCCTTTTTAAAATGAGCTTGTATTTTCACGTGTGTGTGTTTTATTTCAACCTTTGGGTCTCTTGCCCAATTTTTGACTTGTGTTGAAATTGTAAAACACACAACCTGAGCTACAGTATTGTTTTTAATCCTGGGACCCACTTTAAGGTATTGGATTGAACGCAGATTTTTAATTGCATCACTCATGTCATCTGCCAGTGGTTGAAGCAGCATTTATTGCTCATCCCTAGTTGCTCTGCTGATGGTGATGTTGAAGTACCTTCTCCATACTGACCTGTTATGAAGGAGTAGAAGTGTACTATACCTTTAAGAGAGTGAAGGACTTGGCGAGCACACTGAGTACAATGTAACATTTGGTTCAGAACAGATAGCACTGGCTGAGTTGCTTTGAGACAAAAACAAACTGAAATTTGGTCAATCAGTTAAATTATACACTGAAAAATACCAAATTTCAATTAAGTTTGAATTGAGTATATTGACAAGCTTAAAAGCCAATGACACAATCTGATGCTTTGGGAGTATAAGACCACAGAAAATTGAACAGTTGAGAGGAGAACTACCAAACTACCAGCATGTAAAAACTGCTTGAAAAAATAGATCGCTTCAAGGTACCTTTATCGATCAGTGAACTTTTAAAGCAGAATCCCCAACAAGAAGAAACGACCAGGATACAGAGAAGAACCAAAAGCTGCCTGGTTTTGAGATAAGTTTTGTTTTGTAAATCTTAATCGGGGGTTTTATCGGACTAGTATTGTAGAAGGGGAAGATAAAAGCTAGGTTAGAGGAAGGAATTATAAATAGTTGTTAATTATTCTTTGATATACTTTAAGAATTAAAGTTGTTAATTTTTACTTTAAACAGTTCTTTGCCTCTTGAATTTTTTCGATTACTGTACGGGATAAATTGTTTCTTCGTTGCTGCTTTAAATTAAGCAGGCGTGTTCACCCCATGTCGTAATGGACCCAATATCCTAAAAAAGTCTAGTGTCATTTATCAGCATTTGACTCATATTCCTGGGAACTCTCGGCAGACAGCACACCACCCACTGCTATCTCACCACGGAGATTTGCACACCATTGACGGATGTAGAGCGGCTGCTCTTCTGGCTGGTGCTGGAGTACAAGTCAGCCCCAAGCAGCTCACCTTTCACTGGTGTGACCAGGTGAGCATAGCTCACCCTTCCTGACCACGGCCTCTGAGTAGAGGGCCGGGCCACAGCATTGCTGCTGGTGTGGACTCGGCCATTCACCGGAGTCCGGTCCAGTTTTGGACCCCATACCTGAGGAACGATGTGTTGGCCTTGGAGGTGGCACAGAGGAGGTTTACAAGATCTTTCAAGGGATCTTTGTTTTCATCTAGGTTGAGAATGGAGTACAAGAGACAAGATGTCATGTTGCAGCTTTATAACACTTTGGTTAGACCACAATTAAGAGTATTGCATTCAATTCTGGTCACCACATTACGGGAAGGATGTGGAGGTTTTGGAGAGGGTGCAGAAGAGGTTTAGCAGGATGTTGCCAGGTTTCGAGGTATGAGCTATAAAGCGAGGCTAGAAAACCCCGGGTTATTTTCTCTGGAGCGTTGGAGGCTGAGGGGAGACTTGATGGAAGTCTATAAAATTATGACAAGCATATAATCTTTTTTCCAGAGTTGATAAGAATAATGCAAGGACGATACTGTTGGCTGCTGTGGGCAGGGACAAAAAAAAACTGCAGATACCGGAATCCAAAATTGACAGGCAGGGGTCTGGAATAACACAGCAAGCCTGGCAGCATGAGGACGTGGAGAAGTTGACGTTTCGGTTGTAACCCTTCTCGAGGGCGAGGGCTGGATGCTTTGGGCAGTGTTGGGACCGGGCAGGGAGAGCAGCCGCCGGCCTGCACCTTCACCGCTGCAAGCGGCGACCACTGGAGACTTCGAACCTTTGGGGGGCGGCGGACTGTCCCCGGTTTTTGGCCTGAAGAAGAAGTCGGTCAGTCCGACCTGCGCCAAGATCCCAGTTTGGAATATGCTGTCAAAGGAGCTCGGATTTTTTTTTAGGTGATTAATGATTAATGCACTTTATTACAACTTAAGTGTTAAAACAATGCTTCTACTTCTGTTCATTAATCAGCTCGGTGATACAAGTCCAACATTATTACAGGGAAATGATGAGCCATTATGATCAATGAATTCAACATAATGAACTGCAGACAGCAGTGTTTGCATTTTTCAATTTCCAAGCCATCCTTGAATATAAGCATGTATAGAGTAATACCATCTTCACGATAGTTTAACAATCCGGTCATGTCATCACTGTTCACGCTTTCACCTAGAAAAAGCTGATAGTCTACAAAATCGTTTAGAATCTGAAATAACTTTCTGGGCGTTTTCTGTAGAAGTCTTCATTTCATCTGGATTTCCCTCCTGTTCTCTGTTTCTCAGTTGTTTAGTTCGGATCTATTGTAGTGCATTGATCCCTTAAGTGACTATGATTTCTAAATTATACAGTTTAAAGACCAGCTGAGTTCAAAACAGAGTCATGCTGATAGGTTTGAGGGTTGCTCACTTCGGAAAACATGTGGTTTTAAATAAACCTGATGACTGTCAGCTGGGGTCATGTGACTTATGACAGAAAGGCAGAGGGGCGGGTCTGTCCTGCAACTAACTATTGGGAGTGAATTTGGGGGATTGGGGTCACTATAACACGTGACCACCCCCTGGAGTGGACAGACTGGGTAAGTACAGACGATGCAGGGTCGAACAGTTGAGTGATTGATTGATTTATTATTGACTGACAGGTTTTATAAATATCCTGTTTCAGTTAGATCTCAAAATGTGAATATTCGGTTCTTCAAAAACGCATCTCATTGGGGATCACCGGATTCGAATATCATTGACTTTTTCTTTGCAGAAGATTCTGGTTTGTTTCTCCGTTTCTCTGCAAAAAACGAATTTATTTACACGTAGCTATCGAGAATGCAAAATCGTGACGGGATTAGAAAACAAGACTGTGAATTTACAAATTGAGGAATGACTGAACTAGGAATCTTTGTAGAGCATTATTCGAATGATCCCATGCATGTAGTATATATGGAGGCACCTTTTTGTGTTGAAGTGATAGTGTCCCTACCCCTAGAGGCCTAAGTTCAAGTCCCACCTGCTCCAGATATGTGTGTTAATAGCTCTGAACAAGTCAAATAAAAATACTTTTTTGTTATAACCTGAAGACTGGATAGGAAGCGTCAGTATTGCCCCACTTACAGCAATAGAGGGAAGAATGAGATTTTTGGAAATGATATGGAGGTGCTGGTCTTGGACTGGGGTGGACCAATTTTAAAAAATCACACTACACCAGGTTATAGTCCAACAGGTTTATTTGGATGTACTAGCTTTTGGAGTGTTGTTCCTTCGTCAGGTATATATTCTGAAATAGCTGAATCAAGCCAGAGGTCATCTTGTATTATCACTGGGCTAGTAATCCAGTGAGTCAGGTAATGTGGCTCTGACATCCATTATTATGATGTGCTGGACTTCAGTAAGGCACTCAACAAGGTTCCTCATGGGATTCTGGTTAGTAAGGTTAGATCTCTTGGAATACATGGAGAAATAGATGTTTGGATACAGAACTGGCTTGAAGGTAGAAGAGAGAGGGTGAGGGTGGAGGGTTGCTTTTCAGACCGGAGGTCTGTGACCAGTGGTGTGCCACAAGGATCGGTGCTGGGTCCACGACTTTTTGTCATTTATGTAAATGATTTGGATGCGAACGTAGGAGGTATAATCAATAAGTTTGCAGATGACACCAAAATTGGAGGTGTGGTGGACAGCGGATTAGGTTACATCAGAGTACAATGGGATCTGGACTAGATGGGCCAATAGGATGAGGATTGGCAGATGGAGTTTAACTTAGATAAATGGGAGGTGCTGCATTTAGCAAAAGCAAATCAGAGCAGGAATTATACACTTCATGGATAGATCCTGGGGAGTGTTGCTTAACAAGGAGACCTTGGAGTGCAGATTCATAGTTGTGAAACGTGAAAGAGTTTAGAAAAGATTTACAAGGATGTTGCCAGGGTTGGGGGATTTGAGCTATAGGGAGAGGCTGAAGAAGTTAGGGTGGTTTTCCCTCTAGCGTCGGAGGCAGAGGGGTGATCTTATTAGATTCCCAACAGATTAGATTCCCCACAGCTTGGAAACAGGCCATTTGGCCCGACCAGTCCACACTAATCCTCTGAAGAGTAACCCACCCAAACCTATTCTCCTACATTTACTCCTAACTAATGGACCTAACACTATGGACAATTTAGCATAGCCAATTCACCTGACATGGGGAGAATGTGCAAACTCTACACAGACAGTGGCCCGAGGTGGGACTTGAACCTGGGTCCTGCTGTGCAGTTTATAAAATCATGAGGGGCATGGATAGGATAAATAGACAAAGTATTTTCCCTAGGGTGTGGGAGTCCATATCTAGAGGGCATAGGTTTAGGGTGAGAGGGGAAGATATGAAAGTGACCTAAGGGGCAATGTTCTCACGCAGAGGGTGGTGTGTGTATGGGATGATGAAATGGTGGAGGCTGGTACAATCAGAGCATTTAAAAGGCTCTGAATGGGTATTTGAATAGGAAGGGTTCAGAGGGATATGGGCCAAGTGCTGGTAAATGGGACTAGATTAGGTTAGGATATTTGGTCAGCATGGATAAGTTGGACCAGTGGGTCTGTTTCCATGCTGTACATCTCTATGGCTCTGTGGACAGACAACTCAAGCCTCCCAGATTGCATTGATCTGCTACAATTCACAATTCACCTACCGTCACAGTAGGTCCACTGCAGACGTCATCTCACTGGCCCCACGCTCATCCCTGGAACATGTAGTTCTCCTTGTTACCCACATCAGAGTCCTACTTATTGACTTTAGCTCTACCTTCAACAACCTAATACCAACAAAACCCATTTCCAAACTCCGAGACCTAGGAGTCTACTCCCCCATCTGCAACAGGATCCTCGATTTCTTGACCCACAGACTGCAATCAGTAAGGATAAGTGACAACACCTCCATACTAATCCTCAACACCAGTGCTCTGCAGGGCTGCATACTGACCCCTTTACTTTACTCCTTATACACACAGCTGTGTGGCCAAATTTAGCTCTAATTCCACTTACAAATTTGTTGGTGACACCACCTTGGTGGGATGGATCTCAAACAATGAGACAGTACAGGAAGGAGTTAGATAGCTGTAAGAACAACAATCTTTCCTTCTATCAACAAATCGAAACAGCTAGTCATTAATTCAGGAAGTGGAATGGAGGACGCATTCCTGTCTGTATCAATGGTGCTGATGTGAAAGTGCAGGTAGAAAAGTTTAAAAACATGTACCAATACATTTAAGAACAGCTTCTTCCCCACTGATATCAGACTATCATTGGGGAACTCATATGTTTGAGTTGATCTTTCTCTGCATCTTTTCTATAGCTGTAACACTTCTGCATTCTGTTGTCACGTATATGTACTTATGTAAGATATGATTTGACTGTTTCACACACAATACTTTTCACTATATCTCAATACATGTGACAATAATAAATCAAATCAAGGACTTGCCATAAGTGCAGGAGGGTATTCCAGGAGCAACATTGAGCATACCTAAAAATGAGGTGTCAGTCTATTTAAGTGACAAAGCCAGGTATTAACATGCCAAACAGCATTAGCAGCAACACATTGATTCAGCTAAGCTGTCCCACAACCAACAAAAGAGATCTGAGCTCTTCAGACCAGTCACATCTAGTCGTGAATGGTGGTGGACAATTTAAACAACTCGGTTCAGGCTCCACAAATATCCCCATCCTGAATGTTGAAGCTACCCAGCAAAACAGTGCAAGAGATAAGGCTGAAGCACTGATGGAGCATGGATTTGTATGACTTCAAGGTTATACAGCAGTTAAATGTAGGAGGCGAGCCAAGAGCGTGTTATGATTATTAAGTCTAGCAGTAACAAAGGAATGGATGAGAGTTTCAGCAGCAGATAAGCTGAGACTAAAGTTGTGTTGGGTGAAGTTACTGAGGTGCAAATAGTCTTCATAGTGATGGAGTTATGTGGTTGGATGCTTGTCTTTGAACTGTTTGCTAGTATGATTCTGCCTTGACATTTACCAGAGAGAGGTGGGGGGGGGTTGGGGCAGTGGCAGTTTCCCAGACCAGGGCCCTGTCTATGTTGAATGGCAGTGCCCCAGTTGGCCATTGTGATGATCCAGCGGCTTCCGTGGTTACTTTTTCTAACTGACAGTAAAACACTTTTCAAGATTCATTCAGCTCAATTTCACAACTTGCCTTTGTGTTTTTGTAGGTTCTGACTCATTCCCTTTTTTCTGTTTGATATCAATTGCGCAGGAATTTAGAATGGGTGAATAGTAGGTGATGAGTAAATGATCCTCCATGGATGAGGGTGAATATGGGTAGGCAGAATGGTGGGGTGAGCGATGGAGCATGATTTCTAGTTTATTGCTCCACTTAATTTTTGGTCACAGCGCTGAAACCCAAAGCAGGCTGTCAGCCCCAGGCCACCTCGGGAACTGGTGATCTCTTCCAGTGTTCTTGGGCCATTTGTCCAATTTCCAGTTGATCTCACTGCCTTTGGACTGACACTGGAGAGTATGAATGGACAAAATTGAAGGGCAGATTCAGAGTGCCACGAATTCTCCCTGTATTGTTGGTTTGGCACTAAGAATCTGGGCCTTGGACGTTACGTTTTTACTGATGTAATGATGCCGGTTGTTGGGTTGGAGTTTAATTTTCTGGATATGCAGATGTCTAAAATCTCCAGTCGTGAAATGTTGTTGAGCCTGCTTTTAATTCTCCCATCACTCAGTATGCATTGACTTAATCAGGACTGCAACAACATAGTTCATTCAACACATTCTTAGATGCTTCAGAAGGTGCACTCATAAATATGCAAGAAATACAAATCTATAAGAAGGAAACATTATTCAATTTGCAAGACCATCAGTTCCAAAATGTCTGTGTTTTTAATGTCGTGTCCAAAAGTGCAAAACTGGGGTTCAGTCTGGAATTGTTTTGTGGGTGTGGTTAAGTAGACAGTTTCTTCCGATTACAATTCCCTTCAATGTCATCTGGGAAATATTGCTGAAATATACATTCTATTTCACTTGTTTGGTGAAAGGATGTTGATTGTTTGTATGAAGCTGTTGTACAGATTTCCTGCTACTGTTTACAGACAAGAGGCTTCATCATCATTGCTTGGAGTTCGAGGTTTAGATTTCAACTGTCAATGTTGTTTGACATATTGCTGTCCACTTAACCACTAACTATTTCAAAATTGTTGAAGGGAATTGAGGTCAACTCTTGGAGTCATGTGAAAGAAGTCTGCTTTTTGGTTGGGGTCATGGTGGGAATGGAGTCATTAAGATTTTCTTACAGTAGCAAGCAAACTTGCTATTTTCCATGGTGACAATCTATCTGTGGCAGTTCATAAAAAATGCTTTTGGAGGGCGGTCAGTCGATGTGCATCCAGGGCGAATTTCTGCCTTCAGACCTTGGAGTGATACCTTTACGTTGAGCCTCCTAGGTGGTGCGCCCTGGTGATTGTGTTTTCTTTGCCAGGTGCTTAACCTCAACTATGACACGCAGCTCCTGTTTATTGGGTGTGTCAGTTTGGAGGTCACCCTCAGGATGCTTGCCTGTCTTTTACGAGAGCCTGATCATTGACTGGAACATGGTTAGTAGCAGCTGTCGTCAGAGCTGTTGCTCAGAAATCTGCACGTCTGTACTCATGGGTTCGAGTAGTTGTTGGAGGAGAGAGCTGTGGCAGCGTGGGTGACCAGGGTTAGGGATGTGCTGGGTGGCAGGGGTCTGGGTTGGATGTTGCCACAGGGTATAGTGAGCAAGGAGTGGTAGATGTTTGGTTCTTGGCCACTGCCATTTGACACCTTAAAATGGCAATGCTTGGATCTGACACAGTGCACCAGTTGGAGGGTGCTCAGATGTGCGGTGGAATCCCATCTCTGCATACCCCTGCCTGCTCGGAATTTCACACTGGCCCCAAGGTTTAGTTTTAGTTTTGTCCTCTTCAGGAATGTAAAATGACAGGCCTTCTATTGATTGTTGCTGTACACAGTCCACCTCTTCTCCCTTATTCACTACCCGGACTCACTTTGGCATGCCCATTTGCCACCGGGTGGTGGCGAGGGCTATCTGGGAGTCCTCCTCCTATTTCTCTGACCTGGGGTGGAGGGTGTTGCACACAGCAGTCCCCTGCAACTTGCAGCCCAACTGCTTGTTCTGTGGAGTCCGTGGACCTTTTTTAATATTGGGTGTGGCTGTTTGCACTCCCTTTTTAGTTTTCTGAAAATCCTTCTCTTCTGTTTTTGGTCGCGCTTCAGCCCCATGTTCCTGATCTTTGGGCATCTGGTACAGAGTAGGGGAGGGCAGGTCAGAGGACCTCCTCCTGGGCTTGACCAACTGGCCATAAGCAGGTCCAGGCAGTGGACCATGGAGGGGGTCGTTATGGCTTATTGCCTGCCCCTCTTTGGTGGTTATGTCCATGTCTAGGTATCCTTGGAGCAGGAGCACGCGGTGTCTACCAACATCCTTGAGATTTTCAGGGAGAGGGGAAAACTGCAGGGTGCAGAGTGTTTAATTTGCTCCCTAACTCAATTTTGATTTCGTCCCTGCCCTCCGCTTTCACTCTTTGATCACGCAGCATTGTCCTTTGATGAGAAGGGCACTGCTTGTCACTGCCCACTTGGGTGTTTCCTTCCTTTCTGGTGGTGGAAAATGAATTAAGATTTATACACTTATTCTTTTTAAATGTGTCTCATGCCTGCACACACATGACATGGGTACTGGGGTAAAGAAATAAGCACTACCACTTTCACTGCTGCACTGGGTTCAAGGACTCCTCTTACCTCATTGTCCACCTGAGAGATCACACTGGTGGAAGCAGCCATTCAAACTGCTCAGTGTGTGGGGATTTTTAAAAAACTCTGACAGATTTTTGTTTTATTCACTTGTAAGACCTGGGCAGCGCTGGCTGGCCAGCATTGATAGCCCATCCCTATTTGCCCTTGAGGAGAGGGTGGTGAGCTACCTTCTTTGAATGGCTGCAGTCCACTTGCAGTCGGTTGACCCACAATGCCGGATGGGAGGGAATTCCAGGATTTTGACCCAACGACTGTGAAGGAACAACAGTATATTTCCAAGTCAGGGTGGTGAGTGGCTTGGAGGGGAATTTGCAGGTGCTGGTGTTCCCAAGTACTGTTGCTCTTGTCTTCTAGATGGAAGTGGCCATGGGTTTGGAAGGTGCTGTCTAAGAATCTTTGGTGAATTTCTGTAGTGTGTCTTGTAGATTGTACACACTGCTGCTATTGAGTGCCAGTGGTGGAGGGATTGAATGTTTGTGGATGTGGCGCCAATCAAGCAGGTTGCTTTGGCCTGGGTGGTGTCGAGCTGCTTGGGTGTTGGAGCTGCACCCATCCAGACAAGTGGGGAGTATTCCATCACACTCCTGACTTGTGCCTTGTAGATGGTGGATAGACTTTGGGGTGTCAGGAGGTGAGTTACTCACCACAGTGTCCCTTGTTTCTGACTTGCTCTTGTAGCCACTGTGTTTATATGGTGAGCACAGTTGAGTTTCTGGTCAATGGTAACCCCAAAGATGTTGATAGTGGAGGATTCAGTGATGATAATACCGATGAATGTCAAGGAGCAGTGGTTAGTGTCTCTTATTGGTGATGGTCATTGTGTAGCTCAAATGTTACTTGCCACTTGTTGGCCCAAGACTGGATGTTGTCCAGATCTTGTTGCATTTGAGCATGGACTGCTTCGGTATCTGAGGAGCTGCGAATAGTGCTGAACACCGGGCATTCTTACTTCTGATCTTATGACAGAGGGAAGGTTGTTGATGATGCAGCTGAAGATTGTTGGGGCTAGGACACCACCCTGAGGGACTCCTGCAGAGATGACCTGGAACTGAGATGACTGACAGTCAAATCATCTTCCTTTGAGCTGGGTCTGACTCTAACCAGCAGAGTGTTTGCCCCCTGATACTTATTGATTTCAATTTTGCCAGGGCTCCTTGATACCATACTCTGTCAAATGCGGACTTGATGTCAAGGGCGGTCACACCCGCCTCACCTCTGGAATTCAGATCTTTTGTCCATGTTTAAACTAAGGCTGTAATGAGATCAGGAGCTGAGTGACCCTGGTGAACCCAAACTGTGCATTGCTGAGCAGGTGCTGCTTGATAGTACTGTTGATGACCTCTTCCATCACTTAACTGATGATCAAGAGTAGACTAATTGGGTGGTAATTGGCTGGGTTGGATTTGTCTTGCTTTTTATATACAGGACGTAGCTGGGCAATTTTCCACATTGTCAGGTGGATGCCAGTGTTGTAATTGTACTGGAAGAGCTTGACTAAGGGAGCAGCAAGTTCTGGAGCACACGTCTTCAGTACTACTGCCGGAATGCTATCGGGGGCCCATGCTTTTGCATATACAGTGCGTTCAACCATGTCTTAATATTGTGTGGAGTGAATCAAATTGGCTGGAGACTGGTATTTGTGATGCTGGGGACAACTGGAGGAGCCCGAGATAGATCATCCACTCTGCACTTCTGACTGAAGATTGTTGGGAATGCATCAGCCTTATCTTTTGCAATGATGTGCTGGGCTCCTCCATCATTGAAGATGGGGATATTTGTGGAGCTGCTTCCTCCAGTGTGTTGTTTCATTATCCACCACCATTCATGACTGGATGTGGAAGGACTACAGAACTTAAATCTGATCCATTGGTTGTGGGATTGCTTACCTCTGTCTATCACTTGCTGTTTATGCCATTTAGCAAGTAAGTAGTCCTGTTTGGTAGCTTTATCAGGTTGACCCCTCATTTTTAGGTATGCCTGATGCTGCTCCTACACTCTCCATCGAACCAGGGTTAATCACCAGACTTGATGGTAATGTTTGAGTTGGGGATATGCCAGGCCATGAGATTTTGCTGGACTATTGTTCTGCTGTTGATGGCCCACAGCACCTCATGGATGCCCATTTTTGAGCTGCTAGATCGGTTCGAAGTCTGTCCCATTTAGCATAGTGATAATGCCACAGAACACAATGGACCACAACACAGTGTTGTGGTCGTTTCTGCCTATACTGTCATGGACTGATGCTTCTGTAGCTGGCAGATTAGTAAGATGAGTCAAGTTTGTTTGTTCCTCTTGTTGATTCCTTCACCACCTGCCGCAGACCCAGACTAGCAGTTATATCCTTTAGGACTCGACCATTGATCAGTAATGCTGCTGCCGAGCCACTCTGACATTGAAATCCTCCACCCAGTGTACATTTTGCACCCTTGCCACCCTCAGAGCTTCCTTCAAGTGTTGTTCAACATCAAGGAGTACTGATTCATCAGCTGATGGAGAATGGTACTTGCTAGCCAATAAGAGGTTTCCTTGACCATGTTTAACCTGAAGCCATGAGACTTCATGGGGCCCGAAGTCCATGTCAAGGACTTCCAGGTCAACTCCATCCCGACTGTATAAGCACTGTACTACCACCTCTGCTGTGTCTGTCCTGCCAGTGGTGTGTCTGGAGTACTATCTGTAAGGTATAATTCTGCAAGAATGACTGTCGGGCTGTTGCTTGATTAGGCTGTGAGGCAGCTCTCCCAATTTCAGCACTATCCCCCAGACGTTGGTAACGTGGACTTTGCATGGTCGACAGGGCTGTTTGTGTTCATGCTGTTGTCTTTTCCAGTTCCAAGATTGATACCAGGTGGTCTATCCAGTTTCATTTCTTGTGACTTTCTAGCAATTGATAGAATGGAGTGGCTTACTAGACCATTTCAGAGGGCAGTTGAGAGTCAACTACGTTGCTGTGACTCTGGAGTTACATATAGGCCAGACCAGGTAAAGGACATTAATGAACTAGATAGGTTTTTCTGACAATTGACAATGGTTTTATGGTAATCAGTTGACTCTTAATTCCAGAATTTTTTTAAATTGAACTCAAATTCCACCATCTGCCATGGTCGAAATTCGAATCCAGGTATTCTGGGTTTCTGGATTAATAGTTGAGCAATAATACCACTAAGCCATCACCTCCCTAATGTTTAATTTCAGTTTCCTGACTGCAAATCTGCCTCTTCCAATATCCTGTAAAATAGAACAGAAGGTAGTCAGACAGACCCCACAAAAACATAATGGCAGGTTGTACAGCTGAGCTGAAAGAATTGAGCAATTTGTGGAGCTGAAGCTTAGATAATGACAGCAGCTGGATTGTAATAAAACCCAGCTAGTTCATGAATGAAGATACCACATGATCTGGACCTGCACAAGACACAGGCATCAATGGAAAAACAGAGTGGGGGTGATGTAAGAGATGCAAGGGAGAGACAGTGTTTATGTTAACCAGATCTTTGGTAATATTTCCCAAACACCAACCTCAGCCAACTGGAAGGGCCACGTGAACACCTTCCCTCCCAGTCATTTCCTGTCCTGACTTGTCTGGTATCCAGTACTGGGTGAGCAGAAATTTCCTCCAATTAAATATCTGGAAGCCCGAAATCATTATCTCCAATCTCCATTACAATGTCCACTCCCTTACCACCAACTCCATCTGTCTCACTGATAATTATCCAAGGTTCTGAAAAGTCTTGGTCAACCATGAGGAAATATTTCACCCATCATCACCAAGATCTCCTATTTCCACCTCAGTAACATCACCCAACTCTGCTGCAGTCTCAGCTCATCTGCTGCTGAAATGCTCATCCGTTGATTTGTTACCTCTGGACTTCACTATTGTAACACATTTCTGGTCAGCCTCCTAATTCAACCTCCTTATAAACTTGAGGTCATCCAAAGCACTGCTGTCTTTCTGCAATCTTACATCAAGCCTTGTCCACCCATAGGAGAAAGTGAGGATTTCAGATGCTGAAGATCAGAGTCGGAAAGTATGGCACTGGAAAAGCACAGAAGGTCAGGCAGCATCCGAGGAGCAGGAGAATTGATGTTTTGGATGTAAGCCCTTCATCAGGAATTGTTCACCTGTTGGCATTCTATAATTCAAATGGTATGGTAATAAATCTGGTGAAATTAAACACAAAAGTAAAAACTGAGATTTCCTAAATTGGAAAAAGAAATTTGCAGAAATGATGGAGAAAGTGTAGAGTAATCAAACCATAAACAGATGGAAGATTCTAGTCTTATTATTTACCAACTTTGAGAGAGAGAATCAGCAACTTTCACGCCTTATTGAGAAATAGAAATTGAACAGATCGTCTCTCCTCTACTGTATCTTACACTGATCCATTAATCAGAGTAAACAAGCCCTGTTTGTCCACAGTCACTTACATGGGGTCAGGTGCTGGATGGAATCTCGCTGCCCTGAACTTGATCCCTGGTGTCTCCAGTCCCGACTGCCCCCTTACAACAATATCCGCTCACGTTTATACCCTGCAGTGACCAGCTCTATCTCTTGATTATTCTTTGTGTTCTGTGCTGGGTGTTGGCAGGAAGTAAAGACAGCTGGAATTTCTCCTATCTGTGATTCACAAACCCACATTCCATGGTTCACAGCAGTAATCTTTCTTAAGTCATTTTCTCATTTGCCCTACATTCTCCTGTCTGCTCTTAATTATGTTGTTTTTGATAATTTCACAATAATAGATATAAAATTCACACGTTAGAATCTAATCAGTTTTCTCACTGGTTGAAGTTTGTATTGTGTTTAGTAACAGGAAAAGCATATTCTTTTTCCCAATCTGAGTCAAATTTATAATGAAGTAATTCTGTGCAATGGAATTGTTTTACTGTTGCCATGGTGACTTGGGTGCAGGGAAGTGCTGTTTGAGTTTCTAACTCAAACTAAACTTTCCTGTACCATAATACGTGTTGAGTCAGATATCTTATCTCAGTATCTCCCAGCCATGTAACAAAAGATTCAGATACACCCATCTTTTGTAAACAAAAACAGACATTGCTGGAGAAAATCCAGTGGAATGAACTGAAAATCTTAACTCCGTTTTCTCTCTGCAGATGTTGCTGGACAGGCTGAGTTTCACTAGCAAGTGCTTGCTGCAGTGTTCCAGTGAAACTCAGGGCAAGCTGGAAGAACAACACCTCATATTCCACTTTGGGACCCTGTAGCTCTTGAGACTCTATGTCAAGTTCAATAATTTGAGGGCCTGAACTCTCCCATGTCTATCCTCCTTTAACCCACTCACCAGGCATTGTTATCAGATAGTTTGCCATTACACACTACCCAATCTTAGTCACTAACAGTCTCAATTATCAGCTATCCATCCTCTCAGCAAGATCGTTACCAAGTTGCTTGTCTATCCAGCTGTTTTTAGCTCTGTTTGGGCTCTATCATTTACTCTTCACCACTGCCCCCCAACCACCACACCTCCTCCTCCCCGCCCCCCCCCGTGATCTGCATATAAACCAAAGCTTTCCTAGTTACTATCAGTTCTGAGCAAGGGTGACCGAACTTGACACGTTATCTCTGATTTTTCTTCACAGATGCTGCCAGACCTGCTGAGGTTTTCCAGCAACTTCTGTTTTTGATCCTTCTGTTTTTTTGTATCAGATTTCTAGCATTTATGTCTCCTTCATACTTCCTTGTTCTACTGTCGGTTTGAAGGAGAAGTGTCATACAACTGATGTGATGTGTTGAACAAACCTAGATTGCTGTTAAGTCTTTAATCGCTTAGAATGGGTTACAGGTTTCGATTCATTAATATGTAATCCCAGAACTTCTTTCAAGTCACATTCCTGAGATAATTTAAGGCTTCAATTTAAAAAAAAGTGTGACATCTCGGCTCAGACAATGCATTAAAGGTATGAGGTTAGAGTTTAGAACATAGAACAATACAGCACAGAACAGGCCCTTCGGCCCACGATGTTGTGCCGAACTTCTAACCCAGATTAAGCACCCATCCGTGTACCTATCCAAATGCCGCTTAAAGGTCGCCAATGATTCTGACTCTACCACTCCCACGGGCAGCGCATTCCATGCCCCCACCACTCTCTGGGGAAAGAACCCACCCCTGACATCTCCCCTATACCTTCCACCCTTCACCTTAAATTTATGTCCCCTTGTAACACTCTGTTGTACCCGGGGAAAAAGTTTCTGACTGTCTACTCTATCTATTCCTCTGATCATCTTATAAACCTCTATCAAGTCACCCCTCATCCTTCGCCTTTCCAACGAGAAAAGGCCGAGAACTCTCAACCTCTCCTCGTATGACCTATTCTCCATTCCAGGCAACATCCTGGTAAATCTTCTCTGCACCCTCTCCAAAGCTTCGACATCTTTCCTAAAGTGAGGCGACCAGAACTGCACACAGTACTCCAACTGTGGCCTAACCAAAGTCCTGTACAGCTGCAACATCACTTCACGACTCTTGAATTCAATCCCTCTGCTAATGAACGATAATACTCCATAGGCCTCCTTACAAACTCTATCCACCTGAGTGGCAACCTTCAAAGATCTATGTACATAGACCCCAAGATCCCTCTGTTCCTCCACCTGACTAAGAACCCTACCATTAACCCTGTATTCCGCATTCTTATTTGTTCTTCCAAAATGGACAACCTCACACTTGGCAGGGTTGAACTCCATCTGCCACTCCTCAGCCCAGCTCTGCATCATATCTAAGTCCCTCTGCAGCCGACAACAGCCCTCCTCACTGTCCACAACTCCACCTATCTTCGTATCATCTGCAAATTTACTGACCCACCCTTCGACTCCCTCATCTAAGTCATTCATAAAAATTACAAACAGCAGAGGACCCAGAACTGATCCCTGCGGAACTCCACTTGTCACTGGGCTCCAGGCTGAATATTTACCATCTACCACCACTCTCTGCCTTCGACCGGTTAGCCAGTTTTCTATCCAATTGGCCAAATTTCCCTCTATCCCATGCCTCCTGACTTTCCGCATAAGCCTACCATGGGGAACCTTATCAAATGCCTTACTAAAATCCATGTACACTACATCCACTGCTCTACCCTCATCCACATGCTTAGTCACCTCCTCGAAGAATTCAATAAGACTTGTAAGGCAAGACCTACCCTTCACAAATCCGTGCTGGCTGTCCCTAATCAAGCAGTGTCTTTCCAGATACTCGTAAATCCTATCCCTCAGTACCCTTTCCATTACTTTGCCTACCACCGAAGTAAGACTAACTGGCCTGTAATTCCCGGGGTTATCCCTATTCCCTTTTTTGAACAGGGGCACAACATTCGCTACTCTCCAGTCCCCTGGTATCACCCCCGTTGCCAGTGAAGACGAGAAGATCATTGCCAACGGTACTGCAATTTCCTCTCTTGCTTCCCACATAATCCTAGGATATATCCCGTCAGGCCCGGGGGACTTGTCTATCCTCAAGTTGTTCAAAATGTCCAACACATCTTCCTTCCTAACAGGTATCTCTTCTAGCTTAACAGTCCGTTTCACACTCTCCTCTTCAACAATACGGTCCCTCTCATTCGTAAATACTGAAGAGAAGTACTTGTTCAAGACCTCTCCTATCTCTTCTGACTCAATACACAGTCTCCCACTACTGTCCTTGATCGGACCTACCCTCGTTCTCGTCATTCTCAGGTTTCTCACATACACATAAAATGCCTTGGGGTTATCCTTGATCCTATCCGCCAGGGATTTTTCATGCCCTCTCTGAGCTCTCCTAATCCCTTTCTTCAGGTCCCTTCTGGCTATCCTGTATCCCTCCACTGCTCTGTCTGAACCCTGTTTCCTCAACCTTATGTAAGCCTCCTTCTTCCTCTTTACTAGACATTCAACCTCCCTCGTTAACCAAGGCTCCCTCACACGACATTTCTTTCCTGCCTGATAGGTACATACATATCATGGACACATCGTATCTGCTCTTTGAAAAAGTTCCACATTTCCACCACATCCTTCCCTGACAGCCTATGCTCCCAACGTATGCTCCTCAAATCCTGTCTTACAGCATCGTAATTTCCCTTCCCCCAATTGTAAAATCTACCTTGTTGTGCGCACCTATCTCTCTCCATAACCAAGGTGAAAGTCACAGAATTGTGGTCACCATCACCAAAATGTTCACCCACTAACAAGCCCACCACTTGTCCCGGTTCATTACCGAGTACCAAATCCAATATGGCCTCCCCTCTGGTTGGACAATCTACATACTGCATTAGAAAAGATTCCTGGACACACTGCACAAACACCGCCCCATCCAATCTACTTGATCTAAAGAGCTTCTAATCGATATTTGGGAAGTTGAAGTCGCCCATGACTACGACCCTGTGGCTTCTGCACCTTTCCAAGATCTGTTTCCCAATCTGTTTCTCCACATCTCTGCTGCTATTGGGGGGCCTATAGTAAACACCCAACAAGGTGACTGCACCTTTCCTATTTCTGACTTCAGCCCATACTACCTCCAGAGGCAGATCCCCCTCAAACTTCCTTTCTGCAGCCGTTATACCATTTCTAATTAGCAATGCCACCCCCCCCTCCTTTTTTACCACCCTCCCTAATCTTACTGAAACATCTGTAACCAGGAACCTCCAACAGCCATTCCTGTCCCTCATCTATCCATGTTTCCGTGATGGCCACAACATCGTAGTCCCAGGTACCGATCCACGCCTTAAGTTCACCCACCTTATTTCTGATACTCCTTGCGTTGAAGTATACGCACTTGAGCCCATCTCTGTGTCCGCAAGTAGTCCCTGTCAGTGCTACCTTCTCCACAGCCTCCCTACAGTCTTGGGCATCCTGACACACAGCTAGCTTACTTGCTGGACTACAAGTCCGGATCCCATCCCCCTGCCAAATTAGTTTAAACCCCCCCGAAGAGTGCTAGCAAACCTACCCCCCAGGATATTGGTGCCCTTCTGGTTCAGGTGCAACCCGTCCTGTTTGTACAGGTCCCACCTTCCCCAGAATGCAGTCCAATTGTCCAAATATCTGAAGCCCTCCCTCCTACACCATCCTTGCAGCCACGTGTTCAACTGCACTCTCTCCCTATTCTTTGCCTCACTGTCACGTGGCACCGGCAACAACCCAGAGATGACGACTCTGTCTGTCCTAGCTTTTAGCTTCCAGCCTAACTCCTTGAGCTCTTGAATGACCTCCCCACTCCTCTTCCTACCTATGTCGTTGGTGCCAATGTGTACCACGACTTCTGGCTGCACACCCTCCCCCTTCAGGATTCTGAAGACACGGTCAGAGACGTCTCGGACCCTAGCACCCGGGAGGCAACAAACCATCCGAGAGTCTCGCCCATGTCCACAGAACCGCCTGTCCGTCCCTCTAACTAGAGAGTCCACACCCACTCAAATACTAATCACTTACCTTCCCGCCCAGCTATGCGCTCCAACCTCACTTCCGCTGCCCACTACAGGTAAGTAATTTTGAAACAAACTGTCTTACCTTAGCTGTAGTCTCCTGGGTTCGCTTTTACTCGGCCGCTGCTCCCACTCAAATGACCGTTGGTGATTAAAGGGTGAGTATTTATACTCGCTGTTCTCCTTCCCGGCTGCCCCTCTGTTTGCCGTCACTTCCTCTGCTGCTCCCGCTCTTTTTGTGAAGAGAGAGAAAAACCTTGAGTCAGACTGATTCTATTTCCAAAGTAGGAATTTATAAAATGTCACATGGACTGACTGCCTGTAGATTGTGTGCTATTTGAACAAAATAGAATGTACCTGCAAATGTAAGTTCACCCCATAGACGTGTGTGTGTGTGTGTGTGTGTGTGTGTGTGTGTATATACGCGCACATGCATGAGGGGAGAGTGTATGCGAGATTGAGTGAGTGTGACGGAGTATATGTCTGTGAGAGGGTGTGGGTGTGTGTCCCAGAGAGCATGTATGAGAGAAGCTCGGCATGAGCGTGTTTGTATTTGTATGTATAGCGTAGTGGGGTCACCTGTAGGGTGACATGAACCGAGATCCCAGTTGAGGCCATCTGAACCTGGCTGCTCGGCAACTCTTGCTTTGTTGCATATCCCAAAGTTCGCCTTGGAGGACAGTCACCTAAATCGCTGAAGTGTTCCCCGACTGGGAGGGAATATCCTTGTTGGCAATTGACGCACAGTGTCCATTCATCTGTTGTCAGAGCATCTGCTTAGTAATGCCAATTTACTATGCCTCAGGCGCCCTTGCCTGCTGCATATGATATGATATAAACACTGTTGTCTATCTCATACGCTACAGGCAAGGATGCCCCGAGGCATGGTACATTGGCATTACCAAGTAGACACTATGACACTGAATTAGTGGTGCTGGAAGAGCACAGCAGTTCAGGCAGCATCCAACGAGCAGCAAAATCGACGTTTCGGACAAATGCCAGGGCTTTTGCCCGAAACGTCAATTTCGCTGCTCGTTGGATGCTGCCTGAACTGCTGTGCTCTTCCAGCACCACTAATCCAGTATTTGGTTTCCAGCATCTGCAGTCATTGTTTTTACCACTATGACACTGGACGCCATGCAACAACTACCAAACAGGGATGTTGGAATTGATTAAATTAGATTACCTACAGTGTAGAAACAGGCCCTTCAGCCCAACCACTATGGGAAATTTAGCTGGGCCAATTCACCTAACCTGCACATCTTTGGACTGTGGGAGGAAACCGGAGCATGGAGAGGAAATCCACACAGACACGTGGAGAAAGTGCAAACTCCACCCAGACAGTCGCCTGAGGCTGGAATTGAACCTGGGACTCTGCTGTGAGGCAGCAGTGCTAACCACTGAGCCACCGTGCCACCCCGTTTCCTCCCAGTCGGGGAACACTTCAGTAGTCAAGGACCTTCGGCCGCATCTTTGGGTTACTGTCTTCCAAGTTGGACTTGGGCTATGCAAGAATGCAGAGTTGCTGAGCAGAGGCTGATAGCCAAGTTCAGTACCAACGAGGATGGCCTCAGCTGGAATCTTGTAGTGTGATATGGACCCAAATGACCCCACTACACACACATGCACTCACACTCTCTCTACCTAGCATACAAATGTATAAGTTTATGGGGTGAATTTGCATTTGTATTTGCAGATGCATTCAATTTGTTCAAAAAACACACAATCTGTCAGCAGTCAGTCCATGTGACATTTAATAAATTCCTACTTTGGAGACAGAACCAGTCTGACTCAAGGTTGGAATACAGACAGACTCTAACCTCACACCTTGTAATGCTTGTCTAAACTGAGATGCCACATTCTTTTTAAATGAAACCTTAAGTTATCTCAGGGATGTGACTTGAAATAATTTCGAGAATTTACATATTAATCAATCGAAACTTGCAACATCCTAAATAATTAAAGACTTGGCAGGAATCTAGGTTTGTTCAATACAACATATCAGTTGTATGACACTTACGTTTTGTAGTAAAAGATCCAGTGTCCTCTGATCAGGCACTCGCTTCCTGCTGAAGGAATAGTGCTCCGAAAGCTTGCACTTCCAAATAGACCTGTTGGACTATAACCTGATGTTGTGTGATTTTTAACTTGGTCCACCTCAGTCCAACACTGGCAGCTCTACATGTTTGCCAATACATTTCAGTTTAAAAGAAGCCATACCAGACTTGAAACTTTTATCTGTTGTTATCTCCACAGTTACTCCTGATCCAACATTCCTAAGTTTGTTTCAGATTTCTCGTATTTCAACAATTTTGCCTTTTTTCTGAGTGACCAGTGTTTGATTCTGACAGGAGTTACTCACCTTTAATGATAAGATTAAACCCGTCAGCTTTTCCTGTGGACACTGATCCTGAAAGACAAGAATTGTCTATATCTTGTATTGTGACCTTGCCCAATGACCTCAGCTCCTTCTTCCAGATTGTTAATGTATAACATTAATTGTTTGGTCCCAACACTGACCCCTAATCTGATCTCTGGGGAGGCAATAGTCTAGTGGTATTATTGCTGGACTGTTAATCTAGAGACCCAGATAATGTTCTGGGGACCTGGGTTCAAATCACACCATGGTAGCCGGTGAAATTTGAATTCAATAAAAATCTGGAATTAAGTCTTCTAATATTCACAAAACCATTGTGGATTGTCAGAAAAAACGTCTGATTCACCTCTATCCTTTAGGGAAGGAAACTGTCATCTTTACCTGGTCTGGCCTACATATGACTCCAGACCCACAGCAATGTGGTTGACTCTTAACTGCTCTCTGGGCTGTTAGGGACGGGTAATAAATGCTGGCCAAAACATCGGTGCCCTCCTCTGTCAAAAGAAATCCTGGTTTGACCTACCCATCTACATCATCTTCATCCTGCTTTGTGCTACTGAAAAGATTGCCTTGTTCCCTTGTCTTACTGCAGTTGAATTAAAGTTGGAATTGAGTTAGAAACTCAAAACAACAGCTTTCCAATAGCTGCGGTCTTATACCATTTGCTTTTTTTCCAATGTCTATGGCACTTGTATGTGTACTTCAGTGTTACCCTGACTAGCTGGGTCCTTCTTTGTTCTTTTAAATGTGGTACAACCCAATTTCAAACACATCCCAATCTATTCATGCTGAGAATCCCAGTGCCGACAAATTGGAACATCCTTACAAACATATCCCACCCTGTATTCACGTCGAGAATCCTTGTGCCAAGGACTGGGGACATCCTGTCTCCAAACACGTCCCACTGAATCTAGGTTGACACAACAGAGCAGTACTGGATTAGTGGAGCTGGAAGAGCACAGCAGTTCAGGCAGCATCCAACGAGCAACGAAATCGACGTTTCGGGCAAAAGCCCTTCATCAGGAATAAAGGCAGTGAGCCTGAAGCATGGAGAGATAAGCTCGAGGAGGGTGGGGGTGGGGAGAGAGTAGCATAGAGTACAATGGGTGAGTGGGGGAGGAGATGAAGATGATAGGTCAAGGAGGAGAGGGTGGAGTGGATAGGTGGAAAAGGAGATAGGCAGGTTCGACAAGTCCGGACCAGTCAAGGAGAGTGTGCTGAGCTGGAAGTTTGAAACTAGGATGAGGTGGGGGAAGGGGAAATGAGGAAGCTGTTGAAGTCCACATTGATGCCCTGGGGTTGAAGTGTTCCGAGGCGGAAGATGAGGCGTTCTTCCTCCAGGCGTCTGGTGGTGAGGGAGCGGCGGTGAAGGAGGCCCAGGACCTCCATGTCCTCGGCAGAGTGGGAGGGGGAGTTGAAATGTTGGGCCACGGGGCGGTTTGGTTGATTGGTGCGGGTGTCTCGGAGATGTTCCCTAAAGCGCTCTGCTAAAAGGCATCCAGTCTCCCCAATGTAGAGGAGACCACATCGGGAGCAACGGATACAATAAATGATATTAGTGGATGTGCAGGTAAAACTTTGATGGATGTGGAAGGCTCCTTTAGGGCCTTGGATAGAGGTGAGGGAGGTGTGGGCACAGGTTTTACAGTTCCTGCGGTGGCATGGGAAAGTGCCAGAATGGGAGGGTGGGTCATAGGGGGGGTGTGGACCTGACCAGGTAGTCGCGGAGGGAACGGTCTTTGCGGAAGGCGGAAAGGGGTGGGGAGGGAAATATATCCCTGGTGGTGGGGTCTTTTTGGAGGTGGCGGAAATGTCGGTGGATGATTTGGTTGATGCGAAGGTTTGTAGGGTGGAAGGTGAGCACCAGGGGCGTTCTGTCCTTGTTACGGTTGGAGGGGTGGGGTTTGAGGGCGGAGGTGCGGGATGTGGACGAGATGCGTTGGAGGACATCTTTAACCACGTGGGAAGGGAAATTGCGGTCTCTTAAGAAGGAGGCCATCTGGTGTGTTCTATTGTGGAACTGGTCCTCCTGGGAGCAGATACGGCGGAGGCGGAGAAATTGGGAATACGGGATGGCATTTTTGCAAGAGATAGGGTGGGAAGAGTTGTAATCCAGGTAGCTGTGGGAGTCGGTGGGTTTGTAAAAAATGTCAGTGTCAAGTCGGTCGTCACTAATGGAGATGGAGAGGTCCAGGAAGGGGAGCGAGGTGTCAGAGATGGTCCAGGTAAATTTAAGGTCAGGGTGGAATGTGTTGGTGAAGTTGATGAATTGCTCAACCTCCTCGCGGGAGCACGAGGTGGCGCCAATGCAGTCATCAATGTAGCGGAGGAAGAGGTGGGGAGTGGTGCCGGTGTAATTACGGAAGATCAACTGTTCTACATAGCCAACAAAGAGACAGGCATAGCTGGGGCCCATACGTGTGCCCATGGCTACGCCTGTGGTTTGGAGGAAGTGGGAGGATTCAAAGGTGAAATTGTTAAGGGTGAGGACCAGTTCGGCCAAACGAATGAGAGTGTCAGTGGAAGGGTACTGTTGGGGACGTCTGGAGAGGAAAAAACAGAGGGCTTGGAGGCCCTGGTCATGGCGGATGGAGGTGTAGAGGGATTGGATATCCATGGTGAAGATGAGGCGTTGGGGGCCGCCCTAAAGGAGCCTTCCACATCCATCAAAGTTTTACCTGCACATCCACTAATATCATTTATTGTATCCGTTGCTCCCGATGTGGTCTCCTCTACATTGGGGAGACTGGATGCCTTTTAGCAGAGCGCTTTAGGGAACATCTCCGAGACACCCGCACCAATCAACCAAACCGCCCCGTGGCCCAACATTTCAACTCCCCCTCCCACTCTGCCGAGGACATGGAGGTCCTGGGCCTCCTTCACCGCCGCTCCCTCACCACCAGACGCCTGGAGGAAGAACGCCTCATCTTCCGCCTTGGAACACTTCAACCCCAGGGCATCAATGTGGACTTCGACAGCTCCCTCATTTCCCCTTCCCCCACCTCATCCTAGTTTCAAACTTCCAGCTCAGCACACTCTCCTTGACTGGCCCGGACTTGTCGAACCTGCCTATCTCCTTTTCCACCTATCCACTCCACCCTCTCCTCCTTGACCTATCACCTTCATCTCCTCTCCCACTCACCCATTGTACTCTATGCTACTCTCTCCCCACCCCCACCCTCCTCTAGCTTATCTCTCCATGCTTCAGGCTCACTGCCTTTATTCCTGATGAAGGGCTTTTGCCCGAAACGTCGATTTCGTTACTCGTTGGATGCTGCCTGAACTGCTGTGCTCTTCCAGCACCACTAATCCAGTGTTTGCTTTCCAGCATCTGCAGTCATTGTTTTTACCACAACAGAGCAGTACACTGGCTATGCGATGCTTTGTCATTGACTAGTATTTCACTAAATACACTTGTTGAATGGATAGTGAAGAGACAGAATTGAAATGAAACAGGCAAACTTGATCAGGTGACACATGAGAGACTTGTGCACAAACATTAGTGCCTATGGAGTTGAAGGGACACCAGTAACATGGATTTGAAATAGTCTGAGTAAAAGGAAACAGGATACTCATTAATGATTGCTTTTGGGCTAGAGGAAGGTTTTCACTGGAATTAATCGAGGATTACTGTTAGAATGAATCATCTGCCTGATATGTATTACTGATCTAGGCCTTGATTTCCAAGGCCCACTTTCAACTTTTGTGGTGAATGACACAGATGGATTGCTGTACAGTACACTGGCATGGAATTAGAAGGTGAAATAGTCTCTCTTGTAGTTATAATTAATTTGATTCATTTATGAACCATTCTTCATAAAACAGAGAAATCTACTCTTATATTCCCCCTAAAACCAAGGCAGTCTATCCTTCCTCACCTACCCATACTGAATACATACTCCAGGAGTACTCAATCCATGATATTGAACATCTCAGTGCTTTTACACTCAGACTCATACCTGAACTATTTTCCTAAAGAGAGATCTTCCACAGTCAAAGGCCAATGACATTCAGATATACTGGTCTCCTAACAGTAGTAAGGTTGTGAGGGAAAAATAATCAGGAAATACAAAAGGCATGCAAGAAACACACTTACAATAATCATGTGGGACTTGATATGCAGATAGACTGGGGAAATCATGTTGGTAGTAAATATCAAGAGAAGAAATTTGTAAATGTCTACAAGATTTTTTTTGGAGTAGCTTGTTGTAGAGCCCAAGAGGGAACAGGCAGTTCTGGATTTGATGTGTAATGAAGCAGATGTGTTTTGGAAGCTTGAGGTAAAGCAGTCTCTTGGGGTCAGTGATCTCAATATGATATAATTCATCCTGCAGTTTGAGAAGGTAAATGTAATAGAATTACAATTGAAAGAAGATAAAAGGAGGAGCTGGCCAGAGTTAACTGGAAGGAGAGTCTAGCAGGGAAGACAGAGTGAAGCAGCAATGGCCGGGATTTCTGGGTGTAATTCAGGAAAGACAAAAGAAATCCCTCCCAAGGAAGAAAAACCATACTGACAGAAGAACAAGACAACAGAAGTCAAGGACAGCATAAAAATATACAATGTGGTGACAATTGGTGGGAAACCAGAGGATTGGGAGGCCTTTAAAAACCAGCAGAGGACAAATAAAAAAGTAATGGGGGATGGGAGAGAGAGAGATGATGAAGTATGAGAGCAAGCTGAGAGGCAGTGAAGTCTGCAGATGCTGGAGATCAGAGCTGAGTGTGTGTTGCTGGAAGAGCACAACAGGTCAGGCAGCATCCGAGGTGCAGGACAATCGATGTTTTGGGCTGGAGCCCTTAATCATGGAGCAACCAGGCTAGTGACATGAAAAACAATATTGCAAGAGATTTTTAAAAAGTAAGAGAGAGGCAAGAATGGACATTGGACCACTGGAAAATGAAGCTGAAGAAGTAGCCATGAGAAGAAAAAAGAAATAGCAGAGAAACAGAATTGGGACTTCACGGTGAAAGACACAAGGAGCATACCAGAACATGAATCGAGTTTGTAGCAGAGATGTGTGTATTGGGTATCTGCAGCTCCTCCCACACCCAGTCCTGAAGAAGGGTTACCCCCAAAACGTCGACTTCTCCACCATCTGACACTGCCCGGCTTGCTGTGTTCTTCCAGCCTCCCGCATGTCTAGTTTGGATTCCAGCCTCTGCAGTTTTATTTTTGTGTCTCAGCCCCAATAGAAGGGCAGGGGGCGGTGCTGGAGGACCGCGCTGGTCCTCCAAGCAATCGGAGTGAATGAGGGGCAGGGCTGGAGTAAACCACGTGATGGTCCCGTCGTTAACGGCGCAGTTATCGCCGTGAGAAAGGCTGGGGGGAGCGTGCGGTCGGTGCTGGACACGGTAAACAACAGAATTAGGAGTAATTGGGAGGGGAATCGGGTTGGTATAAGCTGAGGGTTTTTTAACAAAAAGAATTGCACGTCGGAAAGCACAGATTTGAAACTCCTAGCCCCGTGTTCGTAGTAAACGGGAAACTGTCTCCGATGGCGACAGGCCCGCCACCATCGTTATTGGGGGCAATCATTCGCGGCACGCATGCGCAGTGTTGAACGTCGGTAGGTCGCACAGGAGGATTTACACAGCAAATTCAAATGTTCGTTCCTTCTGGTTGACCTCTGCTCTCAATCGCCTCTGTCAATATCTGACTTCCTCCGTCTCTAATAATAGGTGTATTTTAGTTCTGTTTATCATTTTACTGTGACAGACCTTTTATAACTGAGTTTTCACTCCTGCCCATCCCTGACCATGTGCTGCTGCTGTCTCACCAGATTCATTTTCCCACAATATCTTTTGCAGCCAGAAATTCTTTATCACAGTATGATAATCCATTTCTCTTCTATTTCTTACCATCAAATTCTGTAAGGTTTGCGTTTCCTGTAATTCATTTTGCACTCCCTGAAATAGTAATGCTGTTTCTCCCTCCGCAGGTACTAGCGATTGTTAGCAAGCTCTGTTGTCTGTGGAGAAAGCGAAGTTTGAGCTTCTCGCACATCTTCATTTTGTATGGTGAATGTGCTCCCACAATGCGATTAGGTATGAATTTACAATCACTTGGCAGTGATGGCGAAGAGTTAATATGTGTCTAAATCAATAACAATTTGTATTTTGTTGTGTTTATAATTTCACAAAAATATTGAAGAACTTTTGACGTGAAGCAATTGAAAGAATCATATAATCCCTGCAGTGTGGAAGCAGGCAATTTGGCCCGACAGGTCCACACTGACCCACAGAAGAGTAACCCACCCATACCTTAATACTCTTACCCTGATTAATGCCCCTAATCTACACATCCCTGAACACTATGGACAATTTAGCATGGCCAATTACACTAAATTTCCCCTGATTAATGCCCCTGTTGGTAGGTGTCAGTATCTGCAAGTAGTGTGTTTGTTTTTTCAATGTATTGCATTCTGTTCGGGGTGATGGTCACGTTCCCTTGTCTGCTGGTAGGATAACAACGTTTCTGTCTTTTCGGAGTCTTTCCAGGGCTTTCCTTTCCAGTGTGTTGAGGGTGTTCCCTTCTTTCTTTCTGCTTAATGTTGGTGCTACCATCTGTCTGTCTGACCTGCTGGATTTCTTCCATAAGTCCGTTGTCAAAGAATTCCATACAGTGCGGAAACAGGCCCTTCAGCCCAACAAGTCCACACTGACCCACCGAAGAGTAACCCACCCAAACCCATTCCTCTACCCTATTATCCTATATTTTATCCCTGACTAATGCACCTAACCTATGTGTCCCTGAACACTACGGGCAGGCAATTTTAGCATGGCCAATTCACCTAACTTGCACATCTTTGGTGTGTGGGAGGAAACCGGAGCACCCAGAGGAAGCCCATGCAGACACAGGGAGAATGTGTAAACTTCACACAGTTGCTCAAGGCTGGCATAGATCCCAGGTCCCTGGTGCTCTGAGGTAGCAGTGCTAACCACTGAGCTACCGTGCCATAACTGATGAAGAATCAGCGCTCCAGAGTTAGAACTTCCAAATGACTATAACCTGGTGTTGAAAAGTCTGCTGCTGGAAAAGCACAGCCAGCTAGGCAGCACACGAGCAGGACAACCAACACCCCGAGCACGAGCCCCTCCTGATGAAAAGCCCATGCTCGAAATGTTCCTCCCCTACCCCCCAGACACCACCCGACCGGCAGTGCCTCTCCTTCGACTGATCTCCAGCCTCTGCAGTCCTCACTTCCTCCTATAACCTAGTGTTCTGATTTTTAAAATATATAAATACCACTGAAATAAAACAATGGACTATTGTTCACATAAGCTTAATGATAACTGAAGCAATCCACTTGCTACCTAAATCCTGAGCAACCAGGTAGTTGGGATTTCATTCATAACCATGTGAATGGTTTAATGGGCACCTGAAAATATGCCATTCCCCAGATTCTTTGGGTTTTCGTGAAATCTCTCCACATCATTTACAAGATCAAGAGATGCAATAAGGTGGTTCCCATATGCTGAAACTTGCCATTTCCTCATTCAGTTGTAAACTGCTGGTGAACTAGATGCTAGTACTCTGATTGAGATGATACTCGATGGCATCTAGCGGGCTGGCATTTGGGAATGGGATGGTTTTCCATCATGTCAAGAGTAGTGATTGCAGGAATTATGTTTTAAAATTTTAATTTGATCTTTTTCCTTAGAATGCTGATATAATACTTAACGGGAGTTTTGTTGAAGCGGGTGTTCACAAGGTGTTTGGGTAACCCAGTATCATACAGCACAGAAACAGACACTTCGGTTCAACCAGATATCCTAAATTGATATCGTCCCATTTGCCAGCATTTGGCCCATGTCCCTCTAAAACTCTTTCTGTTCATATACCACATGCCTTTTAAACATTGTAAATATGTTCACCTTTACCGCCACCTCTGGTAGCTCATTTTATACAAGCACTACCCTCTGCATTTAAAAAGTTGTACCTCAAATCCTTTTGAAATCTTTCCCCACTCATCTTGAACATTTGCCCTCTAGTACAGGACTCCCCTAACCTGGGGAAAAGGCCTTAGCTATTAACCCTATCCATATTTCTCATGATTTTTCAACCCCTATAAGGTCAACCCCCCCCCCCCCCAACACCCAAGCCTATTCACCCTCTCCTTATAGCTCAAACCCTCCAATCCCAGTAACATCCTTGCAAATCTTTTCTAAAACCTCTCAAGTTTAACAACATCCCTCCTACAACAGGGAAACCAGAACTGAATGCAGCATTTCAAAAGTGGCCCCACCAATGCCCTACACAGTTGCAACATGATGTCCCAACTCCCATATTTAATGCACTGACCAATGAAGGTAGTGCTGGTCTCCTTTAACAATAGGATAGGTGTTATCATGTGTATGCCTAATGCCACATGTGGCTGTCTCCCCCATGACATTAAAGAACAAACTTCTAGTTTAATATCACCTTTTTGCATTTTAGGACATTCCCATCTGAAATGCAGTGACTGTTGTAACGTAGAAAATACAAAAGCCACTTTTTGCAAAGCAGTAACAAGATAATCTTGTTTTTCTTTACTAGTGTTCACCAAAGGATAAACGTTGTTAGAGTGTATTACATATTGATTAACCGTTACTGGGGAATGAGGTACTGAATGGAATCTAATTGAGCAGTTTGGGGTGTTTATAAGTAAAATTACAGATACTCCCGAGGTCACAGCCTGAGAGTAAAAGGAAGACATTTTAAAATGGAGGAAATGAGGAACTTCTTCAGCCAGAGAATAGTGAATCTGTGGAATTTATTACCACTGAAGTTTGTGGAGGCCAGGTCGTTGAATATTAAGGGGATCAAGAATTCTGGAGAGAAAGTGGGAGAATGGGGTTGAGAAACTTACCAACGCCACACACTCGATTGAGAAACTTATCAACCATGTTTGAATGGCAGAGCAGGCTCTTTGGGCTGAATGGCCTAATCTCTGCTCCTATGTCTTATGGTCCAAATCAAAAATGAACCTAATCACACAGGATTCGATTACTGTGCGTGGAGGCTTACTCTCGTTATGAAATAGAAACATAGTGACTGACATTCAGGAAAGGACAGAAGGATATGTGGAGTTCCAAAAGGCACCAGATCAAGACAGTCTTAGTTTTAAACAGTGATTCAGCAGAAATAACTTGAAAAATAAAATGGAAAGTGGGCAAATCATTGAATGTTAATCTGCTCGTTCAGGTAACATTTTGGAAGATAGATGCTGTATTTCCAGATTTAACCAGGTGGGGCCACTGTGGGACAGTGAGGAAAAGCCATCAGATTATTTAAACTCTGCACTGAAAAGTTAAAACTGACCTGTGAATAATTTCCTTTTGCTCAAAGCAATACCAAACTTATATAACCTTTTGTGATGAAGTCACAAAGTGCACTCCTTACTTGCCTACTTTGAACACAGTTCCACTCTGTTTTCTCCTTTCACTGAAGGTTTTAGTTTGAATAATTTGCACCCAGAGTAGACCAATGTAGAATTTGAAAAACGCTTGACTTTGGCATGAGACTGAGCCCCACACCTTCACACTGTGCGACAGATTCTGATTCTGAACAAAGCCTTGTGTTTATTCAAATCTTTCAAATGTTTCAAACTTGCAAAAATAAGGCCGATATTGCTGAAATGCGACATTGCCTCAGGCATGTACTATAGACAAGTTCTGGAGTTTGCATTTTAGTTACCTTCAAAGAGATGTATCCAATTCCTACCTCAGGAACAATAAATGGCCTCTGACACAGAGGACTTGCATCCAAGTTGTTAATGTAGAGTGCAAACAGCCGGACTCCGAGGTCGTCCTTGGCCTTTGTATCAAAGCCAGTCCCCTGAAGCAAATCACCACCCCCTGCCCGGAAGAGTCCAGTGTCCAGCACCGGCGCCCCAATGCTGCCCCACCACAACCCTCCAAGCACTGGAACGGCAGGTTCAACCCGGGGCGAATTCACCGCCTGCCCCCACCAGCAACTCCGCCAGAGCACCCTCTGCAGTTGGGTCAAGGGTGATTCTGACACCAAACAGAAACCGAGGGAGTCCGCTACCAAGTGAAGGCTGCAAGCCATCCATTCAAGCTTGCCATGAATGTTTGGGCTACTCTTGGCATCACACCTGCTACAATGGGTGTGAACGCATACACACTCTGGCGAAGCAAAACCCCAGAACTGTCAGTAGCCATCAGTTGCACCTTCTCTGCATCCCCCTATCCAGCACGGTTTCAATCAGCAGCAACAGGGAACCTCACTCCAGGTGCCCCACCACCCCCAAAAACCTGGATATTGCCACTCCCAAGTGTAATGGAAATAGTGACAATCAGTGATTTTAAAAGAAATCTCTGTGGAACCTGAAGGCAATGATGCTGATAGAGACTGGAATTCAGACTGACTGGATCAACTGACCAAAAAAAACTGACATATGTTCAATGGGGAAAAAATTACCTCCTTTTCTGATGTCGTGACTTGAACTTGTGAGTCTTCATTGAAATATTATAAAATGACATGCAAATCACAGGGTGAACACAATGAGTCAAACAGGAAACAGCAGTGACTGTCAATTGACTTGGGAGATCTGATGAAGCTTTAGAAGGATTAAGTTAAGCCCCATTCATTTTTATTTGCATCACCTAATTAAAATACCACTTTCTTGTTTTGAAACCAAAGTTGGGATTTAAAATGTGATCCAAAAGCTCCCAGCTAAAAACATGGTATAAAAATTGATATCTTGGTGTGCTTTAAAAGCAACTAAACTGGCATGTGAGGTGGAAGAGAATGGATGATGAAAAAATAGGAGGAACCATTTATGTCCTGAGCATGTAATGATTTCATATTGTTGTGCATTTCATAGAGAAAACTGAATTAGATTTCACTGTACTGGTATGTTGTGGCAGTCAAATGATTCACCATTGATACAGTAACAGGGCATGCTGTGGGAGCAAAACACACTGGGTAACTCCGAATGCTAAGACACACAGGAACCTCTGATTACAGGGATGAGAGACTGGGGAAATGATTGATATGGAGAAACCACAGAGGAGAATAGCTGAATATAGGGGAGATGTTAATTCTTATAAACTGGGATACTTTTCTGAGAACACTCAATAATTCTTAAATGGAATAAAAAAAAACTAGAGTGTAAAACTCAAGTACAGGTTCTCCCAGTCCAGCGGTTTCAGACCATACCGACACCTGCCTAAAATCCGAGATGAAACCAGTTCAGTCTGTAGTTTATCTTTTTCAACATTGCTTGTGATCGGCGGGCAAGCACTGGCTTCCCTTTGATTGGCAGCTGATTGGATGTTGCATTGGTCAATCTATGAATACAACACATCATTGTGCTGTCATGTCTGCAGTGTTATCAGAACAATAATTAATCTGCAGTTATTTTTCCAGGTCAATTCCCATAAATATTAGTTTTTGTTCTCTCTCCCATTCTAAAACAAGCTGTTGCTCTGTGTTGAAAGTTGGTTTTCAACAGCCCAGAATTCCAAACCAACTGAGAAGAATAAGGAAAAGCAGTGATGGTCTCAACACTAGCTTATAGTCAATAGAAAGATGAAAGTAAGTTTAAAATAGGTAAAGTGATTTGCAAGTTTAAGGTAGGATAATATGACACTAAAGTCAGTGGAGGAGTGGACATTGTGGAAGAATGTTGCAGGTTGCAGGGGTATCTGATAAACTGCAGAATTGGGATGAGAAGTGGCAAATGAAGTTCAATGCAGGTAAATGTGAGGTAATTACTTTGCTAAGAATAACAGGATGGCAGAGTACTGGGTCAGTGGAAAGATTCTTGGTAGTGTGGATGTGCAGAGGGATCTTGGAATCCACACAGATTCCTGAAAGTTGACAACCAGGTTAATAGTGCTGTTAAGAAAGCATACGGTGTGTTAGGTTTAATTGATAGAGGATTAAGTTCTGGAGCCGTAATGTCATGCCGCAACTATACAAAACGCCAGTGTGGCCAGACTTGGAATATTGTGTACAGTTCTGGTCGCCCCCATTACAGGAAGGATGTGGAAGCATTGGAAAAGGTGCAGAAGAGAATTACCAGGATGTTGCCTGGTCTGGAGGGAAGATCTTATGAGGAAAGGCTGAGAGATTTGGGTCAGTTCTCATTGGAGAGAAGAAAGCTAAGAGGGAATTTGATAGAGACACACAAGATGATCAGAGAATTAGATAGGGTAGACAGTGAAAGTCTCTTTCCTTGGATGATGACGTCAGCTTGTACGAGGGGCCGTAGCTACAAATTGAGGGGTGATAGACAGATGTCAGAGGTAGGTTCTTTACTCTGAGAGTGATATGGACGTGGAATACCCTTCCTGCCAGTGTAGTTAACTCAGCCACATTAGGTCAGGCAGCATCTAAAGAGCAGGGGAATCGGCGTTTTGGGCATAAGCCTGAAGAAGGGCCTGTCCCGCACCAGTGGCCCCTAATAGATCTGGGCATGCTGCAATGAGAATCCATATTACTGAGATAAATGATAACATTTTCTTCTGTTCACTGTCGGGCTCACCCAATAAGGTTTTACTCCATGTGAATTAGTGAACATGCACCAAATACAAAGGTCTCTGAAACTATAGGAGATTTTTAGAACAGAAAGAGGAGGTCTCCATGTTATAGTATGTAATGGGCTTTTGAAAGGAATTCTCGCAAAGCTAAATAGCCTGAGAACACTTGAAAATCTCACAGACAGTGATGAGAAAGCAAGCAAACAAATATGCCATGGTCTGAACCTTTCAACTAGGAGACTTCATGTTAATATTTGTACCGTTAACAGATGAACTCTTAAGGGCACACTTCAGTGGCTTCTATAGAGGATCTAAGAAGCTCAGGCAGGTGAATTAACTGTTGGGATGTCAGACTGGGGAGTAAAGCAAAGGCTGTGTCATGCCAGCACTATTGACAAGGAGACATGCAGGTAACCATCTGCCCCATTGACACCAAGCTAGCAAACAAAGGTAGCAGCAGAGATAAATTAGAAGTGGATGTAGGTGAGGTCCATACTGAATACCTCACTATCTGGCAAGCAGACCTAACAAGGTTGCTCACTGCATTTAAAGACTTATGCAGATATAAGCCAAGCTGAACCAACCATGATGTCGATGAGAGAGAGGCTCTACCATAAACAACATCCCTATCAGCTACACCCGGAAAAGTTGGCTCAATTTGGCAGAAGATTAACTACATGCTGGAGCTCCCACTGATGGAGCCTAGAGCATTAGCTGGAGCTCCCCAGTTGTGTACATGGTCAAGCAGGATGTCAGTCATCTTCATTGATTAAACGTTAATGCAATGATCAGGGCGCCTTTTTTATCCGAAATCGCAGTAAGATAAATGGATTGACAGGTAGGTAAAAAGGCCTATCTCACCAAGATTGATTTATTCGGGGATTCTGGCAAGTTACCGTCAAACCTGTACAAAAGACAGCTCCACCTTTGTAACACTGAATAGTTTATAGCCGTGTCAAGTCATAGCATTGCCAGCTTCCTTTCAAAGACTCTGGACCAGGTGGTGGCAAGGTTGTCTAATTGCTTAGTGTATCTGGATGTGTTTACATATTCCTAATAGAGCCGTAGACTCATGGAGATGTATGGCACAGAAATAGAGCCTTCGCTGCAATTCGTTCATGCTGACCTGATATCCTAAATTAATCAAATCCCATTTGTCAGCATCTGGCCCACATTGCTCCAAACTCCTCTCACTCATATGCCCATCCAGATGCCTCCCTTAATGCTGCAATGAGGGATGAAGCCGCCTCCAGCTTCCTGTTCCACACACATGCCACCCTCTAAGTCGCTCCCCAGGATTCCCCCAAATCCTACTGCTCTCACCCCAAATCTATGCCCTCTAGTTCTGAACCCTCCCATCCCTGGGAAAAACATTGTCCATTTACCCCAACCATGCACCCACAATCCCACAAACCTCTACTAGGTCATCAATCAGATTCCGATGCTCCAGAGAAAACTGCCCCGCCTCTCCCCACATCCCAAAACCACCAACCTTGGCAACATGCCTGCAAATCCCCTCAAACCCTGCCCCAAGCTCCACAGCATCCCACAACAGCAGGTAGACAAGAACTGCGCAGATTATCAGGTTGGAGTACATAGAGGGAGTACAATGGAGGTTTGCAAGAATGATAATGGACTTTAGGGGTTACATTCTAAGGAGAGATCATGCAAATGAGGCCTGTTTCCTCTGGCACTGAGAAGGTTAAGGGGTAATCTGATCGAGGTCTTCAAGATATTAACAGGATGAGACCGGGTAGGTCAAAATAAGCGATTCCCAGTAGTTTGAGATTTTAGCACGAGAGGGAGCAGACTCTGAGAATTAAGGCTAATTAAGCTCAGGAGAAATGTTAGGAAGCAATTGGACACATAAGGGATGGGAGAAGTTTGGAACTCTCTTCTACAAACAGCAATGGTTGCTTAACCAGTTGTTCAATTTAAATCTGAGGGAGATGGAGTTTTGTTAAGTGAAGGTATTGAGAGATATGAGCCAAAGGGAGAAATGTAAGGTTCGGCTACAGATCACCCATGATTTCATTAAATGATGGTACAGGCTCGAGGGGCTGAACGGCCTACTCCTGTTTCTATATTCCAAAATAAATATCCTACTACTCTGTCCCCATCAAACACTCTCAGGACAGGTGCAATAAGGAGTTTACATGCATGTTAAATGTATTTTTACTGTATCCCCATCATTCACTCCCAGGGCAGGGACAGCACAGGGTTAGGTACAGAGTAAATCTCTCTCTACACTGTCCCTATCTGCCATTCCCTGGACAGGTAAAGCATTGGGTTTGATACAGAGTAAAATTCCCTTGATGATATCACAGTCAAAAATTTTAAAGGCAGGTACAATCTGATGAGATATGCTGATTTAAACTCTCACTGTGCTCTCCCTATCTTACACACACCCAGACACACAGACATACACATACCAAATGGAATTTTTCCACAAATTCAACACCAAGTTCTTTGTTTGATTCTTTTGTGTTTTGTTCTGATTCACTATTAGAATGCTGGTTCTGAACATTCCTGTGAACACTCATCCTACTCCCATGTGCCATGCCCTGCTCCCAAACGTGGCTTGATTCCAATCTGGAGTGTGATACAGGAACCTCTCCATGTCGCAGGGAGGTGAGTCTTGAGTCCGACCCAGTGTGTGACTGTTCTGTGCTCATCTGACATCCCAGGGAAATTTTTTCATGGAGCTTAATGTTAAATTGCCAATCTTATTTTGTTATTCCATGTCCCTCAGTAACTGTGTGTGTGTGTGTGTGTGTGTGTGTGGTGTTTCCCACCAGGGCCCTGAACTATTGTGTCAAGTACTCCTTTATTGCAACACTTAAAAGTTAGTAACCATTATATTCCACATCCTTGCACACAAATCATCGAAAGCTAATATGATGGTATCACCAAATATTAGAATGGTTTGCCATTTATTACCAGGGCATGGGACTAGGTCAGGGAAGAAATCTGCAGACTTCGTATGCAGGGGCAGTGAATGCATTTACCCACATGATGTAGTCAGGTGCTGAGAAGTGACGGTGAATGCTCCAAACTTCTTTCCAGCACATGGCTAATGAGAAAGCTCTCCCACTCCTACCGTTTGCCACTGCCATGCTAGGAATACCTTCCATGTTTGATGATCAACCTGTTTGCACGTTCTATGAATGCACTTTCCTTGGTCATCAAGTCCTGAGGTGGAATTTAAGTCCTGAGGTGGAATTTAAATCCAGAGCTTTCAGATGCTGAGGCAGCCATGCTACCCGATGCACCACAAGACCTCAATATAACCAACATTGTACAAGTGAAAATAAATTAAAATTAATGCAGAAACTTCAGTTAGTTACTTTGCAAACCAACAGATGTGTTCTCCTTCAACACTTTGTGCAGTTTTGATAAACTTGATCAGATCTAATCTTGGCTTTCTCTGATCTGGTAAAAAAAAACAGGTTAATGCCAGAACTTGTATGCAACTCAGGGTTGATTCTAGTGCAGCTGGGAACTTTTTGTCTGTGCCACTGTGGTTAAAGTTTATCCCTCGTACTAGGATGGCTTTTTCAATGTCTGTGAGTGGTCGGTCGACAGGTTCTTTATCCAAGTCTCTGAATTGTACATGTTATTGCTGTGCATGAGCTTGGCCAACTTTTCTTGTCAAACATCTGACAGCACCATCTCTATCAGCAAGGACAGCGTCCTAAAACTAATCAACCTGTGCCTCAAAACTCACTTTACTTCAACGATAAGATCTACAAACAAATGAACAGGAAGCCTATGGGTTAACCAATGTAAGGACTCTTAGTAGAAACAGTTATGCAGAGGTTAGAATGAACAACCCTTCCCATGATCTAGCCCAAGCTTTGGGTCTGCTATGTGGATGATACTTTTGTCATCATGAAACACAACAAATTAGGAGAAACCCACAAACACATTGTTAATGTCCTTACTGGTATAAAGCTCACCGAAGAGGAAGAGAATAACAGACATCACATTAGAATGAAAAAGCCAATGAAGAACTGCAGACCAGCGTCTAACAGGAAAGCCTGACCAGATACTCAACTACAGGAGTGATCATCCCAACAGCCACAAATGGAGCTACATCAGAACATTATTTAAACGAGCCACAACGCACTGCAGCACCCAGGCGCTACATGAAGTTGAGGAAAAACACTTATACAACGTATTCAGGAAGAATGGGTACCCGATAAGCGCAGTCCTCCGACTCCTACACTACAGACCTAAACAAGAAGACACAACGCTCCCAGTGACTCCAGCCATTCTGCCATACATTAAAGACATCTCAGATGACGACGAGACTACTATGGCCCCTAGGCATCATGGTAGCCCACAAACCTACCACCACCCTGAAAGAGGTCCTTTCAGTCAAGGCAGGCAGGGACAAGTTAGGACTAATAAACTAAACTCCATTTATTTCAATGCAAGGGGCCGAACAGGGAAGGCAGATGAACTCAGGGCATGGTTAGGAACATGGGACTGTGATATCATAGCAATTCCAGAAACATGGCTCCGGGATGGGCAGGACTGGCAGCTTAATGTTCCAGGATACAAATGCTACAGGAAGGACAGAAAGGGAGGTAAGAGAGGAGGGGAGTAGCGTTTTTGATAAGGGATAACACTACAGCTGTACTGAGGGAGGATATTTCTGGAAATAAATCCAGGGAAGTTATTTGGGTGGAACTGAGAAATAAGAAAGGGATGGTCACCTTATTGGGATTGTGTTGTAGACCCCCTAATAGTCAGCAGGAAATTGAGAAACAAACTTGTAAGGAGATCTCCGCTATCTGTAAGAATAATAAGGTGGTTATGGTCGGGGATTTTAACTTTCCAAACGTAGACTGGGACTGCCATAGTGTTAAGGGTTTAGATGGAGAGGAATTTGTTAAATGTGTGCAAGAAAATTTTCTGATTCAGTATGTGGATGTACCAACTAAAGAAGGTGTAGAACTTGACCTACTCTTGGGAAATAAAGCAGGGCAGGTGACTGAGGTGTCAGTGGGTGAGCAATTTGGGGCCAGCGACCATAATTCTATTAGATTTAAAATGGTGATGGAAAAGGATAAACCAGATCTAAAAGTTGAAGTTCTAAATTGGAGAAAGGCCAATTTTGATGCTATTCGGCAACAACCTTCAAGAGGTGATGTTGGCAGGTAAAGGGACGGCTAGAAAATGGCAAGCATCAGAAATGAGATAACAAAAGTGCAGAGAGAGTATATTCCTGCTTGGGTGAAAGGAAAGGCTGGTAGGTATAGGGAATGCTGGATGACGAAATAAATTGAGGGGTTGGTTAAGAAATAGAAGGACGCATATATAACGTATAGACAGGATAGATAGTGAATTCTTACAAGATTATAAAGGCAGTAGGAGTATATTTAAGAGGGAAATCCGGGGGGCAAAACGAGGACATGAGATAGCTTTGGCAAATAGAGGTAAGGAGAATCCAAAGGGTTTTGACAAATACATTAAAGACAAAAGGGTAACTAGGGAGAGAATAGGGCCCCTCAAAAATAAAGGCGGCCTTGTGTGGAGCTGCAGAAAATGGGGGGAGATACGAAATGAGTATTTTGCATCCATATTTACTGTGGGAAAGGACATGAAAGATATAGAATGGAGGGACATAGATGGCGACACCTTGCAAAATGTCCGCATTACAGGAGAGGAAGGACTCGATGTCTTGAAACGCATAAAGGTGGATAAATCCCCAGTACCTGATCAGGTGTACCCTAGAACTCTGTGGGAAGTAATTGCTGAGCCTCTTGCTGAGATATTTATATCATTGATAGTCATAGGTGACGTGCCGGACCACTGGAGGTTGGTTAACGTGGTGCCACTGTTTAAGAAGGGTGGTAAGGACAAGCCAGGGGACTATAGACCAATGCACCTGACCTCAGTGGTGGGCAAGTTGTTGGAGGGAATCCTGAGGGACGGGATGTATGTGGAAAGGCAAGGACTGATTAGGGATAGTCAACATGGCTTTGTGTGTGGGAAGTCATGTCTTGCAAACTTGATCGAGTTTTTTGAAGAAGTAACAAAGAGGATTGATGAAGCAGAGTGGTAGATGTGATCTATATGGACTTCAGTAAAGCGTTCGACAAAATTCCCCATGGGAGACTGATTAGCAAGGTTAGATCTCATGGAATACAGGGAGAACCAGCTATTTGGAAACAGAACTGGCTCAAAGGTAGAAGACAGAGGGTGGTGGCGGAGGGTTGTTATTCAGACTGGAGGCCTGTGATCAGTGAAGTGCCGCAACGATTGGTGCTGGGTCCTGTATTTTTTGTCATATATATAAATGATTTGGATGTGAGCATAAGAGGTACAGTTAGTAAGTTTGCAGATGACACCAAAATTGGAGATGTAGTGAACAGCAAAGAAGGTTACCTCAGATTAGTACTGGATCTTGACCAGAAGGACTTTTTTCAGCGGCAGCGGCAACACAAAGGTCAGGAGCTTGTACTAGGGGCCTGCCGGGAGCGGTGAGTCACTGATTTGCGCATTTAAATTTGAAGTCAGAGAGCAGAGGTTTCTTGGAAAGGAGGGAGTTCTTATTTTTATTTCCGTCCAGCTGTATAAGTCAACCCGAAACCCTACCTGTGTAGGGCCTCCCACCCAATCACCTCCCCTAACCTTAAAGACCAAGCACATATCAGGTAAGCGTCGCTTCTTTTTTACTTTGTGATAAGGGGACTAGCAGGGATGGCAGGGCAGGGAGAGCAGTGTTCCTCCTGCATGATGTTTGAGGTGAGGGACTCCATTCATGTCCCAACCAAGTACATCTGCAGGAAGTGCACTCAATTCTCACTCCTCCAAGACTGTGTTAGGGAACTGGAGCGGGAGCTGGATGAACTTCGGATCATTCAGGAGGCAGAGGTTGTGATAGATAGGAGTTACAGGGAAGTAGTTACTCCTACGCACAGAGAGCTGGGTGACTTTTCGAAGGGGGATAAAACAGTCAGTGGAGGGATCCCCTGTGGTCATTCCCCTGAAAAACATGTATACCGTTTTGGATACTGTTGAGGGGGACGACTTACCAGGGGTATGCAGTGGGGCCCAAGTCTCTGGCACAGAGCCTGTCCATGTTGCACAGAATGGAAAGAGGGAAGGGAGGAGAGTGTTAGTCATTGGGGACGCAATAGTTAGACGGTCAGATAGAAGGTTTGTTGGGGGCGAACAAGACTCATGGTTGGTGTATTGCCTCCCAGGTGCCAGGGTCCATGATGTCTCGGATCGTATCTTTGGGGCCCTGAAGGGAGAGGGTGACCAATGTAGGTACCAACGACATAGGTAGAAAGAAGTAGAAAGAGGGACAGGGATGTAAGGCAGGATTTCAGGGAGCTAGGGTGTAAGCTGAGAGTTAGAACAGAGTTGTTATTTCTGGATTGTTACCCATGCCACGTGATAGCGAGGCAAGGAATAGGGAGACATATCAGCTGAACACGTGGCTGCAAGGATGGTGCAGGAGGGAGGGTTTCAGGTTCTTGGATAATTGGGGTTCATTCTGGAGAAAGTGGGACTTGTACAAACAGGACGGTCTTCACTTGAACCAGAGGGATACTAATATCCTGGGTGGGAAATTTGCTGGTACTATTCAGGTGGATTTAAACTAGCTCAGCAGGGGGATGGGAACCAGAGGTGTAGTTGCAGTGCACAGGAGGATGAGAGTAGGTAGGACAGAGACAGGATTTCAGGGTCACAGCAATGCGCTGGCAAACAGCAAACTGGTTTGAAGTGTGTCTACTTCAAAGCCAGAAGTATCTGAAATAAGGTAGGTGAGCCTGCAGCATGGTCAACTACCTGAGACTTCGATGTTGTGGCTATTTCGGAGACATGGATAGAGCAGGGTGAGGAATGAGTGTTGCAGGTTCCAGGGTTTAGATCTTTCATTAAGAGCAGGCAAGGTGGTAAAAGAGGGGGAGGTGTGGCCTTGTTAGTCAAGGATAGTATAACAGTGGCTGAGAGAACTTTTGATGAGGACTCGTCTACTGAGGTAGTGTGGGCTGAGGTTAGAAACAGGAGAGGAGAGATCACACTGCTTGGAGTTTTTTATAGGCCTCCGCAGATTTCCAGGGGGGTGGAAGAGAGGATTAGCAAAATTATTCTGGGTAGAAGTGAATGAAACAGGATGGTCATTATGGGGGACTTTAATTTCCCCAACATTGACTGGAAATGCTATAATTCCAGTACTTCGGATGGAGCAGTTTTAGTCCAATATGTACAAGAGGGTTTCCTGATACAGTATGTCGAAGGGCCGACAAGAGGGTAGGCCACACTGGATCTGGTGCTTGGTAATGAACCAGGCCAAGTATTTGATTTAGTTGTAGGTGAGCACTTTGGAGAGCGTAGCCATAATTCAGTTACGTTTAGTTTAGCGATGGCAAGGGATGTGTACGTGTGACAAGTCAAGAATTATCGCAATTATAATGCGATTAGGCAAGAATTAGGATGCATAGAAATTAGAATAGCAAAATGCAGGGGATGCAGACAATGGAAATGTGGAGCTGGTTTAAGGAACAGATATTGTGTGTCCTTGATAGGTATGTCCCTGTCAGGCAGGGAGGAAGTGATACGGTAAGGGAACCGTGGTTTACAACAGAAATTGCATCTCTTGTTACAAAGAAGAAAGAGGCTTATTTCTTGATGTGGCAAGGTGGTTCAGATGAGGCGATGGAGAGTTACAGATCAGCTCGGAAGGATTTAAAGAGCGCGTTAGGAAGAGCATAGAGAGGACACGAGCAGTCTTTAGCAAATAGAATAAAGGAGCACCCTAAAGCTTTCCATAGGTATGTGAGGAATAAAAGGATGGCGAGGATAGGAAAAGGGCAAATCAAAGACAGAAGTGGAAAGTTGAGTGTGGACCCTGTGGAGATCGCAGAGGTGCTAAACGAACATTTCTCATCAGTTTTCACTCAGGAAAAGGCGAATGTTCTTGAGGAGAAGAATGAAGTACGAGATATTAGACTAGAAAGGATCAAGGTTAATTACGAACGGGTGTTATCAATTCTAGAAGGAGTGAAAGTAGACAAGTCCCCTGGGCCTGATGGGATTTATCTGAGGATTCTCTGGGATGCTAGGGAGGAGATAGCAGAGCCTTTGGCTTTGATATTTGAGTTGTCGTTGTCTACAGGTTTGGTACCAGAGGACTGGAGGATTGTAAATGTTGTGCCCTTGTTCAAGTAGGGCAGTAGAGATGACCCAGGTAATTATAGACCAGTGAGCCTTACTTCTGTTGTAGGAAAGGTTTTGGAAAGGATTGTAAGAGGTAAGATGTATAATCATTGAGCAAGCAACAATTTGATTTCAGATAGTCAACATGATTTCCTCAAGGGTAGGTTGTGTCTCACAAACCTCATTGCATTTTTTGAGCAGGTGACCAAGCATGTAGATGAGGGTAGGGCAGTTATCGTGGTATAAATGGACTTCAATAAAACTTTTGATAAAGTTCCACATGGTAGGCTGTTGGAGAAAATGCAGAGACATGGAATTGAGGGTGATTTAGCAGTTTGGATTAGAAACTGGCTTACTGAAAGAAAGCAGGTGGTTGATGGAAAATATTCAGCCTGGAGTCCGGTTACTAGTGGTATGCCACAAGGATCTGCAGGCACAGGTGGATGGATTAGTAAATTTGCAGATGACACTAAAGTCGATGGAATAATGGACAGTGTGGAAGAATGTTACAGGTTGCGGGGGACTTGGATAAACTGCAGAATCAGGCTGAGAGGTGGCAAATGAAGTTCAATGCAGCTAAATGTGAGGTGATGCACTTTGGGAAGAATAACAGGAAGGCAGAGTACTGGGTAGATGAAAAGATTCTTGGTAGTGTGGATGTGCAGAGGGATCTTGAAGTCCATGTCCATAGATCCCTGAAAGTTGCCACCCAGGTGGATAGTGCTGTGAAGAAAGCAAACGGTATGTTAGGTTTCATTCGTAGAGGGATTGAGTTTCGGAGCCGTAATATTCATGCTGCAACTATATAAAATGCTGGTGTGGCCACACTTGGAATATTGTGTACAGTTCTGGTCCCCATATTTTGGGAAGGATGTGGAAGCATTAGAAACGGTGCAGAGGAGATTTACCAAGATGTTGCCTGGTCTGGAGGGAAGGTCTTACGAGGAAAGGCTGAGAGACTTGAACCTCTTCTCATTGGCAAGAAGAAGGCGAAGAGGGGATATTATAGAGACATACAAAATGATCGGCAGTTGAGATAAGGTAGACAGTGAAAGTCTAGGTTGATGATGTCAGCATGTACAAGGGGGCATAACTACAAATTGAGGGGTGGTAGATTTAAGACAGATGTCAGAGGCAGGTTCTTTACACATAGTGGTAAGGGCTTGGAAAGCCCGAATTGCTAATGTAGTCAACTCAGCCACATGAGGGAGATTTAAACAATCCTTAGATAAGCATATGGATGATTTTGGGATAGTGTAGGGGGACAAGCTGAGAATAGTTCTCAGGTCGGTGCAACATCGAGGGCAGAAGGGCCTGTTCTGCGCTGTATTGTTCTAAGATGGAATTTAATTCAGATAAATGTGAGGTGCTGCATTTTGGGAAAGCAAATCTTAGCAGGACTTATACACTTAATGGTAAGGTCCTGGGGAGTGTTGCTGAACAAAGAGACCTTGGAATCGCAGGTAGCTAGGATAGTGAAGGCGGCATTTGGTATGCTTTCCTTTATTGGTCAGAGTATTGAGTGCAGGAGTTGGGAGGACATGTTGCGGCTATTTAGGACATTGGTTAGGCCACTGTTGGAATATTGCGTGCAATTCTGGTCTCCTTTCTATCGGAAAGGTGTTGTGAAACTTGAAAGGGTTCAGGAAAGATTTACAAGGATGTTGCCAGGGTTGGAGGATTTGAGTTATAAGGAGAGGTTGAACAGGCTGGGGCTGTTTTTCCTGGAGCGTCGGAGGCTGAGGGGTGACCTTATAGAGATTTACAAAATTGATAGGCATGGATAAAGTCTTTTCCCTGGTGGCGGGGAGTCCAGAACTAGGAAGCATAGGTTTAGAGTGAGAGGAGAAAGATATAACCGAGACCTAAGGGGCAACATTTTCACGCAGAGGGTGGTGCGAGTATGGAATGAGCTGCCAGAGGAAGTGGTGGAGGCTGGTACAATTATAATATTTAAAAGGCGTCTGGATAGGTGTATGAATAGGAAGCATTTGGAGGGATATGGGCTGGGTGCTGGCATACGGGACTAGATTGGGTTGGGATATCTGATCAGCATGGATGGGTTGGACGGAAGGGTCTGTTTCCATCTCAATGACTCTATGACTCTAAATTGCCTGAGGGCAAAGAGTCAGAGGGAAATGGGTCTGGGTGGGTTACTCCTTGGAGGGTTGATGTGGACTTGTTGGGCCGAAGGGCTTGTTTCCACACTGTAGGAAATCTAATAATAAAATTTTAAAAATCCAGTTAGTAGATTGCCAACCTGTTTAGCCTTTGCTTAAAAGATAATCGCACCAAACCAGTGACCATGCCAGTGAGTCTTTTCTGAAATACCTCCAATGAAGTGGTATATTTCCTTAAATAAGTGGACGAAACCTGCTCACATTTCTCCAGATGTGGTCTCACCAGCGGTTTGCACCATTGCAGTGAGACTCCCCTACTCTGATACTCCCAAACTCTTGAAACAATGGTTAACATTCCTTTTGCCCTTTCTGATTATCTGTTGCAACTGTCTGCTAGCTTTGTGTTTCTTGCACAATTACCCCCCAGTCCGTTTGTGTTGCACCTTCTACAGTTTTCATCATTTAAATAATACTGTTCTATTGTTGTCTCTTCCAAACTAAACAACTTCACAGTTTCCCAAGTTATGTTCCATTTGCCAACTTGTTGCCCACTAATCTAATCGATAGCTCTTGGTAAACTGTAACCCTCTCCCAACTTGACTGTTATGCCTTTTCTATGATATATTCCCTCATTCTTTGAAACTCTTTATTGGGAGCATTGTGCACGCACCCTGCTGCCCAGTCGTGATCTTTGCAGAGAGCAATTTTTGGCGTGACTGGGAGGAGCTTGCTGCCATTGTTCTGAATGGAGACAACGCGTCCATCAAGCTGCATTAGCGTTTCACACACAATGTCTTATTGATGAGACAGGGGAGCAGCAGAGAAGGAAACAATAGGAAGCAAATCCTGCTCTCTGCATCTCTAACTCTTGGACCGTTATGTCCCATGTGTCAAAGATCTACTTCTTGCTTCAGTCACATGAGGACCCAAGGTGCAAACTCCTAGAAACCCAGATAAATTTCCCCCTGAATCAACTGTTGACCTCCACAAGGGGTAATGTGCAGTAGGTCTAGATTAGAGTGGTGCTGGCAAAGCACACCAGGTCTGGCAGCATCCGAGGAGCAGGAACATCGATGTATCAGGCAAAAGCCCTTCATCAGGGATAGAGCAGTAGGGTCAGGTGAAGGGGATGTTATAAATTTCTACCCTGGACTGACAGTGATGCATTTTATGAACTTATGTGACAGGATATTACAAGTGGACTTGCAGGTGGGGATCTCATTAATTGTAACTCCAAACTCTGAGAGAATTATTCAATTCATAAGGACCTGGATATGTACATTGTGTGGTGAGTATTGCGTTCTAGTTTATTCCAACCAGCTGCATAAAATTTCTTGCTAAGTCACTCCATTCTATTTATAGATATTCCCCAAAATCTTCAATGTGTCCTGTAATCGTTTTGTGATCAGCTGATAAGTGTAAGTATTATCATCCTAATATATATCTTTTCTAAGCACCTCTATCACAGCTCCAGTTAATTTCCATTGCTACAAGGAAACCAATCTCAGTTTCTCCAAACACCTGATTTCCCCAATGTCTGTTTGAAATCTGTAAAGTACACAACAGAACTGTGTTGGACATTCTCCACTTGTCTGCATCAATGCAGCCCTCAACAATAATATTAAAGAAAGTGAACATCCTCCAGGATAGAGCCCTGTACCTGAGTGGTGTTGCATCCACCATCTTCAATATTCCCTTTCTACGCTACCAAGGCAAGCATTGTCCAACCATAGGGCTACTCTCTCATCAGAGACAGAGGACGGGTGGTGGTTTAACCTGAAGGTTACCACAGCCCAGGCGAGGGGAAGGAATTAGAAGGAGAGTCCATCTATTGTAGATGGATATTCTTGATGTATCAGAAACATGCATGTCATATGAATGAATAATGTCAACAAAACCCGAACCATGAAACTAAAATCCCTCATTCTTAGAACCATCCAGGTAAATCTCCTCAACACCCTGTTAGGGACCCCTGTCATCCTTCACAATGTGTGGGTGATCTCTGGTTTGCACAGACCCAGATGTTCTGTGTTCCTGTGGATGATGTCATCATGCAGCAACAATTGCACTGAACCTAACTGTCTGTAAGGGTGCTGGATGCAGAAATCCTGATAACATTTAAGATGTATTTAGATGCACACTTTCAATGCCAGGGCAAACAAGTCTATGTGCCAAGTGCTGGAGAATAGGATTAGAATAGTTAGGTAGTAGTATTCTTTAATGGTACAGACCTTTAATGGACGACAGAGTCATTTTCTGTACTGTACACCTCCGAGTCACTTAATATAGGAATATGACAAGCCACATTTGAAACCAGGTCAGAGGAGTTGATATTGGAATGAAAAAATCATGGTTGACCAATGTGTAAAAAGAAAATCCCCATGTCTATTTTAACTATTTCTCCTCTCAGCTTAAAAAATATGCATCCAAGTCTTAAAATCCCTCATCCAAGGTAAAGAATACCTGCCATTCGCCTTAGTCATACCCCTCATGATTTTATAAAGCTCTATAAGGTGACCTCTCAACTTCCTATTTGCCAGTGGAAAATGTCCCAACCATTCAGCCTCTCCTTTATAACTCCTCCTCCATTCCCAGTTAACATCCTGGTAAATCTCTTCTGAACCTGCTCCAGCCTAATAATATGCTTCCTATAACTGGGCGACTGGATGGACACAGTACTCCAGAAAAGATCTCACTAATGTCCTGTACAACCTTAACATAACGTCTCATCCCAACTCCTATACTCAAAGGTCTGAGCAATGAAGGCAAATGTGCTAAACATTTTAACTACCATATCTATATGTGATACAAATTTCTAAGAACTGAACTTCGAGGTTTGTCTGTTCTACAGCACTACCCAAGGCCCAACTTTTAATTGCATCAATCCTGCCCTTGTTTGTTTTACTGTTATGAAGGAGAGGTTGATCTCTCTCTGATAATTAAAACAGAAACACCCAGAGAGAAGCACCTCACCCCGTAATCTGAGAAAAAAGTGTGACGAGGGATATAACTGACCTATTACCCCCATGATCTGTTATAAAGGAGTGGTTAAAAAAAATGAAATCCTTTCAATCTACAATTAACCATTTATTAATCTAACTCCAATAGTGACCAAATTAACAGAATTCCTAACAAACTGAACAATTACTCCATAATTACTACCTGTTCCCTAACTGAACTAAATTCTGTTTTATGCTGTTTTAATAATACAAGTCCCACTCATAAATCCAGCTAATAAGAAAACAATAAATTAAAATTTATCTCTCAAAATTCACAGAGAATGTGTCTTCTGGAATGCTGCTTGTCCTCTCTGCTGTTGGGGATGTTTTCTCTGTAATTCTTCTGTTCTGAACATTGAATTCTGGTGTCAGGGATATTTGCTAAACATGCTGTGTACCTTTATGAATGGTTAGTTTTTTTTTGAGAGCATGAAGATTTCTTGCCTCTTCAGATGGCAGTTGGCTCTCCCCTCTCTGTCCAATTACCGCCATTTTTATATCTATGTGGACATATTGATTTCTTTACAACTGGATTGTTAACACTGTCAGATTTAAATTTACATAGTGCTTAGTCTCCAAGCCCCTTTTTAAATTAATTGGCTGAATTTTAAACTGTTGTCTGGGTAAAAATGCTGCTTGAGCCTGCTAACTGAACGACTTTTTAGTACCATGTTTCCATTCAAGCGCCTGCAGCTGCTTACCAACATTCATCTTTAAATCTCTAAGCACCAAAAAGAACATTGTCTTTTAAATGGATGATGCAAGGCTTTCCCCCATTTTACAATTTTACATTTTTACACGCCAACTTGGTGACATTTACCAAAATATAACATGTCTCATTTATCCAACTTGAACTCCATCTGCCCTCTTTAGCCCATTGACCCAACCGATGAAGATCGCTTTGTAATCTTAGTGGACATTTTCACTGTCCACTATACTATCTGTTTTGGTGGCACCCAGAAACTTACTAATCATGCCTTCTATATTCTCATCCAAGTCATTTATATAAATGACATACAAAAGTGGACCCAGCACCGATCCCTGTGGAACACAGCTGTCACATGCCTTCAGTCTGAAAAACAACCCTCCACCATCACTCTCTGTTAAGCTAACTTTGTATCCAATTGGCCATGAATCCCATATGATCAAACTTTACAAATTAATCAACCATGTGGCACCTCGAACAAGGCTTTACTAAAGTCCAAGTAAACAATGTCTACAACTTTGCCTCATCAATCATCTTAGTTACTACCTCAAAAAAGTCAATCAAGTTTGCCTCTCCAAATGCATATAACTCCAGTCTTGCAGTATCACCTCCGACATCGAAGTCAAACTCACAGTTCTATAGTTCCCAGGGTCCACCTATGTCCCTTCTTAAGCAAAAGTGCAACGTTAACCTCGCTCCAGTCATCAAGCACCTCATCCATAATGATAGATTATACAAATTTGTCTGCAAGGGACCCCACAATTCCACCCTCACTTCCTTTACGTACTAGGATACACTAGATCAAGTCCTGGAGATTCATCCACTCTATTTTTTGTAAGATTCTCAGCACTTCCTGTTCTGTAACGTGACCTATTTTCAAAATATCAGTATTTATTTCCCTGAGTTTTAGAATTATAATTAGAATTCCTACAGCGTGGAAACAGGCCCTTCAGCCCTACAAGTCCACACCGATCCACTGAACAGTATCCCACCAAACCCATTTCTCTACATTTACCCCGATTAATCCACCTAACCTACACATCCCTGAACACTATGAGCAATTTAGCATGGCCAATTCATCTAACCTGCACATTTGGATTGTGGGAGGAAACTGGAGCAAACCCATACAGACACTGGGAGAATGTGCTACTTCCACACAGACAGTCGCCTGAGGCTAGAATCTAACTCAGGTCCCTAGTGCTGTGAGGCAGCAGTGCTAGCCACTGAGCCACTGTGCCGCCCATTTATTTCTCCACAGTAACAGCTATGCAAAATATTTACTTAATATCTCTTCAGGTTCAATATAACGCTGTCCTCTTTGATCTTTAAGGGGCCTTTCTGTTGCTCTCGCTTGCTCTCTTGCGCTCTCTCGCTCTAGCTGTTCTCTTGCTCTTAATGTACTTGTAGAATCTGTTTGGATTATTCTTAACCTTATTTGCCAAGGCTATTTCATATCCTGTCTTTGCCTTCCTGATTTCCCTATTAAGAATGCCTCTACACGCTTTGTACTGTTCAAGAGATTTATTTGAACCCAGTTGTTTATATGTAATATATGATTTTATTCTTGACGAGAACCTCAGTATCTTTGTTCTTACCAGCCATACCTTTCACTCTAACAAGAACATAGAGCCTCCCACCTGTCAGGTGCCCCTTTACCTGAAAACATCTCTTTATCTGCTCCAATCAACGTTTGAAAGTTAAACATCACACAACACCAGATTATAGCCGAATAGGTTTATTTCACGGCACTAGCTTTTGAAGCCCTGTGTCTTCAACTTGTGAAGCAGAATCCTAAGACACAGAATTTATAGCAAAAGAGTATAGCTAAAGATGAAGAAATAGCGCTTTAAAAGCCAGTGCCTCCAAATAAACCTGTTGGACTATAACAGGTTATGCGATTTTTAACTTTGTCCACCCCAGTCCTACACAGGCTCCTCCAAATCACAACTTTTGAAAGTTCTTGTCTGATACCGTTAAAATTTGCCTCATCCAGTTAAGAACTTCAATTTTTATGGAAGGCTTATCCTTTTCCATAACTAATCTAAAACAAATAAACTTTGACCACTATACCCCAAGTGTTCTCCTGTTATCACTTCAGTCACTTGCCCTGTCTTATTACCCAAGAGAAGGTCAAGTTTTGCTCCTTCTCTAATCGGAGCATTTGCATCTTGAGAAAGCAAAGCTTCTTGAACTTATTTAACAAATTCTTCACCATCCAATTGTTGAAAACTGTAAGCAGTCCCAGTCAGTGTTTGGAAGATTAAAATCGCCTACTATTGCAACCTTATTATTCTGATAGATATCTGAGGTCTCTCTACATTTTCCTCGGAGAAAGTGAGGACTGCAGATGCTGGAGATCAGAGTCAAAAAGTGTGGTGTTGGAAAAGTACAATGGGCCAGGCTGCTCCTTGGATGCTGCCTGACTGTCTGTGCCTTTCCAGCGCCACACTTTTTGACTCTGGCATTTGTTCCTCAGTTTCTATCTGACTGTTGCAGGTTCAATAGTACAATCCCATCAAGTGATCATTCCTTTCTTATTTGAAATACTCCGTAAGCACAACTTTGTTTAAAAATAACTCTCCCCTTTGGTTTAAATTTTTTTAAATTCATTCAGAGAATGTGGGTGTTACTGGCCAATCCAACATTCATTGCCCATCCCTAATTACCCTGAGGGCAGTTGAGAGTCAACCACACTGCTGTGGATCTAGATTACATGTAGGCCAGACCAGGTAAGAACAGCGGTTTACTTCCCTAAAGGACATTAACGAATCAGATGGGTTTTTCCTGACAAACTACAATGATTCTGTGGTCATCATTTAATTCCATATTGTATTGAATTCGAATTCCACCATCACTGTAGTAGGATCCAAACCCAGGTCCCCAGAACCATTACCCGGGTCTCCAGATTACTAGTCCAGTGAGGATACCATTAGGCAGTCACCTCCCCTTTTAGTGCTTTTTTTTAAAAAAAAAACCTCTCCTTCTGTGTAACTGTGTAAAAACCTGTATAATTTAAGGAAATAGTAACTGTGTAGTCCATGTGTAGACCTCTCAAAAAGGTCCATTAATGGAACTGTGTTTGAAAAAAAATGTTATTTTTTGAGGTTTTTTCTGCATTTTTTGATTTTAAAAAATGAATTAAAATAACAATATTATCTCCTGAAATATAATTTCTGTGGCTCAAGATGCAGAGATAGGGAGGGTTGTGAGGCTGGAGGAGATTACAGAGCAAGGGAAGATTGTGACGTTTGAGAGGGATTGTAGAGTTGGGGAGGGTTGTGAGGCTGGAGGAGATTAACGCCCAAGCAGTACTGTGGTGTACTTACAGCAATGGATTGCAAAATTCCACTTTCTCCAAGTCAAATGAAGGTGGCCAATAAATACTGGTCAGGGCAACAAAGACCAAAACCAGCGAAAAAAACCGAGCAGCGAGCTCTCCCAGGTGATTGGCTGTGAAGTTACAAGCATCTCTGGAAATGGAATTGGAACAAAAGAAAAATAAACAGTGATAATACACAGTTGATCTTGGAGAGACCTCATTATCTGAATGCTCACAGCCACGGATCTGCTCAGTGGCTTTAAGTCTTTTAAAACATAATTCTTAGTCTGGACTTTTGTAAATTTAAAATAGTGAGTAGCCTGAGAGTTTTTTAATACATATCTATCTCGATTTAATTTTTAAAAATACAACACAAAGAACTAAGTTATTTTAGAGTATTTTTATTTAGAGCAGTAGGAGTGTGCCTTTTTCTGTGTCTCTGGATTGTTAAGGAGTAGAATCTGCCTTTTATAGAGTGATGTGCTCTTCCTGTCAGATGTGGGTGATTAGATCCAGTGATCCTGATGATTTATGTCTGCAAGAAGTGTGCTGCAAATTCTACTAGATTGCAAGGATCGGTTGAAGAGACAGTTAGATGCACTGAGGAATTTACAGGAGCCGGGGGTGTGATAAATGGCAGTTTCAGAATGGTAGGATACTGCAGATACTGTCAGGTAGATGGGTTACCTCCAGGAAAGGTAGGAGAGGTTGGCAGGTAGTGCAGGATTCTCCTGTGGCAATACCTACATCAAACAAGTATGCTGATTTGGAAGGTGTTAGGGGGTCACAGACTCTCCGAGAATGTAGCACTGATAGCCAGGTTACTGGTACCATGACTGGCTGTACTGTAATGAGGGGTGTATTAGGTTCCAACCGCTCAATTGTGGTAGCGAACTGTGTTTTCAGGGGCACAGATTGATGATCCTGCGGCTCGCTTCTAATAGATAATAGAGAAACATGGCTCAGGGATGGACAAGACTGGCAGCTTAAGTTCCAGGGTGCTATAGGAAGGATAGAAAGGGAGGAAAAGGAGAGGCATTTTGTTGGTTAGGGATAACATTACAGCTGTACTAAGGGAGGATATTCTTTGGAGTACATCTACTGAATTTATTTGAATGGAACAGAGAAATAAGCAAGGCATGATCACCTTATTGGGATTGCACTGTCGACCCCCCCACCCAAAAAAAAACTCAGTGGGAAATTGAGAAGCAAATTAATGGGGAATATTAGTTATCTGCAAGAATGGTAGGCTTGTTCTGGTAGGGGATTTTAACTTTCCAAACGTATACTGGGACTGTCATAGTGTTAAGCGTTTGGGTGGAAAGGAATGGAAACACAGTGGCTTAGTGGTTGGAGTGGCACAGTGGCTCAGTGGTTAGCACTGCTGCTTCGGAGTGCCAAGGACCCGGGTTCAATTCTAGCCTCTGGCGACTGTGTTGAGTTTGCACATTCTCGCCGTGTCTGTGGGGGTTTCTGGGTGCTCTGGTTTCCTCCCACAATCCAAAGATATGTAGCTTAGGTGATTAGACTGGGGTAAATGTGAAGTAATTGGGTCGGGAAATGGGATTGAGTGGAATACTCTTTGGAGGGTCATTGTGGACTTATTGGGCTGAAGGGCCTGTTTCCACACTGTAAGGATTCTATGAATTTGTTAAAAGTGGACAAAAAAAATCTTGTTCAGTATGTAGGTTGTATTTACTAAAGCAAAACTTGACCTTCTCTTGGGAAATAGGGCAGGGCATGTAACTAAGATCTATATGGGGGAGCATGTTCGAGCCAGAGATCATGATTCTGTTAGTTTTTAAATAGTGATGGAAAAGGATGATCTGAAAATTAAAGTTCTAAATTGGTGGAAGGCCAATTTTGACAGTGTAAAGCAAGAACTTCCAAATTTTGATTTGAGGCGGCTTTTCGCTGGTAAAGAGATGGTTGGAAAATGATAACATAAGAACATAAGAAATAGAAAGCCATCTGGCCTCTCGAGCCTGCTCTGCTATTCAATAAGATCATGGCTGATATTTTCATGGACTCAGCTCCACTTTCCCACACTCACCATAACCCTTGATTCCTTCACTGTTCAAAAACTATTTTTGCCTTAAAAACATTCAAGAGGGTAGTGTGAACTGCTTCACTGGGTAGGGGATTCCATAGATTCACACAATTTTGGGTGAAGAAGTTCCTCCTCAACTTAGTCCTAAATCTGCTCCCCCTTATTTTGAGGCTATGTCTCCTCGTTCTAGCTTTACCTGCTTCCCTTATATCTTATATATTTCCTTCATAATTCTGTATTTGATCATAAGATCCCCAGGTTATTCTTATAAATTACTATGAGTGCAGGTTGCAATCTACTCAATGCCTTCTCAAAAGCTGCTCCCCTCAACTTTGTAATCAATCTAGTGAACCTCTGCATCCACTTCATGCAAATCCATCCTTTCTCAAGTAAGGAGACAAAAACTGTACACAGTACTCCAGGTGTGGCCTCACTAGTACCCTATACAACTACAATGTAACCTCCTGTTTTAGATTCCATTCCTTTTGGAATGAAGGAAAATATCCCATTTGTGTTTTAGTTACTTGCTGCACCTGCAAACAAATCTTTTGTGATAAATGCACAAGGGCACCCAGGTCTCTCTGCACAGCAGCAAGTTGTAATTTTTCACCATTTAAATAATAGTCCTATTTATAACAAAATGGATAACCTCACATTTACTTAACATTTTACTCCATCTGCCAAATACTTGCCCACTCAACCTATTCATATTCCTCCACAAACTTGCTGTGTGCTCTGCGCACTTTGCCCTACCACTCATCTTAGTTTCATCTACAAACTCAACACAACTACACTTGGTCCCCAACTTCAAATCATCTCTGTAAATTGTACACAATTGCAGTCCTGATACTGATCCCTGAGGCACGCCATTAGCCACTGACTGCCAACCAGAAAAACACCCATTTATCCCACTGTTTCTTGTTTTTTTTAACCAATCCAATATTCATGCTAATATGTTACTGGTAACATCATGCACCCTTACCTTATGCAGCAGCCTTTTGTGCAGTATCTTGTTGAGTGCCTTCTGGAAATCTAAATACACTACAATCAACGGTTCCCTATTGCCCACCGCACTTGTAATGTCCTTAAAGAATTACAATGAAATACTTAAAATACCTTTCATGAATGCATGCTGCTGCAGCCCAATGGGACAATTTATATCCAGATATGTTGCTGTTGCTTTCTTAATAATAGATTCAATCGTTTTCCCCACGACAGAAGTTAAGCCAATGGGCCTATAGGTGTCTGCCTTTTGTGTACCTTTTATTTCAAACAGTGGCATCACATTTCTGTTGTCCAATCTGCTGGAACCACCCCAGAGTGCAGAGAAGTTTAGTAAATTACCGTGAGCACATTTGCTGTTTCCCCTGTCATGTCTTTTAGTCTCCTGGGACACATTCCATCAGGGCCAGGAGTCTTTTAGCCCTGTTAAGTTGCCCAATGTTATCTCTTTGGTGACAGTGATTGATTCTACCTGCCATTGGGGGTGGCACGGTGGCTCAGTGGTTAGCAAAGCTGCTTCATAGTGCGAGGAACCCGGGTTTGATTCCAGCCTTGGGCAACTTTCTGTGTGGAGTTTGCACATTCTCCCCGTGTCTGCGTGGGTTTCCTCCGGGTGCTCCGGTTTCCTCCCACAGTCCACAGATGCGTAGCTTAGGTGAATTGGCCGTGTTAAACTCACCATAGTATTATCAGGGGTAAATGGAAGGGATGGGTCTGGGTGAATTACTCTTTGGAGTGTTGGTGTGGACTTGTTGGGCTGAATGGCCTGTTTCCGTACTGTAGGGAATCTAATCTAAATCACATTGTATCCATAAGCTTCAAAAATGAGGCAATGAGAGTACGGAGACAGTATGTTCTTGTTAATGTGAAGGACAAGACTGTTAGGTGTAGGGACTGCTGGATGACGGGTAGTTGAGGCTCTGGTCAAGGTAAAGAAGGAAGCATGTGTCAAGAGTAGACAACTGCGACCAAAGAGGACCATAAGGGTAGTAGGAGTGCACTCGTGTAATCAGGAGGGCAAAATCGGCATATCAGATAGCTTTAGCAAATAGGGCTAAGGAATATCCATACAGATTCTACGAATACATGGAGGACAAAAAGAGTAACTAGATAATAGGGCCTCCTAAAGATCAAGAAGACCCTCTATGTGTGGATTCATTGTGGTGCAGATTTGTTTCCAAGATATTTAATTTGCAGAGGGAGAGAAAAATTATTAACAATTTTTAGTAACCATTTTAGTAATTGGCAAATAGTGCAGGGTGAAAATGTGGGTGTCACTTTACACAGTAAGTTCTGAGCAGCCTGAATAATTTGAACTGCAGCTGGATGCAGATTCAGCAGTTATTATCAATAGATATTAGGAATTTAACTTCTAAGGAAAAATTTGGAGGGCTGTGGGCAAATGGCAGTTGCAAGCGATCTGCAGCCCCTCTGGAGGAAGAGTGTACAGCTCCAACAAACTGAATAGCCATTGTGCTCTGTGAGACTGCACACCACGCTACCCATTGTGAATGATGAAGCCCATCCCAGGGCAGAGAGACGGTTGCTCCCACCACTCCCTTTTTATGGAGGCACTGTTGGACTGGGTGGACAACGTCAGAAGTCACACACCTCCAACTTATAGTCCAACGGGTTTATTTGAAAGTACATGTGCTTTTGGAACACAGCTTCTTCAGGTGCAGAGAGAGAGAAGCACACAAAACACAGAATTGATAGGCAGAGAGGTCAAGGTCAGAAAGGTCAAAAGATTATATAACTGGTGTGAGTGGAGTATTAGTTAATGCTTCTCTGCCAATGATCAAGAGTGTTACATGGTGTGTAAAGTGTTTATAAAGTCACTGTCAGTGCTATGCTGTCATGACAGTCAGGCAGAGTTGTAGGAATACACAAAAGGTGACATCTCAGGTCAGACAATGAATTGTAGGTGGGAGGCTTTGTTCAGAATCTGTCTGAGTTTTAACTTGGAATCAGGCAGGTTTTATTCTGAAAACTGGAATATATAAGATGCCATATTGACTGTGTGTTTTTTTCCGAATAAAATAGAATGTATATGCAAATAAAGAAACATCTTTAACCACCAGTCCCGAAGAAAGTTTATACCTGAAATGTTGACTTTGCCACCACCGGATGCTGTCCTTAAAGCGGTAACGGACCCGTGTTACAGCCACCAACTTTATTAGGGACAAGGTGCAGCAGTGCGCATGTTTTTCCTATTGAGGCAGAGTGATAAATCCTCCTCTTTATAAAGAGGAGGATTTACACACAGCAAACTGAAACCAAGATAATATTTGTCTTTTCTAGATTTCTATCCTGAGCTGATAGCGATTTTTCTTTAGTAAGTTTGTTTAACAGAACATTAATTGAGAAAACTTTGCAGACTGGGACCTCAGTCTAATAGAGTCAGCAGAAACATCAGGATCTAATTATCATTGACATTTAACTGTGGAAAGAAAAAGGTTTGTCTGTACTATCTGTGGGAAGATACCTCCTGATGTACTTGTAAATTGAAAAGCAGCAAGATGTTCAAATTCGTAGTTGGATCACCCTTTGAGTTTGTGCTCACATCTAGGCTCTGCAGCTGAGGAAGATTATGTTTCCTAAGAGGTACGCATAGATTTATCCAAATAACACTGAGTCTTTTTGAAAGAACTGTCATATTTAGTCCCAATTACATGCAATGATTTTTAACTTAGAAATTTTTCATTTTAAAATATCTACGAAATTCGTTTTAAAGTTCCTTTCACGTGGAACACTTCTGACATGAACATGAAACTGTTGAGTCTGGAGGGTTAGAAAGGGCTGAATTGAAAGAGGAGATGCTGTTCCCTGAGTTCCCACTGAGCACTGGAGAAGTACAGGAGGCTGAGGTCAGTGTGGATGGGAGCAAACAATGAAAATGACAAGGTTGCACTGTGAGTGCTGTTTGGCTCACTGAGAATGCTTTGGAATTGGGTAAAAACAGTGAGGTGAGACAGAGAAGCTGAAGCTGAAAGACTGAGTACTCAGTCTCAGCTCAGGCGGTTCAGAAAATGACAGTCCCAATGGAAACAACCAATTGTGATACCTGCGGAGTATTTTCTTACAGTTTTTAAAGTACAATAAATCAGCTTCTGTAAAGGGGTTTTCGATTATAATAGAAATGTTTGAAACAAAAGGATATCCCAGCTCAATTAAATTCTCTTAAATGGCGTAACTAGATTAATCTAGACAGAGGTTATGACAGAAGACCGCAGAGCTCTAGTATATTCTTGCACAATGTGGGAAACAAGTGAAACTTCCAATGTTCCTGCCGGCCACATACGTCAACAAGTGTGTCCATCTGCAGCTAATGGCTAACTACCTTTCAAGCTGGAGCTGTGGTTGGAAGAAGATACACTAAAATGCAGGACATCAAATGTCGCATTATCAGCCCTATTCCCAAAGCCATGCACTAGCAAAAGCAGGAATAAGAGCAAAGATCAGATGAATGTACAGCTGGAGAAATGATGAGAAAGGATTTAGATTCTTCAGGCATTGAGGCAGTTTCCTATTAGGTAGGACCCATGCAAGTCTGACCCAGGACCCTGGGCAGACCCAGGACAAATCTCTTTGTGGGGACTCTTACCAGTTTCATTGGTGAGGTTTTAAACTAGTATGGCAGGGGGATAGAAACCAGCTTAGATGGCAAAAGTGAGGACTGTAGATGCTGGAGATTAGAGTCGAGAGTGTGGTGCTGGAAAAACACAGGTCAGGCAGGACCTGAGGAGCAGGAGAGTTGATGTTTTGGGCAAAAACCCTTTATCAGGAATAATGGCTTAGATGGGTCAGTTTTAGATTAATAAACAGAAGGTACGACATTAGTGATGTAGTCAGTGACTCAGAAAGACAAAAACAAATGATTAAATGAGGATTGAGTCCCTCTTCATACATAGAACATAGAAAAATACAGCGCAGTACAGGCCCTTTGGCCCTTGATGATGCGCCAATCCAAGCCCACCTAACCTACACTAGCCCACTATCTTCCATATGCCTATCCAATGCCCATTTAAATGCCCATAAAGAGGGAGAGTCCACTGGCAGGGCATTCCACGAACTCACGACTCGCTGAGTAAAGAATCTACCCTAACTTCTGTCCTATACCTACCACCCCTTAATTTAAAGCTATGCCCCCTTGTCATAGCTGACTCCATATGTGGAAAAAGGTTCTCACGGTCAACCCTATCTAACCCCCTAATCATCTTGTACACCTCTATCAAGTCACCCCTAAACCTTCTTTTCTCCAATGAAAACAGTCCCAAGTGCCTCAGCCTTTCCTCGTACGATCTTCCTACCATACCAGGTAAACCTCTTCTGCACCCGTTCCAGTGCCTCCACATCCTTCCTATAGTATGGTGACCAAAACTGCACACAGTATTCCAGATGCGGCCGCACCAGAGTCTTATACAACTGCCACATGACCTCAGGACTCCGGAACTCAATTCCTCTACCAATAAAAGCCAGTACGCCATATGCCTTCTTAACCGCACTATTTACCTGGGTGGCAACTTTCAGAGATCTGTGTACATGGACACCAAGATCCCTCTGCTCATCCACGCTACCAAGTGTCCGACCATTAGCCCAGTACCCCATTTTTTTGTTACTCATACCAAAGTGAATCACCTCACACTTACCCACATTGAACTCCATTTGCCACCTTTCTGCCCAGCTCTGCAGCTTATCTATATCCCTCTGTAACCTGACACATCCTTCCTCACTGTGAACAACTCCACCAACTTTCGTATCATCCACAAACTTGCTCACCCAATCTACTAGCCCCTCTTCCAGGTCATTTATAAAAATGACAAACAGCAATGGTCCCAAAACAGATCCTTGCGGAACACTGTTAGTAACTGCACTCCAAGATGAACCTTTACCATCAACTACTACCCTCTGTCTTCTTCCAGCCAGCTAATTCCTAATCCAAACCTCCAACTCACCCTCAATGCCATACCTCCGTATTTTTTGCAGTAGCCTACCATGGGGAACCTTCTCAAACGCCTTGCTAAAATCCATATACACCACATCTACCGCTTTACCCTTGTCCACCTCCTTCGTCACCTTCTCAAAGAATTCAGTAAGGTTTGTGAGGCACGATCTGCCCTTCACAAAACCATGCTGACTATCCTTGATCACATTATTCCTATCCAGATGTTCATAAATCCTATCCCTTACAATTCTCTCTAAGACTTTGCCCACAACAGAAGTGAGGCTCACCAGCCTATAGTTACTAGGGTTATCCCTACTCACCTTCTTGAACAAAACATCAGTCCTGACATCCCAGGAATTAGTCGAGTGAACCTTCTTCACTCTTTGTCAATAGCCAGGGCATCTTTCTTTGGGACAGGAGAACAAACGTACACAGAGTGTGGTGTCACCAAAGCCCTTGCAGAATGATATCTGTATTCCTGTACTCAAATCCTTTTGCGATGAAGGCCAATATATCATTTGTAATCTTCACTACTTGCCATTCCTGCCCTGCTTCCTAAAAGAGAGTCACAGAGAACACAGAACAAAATTAAGTCAGAATCTCATATTAAATTGTTGAAAACATTGGCCACATTGTATCTGTGCTCGTTATCAAGAGCCTGTTTAGTCTACTATTTACTGACAATAAGTGTGTTATAGTGCTTTGTATGATCATCTAAACACTTCAAGGTTACAATGGTTCCTGCATTTACCACCATTTCCAATGCTGCCAGACCTCCAGCATTTTCAGTTTTTGCTTCAGATTTCTACCATTTTGCTTCTGTATTTGTTGTTCATCCTGCAGAAGGATTGAAGGGTTTGGGGGCAGAAGCGAGAACAAGATTGAGTTGTCAAATGATAAAATGCGATTCCCACCCTCAGCTCTCCCAACTGTATCTCTTTCTGTATTTTTGTGCAAGCTCTGACTCATTCATAAATGTCCTTCAGGGAAGGGAAAGAGTTCAGCTTTAATGATGATCCCAAATGTCAGCTCAATATTAATTCCTCTCAGTTTCATTTTCTGTGTGTTCTTTTGGTTTCTTGCTCACTGCATTTGCTTTCTGTTTGAAAGGTTGATTTGCAGTTGTCGTATTGAAAAAGAATCGCATCCAGATCTGACAGTCGCTGTGTTTACCATAACTTTATTATCTCAGGATTTTGGACGTCAAAGGAAAAAGCACTGCTCACACTGGGGAGAATCACAGGTTGTGTGTGTGGAAGAGTCAGTGACGGTTCATTTCAAATGTCCAAACGTCAGTGCAGTCACACTGGGGAGAGACTGTGGAAATGTGGGAATTGTGGGAAGGGATTTCTTTACCCATCCCAGCTGGAAATGCACCAACGCAGTCACACTGGGGAGAAGCCATTCACCTGCTCTCGTTGTGGGAAGGGATTCACTCGATTATCCAATCTGCTGGAACACCAACGTAGTCACACTGGAGAGAAACCATTCACCTGCTCCAATTGTGGGAAAGGATTCACTCAATCATCCGGCCTGCTTAAACACCAGCGAATTCACACTGGGGAGAGACCATTCACCTGTTCTGTTTGTGGGAAAGGATTCGCTCAGTCATTCAGTTTGCATGTACACCAGCGGGTTCATACTGGGGAGAGACCATTCACCTGTTCTGAATGTGGGAAAAGATTCACTCAGTCATCCAGCCTGTTGATCCACCAGCGAGTTCACACTGGAGAGAGACCATTCACCTGCTCTGATTGTGGGAAAGGATTCAGTTACTCATCCAATCTGCTTAAGCACCAGCGCGTTCACACTGGAGAGAGACCATTGACCTGTCTTGTGTGTGAGAAAGGCTTTGCTGATTCAAACTCCCTGCAGATCCACCAGCGCGTTCACTCTGGGGAGAGACCATTCACCTGCTCTGAGTGTGGAAAAGGATTCACTTGCTCATCTAACCTGCTGAGACATCAGAGTGTTCACACTGGGGCGAGGCCATTTGCCTGTTCTGAGTGTGGGAAAGGATTTACTCAATCATCCAAACTGTTAACACACCAGCAAATTCACAAAGAACAACAGCAGAAAGGTTTTGCTCCACGTCTCACCAAGGAATGAATTCTGGTCTTTATGCTGTTAGTACTGATGTTATTAATCCCCGCTCAATTAAAAGTACTGATATTGTCGATAAAATGTTAATAACAGTTGTATATCTGTAGGGTAGGTTTTGTAAATAATCACATTATCACTGCATAAACACATTCACACTAGATAAAGGTTGTCTGCCTGCCTAGTGCGTGAAAAGGGATTTTCTGGTTCACAGTGACTATTGCATTTGGTTTTTGATATTACTCTTCTCTATATTCAAGTCTTGTTTCTGGGCTTCTTTCTGATAATCATTAGATAGTCTTAGAGTCTGTGCAGTGTGGAAACAAGTCATTCTGCTCCTCAAGTCCACACTGACTGTCCATAGAGCATCCCAACCAGATCCACATCCCTATCCTATCATCTTGCATTTCCCATTTCCGTCTAACCTACGAATATTTGGACTGTGGGAGGAAACTCAAGCAGACGTGCAAATGTGCAAACCTCACACAGTTACCCAAGGTAGGATTGAACCTGGGTTCCTGGTGCTGAGAGATGCTAACCACTGTGCCACTGTGAAATTTGTGCACACCGTGTGTCTGTCTACTATTTGGGAGAAAATGATATAAATCAGCTTATTGTTAAAACTATTGTGCATCAAGTCTATCTTATCTCTAAAGGACACTCATTTATTTTGATGAGCTCTCCATCTCCCCTACTACCTCCATCCTCCCTCCTACAAGTGCGAAGAACTAGTGGGGTTTATCTGTCACTCAGAATGAGACAATCAGTATGCTTCATGTAAGCTGTTGGCAGAAGGCTCTTTCAAATTGAGGGGCAGCCTGTAATGCTGGAAATACCATGCACAATTGGAATTCCCCTAACCAATGTCCTGTACAGCCGCAACATGACCTCCTGTATCAATAAAGGAAAGCATACCAAGCGCCTTCTTCACTATCCTATCAACCTGCGACTCCACTTTCAAGGAGCTATGAATCTGCACTCCAAGGTCACTTTGTTCAGCAACACTCCCTAGGACCTTAACATTAAGTGTACAGGGGAAGAAGTTTATTTATTTATTCAAGGCGAATGGGGTTTCACCTGAACTGGATTGGGACCAGTATTCTTACTGAAAGGCTCATGAGTGCTGTCAGGAAGCATGTAAATTAACTTGGCAAGGGGCTGAGATCCAGACAAAACTTTCAAAAGTGCCAGATGAACAATAAAAATGTGACAAAACCAGTAAATCAGGAAGGCACAAACATTCCTGGCCAGTTAAGGTACAGGGTAATTTGTGAAGAGTGAACAGCATTTATTTTAGTGCTACGTGCCTGATGAACAAGTTCAAATATGGGGTTATGAAGACACTGCTGTCACTTAAATGTGGTTGGCAGCTCAATATTTCAAGATGCATGGTCTTCATATAAGACAGCAAATGTGGTAAAAGAGATGTCGCGGTTTGTTTTCATGGAATCTGTCAGAGCAATAAAGAAGAATGATATCTTAGAAAACTCCGTAAATAAACCTAATGGTAAAACGGGAAGAGCAGGTAAGGAGGCAAATTTCAGGAAGCGTTAAGAGTAATAGGATTGTGATAACAGGGGTTTTAAACTTCCACTTTGTGTGTGGGAAATCATGTCTCACAAACTTGATTGAGTTTTTTGAAGAAATAACAAAGAGGATTGATGAGGGCAGAGCAGTAGGTGTGATCTATGTGGACTTCAGTAAGGCGTTCGACAAGATTTCCCATGGGAGACTGATTAGCAAGATTGGACCTCATGGACTACAGGGAGAATTAGCCATTTGGATACAGAACTGGCTCAAAGGTAGAAGTTGTTTTTCAGACTAGAGGCCTATGACCAGTGGATTGCCACAAGGATCGGGGCTGGGTCCACTACTTTTTGTCATTTACATAAATGATTTGGAGGTGAGCATAAGAGGTACAGTTAGTAAGTTTGCAGATGACACCAAAACTGGAGGTGTAGTAGACAGCAAAGAGGGTTACCTCAGATTACAACAGGATCTTGACCAGATGGGTCAATGGACTGAGAAGTGGCAGATAGAGTTTAATTCAGATAGTGTGAGGTGCTGCATTTTGGGAAAGCAAATCTTAGCAGGACTTATACACTTAATGTTAAGGTCCTAGGGAGTGTTGCTGAACAAAGTGACCTTGGAGTGCAGATTCATAGCTCCTTGAAAGTGGAGTCGCAGGTTGATAGGATAGTGAAGAAGGCGCTTGGTATGCTTTCCTTTATTGATACAGGAGGTCATGTTGCGGCTGTACAGGACATTGGTTAGGCCACTGTTGGAATATTGCGTGCAACTCTGGTCTCCTTCCTATCGGAAAGATGTTGTGAAACCTGAAAGGGTTCAGAAAAGATTTACAAGGATGTTGCAAGGGCTGGAGGATTTGAGCTATAGGGAGAGGCTGAACAGGCTGGGGCTGTTTTCCTCTGTAAGGGTGACCTTATAGAGGTTTACAAAATCATGGTATTCTAACAGATGAAAGGCTTAACAGACAATGAATTTTTCAATGTATAATTTCAGTTACATCACACTGTAAATTTTTGCTATACCACCTGATGAAGGAGCGTTGCTCCGAAAGCTAGTGTGCTTCCAATTAAACCTGTTGGACTATAACCTGGTGTTGTGTGATTTTTAACTTTGTACACCCCAGTCCAACACTGGCATCTCCAAATTACAAAATTATGAGGGGCATGGATAGGGTAAATAGGCAAAGTCTTTTCCCTGGGGTTGGAGAGTCCAGAACTAGAGGGCATAGGTTTAGGGTGAGAGGGGAAAGATATAAAAGAGACTTAAGGGGGAACTTTTTCACACAAAATACGTGTATGGAATGAGCTGCCAGAGGAAGTGGTGGAGGCTGGTACAATTGTAACATTTAAGAGGCATTTGGATGGGTATATGAATAGGAAGGGTTTGGAGGGATATGGGCCGGGTGCTGGCAGGTGAGACTAGATTGGGTTGGGATATCTGGTCGGCATGCTGTACATTTCTATGACTGTATGACTCTATAGTCGTCAGCATGTGAAAGGTTTCAAGAAATTTGTAAAATACATCCAGGACAGTGTTTTTTTAAGCAAGTATGTAGAAATCCTCACAAGGGAGGAGGTGGTCATGGACTTAACTTGAGGTAACAGTGAGGACTGCAGATGCTGGAGATCAGAGCTGAAAATGTGTTGCTGGAAAAGCACAGCAGTTCAGGCAGCATCCAAGGAGCAGGAGAATCGACATTTCGGGCATGAGCCCTTCTTTAGGAAGAAGGGCTCATGCCCGAAACGTCGATTAACTTGAGGTAGCAAAGCTAGACAAGTGGTTGAAATGTCAATGAGGGAGCATATTATAGTCAGTTATTTTAACTCTTTTAGATTCATGTTTGCGAGGAAAAGGACAAGATGGGCCTGAAATCAAAGTTCTGACCGAGTGGATTTTAATAAGATCACGTATGATTTAGCCAGAGTATCGCTGGGCATAGATACTTTCAGGTAAATGTGCAAGAGAGAACTTAAAAAGGGGAGATGTGGAGAGGTAAAAGGTAGACTGGTTAAAAGATCAAGAGGGAAAGAGTAAGGCTCGTTAAGAGTCCACAGTCATAATTTCTCTATGAAGCTGGAGGTTGCAGGTGGGGTTCAAAATGAATACTTTGTGTCAGTGAGACAATATCTGTATAGAAATCAGGGAAGAGGTTTGTGATAGAATTGAATGAATTCGTAAAGAGAGGCAGTTCTAAGTCTGGCAGGAGAAAGTGTCATATGAGCAGCACAAAGGAGGGAGTTCAGCAGAGGGGGATAACAATGCTGCAGGGGGTTAGGGAAAACAGCACAAAGTATCAAGATTGAAGGTGGGGATGGGAAATTTCATTCACAGAAAACATGGATCAAAATGTTTATTTGACAAAGAGGTACTGGAATTGAATTTTTAACTTGTTTGTCTTTGTATAAATGCTGCTAAACATTCTGACTTTCTCTGGTGACTTTATTTTATCCTTTGCTCACCGTGTTGATGCTCCCACTCTTTCTGCTGCTGCTGTCCCTCTTTCCCAACTTGCTCTTTGTCGCCCTGAGAGACAATGAGTAACTAAACCATTCCTCATAAACACAGTAATTCTGTTGCTGACTGAATGTCTGCAGAGCTGACAGTGAAAGCATTAGATGCTTCTTCTGTTTGGTCTGTCAGTAAATTTCAGCCCTTATTTCACAGAATTGATTTTTGAAATAGGAGGGAAAATAAACTCACATGACCAAAATGAGTCTATTGATCTAATATTAAACACTAGTTTCTCCTCATACTGAGATCAATTTTGCTTCACATACCATTTTTAAACCCGAACACTCAGGTTGAAATTCTAAGTGAACAGTAAGTGAATTGGACAGATACTGAGCTAAAATGAGGGAAGGGTGTACCTTTGAATTGTACCTGTGGTAGTTGGAACTCAATCAATGTCACTGTCCTGTCTTTTTCACTCACATTGTAGTGCACTTTTTTTTGTCTTTACTTGTTCTTGCACTCAGGATGGAAGAGCAGACAGTGGTAGGCAAAGTAATGGAAAGGGTACTGAGGAATAGGATTTGAGTGTCTGGAAAGACATTGCTTGATTAGGGACAGCCAGCACGGATTTGTGAGGGGTAGGTCTTGCCTTACAAGTCTTATTGAATTCTTTGAGAAGGTGACCAAGCATGTGGATGAGGGTAGAGCAGTGGATGTAGTGTACATGGATTTTAGTAAGGCATTTGATAAGGTTCCCCATGGTAGGCTTATGCAGAAAGTCAGGAGGCATGGGATAGTGGGAAACTTGGCCAGTTGGATAGAGAACTGGCTAACCGGTCGAAGTCAGAGAGTGGTGGTAGATGGTAAATATTCAGCCTGGAGCCCAGTTACAAGTGGAGTTCCGCAGGGATCAGTTTGGGTCCTCTGCTGTTTGTAATTTTTATTAATGACTTGGAAGAGGGAGTCGAAGGGTTAGTCAGTAAATTTGCAGACGATACAAAGATTGGTTGAGTTATGGATAGTGAGGAGGGCTGTTGTCGGCTGCAAAGGGACTTAGATATGATACAGAGCTGGGCTGAGGAGTGGCAGATAGAGTTCAACACTGTCAAGTGTGAGGTTGTCCATTTTGGAAGGACAAATAAGAATGCGGAATACAGGAATGCGAACGGTAGGGTTCTTAGTAAAGTGGAGGAGCCGAGGGATCTTGGGGTCTATGTTCATAGCTCTTTGAAAGTTGCCACTCAGGTGGATTGAGCTTGTAAAAACGCCTGTGGTGTATTAACGTTCATTAGCAGAGGGATTGAATTCAAGAGTCGTGAAGTGATGTTGCAGCTGTACAGGACCTTGGTAAGGCCACATTTGGAGTACTGTGTGCAGTTCTGGTCACCTCACTTTAGGAAAGATGTCGAAGCTTTGGAGAGGGTGCAGAGGAGATTTACCAGGATGTTTCCTAAGCTAGGACAAATGTTCAGCACAACATCGTGGGCCGAAGGGCCTGTTTTGTGCTGTATTGTTGTATGTTCTATGTTCTCTGTATTCAACTACACTGACAGAAAGCAGGTGCAGTTTAATATGGATGTATGTAGGGTAACATGTTTTGGTGGGTTGAATGTCGACCATAAGACATAGGAGTGGAAGTAAAGCCATTCAGCCCATCGACTCCACTCTGCCATTTAATCACGGCTGCTGGGCATTTCAACTCCATTTATCCGCACTCTCCCCGTACTTCTTAATTCCTTGTGTGATCAAGAATTTTTCCAACTCTGTCTTGAAGACATTTAACATCCTGGCCTCCACTGCGCTCCATGGCAATAAACTCTACAGGCCCACCATTCTCTGACTGAAGAAATGTCTCGTCGTTTCTGTTCTAAATTGACCCCCTCAATTCTAAGGCTGTGCCCACGTGTCCTTGTATCCCGCCTAATGGAAACAACTTCCCAGAGTCCACACTTTGTAAGCCATGTATTATCTTGTAAGTTTCTTTTAGATATCCCCCAACTTTCTAAACTGTAATCCCAGGATTCTCAGCTGTTCATCGTATTTTAGGCCTACCATTCCAGGAATCTCAGCTGGATACACTCCTTCCTGAGCTGTGGGGCCCAAAATTGGGCACAGTATTCTAAATGGGGCCTAATATGAGCAATGTAAAATAAAAGGGTGTGGGACCAAAGCAACCTGGATATAAATGTGGATCAGTCAATGTGACAAGGTTGGTCCAGAGTAAATTTCGTAAAGCATACAATATCCTTGCCTCTCTTAATAGGCACTTACACTGTAAGGTCAAGGGCAAAGTAGTTCATACTCAGAAAATTATGTACAGTCTTGAACATTACATTTGTGGTGGATTTGAAGGCATTGGAAAGTGCAGAAGTGATTGTTGATGGTTATCTTGCAAAGAATAAAAATTCATTTGTGAGAAGTGTTTTGAAAAGTTGGGGATGTTATCTATGGAGACTAAACCAATCATGAGAGAATGGAAAAATAAAATGAGGACATTTTTGCATTCTTGAACAATCGAGCATATGAGGGCAGATATATAAAGTTAGTCAAGCAAGCATAGGTGATATGAAAAATATAAACATTTTCAGGTTGCAATTGGTTAGGATCTGAAATACTTTGTGGTGGTGAAGCCAAATTGGAAATTAAAAATGCACAGAGTTATGGGGAGAAGACAGGAGAAGATATTATTGCAACATTCTCTGGTCCAGCTAGTAGGAGTATAAGTTTGTTTTTGGATGTCATTATTTGCCAGCTCCCACCCAATTTGTCCCCTATTATAGAAAAAAAGGATTACACAAAACAGTCATTTGCTGTTGAAATGGCCAGCATCCTACTCAGCAAGCCTGCACAGTGTGGGACGAACACTATGCAAAACAGAGTGGCAATCTCTGGCTCAGATGCAAGCAAAGGATCTGCTGTCAGCAAATTCCAACCTACCAACCATTCAATTTCTGACAGAATCATTCAATTCATCAGGACTTGGAGATATCAGACTTTTGATTGTAAGCAGTCAGATCCAATTCGAAATCGCTCGCTGCATAAAACCTTTCTTTCATCCACTTTGTAGTTCTTCCCAAAATTTGAAATCTCTGTTCTGTAAACTTTTTACAATAATTTAAAATTTGCATTTTATGTCCCTACCTTCTCTGAACCAATCGGTCATTTGCATAAAAGTCCACAAACCCATTTGTTGATATCAACCAATGCAACCAGAATGCCGCATTCCCTCAAACTATTGTGCTAAATCTCCTGTATCCATCTCAGGGTCTCTCCCAACAATCACAATGTGTGGTGATATGGTTTGCACAAACAGATTCTCTGTTCCTCATCATGTGCTATCCAACTGCAGTTCCTCCGACTCCCCTTTTCTTTGTAGCCCAGTGTTTCTCTTCAGCTAGTTATCAAGTTCTTCTTGAAGGTGTAGTGAAGCGAGGGCTGTCAGGAAGGGTAACTTTTCCCACTTAAAAAGGGAGTTACCTCGGGAGGCAGGCCTCCATTTTGACAGAGTGGCAAGGAGAGAAGGTGGAGTGAATAATTTATGTGGTTGTATTCGCCGAGCTGAGAATTTGTGTTGCAGACGTTTACAAACCACTATAAATGCCAGAGGAAACATCACAGAAGCGCTTCACAGGAGGCTTCCAAGCGCTGAGGATTTCACTTAGACAGGGACGAAACGTCTGCAAAACAAATTCCCAGCTCGGCGAACACAACCACAACAGCGAGCACCTGAGGTACAAATCTTCTCACAAACTTTGAATAATTTATATTTGGGCAGTGGCTAAACCCGAGTCTCCCTCCCACCACCCCCCGCCTCCCCGCCTCCACAACCAGAGGAAAAAGACTCGATAAGGCTTTTATTTTTGTCTTTATCTTTCTTTTTCATATATTTAAGTGCAATGTTTGGTTTTAGTTAGTTCATATAAAGCTAAGCTTACAATGGCAGGGGACCTCTGACCCGTGGCATGTGCCTCTTGCTTGATAGAACATAGAACAATACTGCACAGAACAGGCCCTTCGGCCCACGATGTTGTGTCGAACATTTGTCCTAGCTTAAGCACCTATCCATGTACCTATCCAATTGCCGCTTAAAAGTCATCAATGATTCTGACTCTGCCACTCCCACAGGCAGCGCATTCCATGCCCCCACCACTCTCTGGGTAAAGAACCTACGCCTGACATCCCCCCTATACCTTCCACCCTACACCTTAAATTTATGTCCCCTTGTAACATTCTGTTGTACCCAGGGAAAAAGTCTCTGATTGTCTATCCCCCGATGATCTTATAAACCTCTACCAAGTCACCCCTCATCCTTCGCCATTCCAATGAGAAAAGGCCCAGCACTCTCAACTTATCCTCGTACGACCTATTCTCCCTTCCAGGCAACATCCTGGTAAATCTTCTCTGCACCCTCTCCAAAGCTTCCACATCTTTCCTAAAATTAGGAGACCAGAACTGCACACAGTACTCGAAATGTGGCCTTACCAAGGTCCTGTATAGCTGCAACATCACCTCACGACTCTTGAATTCAATCCCTCTGCTAATGAACGCTAATACACCATAGGCCTTCTTACAAGCTCTATCCACCTGAGTAGCAACTTTCAAAGAGCTATGAACATAGACCCCAAGATCCCTCTGCTCCTCCACCTTACGAAGAACCCTACCATTAACCCTGTATTCCGCATTCTTATTTGTCCTTCCAAAATGGACAGCCTCACACTTGACAGGGTTGAACTCCATCTGCCACTCCTCAGCCCAGCTCTGCATCATATTGTCCCTTTGCAGCCGACAACAGCCCTCCTCACTATCCACAACTCCTCCAATCTTCGTATCGTCTGCAAGTTTACTGACCCACCCTTCGACTCCCTCTTCCAAGTCATTAATAAAAATTACAAACAGCAGAGGACCCAGAACTGATCCCTGTGGAACTCCATGTGTAACTGGGCTCCAGGCTGAATATTTACCATCTACCACCACTCTCTGACTTCGACCGGTTAGCCAGTTCTCTATCCAACTGGCCAAACTTTCCACTATCCCATGCCTCCTGACTTTCCGCATAAGCCTACCATGGGGAACCTTATCAAATGCCTTACTAAAATCCATGTACACTACATCTACTGCTCTACCCTCATCCACATGTGCTTGGTCACCTTCTCAAAGAATTCAATAAGACTTGTAAGGCAAGACCGACCCCTCACAAATCTGTGCTGGCTGTCCCTAATCAAGCAGTGTCTTTCCAGACACTCATAAATCCTATCCCTCAGTACCGTTTCCATTACTTTGCCTACCACCGAAGTAAGACTAACTGGCCTGTAATTCCCGGGGTTATCCCTATTCCCGTTTTTGAACAGAGGCACAACATTCGCCACTCTCCAGTCCCCTGGTACCACCCCCACTGACAGTGAAGACGAAAAGATCATTGCCAACGGTTCTGCAATTTCTTCTCTTGCTTCCCACATAATCCTAGGATATATCCCTTATATCCCTTGTCTATCCTCAAGTTTTTCAAAATGCCCAACACATCTTCCTTCCTAACAAGTATCTCCTCTAGCTTACCAGTCCGTTTCATACTCTCCTCTTCAACAATACAGTCCCTCTCATTTGTAAATACTGAAGAAAAATACTCATTCACGACCTCTGCTATCTTTTCCGACTCAATACACAGTCTCCCACTGCTGTCCTTGATCGGACCTACCCTTGTTCTCGTCATTCTCATTGTTTCTCACATACGCATAAAAGGCCTTGGGGTTATCCTTGATCCTACCTGCCAAAGATTTTTCATGCCCTCTCTTCGATCTCCTAATCCCTTTCTTCAGCTCCCTCCTGGCTATCCTGTATCCCTCCAACGCTCTGTCTGAACCTTGTTTCCTCAACCTTATGTAAGCCTCCTTCTTCCTCCTTACAAGACATTCAACCTCCCTCGTCAACCAAGGTTCCCTCACACGACCATCTCTTTCCTGCCTGACAGGTACATACATATCAAGGACACGTCGTATCTGTTCCTTGAAAAAGTGCCACATTTCAACGACATCATTCCCTGACAGCCTATGCTCCCAACTTATCCTCCTCAGATCCTGTCTTGCAGCATCATATTTACCCTTCCCCCAGTTGTAAAACCTGCCCTGTTGCACGCACCTATCTCTCTCCATAACCAAGGTGAAAGTCACAGAATTGTGGTCACCATCCCCAAAATGCTCACTCACTAACAAGCCCATCACTTGTCCCGGTTTGTTACCAAGTACCAAATCCAATATGGCCTCCCCTCTGGTCGGACAATCTACATACTGAGTTAGAAAAGCTTCCTGGACACACTGCACAAACACCGCCCCGTCCAATCTACTTGATCTAAAGAGCTTCCAGGAGAAAGTGAGGACTGCAGATGCTGGAGATCAGAGCTGAAAATGTGTTGCTGGAAAAGCGCAGCAGGTCAGGCAGCATCCAAGGAACAGGTGAATCGACGTTTCGGGCATGAGCCCTTCTTCAGGAATGAGCCCTTTCCTCATACCTGAAGAAGGGCTTATGCCCGAAACGTCGATTCTCCTGCTCCTTGGATGCTGCCTGACCTGCTGCGCTTTTCCAGCAACACATTTTCAGCTCTAAAGAGCTTCCAATCAATATTTGTGAAGTTGAAATCGCCCATGACTACTACCCTGTGGCTTCTGCACCTTTCCAAAATCTGTTTCCCAATCTGTTTCTCCACATCTCTGCTGCTATTGGGGGGCCTATAGTAAACACCCAACAAGGTGACTGCTCCTTTCCTATTTCTGACTTCAGCCCATACTACCTCCAAAGGCAGATCCCCCTCGCACTGCCTTTCTGCAGCCATTATACCATTTCTAATTAGCAATGCCACCCCCCCCTCCTTTTTTACCACCCCTCCCCCCCAATCTTACTGAAACATCTGTAACGAGGAACCTCCAACAACCATTCCTATCCCTCTTCTATCCACGCTTCCGTGATGGCCACAATATCGTAGTCCCAAGTACTGATCCACACCTTCAGTTCACCCACCTTATTTCTGATACTCCTTGCGTTGAAGTATACACACTTGAACCCATCTCTGTGTCCGCAAGTATTCCCTGTCAGTGCTACCTTCTCCACAGCCTCCCTACATTCTTGGACATCCTGAAAAACAGCTAACCTACTTGCTGGACTACAAGTCTGGATCCCATCCCCCTGCCAAATTAGTTAACCCCCCCCCCGAAGAGTGCTAGCAAACCTACCTCCCAGGATATTGGTGGCCTTCTGGTTCAGGTGCAACCCGTCCTGTTTGTATAGGTCCCACCTTCCCCAGAATGCAGTCCAATTGTCCAAATACCTGAAGTCCTCCCTCTTACACCATCCTTGCAGCCACGTGTTCAACTGCACTCTCTCTCTATTCTTTGCCTCACTGTCACATGGCACTGGCACTGGCAACAACCCAGAGATGACGACTCTGTCCGTCCTAGCTTTTAGCTTCCAGCCTAACTCTCTGAGCTCCTGAATGACCTCCCCACTCCTCTTCCTACCTATGTCGTTGGTGCCAATGTGCACCACGACTTCTGGCTGCACACCTTCCCCGTTAAGGATGTCTCGGACCCTGGCACCCGGACGCAACAAACCATCTGAGAGTCTCGCCCATGTCCACAGAACTGCCTGTCTGTCCCTCTAACTATACAGTCTCCTATAACTACTGCTTTTCTCCTCTCCCCCTTTCCCTTAGGAACGTATCTGACATTCCTGACTCTTACACTTGCAAGAAGTGTGTCCAGCTGCAGCTATTATTTGACCGAGTGATAGCTCTGGAGCTGCGGACGGACTCACTGTGGAGCACCCGTGATGCTGAGGAGGTCGTGGATAGCACGTTTAGTGAACTGGTCACACCGCAGCTGAGGGAGACAGTGAATGGGTGACCAAAAGACAGAAAAAGAGTAGGAAGTTAGTGCAGATGTCCCCTGCGGTCATCTCCCTCCAAAACAGGTCTGGATACTGTTGGGGGAGATGGCTTACCAGGGGAGGTTAGCGGTTGTCAGGACCATGGCATCGTGGCGGGCACTGCTGTTCAGAAGGGCAGGGAAAAGACCTGCAGGGCCATAGGGCCATAGGGTTTCTGTTGTGAGCGGAGTAGATGGGCAGTTCTGCGGCCAAAAACGGGACTCCCGGATGGTATGTTGCCTCCAAGGTGCTTGGGTCAGGGATGTCACCAATCGACTGCAGAGCTTTTTAAAAGGGAACAGCAAGTTGTTTTGGTGCATATAGGCACCAACAATTTAAGTAGAAAACGAGATGAGGTCCTGAAAGAAGAATTCAGGGAGCTAGGAGATAAGTTAAAGAGAGGACCTCAAAGGTAGTGATCTCAGGATTACTGCCTGTGCCATGTGCTAGCCAGCGTAGAAATGAAAAAATAGGCATGTGGCTTGAGAGATGGTGTAGGAGGGAGGGGTTCAGATTTGTTGGACATTGGGACCGGTTCTGGGGAAGGGGCGACTATTACAAGATGTACGGTCTAGATCTGAACCTGACCGGAACCAATGTCCTTGGGGGAGTCTTGGTTGGATTAGATTCCCTACAGTGTGGAAACAGGCCCTTCGGCCCAACCAGTCCACCCAGACCCTCCGAAGAGCAGCCCACCTAGACCCATTCCCCTCTGACTAATGCACGTAACACGTTGGGCAATTTAGCAGGGCCAATTTACCTGTCCTGCACATCTTTGGACTGTGGGAGGAAACCGGAGCACCCGGAGGAAACCCACGCAGACACGGGGAGAATGTGCAAACTCCACACAGATAGTCACCGAGACTGGAATCAAACCTGGCACCCTGGTGCTGTGAGGCAGCAGTGCTAATCACTGAGCCACCGTGCCGTCCCAACTACTGTTGGGGAGGTTTTCAACTAATGTGGCAGGGGGCTGGGAACCAGAAGAGAAAACAAATAGGCAGAGAGGTAAGAATTATGAAGATAGCATTAATAAAGGGAAGAATAGGCAGAGATCAGATGAGCGCAAAAAAACTGGTGGCCCGAAATGCATCTACTTTAATGCAAGGAGTAAGTCAGATTGGATTGGTGCCTGGGGTATGACGTTATTGCAATCACAGAGACTTGGTTGAAGGCAGGGCATGATGATTGGCAATTAAATGTTCGAGGATATAGACTCTTCAGACAGGACAAGGAGGGAGTAAAAGGGGGTGGTGGAGTTGCATTGCTGGTCAAGGACGATATCATGGCTGTGCTAAAGGAGCACACTGTGGATGTCTTGGGTAGTGAGGCATAATGGATGGAGCAAAGAAATAAGAAAGGTGCAGTTACACTGTTGGGGCTGTATTACAATGAGCGTGAGGTAAAAGAACAAATAAGTAAACAGATTATGGAAAGATGCAGAGGCAATAGGGTAGTGGTGATGGGAGGTTTTAATTTTCCCAACATTTACTGGGATACACCTAACGTCAGAGGTCTGGATGGGGTAGAATTTGTAAGAAGCATCCAGGAGAGTTTTCTAGAGCTGTATGTCAATAGTCCGACGAGGGAAGGGGCCATATTGGACCTGCTACTGGGGAACGAGCCAGGCCAGGTGGTAGAAGTTGCGGTGGGGGATTTCTTTTGGAACAGTGTTCACAATTCTGTAAGTTTTAGAATACTCGTAGATAAAGAAGAAAGTGGTCCTCAGGGAAGAGTACTAATCTAGGCCAAGGCCAATTATATCAAAATTAGGCAGGAACTTGGAAATGTGGATTGGACTCAGCTCTGTGAAGGGAAGTCCACATTTGAGATGTGGGAGGCTTTCAAAGATAGGGTAAAGATATTGCAGGATAGGCATGTCCCATTGAAGGCAAAGAATAGGAAGGGCAAGATTCATGAACTGTGGATGACAGGAGAAATTGTACGACTAGCCAAGAGGAAAAGGGAAGTGTACATAAGGTTTAGGCAGCTAAGAACAGAGCGGGCCATGGAGGAATATTGGAAGAGTAGGACAAGTCTTAAATGAGGAAAACAGAAGGCTAAAAGGGGTCATGAAATAGCTTTAGCGAGCAGAATTGAGGAGAACCTCAAGGCATTTTATTCTTATATAAGAAGCAAGTAGGTAACTAGAGAAAGGAATGGTCCACTTAAAGATAATGAAGGAAGGCTGTGTGTTGAACCTGAGAGAATGGGTGAGATTCTGAATGATTACTTTCCATCAGTGTTCACTGAGGAGAAGAACATGATGAATGTTGAGATTAGAGATAGAAGTTTGATTCGTCTGGATCACATAAGTTGACAGAAATAGGGAAGATGCGTTGGGTAGATTAGACATTATTAAGGTGGACAAATCCGCAGGACTGGACGGGATCTATTCCAGGTTGCTGAGCGAGGTGAGAGAGGAAATAGCTGGGGCCCTGACAGATATCTTTGTGGCATCCTTAAATACAGGTGAGGTGCTGGAGGACTGGAAGGTTGCCCATGTTGTCCCCCTGTACAAGAAGGGTTATAGGGATATTCTGGGTAACTACATACCAGTGAGCCTGATGTCAGTGGTGGGAAAGTTGCTGGAGAAGATACTGAGGGATAGGATCTATTTATATTTAGAAAAGAATGGGCTTATCATTAATAAGCACATGGTTTTGTGCAGGGGAGATCGTGCCATACCAACTTAATAGAGTTCTTTGAGGAATTGACCAAGTTGATAGATGAAGGAAGGGCTGTTGGTGTCATATACATGGACTTTAGTAAGGCATTTGATAAGGTTCCCCATGATAGACTAATAGAGAAAGTGAAGATAAATGGTGTGCAGGGTGTTCTAGCTCGGTGGATGAGGAACTCGTTGAGCAACAGGAGACAGAGAGTAGTAGTTGAAGGGAGTTTCTCGAACTGGAGAAAGATGACCAGTGATGTTCCAATGTGGTCAGTTTTGGGGCCACTGTTGTTTGTAATATACAGAAATGATCTGGAAGAGGGCACTGTTGGTATAATCAGCAAGTTTGCAGATGACACAAAGATTAGTGGAGTATCAGAAAGCATAAGGGACTGTCAGAGAATACAGGAGGATATAGATAGATTGGAGAGTTGGGCGGAAAAGTGGCAGATGGTTTTCAATCCAGAAAAATGTGAGGTGATGCAATTTGGCAAGACTAATTCTAAAGCAAATTATACAATGAACGGAAGAGCCTTGGGAAAAGTTGATGTGCAGAGAGATCTGGGAGTGCAAGTCCATTGTACCCTGAAGTTTGCTACACAGGTGGATAGAGTGGTCAAGAAGGCATACAGTATGCTTGCCTTCATTGGACGAGGTATTGAGTATAAGAGCTGGCAAGTCATGTTAAAATTGTACAAGACATTGGTTCGGTTGCATTTAGAATATTGTGTACAGTTCTGGTTGCCACATTACCAAAAGGATGTGGACGCTTTGGAGAGGGTGCAGGGAAGGATTACAAGGATGTTGCCTAGTATGGAAGGTGCTAGCTATGAAGAAAGATTGAGTAGGTTATTTTCATTAGAAAAATGGAAATTGAGGGGGGAGCTGATTGAGGTTTACAAAATCATGAAGGGTACAGACAGGGTGGATAGAAACAAGCTTTTTTCCAGGGTGAAGGATTCAATAACGAGAGGTCATGCTTTCAAGGTGAGAGGTGGAAAGTTTAAGGGGGATACACGTGGTAAGTACTTCACACAGAGGGTGGTGGGCGTCTGGAATGCATTGCCAGCAGAGTTGGTAGAGGCAGGCATAGTAGATTCATTTAAGATGCATTTGGACAGATGCATGAGTAGGTGGGGAGCAGAGGGATACAGATGGTTAGGAATTGACCGACACGTTTAGACAGTACATTTGGATTGGCTCAGGCTTGGAGGGCTGAAGGGCCTGTTCCTGGGCTGTAAATTTTCTTTGTTCTTTGTTCTCTTTGAGAACCTTTGTTGTGTTAGTTTGACCTGGAGTGGAGTTAGTGGACAAGCTGCTTGGTATATTCCTGAGGACATTGGAACCCAAATGGGCCCAGCAATTTCTCATTGTCATAGGGATGTGGGTCCGACTCCTATTGACGAAGGAATGGTAATCCGTGTCAAAGTCATGGAAAAAGATGAAGTCTCTCCCCAGTTTGAACTCCCTGCTGAGGGTCTTGGAGATGTTGCTTTACAATCATTGTATCTGGATTGTGGGGAGTGTGCTGTAAAAACTCTAAGGATCTGATGTCTCGTGAACATATTCACACTGAGGATACCAGATACTCTCACTGTATAATTGGGTTCAGGCAATCATCTGACTTCACTGTATACCAGCAAGTTCATACTAAGGAGAGACCTGGTTTGTGTGTGGGAAAGAATTCACTCAGTCATCCTACCTGCTCAGACACAGCAAGTGTTGGATTCAGCTGTTTTGTTGCTGCTAATCATATCCAGGATGGAAAGATTTTCACTCAAAGTCAGTGGGAGTGTGATCCTGATCTCAGATTTTCCTGTTCAATAACGGTGTCACCACAATGTCAGTCAATATGTTTGAATAGGATTCGCAGGCATTGTCTCAGCCTGCTCCTGCCCCACCGAACTCATCTCTGCATACCTCGACACGGTCCTGTCCCCCTTAGTCCAAGAACTCCCCACCTACGTTCGGGACACCACCCACGCCCTCCACTTCCTCCATGATTTTCGCTTCCTCAGTCCCCAACGCCTTATCTTCACCATGGACATCCAGTTCCTGTACACCTCCACCCCCATCACAAAGGACTCAAAGCCCTCCACTTCTTTCTTTCCCGCCGTACCAACAAGTACCCTTCCACTGACACCCTCCTTCGACTGACTGAACTGGTCCTCACCCTGAACAACTTCTCTTTCCAATCCTCCCACTTCCTCCAAACCAAAGGAGTAGCCATGGGCACCCGCATGGGCCCCAGCTATGCCTGCCTCTTCGTAGGATATGTGGAACAGTCCATCTCCGCAGCTACACTGGCACCACCCCTCACCTTTTCCTCCGCTACATCGATGACTGTATTGGCGCTGCCTCGTGCTCCCACGAGGAGGTTGAACAGTTCATCCACTTTACCAACACATAGAACACAGAACATAGAAAAATACAGTGCAGTACAGGCCCTTTGGCCCTCGATGTTGTGCCGATCCAAGCCCACTATCCTCCATATGCCTATCCAATGCCCGTTTAAATGCCCATAAAGAGGGAGAGTCCACCACTGCTACTGGCAAGGCATTCCATGAACTCACGACTCGCTGAGTAAAGAATCTACCCCTAACATCTGTCCTATACCTACCACCCCTTAATTTAAAGCTATGCCCCCTCGTAATAGCTGATTCCTATTACCTTCCACCCCGACCTCAAATTCACTTGGACCGTCTCAGACTCCTCCCTCCCCTTCCTAGACCTTTCCATTTCTATCTCAGGCGACCGAATCAACATGGACATTTACTATAAACCGACCGACTGCCACAGCTACCTAGACTACACCTCCTCCCACCCTGCCCCCTGTAAAAACTCCATCCCATATTCCCAATTCCTTCGTCTCCACTGCATCTGCTCCCAGGAGGACCAGTTCCAATACCGTACAACCCAGATGGCCTCCTTCTTCAAAGACCACAATTTCCCCCCAGATGTGATTGATGATGCCCTCCACCGCATCTCCTCCACCTCCCGCTCCTCCGCCCTTGAGCCGCGCCCCTCCAATCGCCACCAGGACAGAACCCCTGGTCCTCACCTACCACCCCACCAACCTCCATATACATCGTATCATCCGTCGTCATTTCCGCCACCTCCAAACGGACCCCACCACCAGGGATATTTCCCTCCCCTCCCCTATCAGCATTCCGAAAAGACCACTCCCTCCGTGACTCCCTTGTCAGGTCCACACCCCCCACCAACCCAACCTCCACTCCCGGCACCTTCCCCTGCAACCGCAAGAAATACAAAACTTGCGCCCACACCTCCCCCCTTACTTCCCTCCAAGGCCTCAAGGGATCTTTCCATGTCTGCCACAAATTCACCTGCACCTCCACACACATCATTTATTGCATCCGCTGCACCCGATGTGACATCCTCTATATTGGGGAGACAGGCCGCCTACTTGCGGAACGTTTCAGAGAACACCTCTGGGACACCCGGACCAACCAACCCAACCACCCCATGGCTCAACACTTCAACTCCCCCTCCCACTCCACCAAGGACATGCAGGTCCTTGGACTCCTCCATCGCCAGACCATAGCAACATGACTGTTGGAGGAAGAATGCCTCATCTTCCGCCCAGGAACCCTCCAACCGCAAGGGATGAACTCAGATTTCTCCAGTTTCCTCATTTCCCCTCCCCCCACCTTGTCTCAGTCAAATTCCTCGAACTCAGCACCACCTTCCTAACCTGCAATCTTCTTCCTGACCTCTCCGCCCCCACCCCCACTTTGGCCTATCACCCTCACCTTGACCTCCTTCTACCTATCGCATTTCCAACGCCCCTCCCCCAAGTCCCTCCTCCCTATCTTTTATCTTAGCCTGCTGGACACACTTTCCTCATTCCTCAAGAAAGGCTCATGCCCAAAACGTCGATTCTTTTGCTCCTTGGATGCTGCCTGACCTGCTGCGCTTTTCTAGCAACACATTTTCAGCAATATGTTTGAATAGACCATAATGTATGAAATACATCAATTTTAAATTGAAAACTATTCAGGATCAATATTGAAATGAAGATAGGCAATGAACAGATCACAGCCTAGTCCTGCAGCTCTAAATTGACAAGAGAAATTCAGATTTGTGCCTGAAGGTAAGGCTGTGCAAGCTCTAAATGTTAGGATTCTCAAGCTGTTTATACCTGTCAGATACTTCGACAGAAACCTCACCAATTGATCACCTCCAACTCTGCTCCCTATTGTGATGAATGCTTAGCACCCATTGTTGCTGATTTAGCGAATCACCCACTGACCAGGAGTCATAGAAATGGAATCTTTGATCCAAACATTCCATGCTGACCATATTCCCAAACTAAACTAGTTGCCACTTACCTGTCCTTCGCCCATATCTCTCCTACTATTTCTTATTTATGTACTTATCCAAATGTCTTTTAAGCATTGCAACCATTCTTACATCTACCACTTCTGCTGGAAGTTCATTCCACACATGAACCATTCTCTGTGTAAAAATATTGCCTCACTTTTTAAATCTTTTAAAAATATGTGCCGCCTAATTTTGAAATCTCCCACCCTAGATTTTACCTTATCTATACCCTCATGATTTTCTAAACTTCTATGTATAAAGTAACCCCTCAAGCTTCTACGTTCCAGTAAAAATGTCTCATCCTATCCAGCCTCCAAATCAAAACTTCCATTCCCTGCAACAACCTGGTGTGAGTTTCTTCTGAACCTTTTCCATCTTAATAATATCCTACCTGTAACAGGGCAATCAGAACTAGAGACCTCACGAACATCCTATACAACCTCAACATAACGTCCCGACTCCTATACTCAAAAGTCTGAGCAATGAAGGCAAGCATGCTAATCTTAGTCACCCCCATTTGCACCATGGTGTCCTCCACGTGAGATAGGCCGTATTTACATAATTTCATCTCAAAAATCCCAAACTGGGGAACCTTTGTGACACATGCTCAATCCAAGTTTAGGTAAGTCATTGGAAACTGTTTACTGTTCCGAAGGGAAGACCTTACTACTGAAACTGCTCATTGTACTCAGGGGGACACCTCACCACTGAAACTGTTCATTGTACTGCACCAGAGACCTTACCACTGAAACTGATCGCCATACTCCAGGGAGACCTCACCATTCAAACTGTTCACGGCACTCAGGGAGATCTCTCCACTGACACTGCTCGCTGTATTGCAACAGAGCGTTCACCACAGAAACTGGTCACTATCCTCCAGGGGGAGACCTCACCACTGAAACTGATCACTGTATTGCGCTAGAGACCTCACCACTGAAACTGCCCGCTGTGCTCTGAGGAGACCTCACCACTGAAACTGCTCACTGTATTCCAGGGGGAGACCTCACCACTGAAACTCTTCACAGTATGCAGTGGAAGACCTCACCACTGAAAGTGCTCACAGTATTGCATCAGAGACTGCACCACTGAAAATGCTCAATGTTCTCCGGGGAGATCTCAGCACTAAAACTGCTCACTGTACTCCAGGAGGAGACCTCACCACTGAAACTGATCGCTGTGCTGCGCTAGAGACCTTAGCACTGAAACTGCTCAGTGTACTCTGGAGAGAGCTCACCACGAAAACTGCTCACTGTATTGCAGTGGAGAACCCACCACGGAAACTGTTCACTGTACTCTGGGGAGATCTCACCACTAAAACTGTTCACTGTACTCCAGGAGGAGACCTCACCACTGAAACTGCTCACTGTATTGCAGTGGAAAACTCACCACGGAAACTGTTCACTGTACTGTGCCAGGCACATCAACACTGAAACTGCTCACTGTATTCCAGAGAGACCAAACCACTGACAATGCTCACCATACCCGGGGACTCCTCAGGGCTGAAACTGCTCACTGCTCTGTGTAGACCTCATTACTGAAACTGTTCATTGTGTTGCAGTAGACATCTCATCACTGAAACTGTTCGCTGTACTCTGGGGGAGTCCTCACCACTGACGCTGCTCACAGTATTGCCACAGAAATCCCAGCACTGAAACTGCTCACTGTACACCGGGGGAAACCTCACCACTTAAACTGCTCACTGTATTCCGTGGAGACCAAGCCACTGAAACTGCTCACTGCACTCGAGGAGACCTCACCATTGAAACTGCTCACTGTATTCTGGGGAGGAAAATAGACTGCTCACTGCTCTGTGCCAGGCACGTCCCCACTGAAACTGCTCACGGTATTCCGGGGAGTCCAAATCAGTGCAACTTCTCACTGTACACCACGGGGAGTCCTAACCACTGAAACTGCTCACTGTACTCCGAGACCTCACCAATGAAACTGCTCACAGTACTGCGCCAGAAACCTCACCACTGAAACTGCTCACAGTACTGCGCCAGAAACCTCACCACTGAAACTGCTCACAGTACTGCGCCAGAGACCTCGCAACTGAAACTGTTCACTCAGCTTCGGGGAGATCTCACCTCTGAAACTGCTCACTGTGCTCCGCAGGAGATCTCACCACTGAAATTGCTGACTGTACTGCGCCAGAGACCTCACTGCAGTAACTGCTCACTGTACTCCCAGGAGACCTCACCACTGAAGCTCCTCACTGTACTCCGAGGACACCTAACCAGTAAAAATGTTCACAGTACTGCGCCAGAAACCTCACCACTGAAACTGCTCACTACTGCGCCAGAAATCTCACCACTGAAACTGCTCACTGTACTCCGAGGAGAGTTCACCACTAAAGCTGCTTACTGTACTCCCACAAGACTTAACCAGTAAAATGCTCACAGTACTGCGCCAGAGACCTCACCACTGAAACTGCTCAATGTGCCCCGGGGAGACCTCACCACTGAAACTGCTCACTGTGCTCCTTGGAGATCTCACCTCTGAAACTGCTTACTGTACTGCAGGGGGAGGTCTCACCACTGAAACTGCTCACTGTGGTCTAGGGAGACCAAACCTGTGAAACTGCTCACTGTACACCAGCAGGAGACCTTACCACTGAAGCTGTTCAGAGTACTGAGTGGAAGACCTGGGTTAGAGTGGTGTTGGAAAAGCACAGCAGGTCAGGCAGCATCCGAGGAGCAGGAAAATTGACGTTTCGGGCAACACCGTTTTGGTCGGTGTTGGGTCCATTGCTGTTCGTCATTTTTATAAATGACCTGGATGAGGGCTTAGAAGGGTTGGTTAGTAAATTTGCGGACAACACTAAGGTCGGTGGAGTTGTGAATAGTGACGAAGGATGTAGTAGGTTGCAGAGAGACATAGATAGGATGCAGAGCTGGGCTGAGAGGTGGCAATTGGAGTTTAATGTGGACAAGTGTGAGGTGATACACTTTGGCCAGAGTAATCAGAATGCAAAGTACTGGGCTAATGGTAGGATTCTTGGGAGTGCAGATGAGCAGAGAGATCTCGGTGTCCATGTACACAGATCCCTGAAAGTTGCCACCCAGATTGACAGGGTCGTTAAGAAGGCATACAGTGTTTTAGCCTTTATTAATAGTGGGATCGAGTTCTGGAACCATGAGGTTATGCTGCAACTGTACAAAGCTCTGGTACGGCCACACTTGGAGTACTGTATACAGTTCTGGTAACCGCATTATAAGAAGGATGCAGATAAGAAGCTTTAGAAAGGGTGCAGATTTACTAGAATGTTGCCTGGTATGGAAGGAATGTCTTACGAGGAAAGGCTGAGGGCCTTGAGGCTGTTCTCGTTAGAGAGAAGAAGGTTGAGAGGTGACTTAATAGAGACATACAAGATAATCAGAGGGTTAGATAGGGTGGACAGGGAGAGCCTTTTTCCAAGTATGGGGACGGCAAACACGAGGGGACACAACTTTAAAGTGAGGGGAGATAGGTATAAGACAGATGTCAGAGGTAGTTTCTTTACTCAGAGAGTAGTAAGGGTATGGAATGCTTTGCCTGCATCGGTAGTAGATTCGCCAAGCTTAAGTGCACTTAAGTTGTCATTGGACAGGCAAATGGACGTACATGGAATAGTGTAGGTGGGGTGGGCTTCAGATTAGTATGACAGGGCGGCGCAGCATCGAGGGCCGAAGGGCCTGTACAGCACTGTAATGTTCTATGTTCTATGAAAAAGCCCTTCATCAGGAATAGAGGCAGGATCCCTGCAGAGTGGAGAGATAAATGAGAGGGGGGTAGGGGTGGGAAGAAAGTAGCAAAGAGTACAATGGGTGAATGGGATTGGGGATGGAGGAGATAGGTCAGAGAGGAGGGTGGAGTGGATAAGTGGGAAGGAAGATAGGCAGGTAGGACAGCTCATGAGGGCGGTGCTGAGCTGGAAGGTTGGAGCTGGGGTGAGGTGGGGGAAGGGGAAATGAGGAAACTGGTGAAATCCACATTGATGCCGTGGGGTTGAAGTGTTCCGAGGCGGAAGATGAGGCGTTCTTCCTCCAGTCGTTGGGTGGTGAGGGAGTGGCGGTGGAGGAGGCATGTCCTTGGCTGTGTGGGAGAGAGTTGAAATGTTGGACCACGGGATGGTGGGGTTGATTGGTGCAGGTGTCCTGGAGATGTTCCCTAAAGCACTCTACTAGGAGGCATCCAGTCTCCCCAATGTAGAGGAGACCTCATTGGGAGCAATGGATACAATAAATGACATTGGTGGATGTGCAGGTAAACCTTTGACGGATGTGGAAGGCTCCTTTGGGACTTTGGATGGAGGTGAGGGAGGAGGTGTGGGCGCAGGTTTTGCAATTCCTGCGGTGGCAGGGGAGGGTGGGCTGTTGGGGAGCGTGGACCTGATGTGGTAGTCATGGAGGAAACGGTCTTTGCGGAAAGCGGAAATGGATGGGGAGGGAAGTATATCCCTGGTGGTGGCAGAAATGTCTTCGGATGATGTGGTTTATGTGAAGGTTGGTAGGGTGGAAGGTGAGGACCGGGGGTTCTATCCTTGTTACGGTTGGAGGGGTGAGGTTTGATGGCAGAGAGGCGGGATGTGGACGAGATGCGTTGGAAGACCTCAACACTGAAATTGCTCACTGTACTCCGGTAGGACCTCACCACTAAAACTGCCCACAGTACATTGCCAGAGACTTCGCAACTGAAACTGCTCACTGTGCTCCGGGGAGATCTCACCTCTGAAACTGCTCACTGTACTGCAGGGGGAGATCACACCACTGAAATTGCTGACTGTACTGCGCCAGAGACCTCATTGCAGTAACTGCTCACTGTTCTCCCAGGAGACCTCACCACTGAAACTGCTGACTGTATTGTGCAAGAAACCTCACCACTGAAACTGCTCACTGTATTGTGCCAGCGACCTCACCAGTAAAACTGCTAACTATACTCTCAGGAGACCTCACCACTGAAGCTCCTCACTGTACTCCGAGGAGACCTAACCAGTAAAAATGCTCATTACACTGCACCAGAGACCTCACAACTGAAACTGCTTAATGTGCTCCAGGGAGACCTCACCACTGAAACGGCTCACTGTGGTCTGGGGAGACCAAACCAGTGAAACTGCTCACTGTACACCAGCAGGAGACCTTACCACTGAAGCTGTTCAGAGTACTGAGTGGAAGACTTCACCACTGAAACTGCTCACTGTACTTCGCCAGAGTCCTCACTGCAGTAACTGCTCACTGTACTCCCAGAAAGCCTCACTGTGCTCCATAGAGATATCACAACTGAAACTGCTGACTGTACTGTACCAGAAACCTCACCGCTGAAACTGTTCACTGTACTCCGAGGAGACCTAACCAGTAAAAATGCTCACAGTACTGCACCAGAGACCACACCACTGAAACTGCTCACAAGACTCCGAGGAGATCTCACCTCTGAAACTGCTCACTGTACTCCAAGGGGTGACCTCACCAATGAAACTGTTCACTGTACAGCGCCAGAAACCTTACCACCGAAACTGCTCACAGTTCTCTGGGGAGACTCCATCACTCAAACTGTTCACTGCACTCAGGGAGACCTCACCATTGAAATGGGTTTCACACAGCGTTCTTTGGACTTGCACCCCAAGATCTCTGTGTCTATCAGTGCTCCTTAAGTGCCTGCCATTCACTGTATACTTTGACCTTCAAAATGCATTACCTCACACTTGTCTAAACTCCAAATGTCATTTCTCCAGCCAACATTCTAATTGATCTATATTCAGGTTGTATCCTTTAACAACCTTCCTCATTTTTCACAATTCCACCCAATTTCTTGTAATCTGCAACTTACTAATCAGACCATCTACACTTACATCCATATTATTTGTCCATATATTTAAAAAATAGAGATACCCGCACTGGGTCACAGAACTGGAGTCAGAAAAATACCCATCCACAACTACTTTGTGTCCAGTATGAGCAAACCAATTTTGAATCGAACTTACCAACTCACCATAGATCTAATGTGAATTAATCTTCTGGACCAGCCTACTATGAAGGACCTTGTAAAAACAATGACTGCAGATGCTGGAAACCAGATTATGAAGGACCTTGTCAAATGCTGTAGTAAAGTCCATGCAAACAGCACCCACTAGCCTCTTGCCATCAATCATCTTTGTCACTTCCTCAAAAAACGCAATTAACTTGTGAGATGTGAACCATCACACCCCTCCCCTGCACACAGCCATGCTGCCTGTCCCTATTATGTTTTTTAGATTACTTACAGTGTGGAAACAGGCCCTTCGGCCCAACAAGTCCACACCGACCCGCAACCCACCCAGACCCATTCCCCGACACCTAACACTATGGGCAATTTGGCACAGCCAATTCACCTAACCTGCACATTTTTCGACTGTGGGAGGAAGCCAGAGCACCCGGAGAAAACCCACACAGACACAGGGAGAATGTGCAAACTCCACACAGTCAGTCGCCTGAGGCGGGAATTGAACCCAGGTCTCTGGCGCTGTGAGGTAGCAGTGCTAACCGCTGTGCCACCGTGCCGCCCATGACGTCAGTCTATTCTACAGAAGTCCCTGATCAATTATGTGCCACTCGAAGGACTTCACATGGATCACACATAGGTTCTGTAAGTGCTCTGGCAGAAAAGCAAACTAAATGCTCCCGATCAGATTGTAGTCCCTGCCTTTTTCCATTTCCAGGTTGCATTTATGGTTCATATGAGAATTTAAGGCAACAAAGGTCAGGTATAGCAGAGGGAGACATGGGTCTCTGGTAGTCCAGGGACCCCTCTGAATCTCCATATTCCATTCTTCCTTGCACTCTGTGTCTAGTTCATGAGCTTCTGCACTTTCCCACACAGCTCTTTCATTTCCAAACTTTACCTCACAACATTATCCATCGTACTCAGCCCCAGCCCTACAGCTTCGCCATGCTTACCATCATAGTATCCCCACATCTAAACTGGGCTGGCAGTGAACGATGATAACGCACACTCCCATAGGTGTATCACCTCCTCTGATACACTAATATGTTGACTTTTCCATTACTTCCACATTTCTTGCCCACTTCTCATGCCGAGGAGTGGGAGTTGGTTATCCTTTTCTTCCTCTCTCGTGAATCTGATTCCTGTGAGTGTGGCGTTGATGATCTGGTGTGTGTTTTCTTTTTCTGTGTTTTTAATGATTACAAAGGTGTCATCCACATATCTGACCCAGAGTTTGGGTTGAAATTAGGACAAACAGGAAGACAGCTAACGATACGTATCCATGAACACCAACTAGCCACGAAATGACACGACCAGCTATCCTTAGTAGCCACACACGCAGATGACAAGCAACATGAGTTCGATTGGGACACCACTACCATTATAGCACAAGCTAAACAGTGAACAGCCAGGGAATTCCTAGAGGCATGGCACTCATCCACAGATTCTATCAACAAACACATCGACCTGGACCCAATATACCGGCCACTGCAGCGGACAGCTGGAACTGACAACCGGAAGCGGCAGAGACAAATCACTATAAATGCCAGAGGAAACAACACAGAAGCGCTTCACAGGAGGCTCCCAAGCACTGAGGATGTTACCTAGACAGGATGAAACATCTGCAACACAAATTCTCAGCTCGGCGAACAGAACCACAACAACGAGCACCCGAGCTACAAATCTTCTCACAAACTTTGATCTCCTTGATAATTTTGTCAAATTGATTTCCCAGGACCAGATAGGGTCAGCATGGATTTATGAAAGGGAATTCAGGCTTGAGAAATGTACTGCAGCATTTTGAAGATGTGTGCCTTCCTCTATGACTGTAGTGATGTGGATTCCCTGATCTTGATTGCCCCAAGTGGCTGACTGACAGTGACTGATATTGAATTATGTCCTCCATGAACTGTGCCAGGACCTCCTGACTGCCTCTGTCTCCCTTGTCCTGACTGGGGGCTAGTTCCCTGAACTGAGACATGGCTATTTGGTTGAAGTGTGTTTGTTGCTTTAGATGGTGTTCCAAGTGTCTGACAGTCCAGCCCATTGAATAACCACTGCTGACAACAATGATAAGCTGACTGGCTTATGTCTGCAAAATAACAACCTGGCAAGGCAGAAGCATTATGAAACATTAAGTACTCACTGAGGCATCAAGTACAATAAGGACCAGAAAAGGCAGCAATGTTATACCAGTCCCTGAACAGAGCACAATCCAAGTACTGGAAAGTCCGCAGTGTCTATAGAACAATAAAGAGTCCGCAATTATTATTGCAAGTGATATTCCATAATTAAACATTAGTTTGTTCCACGTTTTCACGTGCTGTTATCCAATTACTACTGTTGTTTCTTTGTTTTCTCATCAAATTACCAATTCACTGATGTGGGACACAATTGCGTGTGGTATGAGGAATGACTAAATCAGAGGTATATTATTCAGCCAGCTAATTCTCACATTAGTAAATCCAATAGACATTTCTCATTGTTTTTCCAGTTTGCGCGCTTTCTGGACAGGCAGTTCTGCATTTTGATGTAACACTTTTATTTAACGCTGGCTCATTTTGCTAGCTCTGCAAATGTCTATTGGATTTACTAATGTGAGAATTGGCTTTCTGAATAATATACCTCTGATTTAGTCATTCCTCATACCACACGCAATTATGTCCCACATCAGTGAATTGGTAATTTGTTGAATCTCACAGTCCTTCACTTTATTTTCTCAAGTCAGTCACATATGCACTGATTGATTCCATTTGCTCTTGCACACTGGTGAAAAAACATGTGCCTTAAATCTTTTCCTGGATCACAGTGTTCTCAAAATCTCTCATTGATCCAAGTCATCCACATCACCATCAAAACTAAAATCAAAATGATTGAATACTTTCATAGCCTCATCTTCGCGAACTCTTCTGAGATGCCATTTGCAATTAGATAAAGCGAGTGGGCAACCTTTTAAAATTCGGACACCACGTGGGGATAATTGGGGACGGTGTTGGTAGGAAGGTGCAGCATGCACCAGGAGTGAGGTGATAACATTGAAATTAAGCTCTGAATGTGCAGTAAAAGAGAGCTGAACAGTGACCTTAAAACGAGTAGATTTTGGATGTAGGTTTGCTTGCTGAGCTGAAGTTTCATTTCCAGATGTTTCATCACACTACTAGGTAACATCTTCAGTGGGCCTCCAGGCAAAACACTGATGCTGATTCCTGCTTTCTATTTATATGGATGGGTGACGTATAAATAGAAAGCAGGAATCAGCAGCAGTACTTCACCTGGAGGTCCACAGAAGATGTTACCTAGTAGGGCGATGAAATGTCTGGAAATGAACCTTCTAGCTCAGTGAGCAAACTTAAATCCCAAACCTCAACCTGAGCTACAAATCTTCTCAAAATTCCCTATGAGTAGATTTTCACCACCTGTCTTTCTTGGCGAAATTTGTAAGCAGATACTCATGACAGTGCACAATGACAGCAGATCCGAGCAGAAAATGTTGATGTCATCTAAGTGTCGGGAGGCTCCAACCTGCAGGCCCCTGCTGCTGAGGATTGTCACCCCTCTCAAATTCACATCATTCCTGATGGATTCGGCAAAAGGTTCGACACATCACCCAAACAAGGCAGGAGAGTCAGTGAGCAACCCTGTCTGACTCTGAATCTGATCGGGAAGCTTTCTGATTCCCACCCATTGATTGAGACTAAATGAATAATGTTGGTATAGAACATCAGATCCAATTGCAGGTTTCCTCCCCAAAGCCCATCTTGGAGACTACATCCAACCTGGAGGTGTGCAATATCCTGTCAAAGGCATTCTCCTGGTCCAGGCTGATTGGGCAGTTGTCCATGTACCTGTCTTTCATTTCAGCAATTATAACCCTGTGAAGCATGAAGCTCTTGGAGATTTTGTTGCCCACTGCAGCATAGGTTTGGTTGAGGCGAATCACCGATCCCAGAACAGACCTGACCCGAATGGCGATGACCTTAGACAAGATTTTGTAACCCATATTCAACAGTGAAATTGGTCATCAATTTCTAATTCTCTCCCTCTCCCCCTTCTGCTTGCAGATGAGGGTGATGATGCCTTTCCTCATAAATCCGCACGTGGTACCTGGCAGAAGTATATATCTCCAGCAAGTCCTGGCCAATCAAGTCTCACAGAGCCGAATACAACTCTGCCAGTAAACCATCATTCTGGGAGCTTTATTCTTTTCAAAGGACTCGAGTGCCTTGGTCAGCTAATCTAGATAGCGGCTGGTCCAGCCTCTCATGCATGCTGCCGTCTAAGACCTCTGTGACAGGGGACATGAATGACCGGGAGACTGTGCTGTCAATCGGCTTCGTGTCATACGATATGGCATAAAAATGATTTGCTGATCTTGAGGATATCAGACTTGAGACGACGTCACTGAGCCATCTTCCTCCTTCAGGCTGCTGAGCACAGCGCAGCCTTGTGTACCTTCCGGAAGAAGAAACATGAAAACGTCTCCTGCTGCTCCATGGAGCAGACTAGATTGGAAGATTATCTTGGAGACCTCCGAGGCAAAGAGCGAGGCTTGCTGGTTCTTCACCTCCGGGAGATCGTCTGTGACATCGATCCACATTGTCTGCAGCCGGAGTAGGTTCTGCGTGACTTTCCGTACTTTGGACATAGTTTCTTACCTCTCCCTCACTCTCTGAACACCTTTGTGGATGAAGAACCCCTTGATGTTCCCTTTGTCTGTTTCCCACCAGTCCACTGAGACTCAAATCAAGGATTTATGGTTCTACAATCATAATAATCCTCAATTTTTCTAACATCATGAGTTTCACGTTAAGCTTCCAAACTCCCTTGCAAGATAGCAGTGACAGTCAGCCAGCAGGAGGCAGTAGGCAGAGAAGAATACTGACTTGACTTTGGTGGATCTGACAGTGAATGCTCGGGACACAAACAGGAAATCTAGCCTTGACCCATCAAGTTGCAACCAAAATGTATCTATGCTGAGCTCCGTCTGCAGGGGTGCTGAAGATGTCGTGCAGCCAGGTGTCTTTAATCATTTCCATTAGGAATTTGGACATGGCATCCAGTTTATCGTCACCTACACCCCCACCCCGCAACCACCAACCCCCTCAAATTGGAGTTGCCCAGAGCTATGACATGGAGGAACACCTTTAGTTGGCGACAGTGGAGGGCTGATTTTCACTGGGTCTTTCACGATGTCAGCTATATTTGGGCTGGGGGATGCTCCTCACCTTCTCTGCATTGGTTTTGATCCTCTTTGTTTACTGGTGACCTCCCTCTGTAAGTCCTATTCGTCAGAGGAACTGCTCCTGTGACCATTATGCAGGTACCACTTCCCATTGTGTTGCTGTGAGTCTGTGGGGGCTTGGCTAGGTTTTCTGTTTTGGGTTTTTCTCACCGTTTCCCACTCACCTAATTTGTTTATCACCTCCTAATCACTGACTCTGGATTCTCGGATGGAGTTTATGTCTGTTGTGCCGCTGTGCAAGATTCCTTTCTCTCTTCTCTGGCCTCTCCTCCTTCTCTGTGACCTTCACCTCGTTTCTACTGCTAGAGGGTCAGAGCAAAAAACAACTTTCTATTAATTGGAGTGAGCAGGAGGAGATAGAATTACGGGTATGGTGGAAGGGGGCACCCAGCGGGAGAGGGTGGGAAAAAAGAAGAGCGAGGCAAAATGCCTCAGATGGAAAGAAGTGTGAGATAAAGAGAGAACAAGAGAGTCTTGGCAAGAACAAGTAGTGTGAAGAATTTAGGGCACGGAAGCAGAAGAGAAAGATTAGTTTGGGATTGAAAATCCTCGAAAAGAGAACAAAGGTGGCACAGTGGTTAGCACTTCTGCCTCACAGCAGTATTAACCTGGGTTTGACTCCCACTTTGGGCAATGGGTGGATTTCCTCCCACAATCCAAAGACATACAGGTCAGGTGAAATGGCCTTGCTCAATTGCCCATAGTATTAGGTGCATTATTCAGGGGTAAATGTCTGGGTGTGTTACTCTTTGGAGGGTCGGTGTGGGCTTGTTAGGCCAAATGGCCTGTTTCCACATTGTAGGAAATCTAATAAAACAAAAGTTGACAAATCCAGAATGGAGTCTGGGACAATGTTCGGAAAGAACTGGGATGAAACCCAATGTGCTCCTGACGAGTCTGACGAGGATTCCTGATGAAGGGCTTTCGCCCGAAACGTTGATTTTCCTGCTCCTTGGATGTTGCCTGACCTGCTGTGCTTTTCCAGCACTGTTCTAATCTCGACTCTGGTACATCGAGCACCAGCCCAGAAATGGGGACAGAAAGCTTGCACTCGAGCCCTGGGCAAATCCGCTCCCAACTGGACAAAAGTGACCATCGTCACCCTGAAATAAAAGGACAACAACTAGAAGATTATGCAGAATGCAAGCTCACAGTATACAAACAAAATGGAGGGATCAAAAAACCCCAACGGGACAATGAGAACTCTCCAACAATTTAAAGATATATTCAGTCCGCATTTGAAAACTGATTGAACTAGGGTTGCCAGTTGGGAATGACTTTAAGGAAATACTTAATTGGACTAAACAAGTAGAAAATATCCAAAGGAATGTTAAAAAAAGCAAGTAGTATTTGTTACAGAGAACACATGCGAACAGCGAGTCAGTGGGTCACAAAAAAGAGGAGTGTGCTTCTTGTTGTTATGACGCAGAAGTTGAACCCCTCTGCTAATTAAACCTAAACCACCCAGAGAAACTCACCCTCGCCTCGTAATCTGTTAAAATATCAGGTTGTGAAAGAAAGCCCCTGACTTCCACTATTTAAGGACAAAAATAACAATTGATTTTCCTAACACTAACAGTAAACACTAAACAAAAACTATGAACAAACTCTTGCCCGCACTTTTCTTAACTAATGACTACCCAAATCCATATTTATTAAAATGCTGCTCCAATAAAACAATTTCTAAACATTGAATAAACTTAATCTCTCAAAGTCCTTATGGTCTCGTATGCTGTCTTCCTTCCTATCTTCCAAAACTGCTGCTTCCTTCTGATTCTACTTTCTTCTCCCTGGGCCAACTTAATCACCATAGGATCCTTACAGTGTAGAAACAAGTCCACATTGACCCTCTGAAGAGTAACCCACCTAGCCTGTTTCCCCTACCATGTTATTCTAAGTTTAGCTGTGACTAATACACCTAACCTCCACATGCCTGGTCACTAGGGGCAATTTAGCATTGCCAACTCACCTAACCTGCACATCTTTGGATTGTGGGAGGAAACTGGAGCACCCGGGGGAAACCCGCCCAGACATGGGGAGAATGTGCAAACTCCATACAGACAGTCACCTGAGGCTGGAAGCGAGCCCGGGTCCCTGGTGCTGTGAGGCAGCAGTGTTAACCACTAAGCCACCATGCTGCCCCTTCTATGATTTTTAAAAAATTCCTTGGTATGTTTAATAGAGGATGGTCTCTGAGAAATCTTTCAGAGCTGTTCAGGGCTATTGACTGTCTTTCAGTGACAGTTGCTCTTTGCCTGATTTTCAAAAACGCTCATTTTTGTACCCCTGATTACACCTGAAATCCTTATACTCGAATTGGTTTCAGGCTGTCAACATGATCAGATTTGAAATTTGATTGGCTTTGAAGCGCTAAGTGTTTGATTAAAATCAGTTGGTCAGATTTGAATTGTTGTCACGACAGCAACCAACACTCAGGTAATCACTTAACAGCCAATTATATTTGAAACAGCCTGTCTCCCAGCTGCTCTGTATTTGGCAGTGTTTGCTAAAAAAAATACTGAAGGCCGTGTACTAGGAAAGGCCCTGCTGAACCAATTTGGAGCTATAATTAATGTATGAGAAGGCAAAAATTGACTGATGGTTTAAACTTGGAAGGTTGAGGGTTGGAAGCTTCCTTAAGAGGATCTGTATCACCACAATTGAATGGGAATGAGATTCTGAGAATCCTTACCACATGTTGGCAATGATGTGCTCTGAATTATGGGTAACCACCAAAACTGAGTATGGGAAATCAGACATAAAGCCAATTAAAATACCTGGAAATTTACAGCCACCTAAAATACAATATCCCTTAGTGAGTATTGAGAAGATTTGTAGCTCAGGTTGAGGTTTTGGATGTAGCTGAGCTGAAAGGTTCAGTTCCAGACATTTCGTTACCTTAGTAGGTTACATCTTCAGTGGACTACATGCCATGCTTCTAGGAATTCTCGTGCGTGTCTTTGTTTGGCTTGTCCTAGGATGGATGCGTTGTCCCAGTCGAAGTGGTGTCCTTCCTCATACATATGTGAGGATACTAGTGAGAGAGGGTCATGTCTTTTTGTGGCTAGTTGGTGTTCATGTATCCTGGTGCCTAGTTTTCTGCCTGTTTGTCCAATGTAGTGTTTGTTACAGTCCTTGCACGGTATTTTGTAAATGACATTAGTTTTACTCATTGTCTTTCAAGTTTAGGGACTTTCAAGTTCATTAGCTGCTGTTTTAGTGTGTTGGTGAGTTTGTGGGCTACCATGATGCCAAGGGATCTGAATAGTCTGGCAGTCATTTCTGAGATGTCTTTGATGTAGGGGAGACCGCCTAGGGTTTCTGGATGTGTTTTGTCTGCTTGTTTGGGTTTGTTGCTGAGAAATCAGTGGACTGTGTTCATTGGGTACCCATTCTTTTTGAACACACGGTATAGGTGATTTTTCTCTGCTCTGCGTAGTTCCTCTGTGTTGCAGTGTGTGTTGGCTTCTTGAAATAATGTTCTGATGGATCTTTGTGGGTGTTGAGATGATTGCTTCTGTAGTTCAATATTTAGTCTGTATGTGTTGTTTTTCTGTAAATGCTGGTTTGAAGTTCCCCATTGGCTGTTCGATCTACTGTGACACCTAGGAATGGCAGTTAGTTGGTGTTTTCCTCCTCTGTAGTGAACTTTATGCCAATTTTATGCCAATATGGGTATTATTGATGGTCTTGAAGGTTTCCTGTAACTTGTTTCATTTAGTGATGACAATGGTGTCATCCATGTAGTGGACCCAGAGTTTGGGCAAAGCTGTTTGCTCAAGTCTCTGCATTACTGCCTCTGCTAAGAACACTGATATCGGAGATCCCATGGGTGTTCCATTTGTTTCTCTGCAAGTTTTGTTGTTGAGGTTGAAGTGGGTGGTAAGGCATAGGTCCACTAGCTCGATGATATTCTACTTGTTAATGAAGTTAGTGGTGTTTGGTGTATGTGTCTTTGGGTCTTCTAATGGTGTAGTCAGTGTTTCCTTGGCCAGGTTAATGTTGATTGAAGTAAACAGGGCTGTTACATCAAAGGAGACCATTATTTCATCCTCTTCTATCTTCGTGTCTTTGGTGGTCTTCAGAAACTCTTGGGTGGAGTGGATGGAGTGGCTTGAGCCTTCTACTAAGTGTTTTAGTCTTTTGTGTAGCTCCTTGGCCAATCTGTAAGTTGGTGTTCCAAGTAGTGAGACTATTGGTCTGAGGGGGGCTCCTGGTTTGTGAATTTTGGGTAATCCGTAAAAGCGTGGTATGTTGGATCCATCTGGATTCATTTTTTGGAAGTCGGTCTTATTTATTTGTCCAGATTTCTGAAGTGTTTTAATTAGGGCTGTGATTCGGTTCTCTAGTTTAGATTAGATTACATTAGATTAGATTACATTACAGTGTGGAAACAGGCCCTTCGGCCCAACAAGTCCACACCGACCCGCCGAAGCGCAACCCACCCATACATTTATCCCTTACCTAACACTACGGGCAATTTAGCATGGCCAATTCACCTGACCTGCACATCTTTGGACTGTGGGAGGAAACCGGAGCACCCGGAGGAAACCCACGCAGACATGGGGAGGACGTGCAAACTCCACACAGTCAGTCGCCCGAGGCAGGAATTGAACCCGGGTCTCCGGTGCTGTGAGGCAGCAGTGCTAACCACTGTGCCACCGTGCTGCCTACCGTGTTGTGGGGTCGGATCTATTGCCACTTGTTGGTAAGATATCTGTAAGTAGTGCGTTTGCTTTTCCAATGTAGTCTCTTCGATTTAGAATGACTGTCAAGTGTCCTTTGTCTGCAGGTAGGGTAACAATGTTTTTATCTTTTTTTAGTCTTTCCAGTTCTCTCCTTTCTTGTGTATTGAGTATGTTTCCTTTTTTCTGCTTAATGTTGGTGTGACTACTCGTCTGATGGACTTTTGGGTTTCTTCTGTGAGTTGGTTGTCTTTTAGTATTGTTTCTAATGCTGCTAAGAAATCTTTCATGTCCACATCCTGGCAGTTGTAATTTAATCCTCTTACTAAGAAGGCTTTTTCAGTGTCTGTTAAGGGTCGGTCAGATAAGTTTTTTATCCATGCTTCTGTGTTGTCATTGTTGTTATTACTTTGTGTAAGTTTGTCTAGTTTTTTCTGCAGGTCTAGTTTTTCATCATCTGTGTTTGTTGTCTAAAATCTATGGCTTGTTGTACTGTCTCTGTCCATTCATGGTCTGCTGCATGACTGAGTAGAGATTTTTGCTGCAAAATTTCCCAGTTGTATTTATGGAATCTGTTGTGGGCATCATTAATCTCACAGGAGAGATGTGACTGCACTGGAAATGGGCAGAGGAGATTCACCAGGAAGTTGCCTGGGTATGGAAGATTTTAGTTATGAAGAGTGGTTTGATATGGTGAGTTGTTTTCGTTGAAGCAGGGACAGCAGACCTGATGTGTGTAAAATTATCAAGGACATAGTCAGAGCACATAAGAAGCAATTGTTGTACTTGTTTGAAGAGTCAACAATAATGATGCACTTTTAAAATGAAAGGCAGATGTTTCGAGGATATTTTGGAAAATACCTTTTATTCAGAGGGTGCTATGATTTGAAGCACCCTTCCTGGTGAGCTGGATGTCCGGGGTGGGAGGGAGTGGTTCAGGTTAGGGTTAGGGCAGCAGTGTTGGGTGGGATAGTAGACGCAACAACATTTTAAAAAATCTTTAAAATCACTTGAATGAACACTTGAAGTGACATAATATTCCGGAATATGCCTAGTGCATGAAAGTGAGACTAAAGTAGATGGTCAGGAATGTTTGGTGCAACAGACTGGATGGGCCAAAAGGCCTCTTCTGTACTATATGACTCTAGGATTTTATGATGTGGTTGAGCCATCACCTGTTAAAATGAAGGAAAAGAGAATTGCAACAGAGCACATATTAGAACACTACATTGCTTGGTAATGCAATCTGTGAAGAATCTCCTAGCAAAGGACAATATACTATTGAGTGGAACCTTGATCTAACATGACAAAACGAGATCCATGCAAAGAAGGTTTGTGTAATTTCTGTCAGATTTTACTACTTTGCTCATTTAAATAACTTAACAATCAAATACAGTGGGTATTTTACTCCATTCTTTAACTCCTGTCTGAACTTCTTTTGATTCCCAACATAAATAAATGGGTTGATACAAGAACTTAATAGCTGAAGCATAAATGAGCTTTCCTCAAGAATAAAGTTGGATCCAACATAATTCGAACCTGAGAAATAGCTAACACTGGCAATTCGAACATAAAGAAAAGTTACAAGATCGAGCAAATAGAACACTAAAAAGGTTCCCGAGACATAAAAGAGCAAAATAATTGACTTCTTCCGCTTCTCCATCTCCGTGTCGCTCTGATTCCTCCCACTGCAGCAGTTTCGAAGTCTCCTGCGAGCTCTACTGGCCACTACAATATGTTTGATCGTTACAGCATTGAGCAATGAAATCAGACTGAATGGAAGACAAGGATTTAAAATATGATGTATCCAATCATATGCAATCCAAGCTGGTGACGTATAAAATATTGATTTTATGCCACAGAAGTATGGTAATTTGTTAATTGTATACAAAGGTTCATAAACAAAGTACAGGAAAAGATTCTTTGAACAGCCAAACATGCACATGATTCCTATTACGCGTGCCGCTGTCTTCTCTCTGCAATAATTGGTTTTCAACTTCTGGCAACAAATAGCCACAAATCGATCAAAAGTAAAAGCCACCGTTAACCAAGCAGAACTGTCTACAGCTGCGTAGTTCAGGACAGTACGCAGAGTGCAAATTGGTGTGATGGACAGAAAACTGAATGGAAAATACACTCCAGTGATCTTATTCAATATCACAGCAGTGATAATGACCAGGAGATCTGTCACTGCCATGGCCACCATATAATGTGTGATGCATCTGGCTAGACCACATGTTCTTCTAGACAAGATCACTATCACTGCCAAGTTAGCTGAAACAAAAAGTGAAAGATTTGAAACAATTAAGGACTCCTGTTGAAGTCCCATATGTGGCATGTTGTGTTTATGTATGCATCAAAAGTGAAGGTATATCTGTACATATAAGCGTGTTTGTGTGTATGTATTGTTGGAATGTGGATGTGTGCATGTTGTGTATATTTGTTTCTGCATATGTGGGAGAGAGGCTATATCCCAGAAAAAAAATCATTTTATAAAACATGTTCAATCATGGCATTTATTGAAATTAATCGTTGAAGCTTGTGAGCTTGAATATTTTTATTTTTCTTAAACTGAAAGAGAAGCCAAATAGGGTTTGCAGAGAGCTGGTACAATGGATCCAGGACTGGTTTGGTCACAGAAAACAGACTGTAGTTTTGGAATGACATTCTTCTGACTGGAGATCTGCAACCAATGGTGTTCTGCTGGGATCAGTGTTGGATCCCTAAATTAAGAAAAGGAACTGCAGATGGTGAAAGTCAGAAACAAAATCAGCAGTTTTTGGGAAAGCTCTGCAGTCTGGCAGCATCTGTGAAGAAACATCAGAGGAGGAAAGGTCTGAAGGATGTTTCTGACTTACAGTATCTGCACTGGCAACAAAAAAAACAGAAGTTACTGGAAAAGCTCAGCGGCTCTGACAGCATCTGTGAAGGGAAATCAGAGAAAGAAAGTTCTGAGGGATGTAAACTCTGATTTCTCTGCACAGATGCTGTCAGAGTCGCTGAGCTTTTCCAGTAACTTCTCTTTTTTGTTGCTAGAATCCCTTTGTTTGTAACATACATACATAAATGATTTGGAGGAGAATGTAGGTGATTGATTAAGTTTCTGGATTAAGTTACATCTGCTGTTTCTCTACCCAAGTCTCCAGCCTATCCATATCCTGCTGTGCACATTGGCAATCTTCCTCACATCCGTAGTTTCCCTAATCATCCTGTTGTCCGCAAACCTATTAATCAGATCACCTACAGTCTCCTCCAAATCATTTATGCACATATGTTTCAAACAAAGGGATTCTAGCAACAAAAAACAGAAGTTACTGGAAATCTCAGTGGCTCTGACAACATCTGTGAAGAGAAATCAGAGGAGGAAAGGTCTGAGGGATGTAAGCTCTGATTTCTCTTCACAGATGCTGTCAGAGACCCAGACACGCCGACATTAAGGGCATTTAAATGGCATTGAACGTATATGTGGGTAATGGGCATCAGATTAATTTCACGGGTCGATGCAACATCAAGGGCCGAATGTTACTGCACTGTAACATTCTATGTTCTATGTTCTGTCAACAGACTGATACACTAACGAAGAAAACATCCAACCAACTTGGAGTACTATTTGCAAAAAATATGATTTAATAAAGGGAGACATGTTCCTGCTAAAGAGAAGAAAGTACTCTTAAAAATAAAAGGTTTTCAACTCAGTCAATCATTTTTCTCTTCTGAGGTTTTAAATAAATTAAAATATTTTACCTGGAACACCAATAGCTGCGATGACGGGATAGTAAATGGCAAACACTAGACCGGTTGGTGATGCATGCATCTCTGCCAGCGACTGGATCAACCACCAAAGATTCTCATTTTATCCATGATGTCAGGCTCAGGGGAGATAATTTCTTGTGTGTGTTTTTGACAGAAATTAATCCAATGGGAAAAGATGGAGCAGTAAAGGCACTGCTGGGCCCATGGTTACATTTTCAAATACTGGCTTCATTTTCAGCGGATCTGACATGGTCCAAATGAGAATTACTAAAACCTGCAGCATAATGAAAAGAAAACCAAAATGTTAAACCGGTAGTTTGAGTGGTGATATTGTGCCTTGTGCACGAGAGCGTGCAGAAATGTGCATACATCACAATGGCCTGATTAAATGTATGCCAGGCTGCAATGGGATTGACAGTCAATGAGTGGTCGTGCAAGGACTGTGAGCAGTTTTGATCACTTTTTACTGAAACATGTGCTATTTTGGGGTCACTTCAGAGAATATTCAGTGGAATGATTCCCAGAATGGAGGAATTGTCCTATTAGCAAAGGATAAACAGATTGGGATTCAACTCACAGGAGTTTTGAAGAATGACAGTGATCTCACTGACCCAAGTGAGATTCATAAGGAGCTTGACATGGTAAATGCTAAGAGATGGTCCCCCTAGCTTATCTCTCCACGCTTCAGGCTCACTGCCTTTACTCCTGATGAAGGGCTTTTGCCCGACACATCAATTTCGAAGCTACTTGGATGCTGCCTGAACTGCTCTTCCAGCACCACTAATCCAGAATCCCCTCATGGTACCAAAGGAAATAGTCTCAGAATAAAGGATTTGAATTTAAGATTGATACATTTTTTTCTCTCAGAAGGGTGTGAGTTTTTAGTTTGCTGCAGAGAGCAATGCAGATCTCTCTGTACTGCCCCTTTACCTAAATTGATTCCATTCAGGTAGTCATCTGCCTTCCTGTTTTTGCCACCAAAGTGGATAACCATACATTTATCCACATTAAACTGCATCTGCCATGCATCTGACCACTCACCTAACTTGTCCAGGTCACCCTGTAATCTCCTAACATCCTCATCACAATTCACCCTGCCACCCAGCTCATTATCATCAGCAAATTTGCTAATGTTATTGCTAATACCATCGTCTATGTCATTAACATAAATTGTAAAAAGCTGCAGTCCCAGTACTGATCCCTGCGGTACCCCACTGGTCACTGTCTGCCATTCTGAAATGGAGCCGTTTGTCACTACTCTTTGTTTCCTATCAGCCAACCAATTTTCATTCCAAGTTAGAACTTTGCCCCCAATACCATGCGCCCTAATTTTGCTCAGTAACCTCCTATGTGGGACTTTATCAAAAGATTTCTCGAAGTCCAGCTACACTACATCTACTGGATCTCCCTCATCCATCTTCAGAGTTGCATCCTCAAAAAATTCCAGAAGATTAGTCAAGCATGATTTCCCCTTCATAATTCCATGCTGACTCTGACCTATCCTGTTACTACTATCCAGACGTGTCATAATTTCATCCTTTATAACAGACCCCACCACTGAGGTCAGACTAACTGGTCTATAATTTCCTGTTTTCTCTCTCACACCTTTCTTAAAAAGTGGCACAACAATTAGCCACCCTCCAATCCGCAGGAACTGATCCCGAATTTATCGAACTCTGGAAAATAATCACCAACACATCCACGATTTCTCGAGCCACCTCCTTCAGTACCCTGGGATGTAGACCATCAGGCCCTGGCGACTTATCAACCTTCAGACCTAACAGTCTCTCCAACACTAATTCCTGGCAAATATAAATTCCCTTCAGTTCAGGTCCTTCAGCCACTGTTACCTCAAGGAGATTGCTTGTGTCTTCCCCAGTGAACACAGATCTGAAGTACCAATTCAATTCTTCTGCCATTTCTTTGTTCCCCGTAATATATTCCCCTGTTTCTGTCTTCAAGGGCCCAATTTTAGTCTTAACCATTTTTTTGCCTTTCACATACCTAAAAAAGCTTTTACTATCCTCCTTTGGCCAGTTTACCTTCATACCTCATTTTTTCTCTGCATATTTCCTTCTTAGTAATCCTCTTTAAAAGCTTCCCAGTGCTCCGTTTTCCCACTTATCTTTGCTATGTTAGACTTTTTGTCTTTTAACTTTATATGTTTCTTAACTTTCCTCGTCAGCCACGGCCACCCATGCCTCCTCCTAGGATCTTTCTTCCTTTTTGGAATGAGCTGATCCTGCAACTTCTGCATTATGCACAGAAATATCTGCCATTGTTCCTCCACTGTCATCCCTGCTAAGGTATTGTACCATTGAACCAGCTCCTCCCTCATTTGGCCAGCTCCTCCCTCATAGCTCCAGAGATGTTGGCCAGGGAACAGGATGGTGTGTTATAGTTGCAGCAACTGGAAGCTTAGGGCCTTTCTTGCAGGCAGAGCATATATGTTCTGCAAAGCGGTCACCTAGGGTACGCTTCATTTCGCCAATTTGGAGGAGATTACATTGTGAGCAGTGAAAGCAGTAGAATAGGTTGTGAGAAGTGCAGATAAAGTGCCGTTGCACCTGGAAAGTATGTTTGGGCCCTTGGATACTGGGAAGGGTGGAGGTAAATAGGCAAGTGCTACACCTTCAGCAGTTGCAGGGAAGGTGCCATGGGACATGGGCTATGTTGGGAACAAAGGAAGAGTAGACAAGGGTCTCAGGACAGAACGGTCCCTCTGGAAGGTGGATAGGAGGGGAGCGTAATATGAATCTGGTGGTTGCGTCTCGCTGGAGGTGGCATAAATAGTGGCTGATCACCTTCTGGTTGTAGATGTTGGTTGGATGGTAAAGTCAAGGGAAACCCCATTGCTTTTGCGAGAGAGAAAATAGGAGTTGAGGGTGGACATGCGGGAGATGGGTCGGTTATGGCCCGGGGACCTGTCAACAATAGTACTGTGAAATCCTTGTTTGAGGAAGAAGGTGGATATTGCAGAGGCTCCCTTGTTGAAGTTGCCCTCTTTGGAATATACATGACGGAGACAGAGGGACTGAGAGAATGGAATAGCGTCTTTACAGGAAGCAGAGTGTGAGAATTTGTAATCCAGGTTGCTGTGACAGTCTTTGGATTTGTAATTATCCAAAAACCTACCATGCCACACTGTCTATTGTTAATCACTAATAGTCTCCATTAACAGCTACCCACCACCTAGCCAGACTGCATTCATGTCCTTTGTCTGTCGAACTATTCTTCTCTCTCTTTGGCTCTATCCTCACCTATGTTTTACACCTTACCCCTGTCCCATGCTTTCTTCTGCATATAAACCGACATTTCCCTAGTTACCATCAGTTCTGAGGATGGCTCACTGGACCCAAAGTATTAACTCTGATTTTTCTTCACAGATGCTAACAGACTTGCTGTTTTTGTTTTTGTATGTAACATACTATGCCAGAGTCTCATTTGCAAATGCAGAAACACCTAACTGTTCCTGTTAAATATGAAGCCCCTGCCAAAATCGGCCTGCTGCAAATTTTTCTCCTTTCTGCATTGCAGGCCCACCCATGATGCCATGAATTTTTCTCTTGTTGCTTTTTTTCCTGCAATAATTTAGCTTCTAGAGCTTCTTGCTTCCTTCTACTGTGTCTGGCTGCTACCCATGTTCTTCCTGCCTGTGATGTGATCAAATGTTGCTTATCCATTTAGCAACAACTTGCTCAGCAACGTGGATGCTCCACAGTCAATTGACCCTCAGTTCCATTCCAAACTACAGGTCGCCAGTGGCTGCAGTTGGACAAAATTCATGCAAATGTATGAGAGAAGGACAACTGAAGCTTCTATAATCTGCTATGTAGCTCAAGAGGAGCACATCAAAATGAAGCCAATTATAATCAATGATTGACAGTTAATTATTGGAAGTAATGGACATTTTTTCTGTGGCAATCTTCTTGGTGTGAACAGTCCACTTGCCACTAAATGCTCACTCTCTCTGAATACAGTACAAATGTTGCTTATCCATTGTTTTGCTATTTCTTGTGAAATGACCAGGTAGTGTCATATGACTAAATTCTACAATAGCTGAAAATGTGTTGCTTGAAAAGCGCAGCAGGTCAGGCAGCATCCAAGGAACAGGAGAATCGACGTTTCGGGCATTAGCCCTTCTTCAGAAATTCTACAATACTCAAGTTGACTATTCAACTGCTACAATTTTCCCTGCTTCTTGATTAGCATTCTAACCTGAAATTTCCATAGAAAGTACAAAATGAAGTATAAGATAATTAGAACAATTCCCATCTTACCTTTTCCATTTTAAGGCATATAATCAATAACAAATGCAATTCATTGAGGTGATACAGACAGGCAGAGAGGTTATGGGACTTAATTGAATCATGGGGAGTTTTCACTCAATAGTTAATCTATAATAGAAGATAGAACTGTACAGCCAATGAACTAAGCCTTTGGCCCATGATGGTGTGCCGAACATGATGCCAAATTCAATGAATGCCTTCTTCCTGCCCTTGGTCCATTTCCTTCCATTTCCTAACTATCCCGGCAGTGCATTCCAGACTCCTACCACTCTCTTTGTAAAAAAACTTGCCCCTCACACCTCCAAGTATGACATAACCAAAATCTAATAAAGCTGCAACATGACATCCTGACAAGTGTACTCAGTGCCCTGACAAATAAAGGGAAGCACGCCATACGCCTTCTTTAGCACCCAATCTACTTGTGTGGGTACCTTCAGAGAGTTATTGACTTTAACCACAAAAAAACCTCTGTCCTTCAATGAAGTCAGGGCCGGCCAATAACTGCATACTTTTCATTAGCTTGTGATATCCCAAAGTGCAACACCTCACACTTACTTGTATTTAACTCCATCTGCTTTTTCTCTGTCCATACCTGTGTATCCTTTGAATCTGCTACACTACCTACAATTCCACTGATCTTTGTATCATCTGCAAACTTACCATCTCACATTTTTGTCCATTTCATATTACAAGCAGCGGAAGTCCTATTTCTATCCTCACATAACACCACGAGTTATGGACATCCAGCCTAAATAACAAACTTCCAGCACTACCCTCAGACAATTTTTAATCCATGCCGCCAAATCACTGCCACCAAATTCATCTTAATCTTACCATGTGCTTACCATGAGGCACCTTGTCAAAAGATTTACGAAAATCCATGGAGACAACTTCCACTGCTCTACCCTCATCAACCACCTTTGTCACTTTGTCCAAAAAAATGAATGAAGTTAGTAAGACATGATCTTCCCTGCACAAAGCCATGCTGACTGACCCTAGTTATGCCATTGTTTTTGGAAATGCATATAAATGCATATAAATATTAAGAATAGCCTCCAATGGCTTCTCAACCACCAATCTGAGACTCACTGGTCTATCGTTTCCTGGATTGTCCCTACCTTCATTCTTGAACAGAGGAACAACATTAGTTCCTTGCCAGTCCTCCAGGCCTGTTCAGTGGCTATTGAAGGTAGAAAGATCTTGTTCAAGGCCCAAGCAGTCTCCTCCCCTGCCTCTCTCAACAATCTGAGTTAGATACCACCGGACACTGGGGATATAGCCAACTTAAGCTCTTCAAGAGACCTAACACCACTTCTTTCGTGATCTCAGAATGTTCTTGCATATGAACATACTCCATAGAAATCTCAGTTTTCATCATATCCATCTCCTGGGTGCATGCTGGCACAAACTACTCATTAAAGATTTCACCCACATCCTCGGTCTTCTAGTACAAGTTCCATTGTTTAAACTTGAAAAGTCCTACTTTCTATGTAGTTATCCTTCTATTTTCAATGTGTGCATAAAATGCCTTGGGATTCTTTTTAATCCTACTTGCCAAGGTCATTTCATGGCCCTTTCTTGCCCTCCTAATTCACTGCTTTCCTTCTTTCCTGCTTTTTTTATGGGCGTTGTCTAATTTTAACTTCTTTTTTATCCCTTTTGACTAAAGTCACAATCTCCATGTCCTTCCTCCTTAATGGAGCTGGCCATACTTGAACTCTCATCAGCAGGTCTTTAAGCAGTCCCCGAATGTCAAATGTGTAATTGCTTGGTGACAACTCCTCCCAATTAATACTCCCTAGCTTCTGTATAATGCTGACATAATTTGACCTCCCACACTTATCCTTGTTAATAACTATCTTAAGACTGAAGGAGTTGTGATCACTGTTTCCAAAATGCTCTCCTTCTGAAAGGTTGGCCAGGTGGCCAGGAATGAATCAATTTTTACATGAAAATATTATGCACTATCCCTTGAGCCTTTGATGGTTTTAAATACCTATCAATCTCAGTGTTCAACATTTTCACAGCCCCCAGGGATCGTCGAAACTAAAGGTTGGTCCCCATATATCAGTGCAGTGTTTGGCATGTATTCCTGATGTGTAACTGGCTCTATTCCTAAAATAGCTTCTCTCACAGTACTTACTATGCTTTGTGAGGTTTGTTTGTTGGGAGATACAGTGATCTTTTTGTGGTTGAAGGTATCTTGAATTGAAGCACAGGAACAGTATGAATGTTTTCATGTTTTATTCTTTGTGGCATCAGCTAAAACTAAGCTGGAAAGGAATTGAAATTCTGGGAGGCAATGGCTTTGTACAAAACACCACTCTTTCGGATGAGTGCATTTAATGCTTCAGAATTCAAACCCATCTCTTCCCATATATTTTTCTCCCTCCCCCCCAAACCTTCCTTTAAATTTCTCCTTGCACTTCACTGATGTACTGCACAATTTAGCACTTACTTTCACATTGACTCTGCTCAGTCTAGGTTGCTGCGGTTACTGTTGCCCCAGTCTCACCATCGGGACCTTCAAACTGGTCGATTGATTTAGATTAAAAAAACAAAAGAATTGCAGATGTTGTAAATCAGAAACAAAAACAGAAGTTGCTGTCCAATATATGCAGATGGTTTCTTGACACAATCTGTAGATAGGCCAACAAGGGGCAATGTTGGATTTGGTACTGGCTAATGAACCAGGTGTTGGATTTGGAGGAAGTTGAGCAGTTTGGTGATAGTGACCACAATTCAGTTATGTTTCCTTTAGCAATGGGAAGGGATATACCACAGGGCAAAAGTTATAGCGGGGGAAAAGGCAATTATGATGCGATTAAGCAAATTTAGGCTGTCTAGAAGGGGGAAGGAAATTGCAGGGAATGGACACAATTGACAATGTGCAGCTTGTTCAGAGAACAACGACAGGGGGTCCTTGGTAAGTATATGCCTGTCAGGCAGGAAGGAAATGATCTGAGAGAACTGTGGCCTACTAAGGAAGTTGAGTCTCTTGTCAAGAGGAAGAAGGAGGTTATGTAAAGGTGAGACGTGGAGGCTTAGATGGGTGCTTGAGAGTTACACATTCGCCAAGAAGGACCTAAAGAGAGGGCTAAGAAGAGCCAGGAGGAAACATGAGAAGTCGTTGGCAGATAGGATCAAGGGAAATGCTCAAACTTTCTGTAGTTATGTTAGGAATAAAAGAATGACTAGGGTAAGATTAGGGCCAGTCAAGGACAGTAGTGCCCTTGGAGTTGTGCATAGAGTTCGAAGAGGTATGAGAGGTGCTAATTGAATATTTTTTGTCAGTATTTCTATGGGAAGAAGACAATGTTGTCAAGGAGAATACTGAGATACAAGCTATTATGCTTGATGGAATTAAGATTCACAAAGAGGAGGTGTTAGCAATTCTGGAGAAGGTGAAAATAGATAAGTCCCTGGGCCAAATGGGATTTATCCTAGGATTGTATGGGAATGTAGGGAGGCAATTGCAGAAACTTCGGCTTTGATCTTTATTTCATCTCTGTTTACAGGAATAGTGCCAGAAGACTGGAGAATAGCAAATGTCTCACAAATCTAATTGAGTTCATTCAGAAGATGACCAAAGAGGTGGATGAGGGTAAAGCAGTTGATGTGGTATATATGGATTCAATAAAGCGCGTGATAAGGTTCCCCACAGTAAGCTGTTGCAAAAGATATGGAAGCATGGGATTGAGGGGGACTTAGTGGTTTGAATCAGAAATTGGCCACCTGAAAGAAGCTGTAAAGTGGTGGTTGATGGGAAATGTTCATCCTGGAGTTCAGTTACTAGTGGTATACTGCAAGTATCTGTTTTGGGGCCACTGCTGTTTGTCAGTTTTATAAATGACTTGGATGAGGACGTAGAAAGATGGTTTAGTAAATTTGCAGATGGCACTCAAGTTGGTGGATTTGCGGACAGTGCAGAAGGATGTTGCAGGTTACAGAGGGACATAGATAAGCTTCAGAGCTGGGCTGAGAGGTGGCAAATGGAGCTGGGTGACCTGGGTTCGATTCCAGCCTTGGGCGACTTGTCTGTGTGGAGTTTGAACATTCTCTCCGTGTCTGCCTGGGTTTCTTCCAGGTGCTCCTGTTTCTTCCCATAATCTTAAGATGTGTAGTTCAGGTGAATTGGCTATGAACATTCCCCTAGTGTTCAGGGATGTGCAGGTTACTTGAATTAGTCAGGGGTAAATGTACTGGAATGGGTCTGGGTGGGTTACTCTTCTGAGGGCGGGGGTGATCTTGTTAGGCCAAAGTGCCTGTTTCCACACTGTAGGGATTCTAAATTTGAGGTAATTCACCTTGGAAGGAGTAGCAGGAGTACAGAGTACTGGGCTAATGGTAAGGTTCTTGGCAGTGTGGATGACAGAGAGATTTCAGTGTTCATGTGCATAGATCCCTGAATGTTGCACTGAGGTTGATAGGTTTGTTAAGAAGACGTACAGTGTGTTAGCTTTTATTGGTAGAGGGATTGACTTTTGGAGCCATGAGATGACATTGCAGCTATACAAAACGCTGTTGCAGCCGCACTTGGAGAATTGAGTACAATTCTGGTTGCTGCGTTATAGGAAGGATGTGGAAGCATTGGAAAGGGTGCAGAGGAGATTCACCAGGATTTGCCCGGTATGGAGGGAAGGTCTTATGAGGAAAGGCTGAAGGACTTGAAGCTCTTTTAGTTAGAGAGAAGAAGGTTAAGAGGTGACTCATGTTTCAACATGAGATAAACTCTCCTGCTTAATTTAAAACCAGCAGCACACAAAAGATTTATTCCATACAGTGATCTGTGAAATTTCGAAAGGCCAAGAACTAGTTAAAGTAAAAATTAACAGCTTCTACCTTCCCTTCTATAACACTAGTCCGATAAAACTCCCAAGTAAGATTTACAAAATAACACTTCTTATCTCAAAACCAGGCAGCTTTCAGTTTTCTCTGAATTCCTCTCATCTTCTTCTTGGGAAGTCTGCTTCACAGGTTACTGATCCTGATCACAAGTACCTTTTAAGAGAGCTATTTCCTGGGCAGTGTGTAGATGCCGTTTGCTTGGCAATTCTCCTCCCAACTGTTCAATTTCCCCCGGTCTCATACCCCAATGCATGAGATTATGTCATTGCCTTTTAAGATTGTCAATATACTCAATTTAAACTTGATTGGCATTTGGTATTTTTCAGGGTATAATTTAAACTGATTGGCCTAATTTGAATCTGTTTTGTTATTTCCAGCACATGTTACAATGTATCTTATTGAGAACACTTGTTGCTGTCACTGCTTCCTTTTACTCTCTTAAAGGTACAGTACACCCACATCTTCAGAATACGTCCCCTCTTAAGAAGAAAAAAAGAACCATCATAATGAAAAGATGGCTTCATTTTTTCTCTACTTTTTAAACACCTTACCCTCACATGCAGATAGCTTTAATATAAATTCACCTTAACTTCTTCCCAAATGCCTGTATATATAACATTAAACAAAGACAAATCTAATCTAAGCGCTCTCAGTTTAATCCATGATAATGCATCTGTCATTCCATTTTTCCGATTCGCAACATGTACGATTTTTAAATTAAAAGTGTGTAACGTAAGACTCCAATGAAAAAGTCTCATATGCTTATCTTTAAAGGGTTCTAAGAATGTAAGTGGACTGTGGTCAATGTACACAACCGAATCCGGCACATTGTTTGTGACATAGACCTTAAAATGTTGTAAGGCCAGTACCAAACTCAATAGTTATTTTTCGATTGTGGAGTATTTCCTTTGGTGGATGTTGATCTTCTTTCAAAAGTAACCAACTGGCAGTTTGATCCCACCCTCATCTTCCTTTAAAAGGTTTTGAAATATTTGCTCTAGCTAAAGCTAGCTTGGTGGTTAATATGACTTTCAAATGGTCGAATGCCTCCTGACATTGTTCTGTTCACCCAAACGTCAGCAAATCGGTTAATGGTGCCACCACACTGCTGAAGTTTGGAACAAAATTCCAATAGAATCCACTGAGTCCTAAGAATCGAAGCACCTCTTTCTTCAAGGTCGATCATGGAAATTTCTCGATAGCTTTTGTCTTTGCATTCCGTGGGGTCAACCTTCCATGACAAATGTTATGGTCCAAGAATGTTACCTCTGCTTTCACAAATTTCATTTTATTTAAGTTTATCACCAGTTTTGCTTCTCTGGTCATTCAAAGAGCTCTGCCAACTGTACCATGTGATCAGGACTTACTAAAGATCACTACGTCGCCCAAATAAACTGCACAGTTTGTAAACCCAGCCCCAATTCTGTTCATGAGTCTTTGAAATCTGGCAGGTGCGTTCATCACGTTAAGCTAATTTAGCTCATTTGGGGTTACAAACATGGAAATCTCTTTCGCCAACTCTGATAAAAGTACCTGCCAGTAACCACACATTAAGTCCAACTTAGTGATATAACTAACTTATCCGAATTTCTCAATACTGTCCTCCAATCAAGGAATTACATATGAGTCTGATTTTGTAACGGCATTGACCTTCCAATAATCCACGTAGAATTGTGGGATCTAAGATGATCAGCAAACTCCACTCGCTCTTCTTGGTTCAATGATGTCCTCATTAAGCATGGTCTCCACCTCCATCTGGACCTGTCTGGTTTTGAAAGGATTAAGCCGATAGGCATGCTGTTTTATCAGAACGATATTTCCTACGGCTACTTCATGTACAATAGCATCAGTTCTCCCCTTCTGATTCTTACATCTGTCATTGTTCTGCAGCAACAAATTTTTCAACTGCGTTTCATGCTCCTGAGACAGATAGCTTGCTTATTTATCCCACTCCTCAAGCACTTCTTTTTTTAAAAATCTGTTTTGAGGCAAATCAAAATTCATATCATCTGGATTTAAATCTTCACTCTGTGAGACAGTAACTAACACCTGTTTCTCCAGTTCTTTCTCTCTAGTATAATACGGTTTCAACATGTTCACATGACATACTAAATACTTTTTTTCTAACTGGCATCTTTACAAGATAGTTCACCTGACTCAACTTTTTCTCAATTTGATAGTGACCTCTAAACCTGACTTTAAATGGATCTCCTATCACTGGTAACAGTACTAACACGTTGTCTCCTCGGGAAAACATTTGAGTCTCAGAGCTTTTATCTGCCACTTATTTCATTCTATACTGTGTCCTCTTTAGGTTCTGCTTAGCTAACTCACCTACTCAATGTAATCTTTCCCTCACCTCCGATTCATAGTCAAAATGTGAGATCTCCAACTTTGGTCCTGTCAATTTTCTTTTAATAAATTTGAAGGGCCTCTCACTTCATGACAGAATACTAACTCAAAGCGAGTGAACTGAGTAGATTTATTTAGGGCAACTCTAATGGCAAACAATAGAAATGGGATACCTTTATCTCAATCATTCGGGTAGTCCTGACTGTATGCTCTCCACATGGTCTTCAAGATCTGATGCCATCTTTCTAAAGCTCCCTGATATTCAGGATGATATGCATGGATTTAAAGTGCTGCATACTTAAGCTATTCATAACCTCCTTAAATAGCCTGGCAGTAAAATTTGACCCTTGATCCAACTGAATCTCTCTGGGTAGCCCATACCATGTGAAGAAAGCTACTAACTCCTCAACTGCCTTTTTTGCCTTGATACTCTGTAATGGAATTGCCTCCAGAAACCTGGTAGACACATCCATTATGGTTAACAAGTACTGGTTCCCACTTCTGGTTCTCAGGAGGTTACCTACACAATCAATGGTAACCCACAAGAAAGATTCTTCAGATGTGGGAATTGGCAACAAAGTGCTGGTTTTATTACTGTCTATTGCTTACCTACCATTTTGCTTTATGATACGTACAACAAAAGTTAATTACATCCTTTTGAATTCCAGACCAATAAAAATGTTTTTGTACCTTAGCCTGAGTCTTTCGTTCCCTTAGGTGACCTCCTACAGGCAGTTTATGTGCTGCCCATAACACCTTCTGCCTATATGCTACCTGGTGCACCATATACACAATCTGGTGCACTTCAGTCCATTTCCCCTCTGCACTAACCTGCTATGGTCTTCATTTCCACTTCAGGATTCTGTCTTTCAGATAATTATCCTCCTGAGTATTCTGTGCCTTCTTTTCAGAATGCGCATCCACATATATCTTTTATTGTCTTGCCTTGCTGTTGCAAGACTCTTAGACATTCAGGACTAAACACATCTGCCTGACCCTGTTCCTGTTCAGGTTTTTCCTGCACCATTATGTCAAACAGGGTATCTGCTAACTGAATCTCAACTCCTTCAAATTTCTCTTTACTTTTTGCTTCATGTTGTGGTGTATAGAAGTGGGATCTGGTTACCACACAGTTTGGGAAAATACCAGGATAATTCTGTCTTAAGTCCTCAGTTTCTTGGTCTTCCTTGGGATCTCCATAAAAGGGATGTCACTCTCACCTTGGATCCTGACAAATCATTCCCAAGGACAAACTAAATTCCTGGAACTGACACACTGTCAATCATTCCCACTGTAACTTCCCTGGACTTGAGTTGGCACTCCAACCTGACCTTACATAGGGGAATGTGAAATTTCTGTCCATGTATCCCACAAATTACCACACTCTCGTTTAACAGATCAGGAAGAGTGCATATTTTTGAGACAGTTATAGTAGCAACATTTATGCATATACATATGCAAATAATAGCGATACAGCTGTACTTATGGGCGACTGTAATCTGCATATAAATTGGGCAAATCAAATTGGTAGCAATATGACAGAGGAGGAGTTCATGGAGTGCATACAGAATTGTTTTATGAATCAATACATTGAGGAAGTAACTGGGTATTAGGTATTGAGAAAGGAATAATTGACAATCATGTTTAGCATGGCTCTTAAAGAAGGGTGACCGCAATAGGTTAGAATTCTGCATTAAGACACAGAGTGATTTTTTTTGGAGACGAAGACCAGAAAAGGAAGTAAATTGTAATGGCATGAGATATGAACCAGTTGCGATAAATGTGGATCAGTATTTAAATGGATGTTGGGAGATAACATTAAATAACGAACATTTAAAGAGTGCATAAACAACCTACAAAAGTAATTCATCCCAGTCTGGCTTTAAAAAAAGGAAGCATAGTCAAACCAGACAAAAAGAGGGAAATGACAGTTAGTGTTAAATCCACAAAAAAGCATACAAATTGGCATTATAAAGAAACAGACCTGAGGATTTGGAACAGTTTAGATTTCAGCAAAGGGATTGCTGAAGAGGGGGGAAATAGAGTACAGGAATAAGTTTGCAATGATAATACAATCAATTTTTTAAAAATGTTCGCTCACAGAATGTCGGTGTCACAGGCTAGGCCAGAAATTATTGCACATTCCTAATTGTCCAGAGGGCTTATAAGAGCCAACTGCATTGCTGTGAGCTGGAGTCACCTGTAGGCCAGACTGAAGAAACATGATGGTTTCCTTCCCTAAAGGATATTAGTGAACAGTTGGGTTTTCCTTGACGATCGATAACGGTTTAATGATCATCATTGGACTCTTGAATCTAGATTGATAGCAAAAATATCCATAAGTCTGTGAGGTTAGTAAAGATGAATATATGGTCAGAAACAGATGGCAGACCAAATAAATATGTACTTTAGGTTTGTCTTCACAACGAATCACACAAATAGCATCACAAACGTTAGGGAATCATGGAGTCTAATGGAAAGGATGGATTGAAAGAAATCATTCAGGAAACGAACTTGACAAAAAAAGGGATTAAAGTCAGATAAATCCCCAGAGACTGGTAATATTCATCTGAGGAGCTTAGAAATTGGCCTTAGAGATAACAATGGTGGTTAGCTTCCAAAATTCTGTAGACTCTGGAAATGTTCCTCTGGATTGGACAGTAACTAACATAACCTTAGTATTTACCAAGGAATGAGCATGATATTATTGGTTGGAGGAGTCCATAATAAAAGACGTAATATCATACTATTTGGAAGATAGTTAGGAGAAAGTGAGGACTGCAGATGCTGGAGATCAGAGCTGAAAAATGTGTTACTGGAAAAGCGCAGCAGGTCAGACAGCATCCAAGGAGCAGAACGTCGATTCTCCTGCTCCTTGGATGCTGCCTGACCTGCTGCGCTTTTCCAGCAACACATTTTTCAGCTATTTGGAAGATAGTGACAAGATCAAACAGAGTCAGCATGGATATACAAAGGGGAAGTCATGCTTAAAAAATGTGCTGGAATGTTTTGAGGATGTAACGAGTGGAGTTGATAAGACTGAGCCAGTAGATGTGGTTTACTTGGACATTCAGAAAACTATAGATGAGGTCGCATGTAATAGCTCAGCATGCACTATGGGAGACTGGAGATCGTGATCAAGAACTGACATGGATCGAGAACTGGTCGGCAACCAGCAAATAGTCTCAGAAGAATGGTGTTAAAGGTCTAAGCCCTCTGATAATTAAACCGAAACACCACCCTAATTTGCTATGGTGAGAGTAGAGGTTCCCTTGCAGTAATGAAACCTGAAGCACCCAGAGAAACACCATGTTAAAAGAATGGTTGAATGAAAGGATCCTTGATGTTTACTTTCGGAGTAACAAGTAACAATTTATTTATTTAACCCTAACAGTGAACAAATTAACTGAACAATTGCTCCCATTCCATAACTAAGCTAAACTCTATTGGAATGCTGTTTCAATAACACAGGTCCCACTTATATAAGCACAAGCAATAAGAAAACAATAAATTAAAACTCAGTCTCTCAAAGTTCCAAAATGCTCCTCTTGTTCTATGCTGATCCTCTTTCTGAAATGCATCTCTCTATCAAATTCTTGTGACAGGACTGTTCTGTCCATGATTTCTGCTGTCTTGAATGTTAGCAAACGTGATGTGCTACATTTTATGGCTTTTTTTAGAGTGTGGAGATTTCCTGTGAGAGCCCAGTATTTACTTCTCCAATGGTGGGCTTGCTGTCTCTTCAGATAGCAGTTGGCTCTCTCTAACTTGCAAACGCCCTCTTCTTTATACCAGTGATGACATATTAATTTGTGGTCAATTGGTAGTCAAAACCAACAGATTTAAAATCAATTGGGTGTTGTTATCTTGGGCCTGGTTTACCTTAATTGACTAATATTCAAGCTGGTTGTCTTAACATCAAAATAAGCTTAGGATGCCAATCACAAAGTCAATTGATACAACTTTAGAACTGAGTGTCTTCTGCAGCTCCTTGCAGACACTTTTTAAAAAATCTCCAAGCTTTGAAAAGCATATAATCTTGTAAAGAAACCATGGTCTCTTCCCTTGTATCACATTTGCAAACAAATTCTAGCTTCCTGACTTCGACTTCAGGAATATTATACATAACTTCGTGACAAAGGAGTCTTTTTCTAAGTGGCAGGCAGTGAATAATGGGCTTCTGCAGGAATCAGGGATAGCTTGGTGCCCAGCTTTCATGAGAAAACTGATTTAATTCAAGAAACGCATGTCACATCTCCAAGTTTTGCACATAATTGGGGGAATGTGAGCAGGTGAGAGGGTGCAAAGCAGATTGACCTGGATGTTGCCCAAATTCGAGACTGTCAGTTATGAAGAGACATCGGACAGACTGGGGGTGTTTCTTCAGAGCAGAGAAGATTGAGATGGGGCATAATGTATATAATAATGAGGAAAATGGATAAGGGTAGAAAGAAAGAAACCTATCCGCTTGATGGATGGATTAATGACCAGGGGCTTAGATTGGTGACTGAATGTTTTGAAGAGGTATGAGGATAAACTTTGTTCACCCAGAGGGTGTTGAGAATCTGGAACTCACTACTTGCAAGGTTGGGAGAGGAAGAAACTCTCAGAAAATTTCAGAAGTATTTAGATGTGCACTTTTGATTCAAAGGCATAGAAGGTTATGTGGCAGATGCTGGAAAATCAGATTAGAATGGCTAGCTGACTGGACCAGTGTGATGGATTGCAGGGCTTTTTTTCTGTGCTGTAGACCTCTAAGACCTTTGTTTGGGAATGAATTCCCTTCAAGTCACTCACCATCCTGACTTGGAAATATATCACTGTTCTTTCAATGCTTCGATCAAAATCCTGAATCCCACCCCAACACAATTGTGGGTCTACCTACAGCTCATGGATTGCAGGGGTTCAAAAGGTCAGCTCAACACCACATTCTCAAAGGCAGCACAGGACAGGAAATATGTGTTGGCCCAGCCAGTGATGCCCATATCCCATGAGTGAATTAAACATATTCAAGGCCAAGTAGAAATATGGAGTTGAAGACTAAAATGGATCTTTTTAAGACTCAAGAGGCCAAATGTGACTACTACCGTTCCTATTTCATATGTTCACTACACCTTCTACAAAAACACACCTCACTAGGAATGTTGTATTCCCTGGAATTTAGAAGATTAAGGACTGTTTCTTCAGTGGGAGCTTGGACCAGAGGCCTGCCGGGATCGATGAGTCACTGATTTGAGCTTTTATATTTGAAATCAGAGAGCAGAGGTTTCTGGGAAAGGAGGGACTTCTTCCTTTTGTTTCCGTTCAGCTATATTAATCAGTGTTTTCTAATCCCGAGACCCTACCCTGGTTGGGTAGGGCCACCTACCCAACCAGTTCCTCTAACCTTAAAGATTAGGGACACATTAAGTAAGTGTCTCTTCTTTTTTACTTTGTGATAAGGGGACGAGCAGGGATGGCAGTGCAGGGAGAGCAATGTTCCTCCTGCATGTTCTTTGAGGTGAGGGACGCCATTGGTGACCCATCCATGTACATCTGCAGGAAGTGCACCCAACTCTCGATCCTCCAAGACCTTGTTAGGGAACTGGAGTGAGAGCTGGATGAATGTAGCATCGTTCAGGAGGCTAAGATTGTGATAGATAAGAGTTACAGAGAAGTAGTTACTCCAAGGCATGAAGAAAGCTGGGTGACTGTTCAAGCAGGGAGAAAACAGTCAATGGAGGGATCCCCTGTGGTCGTTCCTCTGAAAAAATATGTATACTGTTTTGGACACTGTTGAGGGGGACGACTTACCAGGGGTATGCAGTGGGGCCCAGGTCTCTGGCACAGAGCATGTCCATGTTGCACAGAATGGAAGGAGGAAAAGGAGGACAGTGTTAGTCATTGGGGACTCAGTAGTTAGAGGATCAGATAGAAGGTTTGTTGGGAACGAGTGAGACTCACAGTTGGTGTGTTGCCTCCCCGGTGCCAGGGTCCGTGACGTCTAGTATCGTACCTTTGGGGTCCTGAAGGGAGAGGGTGACCAACCTCAAGTCGTGGTCCATGTAGGTACCAATGACATAGGTAGAAAGAGGGACAGGGATGTAAGGCAGATTTCAGGGAGCTAGGGTGGAAGCTGAGAGCTAGAAAAAACAGAATTGTTTTCTCTGGATTGTTACCCGTGCCACATGATAGCGAGGCAAGGAATAAGGAGAGATATCAGCTGAACACATGGCTGCAAGGATGGTGCAGGAGGGAGGGTTTCAGGTACTTGGATAATTGGAGAAGGTGAGACTTGTACAAACAGGGCGGTCTTCACTTGAACCAGAGGGGTATTAATATCCTAGGTGGGAAATTTTCTGGTGTTATTCAGGTGAGTTTAAACTAGCTCTGCAGTGGGATGGGAACCGGAGGTATCGTTGCAGTGCAGAGGGGATTGAGAGTAGGGAGGCCAGGGATAGCATTTCAGGTTCACAGGAATGTGCTGGCAGACAGTAAGCTGGTTTGAATTATGTCTGATCCAACACCAGAAGTATCCGAAATAAGGTAAGTGAGTTTGCAGCATGGATATGTACCTGGGACTTCGATGTTGTGGCCATTTCAGAGACATGGATAGAGCAGGGTGAGGAATGGATGTTGCAGGTCCCAGGGTTTAGATCTTTCATTAAAAACAGGCAAGGCGGTAAAAGAGGGGGAGGTGTGGCCTTGTTAGTCAAGGATAATATAACAGTGGCTGAAAGAACTTTTGACGAGGACTCATCTACTGAGGTAGTGTGGGTTGAAGTTAGAAACAGGAGAGGAGAAGAGAGGTCACACTGCTTGGAGTTTTTAATAGGCCTCCGGGGAGGTGGAAGAGAGGATTGGCAAAATTATTCTGGGTAGGAGTGAAAGGAACAGGGTGGTCATTATGGGGGACTTTAACTTCCCCAACATTGACTAGAAATGCTGTAGCTCTAGTATGTTGGATGGATCAGTTTTGTCAGGGTTTCCTGACACAGTATGTCGAAGGGCTGACAAGAGGGGAGGCTACACTGGATCTGGTGCTTGGTAATGAACCAGGCCAAGTGTTTGATTTAGTTAGGTGAGCACTTTGGAGAGAGTGACTGTAATTCAGCTACATTTAGTTTAGTGATGGAAAGGGATAGGTATATGCTGCAGGTCAAGAGTTATCGATGGGGCAAGGGCAATTATAATGTGATTAGGCAAGAATTAGGATGCAAAATGTGGGGGATGCAGACAATGGAAATGTGGAGCTGGTTTAAGGAATAGATATTGTGTGTCCTTGATAGGTATGTCCCTGTCAGGCAGGGAGAAAGTGGTAAGGTAAGGGAACCGTGGTTTACTACAGAAATTGCATCTCTTGTTAAGCAGAAGAAGGAGGCTTACGTGTTGATGAGGCAAGATATTTCATATTTGGTGATGGAGAGTTACAGATCAGCTTGGAAGGATTTAAAGAGCGAGTTAAGAAGAGCAAAGAGAGTACACAAGCAGTCTTTAGTAAATAAAATAAAGGAGAACTCGAAAGCTTTCTATTGGTATGTGAGGAATAAGAGGATGACTAGGGTCGGAATAGGGCCAGTCAAAGTCAGAAGTTGAAGGTAGACCTTGTGGAGATCAGGGAGGTGCTAAATGAACATTTCTCATTGGTGTTCACTCAGGAAAAGGAGAATATTGTAGAGGAGAAGAATGAGGTATGAGATATTAGACTAGAAAGGATTGAGGTTAGTAATGAACAGGTGTTATCAATTCTAGAAGGAGTGAAAGTAGACAAGTCCCCTGGGTCGGATGGGATATATCCGAGGATTCTCTGGGAAGCTAAGGAGGAGACAGCAGAGCCTTTGGCTTTGAAATTTGAGTCGTCATTGTCTACAGGTTTGGAACCAGAGGACTGGAGAATTGCAAATATTGTGCCCTTGTTCAAGAAGGGCAGTAGAGATGACCCAGGTAATTATAGACCAGTGAGCCTTACTTCTGTTGTAGGAAAGGTTTTGGAAAGAATTATAAGGAATGAGGTCTATAATCTTCTAGCAAGCAACAATTTGATTTCAGATAGTCAACGTGGTTTCGTCAAGGGCAGGTTGTGTCTCACAAACCTCATTGAGTTTTTTGAGAAGGTGACCAAGCATGTGGATGAGGATAGGGCAGTTGTCGTGGTATACATGGACTTCAGTAAAGCTTTTGATAAGGGTCCACATGGTAGGCTGTTGGCAAAAATGCAGAGGCATGGAATTGAGGATGATTTAGCAGTTTGGATTAGAAACTGGCTTTCTAAAAGAAAGCAGCGAGTGGTGGTTCATGGAAAATATTCAGCCTGGAGTCCAGTTACTAGTGGTATGCCACAAGGATCTGTTTTTGGACCACTGCTGTTTGTCATTTTTATAAATGACTTAGATGCAGGCATAGGTGGATGGATTAGTAAATTTGCAGATGACACTAAAGTCGATGGATTAGTGGACAGTGTGGAAGAATGTTACAGATTGCAGAGGGACTTAGATAAGCTGCAGGATACGGCTGAGAGTTCATTGAAGCTAAATGTGAGGTGATGAACTTTGGGAAGAATAACAGGAAGGCTGAGTACTGGGTCAATGGAAAGATTCTTGGTAGTGTGGATGTGCAGAGGGATCTTGGGGTCCATGTACATAGATCCCTGTAATTTGCCACCCAGGTTGATTGTGCTGTTAAGAAGGCATACCGTATGTTAGGTTTCATTTACAGAGGGATTGAATACCGGAGCTGCAATATTATGCTGCAACTATGCAAAGCTTTAGTACGGCCACACTTGGAATATTGTGTACAGTTCTGGTCCCCATATTTTGGGAACAATGTGGAAGTATTGGAAATGGTGCAGAGGAGATTTACAAGGATGTTGCCTGGTCTGAGGGGAAGGTTTTATGAGGAAAGGCTGAGAGACTTGAGTCTGTTCTCATTGCAAGGAAGAAGAGGGGATTTGATAGAGACATACAAGATGATCAGAGGATTAGATAGGTTAGACTGTGAAAGTCTTTTTCCTAGGATGATGACGAGGGGGCATAACTACAGATTGAGGGAAGATAGATTTAAGACAAATGTCAGAGGCAGGGTCTTTACGCAGAGAGTGGTAAGGGCATGGAATGCCCTAACTGCCAATGTAGTTAACTCAGCCACATTAGGGAGATTTAAACAATCCTTGGATGAGAACATAGATGATGATGGAACAGTGTAGAGGGATGAGCTGAGAATAGTTCATGGGTCGGCGCAACATCGAGGGCCAAAGGGCCTGTTCTGCAGTGTATTGTTCTATGTTCTATGTTCTGATGTGATTCAAATTTTCCAGATGTTAATTGAAGCTTGTCGAGGAGATAGAGAGGAACTATGTCCATCAGGAAGGTGAAGTGGTAGCTCAAATATCCTGTGCATGTGCAGTAATCAGGCAAGATTCGAGTTTCTTTGTTCACTGGTTTATTCGATCATTTGACTGAGGAGCAGGAGTAGGTTACTTGGCCCTTCAAGCATGCTCTTCCACTTAATAAGATTGTGGATTAGAATCAGATTTCAAACTCAACTCTGTGCCTGCATACCCATGATAATCATCCATCGCCTTGGTAATCAAGAATCTATCTGCATCTGCCTTAAAAATAATTAAGGATTCTGCATCCACTGACCTTTGAGGAAGGAAAATCTAAGGCTCTCAACTCTCTGAGATAAAAAAAAGTTTAGATATATCTGCTTTAATTTAAAAGTCACAAAACACCAGTTATATTCCAACAGGTTTATTTGGAAGTCCAAGTTTTCGGAGCACTGCTCCTTCATCAGGAAGCTGCCTGGCAAAGGAGCAGCGCTCCAAAAACGTGTACTTCCAAATAAACCTATTGGACTATCTTGATGTCATTCATATTTACCCAATTACAGGTTATGATTATTTTATCACAATCCAACAACTTTCATTCAATTTTGTCCTATTTTAAATTTATTTTCCAGACAATTGGAATGCTGTGATTTACAGAGAAGAAGTTCAAATCAAGCATCACATCAAGAACTGTCAACAAAGCTCGATTCTGAGGGGCTGAGTTTCATCAGCTTTTGAACATGGATGGAAAAAGCATTGTTCACAATGAAGAGAAACCACACGTGTTCTGTGTTTGGATGAGACTTCAGTCAATCATCAGGCCTGCTGAGACACAAATGCAGTCACAATAGGGAGAAACCATGAAAATGTCTGGACTGTGGGAAGAGATTCCATTACTCATCTGAGCTTACCAATAATTGTGCTGGGATACTGGAGAGAGACCATTCATGTGCCCTCAATGTGGGGAGGGATTCACTCATCCACCCACTTCAAACATCAGCATGGTGAGAGTTGATTCATCTTTACTGAATGTATGCAGGGATTTGCTCAGTCATCCCAACACACCAGTGAGTTCAGTGGGGAGAGGTTGTTTAACTACTCTGAGAGTGGGAGGGATTTCATTTGCTCATCCAACCTGCTGACACACCAGCAAGTTCACCAGTAAATGCAATGATTGAATTTTGCTGTTCATCATATCCAGCCTCAATCATGTTCAAGGGGCTCTGTTGCTGCTGATGTTAATAAACTCAAGAATGGCTGTGTATATTCTGCATGTCAGATCGAATACCTTTCGTTGACATAAACAGTGTGTTGAGTCTCTTAAATGTCTCTAATATGAAATTGTTCTTTTTCAAGAATGTGGAGAGATAAGTGAGTGGAAAAGCACTGAGACATACACAATGAGAGTGATTGTCTGTGAACTGTCTATGAAAAGTGTTTTGTCTAAGTCATAGCCTGAGTGATAGTGCTCCAGTTGACGAACTCAGACAAATGTCAACGAGGATTCAACTGATTGTCCAACCTAGGGAAAGACAAGACCATGGACATCATGGAGAAACAGTGGAATTGTGAGAACAATGGGAAGGGATTCAATGACCAATCCCAGCTGGAGATTCACCAATGCAGTCACACCAGGGAGAAGCTGTTCATCTGTCCCATGTGGGGGAAAGAATTTACATTGTCATCAATGTTTCATAACCACCATAGGACTCACACCGGGTAGAAACTGTTAACTTGCTCTGTGTGTGGGGTTTAATTTCTGTCCCAGCTGCTGAGGCACCATGTGAGCCACATTGATGAAAGGCTGGTTAACTGATCTGATTGTGACAAGAGAAAAAAAAATCTACAGATGCTGGAATCCAAAGTAGACAAGCCGGAGGCTGGAAGAACACAGCAAGCCAGGCAGTATCAGGAGGTGAAGAAGTCGAAGTTTCGGGTGTAACCCTTCTTCAGGACTAGGAGTGGGTGTGGGGGAGCTGCAGATAAAGGGGGTGACGAGGGTAGGGTGGTGAAGTGGGGATAGTGAAGATAGGTACGACCTGGCTGGTTAATGGGATGGATGTATCCGATTGGTGGCAGGGAGAAGTGGAAGGGAGGTGGAGGCTTGGGAAGGGAGTTGGGGAATGAGGAGGGAGGTTATTTGAAATTGAAGAACTCAATATTGAGTCCTCTGGGTTGTAGAGTGTCCATTTGGAAGATAAGGTGTTGCTCCTCCAATAGGGGCTGAAGTTTGTTTTGGCAGTGGAGGAGGCCAAGGATGGTCATGTCAGAAAGGGAATGGTTGGGATAATTGAAATGAGCAGTGGCTGGGTGGTCCAGTTGGCACTGGCAGACCTGGCTGCAATGGTCAGTCAACCATTCCCAAAGTTTACGATTGGTCTCCCCAATGTAGAGAAGACCACATCACCTGGTGCAGAGAGGCAGGTGAACCTCTGTCTCACCTGGAAGGACTGTTTTGGGTCCTAGATGAAGGTGAGAGGGGTTGTTTACCACCAGGTTTTGCATTTTTTCTGGTTGCAGGGGGATTCATTGGCGAGACTGTCAGACGGAACAGTCCTCGCGGAAAGCAGAGCTGGTTGGGGAGGGGAAACTATTCTTAGTAGTGGGGTCTATTTGGAGTTGGTGGACATATTTGAAGATGATGCATTGGAAATGGAGACTGGTCGGCTAGTAGGTGAGGACAGGGGGACTCCATCTTTATTGCTATGGGGGCGTGGTTTAGAATTGTGGTGCAGGGAATGGAGGTGATGCAGTGGAGGACTGTCTGGATGAAGAAGTGAGGAAGTTGACTCATAGTTTCTTTGCTAGACATAAGAGTTAAAATGCATTGTGTGGCAGACATAACAAATTGGCACCCCTGACAGGGTGTCACACTGAGACTGAAGCCTATGGAACCTAATATTTCGTCAGGTCTTACCTGAGCTGGTTGCTAAGAGAACATCTGTCCCATGCAAAGGCCAGGAATTCAAGAAAATCAAAGGCAATAGAAAGGTCTTAAGTGACCTGTTATTTAAAAGATAAAGCCAACAGGTGTTCATTCCTGAACAAGCAAACAACTGTTTCCTTTATGTGTGTCGTGTGTGTGTATTCTTAGTTGGATAGTAAGTTAAAATATATTAGTGAGGCAATATATTAGTAAGAAATATGTGTAAAAATTTGTTGTAATGATGAAACCTCACCAGGATCCCGAGGACAGAAATATTGGGATGATTTTAGGAAAACTCACGGCAAGCGGGCTTCCAAACTTGAGAAGGTCACAGTGATACTATGCTGCCTAGGATAATTATTAGACACATAGCAGGATTTTAAAAAAACATTCATAAGGAACAGGAGGTTGCAAAAAGCGGAAATCACGCAGTTAATGGTAAAAGAAATCCAGCTCAGAACAAGAGAAGTCCAGCAAACCTGCTCTACATAAGGCAATTCCAAACCCAGTGTGAAAGAGTATCACAAGGCACTCAGTGGACAGTGTCAGCTAAAGAGGTTGCTGAGAAGGAAGCGAGTCAGTTGAGAATAAATCTGCAGATTTACAATCAGCAGTCAAAGTAATGCACCATGCAAACAGGGACCAGATAGCTGCAGATCATTCTACTTGCCTGCAAGAGATCGAGAAATTGAAAGGCCAACTCTCAATCCCCAATGGACTAATATATAAGTATGGATAAGTTAGAAAGGAAGGAGATGGAGAAGATATAGACTGGGATGAGCTCAGAGATGTGCAGCAGTACGCAATGTGCATGGAGGATTTGAGTCTGCCGCCACCTTTCCCCAAGGAATTTACTCCTTCAGTGGTCCTGAGGATATCCCCTGCCACAATGAACTAGATGACCAGTGAGAGATTGGTCTGGGACTCTGAAGCCCCCACAATTGCATACAACACCACATTTATGGCAGAACAGTTAGCATAAATTGTGAAAATGTTTCCTGATTTTGAGACATTGGTTGATCCACTTAAATGCTTTGAAAGGATCAGAAATAAATTATTTTTCATGGATTAGGTGACAGAGAAGAAGTAAAACTCATCGTAATGTGTCTAAGTCAGTCTGCAATCCCAGCCACACTACATGTAGGAGATAGAACCATCACCAATCTGAAAAGGTCATTCCTAACAGCATTTGTGTACAAAGATGGGAGACCCCGGAAATGGGTTAAACAAGAGCAGACAAAGGATAGGGGAACACGTAGCTTCCTTTGCCAGTCTTTTATGGGCTCACTTTACAGGAGTCTACGGAGATTTAAACAGGAGTCAGTTACCCAAGACTAACTCAGCTAAGTGGGCTCAGACTTTAGTTTCCCATGCCACTGAAGACAGCAGGAAGACGTGTGAATTTTGATCCTGCTAAGCCAACCCACAATGAGGCATGGATTCTGTGGAGAATGTCGCAGATATGGGAGTAAGAATCCCATGAACTTAACAAGAACAAAACAAATAAAAGAGGAAAAATGTTTTATTTCCAAACCTCCAACCAGGATCTGTTGCGGAGGAATGAAGGAATGCAGGGGCGGAGGGATCTCTTATCAAAGCAACTCAACTCCAACTTACACAGCTATGGGGAGAGATTGAGGGCACAGCAGGGGAGCACATGGCAGCCAGCTTAGTGCTAGCACTGTGGGCGAACAAGGCACTATGCATGAGAATGTAGAGCCCATGCACAACCTCACTTATAGCTGCAGGTGTGGTTTGGTCGGAGCATTTCATATTGCATGATGGGAAAAAGTGGTCAACTCTTGAATTATAGATCAGCAAGTTAAACAGGACTGTAAAAAAAGGTCAGAAACAGCTTTCAGGTCCAGGCTGAATGTAAACACATCCTACAAGTTTGGTGAAACTTTAATAATCTTCTTAATTGCTCCTTGTATATTTAAACTGCACATTTTTGCATAAACAAAACATCCGTACAACAGAAACAGATTTTGGAATCACACAAATGATTAATGTTTTGAAAAACGAATAACACAAAGGTTCAGTGCTGCAGATGGTGTATATTTCATAATAATCTGTAATTTCTCACCATATTTTAAAGTATATAATGTTACTGTTTTCTTTGTAAAGGCACACAAACAAAACTTTGAGAGTCCTTTGATGTCTCTCTCTCTTATGTTATTCAGCCAGAAAACCTGCATGTAGTATTTCTTTTAATAAAGACTCAACATCTTTCAGTTCAAGGTTGTTTTTGAATCTTTCTCTAAGTGTTGAGTTTGCTTCCCCAGGTACCTGCTGTGGTGGCACAGTGGCTCAGTGATTAGCACTACTGCCTCACAGCACCAGGGTCTCCAGTTTAATTCCAGCCTTGGGTAATTGCCTGTGTGCAGTTTGCACGTTCTCCTTATGTCTGTGCGGGTTCCCTCTGGGTGCTCTGGTTTCCTCCCACAATCCAAAGATGTGCAGGTCAGGTGAGTTGGTCCACGCTGAATTTTCCATAGTGTTAGGTGCATTAGTCAGAGGAGGGTGGGTTATTGTTCGGAGGGTCGGTGTGGACTTGTTGGGCTGAAGGGCCTGTTTCCACACTGTCAGGAATCTAATCTAATCAAAACCTGATTCAACATAAGGACTACTGACTGCAGCGGGACCAAGGGGTGATGCAGAGAATTATCAACTACCGCTAGAGGGCCCAATTCATCAGATTGTGGTCCATACCATGGACACTAGCCAACACAGATAAGACCATAAAACATAGGAGCAGAAGTTTGGCCATTCACCCCATCAATTTGCTTCATCATTCAATCACGGCTGATATTTTTTTCATCCTCTTTCTCCCACTTTCTCCCTGTAACCCTTGATCTGCATGACAAACTTGAGCATACCTATCTTAAATATATTCAATGACATGACCTTCACAACCTTCGATGGCCGTGAATTCCATAGATTCACCACTGAAGAAGGTTCTCCTTTTCTCTGTTCTAAAGGGTCTTCTGTTTACTCTGTGCCCTCGAGTCCTATCCTCTCTTACCAATGGAAACATTTTCTCAACATCCACACTGTCCATACCATTCAATATTCTCTATGCTTCAGTTAGTTACCCCCTTATTGTCCTAAACGCCAACGAGTATAGACCCTGACCCCTCAAATATTCCTCATTTGTTAAGCTGTTCATTCCTTGGACCATTCTCGTGAACCTCCTCTGAACATGCTTCAGGGTCAATACATCCTTCCTGAGATATGGGGTCCAAAACTGTGCACTATTCTACAAATGTAGCCTGACCAGAGCCTTCTAGAGCCTCTGATATACATCCTAGTTTTTATGTCCTCTCAAAATAATTCCATTTGCCTTCCTAACTACTGACTCAACCTTTGCCTTGAGAAAATATTGGACTAGAACTCCCAAGTCTCTTTGCACTTCAGAATTCTGAATTTTCGCCCCATTATGAACATAGTCCATGCCTACTAAAGTACATCACATGACAGTTTCCCATGTTGTACTCCATCTGCCACTTCTTTCTCCACTCTCTTGACTTGTCTAAATTCTTCTTCAGCGTCGCACCCTCCTCATTGCTATCTTCCCTCCACCTATCTTTGTATCATTTCAAACTTAGCCAGGATGCCCTCAGTTCCTTCATCGTTAATGCATAAAGTTGTGGTCCCAACACTGAGCCTTGCAGAGCACCACTTGTAACCAGCTGCCATTCTCATAGAGATGTACAGCATAGAAACAGAATCTTTGCTTCAACCTGTCCATGCTGACCAGACATCCCAACCCAATCTAGTCCCACCTGCCAGCACCCAGCTCATATCCCTCCAAATCCTTCCTATTCATATACCCATCCAAACGCCTCTTAAATGTTGCAATTGTACCAGCCCCCACCACTTCCTCTGGCAGCTCATTCCATACCTGTATACTCCTACTTCCTTTATACTCTTCTAAGGATTCACTCGATCTATCCTGTCTATACCTGTTGGCCCCTTGCTTTGAAGTAAATGCAGTTTAGTTTATTAGTCCCTGCTTGCCCTGACTGTTTGAGTCGCTTCTGTTCTCAACAGTACCAGTCTCAGACTGATCTCTTTCCTCACTACTTCCATTCTGAGAAGAACCTCATTCTCTTCTTGCGTGCCAGACAGCCATGTTTCTATCCAGGCCAGCACCTTGCCTGTAATAAGCTTACCCAATAGCCTCCTGTATGGCACCTTGTCAAAGACCTTCTTGAAGTCTGGGTTGAGATCATTCATTGGCTTTCCTTGATCTAGCAGATTTTCCAGGTTTGACCTCCCCTTGATTAAACCATGCTGACTTTGTTACCTTACGCTTCTAAATATTCAGAAATCTCATACTTCACTATAAATTCTAGGATCTTATCCACAATCAAGCTTAGGCTTATTTGTAATTTTCCATCTTGTACCTTCCTTTTTGAGCAGAGGTGTTACGTTAGCGATTTTGCAGTCCTTTGGGACCCTCTCTGATTCTGGTTACTGTCGAAAGATCCCCATTCATGCCTCCCTTAGAGCTCTGGGGAGTAGTCCATTTGGCCTGGGATATTAATCCAACTTCAGGCCATTCAGCTTTTCTAGCACCTTCACCTTGGTATGGCCAAAATACTCAGCTCTGCCCCCTCACTCCTGTGAAATTTTCGGAAATGTGTCTTCCAAAGTGAAGACTTATGCAAAGTAATTATTCTGTTCATCAGCCATTTCCGTGTTCCCCACTACTAGCTTACTGGTGTCATTTTCCATTGGCTCAACGTCCACTTCTCCCCCGCTTTTGCTGTTTTTTGCCCTTTATATATCTAAAGAAACTCTTGCAGTCTTCCTTTATATTACTGGCTAGTTTATCCTCATTTTTAATCTTCTACCTCTTTATTTACTTTTTTGTTGCCTTCAGCTGCTCTTTGTAAGCTTCCCAATCCTCTGGTTTCCAACTGCCTTCACCATATTATAGCTTTCTGCTTTGCTTTTATGCTATTCCTGACTTTCCTGGTAAGCCATGGTTGACTCACCTATCTTGTACCATGCTTCCATTTCCTCAGGATAATTCTTTGATGTGTCTCCTGAATTATTCCCAGAAACTCTTACCATTTCTGTTCCACTGTCTTTCTTGCTGTGCTCCTCTCCCAGTCAATTAGAGTCATAGAGTCAATTCTACCCAGCTCCTCCCTCATGCCTCTGTAGTTGCCTTTATTCAGCTGTAATACCATTGCATCTGATTCTATCTTCTCCCTGTCAAACTGCAGAGTAAATTCAGTCATGTTAGGATCACTGCCTCCTAAGTGTTCCTTCACCTTGTCCCCTCATGCTATCTATCACCATCCAAGGAAAAGAGCTCTCACTCTCACCCGATCCAATCCTCTGATAATCTTGTATGTCTCTACTAAGTCACCTCTTAACTTTCTTCTCTGTAATGAGAACAGCCACATATCCCCCTCTACCTTCCCTCTCTACCAGGCAACATCCTGGTATATTCCCTCTGCATCCTTTCCAGTGATTCCACATCCTTCCTATAATGTGGCAACCAGAACTATACACAATACTCCAAGTATTTTGTCTCGATTTTTCTTGGAATATACTTCCAACCTAAGTTCCCCAGTCCACCAGCATATTGAAATACCCCATGATCAATGTAACTTTGTTTTTCCTATGCATCTTTGCCATTGCTTGATGAACGTTGCATTCGAGCTCTGACTACTGTTTAGAAGCCTATACAAATCCCCAAAAATGTTATTTTTACCTTTGCAGTTCCTAAATTCTACTGACACAGATTCTGCACCATCTGACGCTACTTTGTTTCTTATAATTGATTTCGTTTCATTTTTTACTGATAAGGAATCCCACCAAGTTTGCCCACCTGCCTATCTTTTCGATAGGATGCATATTCTTGAATATTCAGCTTCCAATTCTGATCCCCTTGCAGCCACATATCTGTAATGTCCACCACATCAGACCTGCCAATCTCGATCTGCCCCATGAGCTCAATTGCCTTATACCTTATACTGTGTGCATTCAGATATAACACCTTCTTTAATAAAAGTCTCACTTCACATTGTCGTTCCTTTATCCAGTGTGTTTGATATTTGAACACTAACCCTTTCCAAACACTGTTCTATTTGTGTCTGTGCTGGAGATTTTAATAAACTCTGATTTCTGCACTCTTACCTCCTCTTTTAATTTGTGTTTTCTAATTTCCTCTATAACTGATCCCTCCCTCAGCCCCCATTTGGTTTAAAACACTGCCTAGAAGTTATGCGATTCGCTAGGACTCTGTTCCAAACATGATTCAGATGAAGACCATTGCATTGGAACAGACCCCTCCCTCTAATGTCACATGAATTCATTTCTCCCACCTGCTTAATCTTATTGACCTGGCGGTTATTAGCTTGTGGCCCAGGTAGTAATCCAGAAATTAATACCTTTTTAGTTCTTTTTTTAAAATTTAGTTCTTAGCTGTTCATACTCCTTTAGCAGAACTTCTGCCCTAGTTTTATTCATGACGTTGTTATCTATGTGGACCACAACCACTGGATATTTACCCTCACACTCCAAGTTCCTCTGAAGCCCAGCTGAGATATCCCGAAACCAATCACCAGGCAGGCAGCTCAACCTTTGCAATTCTTGATTCAGGTCGCAGAGAAAAGTATTTATGCCTCATAACATACGATCCCCAATTACAGCAACATTTCTCTTCTCATCCCCCATTTCAATGGCTGCCTGCATGAGATGATGTGGTCAGTTGGGTCATCCTCCCTGCTGTCCCCATTCCCCGCACTCCTAACCTACGAGGTATCTGCATTACTGCATAACTCAGTGAGTCTCTCTGTCACAGCAACCCCAGGTCATCTCCTCTGCCCTAAAGCTTTTACTCTATGCTACTTTCTCCCCACCCCCACCCCCACCCCCCTCTCATTTATTCTCCACTCTGCAGGTACCCTGCCTGATGAAGTGTTTTTGTCCGAAACGTTGATTTTCCTGCTCCTCGGATGCTGCCTGACCTGCTGTGCTTTTCCAGCATCACTATAATCTAGAATAACTGCGTCAGGCCTCTGCAACACAAAGTAGAATAGAGCAGATGGAGAATATGAACATAAAATCTAACATGAGTGTTCCATGCTGGAACATTGTAGTCTACAATAGAATGAGGGACTGGAAACTAAGTAGACTGGAAACAAATATTTTATGGTGGGACAGTTGACGAATTATGGAGGACTTTCAAAGCAATGTTTCAAAGTGCTCAGCAAAAGTATATTCCAGTGAAAAGGAAGGACTGTAAAAAAAAGGGTAATCTGCCATGAGTGTCTAAGGAAATAAGGGAGGCTATCAAACTGAAAGTGAAAGCGTACAAAAAAACAGCATGAAGCCAGAAGCCTGGGAAAACTTTAAAGGTTAACAGAAAGCCACAAAAAGAGCTGTAAAGAAAACTAAGATGGAACATGAGAAAAAAAACCAGCACAGAATATGAAGACAGATAGCAAATGTTTCCATAAATATGTAAAATGAAAAAAAAGTGCCTAAAGCAAGCATTGGTCCTTTAGAGGATGAGAAGGGGAATTTAGTTATGGTATATGATGAAATAGCTGAGACATTAGCAGGTATTTTATATCGGTCTTCACAGCGGAGGACACGAATAACATGCCAGTCATTGACAAAGAGATGAAGGTAGGTAAGGACCTGGAAACAATTATTATTACGAAAGAGGTAGTGTGGGCAAGTTAATGGAGCTAAGGATAGATCTCCTAACACTGATGGATTGCATCCCAGAGATGGAGGGAGAAATAGCAGGTGCAAATTCTTCCAAAATTTGCTGGACTCTCAGGCAGTCCCAGCAGACTGGAAAATAGCAAATGAGACACCACTGTTTTAAAAAGGAGGCAGACAAAAGCTGGGAAATTATAGACCGATTAGCTTGACCTCTGTAGTTGATGCTTGATTCCATTACCAAGGAAGAAGTAGCAAGGCATCTCAATAGAAATTATTTCGTTGGACAGGCACAGCATGGTTTCATGAAGGGCAGGTTGTGCTTGACAAATCTTTTCAAATTCTGTGAAGACATTACGAGCAGGTTGGACAATAGGGACCCAGTGTATGTGGTGTACCTAGATTTCCAAAAGACCTTCCACAAGGTGCTGCACAAGAGACTACTGCATGAGATAAGGATGCATGGTTTTACGGGTAAAGTATTAGCATGGATAGGATTGGTTGACTAACAAGAAGCAAAGAATGGGGATAAATGAGTGCTATTCTGGCTGTCAGTCAGTGATGAGTGGTGTGCCTCAGGGATCGGTATTGGGACCAGAATTATTTACAATTTATATAGATGTTTTGGAGTTGGTGACGATGTGTCAGGAGTCAAGGTTTGCAGATGACATGAAGATCAGTGGCAGAGCAAAGTGTACAGAAGACTGCGAAACTTTGCAGAGGAACATAGATGCATTGAATGAGTCAACAAAGATCTGGCAGATCAAATACAATGTAAATAAATGCAAAGTCATCCATTTTGGTAGAAGTAATAGTAAAAAAGGTTATTACTTGAAAGGTATGTTGCTATGCAGAGGGACTTGAGTGTCATTGTGCATGAATCACAGAAGGTACTGTGAGTACAATAATTAATTCAGAAGGCAAATGGAATTCTGAAAAATGAAATGGAATTTATAAAGTTTAAAAGCAGGGACATTATGTTGCAGCTGTACAAGGCACTGGTAAAGGCCCATCTGGAGTACTGTGCATAGTTTTAGTCTCCTTATTTGAGAAAGGATTTACTAACACTGGAGGAGTTGCAGAGGATGATTCCGCAGTTGAGGGCAGTCTGACTAGATTGGGATTATATTCATTGGGATTCAGAAATATGAGGGGGGGGATCTTAAAGAAATATATAAGTTACGAAGGGAATAGATAAATTAGAAATAGAGAAGGTGTTTCTACTGACAGGTGAAGCAAGCACAAGAGGGCATGGCCTCAAGATTAGAGGGAACAGACTTAGGACTGAATTGAGAAGGAACTTCCTCACCTAGAGGATTGTAAATCTAAGGAATTTCTTGCCCAGTCAAGTAGTTGACGCTACTTCAGTAAACATTTTTAGAGCTAAGGTAGGTATGTTTAGAACAATAAAGGGATTAAGGGATGCGGTGCATCTGCAAAAAGATCAACCATGATCTTATTGAATGATGACGCAAGCTCGAATGGCCTATTCCTGCTCCTAGTTCTTATGTTCTAAACCACTCGTCAATGACGAGGTAGGAGGCTGTCCTGTAGAATTCGTTTAGAACACTGGAGGTTCCCACACAAACCTGAACACCTCGAAATTTAATGATCTAGTCTGGAGCATCACAGTGAATACTGTTGAAGTAAGTACACTGGCCATTACAGGAGGGGCACGTTACTGAACCTATAAACTTTAAACTAGATGAGATTACATGCCGGCAACCTGCTATCGTATTCCACCTTCACCTGGGGGAGAACACATCATCGGGGATCGAATACATGTCTTGGTACAACCTTATCTTTGATCGAGTAAATGCCTGCAAATGGTTACTAGGCAAAAGTGAGGACTGCAGATGCTGGAAACCAGAGTTTAGATCAGAGTGGTGCTGGAAAAGCACAGCAGGTCAGGCAACATCCGAGGAGCAGGAAAATTGACATTTCAGGCAAAAGCCCTAAATCAGGAATAGAGAATTCCTGAGGTGTTACTTGAGGGGCCAACCAAAAACCACAAAGACAATACAGTTTCCCCAGACAAGCAGAGGGTGTGGTGACCAAGGTGATTGACATTCTGTTACAGCAAGGAGTGCTGCGGTTTGTAGCCTCCACTAATGCTGCTCCAGTTTGGCCAATCAGGAAACCAGGTGGTTCATGGTGTTTAACCATTGATCATTGGGAACTTAGAACATAGAATGTTACAGTGTAGTACAGGCCCTTCGGCCCTCGATGTTGCACCGACTGTAAAGCCTATCTGAAGCCTACCAAACCTACAGTATTCCATTTTTGTTCATATGTTTATTCAATGACTATTTAAATGCCCTTAAATTTGACGCTTCTACTCCTATTGCAGGCAGCGCATTCCACACCCCTACTACTCTCTGAGTAAAGAAACTGCCTCTGACATCTGTCCTATATCAATCACCCCTCAATTTACAGCTATCTTGTACTAGCCATCACCATCTGAGGAAAAAGGCTTTCACTGTCCACCCTATCTAATCCTCTCATTATCTTATATGTCTCAATTAAGTCGCCCTCTCAACCTTCTTCTCTCGACCGAAAACAACTTCAAGTCCCTCAGCCTTTCCTCAGAAGACCTTCCCTCCATACCAGGCAACATTCTAGCAAATCTCCTCTGAACACTTTCCAAAGCTTTGACATCTTTCCTATAATGTCAGACTGTACACAATATTCCAAGTGCAGCCATACCAGAGTTTTGTACAGCTGCAGCATGACCTCATGGTTCAGAAACTCAATCCCCCAACTAATAAAAGCTGACACACCATATGCCTTCTTAACAACTCTATCAATATGGGTGGCAAATTTCAGGGATCTATGTACATGGAAATCGAAATCTCTCTGCTCATCTAATTACCAAGAATCTTACCATTGGCCCAGTATTCTGTATTCCTGTTGCTCCTTCCAAACTGAATAAAATTACCTCTCTCACTGCAACAGCAGTAGCCCCCATTCTGGATTAGTGGTGCTGGAAGAGCACAGCAGTTCAGGCAGCATCCAACGAGCAGCGAAATCGACGTTTCGCTGCTCGTTGGATGCTGCCTGAACTGCTGTGCTCTTCCAGCACCACTAATCCAGAATTTGGTTTCCAGCATCTGCAGTTATTGTTTTTACCTATCAGTAGCCCCCAGCCCAGCGACAATAATGAAGCAAGCCCCGCAAGTAAAGTATTTCACAGTACATGAAACCAGTCGTGGGTTTTGGTCCATACTCTTTAATTGGTCCGATCAGTACAAATTTGCATTTCCCTTCCAGGAACAACAGGACACGTGGACTTGTCTACACGAAGGGTATAATACTTCATCCACGATTTTTCACAGATAGTTTGCCAAGTAAATAGAAAGGTTTTCCCAAACTGACTCCCACACAATAAGTAGATGATCCACTCCTACAAACTGAAACAAAGGAGAAGGAGCACGTCCAGCTCCTGGAACATTCTACAAGCACTTGAATGTAATATAAATTTTAAATAGGCGCAAATTCTGCAGTCTAGGGTTACATACTTGGGAACAATAATCACCCACGCGAAAAGGGAAATAGACCATAAGTGAGTAAATTCCAAAGCATGACTTCTACTCCCCTGAGACATTAGTGCATTGCAGTATTTTATCGATCTAGTGGGTTACGGCAGGAACTACTTTGGTTCACTACCAAAGCTGCCCCACTTTCAGAGCTGCTGAGAAAGAACGCTGCCTGGAATTGGACATCTGAACATACAAAGGCAGTAACTGATTTAAAATATGCCCTCGCAACAGCACCCCTTACTTAGCATATACCCCAGAAGTTGCAGCCACAACCCAGACGACAGTTATTGTTGTACAACAAGCGCAGCATGGTAAGCCAGGCCCAGGGGCCTATGTCTCCAGGGTCCTAGAGACTGTAGATCAAGGATTTCCATGTATGAATGACATCTCCTCGCAGTCTCTTGGTCAGTCCAGTACTTTGATGACATCATTGGTTTAAACGCACTGACCATACTGACTGACTAGACCCCAATCCAGCTCCTGCTGAATGGCTGAATCAAAGATGGCCCAGTGAGTTAGATTTGAGCCACACAATAGACTCTGCTGCTTCATGATTGGGACATAATGGCAAAATGTACCAAAGTGCCCACCTTCCTTGCTGATAACCTAAATTATGGAGGAGAACCACATGACTGCGAAAATCATAGTCACTAAACAGCCTATGGAAGGAAATAAGGCATAATTAAAGTTAGGAGCCATCACAAAACATCCCTGGAAGGTAACCACAGAGCAACGAGCCAAAACAGGGGGTCATATGAGAGAATTCTGGCAGCCACCCATAGGTAAGCAGGACAATGCAATCATTGTCAGTCAGGCAAACACTGAGGAGGTTAGGCAGGCAGGTTAGGTTAGGCAGGTTAGGATGGTTCCTTGAAACAAGTTATGGGAGGTGTCTATCCAGATGCCTGTGCTAAATGGAAACATTCCCTATAAGGATGGGACGAGTTAACCCTCAAAGCAGGTGCCTATGTAGTCCTGACTCAAGACAGGAACCAGATTATACTGCAATATTATGACAGGCATGGAAACTAGTGAATAGGGGCCAATACAGATAGCTTGAAAGGACTATATTGGTGGTCCGGAGTTACACAAAGATACAGTGTCTGGTGTGCATCCAAAATAATCCAAAGTTAAAAATCACACAACACCAGGTTATAGTCTAACAGGTTTAATTGGAAGCACACTAGCTTTCGGAGCGACGCTCCTTCATCAGGTGATTGACAATTGTGGAAAGGATGAACCAAACCTCAAAAGTGATCAATAGGAAAATGGTCCTTCAACCGATAATGAACCCTGGGACACAGTATTTGTTCTCATGATTGCATGAAACACCATTTCCCAATCCACAGGGAATACTCCCCATACTCTAATGACAGGCCGATTCATGAAAGGAGTCAGATATCTGCTCAGCCTTAATCTCACAGCATTTGTCCTTACTGCCATTATGAAACTAAATTGACCAAAAGTACAACAATCAGCATGAGCTTTTCCATCTATATAAAATTTATATAATTTTCAAGGTGAATGTGTCACTTAGGAAGAAGAAAAGTCTGGAAAGTATGTGGGACACGTGGAGAATACAGCTGGGGAATTAGTTACAGGCAACAGGCAGATTGTTTAAAAAAAATATTTTGAATCGTTCCTCACCGGGCAAGATACTGTAAATGTTTCAAAGATAGGTAGAAAAATGGTCTCTCTCAAAAGGAACAAGGTCTTTGACAAACAGATAAAACTGGTTGACAAGTCAGCAGCTCCTGATACACAGTTCTAAAATAAATGGTTCCAACATGACTGGCGGCATTGTTTGAAATATTCCATAACTTACTGGATTTCAGTGAAACTGGAGAACATCCAATATGGCACCTATCTTCAGAAGGGAATGAAACAAAAAGCAGGAACCTATTAGCCTGACCATTATTGCTGGGAATCTGTGATTGGCCTTGAATTACTGTCCGTGAGTGTGGTCATGCAGTGATTCTTACACTTTGTAACTATGTTATCCAACAGATCAATCTGGGTTCGATCGGACCCTATAAGGTGTTGTCATGTCAATAACAGGGTGGTCCATAGGCATCCATTTATGGAAGTGTTGAGCGCACACAGCCCCTCCAGATAAGGAGGTGAAGCTCCCCTGTGTCTGGTACAAAATCTGATTTTAATGCTTTCTCTGAGGAGGACAGTATGGTCAGCTCTATTCAAATCCAAAGTTGGCTGTGTATTGAGTGGCCTGCAGCCACTAGTAGCTGGTAAATACAGCCTGTCTGGATTCTGCAACATGTTTATTAGCATAATCACTTTGGACAAGGCTTGCCTCAATCTCCCGGCATGCCTCAGTTATTGCCCATTCTTGTTAAATCTATCATAGATCCATCAATTTGAGCAGCCTGTCTTCCACAGGAGTAAAGTGCTTTCCTCACTCCTTCTTCTCAGATTGTTTCCCCAGGCCCTGGGGAAGAAACTTTCTCCTGTAGAAACATACGTCCTGGTGCTGGGAGGGAAACAGAGCCCCGAATCTCTGCCACTTGATGACTCAGACCCAGAGCAGGCTTTGATGGAGCGCATTTTGAGGAGGTTCCTGCCACGGACATAGACTTGCCAACCAGAGGGGAGGGGCCGCTGACCAAAAACAACTGCCCAGCGGAGGGCTCACGTTCATGTTTAGGGAGGACACCAGCGAGGTTTTTGATTCCTTAGTGCCCACCGCCCGACCGAGCTCTCTTTCTATGCCCGCCGAGGAAATCCAGAATTTATCGAGAATATGCTTGGGCACTGTGGTAGGGTCTGGCTGGCTCTCAGCAACTGGCCCTGTCACACACCCGGGCTGGCCACGTCACACACCCGGGCTGGCCACGTCACACACCCAGGCTGGCCCCGTCACACACCCGGGCTGGCCCTGTCACACACCCGGGCTGGCCCCGTCACACATCCGGGCTGGCCCCGTCACACACCCGGGCTGGCCCCGTCACACACCCGGGCTGGCCCCGTCACACACCCGGGCTGGCCGTGTCATACATGCTGGCTGGCCCCGTCACACACCTGTGCTGGCCCCGCCACACACCCGGGCTGGCCCCGTCACACACCCGGGCTGGCCCCGTCACACACCCGGGCTGGCCCCGTCACACACCCGGGCTGGACCCGCCACACACCCGGGCTGGCCCCGTCACACACCCAGGCTGGCCCCGTCACACACCCGGGCTGGCCCCGTCACACACCCGGGCTGGCCCCGTCACACACCCGGGCTGGCCCCGTCACACACCCGGGCTGGCCCCGTCACACACCCGGGCTGGCCCCGCCACACACCCAGGCTGGCCCCGCCACACACCCGGGCTGGCCGTGTCATACATGCTGGCTGGCCCCGTCACACACCTGTGCTGGCCCCGCCACACACCCAGGCTGGCCCTGTCACACACCCGGGCTGGCCCCGCCACACACTCGGGCTGGCCCCGTCACACACCTGTGCTGGCCCCGCCACACACCCGGGCTGGCCACGTCACACACCCAGGCTGGCCCCGTCACACACCCGGGCTGGCCACGTCACACACCCGGGCTGGCCCTGTCACACACCCGGGCTGGCCCTGTCACACACCCGGGCTGGCCCCGTCACACACCCGGGCTGGCCCCGTCACACACCCGGGCTGGCCCCGTCACACACCCAGGCTGGCCCCGTCACACACCCGGGCTGGACCCGTCACACACCCGGGCTGGCCCCGTCACACACCCAGGCTGGCCCCGTCACACACCCGGGCTGGCCCCGTCACACACCCGGGCTGGCCCCGTCACACACCCGGGCTGGCCCCGTCACACACCCGGGCTGGCCCCGCCACACACCCAGGCTGGCCCCGCCACACACCCGGGCTGGCCGTGTCATACATGCTGGCTGGCCCCGTCACACACCTGTGCTGGCCCCGCCACACACCCAGGCTGGCCCTGTCACACACCCGGGCTGGCCCCGCCACACACTCGGGCTGGCCCCGTCACACACCTGTGCTGGCCCCGCCACACACCCGGGCTGGCCACGTCACACACCCAGGCTGGCCCCGTCACACACCCGGGCTGGCCACGTCACACACCCGGGCTGGCCCTGTCACACACCCGGGCTGGCCCTGTCACACACCCGGGCTGGCCCCGTCACACACCCGGGCTGGCCCCGTCACACACCCGGGCTGGCCCCGTCACACACCCAGGCTGGCCCCGTCACACACCCGGGCTGGCCCCGTCACACACCCGGGCTGGCCCCGTCACACACCCGGGCTGGCCCCGTCACACACCCGGGCTGGCCACGTCACACACCCGGGCTGGCCCCGTCACACACCCAGGCTGGCCCTGTCACACACCCGGGCTGGCCCCGTCACACACCCGGGCTGGCCCCGTCACACATCCGGGCTGGCCCCGTCACACACCCGGGCTGGCCCCGTCACACACCCGGGCTGGCCCCGTCACACACCCGGGCTGGCCGTGTCATACATGCTGGCTGGCCCCATCACACACCTGTGCTGGCCCCGCCACACACCCGGGCTGGCCACGTCACACACCCGGGCTGGCCCCGTCACACACCCGGGCTGGCCCCGTCACACACCCGGGCTGGCCCCGTCACACACCCAGGCTGGCCCCGTCACACACCCGGGCTGGCCCCGCCACACACCCAGGCTGGCCCCGCCACACACCCGGGCTGGCCGTGTCATACATGCTGGCTGGCCCCGTCACACACCTGTGCTGGCCCCGCCACACACCCAGGCTGGCCCTGTCACACACCCGGGCTGGCCCCGTCACACACCCAGGCTGGCCCCGTCACACACCCGGGCTGGCCCCGCCACACACCTGGGCTGGCCACGTCACACACCCAGGCTGGCCCCGTCACACACCCGGGCTGGCCCCGTCACACACCCGGGCTGGCCCTGTCACACACCCGGGCTGGCCCCGTCACACACCTGGGCTGGCCCCGCCACACACCTGGGCTGGCCCTGTCACACACCCGGGCTGGCCCTGTCACACACCAGCTAGCCCAGTCACACATAGACATTGCCCCTGCACAGTTCTGTTTTTCACAAGTTCTTTAGAAACTGTCGTTTTTACTGGTGGTGGAATATTAATACAGTTATTTACACACCCGGTGTTTTCACTGTGACTTGCACACAGAGATAACAAAATATCTCCTCAGTTGAGAACTGACTCCAAGCAGACTCGTGATTGCCTTTGTACTGTACACTAGTAAAGACAGAGTTATTGCTGCTGGGACCAGACCCTTGATGTTATTTCAGTGGGAGAGACAGGTTGAAAGAGAGATCAGAGAGAGGGGTGAATAAAAGAGTGACAGTGGAGCCCAGGAGAGAGAGGGAAGTCAGACAGAGAGGGAGGAGGGGGAGAGCGATAAAGAGATAAAGAGAGAGGTGACAGAGAATGGGGGCAGAGAACGCAGGGGGCGAGAGAGGAGGATTCAGAGCGGGGGAGAGAGCGAGAAGGGAAAGAAGAGAGAGGAGAGAGAAAAGTGGTAGGTGAGAGAGACTCAAAGATGAGTGAGTGACAGAGGGAAAGGGGAGAAAAAGAAGGGTAAGTCAGAGAGACAGTGGGAGAGAGAGAGAGAAAGAGATGGGGAAGGTGGAGAGAGATGGGGAGATAGGGAACAGAAATGATGGGATAGAGAAAGGAGGGAGAGAGAGAGCAAGAGAGGAGCAACAGTGGAGAGAGAAAAGTGAGGGTGAGAGTGTGAAAGGGGAGTGCAAGAGATAGAGGGGGTAGGTGAGCGGGAGAGAGACAGAGAGCACGGAAGGGAAGAGAGAACAGGGGCAGAAAGTGGAAGGTGAGAGAGAGAACGGCGAATGGATGGAAAAAGTGTGGCAAGGGAGATGAAGAGGTGGCAAGAAGCAAATATAGAGAGGGGGAGGGAGTGGAGGGAGAGAGGGGAGGTAGAGAGTGTAGGAGAGTGAGAAAGGGAAAGAGAGAGACGTGAAAGAGAGAGGAAAAAGAGTGGAAAGTCAGAGAGGGAGAGACAGAGGTCAGAGAGAGAGTGAGAGGATGGGATGTTACAGAGAGAAGGGGAGACAGAGGAAACAGAGAGAGAGAAATGGGAGAGAATGATGCAACAAGAGAAGACAGGTTGGTGTCGTGAGAGAGAAACGAGTGTGGGAGAGAAAGGAGGGGAGAAACAGGTGAGGAAGCAGAGGGGCGAAGAGAGAAGGGCAGAGAGGGGTCAAAAGAGAGATGGGAAGTGGAGACAGAGATAGAGAGGGCGACACACACATTGGTGAGAGAGAAAGACAGGTAAGAGAGAAAGAGAGTGGAGAGAAAGAGGAAGGGAGACAAAGGTAGAGCAGAGTGGGGAGAGTGTGGGGAGATAGAGGCCAGAGGAAGAGAGAGATGGGAAGAGAGAGGGGCATCAGAGAGAGGAGCGGAGAGCGTGGAGAGAGAAAGGGAGGTGGAGATTAAGAGAAGGGGGGAGAGAGAGAGAGAGACGCAGAGTGGTGGAAGAGAGGGAGAGAGAAAGAGGGTTAGAGATAGATAAGCGAGATGAGGACAGTAGGGGGGGGGGGGGGGGAGAAAAAGAGGGATAGATTAGATTACTTACTGTGTGGAAACAGGCCTTTCAGCCCAACAAGTCCACACCGACCTGCTGAAGCACACACCCTACATTTTATCCCATTCCCTAACACTATGGGCAATTTAGCATGGCCAATTCACCTAACCTGCACATTTTTGAACTGTGGGAGGAAACCGGAGCACCTGGAGGAAACCCACGCAGACACGGGGAGAATGTGGGTGGCACAGTGGTTAGCACTGCTGCCTCACAGCGCCAGAGACCCGGGTTCAATTCCCTCCTCAGACGACTGACTGTGTGGAGTTTGCACATTCTCCCTGTGTCTGCGTGGGTTTCCTCCAGGTGCTCCGGTTTCCTCCCACAGTCCAAAGATGTGCTCGTCAGGTGAATTGGCCATGCTAAATTGCCCGTAGTGTTAGGTAAAGGGGTAAATGTACGGGAATGGGTGGGTTACGCTTCGGCGGGTCGGTGTGGACTTGTTGGGCCGAAGGGTCTGTTTCCACACTGTAAGTTATCTAATCTAATGTGCAAACTCCACACAGTCAGTCGCCTGAGGCGGGAATTGAACCCAGGTCTCTGGCACTATGAAGCAACAGTGCTAACCACTGTGCCACATAGATGTGGAGAAAGGAAATGGGGAGGGGATGAGAGGGGGCAGAGAAGAGGAGACAGTGAGAAGGATGAGGGGAGAGAGGGTGAGGGGATGGGCAAGGGGAGTGAGCGAGCCGTGGAGAGACAGAGACAGGGAGAGGGAAGGGAGGAGAGAGGTGTGTCAGAGCGAAAAGGATATGAGAGACATGGGGCAGGGGAGAGTGAGAGAGAGGGATAGAGAAGGTGAGAGAGAGGGCCAATAAAAGGGCGAAGTAGGAGACAGAGAGAGGAGATAGAGTAAAGTGGCAGTGAGTGAGAGACAGAGAGGGAGAGAGAATCAGAGAAAGGGGAGGAGGAGAGTGAGGGCGGGGAGAGACAGAGAGAGCAGAGGAAGAGAGAGACGGGGACAGAAAGGGCGAGGGAATGAGGAGTGAAGGAGAGAAGCTGAGATGAAGACAGGGATAGAAGGAGTGAGAGAGGCAGACAGGCAGTGAGAGGGAGACAGATTGTTTGGGGAGTGGCAAGAGGAAGGGGGACATGAGATGGATGGAGAGAGTGTGTGGGGGAAAAGATAGATGGAGAGAGAGAGAGAGACGGAAGAGGGGTTTAGATTAGATTAGATTACAGTGTGGAAACAGATCCTTCAGCCCAACAAGTCCACGCCGACGCGGAACCCACCCATACCCCTACATTTATCCCTCACCTAACACTACGGGCAATTTAGCATGGCCAATTCACCTGACCTGCACATCTTTGTGACTGTGGAAGGAAACCTATGCAGACACGGGGAGAACGTGCAAACTCCACACAGTCAGTCGCCTGAGGCGGGAATTGAACCTGGGTCTCCGGCGCTGTGAGGCAGCAGTGCTAGCCACTGTGCCACCATGCCACCCAGGTGAGAGAGCAAAAGGAGAATGAGAGAGAGGGTGAGAGAGAAAGACCAGAGAGAAAAGGTTAGAGAGAGGGGGGAAGCGGGTATAGGTGAAGGTGAGAAATGCAGAGACAGAGCAGACGGAGGAGGAGAGACAGTGGTGGGGTGAGAGAGAATGGGTGACAGGGAGAGCAAGCAAGAGAGGAAATAGGGAGTGAGAGAGAGAAGGGCATGATGAGAAAGGGAGAGAGATGGATGGAGTTAGAAAGTGAGTGATGGAGAGAGAGAAAGTGACAGTGACAGGGAACGAGAAAGGGATAGGAGCAGAGGGACTGAGAGAGAGAGAGAGAAGTACTGGAGGAATGATCTGGAGAAGGTTGAGGTGGTCTGAATAGCAAGTTTGCAGATGATACTAACATTGGTGGAATAGCAGATAGTGTAAGGGTCTGTCAGAGAATGCAGCAGAATATAGATAGCTTGGAGATTAGGGCAGAGAAATGGCAGATGGAGTTCAATCCGGGCAAATGCGAAGTTATGCATTTTGGAAGATCAAATTCAAGAGCAAACCATACAGTAAAAGCAAAAGCCCTGGGGAAAATGGATGTAAGAGAGATCTGGGTGCTCAGGTCCATTGTTCCCTGAAGGTGGCAATGCAGGTGAGAAAAGTGGCCAAGAAGGCATACGGCATGCTTTCCTTCATTGGACGGGGTATTAAGTACAAGAGCTTGCAGGTCATGTTGCAGCTGCATAAGACTTTGGTTCGGCCACATTTGGAATACTGCATACAGTTCTGGTAGCCACATTACCAAAAGGATGTGGATGATTTGGAGAGGGAGCAGAGGAGGTTCACCAGGATGGTGCCTGTTATGGAGGGTGCTCACCATGAAGACAGGTTCAGTAGATTATGATTATTTTCATTAGAAAGACGGAGGTTGATGGGGGACCTGATTGAGGTCCACAAAATCATAAGAGGTATCGAAAGGTAAGAAGCATTTTGCCAGAATTGGGGACTCAGTTACTAGGGGTCACGAGTTCAGAATGAGAGGGGAGAAGTTTAAGGGAGATATGGGTGGAAAGTTCTTTTTGCAAAGGGTGATATGTGTCTGAAACCCGCTGCCAGCAGAGGTGGTAGATGCAGGCATGATAGCATCATTTAAGATACAGGAATGGGCAGAGAGCAGAGGGATACAGATCCTTGGAAAATAGGCAGCAAGTCTAGTTAGAGGATCTGGATTGGCGCAGACTTGGAAGGCCAAAGGGCCTGTTCCTGTGCTGTATTTTTCTTTATTTATTTTTGACTGGATAGAGAGTGGGCAGAGAGACAGCGATGGAAGTGAAAGAGTGAAAGAGGCAGATGGAGAAAAATAGACATGGAGGAGAGAGAGAGGCGGTAGAGAGAAAGTGGTGAGGGAGATAGAGAGAGAGGTGCAGGAGAGAGGGCAAGAGGGAGAGTGACAGAGAGAATGAATAATAAGGGGAGCAGAGGGAGGGAGGGAGAGAGAGAGAGAGAGAGAGACGGGAGAAAGAGCAAGAGGGATGGAAACAGAGAGGATAGGGATGGAGAGAAAGAAAGAGGTCACAGAAAGAATCAAAGAAAGAGAGGGACAAAGTGAAAGAGAGTAGAATGGAGAGAGAAGGGGGGAAAGAATGAATGACTGGAAAAGCAAGAGACATTGGGGCAGATGGAAGAAGAAAGCAGTGGGGGACAGGGCATGTGGGGACTGATGGAGTCGGACATGAATTCTCCTGAGGCCAGGCCAGAGTGGGTGAGCCAGATGTGAAAGCAAGGGCAGAACAACTTTAACCCAACTCCTGAGCTTGGGCCAACTCCGCTCACACACCCTGAGGACCAGAAGTTTGGGCCAAGTCCATTTCTCTCAAGCTCAGCTTCTTCAGCACAAAGGAAAAAACAAATGTACAGCTCACTCTGCTGCTTGGTATGATTTAATGAACTTTTTTTATTATTTACAAATTGCAGTTACAGCAGAATGGTACCTGTTTTTGCTGTCCCGTAAGATAAGAGAAATATTGAAATGTGTCCCTGTCACCTCCTGTGGGATGAGGTTGGACAAACCAGCACCACCAGTCTGTTACCAAAGTGACAGGCTGCACCATTGCTGAAACATTGAATTGAAATGAGAAAATCCTGGATGGATTGATTAATGAGTGAATTTGATTGAATGATGAATTTGGGTGAAGGGATATTTCAGCACATTCTTCAGCTGCTGTCTGAACTTAGTCTGGGTCACGGCATAAATCACGGTGTTTGTGCAGCAACTGAGGAGCTGCAGCATGAAGCCCAATTCTCGCCCAAAGGCATCTAGATAAATGGATGAATACCCCATCCACCACATCCGCATCCATATAGAAAACAGCATTAAAGTAGACCATAACAGGATGAAATTGGCCGAGATCACAAACAGTAAGATAATGGATTTTTTCCGATTTTGCATTTCTGTGTCACACTGACCATCCCTATTGGTGTGATCCAAGAGTCTCCTGCGGGCTCTGCTGGTCACTAAAATGTGTCTGATGGTGAAAGCATTGAACAGCAGAATCATAAAAAATGGGAGCGCTGGGTTTAAAATGTGGTGGAGGAACTCAATTATGGTCCACACCCGAGAATAATAAACACCTTGTTCTCCATAACAAAACCAGGGGACGTTCCTCAGCCAATACTGATCTGAGAGCATAAAATACCAGAAAATGTTCTTTAAACAGCTCAGCACAGTCACTATTCCCAAAAACACAGCTGCCATTTTCTCACTGCAATATTTACTTTTTAGCTTCTGGCAACAAATGGCCACAAATCGATCAAAGGTGAAAATGACGGTGAACCAGACAGAACAGTCAGTGGCTGCATAAAGCAGGACAGCGTGGATATTACACACAGGGATGGACTTCAGGAAATAAAACTGTTCCTTATAAACAATGGGAATGTGTCTCAATATCAGGTCGAGGATAATGACCAGTAGATCCGCCACTGCCATGGCCCCCAGGTAACGTCTGACACATGGAGACAATCCACAATCTTTATAAAGTAGGACATAAATTGTCACTACGTTAACTGTGAGGAAGAAAAACAAACAAATTATACAAAACCCTGAAGGCAAAGTTACCAATTTGACTGAGAACTAAGTGGTACAGATAGACGATCATTTATCTGAAATTCTAAAATCCTAAAAGCTCTGAAATCTGAAGTTTTTTTTGTGGATTGTGGAGCATCAGTCAGGTTTGCATAACAGGGTTTGTTTGGTGGGCGAAGTCCACACCTGCTCCACCCACGTGGTGCCCACGCCCAGCACTGGCAGGCGTCAATTGTGTATTTTTTTCACTGTGTTTCATTGTGTTTAATTTCACTGTGAAAGTGCCAAAAAGAGCTGCAGATACACCGATGCCTAACAATAAGTCGTGAGTTCATGGAATGCCCTGCCAGTTGCAGTGGTGGACTCTCCCTCTTTATGGGCATTTACACGGGCATTGGATAGGCATATGGAGGATAGTGGGCTAGTGTAGGTTAGGTGGGCTTGGATCAGCGCAACATCGAGGGCCAAAGGGCCTGTACTGCACTGTATTGTTCTATTATATGAATAATGAAAAGAAAAGGAAGGATCTGACGTTATCAATAACGTAGAGAGTAGAGTTATTGCAGAAGCTTGATCATGGCATCCGTGCGGCATCTTATTGAAGAATATGGCATTGGAAATACCACTACAGTGGTTTAAGAAATTTAAAGAGATAGAAAGACAAGTTACTGAAGTATTATGGTCACAGCGATGATGAAAAACTAATAAAAAATAGGAAAACACTGCATTTGGGAAAAAATGAAGATCTTAACTGATGGAGAGGATTCGACAACAAAGAAGTGAACATGTGCCGCTGGCTGGTTTGTTGTTCATGACACAAGCTAGAAAATATCCTAAAGAACTGAATGTTGATGGTGAGTGTTGGCTGCAGAATTTAAGAAGTGTAATGGGGTAAAATATCTGAAAATCTGTGGTGAAATGTTTTCTGCTGACCATAAAGCAGCCGAAAATTATATTGATGATTTTCCCAAGATAATATCTGACAAAAGCCTTAATCCTGAACAAATTTACAATACTGATGAAACAGCTACATCTCTACTGGTGCTACATCCCTAGAAGAACATTAACAATGGCTGATGAGACAGTACCAACAGGTTTTAAGGATGCTAAGGATGGGTTCAGTATTCTTGGGTGTACTAATCCTGCAGGCATACACAAGATGAAATTGGCAGTAATTGGAAAACACAAACATCCAAGATGTCTGAAACGTGTACACATGCAAACAAGAAAGCATGAGTAACCCAAGATTTTGTTTTGACTGGTTCAGTAATCAATTTGTACCAGCAGCATGACCTCATTGCAAGCAAACTGGATTGTGAGAAAACTGTAAAATTTTATTTCCTGGACAACTGTTCTGCACATCCCTCTGCCCAACTACATGTGAAAAGTAATGTTTTCAGCATTTACTTGTCCCTTAATGTGACATCTGTATTACAGCCTTGTGACCAAGGAATTTCACGCTCCATGAAGTATAAAGACTATTTTTTAAACCGTGTGCTTGCTTCAGTCAACAGAGGGGTAGGAATCCAAGACTTCCTGAAAGAGTTTACTGTAAAGGATGCCAATTATGCAATTGCTAATACTTAGAAGGATGTTGATAAATCAACATTAACACATGCTTGGCAAGTCACACACAAAGTTTATCGGACAAAAGTGTAATTAAATTACAGGCAGCTGACTTCAAAAAAATGCTGTACATTGACAATGATGCACCTGTCATACATTCCATGAGTGATGGGAAAATTGTTAAAATGGTTTTAAATGCAGATAAGCATGAGGATAAGCATGACTTAGTGAACACAGTTGAAAAAGTCCCCATAGACGATATGGTGAAATTGTGTGATTAGTTAATTGCTGGCCTTGAACATTGTTCATTTATCAGTGAGCAGGGCATTATGGCAATTTACTCAATCAAAGAGAGATTGCTTAGACAGAAACCTGTGTTGATGAGACAGCTGACACTGTGATAGTGCTGAATGAAGCTTGTTTTACTGGGAATAAAAGGCCCTTAAGTAATTATGGTCTATATATTTCATTTATCAGTATATTACTCTATAAATAAACTGTGGTAGTATTTCTAGTCTTTATTTATCCCACTTCGTGTGAGTATTCATACATTTTTGCTGCAATATTGAAATTTGATTACGGGGTGCTGCCCTGGACCGATGGGGGCGCTACATTTGTTACTCAGTCCAAAAATTTCTGAATTCCAAAAACCAGCAAATGGCAAGTTCTTAATTATGATGTGAAACATTCCCTTCCCAAACACAGACATAATCCATATGAACATTTGGTTGCTAGAAAATTCCAAAACACTTGATCACTTGAGAGCTGAACACAGATCGCTTCTTTACAATTCCTAATATGGAGGGCTAAAATGTTGCTGGCCTAAGGATTCTCTCCCAATTCTTTAAAGATACACTGACATTAGAAATTTCTGTCTTTTGGTCTAAATTGTGGTTGATCCTCTGTAATGAAGAAAACTGAACACTGAAAAAATGTATTCACCCTTTAACTGCCTGAGGGGACTTTGAAATAGTGTCTCCTTCTCTTGGAATGTGATCTCTTCCCTCAGGATCTTATCTTTTGTTCAATTAACTGATATCCGGCTGTTCACAAATAAGGTCGGTTATGTTGCAGAGAATGCCACTTCTAGAATTTTCTGAATGATGTCGTTTTTAAAACATTCAAGATGAAGTTCCAAACTATTCCCATGTTCACGAAAGTGTCAGTCCCCCAGTATGTAACACAAGGGAAGGAGTGGAGATATGCTCGTTTCAAATGACACATGATCAAAGTGCATAATGAAATCATTCAGCCCTTCAAACCAGTCCAACCATTCAATAATATTGGGGCTGATCCGATTATGTTCCGAGGTCCAAGTTACTGGAACTCTCAGTCTTTCAACCACCTGGGTTCCTGTCACTAACCAGACGGCACTCGGGCACTTTTTACACAAGGTTTAATTAAGCATGTCTTCAGGACACACTTGCAATGAAGCTGGATTCTCCCAAAAGTATGTTATCATAGAATACCTACAGTATGAAAACCAGCCACTTGGCCCAATGAGTCCACACTGAACCTCCGAAGAGCATCCCACCCAAACCCATCTCCTAACCTGAACCCTGTAACCGTTTATTTCACATGGCTAATGCACCTAACCTACACCAGCAAAAGTCTGTACAGTTTTACAAGGCTTTTCTCGCTTTCACAAAACCATTTTGACACGAATTGCACAACTTGTGAGTTATGAAATATTTCAAACAATGCTGCCAGTCACACTGTAACCACTTCTTTTAAAATCATGTATCATTTGCTGCGGACTTGTCTACCCTTGGTCTTATCTGTTGTCAAAAACCTTGTTCTTTTTGATGGACACAGTTTGAGAACGTTTCTCCTATTGTCATCTTTTTTTCCTTTGAAATACTTCCAGTGTTTTCCCCTGTGAGGAAAATGTAAAATGCTTGTTTACATTATCTGCCTGTTTTCTGTAACCATTCCCCAGTCAGACCCTCCATGTGTCCCATATAGACTTTTCTGAATTTCTTTCTTCGAGGGATCGCACATTTATTTTAAACTAACTTTTTTCTTTACCCAGAGAGAGTCCTGCTGCTTGTTTTTATGTTTCTTGCCAGTTTATTTCCAAAATATTTTTCTTCCTTTTTTTAGACTTTGTATCACCTGCTTCTGATTCTTGAAGTAAGCATCCCAAATCTGAAAGGCACTAATGTTCGCCAACTTGAATTCTTTAGCTTGTGGTTGAATAAAATCCTTCACCGCCTTTATGAACCATGGGTGGTTCATTTTTCTATTGAGTCCTTTTTCAATGGAAATAATCATTGCTGAGCATGATGGAACATCAGCTTAAATGTGTCATTGTGCATCCATTAACCTTATCAGGGTCCATTTTCACATCCAGCTTTCGGCTAGATGTAATACGAAAAGAAACAGTTTAGATGCCTGGTTCTTTTCAATCATTTAAACGGAACATCTGCATGTGGTTGAAAACATTCTCTTAGTTTCCCTGTGTCTGTCATTTTTGTTGGATGGCACCATTTTCAGCAGGAAACCTCTGACATGACTTCCTTTTCCCTCAATGAGAAATACCAAATTTGGTGGATAGCTCCTTCATCCATGACTGACCCATCTTCCATGCTTCAGCCCTCACTCCATTCCCCTCTTTTCCAGAACAATGATAGAGATCACTTTGTCCTCACTTTCCACTGAAATATATCAGCTATGAAGGAAGGTGGATAAGCTTGAGTTGTTTGGAGCAGAGAAGGCTGTGGGAGACGTAATTCAAAAATATAAGATTACCAGAGGCATGGACAAGATGGACAGACAATAATATTTCTCCCAGTCAAGAACAAAAAATCATACTTTTAAAGTGAAGTGTTTGAGGTTTGTAGACAATTTGAGGGTTATTTTTCTCCCAGGGGGTGTTGTCATGGGTAAGACCACAACTGTAAAAAGTACTTGAATGAGCACTTGAAGTGTCACAACATTCATGTCTATGGCCCTTTTGTAGGAAGGTGGGACTAATGTAGACCGTAAACTATGGAAAAACTTAAGACAGGAATTGCGGTTTTCTGAAGCGGTTATCCACACGAGTTATGCAATTGAACTGCAATAGCTTCGAAACATATGCCCATGTGAAAATTAAGACATAACAAATGCCTTCCTTACGGTCTGAAAGCAGGGAATGGAGAATGGAGAACAGGGAAGTGGCAGAACTATGAAGCAGCAACTTCAGTTCTGTCTTCAAAGAAGAAAATAAAACAAAAAAAAGAAACTTCCCAACAATACTAGGAAACCTAAAACTGGTGAGAATAAAAGAAATAGAGTAAAATTAGCAAATAAGCGGTTTGGGAGAAATTATTGCGATTGACAGTAATGGTCAAAGACAAAATCAAGGTGAATCTATGATATAAGAATCATATTTGTGAAACTGACTGGAAGATCAATTATGCAACGCAATTGGATTTTCAGAAAGACTTTTTGATAAAGTGCCAAGCCTAGTGTGCAAAATCAAATCTTATGAGACTGCACCTAGTTTATCAACATGGTTTGAGAAGTAGAGCGATGACAGGAAATATTAGGAATAAAAGGATCATTTTTTGGAGTGGAAGCTTATGGGGTCTGGCAGGGATTGGTGCTTGGGCCTGAGCTTTCACAATAAATATGAACATTTGGTTGAGGGAATCAAATACAATATTTCCGAGCCTGCTGATGGCACCAAACTGAGTTGGGTTTGTGAGTCTTGGGAAAGATATTAAAATTCTCCAAGGTGATTGAGACGTGTGGAGTGAATGGGCAAATAGGTGGCAGATGAAGAGCAATGTGGATAGATGTGATGTTGTGCACTATGGTAGGAAAAAATAGAAGGGCAGCCTACCATTTGTAAACAGATTGGATGGAAAATATTGATCCATAACAGGACTTATGCTCCTGTTTTTATTTACTTTTGGTAAGACTGCTGAGATCCATGGAGGGCAGCGATGTCTGAAGCCCGAAGACAATACGGGATTGGCACGCTGACCAGTATACATAGCTGTAGCTGTATCATTGGTTCTGGATCTCCTTGTAAGCCAATCACTGAAAGCAATATTGCAAGAGCAGAAAGCAGTTCACAAGAAGGTGTGTTTACCTTTATTTCAAGGGGATTTCAGTTCAGGTGTAAGGATGTCTTAATGCAGCTGTCCAGGGTCTTGATAAGACCGCATCTTGAACATTGTGCAGTGTTTTCTGCAGTTTTTGTCTCTTACATTATAAAGGACAAACCTGACATTGAGTGAGTGCAGTGAAGGATGACTGGACTGATCTCTGGGATGAGTTGTATGAGGAGAGTTTGGGGTGATTGGGCCTGAATTCCATGAGGTTTAGGAAAATGAGGGGAGATCTCAGTGAAACATATAAAGCACTGACAGGGTGAGTCAGATTGGAACCTGTGTTGATAATTCCCTTGGCTGGGATATACAAACCAAGCAAACTATATTAGGTCCAGGCAGGTTACTCCTGGAATTAAATGAGAAACGATGTCTGCATTCATTCTCTCCTACATGACGGTGTGCAACCCAAGAGCCTGAATATAAATAAGGATTTCTAGACACAGTCATAGGATCCCTACAGAATCATGGAATACTGTGGATACTGTGTGAAAACAGGCCATTTGGCCCAAGTCCACACTGACCCTGTGAAGAGTAACACACCCAAAACCATTCCCCTACTCTATTGTTCTACATTTCCCCTGACTAATGCAAATAACCTTCACATCCCTGAACGCTATGGGCAATTTAGCATGGCCAATCCACTTAACCTGCACATCTATGAACTGTGGGAGAAAACCAGAGCACCCCGAGGAAACCCACACAGATATGGGGAGAACGTTCAAAGTCCACACAGACAGGCTGGAATCGAACCTTGGTCCCTGGTGCTGTGAGGTACTGAAGGGTTGGTGAGTGGACTGGAGTATGATGTGGAGATAGAGGAAGGGACGACTGCACTTTTTTTCTGGCGAATAGTCAAATCAAGGGACATGCATTGAGAGGATGTTCTGCCATGAGCATGAATGGCTGGAGAGTCAATATACTAAATAGTCAACTCCTTTCCCGATGTTTCTGTAAATGTTGTGACAAGCTCTCAGATGTGAGGAAGGAGGCCTCTGCAGGTTCAAAAGAACTGGGTTATCCATTCCTTTTTCCAATACCAAGGCTGGTGCTGTGTATAGTATTCACTTTTATCCTTTTGAGACTTCAGATCATTTTGATACAATTGCGTGTCTTTTTAGTTGTTGCAGAGACAAAAACCTGCAGATGCTGGTGTCCAGGGTACACAGGCAGAAGGCTGGAAGAGCAAAGCGGGCCTGGCAGCATCAGGTGGTGCAGAAGTCAACATTTTGGGTGTGATCCTGAAGAATGGTTACAGCCGAAATGTCAACTTCTGCACCTCCTGATGCTGCCTACCCTGCTGTGTTCTTCCAACCTCTTGGTTGTTGCAGAGACCATTGAAGAGTCCATCGTGTGTCCCCATGTCTGGAGTCACTTTGAGGCCAGACCAAGGACGCATGGTAGATTTGCTTCCTGGTAGTACATCGGTAAAGCAAATTAGGGTTTACAATTGACACTGTCTTTACGGTCACTATTACTAACACCAGAGTTTAGATCCCGACATTTTATAAATTGTTTTTAATTTCCACCAGCTGCCAGTGTATTAGTCTGGTGTGGATTGGTAATGCAATGATGCTGCCTGGCCCACTTTGCTCTTTCAGTCGCCTGCCTTTGGATTCCAGCATCCGCAGGTTCCTTGATGTTGCGCCGACCTGTGAACTATTCGCAGCTCATCCCCCTACACTATCCCAAAATCATCCATGTGCTTATCTAAGGATTGTTTAAACCTCCCCAATGTGGCTGAGTTGACTACATTCCATGTCCTTACCACTCTCTGCGTAAAGAACCTGCCTCTGACATCTGTCTTAAATCTATCACCCTCAATTTGTAGTTATGCCCTCTCATACAAGCTGATGTTATCATCCTAGGAAAATGTATTTCACTGTCTACCCTATCTAATCCTCTGATCATCTTGTATGTCTCTATCAAATCCCCTCTTAGCCTTCTTATTTCCAATGAGAACAGACCCAAGTCTCTCAGCCTTTCCTCATAAGACCTTCCCTTCAGACCAGGCAACATCCTGGTAATTCTCCTCTGCACCTTTTCCAATGCTTCCACATCCTTCCTGTAATGGGGCAACCAGAACCAAGTGAGGCCGCACTAGTAGCATTTGCAGCATGATATTGCAGTTCTGGAACTCAATCCCTCTACCAATGAAACCTAACACACCGTATGCCTTCTTAACAGCATTGGGTGGCAACTTTCAGGGATCTATGCATATGGACTCCAAGATCCTTCTACACAGCCACACTACCAAGAATCTTTCCATTGATCCAGTAGTCTGCCTTCCTGTTATTCTTCCCAAAGTGCATCACGTCACATTCAGCTGCATTGAACTCCATTTTCCACCTTGCAGCCCAAATCTGCAGTTTATCCAAGTCCCCCTGCAGCCTGTAACATTCTTCCAAACTGTCCACTACCAAAGTCCACCAACTTTAGTGTCATCTGCAAATTTACTAATCCATCCATCTATGCCTGCGTCTAAGTAATTTATAAAAACGACAAACAGCAGTGGTCCCAAAGCAGATTCTTGTGGCACACCACTAGCAACTGGACTCCAGGTTGAATATTTTCCATCAACCACCACTTTCTTTCAGAAAGTCAGTTTCTAATCCAAACTGCTAAATCACCCTCAATTCCATGCCTCTGCATTTTCTCCATCAGCCTACCATGTGGAACCTTATCAAAGGCTTTATTGAAGTCCATGTATACCATGACAACTGCCCTACCTTCACCTACATACTTGGTCAACTTCTCAGAAAACTCAATGAGGTTTGTGATACACGACCTGCCCTTGACGAAACCATGTTAACTATCTAAAATCAAATTGTTGCTTGCTAGATGATTATAAATCTTATCTCTTATAATTCTTTCCAAAACTTTTCCCACAACAGAAGTAAGGCTCACTGGTCTATAATTACCTGGCTCATCTCTGCTGCCCTTCTTGAACAAGGGCACAACATTTGCAATCCTCCAGTCCTCAGGTACTAAACCTGTAGACAATGATGATTCAAATATCAAAGCCAAAGGCTCTGCTATCTCCTAGCTTCCCAGAGAATCCTCAGATAAATCCCATCAGACCCAGGGTACTTGTCTACTTTCACTCCTAGAATTGATAACACCTGTTCAAAACTAACCTCAATCTATTCTGGTCTAATATCTTGTACTTCATTCTTCTCCTCAAGAATATTCGGCTTTTCCTGCGTGAAAACTGATGAGAAGTGTTCTTTTAGCACCTCTCCGATCTCCACAGGGTCCACACTCAACTTCCCACTTCTGTCTTTGATTGGCCCTTTTCCTACCCTAGTCATCCTTTTATTCCTCACATACCTATGGAAAGCTTTAGGGTTCTCCTTTATTCTATTTGCTAAAGACTGCTCGTGTCCGCTCTATGCTCTTCCTAACGCGCTCTTTAAATCCTTCCTAGCTGATCTGTAACTTTCCATCGCCTCATCTGTACCATCTTGCCTCATCAACACATAAGTCTCCTTCTTCTTCTTAACGAGAGATGCAATTTCTGTACTGAAAATGTGTTGCTGGAAAAGCGCAGCAGGTCAGGCAGCATCCAAGGAGCAGGAGAATTGACGTTTCGGGCATGAGCCCTTCTTCAGGAATGAGGAAAGTGTGCCAAGCAGGCTAAGATAAAAGGTAGGGAGGAAAGACTTGGGGGAGGGGCGTTGGAAATGCGATAGGTGGAAGGAGGTTAAGGTGAGGGTGATAGGCTGGAGTGGGGGTGGGGGCGGAGAGGTCAGGAAGAAGATTGCAGGTTAGGAAGGCGGTGCTGAGTTCGAGGGTTGGGACTGAGACAAGGTGGGGGGAGGGGAAATGAGGAAACTGGAGAAACCTGAGTTCATCCCTTGTGGTTGGAGGGTTCCCAGGTGGAAGATGAGGCGCTCTTCCTCCAGCTGTCGTGTTGCTATGGTCTGGCGATGGAGGAGTCCAAGGACCTGCATGTCCTTGGTGGAGTGGGAGGGGGAGTTGAAGTGTTGAGCCACGGGGTGGTTGGGTTGCTTGGTCTGGGTGTCCCAGAGGTGTTCTCTGAAACGTTCCGCAAGTAGGCGGCCTGTCTCCCCAATATAGAGGAGGCCACATCAGGTACAGCGGATGTAGTAAATGATGTGCGTGAAGGTGCAAGTGAATTTGTGGCAGATATGGAAAGATCCCTTGGGGCCTTGGAGGGAAGTAAGGGGGGAGGTGTGGGCCCAAGTTTTGCATTTCTTGCGGTTGCAGGGGAAGGTGCTGGGAATGGAGGTTGGGTTGGTGGGGAGTGTGTGGGGGGTACAATTTCTGTAGTAAACCACGGTTCCCTTACCTTATCACTTCCTCTGTGCCTGACAGGGACATACCTATCAAGGACCCGCAATATCTATTCCTTAAACCAGCTCCACATTTCGGTTGTCTGCATCCCCTACATTTTGCTACTCCATTCTATGCATCCTAATTCTTGCCTAATCGCATTATAATTGCCCTTGCCCCATCAATAACTCTTGACCTGTGGCATGTTTCTATTCCTTTCCATTGCTAAACTAAACATAACTGCATTATGGTCACTCTCTCCAAAGTGCTCACCTACAACTAAATCAAGCACCTGGCCTGGTTCATTACCAAGCACCAGATCCAGTGTGGTCTCCCCTCTTGTCGGCCCTTCAACACACTGTGTCAGGAAACCCTCCTGTACACATTGGACAAAAACTGACCCATCCGACATACTGGAGTTATAGCATTTCCAGTCAATGTTGGGGAGTTAAAGTCCCCCATAATGACCACCCTGTTCCATTCACTCCTACTCAGAATAATTTTGCTAATCCTGTCTTCCACCTCCCTGGAGCTCTGTGGAGGCCTATAAAAAACTCCAAGCAGTGTGACCTCTCCTCTCCTGTTTCTAACCTCAGCTCACACTACCTCAGTAGATGAGTCCTCATCAAAAGTTCTCTCAGCCGCCGTTATACTGTCTTTGACTAACAAGGCCACGCCTCCCCCTCTTTCACCGCCTTGCCTGTTTTTAATGAAAGATCTAAACTCTGGAACCTGCAACATCCATTCCTCACCATGCTCTATCCATGTCTCAGAAATGGCCACAACATCAAAGTCCCAGGTACCCATCCATGCTGCAAGCTCACCTACCTTATTTCAGTTATTTCTGGCATTGAAGTAGACACATTGCAAACCAGTTTGCTGTCTGCCAGCACATTCCTGTGACCCTGAAATCCTATCCCTATCCTTCCTACTCTCATCCTCTTGTGCATTGCAACTACACCTCCGGTTCCCATCCCCCTGCTGAGCTAGTTTAAACGCACTTGAATAGCACCAGCAAATTTCTACCCAGGATATTAGTACCCCTCTGGTTCAAGTGAAGACTGCCCTGTTTGTACAAGTCTCACCTTCCCCAGAATGAGCCCCAATTTTCCATACACCTGAAACCCTCCGTCCTGCACCATCCTTGCAGCCACATATTCAGCTGATATCTCTCCCTATTCCTTGCCTCGCTATCACATGGCATGGGTCACAAACCAGAGATAACAACTCTGTTTCTTCCACCTCTCACTTCCACCCTAGTTTCCTGCAATCCTGCCTTATATCCCTATCCCTTTTTGTACCTATATCATTGGTAGCTACATGGACAATGACTTGAGGCTGGTCACCTTCAGGACTCCAAAGATACGATCTGAGACGTCATAGATCCTGGCACCCGTACTTAGTGACCTGATTTGGTTTTTGATCAGACTTTAGAATTTAAGTGCCATTTGGGAGTGGGGAAGTATTGGGGAAGTTGGAGGGTGTCATGGAGTGAACAGGAGGCGAAGTTGTGTTTGATGATGCTGTCCTGCTGGAGATGGTGAAAGTGGCAGAGGATGACTCTCTGAATGTGGATCACAGAGAACATCCAGATGAATCTTCTCTGCACCACCTCTAGTGCAATCACATCCTTCTTGTGATGTGACAACCAGAACGCCACACAGTATTTGATCTTGGCCTAACCAAAGTTCTGTCTAGCTCTTATAATCTACACTTCAATGATGTGTCTATGATCACCTATGCCTTCTCAACTCAACTATTGCCCTGTCCAGCCACATTCAGGGATCTGTGGAGAAGCTCCCCCTGAGCTTCCTAGTGTGCTGCCATTCATTGATTACTCACCTACCTGGTTCCTTCTTCCAAAGTGCATCACTCATATTTATCATCATTTACATTCGATCTGCAGTTGATCTGCACATCTCACCATTCATCTTCCTGTAACATAAGACCTTCCTCCTCACTGCCAACCACTTGGCCAATCTTTGTGTCAAAAACAAACTTATTTATCTCATTCACCCCAACCCCTCCACATTCACATCTCCATCATTTATGAATACAACAAATAATAAGGGGCACAGCACTGATCCATGTGGTCCACCAGGGGACACTGGTCTCCAGTCACACAAGCAGCTTTCTTCCACTACTCTCTGTCTCCTGTAACTAAGACAACTTTTGATGGAATGTGCCAAACTAAACTGGATGCCATGAGATTTAACTTTTTTGGTTTCCCATGTGGGACTTTGTGAAAGGCCTTGCTGAGAAACCACATAACGACTTGAGATTTGAGAAAATCTTGCTGTCCAAATAGAGATCAATTTTCTCCTTCCCTATTTTCTTCAAGAGTTCTTCTGACATTGATCTGCTACTCACTGGTCCATAGTTTTCTGGTCTGTCTCCGCCACCCTTCCTGTAAAGTCGAACCAGAATAGAACCGCATTTTTACTGAGAGTAGTAGGGGCGTGTTACACACTGCCTGAAATAGTAGTAGAGTCGACAACTTTAACAACATTTAAGTGGTCATTGGATAGGCATATGGACGAGAATGGAATAGTGTAGGTTTGATGGGCTTCAGATTGGTTCCACAGGGCTGAAGGGCCTGTAGTGCACTGTAATGTTCTATGTTCTATCTTCTATTAGTTGTTTTCAAGTCCTCTGGCACCTACTCTGTTGCCAAAATCTACTTATAAACTTGGCTGAGGTCTTTCATATCTTTTCTCCTTCTGCAGCCTTTGGTACAACTTACCTGAGGATTCATTGATGAGATTCTATGATGTTTCCCAATGTTGAAATGAAGATATTTCATAAGCATCTTGCAACATGGACCAGTATTTACAAGAATGATGGGTAAATGGGATTTTCATATGAGATTAGATAATGGAGGGTATTGGATGAGCATTTGTTCTGCTGCTTCGTAACTGTGAGTGGGGTAAGCAGATTCTGAAACTCACTGGGCTGAATCTAACAACAATTTGTCTCAGTGTCATTTTCATTGAGCGTAACGGAGGGATTGTCTGCACAAGGCTGATCGCGTTTCCTGGTGCCATCTTATTGAAATCACCTCATTAACTACCTACCGCACCACATAGTCTCCCTCTAATTCAATGCCAACCAGATTCTCCCACCCATCATCGCTGGATTTACTCACCATTGCCTGGATTCCACTAGATATTCTGTGATCCCTGACACTGGTGCCATCTTAAAAAGGCCTATGGCACATGGCTGAACTTTCTCAGTTTGGAGTTGCGTTTCGTGGTTTAACCTGAACAATATCGTTAAGGACCCTCTTTTGCTAGGTCCTAAATTTCTCCGAATCCATGGTTCACCACAATTTCTGTCATTTTTAAAGCCACTTCCTTTGCTCTAATGCAATTTTTAACTTCTTTTGTTAATCATTGTCGAATCAACTTTCCCTTTTGCTGTTTGCACCTTACAGTATTTCTATAAATAATAGAAATCTTCCATTAAATCTATTTCATTTACTTTTCCAACCGACTAAAGGCAACTTGCCCAACATAGCTTTGTGGTTTGCTTGGCTCAGGTTTATAATTATAACCATAATTTATAATGAAAGCAAAAACTTTTTGTCATCAGACATCAAGAGAAATTCCATATATCATCATTATTACTCTCAAACCCTCCTTTACAACAATATTTCAATTATTCCTTCTGATCACACTACACTAATTCCTAAATTGCCTATCCAAAAGCTTGGTGCTCTATACACTGTTAAAGCAAACTATCTCATACATGCTCAAGAAATCCATTTCTCCCAGCACTAGAATTCACTTGAGTTTAACACTGTTTAGATGCAAGTTGAATTTGTCCATTATTACTGCAGTACACACAAATTTGTATATTTTATAACATGCACAACATTTGTATTGTGGTTATGACATTGATATATAACTCCCACAATGTATGTTCTCTCTACTATTTCTAAGCTCCACCTTAACAGATTCTGTGGAATCTGAGCAACTTGGGGAAAGTAATGGTAGATTCAGGCCAGATATTTGGCGAGGCCTACCTGGATATCGAGATCATCTCACCATCCTGTTACGCTAATGGAGTGGAAAGGACAATGGCATTTCAACAATGTTGTGCATTGCTCCAGACAGCTGAGCCTGCTCTAACCTTACAGCAAGCTGGCAAAGTGTTGCTGCTTACAGGATCTTAGTGAGATCACATCTGGAGAAGTGTGTACAGATTTAGCCTCCTCACTGAAGAAACAATGTTGTTGCATTGGAAGCAGCTCAGAGATGTTTCCCTCAACTGATTCCTGCAATGAAGGTGTTAATGTATAAGGAAAGAATGCTCAGGTTGACCTTTTGGACTTTACAAGAATAAAAGATTATCTTAGTTTTACATAGAAGACCAGAAGGAGTCAGCAGCAGAAGCCAACAACACAGCAAATGCAGAAATCCATTCCACTTCTCTTGCATGTTACACAGGAATGACAGATGTTTGTTCAGACTTTCGACCCTGTTACACCAGAACAGGGCGGCACGGTGGCACAGTGGTTAGCACTGCTGCCTCACAGCGCCAGAGACCCGGGTTCAATTCTCCGACTCAGGCGATTGACTGTGTGGAGTTTGCACATTCTCCCCGTGTCTGCGTGGGTTTCCTCCGGGTGCTCCGGTTTCCTCCCACAGTCCAAAGATGTGCTGGGTCAGGTGAATTGGCCATACTAAATTGCCCGTAGTGTTAGGTAAGGGGTAAATGTAGGGGTATGGGTGGGTTGCGCTTCAGCAGGTCGGTGTGGACTTGTTGGGCTGAAGGGCCTGTTTCCACACTGTAATGTAATCTAAGCTAATCAAAAAACAAGATGAGGGTATTCAGTCTTTGGAGCCTGACATATAGTTATAGGAGCAGGCCAATCAGCCCCTTGAGTCCATAACATTGGACCCAGAGGAGGCCATGCAGCACCAATATCCAGTTACATTGCAACAGGATCAGTCCATTCAGCCTCCTCAAATCTCTAATATAGAAACTGGAAGCAATTGATGCACTGGATTAAGAGGAAGCCTTTCAGCCCAGTGAGCCTGTCACAGTTGAATTGGACAAGGGTACCAAACTATTTCAGACTATTTAGATGAATGGAAGAGGTAAAACAGTGACGTATCTATAGAACGGGAACAGGAAGAGACAAATCACAACCTCAATTCCATTTCAGGGATGCAGAAGGATGCAATGTCTTGAATTTGTTATGGTGGTATATAAGGAGACTATTTAGCCTCTCAAACTGTTACAAAATAACAGGAAAATTCCATAAGCCCTCAAGCCTCTTCTGCATGAACAGGGTGGCATGGTGGCACAATGGCTAGTTCTGCTGCCTCACAGCGGCAGAGACCTGGGTTCAATTCCCGCCTCGGGCAACTGTCTGTGTGAAGTTTGCACATTCTCCCAATGTCTGCGCGGGTTTTCTCCGGGTTAGGTGAATTGGCCATGCTAAATTGCCCATAGTATCAGGTGAAGGGGTAAATGTAGGGGAATGGGTCTGGGTGGACCTGTTGGGCTGAAGGGCCTGTTTCCACACTGTAAGTAATCTAATCTAAGGATGTAGGCAAGCAGACCTTGTGCCTCTCATTATCTTGTACACCTCTATCAAGTCACCTCTCACCCTTTTTCGCTCCAATGAGAAAAGCCTCAGCATCCTCAACCTTTCTTCATAAGACATGCCCTCCAGCCCAGGCAGCATTTTGATAAATCTCCTCTCAATCCTCTTTAAAGTTTCCACAGCCTTCCTATAACGAGGCGACCAGAACTAAACACAATTTTCCAAGTGTGGTCTAAGGACGGCACTGTAGAGCTATAGCATAACCTCACAGCTCTTAACCTCTATCATCCAATAATGAAAGCCTTATTAACATAGGTATTCTTAACAATCCTATCAACCTGGGTGCCAACTTTTAGGGACATATGGACATGGGTCCCAATATCCCTCTGTTCCTCCACACTGCCAAGAATTCTACCTTTAACCCTGCATTCTGCATTCAAATTCAATGTTCCTAAATGAATTCCTTCACAATTTTCCAGTGTGTCATCCATTTGCCAGTTCTGCATCCTTTAATGCCCTGTTGCAACCTACAACAACCTACAACCTACACTATCCGCCACTCCATTAACCTTCGTATCACAGGCAAACTTAATAAGCTACCCTTCCACTTCCTTGTCCAAGTCATTTATAAAACTCACAAAGAGCAAAGGTCCCAGAACAGATCGCTGCGAAACACCACAGGTCACCAAGCTCTAGGCTGAATAATTTCCATCTACTACCACACACTGTCTTCTATGGACCAGCATATTCTGCATACAGCCAGCCACATTACCCTGTATCCCATGCCTCCTAACTTTCTGAATGAGCATACCATAGGGCACCTTATCAAACGCCTTGCTAAAATCCATATGCATCAATCCCACTGTTCTACCTTCATCAATATGTTTTGTCATATCCTCAAATAATTCAAAAAGATTTGTGAGGCATAACCTGCCCCTCACAAAGCGATGCTGACTATCACCAATCAAACTATGACTTTCCAAGTAATCATAAATCTTGTCTCTCAAACTCCTCTCCATTTATTTGCCCACCACAGACTTCAGATTGACTGGTCTGTAATTCCCACAATTATCCCTATTCCCTTTCTTGAACAAGGGAATAACACTTGCTACCCTTCAATCGTCTTACACTACTCCAGAGGGCAGTGAGGGCGCAAAGATCACTGCCAAAGGTGCAACAATCTCTTCCCTCGCTTCCGGTAAAAACTTTGGATATATGCCATCTGGCCTATCTTACCTATCTTCATGCATGTCAAAATTTCCAGCACATCCTTCTTCTTAACATTAACATGTTCAAACATATAAGTTTGTTTCGCGCTGTCCCCCCACAAACATCAAGGTCACTCTCACTAGTGAATACGAAAGCAACATATTCATGAAGGACCTCCACTACCTCCTCTGTTTCCAGGCACAGAGGAGTACACGATCCTCGATTGACCCTACCTTCACTCTGGCAATCCACTTGTTCCTCACATAAGTGCAGAACACTCTTCTGTAAAAAAAACTCCAAATGAAGTGACTGCTCCTTTCATGATTCTTAAAGCTTTCCTTAATCCTACTCACTAAGGCTTTTTCATGTCTCCTTAAAGTCTCCTAAGTCCATTATTTAGTTCCTTCCTAGCTGCTTTGTAATGCTCCAGAGCGCTGTTTGATCCTTGCCTCTTCAACCTTAAGTAATCTTCCTTATTCGTTTTGACTAGCAATAGTACATCCCTTGTCACTCAATGTGTCTTTACCCTACCAATCCGTCCTTGCTTCAGTGGGACAAACCTCTGCCCTCTGAAACAATCACTATGCCCTCCGAAACAACCTCTACATTTCTGTCATGCATTTTCCTGAGAACATGTGTTATAACTTAGGTGCCTTTATTCCTGTCTAATAGTATTTCTTTCCCCCAATTAAATACTTTCCCATACCATCTGCTCCTATCGCGGTGGAAAGGAAGATGGACGAAGATTTGCCATCTGAGGTAGTTTGGGTTGAGGTTAGGAATAGAAGAGGTGAGGTCACCCTGTTAGGAGTCTTTTACAGGCCTCCAAATAGTCCTAGAATCATTGAAGAAAGGATCGCGAAGATGATTCAGGAGAAGAGTGACAGTAATAGGGTGATTGTTATGGGAGACTTTAACTTTCCTGATATTGATTGGGAAAGCTATAGCTCAAGTTCGTTTGATGGGTCAGTGTTTGTGCAATGTGTGCAGGAGAGTTTCCTGACACAATATGTAGATAAGCCAACAAGAGGTGAGGCCATACTGGATTTGGTTCTGGGTAACGAACCAGGCCAGGTATTAGAACTAGAGGTAGGTGAGCACTTTGGGGACAGTGACCACAATTCGGTGATTTTTACTCTAGTGATGGAGAGGGATAAGTGTGTACTACAGGGAAAGAGTTATAGCTGGGGGCAGGGAAATTATGATGCGTTGAGGCATGACTTAGGATGTGTGGATTGGAAAAGTAGATTCCAAGGCAAGAGCGTAATTGAAATGTGGAACTTGTTCAAGGAGCAACTATTGAGTGTCCTTGATAAGTACGTACCTATCAGGCAGGGAGGAAAGGGTCGTGTGAGGGAGCCGTGGTTTAATAAGGAGTTGGAATCCCTTGTTAAATGGAAGAGGGCGGCCTTTGTAAAGATGAGGCGTGAAGGTTCAATAGGGGCGATTGAGAGTTATAAGGTAGCCCGGAAGGACCTGAAGAGAAAGCTAAGAGCAGCAAGGAGGGGACATGAAAGGTCCTTAGTTGGTAGGATTAGGGAAAACCCTAAGGCTTTCTATAGGTATGTTAGGAATAAAAGAATGACTAGGGTAGGAATAGGTCCAATCAAGGATAGTAATGGGAAGTTGCGTGTGGAGGCCGAAGAGATTGGGGAGGCACTGAATGAATACTTTTCGTTAGTATTCACTCAGGAACAGGACATTGTTGTTGATATGAATACTGAGGCACGAATAAGTAGAATGGATGGCTTTGAGATATGTAGAGAAGAGGTGTTGGAAATTCTGGCAAGGGTGAAAATAGATAAGTCCCCTGGGCCTGATGGCATTTATCCTAGGATTCTCTGGGAAGCAAGGGAGGAGATTGCAGAGCCATTGGCCTTGATTTTTGTGTCCTCTTTGTCTACAGGAGTAGTGCCAGAGGACTGGAGGCTAGCAAACGTGGTTCCCTTGTTCAAGAAGGGGAGTAGGGATAATCCTAGTAACTATAGGCCAGTGAGTCTCACTTCTGTTGTGGGCAAAGTCTTAGAGAGAATTGTAAGGGATAGGATTTATGCACATCTGGATAAGAATGATGTGATCAAGGATAGTCAGCATGGTTTTGTGAAGGGCAGGTCGTGCCTCACAAACCTTATTGAATTCTTTGAGAAGGTGACTAAGGAGGTAGATGAGGGGAAAGCGGTAGATGTGGTATATATGGATTTTAGTAAGGCGTTTGATAAGGTCCCCCATGGTAGGCTACTGCAGAAAATACAGAGATATGGCATTGAGGGTGAGTTGGAGGTTTGGATTAGGAATTGCCTCTCTGGAAGAAGACAGAGGGTAGTAGTTGATGGCAAAGGTTCATCTTGGAGTGCCGTCACTAGCGGTGTTCCGCAAGGATCTGTTTTGGGACCATTGCTGTTTGTCATTTTTATAAATGACCTGGAGGATGGTTTAGAAGGTTGGGTGAGCAAGTTTGCGGATGATACGAAAGTCGGAGGAGTTGTAGACAGTGAGGAAGGATGTGGCAGGTTACAGCGGGATATAGAGAAGCTGCAGAGCTGGGCAGAAAGGTGGCAAATGGAGTTCAATGTAGCTAAGTGTGAGGTGATTCACTTTGGTAAGAGTAATAAAAAGATGGATTACTGGGCTAATGGTAGACTACTTGGTAGTGTGGAAGAGCAGAGGGATCTTGGTGTCCATGTACACAGATCTCTGAAAGTTGCCACCCAGGTAAATAGTGCAGTGAAGAAGGCGTATGGCGTACTGGCTTTTATTGGTAGAGGAATTGAGTTCCAGAGTCCTGAGGTCATGCTGCAGTTGTATAAGACTCTGGTGTGGCCGCATCTGGAATATTGTGTGCAGTTTTGGTCGCCATACTATAGGAAGGATGTGGAGGCACTGGAACGGGTGCAGAGGAAGTTTACCAGGATGTTGCCTGGTATGGTAGGAAGATCCTATGAGGAAAGGCTGAGGCACTTGGGGTTGTTTTCATTGGAGAAAAGAAGGTTTAGGGGTGACTTGATAGAGGTGTACAAGATGATTAGGGGGTTAGATAGGGTTGACAGTGAGAACCTTTTTCCACGTATGGAGTCAGCTATTACAAGGGGGCATAGCTTTAAATTAAGGGGGGGTAGATATAGGACTGATGTTAGGGGTAGGTTCTTCACTCAGCGAGTCGTAAGTTCATGGAATGCCCTACCAGAAGCAGTGGTGGACTCTCCCTCTTTATGGGTATTTAAGCGGGCATTGGATAGGTATATGGAGGATAGTGGGTTTGTGTAGGTTAGGTGGGCTTTGATCGGCGCAACATCGAGGGCCGAAGGGCCTGTACTGCGCTGTATTCTTCTATGTTCTATGTTCTATGTTCTATGTTCTATGTTCTATCCTTCTCCATGGCTGTAGGTAAGGTCAGGGAGTTGTGATCACTTTCGTTGAAATTGTCTACAACTGAGAGATCTGACACCTGGCATGGTTTGTTGTCAAGCACCAGATCCAATATGGACTCTCTAGTCTGCATATCTATATATTGTGCCAGGAATCCTTCTTGGACACACCTGACATAAACTGCTCCATCCATACTATTTGAATAAAGGAGATTCCAATCAATATTATGGAAGTTAAAATCACCTATGACATCAACCCTGTTATTTCTGCACCTTTCCAATATCTGCCTCCCAATCTGCTCCTTCGTGTCTCTGTTGTTATTGGGGGATCTGTAGATAACACCCATTGAAGTGACTGCTCCTTTCCTGTTTCTGACCTCCAGCAAGACTGACTATGTAGATAAACACTCCTCAACAACAACCTACTTTTCTGAAGCCTGATTAGCAATACTATTCCCCCACATCTTCCCCGGCTCCTACCCCACTCTTTTTGAAACATCCAAATCCTGGGACATCCAACAACCATTCGTGGTCTTGTGATATCCAAACCTTCGTAATGGCTATAACATCATGCCTCCAAGTACTGATCCATGCTCTAAGTTCATCGTCCTTTGTCCTGATACTTCTTTCATTAAAATAGACACATTTCAACCCATTATGCCCTATCAAATGTCTATTCATCCTCAAGGACTCTCTGCACGCTGCATCTAGCTGTGCACTATCTACTCCATTCTCAGATCTCAGAAACAGACTACAGACGGGAGATGGAAGACCTGGAAAAATGGTGCACTGAGAACAACCGCACCCCCAATGCCAGCAAAATCAAAGAACTCAAAATCAAAGACTTTCGACGGGATGCTACTCATACCCTCCTACACATTAACAGCACAGACGTGGAACGACTGGAGAGTGTCAAGCTCCTGGGAGTGGTTATCCACCACAAGCTTTCTTGCACTCTTCATGTGAACACACTAGTTACAAAGGCCCTCTTCTTTCTCAGGCAGCTGAGGAAATTTGGCATGCCGGCGAATACCCTTGCAATTTTTATAGGTATGCCATCAAGAAAATTCTGTCTGGATGTATGGCAACTGTACCATTCAAGATCGGAGACAGTTACAGAGAGTGGTGAGCTTGGCCCGGACAATCACAAAGGCCAATCTCCCATCTATAGAATCCATCTACCAGGCCCGTTGTCAAGGAAAGGCTACCAGCATTCTTAAAGATCCATCCCAGCCTGGCAATGTTTTTCTACAACCTCTACCATTGAGGAGAAGGTACAGAAGCCTGAACACATGCATCAGCTGGTTTCATAACAGTTTATACACTATTGTTGTTAGAATACTCATAAACTCTTAACATTCACCTGCACTTGTGTTTCTGTTTTGCTGTTTATGTATTATTTGCTATCTATGCTATTTAACTCTGTGATCTGCCTGTATTGCTCGCAAAACACAAAGCTTTTCACTGCGCCTCGGTACACGTGACAATTAATTCAATTCCATCATTTCAATTCAATCTGTAGCTCTGGTTCCTATCCCCCGCCAAAATAATTTAAAACTTCCCAAAAAGGTCTCATAAACCTTGCTACAGTTCATTTGCAACCCTTCTTTCTTTTACATGTCCCACCTTCCCCTACACTCTCGGGAGTTGAGAAGAATCAGATGGGATCGCAATAAAGTCTGAAAGATATGAAAAAAGACTAACAATGTTGATATGAAGTGAATACTTCCTCATGTGTAGAAATCCAGAACATGAGACCATAGATTTAGGGTAAGGCAGAGTAGATACAAACAGGGATGAAGAGAATGTACTTCTCTCAAAGAGCAGTGAATCTGTGGAATTTACTGTCCCAGAGTGCAGTGGATGCTGGGACATTGAGTAAATGAACGGTTATGAAGAGTGAGCAGGAAAGTGGAACTGAGACTGAGATGACATCAGCCATCATTGTAAGAAATGGTGGAGCAGGCTAGAGGGGCTGAATTGTCAACTGATGCGCCTCATTCTTATTCAGCCCTTCAAATGTGCTACACAAAACTGGGGGAGGACTGGTTATCAAACAGGAGTTTGACAGATACTCGAGTTAAATCAGTATTAATTAATTTGACAGAAGGTAACCAGTGGAATCACATAGTGATCAGTGCATGATCCTCAACTATTTACAATCTATATCAATAATTTTGAGGAGTGGAACAGATGTACATTAATTAAATTTAGTGAGGAAACTAAGATAAACTGAAAATTAAATTATCAAGATAGGTTTGAGAGACTGAAAATGTATTTTAACAGGTAAAGTCAATGGATAAAAGATTGGCAGGTGGTACATAACGTGGTGTAATGGAAGAATGGAAGACAGTAATCTACTGAAATGGGGAGAGATTACAGGGCTCAGTGAACAGAAGCTTTCACTCTGGTGCATTCAGACATAAGAAGTGTTGCTCCATCTCCCTCAAGTTCCGAGTGACCTGATTGCTATCAGTACACATGGGATATTTTGATGTGGTTCCTTGGCTTGATGAGCGTGATTGTGTTTTGAGCTGTGTATCGAGGGGACAGCCTTCATCCAAGAGGCCATCCTGTCAGTTTACATGGAGACCCGAAGACGATGGGAATGGCTGACTGCTTCTGAATGAAGAAGCTGTGGCTGCTGCCAGGACTATGAGTATTCACCACACTGCAGCATTAATGGTGTGAGAGTTCCTTCAGTTCCTCTACATCACTACATTGACATGGGGACCCCGCAAAGCCATACACCAACATGAATCCCATGTTTACTGGGAAAACAAGGATACACTGGCAGCTGCCTCCTGAGGGAGAAAACATTGTATTCACCTCATCCACCATATACATTCTCCATCACCGAATGGTGACTATGATGTCGACACACTGAGAAAAGCTGAATGAAACAGTGACCCTAACAGCCACTAGTAGCATTGTCCTCCCTCTGGTGTGAAAGTTCATGTCGTGCTGAAGGAGATGACACCGCTGTGTGACCAGCTCCTTGTCCAATCAGGGTCCCCTCACATTCTGTTCCTTGGAAAACCTGGAGTAGATAAGATCTTAAGTGGGGAAGATACCTTTCCCCAGACATACACTCCGTAGTTTCAGAGCTTCCCCTCTATGCAGCCTCTGCTTGTTGTTCATGTTACAGCAAAGATGCTGGAACTAACAGTTCACGTGCTCCATCCAGAGTTGGTTCTCCAAATCCTCAGGTCTTCCTGAATTGTGAGGCTCATAGCCCAACCACCAACAAACCACCCCCAGAATCTCCACTGACTTTTCAACAACAGGAGTCAGTCAGAAGCCCCTAGGCTGCTTTACATGTCTGATACTTTACAATAATACAAGAAGTAATCTAAAAAAGTTTCCTTATATTACTGACCACACAATCATCTGAGAGTGACAAACGCAAATTCAGTGGACAGATACAGAACAGGTTTCAAAGAGATAAGTCAAAGGTGCTAAAAACCCTATCGAACATGGAATATGACAGGGGATACACCCTGAAGTCATTGATAGCCTAACACACACCACCATTTCATTGTTTCGAAGCTTCACAATGATGGAACCAGATAATCCAGGGAGAAAATAATACAAAGATCAGTTCAGGCATAGAGGGTGGTGATACTGTGGTTTGAAGAGTCGTGTTTTCTCCTGGTTTCTTTCAGGTGGACAGTTGATGAGAAATCTATGAGAAGATAACAGTCTATGAGGCTTTTAGTTAAATTGGAACAATAGAAGCAGCCTGAATGGGTGTAGTCAAGCCTTCACTTATAGTTTAGCTTCCAGCTGTTGTCGAAAGAACAAAAGAGAAGTACTTGTGCCAATCATCATGCTCTAACTTGGGCAAAATAAAGCTTCTGCCTTCCTTCATTCTGTATCCTTCCATCACCCTTACATTCATGAACCCATCCAGATGTCTCTTAAACTACCTTCACTACTTGTTCTCGCAGTACATTCCAGGCTTCTATCAGTCTCTGCATAAAAATCGTCCCTTGCACATCGACTTTAAGCTTTCCCCCCTCACCTTTATCCTGCACTCCCTTCTAATTGAAACATTCAATCCTGGGAAAAAGCCACTGGCCATCTCATTCCTCTCATAATTACGTCGACCTCTACCTGGTCTTGACTCAGCCGTGACCTTTCCAGCAAAACTACTACTGATCTTTTTAGCATTTTCGCATAGCCAATGTCCTTGATACCACACAGCACCCTGGTAAATCTTCTCTGCAATCTTTCCAAAGCTTCCATGTCCTGCTGGTAGTGTGGCAACCAAACGTGGACACAATACTCCCAATCCAGCCTAACAAGGGATTTATATAGCTGCAACATTATTTGCCAATTCTTGTACTCGATGCCCTGGCCAAAGAAGGCAAGCATGGCATCTGCCTTCTTAATCGCCTTGGCTACCTGCGTTGCCACTTTTAGGGAACTGTGGACCTGCATATCCAGATCTATTTTTTTGTAGGGCTACAAGAGAGAGAGGGTCGTGTCTTTTTGTGGCTAGCTGGTGTTCATGTATCCTGGTGGCTAACTTTCTTCCTGTTTGTCCTACGTAGTGTTTGTGGCAGTCCTTGCATGGAATTTTGTGGATGACATTGATTTTGTCCATGGATTGTACTGGGTCTTTTAAGTTTGTTAGTTTTTGTTTGAGAGTGTTGGTGGGTTTGTGTGCTACTAGGATTCCAAGGGGTCTTAGTAGTCTGGCTGTCATTTCTGAAACTTCTTTGATGTATGGTAAGGTGGTTAGGGTTTCTGGCTGTATTTGGTCTGCTTGTCGTGGTTTGTTCTTCAGGACCAGTTCCAATACCATACACCCAGATGGCCTCCTTCTTCAAAGACAGCAATTTCCCCCCAGACGTGATCGATGATGCCCTCCACCACATCTCCTCCACTTCCCGCTCCTCTGCCCTTCAGCCCCGCCCCTCCAACCCCTCCAACTGCCACCAGGACAGAACCCCACTGGTCCTCACCTACCACCCCACCAACCTCCATATACAGCGTATCATCCGCCGTCATTTCCGCCACCTCCAAACGGACCACACCACCAGGGATATATTTCCCTCCCCTCCCCATCAGTGTTCCAAAAAGACCACTCCCTCCATGACTCTCTCGTCAGGTCCACACCCCCCACCAACCCAACCTCCACTCCCGGCACCTTCCCCTGCAACCGCAAGAAATGCAAAACTTGCGCCCACACCTCCCCCTTACTTCCCTCCAAGACCCCAAGGGATCCTTCCATACCTGCCACAAATTCACCTGCACCTCCACACACATCATTTATTGCATTCGCTGCACCCAATGTGGCCTCCTCTATATTGGGGAGACAGGCCGCCTACTTGCGGAACGTTTCAGAGAACACCTCTGGGACACCCGGACCAACCAACCCAACCACCCCGTGGCTCAACACTTCAACTCCCCCTCCCACTCCACCAAGGACATGCAGGTCCTTGGACTCCTCCATCGCCAGACCATAGCAACACGACGGTTGAAGGAAGAATGCCTCATCTTCCGCCTAGGAACCCTCCAACCACAAGGGATGAACTCAGATTTCTCCAGTTTCCTCATTTCCCCTCCCCCCCCACCTTGGTCAAATCCCTCGAACCCAGCACCGCCTTCCTAACCTGCAATCTTCTTCCTGACCTCTCCGCCCCCATCCCCATTCCGGCCGATCACCCTCACCTTGACCTCCTTCCACCTATCACATTTCCAATGCCCCTACCCCAAGTCCCTCCTCCCTACCTTTTATTTTAGCCTGCTGGACACACTTTCCTCATTCCTGAAGGGCTTGTGCCCGAAACGTCGATTCTCCTGCGCCTTGGATGCTGCCTGACCTGCTGCGCTTTGAGAGCCATTGAGACAAATCCAAAAAATTAGGAAACACTCTTAACAAAGGAACTTTTTCTTGTAAAACATAGCCAGAGTAAAAATGGCCCCTGCGAACTCAGCAGCTAGAAAACCGAATGCCCAGAAGATGACGGTGGCTATGTGATTTTGAAATTAAGTTGATGTAATTTTAATTGGTGTCTTATTGGAACAGTGCATTGTTAAAAAGTTGGAGGCAGGTAATAAGCAGTAAAGAGAAAGGCGGATTAATTTCACTTTTACAGTTAAAAATAAATTTATTTTATTTTCTATAAATAATGGAACTTGGGAGTTCTATGTCACTCAAATTTTAACAGATTATGAGGTGAGATGAGCTTTTCTGGGTTTTTGGTTTAATTAACAGAAGAGTTCATCGCTGTGTTGTAACAATAGACACTGCTGCCACTGAGTGTCGGTGGTGAAGGGAACGGATGTTTGTGGATGTGATACCAATCAGTTTGGATGCTTAGGCTTGGATGGTGTTGAGCCTCCTAAGAGTTACTGCAGCTGTATCCATCCAAGTAATTGGGGAGTACTCCATCACACTCCTGACTGTTGATGGTGGGCATGCTTTGGGGAGTCAGGAGATGATTTACTCGCCGCAGTATTCCTAGCCTCTCACTCGGACTCACACTCACATGCATAAACTCACACACTCTCTCTCTCATGTACACACACACAAATGTCTATTGGATGAATTTGCATTTGTAGAATTATATTTGCAGATACATTTGATTTTGCTCAAAAAGCACACAATCTCCTGGCAGTCAATGCAGGCAATCAATCCATGTAATATTTAATAAATTCCCCTTTGGAAATATAACCAGTCTGACTCAAGATTGGGATACAGACTCGAACATTAAACCTTTAATGCATTGTCTGAGCTGAGATGACAGTTTTCTTTTTATAAACCTAAAGTTATCTCCAGAAATGGGTTGTGGATAAAGTGTTGGAAAGGGTTATAAGAGATAGGATTTATAATCATCGAGAAAAGAATAAGTTGATTAGGGATAGTCAACACGGTTTTGTGAAGGGTCAGTCATGCCTCTCAAACCTTATCCAATTCTTTGAGAAGGTGACCAAACAGATGGATGAGGATAAAGCAGTTGATGTGGTGTATATGGATTTCAGAAAGGCGTTTGATAAGGTTCCCGATGGTAGGCTATTGCACAAAATATGGAGGCATGGGATTGAGGGTGATTTAGCGGTTTGGATCAGAAATTGCCTCACTGAAAGAAGACAGAGGGTTGATGGGAAATATTCATCTTGGAGTTCATTGACTAGTGGTGTACCACAAGAATCTGTTTTGGGTCCACTGCTGTTTGTCATTTTTATAAATGGCCTGGATGAGGGCATAGGGGGATGGATGACAGTATAGTTGGTAGAGTTGTGAATAGTGATGAAGATTGTTGTAGGTTACAGAGAGACAAAGATAAGCTGTGAAGCTGGGCTGAGAAGTGGCAATGTGGAAAAGAGTGAGACGATTCACTTTGGAAGGAATAACAGGAATGCAGGGTACAGGGCTAATGGTAAGATTCTTGTAGTGTTGATGAACTGAGAGATTTCGGTGTCCAGGTACAAGGATCCCTGAAAGTTGCCACCCAGATTGGTCGGGTTGTTAAGAAAGCATACAATGTGATGTCTTTTACTGGTAGAGGGATTGAGTTTCAGAAGCATGAGATCATGCTGCAGCTGTACAAAACTCTGGTGAGGCCACATTTGAAGTATTGCGTACAGATCTGATTATGGTATTATAGGAAAGCTCTTGAAGCTTTGGAAATGGTTCAGAGAAGATTTACTAGGATGTTGCCTGGTATAGAGAAATGAAGAAAGACTGAGGGACCTGAGGTTGTTTTCATCAGAGAGAAGAAGGTGATTTAATTGAGGCAGATAAGATAATCAGAGATTTAGATAGGTTGGACAGTGAGAGCCTTTTTCCTCGGGTATCGAAGGCTAGAATGATGGACATAGCTTTAAATTGAGGGGTGATAGATATAGGACAGATGTTAGAGGTAGTTTCTTGATTCAGAGAGTAGTAGGGGCATGGAACATACTGCCCGCAACAGTAGAAGATTCACCAACCTTGAGGGCATTTAAATGGTCTTTGCATAGGCATATGGATGAGAATGGAATAGTGTAGATTAAATGGGCTTCAGGTGGGTTCTCAGGTGGGCACAACATCGAGGGCCGAATACCTTGTACTGCATTGTCGTGTTCTATTTTCTATGTTCTAAGAGTGACTCAAAAGAAGTTCTAGGGTTTACAATTAATGAACCAAAACATGCAACCCATTTTTTAAAAAATGAAAGACTTAGCAGCAACCTAGGTGTGTTTGAAATATCATTTCAGTTGCATTATATGTAATCTGTTGCTCTAAATTCCATGTCTTCTGATCCTACTCCGCAGCTACATGATCAAGGAGCAGCATTAGTGAAAGCTAGTGATTCAAATAAACCTGACACCTGGCATTGTGTCATTTTAACTTTGTCCATCCCAGTGCAACACCACCTCTTCCACATCAACACAAATTCCAGACAAGTTTTCAAGGATGATTTCTCTTTGCTGGATCTAACCTGACTCTGAATACCCAAGCATGGAGCTATCACATTCCTTTGCAAAGATTCTAATAGCTTCCTCATAAATGATATGAATTATCCAGTATTTAGTCTTTTCATCCTGCCCACAACCTTTTAAAATATTTTGGGTTACAGTAACTACTTTATCGAATTTCCAGAATTTAAAGAATTTTGAAGGCTAATCAATCACTCTTTCTCGTAGTTACAACGTTTAAAAAACAATTGAACAAGTACATGAATAGAAAATGTTTGTAGTGATATGGGCCAAGAGCAGGCAGGTGGAACTATTTTAGTTTGAGACAACAGTTGGCATGGACTGGATGGACTGAAGGGTCGGTTTCTGTCTTGTATGACTCTAAAACTTGGCATGGTGGCTCAGTGGTTAGCACTGCTGCCTCACAGCAACAAGGAGCTGGGTTTGATGACACCTTGGGTGACTGTATGTGTGGAGTTTGCATATTCTCCCCACGTCTACGTGGGTTTGCTCTGGGTGCTCTGGTTTCCTCCAACAAATCAAAGATGTGCAGGAGAGGTGAATTGGCTGTGCTGAAGTGCCCATAGTGTTCAAGGATGTTTAAGTTAGGTGCATTAGTCGGGGTAAATGTAAGATAATAGGGGGGGGGGAAATGGGTCTGGCTGGGTTAGTTTTCAGAGGGCCGGTGTGGACTTTAGATTAGATTAGATTACTTTCAGTGTGGAAACAGGCCCTTCGGCCCAGCAAGTCCACACCAACCCTCCAAAGAGCAACCCACCCAGACCCATTCCCCTACACTTAACATTATGGGCAATTTATCATAGCCAATTCACCTAACCTGTTGGGCCATAGGGCCAGTTTCCACACTGGAAGGATTCTGTAGTATTACCACTTCTATGGCATGGAGCACACCTCGTGCAGGAACGTAGCAACTTTCAATTCAATTAGATTTTGAGTCATTTCTCTTTATTAATTCTAATCTCCACCATTTCTCATTTTCACCAATCACTCTGTTCTGGAAGATTTTCTACATCTTCTTCTGTAGAAACAGAACTAATATATTCCACTCACCGCACAGAGATGGCCACCATCACTGAGGGACTACATTGGGGAACTGCACTTGGGAGATGATTCACATGGCACCCACTCATGCTCAGAAAGTTTTAGAATTAAAACAGTTCAAAGAAACTGTCACTTTGTGGGAACTGACAGCACAGTCCTCTCCCTTGTGTGAGATTACAGGTTATGCTGAAGCAGGTGACACAAAGCTGTGATCACTTCATTTAGAATCAAACTGGCTTCACACGTTGCACTGGCTTCATAGTTCCAGGGAGATATAGGAATAGGTTGGCGATCAAAATATTCGCAACTGGAAGAGTGACCAGAAGAGAACTGCAACCATGAAAGGTCTAGGTGATGGTTTATTTAGAAACAGCATTAAGGCAGAAGTGAAGATTGAGGATTTTATGGGAGTTGTAGTAGACAGGTTCGGTGAGAGAGGGATTATTGAGATGTAAATCAGCTCAGGACAAAATGGGGCCACTGTTGTTATGAACACTTTCATTACTCCTTAGATATTTGTAAGGGAATTGTATGAAATTCCTGGAATAGGAATGGGATTTGTGATTGAAAGTGAATACCATATTTTACATAGAACATAGAACATTACAGCGCAGTACATGCCCTTCGGCCCTCGATGTTGCACCAACCTGTCATACCAATCTGAAGCCCATCTAACCTACACTATTCCATGTACGTCCATATGCTTATCCAAATGATGACTTAAATGTACTTAAAGTTGGCAAATTTACTACCGTTGCAGGTAAAGCATTCCATACCCTTACTACTGTCTGAGTAAAGAAACTACCTCTGACATCTGTTCTATATCTATCACCCACTAATTTAAAGCTATTCCCCCTCGTGCTCGCTGTCACCATACTTGGAAAAAGGTTCTCCCTGTCCACCCTATCTAACCCTCTGATTATCTTATATGTCTCTATTAAGTCACCTCTCAACCTTCTTCTCTCGAAGGAAAACAGCCTCAAGTCCTTCAGCCTTTCCTCGTAAGATCTTCCCTCCATACCAGGCAACATCCCAGTAAATCTCCTCTGCACCCTTTCCAAAGCTTCCACATCCTTCTTATAATGTGGTGACCAGAACTGTACACAATACTCCAAGTGCGGCCGCACCAGAGTTTTGCACAGCTGTAGCATAACCTCATGGTTTCGGAACTCGATCCTTCTATTATTAAAAGCTAAAACACTGTATGCCTTCTTAACAACCCTGTCAACCTGGGTGGCAACTTTCAAGGATCTGTGTATCTGGACGCCGAGATCTCTCTGCTCATCTACATGACCAAGAATCTTACCATTAGCTTTGTATTACTTTGTATTCCGGTTACTCCGACCAATCACCTCACATTTGTCCACATTAAACTCCATTTGCCACCTCTCAGCCCAACTCTGCAGCTTATCTATGTCTCTCTGTAACCTACAACATCCTTCATCACTATTCACAACACCACCGACCTTAGTCTGCAAATTTACTAACCCACCCTTCTACGCTCTCATCCAGATCGTTTATAAAAATGACGAACAGCAGTGGACCCAACACCAACCCTTGCGGTATACCACTGGTAACTGGACTGCAGGATGAACATTTCCCATCAACCACCACCCTAAGTCTTCTTTCAGCAAGCCAATTACTGGTCCAAGTTGCTATATCTCCCACAATCCCATTCCTCCGCATTTTGTACAATAGCCTACTGTGGGGAACCTTATCAAACGCCTTGCTGAAATCCATATACACCACATTTTACTCTCATCTACCTCTTTGGTCACCTTCTCAAAGAACTCAATAAGGTTTGTGAGGCACGACCTACCCTTCACAAGACTGTGCTGACTATCCCTAATCAAATGATTCTTTTCTAGGTGATTATAAATCCTATCTCTTATAACCTTTTCCAACACTTTACCAACAACTTTACCAAATGTAGATAACAGAAATAGTGATGACAGTTTACAGAATTAGTAAATTGGCAGAGACAGACTTACCTGGAACACCAACAAAGGCGAGAATGGGATAGTAACCCGCCTGAATAATCATCAGTATTCCTTCTATCCGTGACGCTAACGATTTCCAAAAATAAGAAATCAAGTAAAGACCATAGGATAAACTTCTGTCCATTGTCTTAACGTTCCAATCTATTTTTCTGAGATTCTGGTACATGATTGTAATTTTCCAGACTATGGTTCTCACATTCTGATCCACTGTTGGGACATCCCAATCTGCTGTTCTTTGATTCTGACCATTCCCACGCTCCAGAGCTGCTGATCGTAATCGTGTAGAGATGATGCTGCCACTGATACTAAGGATAACACATTAAAAGGAGACCCTTATGAAGAGAAGAGGGAAACCATCCAGTGACACAATTGGAATCCATGGAGACTGACATCATTCATTCTCTGAACAAACAGCTCCAGTTAACCCTTTTCACGACAGCCTTACACATCATAATAGTATTTGTTCTGGGTGCCTTGTTTACATTACCTGCTATTGGTCTTAATGCCCATCTCCAATTACTTTAAAAATTACTGGTGTTGGACTAGGGTGTACGAAGTTAAAAATCACACCACCTGATGAAGGAACTGCGCTCCGAAAGCTGGTGCATCCAGTTAAACCTGTCGAACTATAGCCTGGTCTTGTGTTACTTTGAAAATGTTCGATGTGAAGGTGACAGATGATGCTTTCAGTTCACAGGCTCTATGATTCTGCCATGTTATCCACAAACAATGCTCTCTGTAACCATTTTCCATAAACCCAGTTGAGAAGTTGTTACTACACTGAAGTTTCTTCAACCAATTGCCATTCTAAAAATTGAAATCTGAACACATACAGAAAAGTGTGGTTTCTCTGAACTTTCCTCTCATCGCTGTAATAAGGCAACATTTTATCTATCACACGATGCACTTCAAGAATTATTTTCAAAAGCTGCTAACATCTATTTGCACAGTTTATATGCCTTGAAGCTGTATTTTTTCTTATTCTTTGGCCTTAGCCCAGAAGTAAATTGTTCATTTGCAATGACCTCCTTTCTTGAACCATGGACTAAGTTTCAGTAACCAAATGTATTTGTCATTGGTTAAGAAACAGAAAGGATTAGGAGACAGTGACTGTGGAGTGAACGCAATCATGAATATTCTTTCCTGATAGTCAGAATAAAGGTAAATGCATAGAAAGAAACCAAATATATTTGGAAGAAGGAATAATGAGTGACAATGTCGACAAACAACATAATTTGAATGAGAGGTGGCAAAGTGATTTTATATATGTTGTGTAATCAGTGTGTTTGTGCAGATGGATAAGATTGTTTATATGTGCACAAGACACAAGAAATAACAATGGAGAAGCAGTTACAAAAATGGTGCATGCGATGTAAAAGATTTATCAAACATTATCTGATTTTCAGCAAAGGTATTAAGTACCCCTTCTCTCCTCCACTCCCTTTTTGGGATTCCCTCCTTTAATCTCTCATTCTTATCAGGATGGATGTTATAAATCCCTGCTTCTTGTGTCCCACCTTATTTCAATTGTCTACTAGGCAATAAATATACTGGTCTGCTGGGTTCTGTGAATAGCTGCTGTCTGCAATATTATTGGAGATATAAGTTCTGGCATCAGATTCATAAATTGAACGCATTACTCTATTGAACACAGGCTGTGCAGAACATCACAGCACACAGGAGTTGCCAAAACAAATATGAAAGTGCATCTAAATCTGTTGACAATCCAGTTTTCTTTATTTTTTTCTTCTACTCATCTCTTTTTCCTCATGCCTTCTTTCTCTATTTTGTCAATCCTCCAATCATTCTCCATGTCTTAAACCTCCCTCTCTCAGTTTACATCTATTGCTCATATTTGGGTGGGACACATCTATAATTGAGCAAAATAGTTACAAAGACATGAGAGATTAGCTGGTCCAAGTTAGTTGGAAGGACAACCTAGCAGAGAAGGCGACGGAGCAACAATAACCGGAGTTTCTGGTGATAATCCGGAGGCACAGCTGAAATTCATCCCAAGGAAGAAGAACTATGCTCAAATGAAGACAAGGCAGCTGTGATTGAAAACAGACGTCAGGGGCAGCATAAAATCCAGACAGAAAGAATACAATGTGGTGAAGATTATTGGAATTAAGAAGCCTTTAAAAATCAATGGAGATTAACTAAAACAATTCAATAGTGGGTAGAAGATGAAATATGATAGTAATCATGATAGTAATCTTGTCATAATATCAAAGAAAGTTTTTAGATATATAACGAGTAAGAGGGAGGCAAGAGTGAACATTAGAAAATGAGTTTGAAGAAATAGTTATGGGAAACAAAAAAATGGCAGAGGAATTGAATTGATAAATTGCATTAGTCTTTGTGGTGGCAGGCACCAGCGGACTGCCAGGAAATCAAGACAGTCAGGTGGCAGAGGTGAAGTAGAAGGCTCTGGGGAAGCTGAAAGGTCTGAAGGTAGATATATCTCACAGACCAGATTGACTACACCCCAAGGAAAGAGTTGAGGAGATTGTTGAGGCATCGCTGGTGATGTTGCAGAAATCACTGCAATCAAGGAGAGTCCAAGAGGATTGTAAAAAGGTATACCCATTTAAGGAGGGACAGGTGGAAAAAATAGGGAATTGAAGGTGGTTAATCAGTCGAAACAGTTGTGAAGAAGGCTAAGTAGATCCTTGGGTATCTCAGTAGTGTATTGTGTAGTAATGCAAGGAAGTGCTGCTACACATTTGTGGCACAGTGGTTAGCACTGCTGCCTCACAGTACCAGAGACCCGTGTTCAATTCCAGCCTCGGGTGACTGTCTGTGTGGAGTTTGCACACTCTCCCCTTGTCTGCGTGGGTTTCCTCTGGGTGCTCCAGTTTCCTCCCACAGTCCAAAGATGTGCAGGTCAGGTGAATTGGTCATGCCAAATTGCCCATAGTGTTAGGTACATTAGTCAGAGGGAAATGGGTCTGGGTGGGTTACTCTTCAGAGAGTCGGTCGTGGACTTGTTGGGCCAAAGGGCCTGTTTCCACACTGTAGGAAATCTAATCTAATCATTTCAAAAACATTTACAAGTAATTAGTCAGACTACATTTACAGCATCATGCTCAGTTGTGGAAATTGTATTTAAGCAAGGATTTCAAATGCATGGAGACACCAAAGGAGATTGACTAGAATGAGGGATTACAGATACAATGACCTTGAAACAGGTAGGGTCAGCAGCTTGCTGCAGGGAGACGATGAAGATGTCCAAAAAGACCTCTGCCAGTTGATCTGCACATGCTCTGAATACATGGCCCGGTACTCTGTCTGGTCCCATCGCTTTCCTTGGATTTACACGAAGGAAAAATGATCTAACCTCTGATGCAATGATAGCTGGGATAGCTTCATCAGGACATGTCAGAATAGGTGTAAACTTTCTGCCAAAATTCTGCTCAAAGCCAGCATAGAAGGCGTTGGGATGATTTAGAAGGGATAAGTTATTGTCTGCTATTTTTCAGTGCTTCATTTTAGAACCTGTGAGGTCATTCAGTCCTTGCCACAGTTGTCAGGCATCTGTCTGTGTCTCTAGTTTGGATTGGTATTGGTCCTTGGCTGTCTTAAAGGCTCTATGGAGGTCATAATTGGATTCCTTATATTTGAGAGGGTCTCCAGATCTGAAGGCCTCATGCTTGATTTTTAGCAGATTCATCCAGAGTTTCCTGTTGGAGAACACCTAGATTGACTTCCTCGGTATGCAGTCCTCCATACATTTGCTGATAAAGTCTGTGATGGTGGTGGCGTATTCATCCAAGGGATCTGTACTGGGACCACTGTTGGTTGTGATATGCATAAATGATTTAGAGGAAGGCACATGTGGTCTGATTAGCAAGTTTGCAGATGACACTAAGATTGATGGAGTAGCAGACAGTGAAGGGGACTGTCAGAGGATACAGCAGAATATACACACATTGGATGTTGGGCAGAGAAATGGCAGATGGAGTTCAATCCTGACAAATGCGAGGTGATGCATTTTGGAAGATCTAATTCAAGAGCAATCCATACAGTAAATGAAAACGTCCTGGAGAAAATTGATGTACGGAGAGATCTGGGTGTTCAGGTCCATTGTTGCCTGAAATTGGCAAAGAAGGTCAATAGAGTGGTCAAGATGGCAAAAGGCATGCTTTTCTTTATTGGACAGGGTATTGACTACAAGAGTTGGCAGGTCACCCTACAGTTGTAATAATTTGGTTTGGCCACATTTGGAACAAATTTACTGATGACAAATTTGCTGGGTGGCAGGGTGAAATGTGATGAAGATGTTATAAGAATACAGGGTGACTTAGACAGGTTAGATGAGTGGATGAATGCATGGCAGATGCAGTTTAATGTGGTTATCTACTTTGGTGGCAAAAACAGGAAGACAGATTACTATCTAAATAGAATCAAGATAGGTAAAGGGGCAGTACAACGATATCTAGTGTTCTTGTACATCAGTCAATAAAAGCAAGCATGCAGGTACAGCAGACAGTGAAGAAAGCTAATGGCATCCTCTTCATAACAAGAGGAATTGAGTACAGGAGCAAAAAGGTCCTTCTGCAGCTGTACAGGGCCCTGGTGAGACCACACCTGGAGTATTGTGTGCAGTTTTCATCTCCAAATTTGAGGAAGAACATTCTGGCTATTGAGAGAGCGCAGCGTAGGTTCATGAGGTCAGTTCCCGGAATGGCGGGATTACCATATGTTGAAAAATTGGAACGACTGGCCTTGGAATACTGAGTACAGTTGTGTTTGCCACATGACCAAAAGGATATGGATGCTTTGGAGAGGATGCAGAGGAGGTTCACCAGAATGTTTGCCTGGCATGAAGGAGGCTAGTTGTGAAGAGAGGTTGAGCAGATTAGAATTATTTTCTTTAGAAATATGGAGGTTGAGGGTTCACCTCAATGAGGTCTGCAATTTCATGAGGGTGGATAGCAAGAAGATCTTTCCTCGAACGTGGAATGTAATTACTAGGGATCATGGGTTCAAAGTGAGAGGAGAAAAGATTAGGGGAGCAATGCGTGGAAACTTCTTTACAGAGAGGGTTGCGGCTGCCTGGAATGCATTGCCACTGACAGGCACAAGAGCGTCATTTAAGATGTCTATACACAGATACGTGCTTGGGCAGGGAGCAAAGGAATAGAGACCCTTAGAAAATAGGTGACAGGTTTAGATAGAGGATGGGTGAGTTTGTGTGCGTGTTAAGTACAATGTGAGCATGAAAGTGATGGAGTATATGCCTCTTACAGGTTGGTATGTGAATGTGAATGTGTGCATGTTATGTGTGTGAGAGAACATGTGTGTATGAGAAAGGGTCTGCACAAGTGTGTGAGTATGATCGTGAATAAGAGCATGTGTGTATGTGTGCTCGTGCGTGAGTGTGCATGTGTGAGTGTATAGTGTAGTGTAGTGAGGTCACCAGTAGCATGGCATGAGGCCATCCTCATGGGTGCTGAACTTGGCTATTAGCCCCTGCTCAGCAACTCTGCATTGTTACATATCTTGAAGTCTGTCTTGGAGGATGGTCACCAGAAGATCTCAGACCAAATGTTATTTCTGGATATAATGCAGAAGGGGCAGGATCAGTTCATTCCAGAGAAGAAGAAAGATTCTAAGGGGAGGCAGGAGTGGTCATGGCTGATGAGGGAAGTTAAGGACTATATAAAGATAAAAGAGAAGAAGTATAACATATCAAAGATGAATGGGAAGCTGGAGGATTGGGAAAATTTTGAAGAGCAAGAGGATAACTAAAAAAGGCAATACTTGGAGAAAAAAATGAGGTACGAATGCAAACCGGTCAAAAATATAAAGGAAGCTAGTAAAAACTTTCTTAGGTATGTAAAAAACAGGGTTAAGATTAAAATTGGGACTTTGAAGGCACAAACGGGTGAATTTATAATGGGGAAAAGGAAATGGCAGGAGAGCTGTCTACATGGTGGAAGACACAAGCAATCTCCCAGATGTAATAGTAGCTGAAAGACCTAGGGTAATGGATGAACTGAAGGGAGGAAATTAGGCAGGAAATGGTGTTGGATAGACTGTTAGTTTTGAAGGCTGGCAAGTCCCCGGGACATGATGGTCTGCATCCAAGGGTACTTAAGGAGTTGTCTCTAAAAATCGTAGACACAATGGTTAAAATTTTCCAATGTTCTATAAATTCAGGATCAGTTCCTGTGGATTGGAGGGTGGCTAATGTTGTCCCATGTTTCAAGAAGGGAGGGAGAGAGAAAAAAGAGAATTATAGACTATTAAGCCTGACATCAGTGGTGGGAAAAATGCTAGAGTCAAATATAAAAGATGAAATTACGACTCATAGCAGTAACAGGATGGGTCAGAGTCAGCATGAATTTCTGAAGGGGAAGTCGTGCTTGATTAATCTTCTGGAATTTTTTGAGGAGGAAACTGTGAAGATGGACAATGGAGAGCCAGTAGATGTAGTAGATGGCTGATGGTGTTTTTCCTGGGGCGTCTGAGGCTGAGGGGTGATCTATAGAGGTTTATAAAATCATGCGGGGCATGGATAGGATAAATAGGCAAAGTCTCTTCCCTGGGGTGGGTGAGTCCAGAACTAAAGGACAAGATGCAACTTTTTCACGCAAAGGTGGTATGTGTATAGAATGAGCTGCCAGGGGACGTGAAGGAGGCTAGTACAATTGCAACATTGAAAAGGCATCTAATGGGTATATGAATAGGAAGGTTTTGGAGGAACATGGGCTGGGTGCTGGCAGGTGGGACTAGATTGGGTTGGGATATCTGATTGGCATGGACAAGTCGGACGAAGAGTCTGTTGCCATGCTGTTCATCTCTATGACTCTATGGTGATGGTGTTGTCTGGGACACAGTCATGCGGACAGAATGCCACATTATCAGCAATGTTAGGCTGTTGCGTGATTAGTCTTTAAGAAACATACTACAGGTCAATTTTATATTTTCTTCAATTTATTTCTTGCATATTTATAAAAAAAACCAAACATCATTGTTTTTCAGGGAGAAAGTGAGGACTGCAGATGCTGGAGATCAGAGCTGAAAATGTGTTGCTGGAAAAGCGCAGCAGGTCAGGCAGCATCCAAGGAGCAGGAGAATCGATGTTTCGGGCATGAGCCCTTCTTCAGGAATCAGGCTCATGCCCGAAACATCGATTCTCCTGCTCCTTGGATGCTGCCTGACCTGCTGCGCTTTTCCAGCAACACATTTTCAGCTCTGATCTCCAGCATCTGCAGTCCTCACTTTCTCCCTGAAAAACAATGATGTTTGGTTTTTTTTATAAATATGCAAGAAATAAATTGAAGAAAATATAAAATTGACCTGTAGTATGTTTCTTAAAGACTAATCACGCAACAGCCTAACATTGCTGATAATGTGGCATTCTGTCCGCATGACTGTGTCCCAGACAACACCATCACCATAGAGTCATAGAGATGAACAGCATGGCAACAGACTCTTCGTCCGACTTGTCCATGCCAATCAGATATCCCAACCCAATCTAGTCCCACCTGCCAGCACCCAGCCCATGTTCCTCCAAAACCTTCCTATTCATATACCCATTAGATGCCTTTTCAATGTTGCAATTGTACTAGCCTCCTTCACGTCCCCTGGCAGCTCATTCTATACACATACCACCTTTGCGTGAAAAAGTTGCATCTTGTCCTTTAGTTCTGGACTCACCCACCCCAGGGAAGAGACTTTGCCTATTTATCCTATCCATGCCCCGCATGATTTTATAAACCTCTATAGATCACCCCTCAGCCTCAGACGCCCCAGGAAAAACACCATCAGCCATCTACTACATCTACTGGCTCTCCATTGTCCATCTTCACAGTTTCCTCCTCAAAAAATTCCAGAAGATTAATCAAGCACGACTTCCCCTTCAGAAATTCATGCTGACTCTGACCCATCCTGTTACTGCTATGGGTCGTAATTTCATCTTTTATAATTGACTCTAGCATTTTTCCCACCACTGATGTCAGGCTTAATAGTCTATAATTCTCTTTTTTCTCTCTCCCTCCCTTCTTGAAACATGGGACAACATTAGCCACCCTCCAATCCACAGGAACTGATCCTGAATTTATAGAACATTGGAAAATTTTAACCATTGTGTCTACGATTTTTAGAGACAACTCCTTAAGTACCCTTGGATGCAGACCATCATGTCCCGGGGACTTGCCAGCCTTCAAAACTAACAGTCTATCCAACACCATTTCCTGCCTAATTTCCTCCCTTCAGTTCATCCATTACCCTAGGTCTTTCAGCTACTATTACATCTGGGAGATTGCTTGTGTCTTCCACCATGTAGACAGCTCTCCTGCCATTTCCTTTTCCCCATTATAAATTCACCCGTTTGTGCCTTCAAAGTCCCAATTTTAATCTTAACCCTGTTTTTTACATACCTAAGAAAGTTTTTACTAGCTTCCTTTATATTTTTGACCGGTTTGCATTCGTACCTCATTTTTTTCTCCAAGTATTGCCTTTTTTAGTTATCCTCTTGCTCTTCAAAATTTTCCCAATCCTCCAGCTTCCCATTCATCTTTGATATGTTATACTTCTTCTCTTTTATCTTTATATAGTCCTTAACTTCCCTCATCAGCCATGACCACTCCTGCCTCCCCTTAGAATCTTTCTTCTTCTCTGGAATGAACTGATCCTGCCCCTTCTGCATTATATCCAGAAATAACATTTGGTCTGAGATCTTCTGGTGACCATCCTCCAAGACAGACTTCAAGATATGTAACAATGCAGAGTTGCTGAGCAGGGGCTAATAGCCAAGTTCAGCACCCATGAGGATGGCCTCATGCCATGCTACTGGTGACCTCACTACACTACACTATACACTCACACATGCACACTCACGCACGAGCACACATACACACATGCTCTTATTCACGATCATACTCACACACTTGTGCAGACCCTTTCTCATACACACATGTTCTCTCACACACATAACATGCACACATTCACATTCACATACCAACCTGTAAGAGGCATATACTCCATCACTTTCATGCTCACATTGTACTTAACACGCACACAAACTCACCCATCCTCTATCTAAACCTGTCACCTATTTTCTAAGGGTCTCTATTCCTTTGCTCCCTGCCCAAGCACGTATCTGTGTATAGACATCTTAAATGACGCTCTTGTGCCTGTCAGTGGCAATGCATTCCAGGCAGCCGCAACCCTCTCTGTAAAGAAGTTTCCACGCATTGCTCCCCTAATCTTTTCTCCTCTCACTTTGAACCCATGATCCCTAGTAATTACATTCCACGTTCGAGGAAAGATCTTCTTGCTATCCACCCTCATGAAATTGCAGACCTCATTGAGGTGAACCCTCAACCTCCATATTTCTAAAGAAAATAATTCTAATCTGCTCAACCTCTCTTCACAACTAGCCTCCTTCATGCCAGGCAAACATTCTGGTGAACCTCCTCTGCATCCTCTCCAAAGCATCCATATCCTTTTGGTCATGTGGCAAACACAACTGTACTCAGTATTCCAAGGCCAGTCGTTCCAATTTTTCAACATATGGTAATCCCGCCATTCCGGGAACTGACCTCATGAACCTACGCTGCGCTCTCTCAATAGCCAGAATGTTCTTCCTCAAATTTGGAGATGAAAACTGCACACAATACTCCAGGTGTGGTCTCACCAGGGCCCTGTACAGCTGCAGAAGGACCTTTTTGCTCCTGTACTCAATTCCTCTTGTTATGAAGAGGATGCCATTAGCTTTCTTCACTGTCTGCTGTACCTGCATGCTTGCTTTTATTGACTGATGTACAAGAACACTAGATATCGTTGTACTGCCCCTTTACCTATCTTGATTCTATTTAGATAGTAATCTGTCTTCCTGTTTTTGCCACCAAAGTAGATAACCACATTAAACTGCATCTGCCATGCATTCATCCACTCATCTAACCTGTCTAAGTCACCCTGTATTCTTATAACATCTTCATCACATTTCACCCTGCCACCCAGCAAATTTGTCATCAGTAAATTTGTTCCAAATGTGGCCAAACCAAATTATTACAACTGTAGGGTGACCTGCCAACTCTTGTAGTCAATACCCTGTCCAATAAAGAAAAGCATGCCTAACATTGCTGATAATGTGGCATTCTGTCCGCATGACTGTGTCCCAGACAACACCATCACCATAGAGTCATAGAGATGCTGCGCTTTTCTAGGAACACATTTTCAGCTCATCATTGTTTTTCAGTTGAAGGTAACTGAAGTGAATAATAATTTATTTCGAGAGTACGCACCTCATTATTACACAATTTAGTGACTGCAGTAAACATCTGATTCATATTCAGATGAGTGAATACACCACTTTGCAGTCAGAAAATCTTTTGAACGTGACTTATAAAAAATAATGAATTCAGATTCAATGCTCCCAGGCCTCATCACATCCTCAAAAACACTGGCCATCTCTTATATCTGTGCAGAGACAAAACATTGGTGTGGACAGTTATTCACACAGTCCCTCGCAACAGACCAGTTAGAAACATCCCTGAACAACAAGGAAAATGCATGGAGCAGAATGGCTAATGTGTTAGCACTGAGTTCAGTGCTGATCCAAAGGCAGTTTAGCATTTGTGAAAAATCGACCTGTCAACACGCATGTCTCACAAGTTAATCTTTGCTGATGTTTTTGGTGTATCACGTAAGCTCTGTAATTCTGTACCTTGGACTCGATCCTAAATGAAGGTGTTATAAGGGTGATGTACTGCTGCATTACATGGCAGCCATGAATATTTGAGAATGCAGGGATGTCAGTGGCAGTATTGAGAATAGTCCATACCACAGATGTTGGATGTATTAGAATGTATGAAATGGGAAAAAAATCTACTGGTCCTGATCAGATATATCCAAGAACATTGTAAGAGGCTACAGTAGAATTGAGAGGACTTAGGCTATATATATTTGCATCAGTTGCACTGTTCTCTGAATATGGAGTAGACAACACAGTGTAAAAAAAAATGTTTGGCACACTGGCCTTCAGGGCATTCAGTGTAGAAGTTGGGAATTATGTTGCAGGTGTAGATGACATTGATGAGGCCACATTTGGAGTATTGTTTTCAGTTTTCACCATCTTGCTATAAGAAGGATGTTATTAAACTGGAAAGATGGCAAAATAAATTTATAAAGGTGCTGCCAGTACTAAATGGATTGAGTTCTAGGAAGCGGTTCGGCAAGCTGGATATTTTTCTTCACGGCATAGGAGACTGAGGGGGTTCTTTTAGAAGTGTATAAGAATCATGAGAAGCATGGATAGGGCAAATGTACTCAGTCTTTTTCCCAGGGTTGGCAAATCGAGGACTAGAGAGTTTTAATTTAAGGTATGAGGGGAAAGAATAAAAAGGAAACTGAGGAGTAACTTTTTGTACACAGAGGATGGCATGAATGTGGAATGAACGAGCAATTGAAGTCGATGAGTTGAGTACATTAGCAACATTTAAAAGGCACTTGCACTAATACTGGATAGGAAAATTTAGAAGTATATGGGTCAGTTGCAGGAAAATGCTTTTAGCATGGATAGACATTTTGGTTGCCATGAACAGTTTGTGCCAAAGGGCCTGTCTCTGTGCTGTAGGACTCTATGAGTCAAAAAACAAGTATAATGAAAATAGTGCACAACATACAATAAGGGACATTAAAAGGATGAGTCTGGTTACTGCATCCAGTGTCAACTTAGAATGTAAAACATTACAGCATAGTACAGGCCCTTCAGCCTGTTGCACCAACCTGTGAAGCTAATCTGAAGCTCATCTAATCTACACTAATTCATATGTTTATCTAACGGCCATTCAAATGCCCCTAAAGTTGGCTAGCCCACCACTGTTGCAGGGAAAGTGTTCCATGCCCTTACTACTCTGAGTAATGGAACCAAAATTGTTGAAGATATAACACAAATTGGTGTCCAGCAGTCTGCACTTGATCTAATTGGACTATTGTACCAACAGATACGATCGGCCAACTGGTTACAGAGAAATCATCCAAGTAGTTTACTCAAGAGAATTTAGAAATTTATGATGTTTTCTACAAACTGCCTCTGTAGTTTCAGAAAACTGCATTGATTAGTGATTGCTTTAAAATTTGTAAAATACTTGTAGATCATTTCCCATGACTTTCCCACACTTGCTGAAGGGTTGGTATCATATCTTAATGCTTAAGTGTTAGTGTATGACACAGCTGGTATTTTGCAATTTTCTTCACTTTCTCCAGTACATGAAGCTTAATTGATGATTACCCTCCTGTTTTACCATGTGATGCTTTTGGAAGTTTCACCATCCATCATGTATTGCGTTGTCAATATTCACGATTCTCTTAATTTATTTTGAATGAAGATACAGGAATGTGAAGTTTTATGTCTCTGCCATACCATCCTTATGAATCCAAAATGGCAATACAATATGCTATCCTGAATGATAGTAGAATGTGATGGGAGACTGAGAAATTCACTATACACTGCTTCTTTATATATCCACTTAATTAAAGACATGCCTTATGTTCTCCAAGAGAAATGAACTGACCTTAAAAGTACTTTGCTAGCATTGTCATCCATTCAGAAAATCCTTAGACCAGATCTTCTAATTGCATATTATTAAATTGTATGGAACTCTACTTCACAAAGTTGATTTTTATTCATAGCACAAGAGTTCAAAAGGAAATTCTCTTTGTATAGGATGTCATTATTAATTATCCTGGCACATATGTTGCAAAATTTGCAAAAGAGTTTCACTTTTTTCAAACTGATTCTGATATCTTTGAGAAAACTTCAACCCATTGTAGGGCATTAATACAAAACAGTCTATTTTATAGGCCACAAATTATCATTGGAAAACGGAATGAATGAGCTCCTTCCTCATTCATTCATGGAAACTAATTAAATATTTCAAGTTAATCCTAAATAGCCAAAGATCACTGTCATGGACTTTATATTAAAAGGAGAAGGTAAATACTGTCCCATTTTGGCGGCATTCTTGCCTCAGGCAACTGTTTGTGTGGAGTTTGCACATTCTCCCTGTGTCTGTGTGGGTTTCCTCTGGGTGCTCTGGTTTTGTCCCACGGTCCAAAAATGTGCAGGTTAGGTGAATTGGCCATGCTAAATTGCCCGTCTTGTTAGGTGTAGGGGAATGGGTCTGGGTGGGTTGGTGTGGACTTGTTGGGCAGAAGAGCCTGTTTCCACACTATAAGTAATCTAATCTAATCATTTACTAAAGCTTTGAGGTCATTTCTTAATAGGTCAAGTTTAGCAATAACGCTAATATATAAAGCCACTTATCTATAGAGCTCTAGATGCATTATTTTCAGCAAGAGATAATATTGTTGACACACAAGACTATTGTTACATTAGAATTACTCAAAACACAAGCATGTATCAGTCAAGAATGAGTGGAGAGTGTCGAGTCTGGGTATCACAGTGATTTAACTGATTTAATCTCTTCACTTTAGCAGTTCATTTTTTCTTGATAGTGCTCCAATAAAGTGCATTTGTTTATTAAAGGTACTATTTAATTAAACATGTTATATTGGAGTTGTTCAGAGCAGAAATATTTCTCTGGTTGTCAATTTAGTTCTGTGTCAAACATTGTAATCTTTTTCAAATAAATTTACAATTTCATTAAATAAAGCAAATGTAGAAAATCTTAACAAGAAAAATGGAAAGGGTGCAGATGAGATTTACCAGGATGTTGCCTGGTACCGAGGGAAGATCGTTTAAGCAAAGGCTGAGGGAATTGGGACTGTTTTTGTTGAAAGGAGAAGGTTGAAAGGTGATTTCATAGAGACAAAAAAGATGTTCTGAGGGTTAGATAGTGAGAGCTTTCTTTCCTCAGATAGTGATGGCTAGCACAAGAGGACATAAGTTTAAATTGAGGTTTGGTAGATATATGACAGATGTCAGAGGTAGTTTCTTTACTCAGGGAGTGGTAAGTGGAAAGTCAATACGCCAACTTTAAGGGCATTTAAATGGTCATTGGATAAACATATGGATGATAATGGGATAGTGTAGGTTAGAATAGTTTCAGATTAGTTTCACAGATCAGGACAACATCTAGGATTGAAGGGCCTGTACTAAGCTGTAATGTCCAATGTTCTCTGTTCTATGTTCTCTATAGAGTAACTCTCACTCTGCAGTGTCCCCATCAAACATTCTCAGGATAGGTGCAACAGAGGGTTGAATACAGATTGAACCGCCCTCTTCACTGTCACCGACACATAGTCTCAGAATAGGTACAGAATGGGGTTGGATACAAATTAAGGCTCCACCTACGCTGTTCTCAATCAAATACTCTTTGGTCAGGAATAACACATGGTTAGGCACAGAGTAAATTTTCTCCATTTTTAAAGTAGATTTAAAAGGAAAATAATCCTCAGTCTTCACTGTGTCCTTGAAATGTTTGGAACAGATTTGATACAACGTGAAGCTCTCTCTGCACTTATCTCTTTTAAACTCTCAGGCCATGCTCAAAATCGAGTTACATCACACACTGTCTCCATCAAACATTCCCAGGACAGATAAAACACAGGGAAGCTGGAGACTAAATCTCCTTCTACACTTTAAAATAATATTAAAGCTCCTTCAACATTGTCCCCATTAAATATTCACATGATTGGGACAGCAAGATGCTAAATACAATGCCATACGTACACTACTATATTAAACTGAATTTAATATTAAAAGAAAGCTCCCTACATACTGTCTCCATCCAAAAAAAAACTCAGGGACATGATAGGGTTTAGATACAGAGCAAAGCTTCCACTATTCATTTAAACAGAAAGGTATCTTGCTCTACAATGTTTTTAAAGTATTAGACAGTCATTAGACAGTCACATGTTTGGTGCACCACTTTGCTTGGTACAGAGAAAATGTCAATTTACCCATCAAACACACCCAGGACAGATACAGCACATCGTTAGATATCAAGTAAAGGTCACTCTATTTAAAAAAGAAAGAACAGCAGATGCTGAAAGTTGGGAACAAAAATTGGTATTGCTGAGAAGTGTCAGCAGGCTGGCAGCGTCTGTGGAGCAGACACAGCGTTAAGGTTTTGGGTCCAGTGACCCTTTTTAAGAACCCCTTCATTAACTCCATTTCCTTGCCCCAGATGCTGAAAGATCACGCTAGACTGTTTCCATCAATCACTCCAGGACAGGTATTTCACAAGGTTAGATATAAAGACCCTCCTATGTTGACCCTTGTCAATTATACAGACCATGTTCTGCATGGGATTCAATGACACTGTTACACTGTTCCCATCAAACTCTCCCAAGACAGGTACAGCATTGGATTAGTCATGAAGTAAACATTTTCTGACATAAGCTCTTATCAAAGACAAACATCATATTCAGATCACACACTGTCCTCATCAAACAATCTCTGGATAGCTCCAGTACAGTGTGAGATACAAAGTATGCTCTGTCTGCATCAATCACTGAAGGATGGGGCAGCATGGCATTAGATACAATATAAAGCTCATTCATCAGTATTCCTATCAGATGTTTCAGGACAGGTACAACATGGCGTTAGGTACAGAGTAGAGCAAATCCACCACTAGTCCTTTTCAAATACCCAGGCCATGTTCAACCTCTAGTCTTTTAAACTGAAAGTAAAGCAACCTCCATGCATGCAACCAGAAAGCAAAACTGTTCAAACACTTTTTAACTGACAGGAATGTCAGCACTGTCTCCTATCATAGACTTCCAGGAAAGATGCAGTACAGCATTAGATACAAAGCTCTCTCTATGCTGTCCCTATCAAATATTCTCAGGACCGGTACAGTACAGGTTTGGATATAGATCAAATCTCCAATTACACTGATGCCCATCAAACAAATCTAGATCAGGTACAGCATGATGCTTGATACAGAGTGAAGCCCTTTTCAAATCTCTAACTCATGTTTAACATGGGGTCATATATTCACTAATTCGTTCTCCATCACACCCCACCCCCACCCCCGCAACCACAACTCTCTCCACGTCAACCTCTGAATGAGAGGTATGGCACAGTGTTAAATACAGATTAGTGTTTCCCTCTACACTGTTCAAATCAAACAATCTCAGGACAGGTTCAACATCTCTCCTGTACCCATTAAACATTCCCAGGGAAGCATAGCATTGGAAACACAGTAAAGCTGTATCCACACTGCACCAAGGACATCTTTAGCAAGTTAGACACAGAATAAAGCTCCCCTACACGATATCTTTTCAAATTGTCAGGCTGTGTTCAGCACTCACTTAGGTACTGATTAAATCAGCACCCAAAATGTTTCCAAAAAACTCACCTGGGACAAGTACAGCATTGGGTGACATACACAGTAACACTCTTCTTACACAACACCTTTACAAATTCTCAGGCCATGTTCAGCACGGAGTTATGCATTCATTTAATTATCTCTCCCACTCCACTGTCCCCACTAAACAGTCCCAGACCTAACACTGAGTTAGATGCAGATTAAGTTTCTCTCAGAAGAGATGCGGCTTTACTTTGTATTTAACTCCATGATGTACCTGGCCCAGGATTGTTTGATGGGGACAGCATGGATTTAGATATTCATAAAATTCTGCCACTTCTCATGCTACACCATCCCAGTGTTCCCACCAAGCACTCCCAGAACAATGATAGCACAGATTAAATCTCTCTCCATATGGTCCACTATTAATCTATCTCAGGTACAAACCGGATTAGGTGCAGAGTAGAGCTATCACTACACTAGTTCTTTTCATGTTCCTCAGCCATGTTGTGTATTGACTAAATCAACCCAACAAACTATGTCAGGACACGCTTAGCATAGGTTAGATGAAAATCAAAATTTGACCTAAACTGTCCCCATTAAACATTCCCAGGCATTATGGGGTGAGACACAAATTAAATCCCCATTTCTTCCATCCCCATCAAACACAGCAGGGACAGGCACAGCAATATTTTAGATAGAGTTTAAATCTCCCTCGAAACTGTACTCATCAAATAATCTCAGGGCAGGTACACAACAGGTCAGATACAAATTAAAGCATTATGAAGGACAGGTACAGCACAGGGCAAGAAAGAGAAGAGGTCCGTCTATGTTGTTATGCATCAAACAAACCAATGACATCAACAGGAGAATGTGAGGACTGCAGATGCTGGAGATCAGAGCTGAAAATGTGTTGCTGGAAAAGCACAGCAGGTCAGGCAGCATCCAAGGAGCAGGAGAATTGACCTTCGAAGAGAAAGTGAGGACTGCAGATGCTGGAGACTTCGAGGAGAAAGTGAGGACTGCAGATGCTGTCGATTCACCTGCTCCTTGTATGCTGCCTGACCTGCTGCGCTTTTCCAGCAACACATTTTCAGCTCTGATCTCCAACATCTGCAGTCCTCACTCTCTCCTCGAAGATTTTAACCTACTGTGAATCCTCTTGCAAGGATGCCTTCCTTGAAGAAGCTCTCTTCCTCCCTCTACAAGGATTTCATTTCTGAAGAAGGGCTCATGCCCGAAACGTCGATTCTCCTGTTCCTTGGATGCTGCCTGACCTGCTGTGCTTTTCCAGCAACACATTTTCAGCAATGACATATACATCAAAGGATCAGAAACAGAATAAAGCTCATTGTGCACTTTCCCTATCAAACATACCAGTGCAGGTGTAGCATGTGATTAAGTACAGTATTAACCTTCAGCTACACTGGTCCTTGTCAAATACACAGGCCGCGTTGAGCATTGGGTTAGATGTTGATTAAATCACATCCCACGCTGTTTTCATCAAACTCTTCTAACATATATTCATTACGAGTTACTTACAAAGTAAAACTATATTTTCACTGTCCTCCATTAAACACTCCAGGGAGAGATACAACAGTTTGTAACTTCGATACTGTGTAACCCTCAGTCTAAACTGTCTCCATCAAAGACCCCCAGTACAGTACAACAATAGAAACAGAATAAAATTCACACTGTGACTATCCCCACCACTTCAGGGCATATATTGCAAAGAGTTAGATACAGAGCAAAGCTTCCCCTGCACAAGTTTTGATCAAATATCAGACCATGCAAAACATACAATTACATATTTATTCAATTTATTCATCAAACTGAAAGCAACCTGAAAAAAAAAGACTCTATTTTTGATCTGAAAGTAAAGCTCCATTGATATTGTCCCATCGAGCAATCTCAGAACAGGTACAGCATGGGGTTAAAGACAAATTTAAGTTCCCTTCATCAAACACTCCCAGGTCAGTGACAGCAAAACTTTGCATGTAAAATAAATATCATTCTGCAATGTTCCCATCAAACATGAAGGATAGGGACAGCACAAGTTAAGACATAACCTAAAGTTCCATCTCGATTGTTCCCATGGAACAATCTCAGGGCAGGGACCAAACTGTATAATGCTTCCGCTATGTAGTCAAAGTGCAAAGAACAAAGACAGCACAACACTAGAACAGACCTTATTGAATCTGGTGTTGGGGAATGAGCCAGGCCAAGTGCTAGAAATTGCAGTGGGGGATTTCTTTGGGAATAATGACCACAATTCCATAAGTTTTAGAATACTTGTGGACAATACTTATGGGCGGCACAGTGGCTCAGTGGTTAGCACTGCTGCCTCACAGTGCCAGAGACCCAAGCTCAATTCCACCATGGGCAACTGTTTTTGTGGAGTTTAGACATTGTCTTTGTGTCTGCGTGGGTTTTCTCCGGGTGCTTCGGTTTCCTCCCATAGTCCAGAGATGTGCAGGTTAGATGAATTGTTCATGCTAAATTGCCATAGTGTCAGAATGGGTCTGGGTGGGTTACTCTTCAGAGGCTCGGTGTGGACTTGTTGAGCCAAAGGGCCTGTTTCTACACTGTAGGGAACCTAATCTAATCTAATCTAAAGATGAGAGTGGTCCTAAGGGAAGAGTACTAAACTGGGTCAAGGCCAATTATATCAAAAATCAGCGGTAGCTGGGAAATGGAGACTGGGGGCAACTATTTGAAGGGAAGTCTACATTTGATATGTGAAAGATAGGCTGAAGATAGTGCAGAATAGGTATGTTCCTTTGAAAACAAGGGATAGGCAAGGCAAGATTCGTGAACCGTAGATGACAGGAGAAATTGTGCGACTGGCCAAGAGGAAAAGGGAAGCATACATAAGGTCCAGGCAGCTAAAAACGCGATGGGCCTTGAAGGAATATCAGGACAGTAGGTGCGATTTTAAACGAAGAATCAAGAGGGCTAAGACAGGTCATGAAATAACTTTGGCGATCAGAAGTAAGGAGAATCCAAAGGCCTTTTATTCATGTATAAAAAGGGTAACAAGACAAAAGAGTTGGTCCGCTAAAGGGTAAGGAAGGAAGCTTGCGTGTCAAATCTGAGAAAGTGGGTGAGGTTCTCAATAATTACATCAGTGTTCACTGAGGACAGGAACATGACGAATGCTGAGGTTATAGATAGAAGCTTGGTTACTCTGGATCACATTGACATAAGGAGCAGGCTGAAGGATATTAAGGTGGACAAATCCCCAGAACCAGATGGGATCTATCCCAGTTTGCTGAGGGAGGCGAGAGAGGAAATAGCTTGGGCTCTGGCAGATATCGTTGTAGCATCATTTCTACAGGTGAGGTGCTGGAGGAATAGAGGGTTCCTAATGTTGTCCCCCTGTACAAGAAGGTTAGTAGGCATATTCCAGGTAATAGCAGACCAGTGAGCCTGACGTCAGTGGTGGGAAAGTTGCTGGATAAGGTACTGAGGGATAGAATCTATTTATATTTGGAAGAGAATGGGCTTATCAGTGACAGGCAACATGGTTTTGTGCGGGGGAGATCATGCCTTACCAACTTAATAGAGTTCTTTGAGGAAGTGACCAAGTTGATGGATGAAGGAAAGGTTGTAGTGCAGATGTCATACACATGGACTTTACTAAGGCATTTAAGAAGGTTCCCCATGATAAACTAATGGAGAAGATGAAGTCACATGGTGTGCAGGGTGTTCTAAAGAACTGGTTGAGCAGCAGGAGACAGACAGTAGTAGTTGAAGGGAGTTTCTTGAACTGGAGAAAGGTGGCCAGTGGTGTTCCACAGTGCTGGGGCCACTGTTGTTTGTGATCTGGAAGAGGCCTGATCATTAAATTTGTAGTTGACACAAAGGTTGGTGGAGTAGCAGAAAGCATTGGGAACTGTCAAAGAATACAGGAGAATATAGATAGACTGATGCATTCAGATAGGTGATGCATTCAGGTAGGTCTAATTCTAGAGTGAACTGTACTGTAAATGGAAGAGCCTTGGGAAAAGTTGATGAGCAGAGAGATCTGGGAGTTCAGATCCATTGTACCCTGAAGGTGGCTTCACCAGTGGATAGAGTGGTCAAGAAGGCCACTCATTGGACGGGGTACTAAGTATAAGACCGGCAAGTCCTGCTAAAATTGTACAAGACATTTGTTCAGCCGCTCGGATTTACTGTTCGGATGAGGACGCTTTGGAGAGGGTACAGAGAAGGTTTACGAAGATGTTGCCTGGTTTGGATGGTGCTAGCTATGAAAAGAGGTTGAGTAGGTTAGGATTGTTTTAATTCGAAAAAAGGAGATTGAGGGGGACCTGATTGAGGTCCACAAAAGCATGAAGGGTATAGACAGGTTGGATAGAAATAAACTTTTTTCCCAGGGTGAAGGATTCAATAACGAGAGGTCATGCACTCAAGGTGAGAAGAGAAAAGATTAAGGGGGAATACAAGCAGAAAGTACTTTGCATGGAGTGTGTTGTCGGCAGAGGTAGTAGAGTTAGGCATGATAAATTCATTAACGGTGCATCTGGAAAGATGCATGATTAGGTGGGGAGCAGAGGGATACAGATCCTTAGGAATTGGGTGATAGGTTTAGACAGTGGATTTGGATTGGCACAGGTTTGGAGAGCCAAAGGGCCTGTTCCTGGGCTGTAAATTTTCTTTGTTCTTTGTTCTTTCAGCCACCAAGACTGTGTTAACTCATGATGCCTTTCTGAGCTACAAACCTTTTGCCCATACACAGTCCATATATTTTTATTCCCTGCCTGTTCATGAATCCATCAAGATGGTTCTTAACTGTTGCAATTGTATCTACCTCTTTCACCTCAAATGCCAGCGCTTTCCAGGCACTTCTCAATGCTGTGTTAAAAAAAATTGCCTCCTTTAAATTTCCCCTTTTTTACCTTAAACCCTATTATACAGTAATTGACATTTTTTTTATCTTAGGGAAAGGACACTGCCTGTCCATTTTATCCATGTTTCTCATTATTTTATAAAACTCTATTACATTCCCATACAGCCTTCAACAGTCAATTGAGAAATAATTTTGCTCAGTCTCTCCAAATCAGGCATCACTGTGGTAAACTATTTCTGTCTCCCCTCAAAACCTCCACATCCTTCTAGTAATATAGTGATCACTAATGTGGCTGAACTGAATTCCACATGACTTACCAACTTTATACTCTGTGCCCTGATCGATTAAAGAGAACATGCCATCGGCCCCTTGCAAACTTTTCACTTGTGTTGCCACTTTCAGGGAACTGTGGACCAGTAAGCCTACTGGATCACTCTGTATGTTGATGCTGACAATGGATCTTCCATTTACTGGTGTCTTGCCTCTTGCGTTAGACCTTCCAAGTTAGATCACTTCATAGTCATCCATATCAATTTCTATCTGACATTCCTCCGCTGCCATTTCCAGCTTTTCTACACCCTGCTGTATCCTCTGGCAATATTAATCATTATCTCCTATCCACAGTTCCCCCAAATTGCCCAAAAATATACTAATCAGACCATGTACATTTTCCTCCAAATCCTTTATATATTTTACAACAGCAGCCCAACATTGATCTATGTTGCATGCACTGGTCAGAGATCTACTGTCAGGTAAACACCTTTCCATCACTACTCTGTTTTCTCTGACCAAGCCAATTCTGTACTCATCTTATCAACTCACCATAGATCCCATGTGACTTCACCTTCTCTATAAGCCTGCCATGATGTTTTATTGGTTTATATATAAAAATGAGTTACAAATACTTACAAATAAAACGTCCAACCTCATCAATCACTTCTTTCACTTCCTGAAAAAACCCTCTGTCAAGTTTGTGAAACATGAGCTTTCCTGCACAGAGGCATCCTGTCACTAAGAAATACATCAAATACAGATAGACCAGGATAGCACGGGGCGAGAAAGAGAATATAGCTGCATTGACAGTGCCTGCTGCCACACACTCCCAGGAGAGGTGCAGAATAGTATAAAATACAGAATAAAACTCACTTAACACTTGCCCTACTCAAGCACTCCAGGACCGGGACAGTATAGGGTTAGACATAGAGTTAATTTCATTCTGCATTCTTCCCAACAAGAATGCCAGGATAGGGGCAGCACAGGATTAGATACAGAATAAAACTCACTCTGCATTGTCACCATCAAACACTCCTAGGACAAGCACAATAAAGTGATCATTATTAATTTATGCTCCCTCTTATACGGTCCCCACCAAACACTCCGAGGATGAGTACAAGTACAGCACAGATTTAGATAGAGATGAAATCTCCCTCTTCAACGTCCCAATCAGACAGTCTCAGGGTAGGGACAGTACCAACTTTGAAACAAATTACAGCTCCAAACAGCGTCCTTATCAAGTATGCTCAGGACACGCAGATGACAAGCAACATGAGTTCGACTGGGACAACACTACTATTATAGGACAAGCAAAACAGAGAACAGCCAGGGAATTCCTAGAGGTATGGCACTCATCCACAGATTCAATCAATAAGCACATTGACCTGGACCCAATATACCGACCACTGCAATGGACAGCTGGAACTGACAACCGGAAGCGGCAGATTCAAACCACTACAAATGCTGGAGGAAAGATCACAGAAGCGCTTCACAGGAGGGTCCCAAGCACTGAGGATGTCACCTAGACAGGAGACGAAATGTCTGCAACACAAATTCCCAGCTCAGCGAACAGAACCACAACAACGAGCACCCGAGCTACAAATCTTCTCACAAACTTTGAATGCTCAGGACATGTAAAGCAGAGTGTTCAATACAAAATAAATCTCACTCTGCACTCCCCATCAAAAACTCCCAGGACATGGACAGGACAGGGGAGAATAAAGGTCACTCTGTACTGTCTCCATCAAACATTCACAGGATGAGGACAGCACAGTATTCGGTTCAGAATAAAACTCACATTGCATTTTCTCTGATCAAACAATCCCAGGAAAGGAACAGCAGAGTTAGATACAGAGTAAAGCTCATTCTGCACTGTCATAATTTCCAGGACAGGGACAGCTCAGGTTTTTTATACACATCAAATCGGGATGGGACCATTCACCACAGCAGGTTCGCTGCCGCTGATTAGCCACTGCCCTTTCACTGCCAAGAAAGCTTAGCCACCACCCATTGGCCACGGAAGACGATTCGCCACCGCAAGTATTTGTGACTCATTTTTATATATAAACCAATAAAATTATGTTTATTTTACCTCTTTTTTTTTATCAATATGTAGTATGTAGTTGCATAAATAAAAGGGACTGGGAAGAATGAAAGAACAGGTGTGAGGGAAAACAATCACTACATGTATATCTTTCCGGTGGCAAATCGTCTCTAGAGGTAAAACGACCCCAGTGGAGAAATACTGGTGGCGAACCGGCAGTGGCTAATCGGCGGGGACGAATGTGCCGTGGCGAATCGTCACCAACCCCATCAAATAGAGTCATCAAGATAAAGTGTATTAAAGCATGGATACAGGCCCCACTGGCATTTTTGATAATCATCCAAAGCTAACCCCTAATTTTGTAACACTGCTTTGACGATGTTGCTCCTTTGACAAGGTTATAATTTCCTTGGCTTTTTTCAGACAGGTTGTAAGTGCAGTGTTTCCAAAAAGTCTGTTTTGGGTGGGTTTAGGGCCAGTTTTATTGCAGCTAACAGATACTGCCCCACGCAAAAGCTTTTCAAGTTTAAAAGAAACACTTGTATAATGAAAGGGGAGTTGCCACTTCTCCCAGCTCAGCCTCGCTCCAGTTTGGTTTGAGGTTTTTGCAGTCTAGCTGTTCACTGAAAACAGTCAGTTCCTTGCGAAGCTACTGTTCTAAGAAACAGCAAGTTTGAAGAAGGTGTTCTATGCAGCCATCTCTCTCCTGTAAGACCCTGTGTTTGATTTTCAACTTTGTGCCAAGGGATGTTTATGATGACTGTTGCAAGTTTTTGGAAGAGCATCATTACGTTGGGATAATCTTTTGGGTTTTCAGTGTTTGTAGGTTTTTTGGTATTCTGTTCTCTTTTGTTTGTATTTTGTTTGGTAATCTTATGAATGAATTCTGTTTTGTTTCAAACTGAGTGGTTTTTGCAGTTGCATCTCTCCTGATAAACCACTGTACAGCTGCTTAAAAAATTGGCAAAGTTAGGGTCCAGGCTAATTTCTTAAGATATTTTAGAGGGTCTGGCCTTTTCCACAACACGCAAAGTTACTAATCATGCCTTGGACATTCACATCCAGATCATTTATGTAAATAACAAATAAAAAGTTCCTAGCACTGCTCCCTGTGGTACACTACTCATCACATGCCTCCAGTCCGAGAATCTCTCTATTTCCTACCATTAAGCCAATGTTGAATTCAATTAGTTGGCTCTCCCTGGAAACAATTCGACCTTACCTTCCTAACTAGCCTCCCACGCGGGCACTTGTCAAAGGCCTTGCTCAAGTCCATATAGACAACGTTCACTGACCTACCCTCTTGGTTATCTCTTTAAAAAATCTCTAAAAGATTTGACAGACATAGGCAATGAGCCAGGCCAGGTGTCTGACCTCTCTGTGGGAGAGCATTTCAGTTACAGTGGCCACAAACTTCTGACCTTTACCATAGCCATGGAGAAGGATAGGAGCAGGATATTTAAATGAGGGAGGGGAAGTATAATGTTATTAAACAGGAGCTGTGGCGAATAAATTGGGAACAATTGTCCACTGGGAAATGCACAACAGAAATGTGGAGACTGTTCAAAGACTACTTGTTGCAAGTGTTGGATAACCTTGTTCCACTGAAACAGGCAAGGAATGGCAAGGTGAGGAAGCCTTGGATGACAAGTGAAGAGGAGCTTCATATCAAGAGGAAGGAAGAAGCTTACCTAAAGTTGAGGCAGTATGGATCTGGCACAGCTTTAGAAGAGTAAAGTGCAGCTAGGAAAGAACTAAAAAATGGACTCAGGAGAGCTAGGAGAGACCACAAAAAAAGCCTTAGCGAGAAGGTTGAGGGAAAAGCCAAAAGTGTTCTACACTTACGTGAGGAGTAAAAGAATAGAACATAGAACATAGAACACTACAGCACAGAACAGGCCCTTCGGCCCACGATGTTGTGCCGAATATTTGTCCTAGCTTAAGCACCCATCCATGTACCTATCCAATTGCCGCTTAAAGGTTGCCAATGATTCTGACTCTGCCACTCCCACAGGCAGCGCATTCCATGCCCCCACCACTCTCTGGGTAAAGAACCTACCCCTGACATCCCCCCTATACCTTCCACCCTTCACCTTAAATTTATGTCCCCTTGTAACACTCTGTTGTACCCGGGGAAAAAGTTTTTGACTGTCTACTCTATCTATTCCTCTGATCATCTTATAAACCTCTATCAAGTCACCCCTCATCCTTCGCCGTTCCAATGAGAAAAGGCCCAGCATTCTCAACCTATCCTCATACGACCTATTCTCCAATCCAGGCAACATCCTGGTAAATCTTCTCTGCATCCTCTCCAAAGCTTCCACATCTTTCCTAAAGTGAGGCGACCAGAACTGCACACAATACTCCAAATGTGGCCTAACCAAGGTCCTGTACAGCTGCAACATCACCTCATGACTCTTGAATTCAATCTCTCTGCTAATGAACGCTAATACACCATAGGCCTTCTTACAAGCTCTATCTAAGAATGATCAGAGAGAGTGTAGGGCTTATCAGGAATAGTGGATGGAACTTGTGCCTGGTGTCCGAGAGGTAGTGGAGACCCTAAATTAGTTTTTTTTTGCTTCAGTATTCACTTAGAGAGGGATCTTTTTGATAGTGAGAACACTGTGGGCCAGGTTAATAGACTTGAACAGATCGATATTAAGAAAGTGGATGTGCTGGAAATTCTGGGATGCATCAAGATAGATAAATCCCCAGAGGTGAGACAGATATATCCAAGGTTACTATATGAATGAAAGAATGAGATTGCTTTGCATCTGGTGATGATCTGCGCAACCTCACTATCCACAAGAGTAGGACCAGATGAAAGTGAAATTCAAGAAAGTGAATAGGGAAATCCCTAAGAATTACAAACAAGTCAGTCTTATGGCTGTGGTAATCAGGGTACTGGAAATGATTCTAAGAGACAGGATTTATGACTGGAAAAGCATAGTTTGATCAAATATATTCATCATGGCCTTATCGAGTTCTTTTAGGATGTGACAAGACAAGTTAACAAAAGTCAAGCAGAAGATGTGGTTAGTATGGATTTCAGTAAGTCATTTGATAAGGTAAGCTCTTTCACAAAGTTAAGAGGTATGTGATACAGGGAAACGTGACTGTCTGGATACAGAATTAACTGGCCAAAAGAAGACAGCGAGTGGGAAATGGGAAGTATTCTGCCTGGAGATCGGAGACCAGTTGTGCCCTGTAGGGATCTGATTTTATAGAATCCCCAAAGTGTGGAAACAGACCCTTCAGCCAAACAAATCCACACCAACCCTCCAAAGAGTAACCAACCCAGATCCATTCCCTTACCCTATTATCCTACGTTTACCCCTGACTGACGCATCTAACCTGCACATCCCTGAACACTATGGGCGATTTAGCATGACCAATTCACCTAAGCTGCACATCTTTGGATTATGGGAGGAAACCGGAGCACCCCGAGGAAACACACAGACATGGGGAGAATGTGTAAATTCCACACTGTCAGTCGCCTAAGGCTAGAATCAAACCCAGGTCCCTGGCACTGTGAGGCAGCAGTGCTAATCACTTGGGCATCTGCTCTTTGTAGCTTTTATAAATGACTTGGCTGAGGAAGTGGAAGAGTGGGCCAGTAAGTTTGCTGATGGTACAAAGGTCAGTGGTGTTATCGATAGTGTCAAGGGCTGTTGCAGCCTACATTAAGACATTAACAGAATGCAGAGCTTGGCCGAAAAGTCATAAATGGTTAACCACTTGGTTAAATGTGAAGTGCTTCAGTTTGGAAGGTCGAATTTGAATGCTGAATACAAGTTAAAGAGATGATTTCTTGGCAGTGTGGACGGACAGTGTGGATACAGAATTAACTGGCCAAAAGAAGACAGCGAGTGGGAAATGGGAAGTATTCTGCCTGGAGAATACTTCCAGGCATGGGGGTCTGTGTATATAGATCCCGCAAAGTTGCTACCCAGGTTGATTGGCTTTTTAAGAAGGTATACAGTGTTTTAGCTTTCGTTAACAGGGGGATTGAGATTAAGAACCACGAGGTTTTGCTGCAGCTCCATTCAACCCTAATTAGACTAACTTGGAATATTGTGTCCAGTTCTGTTTGCTCCATTATAGGAAGGATACAGATGCTTTAGAGATGGTGCAGAGGAGATTTACCAGGATGCTGCCTGAATTGCAGAGCATGCCTTATGAAGAGATGTTGAGTGAGCCAGGGCTTTTCATGCTGGCGAGAAGAAGAAAGAGAGTTGACTTCATAGAGGTGTACAAGTTAATGACAGGCATTGATAGAGTAGATAGCCAGAGACGTTTCCCCAGGGGAGAAGTAGATGTCATGAGGGGGTCATAATTTTAAGGTGATTGGAGGAACGTATAAGGGATATGTCAGACATAGGTTCTTTACTCAGAGAATGGTGGGTGTGTGGAATGCACTGCCAACCGTGATAGTACAGTTAGAGACATGAGAGACATTTAGCGATTGCTGAACAAGCCAATAGATGAGAGTAAATTGAGGGGTATGTAGGTTAGGTTAATCTGAGATTAAGATGTGTTCAGCACAACATCATGAGTCGAAGGGTCCGTGCTGTTCTATGTTCTTTGACTTTCTGGGCACAAATACATACTGACTATTCTTAATCAGAACTTTTTTAGATTAGATTAGATTACTTACAGTGTGGAAACAGGGCCTTCAGCCCAACAAGTCCACACTCTGAAGAGTAACCCACCCAGACCCATTCCCCTACATTTACCCCTTCACCTAACACTTTGGCCAATTTAGCATGGCCAATTCACCTAACCTGCACATCTTTGGACTGTGGGAGGAAATCGGAGCACTGGAGGAAACCCATGCAGACACGGGGAGAATGTGCAAACTCCACACAGTCAGTCGCCTGAGGCGGGAATTGAACTGGCGCTGTGAGGCAGCAGTGCTAACCATTGTGCCACCATGCCTCCCACTGTCCTTGACTGTCCAAACATTGCTTGATCCTGTCCCTCAGTACCCTCTCCAACAACTTGCCTACCACTGATGTCAAACTCACTGGCCTATCATTCCCTAGTTTGCCTTTGCTATCTTTCTTAAACAATGTCACAGCATTAGCTATCCTCCAGTCTTTCAGAACTTCATTCGTGTCTGAAAATGAAGCAAAAATCTCTGCACAGGCCTCTGCAATTTATTTCTTAACCTTCCACAAAGTCTGAGGATGGATTTGATTGGGCACATGGGATTTATCCACCTTAATGCACTGGAAGACTGCAAACACCTCTCTGGTAACATGCGGTCTAAAACTTGTTTCCCTTATTTCCTTACCATCCATGATTCAGTCTTCAGTCCTTACTAAGTCCCCATCTACCTTGGCTCCAAACATAGATGGCCATGCTGATCTTTAACTGGACTCTCCCGAGCAGCTCTTATCCTTGTAATATAGCTATATAGAATCTCTTGGGGTGAACTTTAACCGTACCTGCCAGATCAATCTCAGATTCACTTTTTGCTGTCTGTTTTCCCTATTGTGTGTGCTCCTACACGGTGGCTCAGAGGTTAGCAATGCTGCTTCACAGCACCAGGGTCCCAGATTCAATTCCAACCTCGGGCGACTGTCTGTGTGGAGTTTGTCTATTCTCCCCGTGTCTGCGTGGGTGCTCCGGTTTCCTCCCACAGTCCAAAGATGTGCAGGTCAGGTAAATTCTCCATGCTAAATTGCCCATAGTGTTAGGTGCATTATTCAGAGGGAAGTGGGTCTGGGTGGGTTACTCTTCGGATGGTTGGTTGGGCCGATGGGCCTGTTTCCATACTGTAGGGAATCTAATTTAATAATTGGATTAGGGAATCTAATCCAATCTATACATTTTATAGTCATCTTGGGATTCATTTGAGACTGATAGATTAAACCCAATATATGTCTTCATCTTTTTTCCTGACCAGAGCCTCACCGTCCCTCGTCAGCCTATGCCTGGACTCTTGATGTCATACTCCTAAAAAAGTCTCCCATTTGCCAGTCATTCCTTTCCCTACAAACAAACTCATCCAATCGACCACTACTAGATCCTGCCTAATCTGCTCAAAATTGGTCCTGCTCCAGCTGACCGTGTTAACCTGTCATAGAGTCATAAAGATGTGCAGCATGAAAACAGACCCTTCGGTCCATGCCGACCAGATATCCCAACCCAATCTAGTCCCACCTGCCAGAACCCAGCCCATATCCCTCCAAACCCTTCCTATTCATATACCCATCCAAATGCCTTTTAAATGTTGCAATTGTACCAGCCTCCACCACTTCCTCTGGCAGCTCATTCCATATAAGTATCACCCTCTGAGTGAAAAAGTTGCCTCTTAGGTCTCTTCTATATCTTTCCCCTCTCACCCTAAACCTATGCCCTCTAGTTCTGGACTCCCCGATCCTAGGGAAAAGACTTTGCCTATTTATCCATGCCCCTCATAATTTTGTAAACCTCTATAAGGTCACCCCTCAGCCTCCGACACTCCAGGGAAAACAGCCCTGTTCAGCCTCTCCCTATAACTCAAATCCTCCAACCTTGGCAACATTCTTGTAAACTTGTCCTTTTTTTTCTCCATAACTGTATTAAAACCGAGAGTTATGGTCACTGAACCCAAAGTGCTCTTTGAATGATCTTTCAATCATTTGTCCAACATCTTTTCCTGAGAGGAGGTCCTGTGTTGCACCTCCCCGAGTAGGGCTCTCCACATATTGATTTCTGAAACTTTCTTGGACATATTTGACCAATTCAAAAATAGCCTTTTGCATCTGGGTGGCCCAAGCAATACACAGGTTCTCTCTGACCTGCTGGACAATCGTGCTGTCTCTGGCAATGTCTCCCAGAATTCCACAGTGATGACTCTCAGCTGTCCTCTGATTCGCTGTCTCACAGAGGGTGCCCTGTGGAGGTTTCCCATACAGTCACGATGGTTGTGGTGATGTCTCCCAGAATTCTGCTGTGACAATGTGCAGCTGCGCTCTGAAATGTTGCATCCTTCCAGTTTAGCATCTTCCGCATTCATTATCCAATCTCATTGCTCTCAAAAGCTGCTCCCTCTTTAGTTGCACCATTTTGGATCTCATTCATTTAAAATGCTTTTCCCCTCCTCACTCTTCCTTGACCCCTGGGTTGGATGACATAGTGAGCGCATACAGAGACTAACTCGCATTTTGACTGAATGCATTCACGCATAGAGAATCATAGAGTCATAGAGAAGTACAGCATGGAAGCAGATCCTTCAGTCCAACTCGTCCATGCCGATCAGATATCTTATAGTTCCTGAGATCAACCACCACTATGACAGCAAGGATCTGGTTATGAATAGATTACTTACAGTGTGGAAACAGGCCCTTCGGCCCAACAAGTCCACACCGACCCTCTGAAGAGCAACCCACCCAGACCCATTCGCCTACATTTACCCCTTCACCTAACACTACGGGCAACGTAGCATGGCCAATTCACCTAACCTGCACATCTTTGGGCTGTGGGAGGAAACCGGAGCACCCGGAGGAAACCCACGCAGACACGGAGAGAATGTGCAAACTCCACATAGACAGTTGCCTGAGGCGGGAATTGAACCTGGGTCCCTGATGCTGTGAGGCAACAGTGCTAACCACTGTGCCACCATGCCGCCCCTATTCTAATCTAGTCCCCTTTGTCACCACTTGGCCCATGTACCTCTAATCCTCTCCTATTCATATGCCCATCTAGATGCCCTTTAAATGCCTCCACCACTTCCTCTGGCAGCTCATTCCATACACGTACCACCCTCTGCATGATAAAGTTGCCCATTTCATATCTTTCCCCTCTCACCGTAAACCTGTGCCCTCTGGTTTGGACTCCCCGACCCGAGGGAAAATACTTTGTCTGTTTATCCTATTCATGTTCCTCATGACTTTATAAATCTCTGTTAGGCCACACTCAGCCTCCGATGCTCCAGGGAAACAGCCCCAGCCTATTCAGCCTCGAGCTCAAATCCTCCAACACTGGCAAGATCCTTGTAAGCTTTTCTGAACCCTGTCAAGTTTCACCAGATCCATCTGATAGGAAGGAGTCCAGAATTTCATGAAAACAAGATGCCATATCCCTCACTGCTCAATTTGGAGAACATGGGAATAAAACTCAGGGAGTCTGGGAACAGGAAGATTCCACCACTAACTGTACACGCACTGTGGCACTGAGTCCAAATCTACCCCAGTTAGAGCAGAATGATTCAGGGGAAAGTCGCTACAGAGAGGGAGGGAAATTCCAGGGATACAGAATGATAGAGAGGGAGGATGAGAGAGAAAAACAGAGAGAGGGTGAGCAAAGACAGAAATAGAGGGATTTAAATGCAGGTAGAGAAATCTGAGAAAGAGAGACAGATTCTGGAAAGCTGTATTTAATAAATTTCCCCTGTTACCCTCTCCCGTGCGACAATTTCTGTCCCTTGTGCAGTCTTTCCCCTTTTTTAATCTCTATCTCTCTCTCTCAGTCTCTCTCTATCCTCGCTTTTAACTCTGTCTTACCCTATACCCAACATGAACAAGGACATAACCCTATCTAAGTCCTTGCTGACTTCCACAACTCTTCACTTTACCAGCACAGCTCCTGAAATTAAACTTAGAGAAAGGGAATGGGACAGGAGAACCAGCCTCAAGATTGTCCCAGTGATTCTATTTGAGAGGGGGAAGGCTTTATATCAGAAGATTGGTACATAGAACATATTCCCCACTCTTGGAGCCTGAGTGCTTTCCTCTGTCGGTGTCCAAGACTCAGTAACTCATCAATTCTCAAGGAAAGGCACAGAAACTGCAAGAGCTCAAGAAAGCTCACTGCTACCTGCTCAAGGGCAACCAGGATGGGCCATAAGTGATGGTCAGGCAGAAGCGCACACATCCCATGAGTCATAAAGTCCTACAGCATGGAGATGGCCCAAACTCCTCCTTGCTGACCAAAGCTTCCATCCATGCTAAGCCCATTTCCCTGTACTTGACCAAAAGCCTACTAATCCTTTCCTGCCCATGTATTTGTCCAAATGCCTTTAAAGTCTTGTTAATGCATCCACCTTAACCACGGTGGCACAGTGGTTAGCACTGCTGCCTCACAGCGCCAGAGACCCGAGTTCAATTCCCGCCTTAGGCGATTCTCTGTGTGGAGTTTGCACATTCTCCCTGTGTCTACGTGGGTTTCCTCCGGGTGCTCCGGTTTCCTCCCACACTCCAAAAGATGTGCAGGTCAGGTGAATTGGCCATGCTAAATTGTCCGTAGTATTAGTAAGGGGTAGATGTAGGGGTATGGGTGGGTTGCGCTTCGGCGGGGCGGTGAGGACTTGTTGGGCCGAAGGGCCTGTTTCCACACTGTAGTAATCTACTCTAATATTAACCACATCCACTGGCAGTTCATTCCAAACTCTGTGTAAAAACGTTGCCCCTCAGGTTACTATTTATTCTTTTCACTGTAACCTAAAACTGATGCCATCTAGTCCTCAATTCCCCAACCCTGAGAAAAAGACTGAATGCATTCACCCTATCCATGCCTCTCATGATTTTATATATTTCTAAAATGTATAACCCAAACTCCTACATGGGAAAGAACAATGTCCTATCTTGTCCAACCTCTCCCTATAACTCAGACACTTGAGTGTTGGTGAAATTCTCATACATTTCTTCTGCCCTCTTTCCAGTTTAATGAGATTTTTGCATAACAAGCTGACCAATACTGAGAACAATACTCCAAGTGCGCCCTCATCAATGTCCTATAAAACTGTAACATAATTTACCAACTTTTATATCCAATGCCCTGACTGATGAAGGCCAGTGTGCCAAAAGCTGCCTTTACTGTCCTGTCTACCTGGGATTCCACTTTCAGAGAACCGTGCACCTGAACACCAGGTCTCTCTGTTCCACTGCACTCCATAAGACTCTACCATTCACTATGACACTCTTACTTTGATTTAACTTTCCAAATGTAAGACCTCACACTTATCTATTTTAAACTCCATTTGCCATTTCTTGGCTGATTCCTCCAACTGTTCAAGGTCCTGCTGCAACTTGATAACTTTCCTCACATTACACGATACCGCCTATTTTGCTGTCATCTGCAAACTTACTAATCATGCTTTGCACATTCTCATCCAAATCATTGACACAGATAACAAACAGTAATGGACCCAGCACTGACCCCTGGAGTACACCACAGGCCTCCATTCCGACAAGCATCCTTTCACTATTGCTCTCTTCTTCCTACTATCAGGAAAGACAATGTTGTTCGAGTTACACGGGTGATGTTCCCATGTGTAATGGTAGTACATTTGTCGACACTATGTCTTGCTATGGTTGCCGCGACAGAGTTGTGTGGTGTTGGGATCGATGTTGTCCTGAAAGCTAGGGAAATTGCTGAGAACAATGAACTTTGTTTAAAGGCAAGATTTGGAGGCGGAGGGATGATCTTGTTGAGGTGCTCATCCTCTTCGGTAATGAGTTGCAGACTGCAAAGGACATAGCATCGTCTACCTCATATGCTTTAGGCAAGAATGTTCCAAGGGATGGTATATTGGCGAAACCAAGCAGATGCTAGTTCACCACACAAAAATCGCCAGATAGGGATGTTGCCACCCATTGAAGGAATGCTTCAGCGATAAAGGACATTTGACAATAGTCAATAAGCAATAGGTGTAGGACTAGGCCATTTGGCCCTTCGAGCCATCACCACCATTCATTATGATCATGGCTGATCATCCACAATCAATATCCTGTTCTTGCCTTCTCCCCACAATCCTTGATTCCACTATCTTTAAAAGATCTATCCATCTCTTTCTTTAAAGTATCCAGAGACTTGGCCCCCACAGCCCTCTGGGGCAGAGCATTCCATATACCCATTAATCTTCGGGTGAAGCGGTTTCTCCTCAACTCTGCCCTAAATGGCCTATCCCTTATTTTTAACCTGTGTCCTCTGGTTCGGGACTCACCCATCAGCGGAAACATGCTTCCTGCCTCCAGAGTGTCCAATCCTTTAATAATTTTATACATCTCAATCAGATCCCCTCTCATCCTTCTAAACTCAAGTGCATACGAGCCCAGTTGCTCTAACCTTTCAACATATGATAGTCCCGCCATTACAGGATTTGACCTCATGAACCTACTCTGCACTCTCTCAATAGCTAGAATTTCCTTCCTCAAATTTGGAGAGCAAAACTACACACAATATTCCAGGTGTGGTCGCACCAAGGCCCTGTACAGCTGCAGAAGGACCTCTTTGTTCCTATACTCAATTCCTCTTGTTATGAAGGCCATTGGCTTTCTTCATTGCCTGCTGTACCTTCATGTTTGGTTTCATTGACTGATGTACAAGAACACCTAGATCTCATTGTACTCAAGTGTATGTAGTGTTGTACAACTTTTACCTAACTTGACTCCATTTAGATAGTAATCTACCTTCCTGTTCTTGTCACCAAAATGGATAACCACACATTTGTCCACATTAAACTGCATCTGCCATGCATCCGTCCACTCACCTAGCCTGTCCGAGTCACCCTGTATTCTCATAACATCCTCCTCACATTTCACCCGGCCACCCAGCAAATTTGTCATTGGTAAATTTGCTAATATTACTTTTAATGCCTTCATCTATATCATTAATGTATATTGTAAACAGCTGCGGTCCCAGCACTTAACCTTCTGGTACACCTCTGGTCACCGCCTGCCATTCCGAAAGGAACCCGTTTATCACTAGTCCTGTTTCCTGTCAGCCAGCCAATTTTCAATCCAAGTCAGTATTTTGCCCCCAGTACCATGTGCCCTAATTTTGCTCACTAACCTCTTATGTGGGACTTTATCAAAGGCTTTCTGAAAGTTATTCAATCTCCATTGTTTTTCAGTTGAAGGTAACTGAAGTGAATAATAATTTATTTCGAGAGCTTAAATCCTCCAACCCTAACAACATCTTTGAAAATCTTTTCTGAACCTTGTCAAGTTTCACAACATCTTTCTGATAGGAAGGAGACCAGATTTGCACGCAATATTTCAAAAATGGCCTAACCAATGTCCTGTACATCCGCAATATGACCTCCCAACTCCTGCACTCAATATTCTGTCCAATAAGGAAAAACATACCAAATGCCTTCTTCACTATCCTATCTACCTGTGACTCCGCTTTCAAGAAGCTTTGAACTTGCACTCCAAGGTGTCTTTGTTGAGCAACTCTCCCTCGAACCTTATCATTAAACGTTTTAGTCTTGCTAAGATTTGCTCTTCCAAAATACATCACCTCGCATTTATCTAAATTAAACTCTATCTGTCACTTCTCAACCCTTTGGCCCATCTGGTCAAGATCCTGTTGTCATCTGAGGCAACCTTTTTCGCATGTCCACTACCCCTCAATTTTGGAGTCATTTGTCATAGAGGTCTGCAGCATGGAAGCAGGCCCTTAAGCCCAAATTGCCCAGGTCACTCAGTTTTCACAATAAACTAGTTCTGTTTGCCTGCATTTGGTCCATACCCCTCAATACCTTTCCCCTCATGGACCTGTCCAAATGTTTCCTAAATGACAAAATTATACATGCTTCCACCACAATCTTTAGCAGCCCTTTCCAGACACTCACCACCCTCAGTGTTAAAAAAACAAATTGCCGCACTGGACCTTTTTGTATCTCTCCCTCTCACCTTAAACCTATGCCCTCTACTGTTAGACTCCCCTATGATGGGGAAAAGCTGTTTGCTCTCTGCCTTGCCTATGTTTCACATTATTTTATAAACCTCTATAAGGTAACTCTTCAGTCTCCTATGCATCAAGGAAAAACAATGCTCAGCCTAACCAACCTCTCATTATAACATAAACCTTCCAATACCACAATCATCCTAGTGAATCTTTCCTGCATTCTCTGACTCTCTCTAGATTCATAATATTCTTTCTATGGTCAGACAATCAGAAATGCTCACAATGCTCCAAATGTGCCCTCACCAACATCTTATACAACTGCAACAGGACATCCCAACTTAATGAAAGTAGCCTAACAGAAGCATTCTTCACCATCCTGCCTACCTGTGACTCCACTGTCAAAGAACTATGTTCCTATAGGTTTTTTTCTTTGTTCCATAACACTCGCCAGTGCCCTTCCATTTACAGTCTAGGTCTTGACCTGGTTTAACCTACCAAGCCTTGCATTTATTTAAATTAAACTCCATCTGCCATTCCTCAATCCACTTGCCCAGTTGATCAAGATGTCGCTGCATTCCCAGATAATTATTTTCACTGTCCACGATACAACTGACCTTGGAATCATCCACAAATTTACTAACCATACCTCCTAAATTCTCATCCAAATCATTTATATGAATGACAAGTTCCAGCAAAACCAGCACTGCTCCTGTGGCAAAATGCTAGTCTCAGGCTTCCAGCCTGAAAGACAGCCCTGCACCACTAACCTCTGTCTCGTATGATCAAGCGAATTTCGTATTCATTTGGATTGATCTCCCTGTATTCTGTGAGATGTGACCTTACTCAACACCCTACCAATTGGCACCTTGTCAAAGGCCTCGCTAAAGTTCATGTAGCCCTCATTTGCTTTCGTGGTCACCTCATCAAAAATCTTCAAAAACCATTAGACATGTTTTCCCACATAAAGCCATGCTGAATATCCTAAATGAGTCCTTGCCTCTCCAAATGCCTGCAGATCCTGTCTGTCACAATTTCCTCTGACAACCTATTCAACACAAATGTTAGGTTCACCAGTCTGCAGTTCCCAGGCATTGCTAAAGTAATTGCACAGCATTAGGGATCCTCCTTCAGGTACTTGACCCATCGGTGTTGATGATGCAAATCATCTCTAGCAGGTCTTGTCCCATAGGCTTGGGCAGACTAGTGGAAAGTAAAATTCATGCCACACAATTTCAAGGCAAATACAATAATGGAGAATCCAAAAAAACTTCTTTGATATTCAACAGCTGTAGCATCACTGAGTTCCAAAGACGATGTTTATCAGTATCCTGGATGTTACTACTGACCAGATATCGGACTGGACGAACCATTTTAAAAAAATTCAGCAGCAATTCAGAGGCTAGGAATTCTACATTGAGTAACTCACCTCCTGGCTCCCCAAAGCCTGTCCACTTGTGAGGTGGAAGTCAAAATTGTGATGGATTATGTCGCAGCAATAACCCAGAACAAAAACAGTCTACTTGATTGCTATCAAATCCATAAACATTCATCCCTGCCACCATTGATGTGCCGTGATAGCAGGGTATACCATCTCCAAGATGAACTGCATCAAGGCTTAATGAATACCACTTTCCAACCCCCACCCAGCTAGGTGAACAAAGCTCATTGGTACATGGAAAACCCACCCATCCACAAAATCTCTCCTTCAGTAAGGTCAGATGTGATGAAGTTGGCTCACTATTTCACAATGCTCAACTCCCTAGATCACAAAATCAATCCAGGTTCAAACACAGCAAGACCTGGACAACAGCCAGTCTTGGGATGACAATTGGGAAGTATTATCTGTGCCAGAAAGGCATCAGCTATAGCCATCTTCAATGAGAGAGAACTTGACGCCTTGACATGCAACAACATTGCCATTACTGAATTGCTGACAACATCTTGTGAGTTACCATTGCCCAGAATCTGAACTGGACTCATCATACAAATGTGATGGTTAAGGAGCAGGTTAAGTATCCTGTCATAAATAACTCATCTCCAGATTATCCAAAGTCTGTCCTCCATCTACAAGTCATAAATGCAATGTAACAGTCTCGACTTGCCTGGATGAGGACAGAAGTTTGATATCATCTACACCAAAGCAACTCTCCTAATAGGTTTCATGTCGACAAACACAGTGAACTGTGTGCACCATATGAAGAGATACCTGACTATTCTTCATTGCAATCTGAATGGATAAACTGCCATGGAGAATGGTTACAATCCACTTGCACAGGTAAGGCAACTGTCATCTGACCAAATATTAATCACTCTGCCATCTACAGTGGCAATTTCAAAAGTCACCGCTCCATGTAGGTTACCATAAAGTAGATTAAATGAGCACGTAGTTGGAAGACTGGTGATGGCTTCTAATATCCATCGCACCTAAATACCCTTTTCTCTACTCCTTAGCCAACATGCACCACTTTGCCCATCGAAAATACACCGAACAACCAATTTCACAACCAGTGGCAGCTAAGGACAGCCACTCACCATCTTCCAAAAAATCCATAAGAACATTTCCCATTGATAACAACTTCAAATTGGAGTGAGGATTAAGGCCAGTTGTTCCTTCACCTACAATAGTTCCACCATAAAATATCACGAAAGTTCCACCTTGGTGACTCAGTGGTTAGCACTGCTGCCTCACAGTGCCAGAGTCCTGGGTTCAATTCCCACCTTGGGCAACTGTCTGTGTGGAGTTTGAACACTCTCTCTGCAACTATGGGGGCTTTCTCTGGGTGGTCCGGTTTCCTCCCACAAGCCAAAGATGTGCAGGTTAGTGGAATTGGTCATGCTAAATTGCATATAGTGTTGCGTGCATGTGTCAGGGGTAAATATAGGGTAGGGGAATGGGTCTGGGTGGGTTACTGTTCAGGGGGTAAGTGCAGACTTGTTGGGCCAAAGAGCCTGTTTCCATGCTGTAGGGATTCTATTTCTAAAAGAACGGTATCCTTACAGTGTGGATACAGGCCGTTCAACCCAACAAGTCCAAAATGACCCACCAGAGTATCCCACACAAATCTATTACTCTACCTTTGCCCCTGCCTAATGCACCTATCCTACACATCCATGAATACTATGAGCAATTAAGCATGGTCAATTCCACTAACCTGCACATTTTTGGATTGTGGGAGGAAACCAGGCCACCCGGAGGAAACCCACACAGATACGGGGAGAATGTGCAGACTCCACGCAGACAGTCACCCGAGAGTGGAATCGAACCTGGATCTTGGGACTCTGAGGTACCAGTGCTTACCACTGAGCCACCTCACCGCCCCAAGATGGAACTTTCATAACATTTTATGAGAAGATCATCAGAGTCTCTTTTTCCTCCATTACAGACATTTACTCCACATACTAGCATCCAAAAAGTGAAGAGTGTTGTGGAAGAACCCACACATCCCTCATTCATCTCTTCTCCCTCCTGCCACCTGACAGAAGATGGCAGAACGTCCAGTCTCTCACGGCCAGACTGTGCAACAGTTTATTCCCCCAAGCCATCTGGCTTCTTACCACAGTATAATCAGACTCTTTCTATCTGAAATTCTTTTGTATTGCTTCTAGAAAAAAATGCCTACTATCCATTGTATAACACTATACGCTACACTCTAATTTGCATGTTTTGGACTTCTTATGTACTTTATGCTATGTACGATTTTGTAGTTTGTAGTGTCCATATAGCACCCTCAGTACTGGAGGAATATGGTCTCGTTTTTACCATATTAGTTGTATAAAAGCTATTCTACTTTATTCTTTTAACGCCTTCCACCCCACTTTTTTTGTCTTCAAATAATTATCGATGTCACTTTTGAAGTTGTCAATTGAATTGCACTCCATTGCACTCTCAGGTAGCATATTTCATAGAACATAGAAAAGTATAGCACAGAACAGGCCCTTTGGCCCATGATGTTATGCCGAGGTTTAATCCTAATGTAAAATATAATAATATATTTCAGATCCTAATCACAGTTTTGTGTCAGAATGTTGTTCCTCATGGTTCCAGTACTTCTTTTGTTAATTAAATTAAATCAGTGTCCTCCAATTCACAATCCTTCTGCCAAAACACTGCCAATAGATTCACATTTACTCTGACGAGATTGCTCATAATTTTGAACACCTATATGTAATCTCTTCTTAATCTTCTCTCTACCAAGGAAAGCAACTCCAGCTTGTCCAGTTCGTCCATGCAACTGAAATTCCTCATCCCTGGAACCATTCCCAAGCATCCTTTCTTCATCTTTTCCAATGTCTTCTGGACTTTGCTAAATTGCAATGTGCATAATTGAATGAATATTCCAACTGAGACTGAACCAATGTTTATACAGACTTTTCATGACTTTTTTCCTTTTTGTACTTCATTCTCCTATTAACAAAATCCAGAATCCTACATCTTTTATTACTCTGTTCTCAGCTATCAGTACCATCTTGAACATTTGTACACATATATACACAAGTTTCCCTGCCCTTTAGAATTATGCCCTTTGTTTTTGATTGTATTTCCTCAAGCTTCTGACAAAATAACAGCACATCATGCTGTACTGTATGAAATTTTAGCTTCCATTTAACCATTCATTCTATCAACCTGTATAGAGCTTTTAAAGTTTATCACATCCTCAGTATAATTCACAGCACTCCGAGTTTTGTGTGATGCACAACTGTGAAATTGGGCTTTGAACACAGGTTAATAATATCAATCAAGAAAAGCAGGAATGCTAATTCCAAAGCTCTCGGAATATTTTCAAAACACTATCAGCAAAAGAAAACAGCTCGCCATAATCTTCCCAAATACCTTGCCATCGATACCATCATCACTTGAGCAAATAATTTTTAAAAAGCTTAATAAATCAACCATTCATCTTCCTACCACTCAGCCAATGTGGAAACCATAGGAACACGGGAACAGGAGAAGGCCCAAACAAAAAACAATTAATGCAGATGCTGGAAATCAGAAACAAGATCTGAAATTGCTGGAAATACTCAGCAGGTCATACAGCATTTATGAAGGGAAATCATTTATTATTTTGGTACAAACGGGAAGAGGCGTGGGGGAAGAGGGAGTAAACAATGGGTGGAGATGGAGTGCAGAGAGTGAGAAAAAGGACAAAGGATTGGGTAAAGGTCAGTCTGCAAGATTGAATAGCCTCTAACTGGGATTGCTATTGGCTGACAATATGTGGTAGCAGCCCATGTGGTGACAAGGCCTGGTGTATGACGTTTGGGGTAAGAACATGGGAGAATGTGCTCAGACCTTAAAATTGTTGAGGTCAGTACTGGATCCAGAATTTTGCAGGGTTCCAAAATGGAAAAAAAGTATTGTTTTTTCACCTTGTGCTGATCTTCACTGGAGCACTGCAGCAAGCCTGAGACAGAGATATTGGCCAAGGAAAATGGTGGTGTGTGTAATGGCAAGCTATCAGAAGATCAGGATAATTTTTGCACTCAGAATGTAAGTGTTCTCAAAGCTGTCACCAGGTCTGTGCTTCATCTCCCAGTGTAGGGAAACCACATTGTGAGCAGCAAATACAGTAAAGTAGATTAATTGATCTTCACGGGAATATCGTGTGGGAGTGTGGGGAGATGTTGGGAGTGGAGAAGGAGTGAACCAAGATTTCCCAGAGGAACCAGTTTCTGCAGAAAGCTGACAAGGGAGCAGGGGGAATATGTCTGGTGGGGACATTCAGTTGGAGGTGGTGGAAATAGCATTCAATGGTGCTGTGTATGTGGATGCTAATGGGTAGTCAGTGAGGATGTGGAGGATTCTATCGTTGTGTAGGTGGGAAGAGAGGGGGTGAGGGCTGAAGTGCTGGAAATGGGTTGGACACAGCTGAGGGCCCTGTCAACCATGGTGGTGGTGAGCCCTCGGTTGAGGAAGAAAGTGGACATTTGGGAGCCCCAACCCCCTATCGAAATTGGCAGCATAGAAACAGATGTGAGAGAGATGGAAGAGTACACCATTCGGCCCATACAACCCAATCCACATTTTCCAGCTCCTGCTGAATTTTGAAATAATTGGCCTTGGCCCAGTTTAGTCCTCTTCCCTTAGGACCACTCTCACCTTTGTCTATGAGGATTCTAGAACTTACAGAATTGTGATAATTATTCCCAAAGAATCTCTACCACTTCTACCACCTGGTCTGGCTCATTCCCCAACAGCAGATCCAATATAGTCCTTTCCCCAGTTGGACTATTGACATATTGCTCTAGAAAACTTCCCTGGATGCTTCTTACAAATTCTGCCCTATCCAAACCTCTGACATCACTGTATCCCAGTCAGTTTTGGGAAAACTAAAATCTCCCATCACGACCACCCTGTTGCCTCTACATCTTTCCATAATCTGCTTACCTGTTTGTTCTTTAACCTCAGACTCACTGTTGAAGGCCTGTAGGACATCCCCAACAATGTAACTGCACCATTGTTATTTCACAGTTCTACCCATAACGCCTCACTACTCAAGCCCTCCAAAGTGTCCTCCTTTCGCAAGCAATGATATCATCACTGACCAGTAATGCAACTCCTTCCCCACTTTTAGTTCCCTCTCTGTCTTGTCTGAAGCATCTATATACTGGAACATTTAGTTGCTGGTCATGCTCTTCCTTCAACTATGTCTCTGTGATTGCAATTATGTCTTAACCCCAGGGAACAATCCAAGCCCTAAGTTTGTTTATCCACTATACTCCATGAATTAAAGAATATGCACTTCAGACCATCAGTTCCTTTGCATTCTCCTGCTCTTTACCTGATCTTCCCCTTGGTAATGCTAACTTCATGATCCTTACAGTCTCCAATTTCCACCTCACTGCCACATTAGTTTAAATACTCCCCAACAGCAGTAGCAAAAACTGCCTCAAGGATATTAGTTACACTCTGGTTCAGGTGTAGACCATTCAATTTGTAATAGTCTCACCGTCCCCAGAACCTGTCCTAATGTCCCACAAATCTGAATTCCTCCCTCCTACACCATCCCTCAAGTCGCATGTTCATCATGCCTATTCATTCATTTCCACACTGGCTAGCACATGGCACTGGTAGCAATCCTGAGATCACTACCTTTGAGGTCCTCCTCTTTAAGTTCTCACCTAGCTCCCTGAATTCTGCTTTCAGCACCTCATTTTGTTTTTTATTTATACCATTAGTGCCTGTATGCACCACGACAACTGGCTGGTCACCCTCCCCTTTTGGCCCCTCTGCAGCCGACCCCTGACCCGAGCGCTTGGGAGGCAAAATACCGTCTAGGAGTCTAATTTTCGGCCACAGAATCATCTTATAATAGAATCCCCTCCAGCTATGCCCCTACAAGTCTTTGTCCCCACTCTGAACAGCTGAACCTGCCACAGTGCCATGATCTTGGCGACTGCTGCCTTCCCTGATGAGCCATCTCCCCCAACAGTATCCAAAATGGTATACCTGTTTTGGAGGGAGATGACCGCAGGGGACACCTGCACTGCCTTCCTGCTCTCTTTCACTACCTTTTGGTCACCCATTCACTGTCTCCCTCAGCAATTCCAATTTGTGGTGTGACCAATTCAGTAAACCTGCTATACAAGACCTCCTCAGCATCGTGGATGCTCCACAGTGTGTCCATCCACACCTCCAGACTTGACTTGCGGTCAGACAAGAACTGCAGCTGGACACATTTCTTGCAAGTGTAAGATACAGAGAGGTCAGCCATGTCCCTGAGCTCCTACATCAAGCAAGAGGCACATGTCACGGGTCTGAGGTGCCCTGCCATTGTAAACTTTAGCTTTTACTCAACTAACTAATACCAAACAATACTCTTAAATATAAAAATGAAAAAGATAACCTTATCTTACAAAGTCCTTTTCTTCTGGTTAGAGGAGGGAGGAGCGGGAGGGAGATACTATACATATAGTATCTTTGGTTTAACCACTGCTCAAATATATCCTGAGTCTTTACCTTCCCGGCAACCTCCTGGTCCCCAATGCCACCTCCACTCTGTTTCCCACTCCTCCCAGACAGGAAAAAGGCTGCAGGCTTTGAAGCTGAAACATGTGTTGCTGGAAAAGCGCAGCAGGTCAGGCAGCATCCAAGAAGCAGAAGAATCGACATTTTGGACATAAGCACTTCTTCAGGGAGCAGCGGGAAACAGAGTGGAGGTGGCGTTGGGGACCAGGAGGTTGCTGGGAACCTAAGACTCAGGATATATTTGGGCAGTGGCTAAACCCAAGGTACTATATGTGTAGTATCTCCCTCCCGCTCCTCCCTCCTCTAACCAGAAGAAAAGGACTTTGTAAGATAAGGTTATCTTTTTCATTTTTATATTTAAGAGCATTGTTTGGTATTCATTAGTTGAGTAAAAGCTAAAGCTTACAATGGCATGGCACCTCAGACCCGTGACATTAGAGTACTTACAGTGTGGAAACAGGTCCTTCGACCCAACCGACCCGCAACCCACCCATCCCCCAACATTTACCCCTTTACCTAACACTATGGGCAACTTAGCATGGCCAATTCACCTAACCTTTGGACTGTGGGAGGAAACCGGAGCACCCGAAGGAAACCCATGCAGACATGGGGAGAATGTGCAAACTCCACACAGTCAGTTGCCTGAATCGGGAATTGAACCCAGGTCTCTGGCGCTGTGAGGCAGCAGTGCTAACTGCTGTGCCACGGTGCTGCCCCGCAAGAGATATGTGCTTCTTGCTTGATGTAGGAGCTCAGAGACATGGCTGACCTCTCTGTATCTTCCACTTGCAAGAAATGTGTCCAGCTGCAGTTCTTGTTTGACTGCAAGTCAGGTCTGGAGGTGTTGTCGGACACACCGTGGAGCATCCGCGATGCTGAGGAGGTCTTGTATAGCAGGTTTAGAATCATGCAGGCTTCAAAGGTAAGTATTTATACTAAGTCCTTACCTTCCTGGTAACCTCCTGCTGCCCAATGCCAACTTTGCTCTGTCTCCCACTGCTTCCGGACAGGAAAAAAGATCTGTGTATCTTGTTGAGAACAATTGATGCTGTGTACATTGTAGAGAATAGCATTCCAAGGGAATGTTGTAGAGAAGACACATAACCTGAGTCAATCAGCAGTCCCTGTTTACATTATATGGAATAGCAGTCACTGCCAATATCATATAGGATAGAAGCTGTGTGTATTGTCATATTGTCGGGAAGACTGGTCCCGGTTAGTATTACAGAGAACAACAGTCCCTATGACTGTTGTGGAGAAGTGTAGTCCCTGGGGGTTTTATAGAGAAGACATGTCCTTTTCTGTATTATAGAGAACAGCAGTCTGTATCTACATTATAGAGAACATCAGTCCCTATGTATGATGTCGTGAAGAGCAGTTGTGACGTATATTTGAGTGAAGTGCAGTTCTAGTACATTACAGAAAATGCAAAATACTATGAAGTAGAGAAACCCCTGTGTGTATCATGGAGAACAACAATTCCTGTAGATACTATACTGAACATAATTGTCTGTGAATATGAAACAGGACAGCTGATCCTGACACAGCACAGCAGTTACTTTCCTTATTATGGAGAAAAGCATCCTCTGAGTATATTACAGGGAACAGCAGTTCTTGTGTCTAATGAAATAAAAATCAACAGACCCTTTCTATCTAGCAGAAACAGCGATCCCAGGGAATGTTGTAGAGAAATGCAGGTCCTGTCTTTCTTACAGGTAATAGCAGTCTCTGTCGATATTGAAGAGAAAAACAACCCCTGTCCACATTACATAGAAGAGAAGTCCTAACACATACTGCAGGAAAAAAAACAGTTCCTGTATATATTCTGGAGAAAGCCAGGCGTTGTGTATATTGATGAGAAAAGCTGTTCCTGATAAATTCTGCTATTTCTGAAAAAGTACTTCAGAAGCTTACATTTTAATTTGCATTCTATCTTTCCATATCCTGCTTTTAGGATCTCATCACCTTTTATTACCTGCCTTATTGGTTCTGATACATATCCCAACTACTGGCTTCAGTTAATTCTCAGAACTGAAGTTCATCATTCCTGGGACTATTCTTGTAAACTGCTTCAGCATTCTCCCCAGTGCTTTCTCAGCTTTCATGTAACGTGGCATTCACAACCATGCACACTTCTCCAGTGAAGGTTAAGCAAGTGTCGTTTCCAGTTCAACATCAACTTTGCTCTCATCTCCAGGGCTCTACCAATAAAGTTCAGAACACTGTATGATAGATTTTCATCATTATGCACCAGCTCTGATGCTTTCAGTGAATTATGCACATAAACATTCAGGTGCAAATACTCCTTTAAATTCTTGAGATAATAGCAATCTTTTATACTGACTATTTACATCTGTTTTACAATTCAAGTTTCTAGGCATTGAACTTCATCTGTAATCTATCAGTGAACTTCACCTACATGTCAATGTCCGTTTGGAGTGTGCACTGTACTAATCAAAGTTTATAGCACGTTCAAGTTCTGGATCATCTGCAAAGTTTGAAATTGTTATGTCACGCAGATGCCGAGATTTACATAAGGAAAAGGAAGGGTTCAAAAATACTGACCCCTCAGGCAGTGCGAAGGTAAAAGACAGAGAATGGCAAAATGTTTTGAGAAACATTTGGGTGGCATAGTGGCTCAGTGATTGGCACTGCTGTCTCAAAGCACCAAGGTCCCAGGTTCAATTCCAGCCTTGGGAGTTTGCACATTCTCCCCATGTCTGCGTGGGCTTTCTCTGGGTGCTGCAGTTGTGTCCCACAGTCCGATGTGCCGATCAGGTGAATTGGCCCATAGTGTTAGGTACATTAGTCAGAGGGAAATGGGTCTTCAGAGAGTCAGTGTGGACTTGTTGGGCCGAAGGGCCTGTTTCCACACTGTAGGGGATCTAATCTAATCAAAAACGTACTGACAGATAAATCCCCTGGGCAACATGTGGTATACCCTCATTTACGAGAGTCATAGAGATGTACAGCAGGGAAACAGATCCTCAGTCCAACTTGTTCATGCTGATCAGATATCCGAACCCAATCGGCTCCTGCCAGCACCTGACCCATATCCATCCAAACCCTTCCTGTTTATATAACCATCCAGATGCCATTTAAATGTTACAATTCTATGACCCTCCACCATTTCCTCAGGCAGCCCATTCCACACATGCACCACCGTCTGCGTGAAAATGTTGCCCTTGGTCTCTTTTATATATTTCCCCCTCACCCTAAACCTATACCGTCTAGTTCTTGACTTCCACACCCCAGGAAAAATACTTTGTCTATTTACCTTATCCATGGCCCACATGATTTTATCAACCTCTATAAGGTCACCCCTCAATCTCCGACTCTTCAGGGAAAACATCCCCAGCCTATAGCTCTCCCTATAGCTCAAATTCTCCAAACCTGGCAACATCCTTGTAAATCTTTTCTGAATCATTTCAAGTTTCACAACATTCTTACATTCTTCCAATAGGAAGGAGATAGGAATTGCACACAATATTCCAAAAGTGGGCTAAGCAATGTCCTGTGCAGCCACAACATGACCTCCCAACTCCTGTACTCTATACTCTGACCAATAAAGGAAAGCATACCAAACACATTCTCCATGATCCTATCTACCTGCGACTCTACTTTCAAGGAGAACCTGCACTCCAAGATCTTTTTGTTCAATACTCCTGAGGATCTTAAGTGCATAAATCCTGCAAAGATTTGCTTTCCCAAAATGCAGCACCTCGCTTTTACCTAAATTAAACTCCATCTGCCACTCCTCAGCCCATTAGCCCATCTGATCAAGATCCCATTGTAATCAGAGGTAACCTTCTTTGCTGTCCAGTACATCTCCAATTTTGGTGTCATCTGCAAACTTACCTCTTATGCTCACATCCAAATCATTTATATAAATGACGAAAAGTAGTGGACCCAGCACCAATCCTTGTGGCACTCCATTGGTTACAGGCTTCCAGTCCAACTTTTTGTTAAGAAAAAGAAGGAAGCATATGTCAGGTATAGGAGAAAGCGAGGACTGCAGATGCTGGAGATTAGAGCTGAAAATGTGTTGCTGAAAAAGCAAAAAGGTCAGGCAGCATCCAAGGAACATGAGAATCGACGTTTCGGGCATGAGCCCTTCTTCAGGAATGAGGAAAGTGTGCCAAGCAGGCTAAGATAAAAGGTAGGGAGGAGGAACTTGGGGGAGTGGCATTGGAAATTCGATAGGGGGAAGGAGGTTAAGGTGAGGGTGATAGGCCGGAGTGTGGGTGGGGGCGTAGAGGTCAGGAAGAAGATTACAGGTTAGGAAGGTGGTGCTGAGTTCGAGGGTTGAGACTGAGACAATGTGGGGGGAGGGGAAATGAGGAAACTGGAGAAATCTGAGTTCATCCCTTGTGGTTGGAGGGTTCCTAGGCGGAAGATGAGGCGCTCTTCCTCTAGCCGTCGTGTTGCTATGGTCTGGCGATGGAGGAGTCCAAGGACCTGCATGTCCTTGATGGAGTGGCTCATCCGCCCTTGAGCCCCGCCCCTCCAATCGCCATCAGGACAGAACCCCACTGGTCCTCACCTACCACCCCACCAACCTCCATATACATCGTATAATCCGTCGCCATTTCCACCACCTCCAAACAGATCCCACCACCAGGGATATATTTCCCTCCCCTCCCTTATCAGCATTCCAGAAAGACCACTCCCTCCATGACTCCCTCATCAGGTCCACACCCCCCACCATCCGAACCTCCACTCCTGGCACCTTCCTCTGCAACCGTAAGAAATGCAAAACTTGCGCCCACACCTCCCCCTTACTTCCCTCCAAAGCCCCAAGGGATCCTTCCATATCCACCACAAATTCACCTGCACCTCCACACATTATTTACTGCATCCGCTGCACCTGATGTGGCCTCTATATTGGGGAGACAGGCCGCCTACTTGCGGAACGTTTCAGAGAACACCTCTGGGACACCCGGATCAACCAACCCAACCACCCCGTGGCTCAACACTTCAACTCCCCCTCCCACTCCACCAAGGATATGCAGGTCCTTGGACTCTTCCACCTGGAAAAGTGTGAGGTCATTCACTTTGGAAGGTCCAATTTGATTGCAGAATACAGGGCAAAAGACAAGATCCTTGGCAGTGTGTAGGAACAGAGGGATCTTGGAGCCCATGTCCATAGATCCCTCAAAGTTGCCACCAAGGTTGGTAGAGTTGTGAAGAAAGCATATGGGAGCTGGCAGGGGTTTAAGAGCTGCACAATTATGCTGCAGCTCTGTAGAGTCCTGATTAGACCTCACTTGGAATATTGTGTTCAGTTCTGGTCGCCTCATTATAGGAAAGATGTGGAAACTTCAGAGAGGGTGCAGAGGAGATTTACCAGGATGCTGCTGGACTGGAGGGCCTGTCTTCCAATGGTGTGATACCTTTTCTCAATGGAGTGAAGATGGATGAGAAGTGAATTGATAGAGACGCATAAGATGTTGGGATGCATAGACACTCATAGACTTTTTCCATGGGCAGAAATATCTATTACAATGGTACATGATTTGAAGGTAGTTGGAGGCAGGTTTAATGGAGATGTCAGAGGTAGGTTCTTTACGCAGAAAGTGGTGGGTGCATGGAATGCACTGCTTGCAGTGGTGGACAAGTCAGATACAGTAGGGACATTTAAGCTACTCCTGGATAGTCAGTAAAGTGAAGGGCATATCGGTTCATCTGATTTCACAGTATGATAAAGGGCTGGCACAATTACGAGAGCTGTACTGTCCAATGTTCCATGTTCTATCCAGTCCTAGTTTTTGATGAGACAGATCTCTTTTTGCCGGAACATAACCCCAATGCCAATTTAGTTCATTCAGTTTCAGGATTCATTCATTCATTGAATTAATTAATTCATTCATTCATTCAGTCAATCTATCATTGGATTATGGACCACTACTATCCAGGCCATTCAGGAGAAACTGAGGACTGTAGATGCAGGAGATCAGAGTCAAGAGTGTGGTGCTGGAAAAGCCACAGCGGGTCAGGCAGCACCCTAAATTCTAACAAAGTGCTTCTGCCCGAAGTGACCCTGCTCTTCGGATGCTTCCTAATCTGCTGTGCTTTTCCTGCACCACACTCTCAACTCTGTACAGGCCATGTTGTGCCGAACATTTATCCTACTCTAAGATCAAAGTAACCTACATATACTACATTTTACTATCATCCATATGCCTATCCAAGAACCTCTTAAATATTCATAATGTATCTAACTCAACTATTGATTCTGGCGCACACCACTGCGTGAAGAACAGATTTCTGCCATCTCCGTTAAACCTTCCTCCAATCTCCTTAAATAATGCCTTGGTGTGATAGCCATTTTCTGGGAAAAACGTTCCTGGGAAAAAGCAGTCTCTGGCATTCCACTCTGTCTAGGTCTCTCATCATCCAATGGGAAAAACCTAGGACTCTGAATCTTTCTTGATAAGACATGTCCTCCAGTCCAGGCAGAACACTGGTAAATCTTTTCTGTACCATCTGTAAAGGTTCAACTTCCTTCTTATAATGAGGTGACCAGAACTGAACACAGTATTTCAAGTGCGGTCGAGCCAGGGCCTTGTGGAGCATAACCTTGTGGTTCTTCAATTCAAACGCCCTGATAATAAAAGTCGACACTCCATACGCCTTCTTAAAAACCCTGTTGACGTGGGTGTCAACTTGGGGGATCTATGGACATTGAGCACAAAATCCCCCTGTTCCTCGACAAGGCCAACGATACTGCCTTTAACCGTGTAAACTATTCACATTCGACCTTACATCGTGAATTACTTCGCACTTTTCCAAGTTTAACTCTACCTGCCACTTCTCAGCACAGGTCTGCATCATATCAATGCTACATTGCATTCTGCAAGAGCCCTCCACATTATCCACAACTCCACCAACTGTTTTGTCATCAGTAAACTGTGTAACCAAACCTTCCACTTCCTCATCCAAGTGATTTATGGAAGTATCAGAACAGATCCCTGTTGATCATTACTGTTCATTGACTTGCAGGTTGAATACTTTCCATTTAATACTCACCTCTGACTGCCCCCTCAATCATGATCTCACCTCTCAACACCATACCAACATTTCCCAGACCATCCACAACTTCATCACCTCTGGGGATCTCCCAACCACAGCCTCCAACCTCATTGTCCATGAACCCTGCACTGCCTGATTCTACCTCCTACCAAAGATTTCCAAACCCAACTTCCTGGCTGACCCATTGTCTCAGCCTTCGCCTGTCCCATCCACCATGACAAAGGTCTCCAATTCCTCCGTTTCTTCCTCTCATGCCATCACAACCAGCACCCTTTCACCGACATTTGCCTGGTCCTCACACTCAACAACTTCTCCATCCAATCCTCTTACTTCTTCCAAGCCAAGGAGGTAGCCATGGGTACCTGTATGGGATCCAACTATGCCTGTCTCTTCGTTGGGTATGTACAACAGTTCATCTTCTGCAGTTACACCGGCACCACCTGTTCCTCTGCAATATCAGTGACTGTATCGGCGCCACCCCATGCACCCATGAGGAGGCTGAAAAGTTCATCAAATTTACCAACACTTTCCACCCCGACTTCAAATTCTTCTGTACTATCTCAGACACATCCCTTCCCTTCCTGGACCTCTCAATCACCGTTCCAGTGACCAACTAACCACAGACATCGACTACAAGCCCACCAACTCCCACAGCTATCTAGACAGCACCTCCTCCCACCCTACCTCCTGCAAAAATGTTGTCCCTTACTCCCAAATCCTCTGCCTCACTGCAACTGTTCCTCGGATGACAAATTCCACTTAGAAAGTCTGAGATGGTCTCCTTCTTCCAAGATCATAACTTCCCTTCCCACATGGTTGGAGATGCCTCCACTTCGTTCAGCACCGCCCTTGAACACAATCCCTCCCAATGTAATAAGAACAGAACTCCCCTTGTCCTCACCTTCCACCCCACCAACCTCCACACACATTGCATCATCGTCTGCCACTTCTGCCACCTCCAAACAGGCTCCACCACCATAGATATATTTCCATCCCCACCCCTTCAGTGTTCCAGGGAGACAATTCCCTCCATTACTCCCTCATCAGGTCCACACTCCCCACCAGTCCACACCGCACTCCTGGTACCTTTCCCTGCCACTGCAGGAAGTGCAAAACCTGCACCCACACCACTCCCCTCACTTCCATCCAAGACCCTAAAGTATCCTTTTACATCTGTCAGAAACGTGTATGTCTACCAATGTATCTGTTGCATCCTTTGTGGTTTCCTCTACATTGGGGAGTCAGGACACTTTCTTGTGGAACATTTCAGAGAACATCTCTGGGACACCCACACCCAACAACCTCACCCCTCATGGCTGAATACTTCATATTTCCCCCCATTTCATCAAGGACATGCAGATTCTCGAGGTCCTCCACCGCTGAAGCATTACCACCTGATATTTGGAGGAAGAATGCCTCATATTCAACCTGAGGAACCTGCAACCTCATTTCCCTTCCCCCCAGGTTATCCCAGTCCCAAGCCTCCAATTTGGCATCATGCTCTTGACCTGTACATCACCTTTCCCATCTATCCACTCCACTCCCCCTCTGACCGAAACATCGATTTTACTGCTCCTCAGATGCTGCCTGAACTGCTGTGCTTTTCCTGCACCACTCTAATCTAAACTCTGGTTTCCAGCATCTGCAGTCATTGTTTTTACCCTGTTTTTACCTCCATGTACACCAAGTCCACTACTCTAACTTCATCAATGCATTTTATCACGACCTCAAAGAATTCAGTATGAATTGTGAGGCACAATGTGCCCCTCACAAAGCCATACTGACTACCTTTAATCAAGCTATGGTTTTCCAATTATTCATAAATCCTGTATCTCAGAATCCTGTCCAATAATATGCCCACAAACAACATGAGGCTGATTGGTCAAGAATTCCCAGGGTTATCCCTATTCTCTTTCTGAACAAAGGGATAGGATTTACTGCCCTCCAATCATCTGGCATTACTCTAGTGAACAGTGAGGATGCAAACATCATTGCCAAAGGCACAACAATCTCTTCCCCCGCTTTGTGTCGTAACCTTGCATCTACCCCATCTGGCTAAGGAGTGGTAGCTAACCTTGTGGTTTTCAAAATTTCCAGCAGATCCTCGTTTTGAACATGAACTTGTTCAAGCATATTAGCTTGCTTCATTCATTGAGTGACTGATTCATTCATGCATTCATTCATCATTCTTTAGATTCAATCATTCATTCATTCAATCATTCAATCAATCAATCAATCATTATTTGGATTCATTCATGCTTGCATTCAATCAGCTTTTGGATGCATTCATTCATGCATTCCTTCATTCATTCTCTGATTCATAAAACAATCAAAGGATTCATTCATTTATTCCATCATTCAGGCAATCCTTAGATATCTTCATTCATTCAATCATTCATTCAATCCTTGCCTTCATCCATCAATTAATTCAATCTTTTATTTCATCCATTCACTGATTCATTCATTCAGTCTTATGGTTCATTCATTCATCCATCCATTTATTCATTACATCTTTTGATTCATTTGTTGATCAATTCATTGAATCAAGCATGAGATTCATTCATTCAATATATTAAACACTATTGGATTAAATGCATTCAATCTTTGGATTCATTTATTCACTCAATCAATAATTGGATTCATTCATTCATTCTTATATTCAATAAATCTTTGATTCATTCTTTCATGCATTCATACACTAAAATGTTTGAATTCAGTCATTAACTCAACCAATCCTTTGTATCATTAATTCATTCAAACTATCGATCAATCTTTGGATTTATTCATTCATGCATTCAATCAATTTTGGGATATATTCATTCATTCATTCATTTTTTTGAATTCATCCCATATACACTTGTACTCGATCATTGAAACACTACTTGGATTCTCTCAATCATTTATTCATTCATTCATTCAATTAATCATTGTATCGTATCATTCATTCATTCAATCATTCATTCATTTTCTCAGTGTTTGGTTACATTCTTTCAGTCATTCAATGCCTGGATTTATTTATTTATTCAATCAATCATGCATTAATTAATGCACTCAATCAAACTTTCAATTCATTCACTCAATCCATCAATCATTGGATTCATTAATTCATTCAGACAAGCTTTGGATTCATTAATTCGCTCATTCACTCAATCAAATTTTGTGTTCCTTCCTTCATTAAAACAATCTTTGTTTTTAAAAGAAGCATTCAGTCAGTCAATCTTTAGATTTCTTCATTCAGTAATTCATGCAATCAATTCTTGGATAGATTCGTTCATTCACTAATTCAACCAAGTTTTCTATCTGTCTTTCCATCCAGTCATTCATTCACACATTCATTCATTCATTTATTTTAATTCATTCGTACATTCATTCATTCAGTCAATACTTGGATTGATTCATTCATTTAATCAAGCTTTGTATTCATTCAATCTTTGGATTCATTCATTCAATCAATCCATCCATTCGATCAATCATTTGATTTTTGTTCATTCATTTATTAATTCAATTAATCTTTGGTATTATTCAGTCATTCATTCATTCTTTCAATTGATCTGAATTTGATTTAAATCATTCATTCATTCAATGTTTGGATTCACTGAACCCTTGACAAAACAACCTACCTTTGAGTTCTTTTAAACATTTTTCATGTGTTCAGACATTCTTTGGATTCATTCAATCATTCATTTATTCATTCGTTCATTCATTTAATGTTTGCATTGACTGAATCATTCAGTCATGCATTTAGCCAATCTTTGGGTATATTCATTCATTCGATCATTCATCCATTTATACAGTCTTTCAGTCTTTGGATACTTTCATTCTTTCAATCAATCATTAAATTCTAGCGTTCATTCATTCAGTTTTTGGATTCATTCATGTATTCATTCAACCAATCAATCTTTATTTTCCAGTATTTATTTGCCTTTATTCATTCTAGCATTCATTACATCCATCTTTGGATTCATTCTTTTATTCAGTAATTCAATCAATGAGTCTTCATTCAATGATTTAATGAATCAGACTTTAGATTCAGTCTTTCATTCAAGCAATGTTTGGAGTCATTAATTCATTTGTACAATCTTTGGATTCATTCATTCAATCAATTAATCAATCATTGGCTCTATTCATTCAATATTACATCATTCATTTGGTCAATGGTTATATTCATTCATTCTGTCATTCAATCAAGCATTCTTTGAATTTTTTTCTTTCAGTCACTTATTGAATCAAAGTTTAGATTGATTCATTCATCCAGTCATTCAATCAATTTTTGAATTCTTCCATTGAATGAATCAATCTTGACATCCATTCATCCATTCATTCATGAATCATTGTTCACATTCAATCATTTGTTGATTCAGTGAAATAACTCCATTCATTCTTGCAAAAGACAAATCAATTATTTGATTAATTCTTTCATTAATCCATGTTTTGAGTGAATGTTTGGATTCGTTCTTTCATTCATTCATTCATGCATGCATTCATTCATTAAACCAAACATTTATTTATTCGTTCAATCACTTAATCAATCTTTGTATTGCTTCATTCATTTGATCAATATTTATTTTCATTCATTCATTCATTCATTCAATGTTTGAAGTCCTTCCTTCATTCAACAATCAATTCCTTGGATTCAATCAGACATTCATGCAATCAATACTTTGAATCATGTATTCATTCATTTGTGCAATGAATCAATCTTTGGATTCATTGAATCATTCATTCATTCAATAGATCACTCTATACTTTGCAATTAAACATTAATTCAAACATTCAATAAATCTTTGGCAGCATTCAATCATTCAATAAATCAATGATGGGATTCATTCTTTCTTTCATTCATTCAGTAGATGGTTGCATTCATTCATTCATCCATTCATTCATTCAGCCATTTGTTTCCTTTGGATTCATTTGTTCAGTCAGTAGTTTAATCAGTAATTGGATTCATTCATACTTACATTAAATTAATGATTATTTTTGTACTCATTTATTCAGTAAACCAATCTTGGCATTCATTCAATTCATTCCTACATTCAACCAAACAATATTCACAAATAATCATTTATTTATTCAGTAAATAATTCGTTGCTTTCAAAAATTCATTCTTTCAATGGATCAATTTTAGTATTCATTCACTCGTGCATGCATTCAATGAATCAATTATTGCATTTATTCATTCGTTCATTAAATAAATCAATCTTTTCATTCATTCATTATTCAAACATTCATTCATTCAATGAATCAAACTTTGGATTCATTGAATCATTTGTTCATTCAGTCACTCATTCATTATTCATTCAATGCATCAGTTTATGGATTCATTCATCCATTCATTCATTACTTCAATGAATAAATCTATACATAAAATTGATTGAATTAATGGATGTTTGAGTGAAAGCAAATATTCATTAATTTATGAATGACTGAAAGCAAAGTTTTATTCATTGAATGAAAGAATGAATGAATCAATCTTATGTTTCATTCATTCAATCTTTATGTTCATTCTTTTGTTCTATCTCTGCATCGATCTTGCATTTATTTGATCTTGCGTTCATTCATGAATTCATTGTTCTAGTCATTGGAGTCAGTTAAGCATTCATTTGAAGATTGATTTCATTCATTCATTCAATAATGAATTCCTTCAATCAATCATTGGATTTATTGTTTGATTGTTTGCTTAATCGATTGATCAATTAATTAATTCATTCATTCCATCAATCATTAGATTCATTCTTTCATTCATTCAGGTAATGATTGTATTCATTTGTTCATTCGTACAGTCAATCATGTTTTGAATGCATTCATCCATTTATTGAATCATATAGTGAATCAATCTTGGCATTCATTCATTCATAATCAAATTTCAGATTCACTCATTCATCAATTATTGCATTATTCTTTGCATTCCATCAATGTTTCATTCATTCACTCATTGAATGAAACTTTGGATTCATTCTTTCCTTCATTAAATTAACCAATGTTTGAATTCATTCATTCTTTCTTCATTCATTCTTAGATCAGTAAATCTGAGGATCTAACATTTGAATTTAGGCAACAAGTATATGTCGATTTTTATTTACCACAGAATGGTTTCTCGATTTAAAAGAATTTTATAAAATGGCCGGTGAACCTGTACTGCTGATCGGCAGAATTGAGCTGAAATTTAAGGATAAGAGGACAATAGTTTTCATAAGATGTATGCTGACACATCCATTGAATATTTGAACTAACCTTGAACTGGTACATGGCATGACAACTTACGTAAATAAGATTTCTTTTCCAAAGAATACTATTGGATTAGCCTGTCTTCAATCATGTCACCATATTACAGTTGATTGGACTTTTCTTGTAATTAAGAACCCTTTCCCAAGAAACTGTTGGATTAACTGGTTGTTAATCATGTCACCTTTGGTCATGCGATTGGTCTTTCTTGTAATTAAGGCTGCACTATTTCTTAGAAAAATAGATAAATAATGTGTAATTTTCAAATGTAATTGCGCAACTTCACCACTGAACAGAGAAGCTTCAACCTCTGTGTTGTTGGATAGAATTACATCAAGGTATCTTAATTCAATAAACCAATGACCCTTGCTTTTGTACAGACCGCATTTGTCCATTCTTTTGACAATCTCAAACCAAGAGGCCCCTCTTGAGGGTCATGGACCTTCATTTTGGTGACTAATTTTTGGCTTGGACAGATCGTGGACAGCAGTGTAAGAGTTAAATGTCCCTCACTATTGAGTGTTGAGGATTTCGGCTGGCCAGATGTGAGTATTTTAAGACCGTTTGGTTTTCCTCTCATTCAAGTGATGTCTGACGTGACCCCTCGCTGTTTATTTTCCAGTCTAGCCCGAAAGGATCAGTCTTGGCAAGGGTTGGGTCTGGGGTACTACTTAAATGTTAAAAAAAGGGGAAAAGATTAATTGAAGTTGAGGGTGCTTTGGTACTTACGGACAGTTGTCTTCGAAAATTGCTGAACACTTGAGGGGAGGGTTTAAATCTGAATTCCCAAGCGTTGTTAATTTCTGGGTTTTTAAAACAAACATTAATTCTATCTCCCGTGCGTGTTGATTTCTGAAGTAAAAGAAAATCGAACTCCCGAGATTTGTTAATTTCCGGTTTTTTGAAAAAGACTTTGATCGCTCAAACTTTGTTAATTTTCGAATTTAAAATAAAATCAATCGCTCGAACTTCATTAATTTTTTGGTTTAAAAATAACTTCGATCTCTCGAAATTCGTTAATTTCTTGTTATTAAAAAGCTTTGAACTCCCAAGTTTCGTAAATTTCCAGGTTCAAAAAAATCAGATGTTTGTATTTTTAGCAGTTTTCGAAGGCTGTTGCCCTCAACAGTTTTAATGTAGGCAGTTATTAATATTTGATATTTGATGTTTTTAGAGAGGCAACAGGCCCACGATATTTGAAGTTTTTTGGGAGGCAAGTGGCCTCCAATTATGTGAAAAAGCTCAAGATCCAGGACTGTTTTGACTGTTATTTTTACAGTTCGTGACTGCCCTATTGTACTAAAGTGTGTGTGAGTGAGAGAGAGAGAGGTTTGAATGCACATTTGTTTGTTGGTGATTGAATGTTTGTGCTTTGTTCCCTGGAGCTTGAGACCTGGGACTGTTTTGAATCTGATTTGCATTTTGGAAATTTAACATGATTTCTTTTAAAGTTAAGGATCCTTTTAGTGATTATGAAATAAAATATTAACTCCTGTTCTTTTTACAGGTCAAGACTGCCTTACTGTCAGTTTCTAACTAGTCTCTTTTATCATTAAATGAAAGCCAACCTTATTCGATTTCAAATCAGTTTAATACAGAGGAAGACAATATTATGACCTTTTGTTTGTATTTCAGACTTGTTTATTTCCACTTAATTTTAAGACCGATGTGTTTCATGGGTGATTATGATGTGCCAGAGGTAGCTTTATTCAGGAAGTCCCCTCCTTCAATGACAGTTGAAGTTGCAGTTCAACATTAGTTTGTGATAAATCATCTAAAACAATAATATCCTGTGATGTACTTAGATTCATGCATTAAAAGTTTTTTTTAACTTGAAAAGACAAATCCTTTTAAGGCAGCTCTGGTCATTTCACGACCTACAGCACTGTAATTGAGAAATGACTGGTCAGGACTTACTTTAGAAACCTAATTTTGGATTTAAATTAAGAGACTAAAACCAGGTAATTATAGTGGATTTCAAAGTTGGGAACTGTATGCATTTTAAATTTTAATATTAAATACTGAATAAATGAATTTCCAATTTATATATAATATAAATTGATATATTACCACAGAGGACATCTGCTCTCAAAACAAGGCAATGAGAACTAAGCTCTGTTGATCCTTAGTTGTCCACCAAAATAATTGAAAACTTATTTTCCATAATCTTCCTCAGCTGGATTCCCACTAAGTAATGCATAAAGTATGATTGGTACCATTACACTCAGTGATCTCTCCAAAGTTCAAAGTGAATTCTATCCATATCATTAGGTGTCCCTAACGGATAAAAAAGGACTCCTTAAACAGGCACTGCTATCATCCAACATTCCAACTTTGGAAAATAGGGACAGTCAAACATATCGTGGAATAGGATCGTATATCAATCATTTTCTTTTGTAGCATCACTGCCCCATTGCCATAGAGTTAGCAAGCTCCATAATGTCACAGCCATGTGATACAATGACCAGGACAAGGGAATAAAACAAATCACCTACTTATCTTTTCTCCTTTTGCAATTTTTGATTAGCTGAAAATTCAAATCCTAAAACTAGCTTTCAGATTATGACAATCAAGATTCCAAAATGTATAGTTAGGAGCAGGCTTTTAAATTAGACAAGCATAAATTGATAAATTGGTTAAATGAGGTTAAAATGAAAATAGAGGCAAGGAAATCAAGTAAGAAGGGAAGAGAATGATGCAATAAGAAGGATAAAGCAGCAGAGTACAGTTTTTAAAACATTTTGGTTATTTGTTGGGTTTCCACCCAGAATTACAGATAATGATTATTTTATTTATTATTATAAATATTTGTTATTAATTATATAAATTCTTATTCATATTATTATTTATAATAAATCAATTGTATTCGCCCGAATAAAAATTAATTGGCAGGATTCTTTCAAACATTGTCAGTGACATGTCATATTGGTTCATGTTTAATTTAAAACATGACTGCATTAATTCAATGTTAATTAAAGAATGGAAAGCTACATTACTGGCCAGTTGAAGAAATTCTGCATAGGATTGGGGGATAGTAAATATATATATAAAATGGGGAGGTGACTGTGAATGGATGTATAAATGTATCAAAATTATTAGAAATTACATGAGAAAACAATGTAAAGACACTAAGGTTGAGGAATATATAAACATGGTGAAAGCAACAATACTGTAAAATAAACAACTTAGATTCTATTCAGAATCCCTAGCCCATGTCTGGCATACCGACCCTTTTTGAGATTGAGATTGAGATTTTGTTCCTGTATATCTGCTGAGCCCGGTGGCTCAATGGTTAGCACTGTTGCCTCACAGTACCAGGGTCCCAGGTTTAATGCCAGCTTTGGATGAATGTCTGTGTGGAGTTTGCACATACACCCCGTGTCTATGTGGGTTTCCTCTGGGTGCTCTGGTTTCTTCCAACAGTCCAAAGGTGTGCAGGTGAGATGAATTAGCCATGCTAAATTGCCCACAGTGTTAGGTGCATTAATCAGAGATAAATAGGTCTGGGTGGGTTATTCTTCGGAGGGTCGGTGTGGACTTGTTGGGCCTATTTCCACATTATAGGGAATCTAATCATCTCCTGATTGTCCCCAGCCTTAATGTAAACCATCCACTTGTTCAAACTTTTCCTTCTTTTGAAAATGAAGCATCCAGTCTTCATAGTTGATATCATGGGAATGAGTGACTTGCGCCATCCTAAACCAGGTCTCATCCCGGGAACTAGAGTTACATTAATGAAGCTTGCCTCTAAGACCAAACCGGCCAAATTTGCTCAATATGTCCAAGTGTGATACAGATGTAAGTGCAGTTAAATTCTAGGAGTAGCCTGAATACGAATGGCTTGTGTTACAAGACTGACAGATGTGCCTATCTATCTGATGGAAGTGACAAACAATTGAACAATAATCAAGAAGCTCAATTACCTTTATTTTACAATGTTTTCTGCCTGGAGTCACTGACATGATCGAGACCAACAGTACAAACCAGTCCAGGAATTTCCAGTCACAAATGAGATGAGCGCTGCGTTTCTATTGGGTTGGCCAGAACCGGACTGAACCATGATGCAAGTTACAGGTAAAACAAATTATATTCAGTGTCCTCACAATCCCAAATGCTGTATGCCAGCCCTGATTGGGTTGATTGAAACCAGGGTACCCACTGGGGACGGGACCTACCTCGTGTACCTACCGGATGACTACTGCTGTACAACCTTTTCCCAAGGGGATCCTGAAAATGGGGCAGGCAGGCCCCAGAATTTCACCTTTGAGACTGGCAACAAGACATAAAAAACCCCAGGGGCAAATGCCTTTCCCTTGCTTTAACTGTTGAAATGTGGTAATGTGTCTCTAATGTTACCTCGGAGCTGACATTGGAAATCGACATGCTTTCATCCTATCAAAAGGAAAATCTACTAATATGATCCATGATTTTGGAGCCTTATGGGAATACTGAAGATTTTTAATCTCCAAGGGGGCAGCATTATAGTAATGCTATTTTGTTCAATCAATCTGAATATTATCAAGATGTTTGGCTCATGCTGATGAAACTGATACTGTTTCTGAAGTAATGGACAAGCATATGCAGCTGCCAAGCAGGCAGACTTGCGCCCCAAACTTCTGATCCCATTGGGTCCCCAGCAAAACCCTTTTAGACACATAGGTGTGCCAGATGCAAATATCACAGGGGAATGAGACTGTCTGTTCAATGCCAATTCACAATGTAGAGGTTGATTGATTTCTCTATTGCTTACCAACTGTAATCACACGGGTTTAGTGTTTGGATTGTTTTCAATATTGTTTTGAAATTTGGAAGTAATTTGCAAATTTCCATTTCTGAAATAATTACAGGTACTTTATACTATAATATACCACTGGCTGAATTATCAAGTGTTTTGATTTCATACATGAACGCTAAACCTAAATATCTTTGCTTTGTGTGTGGAGCTTATAAGAATGTACACTGGTTGATTTGATTTATTTTTGGATTGGGCTGTTAGATCTAAGAAGGAGTGTCTGGCTGAGCTATTATTTTCACTTAGATATTTAATACTGAACAGTGATGGTTTATAATTTTAAGATTGCACCAATATCTAAATTCTAGGGTTAGCTCAATATTAGAAAAAATATCAGTGTGGTTTGAAAGCTTTGTGTCATGTTACCATAATTTGGAGACAGTATTACTCTCCAGCTTTTCATTACCAACTTTTCTGCTTAAAATCACCATCAGGTTTCTACACTTTATTCTAATTACTGTTAACTAAAGCTATCGATCAGGATATTTAAGTGGGCACAAGATTAATGTTTTTTTTTAAAAGAGCGAATAAAATATATTGCAGAACTAATCTAAATTTTAGATAATATAGATTATTCGGAAAGCTTCATCCCAGTATTACATCCCAGCAAAGCTGGATTTATAAAAATAGGTTTGCTTCATTTGCCCATGCCTGGGCTTTTCCATATAAAATAAGAAAATAATAGGTAGGCAGGGAATCTCTAGCGCATAGTTCAAAATGAACAATCTTTTTGCCCATGTGGGCAATATATTTACTCCAGTGGGCTATTTGAATTTGATTAATTTGAGAATTATTTATTTCAAAATTGCTCTTAGGGTTTCTAGCCTGCTGAAGAGCACAAATTATGGCCTCAATAAGGTAGTCCCATGATACTCAAGCCAGAATATGGGTGACCCCTACTAGATTAGTTGGTATTAGTTTTTTGCTGCAGCCTTTTTTAATCGATTATATTGTATATTGTACATACTTATATACAAGGAAGAAATGGTTTATACAGTATTACAATGGACACTTCGCAGCCTCCAACCTTGCAAAGGAGGAGATGATAAAGATTGAACTTGACCTGCTGTGTGGACTTGCCATTGCCAGCACTGGTGCACAAGAACAGACAGTTTACCTGTGCGATTCTGAGCAAACAGAGACTGTGCACCAACTCTGCCAGGAAGATGCCCTTGTGTGCCAAAGACCGAATGTTGCCAACAATAACTTTTACAGTGGTCAACTGCATCAAAAAGATAAACAATTCATTTACAGAACAAGTCTAAATGGTCTTTACCCTGTAAAGGTATTGTGTGCCAGTTTGATTACATTTGTACTATGGACATTCCTGGTAAGCCTTGTCCCCTTTTAGATAGATCACGTAGTAAAAGAGACAAAGGGGGGATGTTTCTAGAAACCCATAATAAAATGTTTGGAGCGGATGAAATAATTTGTTATGCCCTTACTTCAGCAAGAGACTCCCTGACCACTTTTATCCTTCGAAATCCTAACATGGGGGTATGGAATAGTGTAAAATAGTTACAGGACATAATATCTCTTTTCTCACCTGCTACTTGTTTATAGACTTGCTGTAATAAATCCTCAATGTATAAATCTAAAATCTCAATAAATCTAAATTGTTGCAATGGTAAGGGATAGGGGTGCGCTTATGTAAAAGTTCCTAAAATTATTCCCTGTGCTATGATTAAATGTATTAGTTATCACTGCTTTTCTGAAGGACCTCACATGTGCATGCCTTAATGAAAAATGTATCCCTATTACCACTGGAACTCTAACTCTATGTGGAGCGGGTAACGACACCCACCTTCATTATGATGCTCCTAACAGCACGAATATTTTCCCAATTGTTGGATGGGTAGAACCATTTTGGGATGTTGACCATGTTTCTTATCAGGAAGCTCACCTTATTCGATTAGATGATTTTCACTCTCAGCACCCAGACCCAAATTACGTAATCATGAATTATCCACATACCCCAGGAAGTCACAAAGATAGGCCCACTTCTTACTGGGAACGTCCCTCTATTATCTATACTATCTAGACTTTTTTTTCAGTTATAATAAAGCAACTAACTACCTTGTCCTAAATGAAGCAAGTACACCTCATGCTGTAGCTGGAGAACACGCCTTCCAACTACTGTTCCCTGTCCAATTACCTGGCAACGAGATCACAAATCACCTTTTAAGCGTTCAGTTTCTCCTGACTTCCATACAGAATGGAAGAATCCAAATGCCATATCAAGAAGCAAAACTCACTCATTGGCATATGAAGCTCTTAGCTTTCTTTCATAAATAAGAGAAGCTCTACTCTTTGAGTAAACACATGCAGTTTGTAAATTCTATAAATTTGTGCAGTATGTTTCACTAAAAAGGTTTGTTAGGTCTGTCTCATTGAATGTAAGATTACCGTTTGATTCATTGAATCTGTGATTGAAGTTTAAATAAATGACTGATTCACTTGATTCAGCTTGTTTCATAAATGAAAACCTTAAGCTGGAGGCCTTCATTCAATTAGCACATGCACTTTTTGTCATTAAATTTGTTTCATTGAATCGAAACCTTAAACTCGTGGTATTGAATCAATGTGAGAAGTTCTACTCATTGAATGAACACATGCAGTTTGTTACATTGAATGAATGAGATAAACTTAAAAAGTTGAATGAATGAAAGAAGCTCCACATATTGAATTAACGAGAGCAGTCTGTTTGATTAAATGAATGCATGCAGTTGGTTTCTTTAACAGGAAGCGTACAAATTGTTTCAGTAAATGAATGGCAAAGCTCTACTTATTCGATTAGCATATGCAGATTTTTTCATGGAATGAATGAGTGCTGTTTGATTCATTGAATGGATGAATTCAGGTGGAATCACTAAGTAAATGAGTGAAGTTTCTTTCATTGAATCAATGAATAACGTTTGATTCATTGAATCAATGATTGAGGTTTGACACAATGATTGCAGTTTGTTATATTAAATGAAGGAGTTAAGCATGACATAATGAATAAATAAGAGAAGTTTTACTCTTTGAATTAAGACGTGCAGTCTTTTTCATTCAATGAATGTGAGCGGTTTGATTCACTGCATAAGTTAGTTACATCTGTCTTATTAAATCTAAGAATGCCGATTGATTCATTGAATTAATGATTGAAGTTTAAATCAATGGCTGATTCACTGGTTTCAGCTTGTTTCATTAAGTGAAAACTTTAAACTCGAAACAATGAATCAATGAGAGAAGCTGTACTCATTGAATTAGCACATGCACTTTTTATCATTAAATGAATGGGTGCAGTTTGTTTCATTGAATGAATGAGATAAGCTTGAAACGTTGACTGAATGAATGCTGTTGGAAACACTCAATAAATAAGTTAAGTTTCGTTCATTGAATCAATGAATGACGTTTGATTCATTGAATCAATGTTTGAAGTTTGACAATGATTGAATGATTGCAGTTAATTATATTAAATGAAGGATTTAAACTTGACATATTGAATAAATAAGATAAGCTCTACTCTTAGAGTAAACACATGCAGTCTGTAAATTCAATAAATGTGTGCAGTTTGTTTAACTAAAAAGGTTAGTTAGGTCTGTCTCATTGAATCTAAGATTACCGTTTGATTCATTGAATCAATGATTGAAGTTTAAATCAATGACTGATTCACTTGTTTCAGCTTGTTTCATTAAGTGAAAACTTTAAGCTCGAGGCACTCATTCGTTGAATCGATTCCTTGAACTCGTGGTATTGAATCAATGTGTGAAGCTCGACTCATCGAATGAACACCTGCAGTTTGTTACATTGAATGAATGAGATAAACTTAAAAAGTTGAATGAATGAAAGAAGCTCGACATATTGAATTAACGAGAGCAGTTTGTTTGATTGAATGAATGCATGCAGTTGGTTTCTTTAACAGAAAGCAAACAACTTGTTTCATAAAATGAATGGCAAAGCTCTACTTATTCGATTAGCATGTGCAGATATTTTCATGGAATGAATGAGTGCTGTTTGATTCATTGAATGGATGCATGCTCTTGGAATCACGAAATAAATAAGTTAAGTTTCGTTCATTGAATCAATGAATGACGTTTGATTCATTGAATCAATGATTGAAGTTTGGCACAATGATTGAGTGATTGCAGTTTGTTATATTAAATGAAGGAGTTAAGCTTGACACATTGAATAAATAAGAGAAGCTCTACTCTTTGAGTTAACACGTGCAGTCTGTAAATTCAATAAATGTGTGCAGTATGTTTCTCTAAAAAGGTTCGTTAGATCTGTCTCATTGAACCTAAGATGACTGTTTGATTCATTGAATCTATGATTCAAGTTTAAATAAATGACTGATTCAATTGTTTCAGCTTGTTTCATTAAGTGAAAACTTTAAGCTGGAGGCCCTCATTCAATTAGCACATGCACTTTTTGTCATTAAAACAATGGGTGCAATTTGTTTCATTGAATCGAAACCTTAAACTCGTGGTATTGAATCAATGTGAGAAGCTCTACTCATTGAATGAACACCTGCAGTTTGTTACATTGAATGAATGAGATAAACTTAAAAAGTTGAATGAATGAAAGAAGCTCCACATATTGAATTAACGAGAGCAGCCTGTTTGATTAAATGAATGCATGCAGTTGGTTTCTTTGACAGAAAGCATACAACTTGTTTCATTAAATGAAACAAAGCTCTACTTATTCGATTAGCATGTGCAGATTTTTTCATGGAATGAATGAGTGCTGTTTTAAACATTGAATGGATGAATTCAGTTGGAATCGCAAAGTAAATGAGTGAAGTTTCTTTCATTGAATCAATGAATAACGTTTGATTCATTGAATCAATGATTGAGGTTTGACACAATGATTGCAGTTTGTTCTATTAAATGAAGGAGTTAAGCTTGACATAATGAATAAATAAGAGAAGTTCTACTCTTTGATTTAAGACGTGCAGTCTGTTTCATTCAATGAATGTGAGCGGTTTGATTCACTGCATAAGTTAGTTACATGTGTCTTATTAAATCTAAGAATGCCGATTGATTCATTGAATTACTGTTTGAAGTTTAAATCAATGGTTGATTCACTGGTTTCAGCTTGTTTCATTAAATGAAAACTTTAAACTCGAAACAATGAATCAATGAGAGAAGCTGTACTCATCGAATTAGCACATGCACTTTTTATCATTAAATGAATGGGTGCAGTTTGTTTCATTGAATCGATTCCTTGAACTCGTGGTATTGAATCAATGTGTGAAGCTCTACTCATTGAATTAACTAGTTCAGGCTTTTTCATTGAAACAAAACGTTTAGCTCGAGGCACTGAATAAATGAGAGAGTCTGTACTCATTGAATGAACACCTGTAGTTTGTTGCATTGAATGAATGAGATAAGCTTAAAAAGTTGACTGAATGAAAGAAGCTCTACACATTGAATTAACGAGTGCAGTCTGTTTGATTAAATGAATGCATGCAGTCGGTTTCTTTGACAGAAAGCGTCCAACTTGTTTCATTAAATGAATGGCAAAGCTCTACTTATTCGATTAGCATGTGCAGCTTTTTTCTTGAAATGAGTGAGTGCTGTTTTATTCATTGAATGGATGAATGCTGTTAGAATCACTAAGTAAATGAGTGAAGTTTCTTTCATTGAATCAATGAATAAGGTTTGATTCATTGAATCAATGATTTAGGTTTGACACAATGATTGCAGTTTGTTACATTAAATGAAGGAGTTAAGCTTGACATAATGAATAAAAAAGAGAAGTTCTACTCTTAGAATTAAGACCTGCAGTCTGTTTCATTCAATGAATGTGAGCGGTTTGATTCACTGCATAAGTTCGTTACATCTGTCGCATTAAATCTAAGAATGCCGATTGATTCATTGAATTACTGCTTGAAGTTTAAATCAATGGCTGATTCACTGGTTTCAGCTTGTTTCATTAAATGAAAACTTTAAACTCGAAACAATGAATCAATGAGAGAAGCTGTACTCTTTGAATTAGCACATGCACTTTTTATCATTAAATGAATGGGTGCAGTTTGTTTCATTGAATCGATTCCTTGAACTCGTGGTATTGAATCAATGTGTGAAGCTCTACTCATTGAATTGACAAGTGCAGGCTTTTTCATTGAAACAAAACGTTTATCTCGAGGCACTGAATAAATGCGAGAAGCTGTACTCATTGAATGAACACCTGCAGTTTGTTGCATTGAATGCATGATATAAGCTGGAAACGTTCACTGAATGAAAGAAGCTGTACACATTGAATTAACAAGTGCAATCTGCTTGATGAAATGAATGCAGGCAGTTGGTTTCTTTGACAGAAAGCGTGCAACTAGTATCATTGAATGAATGCAAAAGCTCTACTCATTCGATTAGCATGTGCAGATATTTTCATGGAATGAATGAGTGCTGTTTGATTCATTGAATGGATGCATGCTCTTGGAATCACTAAATAAATAAGTTAAGTTTCGTTCATTGAATCAATGAATGACGTTTGATTCATTGAATCAATGATTGAAGTTTGGCACAATGATTGAATGATTGCAGTTTGTTATATTAAATGATGGAGTTAAGCTTGACATATTGAATAAATAAGAGAAGCTCTACTCTTTGAGTTAACACGTGCAGTCTGTAAATTCAATAAATGTGTGCAGTATGTTTCACTAAAAAGGTTCGTTAGATCTGTCTCATTGAACCTAAGATTACCGTTTGATTCATTGAATCTATGATTGAAGTTTAAATAAATGACTGATTCAATTGTTTCAGCTTGTTTCATTAAGTGTAAACTTTAACCTGGATGCCCTCATTCAATTAGCACGTGCACTTTTTGTCATTAAATCAATGGGTGCAATTTGTTTCATTGAATCGAAACCTTAAACTCGTGGTATTGAATCAATGTGAGAAGCTCTACTCATTGAATGAACACCTGCAGTTTGTTACATTGAATGAATGAGATAAACTTAAAAAGTTGAATGAATGAAAGAAGCTCCACATATTGAATTAACGAGAGCAGCCTGTTTGATTAAATGTTTGCATGCAGTTGGTTTCTTTAACAGAACGCGTACAACTTGTTTCATTAAATGAATGGCAAAGCTCTACTTATTCGATTAGCATGTGCAGATTTTTTCATGGAATGAATGAGTGCTGTTTTATTCATTGAATGGATGAATGCTGTTAGAATCACTAAGTAAATGAGTGAAGTTTCTTTCATTGAATCAATGAATAACGTTTGATTCATCGAATCAAGGATTGAGGTTTGACACAATGATTGCCGTTTGTTATATTAAATGTAGTAGTTAAGCTTCACATAATGTATAAATAAGAGAAGTTCTACTCTTTGAATTAAGACGCGCAGACTGTTTCATTCATTGAATGTGAGCGGTTTGATTCACTGCATAAGTTAGTTACATCTGTCTTATTAAATCTTAGAATGCCGAATGATTCATTGAATTAATGATTGAAGTTTAAATCAATGGCTGATTCACTGGTTTCAGCTTGTTTCATTAAATGAAAACTTTAAACTCGAAACAATGAATCAATGAGAGAAGCTGTACTCTTTGAATTATCACATGCACTTTTTATCATTAAATGAATGGGTGCAGTTTGTTTCATTGAATCGATTCCTTGAACTCGTGGTATTGAATCAATGTGTGAAGCTCTACTCATTGAATTGACAAGTGCAGGCTTTTTCATTGAAACAAAACGTTTATCTCGAGGCACTGAATAAATGCGAGAAGCTGTACTCATTGAATGAACACCTGCAGTTTGTTGCATTGAATGCATGATATAAGCTGGAAACGTTGACTGAATGAAAGAAGCTCTACACATTGAATTAACAAGTGCAATCTGCTTGATGAAATGAATGCAGGCAGTTGGTTTCTTTGACAGAAAGCGTGCAACTAGTATCATTGAATGAATGCAAAAGCTCTACTCATTCGATTCGCATGTGCAGATATTTTCATGGAATGAATGAGTGCTGTTTGATTCATTGAATGGATGCATACTCTTGGAATCACTAAATAAATGTTAAGTTTCGTTCATTGAAAAAATGAATGACGTTTGATTCATTGAATCAATGATTGAAGTTTGGCACAATGATTGAATGATTGCAGTTTGTTATATTAAATGAAGGAGTTAAGCTTGACATATTGAATAAATAAGAGAAGCTCTACTCTTTGAGTTAACACGTGCAGTCTGCAAATTCAATAAATGTGTGCAGTATGTTTCACTAAAAAGGTTCGTTAGATCTGTCTCATTGAACCTAAGATTACCGTTTGATTCATTGAATCTATGATTGAAGTTTAAATAAATGACTGATTCAATTGTTTCAGCTTGTTTCATTAAGTGAAAACTTTAAGCTGGAGGCCCTCATTCAATTAGCACATGCACTTTTTGTCATTAAATCAATGGGTGCAATTTGTTTCATTGAATCGAAACCTTAAACTCGTGGTATTGAATCAATGCGAGAAGCTCTACTCATTGAATGAACACCTGCAGTTTGTTACATTGAATGAATGAGATAAACTTAAAAAGTTGAATGAATGAAAGAAGCTCCACATATTGAATTAACGAGAGCAGCCTGTTTGATTAAATGAATGCATGCAGTTGGTTTCTTTAACACAAAGCATACAACTTGTTTCATTAAATGAAACAAAGCTCTACTTATTCGATTAGCATGTGCAGATTTTTTCATGGAATGAATGAGTGCTGTTTTATTCATTGAATGGATGAATGCTGTTAGAATCACTAAGTAAATGAGTGAAGTTTCTTTCATTGAATCAATGAATAACGTTTGATTCATCGAATCAAGGATTGAGGTTTGACACAATGATTGCCGTTTGTTATATTAAATGAAGGAGTTAAGCTTGACAAAATGAATAAATAAGAGAAGTTCTACTCTTAGAATTAAGACCTGCAGTCTGTTTCATTCAATGAATGTGAGCGGTTTGATTCACTGCATAAGTTCGTTACATCTGTCGCATTAAATCTAAGAATGCCGATTGATTCATTGAATTACTGCTTGAAGTTTAAATCAATGGCTGATTCACTGGTTTCAGCTTGTTTCATTAAATGAAAACTTTAAACTCGAAACAATGAATCAATGAGAGAAGCTGTACTCTTTGAATTAGCACATGCACTTTTTATCATTAAATGAATGGGTGCAGTTTGTTTCATTGAATCGATTCCTTGAACTCGTGGTATTGAATCAATGTGTGAAGCTCTACTCATTGAATTGACAAGTGCAGGCTTTTTCATTGAAACAAAACGTTTATCTCGAGGCACTGAATAAATGCGAGAAGCTGTACTCATTGAATGAACACCTGCAGTTTGTTGCATTGAATGCATGATATAAGCTGGAAACGTTGACTGAATGAAAGAAGCTCTACACATTGAATTAACAAGTGCAATCTGCTTGATGAAATGAATGCAGGCAGTTGGTTTCTTTGACAGAAAGCGTGCAACTAGTATCATTGAATGAATGCAAAAGCTCTACTCATTCGGTTCGCATGTGCAGATATTTTCATGGAATGAATGAGTGCTGTTTGATTCATTGAATGGATGCATACTCTTGGAATCACTAAATAAATGTTAAGTTTCGTTCATTGAAAAAATGAATGACGTTTGATTCATTGAATCAATGATTGAAGTTTGGCACAATGATTGAATGATTGCAGTTTGTTATATTAAATGAAGGAGTTAAGCTTGACATATAGAATAAATAAGAGAAGCTCTACTCTTTGAGTTAACACGTGCAGTCTGTAAATTCAATAAATGTGTGCAGTATGTTTCACTAAAAAGGTTCGTTAGATCTGTCTCATTGAACCTAAGATTACCGTTTGATTCATTGAATCTATGATTGAAGTTTAAATAAATGACTGATTCAATTGTTTCAGCTTGTTTCATTAAGTGAAAACTTTAAGCTGGAGGCCCTCATTCAATTAGCACATGCACTTTTTGTCATTAAATCAATGGGTGCAATTTGTTTCATTGAATCGAAACCTTAAACTCGTGGTATTGAATCAATGCGAGAAGCTCTACTCATTGAATGAACACCTGCAGTTTGTTACATTGAATGAATGAGATAAACTTAAAAAGTTGAATGAATGAAAGAAGCTCCACATATTGAATTAACGAGAGCAGCCTGTTTGATTAAATGAATGCATGCAGTTGGTTTCTTTAACACAAAGCATACAACTTGTTTCATTAAATGAAACAAAGCTCTACTTATTCGATTAGCATGTGCAGATTTTTTCATGGAATGAATGAGTGCTGTTTTATTCATTGAATGGATGAATGCTGTTAGAATCACTAAGTAAATGAGTGAAGTTTCTTTCATTGAATCAATGAATAACGTTTGATTCATCGAATCAAGGATTGAGGTTTGACACAATGATTGCCGTTTGTTATATTAAATGAAGGAGTTAAGCTTGACAAAATGAATAAATAAGAGAAGTTCTACTCTTTGATTTAAGACGTGCAGTCTGTTTCATTCAATGAATGTGAGCGGTTTGATTCACTGCATAAGTTAGTTACATGTGTCTTATTAAATCTAAGAATGCCGATCGATTCATTGAATTACTTCTTGAAGTTTAAATCAATGGCTGATTCACTGGTTTCAGCTTGTTTCATTAAGTGAAAACTTTAAACTCGAAACAATGAATCAATGAGAGAAGCTGTACTCATTGAATTAGCACATGCACTTTTTATCATTAAATGAATGGGTGCAGTTTGTTTCTTTGAATCGATTCCTTGAACTCGTGGTATTGAATCAATGTGTGAAGCTCTACTCATTGAATTAACAAGTTCTGGCTTTTTCATTGAAACAAAACGTTTAGCTCGAGGCACTGAATAAATGAGAGAAGCTCTACTCATTGAATGAACACCTGCAGTTTGTTACATTGAATGAATGAGATAAACTTAAAAAGTTGAATGAATGAAAGAAGCTCCACATATTGAATTAACGAGAGCAGTCTGTTTGATTAAATGAATGCATGCAGTTGGTTTCTTTAACAGAAAGCATACAACTTGTTTCATTAAATGAATGGCAAAGCTCTACTTATTCGATTAGCATGTGCAGATTTTTTATGGAATGAATGAGTGCTGTTTTATTCATTGAATGGATGAATTCAGTTGGAATCGCTAAGTAAATGAGTGAAGTTTCTTTCATTGAATCAATGAATAACGTTTGATTCATTGAATCAATGATTGAGGTTTGACACAATGATTGCAGTTTGTTATATTAAATGAAGGAGTTAAGCTTGACATAATGAATAAATAAGAGAAGTTCTACTCTTTGAATTAAGACGTGCAGTCTGTTTCATTCAATGAATGTGAGCGGTTTGATTCACTGCATAAGTTAGTTACATGTGTCTTATTAAATCTAAGAATGCCGATTGATTCATTGAATTACTGCTTGAAGTTTAAATCAATGGCTGATTCACTGGTTTCAGCTTGTTTCATTAAATGAAAACTTTAAACTCGAAACAATGAATCAATGAGAGAAGCTGTACTCATTGAATTAGCACATGCACTTTTTATCATTAAATGAATGGGTGCAGTTGGTTTCATTGAATCGATTCCTTGAACTCGTGGTATTGAATCAATGTGTGAAGCTCTACTCATTGAATTAACAAGTTCAGGCGTTTTCATTGAAACAAAACGTTTAGCTCGAGGCACTGAATAAATGAGAGAAGCTGTACTCATTGAATGAACACCTGCAGTTTGTTGCATTGAATGAATGAGATAAGCTTAATAAGTTGACTGAATGAAAGAAGCTCTACACATTGAATTAACGAGTGCAGTCTGTTTGATTAAATGAATGCATGCAGTTGGTTTCTTTGACAGAAAGCGTCCAACTTGTTTCATTAAATGAATGGCAAAGCTCTACTTATTCAATTAGCGTGTGCAGCTTTTTTCATGAAATGAATGAGTGCTATTTGATTCATTGAATGGATGAATGCTGTTAGAATCACTAAGTAAATGAGTGAAGTTTCTTTCATTGAATCAATGAATAAGGTTTGATTCATTGAATCAATGATTGAGGTTGACACAATGATTGAATGTTTGCAGTTTGTTACATTAAATGAAGGAGTTAAGCTTGACATAATGAATAAAAAAGAGAAGTTCTACTTTTTGAATTAAGACGTGCAGTCTTTTTCATTCAATGAATGTGAGCGGTTTGATTCACTGCATAAGTTAGTTACATCTGTCTCATTAAATCTAAGAATGCCGATTGATTCATTGAATTACTGCTTGAAGTTTAAATCAATGGCTGATTCACTGGTTTCAGCTTGTTTCATTAAGTGAAAACTTTAAACTCGAAACAATGAATCAATGAAAGAAGCTGTACTCATTGAATTAGCACATGCACTTTTTATCATTAAATGAATGGGTGCAGTTTGTTTCATTGAATCGATTCCTTGAACTCGTGGTATTGAATCAATGTGTGAAGCTCTACTCATTGAATGAATAAGTGCAGGCTTTTTCATTGAAACAAAACGTTTAGCTAGAGGCAATGAATAAATGAGAGTAGCTGTACTCATTGAATGAACACCTGCAGTTTGGTGCATTGAATGCATGATATAAGCTGGAAACGTTGACTGAATGAAAGAAGCTCTACACATTGAATTAACAAGTGCAATCTGCTTGATGAAATGAATGCAGGCAGTTGGTTTCTTTGACAGAAAGCGTGCAACTAGTATCATTGAATGAATGGCAAAAGCTCTCCTCATTCGATTAGCATGTGCAGATATTTTAATGGAATGAATGAGTGCTGTTTGATTCATTGAATGGATGCATGCTCTTGGAATCACTAAATAAATAAGTTAAGTTTCGTTCATTGAATCAATGATTGAAGTTTGGCACAATGATTGAATGATTGCAGTTTGTTCTATTAAATGAAGGAGTTAAGCTTGACATATTGAATAAATAAGAGAAGCTCTACTCTTTGAGTTAACACGTGCAGTCTGTAAATTCAATAAATGTGTGCAGTCTGTTTCACAAAAAGGTTCGTTAGATCTGTCTCATTGAACTTAAGATTACCGTTTGATTCATTGAATCTATGATTGAAGTTTAAATAAATGACTGATTCAATTGTTTCAGCTTGTTTCATTAAGTGAAAACTTTAAGCTGGAGGCCCTCATTCAATTAGCACATGCACTTTTTGTCATTAAATCAATGGGTGCAATTTGTTTCATTGAATCGAAACCTTAAACTCGTGGTATTGACTCAATGTGAGAAGCTCTACTCATTGAATGAACACCTGCATTTTGTTACATTGAATGAATGAGATAAACTTAAAAATTGAATGAATGAAAGAAGCTCCACACATTGAATTAACGAGAGCAGTCTGTTTGATTAAATGAATGCATGCAGTTGGTTTCTTTAACAGAAAGCATACAACTTGTTTCATTAAATGAATGGCAAAGCTCTACTTATTCGATTAGCTTGTGCAGATTTTTTCATGGAATGAATGAGTGCTGTTTTATTCATTGAATGGATGAATTCAGTTGGAATCGCTAAGTAAATGAGTGAAGTTTCTTTCATTTAATCAATGAATAACGTTTGATTCATTGAATCAATGATTGAGGTTTGACACAATGATTGCAGTTTGTTATATTAAATGAAGGAGTTAAGCTTGACATAATGAATAAATAAGAGAAGTTCTACTCTTTGATTTAAGACGTGCAGTCTGTTTCATACAATGAATGTGAGCGGTTTGATTCACTGCATAAGTTAGTTACGTGTCTTATTAAATCTAAGAATGCCGATTGATTCATTGAATTACTGCTTGAAGTTTAAATCAATGGCTGATTCACTGGTTTCAGCTTGTTTCATGAAATGAAAACTTGAAACTCGAAACAATGAATCAATGAGAGAAGCTGTACTCATTCAATTAGCACATGCACTTTTTATCATTAAATGAATGGGTGCAGTTTGTTTCATTGGATCGATTCCTTGAACTTGTGGTATTGAATCAATGTGTGAAGCTCTACTCATTGAATTAATAAGTTCAGGCTTTTTCATTGAAACAAAACGTTTAGCTCGAGGCACTGAATAAATGAGAGAAGCTGTACTCATTGAATGAACACCTGCACTTTGTTGCGTTGAATGAATGAGATTAGCTTCAAAAGTTGAATGAATGACAGAAGCTCTTCACATTGAATTAATGAGTGCAGTCTGTTTGATTAAATGAATGCATGCAGTCGGTTTCTTTGACAGAAAGCGTCCAACTTGTTTCATTAAATGAATGGCAAAGCTCTACTTATTCGATTAGCGTGTGCAGCTTTTTTCATGAAATGAATGAGTGCTATTTGATTCATTGAATGGATGAATGCTGTTAGAATCACTAAGTAAATGAGTGAAGTTTCTTTCATTGAATCAATGAATAAGGTTTGATTCATTGAATCAATGATTGAGGTTTGACACAATGATTGAATGTTTGCAGTTTGTTACATTAAATGAAGGAGTTAAGCTTGACATAATGAATTACAAAGAGAAGTTCTACTTTTTGAATTAAGACGTGCAGTCTTTTTCATTCAATGAATGTGAGCGGTTTGATTCACTGCATAAGTTAGTTACATCTGTCTCATTAAATCTAAGAATGCCGATTGATTCATTGAATTACTGCTTGAAGTTTAAATCAATGGCTGATTCACTGGTTTCAGCTTGTTTCATTAAGTGAAAACTTTAAACTCGAAACAATGAATCAATGAGAGAAGCTGTACTCTTTGAATTAGCACATGCACTTTTTGTCATTAAATGAATGGGTACAGGTTGTTTCATTGAATCGATTCCTTGAACTCGTGGTATTGAATCAATGTGTGAAGCTCTACTCATTGAATTAACAAGTTCAGGCGTTTTCATTGAAACAAAACGTTTAGCTCGAGGCACTGAATAAATGAGAGAAGCTGTACTCATTGAATGAACACCTGCAGTTTGTTGCATTGAATGAATGAGATAAGCTTAATAAGTTGACTGAATGAAAGAAGCTCTACACATTGAATTAACGAGTGCAGTCTGTTTGATTAAATGAATGCATGCAGTTGGTTTCTTTGACAGAAAGCGTCCAACTTGTTTCATTAAATGAATGGCAAAGCTCTACTTATTCGATTAGCGTGTGCAGCTTTTTTCATGAAATGAATGAGTGCTATTTGATTCATTGAATGGACGAATGCTGTTAGAATCACTAAGTAAATGAGTGAAGTTTCTTTCATTGAATCAATGAATAAGGTTTGATTCATTGAATCAATGATTGAGGTTTGACACAATGATTGAATGTTTGCAGTTTGTTACATTAAATGAAGGAGTTAAGCTTGACATAATGAATAAAAAAGAGAAGTTCTACTTTTTGAATTAAGACGTGCAGTCTTTTTCATTCAATGAATGTGAGCGGTTTGATTCACTGCATAAGTTAGTTACATCAGTCTCATTAAATCTAAGAATGCCGATTGATTCATTGAATTACTGCTTGAAGTTTAAATCAATGGCTGATTCACTGGTTTCAGCTTGTTTCATTAAGTGAAAACTTTAAACTCGAAACAATGAATCAATGAAAGAAGCTGTACTCATTGAATTAGCACATGCACTTTTTATCATTAAATGAATGGGTGCAGTTTGTTTCATTGAATCGATTCCTTGAACTCGTGGTATTGAATCAATGTGTGAAGCTCTACTCATTGAATGAATAAGTGCCGGCTTTTTCATTGAAACAAAACGTTTAGCTAGAGGCAATGAATAAATGAGAATAGCTGTACTCATTGAATGAACACCTGCAGTTTGGTGCATTGAATGCATGATATAAGCTGGAAACGTTGACTGAATGAAAGAAGCTCTACACATTGAATTAACAAGTGCAATCTGCTTGATGAAATGAATGCAGGCAGTTGGTTTCTTTGACAGAAAGCGTGCAACTAGTATCATTGAATGAATGGCAAAAGCTCTCCTCATTCGATTAGCATGTGCAGATATTTTCATGGAATGAATGAGTGCTGTTTGATTCATTGAATGGATGCATGCTCTTGGAATCACTAAATAAATAAGTTAAGTTTCGTTCATTGAATCAATGATTGAAGTTTGGCACAATGATTGAATGATTGCAGTTTGTTCTATTAAATGAAGGAGTTAAGCTTGACATATTGAATAAATAAGAGAAGCTCTACTCTTTGAGTTAACACGTGCAGTCTGTAAATTCAATAAATGTGTGCAGTCTGTTTCACAAAAAGGTTCGTTAGATCTGTCTCATTGAACTTAAGATTACCGTTTGATTCATTGAATCTATGATTGAAGTTTAAATAAATGACTGATTCAATTGTTTCAGCTTGTTTCATTAAGTGAAAACTTTAAGCTGGAGGCCCTCATTCAATTAGCACATGCACTTTTTGTCATTAAATCAATGGGTGCAATTTGTTTCATTGAATCGAAACCTTAAACTCGTGGTATTGACTCAATGTGAGAAGCTCTACTCATTGAATGAACACCTGCATTTTGTTACATTGAATGAATGAGATAAACTTAAAAATTGAATGAATGAAAGAAGCTCCACACATTGAATTAACGAGAGCAGTCTGTTTGATTAAATGAATGCATGCAGTTGGTTTCTTTAACAGAAAGCATACAACTTGTTTCATTAAATGAATGGCAAAGCTCTACTTATTCGATTAGCTTGTGCAGATTTTTTCATGGAATGAATGAGTGCTGTTTTATTCATTGAATGGATGAATTCAGTTGGAATCGCTAAGTAAATGAGTGAAGTTTCTTTCATTTAATCAATGAATAACGTTTGATTCATTGAATCAATGATTGAGGTTTGACACAATGATTGCAGTTTGTTATATTAAATGAAGGAGTTAAGCTTGACATAATGAATAAATAAGAGAAGTTCTACTCTTTGATTTAAGACGTGCAGTCTGTTTCATACAATGAATGTGAGCGGTTTGATTCACTGCATAAGTTAGTTACGTGTCTTATTAAATCTAAGAATGCCGATTGATTCATTGAATTACTGCTTGAAGTTTAAATCAATGGCTGATTCACTGGTTTCAGCTTGTTTCATTAAGTGAAAACTTTAAACTCGAAACAATGAATCAATGAAAGAAGCTGTACTCATTGAATTAGCACATGCACTTTTTATCATTAAATGAATGGGTGCAGTTTGTTTCATTGAATCGATTCCTTGAACTCGTGGTATTGAATCAATTTGTGAAGCTCTACTCATTGAATGAATAAGTTCAGGCTTTTTCATTGAAACAAAACGTTTAGCTAGAGGCAATGAATAAATGAGAGTAGCTGTACTCATTGAATGAACACCTGCAGTTTGGTGCATTGAATGCATGATATAAGCTGGAAACGTTGACTGAATGAAAGAAGCTCTACACATTGAATTAACAAGTGCAATCTGCTTGATGAAATGAATGCAGGCAGTTGGTTTCTTTGACAGAAAGCGTGCAACTAGTATCATTGAATGAATGGCAAAAGCTCTACTCATTCGATTAGCATGTGCAGATATTTTCATGGAATGAATGAGTGCTGTTTGATTCATTGAATGGATGCATGCTCTTGGAATCACTAAATAAATAAGTTAAGTTTCGTTCATTCAATCAATGAATGACGTTTGATTCATTGAATCAATGATTGAAGTTTGGCACAATGATTGAATGATTGCAGTTTGTTATATTAAATGAAGGAGTTAAGCTTGACATATTGAATAAATAAGAGAAGCTCTACTCTTTGAGTTAACACGTGCAGTCTGTAAATTCAATAAATGTGTGCAGTATGTTTCACTAAAAAGGTTCGTTAGATCTGTCTCATTGAACCTAAGATTACCGTTTGATTCATTGAATCTATTATTGAAGTTTAAATAAATGACTGATTCAATTGTTTCAGCTTGTTTCATTAAGTGAAAACTTTAAGCTGGAGGCCCTCATTCAATTAGCACATGCACTTTTTGTCATTAAATCAATGGGTGCAATTTGTTTCATTGAATCGAAACCTTAAACTCGTGGTATTGAATCAATGTGAGAAGCTCTACTCATTGAATGAACACCTGCAGTTTGTTACATTGAATGAATGAGATAAACTTAAAAATTGAATGAATGAAAGATGCTCCACACATTGAATTAACGAGAGCAGTCTGTTTGATTAAATGAATGAATGCAGTTGGTTTTTTTTATCAGAAAGCATACAACTTGTTTCATTAAATGAATGGCAAAGCTCTACTTATTCGATTAGCATGTGCAGATTTTTTCATGGAATGAATGAGTGCTGTTTTATTCATTGAATGGATGAATTCAGTTGTAATCGCTACGTAAATGAGTGAAGTTTCTTTCATTGAATCAATGAATAACGTTTGATTCATTGAATCAATGATTGAGGTTTGACACAATGATTGCAGTTTGTTATATTAAATGAAGGATTTAAACTTGACATAATGAATAAATAAGAGAAGTTCTACTCTTTGATTTAAGACGTGCAGTCTGTTTCATTCAATGAATGTGAGCGGTTTGATTCACTGCATAAGTTAGTTACGTGTCTTATTAAATCTAAGAATGCCGATTGATTCATTGAATTACTGCTTGAAGTTTAAATCAATGGCTGATTCACTGGTTTCAGCTTGTTTCATTAAATGAAAACTTTAAACTCGAAACAATGAATCAATGAGAGAAGCTGTACTCATTGAATTAGCACATGCACTTTTTATCATTAAATGAATGGGTGCAGTTTGTTTCTTTGAATCTATTCCTTGAACTCGTGGTATTGAATCAATGTGTGAAGCTCTACTCATTGAATGAACAAGTTCAGGCTTTTTCATTGAAACAAAACGTTTAGCTCAAGGCACTGAATAATTGAGAGAAGCTGTACTCATTGAATGAACACCTGCAGTTTGTTGCGTTGAATGAATGAGATAAGCTTAAAAAGTTGAATGAATGAAAGAAGCTCTACACATTGAATTAACGAGTGCAGTCTGTTTGATTAAATGAATGCATGCAGTTGGTTTCTTTGACAGAAAGCATACAACTTGTTTCATTAAATGAATGGCAAAGCTCTACTTATTCGATTAGCATGTGCAGCTTTTTTCATGAAATGAATGAGTGCTGTTTGATTCATTGAATGGATGAATGCTGTTAGAATCACTAAGTAAATGAGTGAAGTTTCTTTCATTGAATCAATGAATAAGGTTTGATTCATTGAATCAATGATTGAGGTTTGACACAATGATTGAATGTTTGCAGTTTGTTACATTAAATGAAGGAGTTAAGCTTGACATAATGAATAAAAAAGAGGAGATCTACTTTTTGAATTAAGACGTGCAGTCTTTTTCATTCAATGAATGTGAGCGGTTTGATTCACTGCATAAGATAGTTACATCCGTCTCATTAAATCTAAGAATGCCGATTGATTCATTGAATTACTGCTTGAAGTTTAAATCAATGGCTGATTCACTGGTTTCAGCTTGTTTCATTAAGTGAAAACTTTAAACTCGAAACAATGAATCAATGAGAGAAGCTGTACTCTTTGAATTAACACATGCACTTTTTATCATGAAATGAATGGGTACAGTTTGTTTCATTGAATCGATTCCTTGAACTCGTGGTATTGAATCAATGTGTGAAGCTCTACTCATTGAATGAACAAGTGCAGGCTTTTTCATTCAAACAAAACGTTTAGCTAGGGGCAATGAAGAAATGAGAGTAGCTGTACTCATTGAATGAACACCTGCAGTTTGTTGCATTGAATGCATGATATAAGCTGGAAACGTTGACTGAATGAAAGAAGCTCTACACATTGAATTAACAAGTGCAATCTGCTTGATGAAATGAATGCAGGCAGTTGGTTTCTTTGACAGAAAGCGTGCAACTAGTATCATTGAATGAATGGCAAAAGCTCTACTCATTCGATTAGCATGTGCAGATATTTTCATGGAATGAATGAGTGCTGTTTGATTCATTGAATGGATGCATGCTCTTGGAATCACTAAATAAATAAGTTAAGTTTCGTTCATTCAATCAATGAATGACGTTTGATTCATTGAATCAATGATTGAAGTTTGGCACAATGATTGAATGATTGCAGTTTGTTATATTAAATGAAGGAGTTAAGCTTGACATATTGAATAAATAAGAGAAGCTCTACTCTTTGCGTTAACACGTGCAGTCTGTAAATTCAATAAATGTGTGCAGTATGTTTCACTAAAAAGGTTTGTTAGATCTGTCTCATTGAACTTAAGATTACCTTTTGATTCATTGAATCTATGATTGAAGTTTAAATAAATGACTGATTCAATTGTTTCAGCTTGTTTCATTAAGTGAAAACTTTAAGCTGGAGGCCCTCATTCAATTAGCACATGCACTTTTTGTCATTAAATCAATGGGTGCAATTTGTTTCATTGAATCGAAACCTTAAACTCGTGGTATTGAATCAATGTGAGAAGCTCTACTCATTGAATGAACACCTGCAGTTTGTTACATTGAATTAATGAGATAAACTTAAAAATTGAATGAATGAAAGAAGCTCCACACATTGAATTAACGAGAGCAGTCTGTTTGATTAAATGAATACACACAGTTGGTTTCTTTAACAGAAAGCATACAACTTGTTTCATTAAATGAATGGCAAAGCTCTACTTATTCGATTAGCATGTGCAGATTTTTTCATGGAATGAATGAGTGCTATTTTATTCATTGAATGGATGAATTCAGTTGGAATCGCTAAGTAAATGAGTGAAGTTTCTTTCATTGAATCAATGAATAACGTTTGATTCATTGAATCAATGATTGAGGTTTGACACAATGATTGCAGTTTGTTATATTAAATTAAGGAGTTAGGCTTGACATAATGAATAAATAAGAGAAGTTCTACTCTTTGATTTAAGACGTGCAGTCTGTTTCATTCAATGAATGTGAGCGGTTTGATTCACTGCATAAGTTAGTTACGTGTCTTATTAAATCTAAGAATGCCGATTGATTCATTGAAATACTGCTTGAAGTGAAAATCAATGGCTGATTCACTGGTTTCAGCTTGTTTCATTAAATGAAAACTTTAAACTCGAAAAAATGAATCAATGAGAGAAGCTGAACTCATTGAATTAGCACATGCACTTTTTATCATTAAATGAATGGGTGCAGTTTGTTTCATTGAATCTATTCCTTGAACTCGTGGTATTGAATCAATGTGTGCAGCTCTACTCATTGAATTAACAAGTTCAGGCTTTTTCATTGAAACAAAACGTTTAGCTCGAGGCACTGAATAATTGAGAGAAGCTGTACTCATTGAATGAACACCTGCAGTTTGTTGCGTTGAATGAATGAGATAAGCTTAAAAAGTTGAATGAATGAAAGAAGCTCTACACAATGAATTAACGAGTGCAGTCTGTTTGATTAAATGAATGCATGCAGTCGGTTTCTTTGACAGAAAGCGTCCAACTTGTTTCATTAAATGAATGGCAAAGCTCTACTTATTCGATTAGCATGTGCAGCTTTTTTCATGAAATGAATGAGTGCTGTTTGATTCATTGAATGGATGAATGCTGTTATAATCACTAAGTAAATGAGTGAAGTTTCTTTCATTGAATCAATGAATAAGGTTTGATTCATTGAATCAATGATTGAGGTTTGACACAATGATTGAATGTTTGCAGTTTGTTACATTAAATGAAGGAGTTAAGCTTGACATAATTAATAATAAAAAGGAGATCTACTTTTTGAATTAAGACGTGCAGTCTTTTTCATTCAATGAATGTGAGCGGTTTGATTCACTGCATAAGTTAGTTACATCTGTCTCATTAAATCTAAGAATGCCGATTGATTCATTGAATTACTGTTTGAAGTTTAAATCAATGGCTGAATCACTGGTTTCAGCTTGTTTCATTAAGTGAAAACTTTCAACTCGAAACAATAAATCAATGAGAGAAGCTGTACTCTTTGAATTAACACATGCACTTTTTATCATTAAATGAATGGGTACAGTTTGTTTCATTGAATCGATTCCTTGAACTCGTGGTATTGAATCAATGTGTGAAGCTCTACTCATTGAATGAACAAGTGCAGGCTTTTTCATTGAAACAAAACGTTTAGCTAGAGGCAATGAATAAATGAGAGTAGCTGTACTCATTGAATGAACACCTGCAGTTTGTTGCATTGAATGCATGATATAAGCTGGAAACGTTGACTGAATGAAAGAAGCTCTACACATTGAATTAACAAGTGCAATCTGCTTGATGAAATGAATGCAGGCAGTTGGTTTCTTTGACAGAAAGCGTGCAACTAGTATCATTGAATGAATGGCAAAAGCTCTACTCATTCGATTAGCATGTGCAGATATTTTCATGGAATGAATGAGTGCTGTTTGATTCATTGAATGGATGCATGCTCTTGGAATCACTAAATAAATAAGTTAAGTTTGTTCATTCAATCAATGAATGACGTTTGATTCATTGAATCAATGATTGAAGTTTGGCACAATGATTGATGGATTGCAGTTTGTTATATTAAATGAAGGAGTTAAGCTTGACATATTGAATAAATAAGAGAAGCTCTACTCTTTGAGTTCACACGTGCAGTCTGTAAATTCAATAAATGTGTGCAGTATGTTTCACTAAAAAGGTTCGTTAGATCTGTCTCATTGAACCTAAGATTACCGTTTGATTCATTGAATCTATGATTGAAGTTTAAATAAATGACTGATTCAATTGTTTCAGCTTGTTTCATTAAGTGAAAACTTTAAGCTGGAGGCCCTCATTCAATTAGCACATGCACTTTTTGTCATTAAATCAATGGGTGCAATTTGTTTCATTGAATCGAAACCTTAAACTCGTGGTATTGAATCAATGTGAGAAGCTCTACTCATTGAATGAACACCTGCAGTTTGTTACATTGAATGAATGAGACAAACTTAAAAATTGAATGAATGAAAGAAGCTCCACACATTGAATTAACGAGAGCAGTCTGTTTGATTAAATGAATGCATGCAGTTGGTTTCTTTAACAGAAAGCATACAACTTGTTTCACTAAATGAATGGCAAAGCTCTACTTATTCGATTAGCATGTGCAGATTTTTTCATGGAAAGAATGAGTGCTGTTTTATTCATTGAATGGATGAATTCAGTTGGAATCGCTAAGTAAATGAGTGAAGTTTCTTTCATTGAATCAATGAATAACGTTTGATTCATTGAATCAATGATTGAGGTTTGACACAATGATTGCAGTTTGTTATATTAAATGAAGGAGTTAAGCTTGACATAATGAATAAATAAGAGAAGTTCTACTCTTTGATTTAAGACGTGCAGTCTGTTTCATTCAATGAATGTGAGCGGTTTGATTCACTGCATAAGTTAGTTACATGTGTCTTATAAAATCTAAGAATGCCGATTGATTCATTGAATTACTGCTTGAAGAATCAATGGCTGATTCACTGGTTTCAGCTTGTTTCATTAAATGAAAACTTTAAACTCGAAACAATGAATCAATGAGAGAAGCTGTACTCATTGAATTAGCACATGCACTTTTTATCATTAAATGAATGGGTACAGTTTGTTTCATTGAATCGATTCCTTGAACTCGTGGTATTGAATCAATGTGTGAAGCTCTACTCATTGAATTAACAAGTTCAGGCTTTTTCATTGAAACAAAACGTTTAGCTCGAGGCACTGAATAATTGAGAGAAGCTGTACTCATTGAATGAACACCTGCAGTTTGTTGCGTTGAATGAATGAGATAAGCTTAAAAAGTTGAATGAATGAAAGAAGCTCTACACATTGAATTAACGAGTGCAGTCTGTTTGATTAAATGAATGCATGCAGTCGGTTTCTTTGACAGAAAGCGTCCAACTTGTTTCATTAAATGAATGGCAAAGCTCTACTTATTCGATTAGCATGTGCAGATATTTTCATGGAATGAATGAGTGCTGTTTGATTCATTGAATGGATGCATGCTCTTGGAATCACTAAATAAAGAAGTTAAGTTTCGTTCATTCAATCAATGAATGACGTTTGATTCATTGAATCAATGATTGAAGTTTGGCACAATGATTGAATGATTGCAGTTTGTTATATTAAATGAAGGAGTTAAGCTTGACATATTGAATAAATAAGAGAAGCTCTACTCTTTGCGTTAACACGTGCAGTCTGTAAATTCAATAAATGTGTGCAGTATGTTTCACTAAAAAGCTTTGTTAGATCTGCCTCATTGAACTTAAGATTACCTTTTGATTCATTGAATCTATGATTGAAGTTTAAATAAATGACTGATTCAATTGTTTCAGCTTGTTTCATTAAGTGAAAACTTTAAGCTGGAGGCCCTCATTCAATTAGCACATGCACTTTTTGTCATTAAATCAATGGGTGCAATTTGTTTCATTGAATCGAAACCTTAAACTCGTGGTATTGAATCAATGTGAGAAGCTCTACTCATTGAATGAACACCTGCAGTTTGTTACATTGAATTAATGAGATAAACTTAAAAATTGAATGAATGAAAGAAGCTCCACACATTGAATTAACGAGAGCAGTCTGTTTGATTAAATGAATACACACAGTTGGTTCCTTTCACAGAAAGCATACAACTTGTTTCATTAAATGAATGGCAAAGCTCTACTTATTCGATTAGCATGTGCAGATTTTTTCATGGAATGAATGAGTGCTGTTTTATTCATTGAATGGATGAATTCAGTTGGAATCGCTAAGTAAATGAGTGAAGTTTCTTTCATTGAATCAATGAATAACGTTTGATTCATTGAATCAATGATTGAGGTTTGACACAATGATTGCAGTTTGTTATATTAAATGAAGGAGTTAAGCTTGACATATTGAATAAATAAGAGAAGCTCTACTCTTTGAGTTAACACGTGCAGTCTGTAAATTCAATAAATGTGTGCAGTATGTTTCACTAAAAAGGTTCGTTAGATCTGTCTCATTGAACTTAAGATTACCGTTTGATTCATTGAATCTATGATTGAAGTTTAAATAAATGACTGATTCAATTGTTTCAGCTTGTTTCATTAAGTGAAAACTTTAAGCTGGAGGCCCTCATTCAATTAGCACATGCATTTTTGTCATAAAATCAATGGGTGCAATTTGTTTCATTGAATCGAAACCTCAAACTCGTGGTATTGAATCAATGTGAGAAGCTCTACTCATTGAATGAACACCTGCAGTTTGTTACATTGAATGAATGAGATAAACTTAAAAATTGAATGAATGAAAGAAGCTCTACACATTGAATTAACGAGAGCAGTCTGTTTGATTAAATGAATGCATGCCGTTGGTTTCTTTAACAGAAAGCATACAACTTGTTTCATTAAATGAATGGCAAAGCTCTACTTATTCGATTAGCATGTGCAGATTTTTTCATGGAATGAATGAGTGCTGTTTTATTCATTGAATGGATGAATTCAGTTGGAATCGCTAAGTAAATGAGTGAAGTTTCTTTCATTGAATCAATGAATAACGTTTGATTCATTGAATCAATGATTGAGGTTTGACACAATGATTGCAGTTTGTTATATTAAATGAAGGAGTTAAGCTTGACATAATGAATAAATAAGAGAAGTTCCAATCTTTGAGGTAACACGTGCAGTCTGTAAATTCAATAAATGTGTGCAGTATGTTTCACTAAAAAGGTTCGTTAGATCTGTCTCATTGAACCTAAGATTACCGTTTGATTCATTGAATCTATGATTGAAGTTTAAATAAATGACTGATTCAATTGTTTCAGCTTGTTTCATTAAGTGAAAACTTTAAGCTGGAGGCCCTCATTCAATTAGCACATGCACTTTTTGTCATTAAATCAATGGGTGCAATTTGTTTCATTGAATCGATTCCTTGAACTCGTGGTATTGAATCAATGTATGAAGCTCTACTCATTGAATGAACACCTGCAGTTTATTACATTGAATGAATGAGATAAACTTAAAAAGTTGAATGAATGAAAGAAGCTCCACATATTGAATTAACGAGAGCAATCTGCTTGATGAAATGAATGCAGGCAGTTGGTTTCTTTGACAGAAAGCGTGCAACTAGTATCATTGAATGAATGGCAAAAGCTCTACTCATTCGATTAGCATGTGCAGATATTTTCATGGAATGAATGAGTTCTGTTTGATTCATTGAATGGATGCATGCTCTTGGAATCACTAAATAAATAAGTTAAGTTTCGTTCATTCAATCAATGAATGACGTTTGATTCATTGAATCAATGATTGAAGTTTGGCACAATGATTGAATGATTGCAGTTTGTTATATTAAATGAAGGAGTTAAGCTTGACATATTGAATAAATAAGAGAAGCCCTACACTTTGAGTTAACACGTGCAGTCTGTAAATTCAATAAATGTGTGCAGTATGTTTCACTAAAAAGGTTCGTTAGATCTGTCTCATTGAACCTAAGATTACCGTTTGATTCATTGAATATATGATTGAAGTTTAAATAAATGACTGATTCAATTGTTTCAGCTTGTTTCATTAAGTGAAAACTTTAAGCTGGAGGCCCTCATTCAATTAGCACATGCACTTTTTGTCATTAAATCAACGGGTGCAATTTGTTTCATTGAATCGAAACCTTAAACTCGTGGTATTGAATCAATGTGAGAAGCTCTACTCATTGAATGAACACCTGCAGTTTGTTACATTGAATGAATGAGATAAACTTAAAAATTGAATGAATGAAAGAAGCTCCACATATTGAATTAACGAGGGCAGTCTGTTTGATTAAATGAATGCATGCAGTTGGTTTCTTTAACAGAAAGCAAACAACTTGTTTCATTAAATGAATGGCAAAGCTCTACTTATTCGATTAGCATGTGCAGATTTTTTCATGGAATGAATGAGTGCTGTTTTATTCATTGAATGGATGAATTCAGTTGGAATCCCTAAGTAAATGAGTGAAATTTCTTTCATTGAATCAATGAATAACGTTTGATTCATTGAATCAATGATTGAGGTTTGACACAATGATTGCAGTTTGTTATATTAAATGAAGGAGTTAAGCTTGACATAATGAATAAATACGAGAAGTTCTACTCTTAGAATTAAGACCTGCAGTCTGTTTCATTCAATGAATGTGAGCGGTTTGATTCACTGCATAAGTCAGTTACATGTGTCTCATTAAATCTAAGAATGCCGATTGATTCATTGAATTACTGCTTGAAGTTTAAATCAATGGCTGATTCACTGGTTTCAGCTTGTTTCATTAAGTGAAAACTTTAAACTCGAAACAATGAATCAATGAGAGAAGCTGTACTCATTGAATTAGCACATGCACTTTTTATCATTAAATGAATGGGTACAGTTTGTTTCGTTGAATCGATTCCTTCAACTCGTGGTATTGAATCAATGTGTGAAACTCTACTCATTGAATGAACAAGTGCAGGCTTTTTCATTGAAACAAAACGTTGAGCTAGAGGCAATGAATAAATGAGAGTAGCTGTACTCATTGAATGAACACCTGCAGTTTGCTGCTTTGAATGCACGATATAAGCTGGAAACGTTGACTGAATGAAAGAAGCTCTACACATTGAATTAACAAGTGCAATCTGCTTGATGAAATGAATGCAGGCAGTTGGTTTCTTTGACAGAAAGCGTGCAACTAGTATCATTGAATGAATGGCAAAAGCTCTACTCATTCGATTAGCATGTGCAGATATTTTCATGGAATGAATGAGTGCTGTTTGATTCATTGAATGGATGCATGCTCTTGGAATCACTAAATAAATAAGTTAAGTTTCGTTCATTCAATCAATGAATGACGTTTGATTCATTGAATCAATGATTGAAGTTTGGCACAATGATTGAATGATTGCAGTTTGTTATATTAAATGAAGGAGTTAAGCTTGACATATTGAATAAATAAGAGAAGCTCTACTCTTTGAGTTAACACGTGCAGTCTGTAAATTCAATAAATGTGTGCAGTATGTTTCACTAAAAAGGTTCGTTAGATCTGTCTCATTGAACCTAAGATTACCGTTTGATTCATTGAATCTATGATTGAAGTTTAAATAAATGACTGATTCAATTGTTTCAGCTTGTTTCATTAAGTGAAAACTTTAAGCTGGAGGCCCTCATTCAATTAGCACATGCACTTTTTCTCATTAAATCATTGGGTGCAATTTGTTTCATTGAATCGAAACCTCAAACTCGTGGTATTGAATCAATGTGAGAAGCTCTACTCATTGAATGAACACCTGCAGTTTGTTACATTAAATGAATGAGATAAACTTAAAAATTGAATGAATGAAAGAAGCTCCACATATTGAATTAACGAGAGCAGTCTGTTTGATTAAATGAATGCATGCAGTTGGTTTCTTTAACAGAAAGCATACAACTTGTTTCATTAAATGAATGGCAAAGCTCTACTTATTCGATTAGCATGTGCAGATTATTTCATGGAATGAATGAGTGCTGTTTTATTCATTGAATGGATGAATTCAGTTGGAATCGCTAAGTAAATGAGTGAAGTCTCTTTCATTGAATCAAAGAATAACGTTTGATTCATTGAATCAATGATTGAGGTTTGACACAATGATTGCAGTTTGTTATATTAAATGAAGGAGTTAAGCTTGACATAATGAATAAATAAGAGAAGTTCTACTCTTTGATTTAAGACGTGCAGTCTGTTTCATTCAATGAATGTGAGCGGTTTGATTCACTGCATAAGTTAGTTACATGTGTCTTATAAAATCTAAGAATGCCGATTGATTCATTGAATTACTGCTTGAAGTTTAAATCAATGGCTGATTCACTGGTTTCAGCTTGTTTCATTAAATGAAAACTTTAAACTCGAAACAATGAATCAATGAGAGAAGCTGTACTCATTGAATTAGCACATGCACTTTTTATCATTAAATGAATGGGTGCAGTTTGTTTCATTGAATCGATTCCTTGAACTCGTGGTATTGAATCAATGTGTGAAGCTCTACACATTGAATTAACGAGTGCAGTCTGTTTGAATAAATGAATGCATGCAGTTGGTTTCTTTGACAGAAAGCGTCCAACTTGTTTCATTAAATGAATGGCAAAGCTCTACTTATTCGATTAGCATGCGCAGCTTTTTTCATGAAATGAATGAGTGCTGTTTGATTCATTGAATGGATGAATGCTGTTAGAATCACTAAGTAAATGAGTGAAGTTTCTTTCATTGAATCAATGAATAAGGTTTGATTTATTGAATCAATGATTGAGGTTTGACACAATGATTGAATGTTTGCAGTTTGGTACATTAAATGAAGGAGTTAAGCTTGACATAATGAATAAAAAAGAGAAGTTCTACTTTTTGAATTAAGACGTGCAGTCTTTTTCATTCAATGAATGTGAGCGGTTTGATTCACTGCATAAGTTAGTTACATCTGTCTCATTAAATCTAAGAATGCCGATCGATTCATTGAATTACTGTTTGAAGTTTAAATCAATGGCTGATTCACTGGTTTCAGCTTGTTTCATTAAGTGAAAACTTTAAACTCGAAACAATGAATCAATGAGAGAAGCTGTACTCATTGAATTAGCACATGCACTTTTTATCATTAAATGAATGGGTGTAGTTTGTTTAATTGAATCTATTCCTTGAACTCGTGGTATTGAATCAATGTGTGAAGCTCTACTCATTGAATGAACAACTGCAGGCTTTTTCATTGAAACAAAACGTCTAGCTAGAGGCAATGAATAAAGCCAGTAGCAGTAGTGGACTCTCCCTCTTTATGGGTATTTAAGCGGGCATTGGATAGGTATATGGAGGATAGTGGGTTAGTGTAGGTTAGGTGGGCTTTGATCGGCGCAACATCGAGGGCCGAAGGGCCTGTACTGCGCTGTATTGTTCTATGTTCTATGTTCTAAATAAGAGTAGCTGTACTCATTGAATGAACACCTGCAGTTTGCTGCTTTGAATGCACGATATCAGCTGGAAACGTTGACTGAATGAAAGAAGCTCTACACATTGAATTAACAAGTGCAATCTGCTTGATGAAATGAATGCAGACAGTTGGTTTCTTTGACAGAAAGCGTGCAACTAGTATCATTGAATGAATGGCAAAAGCTCTACTCATTCGATTAGCATGTGCAGATATTTTCATGGAATGAATGAGTGCTGTTTGATTTATTGAATGGATGCATGCGCTTGGAATCACTAAACAAATAAGTTAAGTTTCGTTCATTCAATCAATGAATGACGTTTGATTCATTGAATCAATGATTGAAGTTTGGCACAATGATTGAATGATTGCAGTTTGTTATATTAAATGAAGGAGTTAAGCTTGACATATTGAATAAATAAGAGAAGCTCTACTCTTTGAGTTAACACGTGCAGTCTGTAAATTCAATAAATGTGTGCAGTATGTTTCACTAAAAAGGTTCGTTAGATCTGTCTCATTGAACCTAAGATTACCGTTTGATTCATTGAATCTATGATTGAAGATTAATTAAATGACAGATGCAATTGTTTCAGCTTGTTTCATTAAGTGAAAACTTTAAGCTGGAGGCCCTCATTCAATTAGCACATGCACTTTTTGTCATTAAATCAACGGGTGCAATTTGTTTCATTGAATCGAAACCTTACACTCGTGGTATTGAATCAATGTGAGAAGCTCTACTCATTGAATGAACACCTGCAGTTTGTTACATTGAATGAATGAGATAAACTTAAAAATTGAATGAATGAAAGAAGCTCCACACATTGAATTAACGAGAGCAGTCTGTTTGATTAAATGAATGCATGCAGTTGGTTTCTTTAACAGAAAGCATACAACTTGTTTCATTAAATGAATGGCAAAGCTCTTTATTCGATTAGCATGTGCAGATTTTTTCATGGAATGAATGAGTGCTGTTTTATTCATTGAATGGATGAATTCAGTTGGAATCGCTAAGTAAATGAGTGAAGTTTCTTTCATTGAATCAATGAATAAGGTTTGATTCATTGAATCAATGATTGAGGTTTGACACAATGATTGCAGTTTGTTATATTAAATGAAGGAGTTAAGCTTGACATAATGAATAAATAAGAGAAGTTCTACTCTTTGATTAAAGACGTGCAGTCTGTTTCATTCAATGAATGTGAGCGGTTTGATTCACTGCATAAGTTAGTTACATGTGTCTGAAAAAAATCTAAAAATTCCGATTGATTCATTGAATTACTGCTTGAAGTTTAAATCAATGGCTGATTCACTGGTTTCAGCTTGTTTCATTAAATGAAAACTTTAAACTCGAAACAATGAATCAATGAGAGAAGCTGTACTCATTGAATTAGCACATGCACTTTTTATCATTAAATGAATGGGTGCAGTTTGTTTCATTGAATCGATTCCTTGAACTCGTGGTATTGAATCAATGTGTGAAGCTCTACACATTGAATTAACGAGTGCAGTCTGTTTGATTAAATGAATGCATGCAGTCGGTTTCTTTGGCAGAAAGCGTGCAACTCGTATCATTGAATGAATGGCAAAGCTCGACTTATTCGATTAGCATGTGCAGATATTTTCATGGAATGAATAAGTGCTGTTTGATTCATTGAATGGATGCATGCTCTTGGAATCACTAAATAAATAAGTTAAGTTTCGTTCATTCAATCAATGAATGACGTTTGATTCATTGAATCAATGATTGAAGTTTGGCACAATGATTGAATGATTGCAGTTTGTTATATTAAATGAAGGAGTTAAACTTGACATATTGAATAAATAAGAGAAGCTCTACTCTTTGAGTTAACACGTGCAGTCTGTAAATTCAATAAATGTATGCAGTATGTTTCACTAAAAAGGTTCGTTAGATCTGTCTCATTGAACTTAAGATTACCGTTTGATTCATTGAATCTATGATTGAAGTTGAAATAAATGACTGATTCAATTGTTTCAGCTTGTTTCATTAAGTGAAAATTTTAAGCTGGAGGCCCTCATTCAATTAGCACATGCACTTTTGGTCATTAAATCAACGGGTGCAATTTGTTTCATTGAATCGAAACCTCAAACTCGTGGTATTGAATCAATGTGAGAAGCTCTACTCATTGAATGAACACCTGCAGTTTGTTACATTGAATGAATGAGATAAACTTAAAAATTGAATGAATGAAAGAAGCTCCACACATTGAATTAACGAGAGCAGTCTGTTTGATTAAATGAATGCATGCAGTTGGTTTCTTTAACAGAAAGCATACAACTTATTTCATTAAATGAATGGCAAAGCTCTACTTATTCGATTAGCATGTGCAGCTTTTTTCATGAAATGACTGAGTGCTGTTTTATTCATTGAATGGATGAATGCTGTTAGAATCACTAAGTAAATGAGTGAAGTTTCTTTCATTGAATCAATGAATAAGGTTTGATTCATTGAATCAATGATTGAGGTTTGACACAATGATTGAATGTTTGCAGTTTGTTACATTAAATGAAGTAGTTAAGCTTGACATAATGAATAAAAAAGAGAAGTTCTACTTTTTGAATTAAGACGTGCAGTCTTTTTCATTCAATGAATGTGAGCGGTTTGATTCACTGCATAAGTTAGTTACATCTGTCTCATTAAATCTAAGAATGCCGATTGATTCATTGAATTACTGTTTGAAGTTTAAATCAAAGGCTGATTCACTGGTTTCAGCTTGTTTCATTCAGTGAAAACTTTAAACTCGAAACAATGAATCAATGAGAGAAGCTGTACTCTTTGAATTAACACATGCACTTTCTATCATTAAATGAATGGGTACAGTTTGTTTCATTGAATCGATTCCTTGAACTCGTGGTATTGAATCAATGCGTGAAGCTCTACTCATTGAATGAACAAGTGCAGGCTTTTTCATTGAAACAAAACGTCTAGCTAGAGGCAATGAATAAATGAGAGTAGCTGTACTCATTGAATGGACACCTGCAGTTTGTTGCATTGAATGCATGATATAAGCTGGAAACGTTGACTGAATGAGAGAAGCTCTACACATTGAATTAACAAGTGCAATCTGCTTGATGAAATGAATGCAGGCAGTTGGTTTCTTTGACATAAAGCGTGCAACTAGTATCATTGAATGAATGGCAAAAGCTCTACTCATTCGATTAGCATGTGCAGATATTTTCATGGAATGAATGAGTGCTGTTTGATTCATTGAATGGATGCATGCTCTTGGAATCACTAAATAAATAAGTTAAGTTTCGTTCATTCAATCAATGAATGACATTTGATTCATTGAATCAATGATTGAAGTTTGGCACAATGATTGAATGATTGCAGTTTGTTATATTAAATGAAGGAGTTAAGCTTGACATATTGAATAAATAAGAGAAGCTCTACTCTTTGAGTTAACACGTGCAGTCTGTAAATTCAATAAATGTGTGCAGTATGTTTCACTAAAAAGGTTCGTTAGATCTGTCTCATTGAACCTAAGATTACCGTTTGATTCATTGAATCTATGATTGAAGTTTAAATAAATGACTGATTCAATTGTTTCAGCTTGTTTCATTAAGTGAAAACTTTAAGCTGGAGGCCCTCATTCAATTAGCACATGCACTTTTTGTCATTAAATCAATGGGTGCAATTTGTTTCATTGAATCGAAACCTTAAACTCGTGGTATTGAATCAATGTGAGAAGCTCTACTCATTGAATGAACACCTGCAGTTTGTTACATTGAATGAATGAGATAAACTTAAAAATTGAATGAATGAAAGAAGCTCCACATATTGAATTAACGAGAGGAGTCTGTTTGATTAAATGAATGCATGCAGTTGGTTTCTTTAACCGGAAACATACAACTTGTTTCATTAAATGAATGGCAAAGCTCTACTTATTCGATTAGCATGTGCAGATTATTTCATGGAATGAATGAGTGCTGTTTTATTCATTGAATGGATGAATTCAGTTGGAATCGCTAAGTAAATGAGTGAAGTTTCTTTCATTGAATCAATGAATAACGTTTGATTCATTGAATCAATGATTGAGGTTTGACACAATGATTGCAGTTTGTTATATTAAATGAAGGAGTTAAGCTTGACATAATGAATAAATAAGAGAAGTTCTACTCTTTGATTTAAGACGTGCAGTCTGTTTCATTCAATGAATGTGAGCGGTTTAATTCACTGCATAAGTTAGTTACGTGTCTTATTAAATCTAAGAATGCCGATTGATTCATTGAATTACTGCTTGAAGTTTAAATCAATGGCTGATTCACTGGTTTCAGCTTGTTTCATTAAATGAAAACTTTAATCTCGAAACAATGAATCAATGAGAGAAGCTGTACTCATTGAATTAGCACATGCACTTTTTATCATTAAATGAATGGGTGCAGTTTGTTTCATTGAATCGATTTCTAGAACTCGTGGTATTGAACCAATGTGTGAAGCTCTACTCATTGAATTAATAACTTCAGGCTTTTTCATTGAAACAAAACGTTTAGCTCGAGGCACTGAATAAATGAGAGAAGCTGTACTCATTGAATGAACACCTGCAGTTTGTTGCATTGAATGAATGAGATAAGCTTAAAAAGTTGAATGAATGAAAGAAGCTCTACACATTGAATTAACGAGTGCAGTCTGTTTGATTAAATGAATTCATGCAGTTGGTTTCTTTGACAGAAAGCGTCCAACTTGTTTCATTAAATGAATGGCAAAGCTCTACGTATTCGATTAGCATGTGCAGCTTTTTTCATGAAATGACTGAGTGCTGTTTGATTCATTGAATGGATGAATGCTGTTAGAATCACTAAGTAAATGAGTGAAGTTTCTTTCATTGAATCAATGAATAGGGTGAGATTCATTGAATCAATGATTGAGGTTTGACACAATGATTGAATGTTTGCAGTTTGTTACATTAAATGAAGGAGTTCAGCTTGACATAATGAATAAAAAAGAGAAGTTCAACTTTTTGAATTAAGACGTGCAGTCTTTTTCATTCAATGAATGTGAGCGGTTTGATTCACTGCATAAGTTAGTTACATCTGTCTCATTAAATCTAAGAATGCCGATTGATTCATTGAATTACTGTTTGAAGTTTAAATCAATGGCTGATTCACTGGTTTCAGCTTGTTTCATTAAGTGAAAACTTTCAACTCGAAACAATGAATCAATGAGAGAAGCTGTACTCTTTGAATTAACACATGCACTTTCTATCATTAAATGAATGGGTACAGTTTGTTTCATTGAATCGATTCCTTGAACTCGTGGTATTGAATCAATGCGTGAAGCTCTACTCATTGAATGAACAAGTGCAGGCTTTTTCATTGAAACAAAACGTTTAGCTAGAGGCAATGAATAAATGAGAGTAGCTGTACTCATTGAATGGACACCTGCAGTTTGTTGCATTGAATGCATGATATAAGCTGGAAACGTTGACTGAATGAGAGAAGCTCTACACATTGAATTAACAAGTGCAATCTGCTTGATGAAATGAATGCAGGCAGTTGGTTTCTTTGACAGAAAGCGTGCAACTAGTATCATTGAATGAATGGCAAAAGCTCTACTCATTCGATTAGCATGTGCAGATGTTTTCATGGAATGAATGAGTGCTGTTTGATTCATTGAATGGATGCATGCTCTTGGAATCACTAAATAAATAAGTTAAGTTTCGTTCATTCAATCAATGAATGACGTTTGATTCATTGAATCAATGATTGAAGTTTGGCACAATGATTGAATGATTGCAGTTTGTTATATTAAATGAAGGAGTTAAGCTTGACATATTGAATAAATAAGAGAAGCTCTACTCTTTGAGTTAACACGTGCAGATGGTAAATTCAATAAATGTATGCAGTATGTTTCACTAAAAACGTTCGTTAGATCTGTCTCATTGAACTTAAGATTACCGTTTGATTCATTGAATCTATGATTGAAGTTTAAATAAATGACTGATTCAATTGTTTCAGCTTGTTTCATTAAGTGAAAACTTTAAGCTGGAGGCCCTCATTCAATTAGCACATGCACTTTTGGTCATTAAATCAATGGGTGCAATTTGTTTCATTGAATCGAAACCTCAAACTCGTGGTATTGAATCAATGTGAGAAGCTCTACTCATTGAATGAACACCTGCAGTTTGTTACATTGAATGAATGAGATAAACTTTAAAATTGAATGAATGAAAGAAGCTCCACACATTGAATTAACGAGAGCAGTCTGTTTGATTAAATGAATGCATGCAGTTGGTTTCTTTAACAGAAAGCATACAACTTATTTCATTAAATGAATGGCAAAGCTCTACTTATTCGATTAGCATGTGCATCTTTTTTCATGAAATGACTGAGTGCTGTTTGATTCATTGAATGGATGAATGCTGTTAGAATCACTAAGTAAATGAGTGAAGTTTCTTTCATTAAATCAATGAATAAGGTTTGATTCATTGAATCAATGATTGAGGTTTGACACAATGATTGAATGTTTGCAGTTTGTTACATTAAATGAAGGAGTTAAGCTTGACATAATGAATAAAAAAGAGAAGTTCTACTTTTTGAATTAAGACGTGCAGTCTTTTTCATTCAATGAATGTGAGCGGTTTGATTCACTGCATAAGTTAGTTACATCTGTCTCATTAAATCTAAGAATGCCGATTGATTCATTGAATTACTATTTGAAGTTTAAATCAATGGCTGATTCACTGGTTTCAGCTTGTTTCATTAAGTGAAAACTTTAAACTCGAAACAATGAATCAATGAGAGAAGCTGTACTCTTTGAATTACCACATGCACTTTCTATCTTTAAATGTATGGGTACAGTTTGTTTCATTGAATCGATTCCTTGAACTCGTGGTATTGAATCAATGTGTGAAGCTCTACTCATTGAATGAACAAGTGCCGGCTTTTTCATTGAAACAAAACGTCTAGCTAGAGGCAATGAATAAATGAGAGTAGCTGTACTCATTGAATGAACACCTGCAGTTTGTTGCATTGAATGCATGATATAAGCTGGAAAAGTTGACTGAATGAAAGAAGCTCTACACATTGAATTAACAAGTGCAATCTGCTTGATGAAAAGAATGCAGGCAGTTGGTTTCTTTGACAGAAAACGTGCAACTAGTATCATTGAATGAATGGCAAAAGCTCTACTCATTCGATTAGCATGTGCAGATATTTTCATGGAATGAATGAGTGCTGTTTGATTCATTGAATGGATGCATGCTCTTGGAATCACTAAATAAATAAGTTAAGTTTCGTTCATTCAATCAATGAATGACGTTTGATTCATTGAATCAATGATTGAAGTTTAAATCAATGGCTGATTCACTGGTTTCAGCTTGTTTCATTAAATGAAAACTTTAATCTCGAAACAATGAATCAATGAGAGAAGCTGTACTCATTCAATTAGCACATGCACTTTTTATCATTAAATGAATGGGTACAGTTTGTTTCATTGAATCGATGTCTAGAACTCGTGGTATTGAACCAATGTGTGAAGCTCTACTCATTGAATTAATAACTTCAGGCTTTTTCATTGAAACAAAACGTTTAGCTCGAGGCACTGAATAAATGAGAGAAGCTGTACTCATTGAATGAACACCTGCAGTTTGTTGCATTGAATGAATGAGATAAGCTTAAAAAGTTGAATGAATGAAAGAAGCTCTACACATTGAATTAACGAGTGCAGTCTGTTTGATTAAATGAATTCATGCAGTTGGTTTCTTTGACAGAAAGCGTCCAACTTGTTTCATGAAATGAATGGCAAAGCTCTACTTATTCGATTAGCATGTGCAGCTTTTTTCATGAAGTGACTGAGTGCTGTTTGATTCATTGAATGGATGAATGCTGTTAGAATCACTTAGTAAATGAGTGAAGTTTCTTTCATTGAATCAATGAATAGGGTTAGATTCATTGAATCAATGATTGAGGTTTGACACAATGATTGAATGTTTGCAGTTTGTTACATTAAATGAAGGAGTTAAGCTTGACATAATGAATAAAAAAGAGAAGTTCTACTTTTTGAATTAAGACATGCAGTCTTTTTCATTCAATGAATGTGAGCGGTTTGATTCACTGCATAAGTTAGTTACATCTGTCTCATTAAATCTAAGAATGCCGATTGATTCATTGAATTACACTTTGAAGTTTAAATCTTTAAAGTTGATTCACTGGTTTCAGCTTGTTTCATTAAATGAAAACTTTAAACTCGAAACAATGAATCAATGAGAGAAGCTGTACTCTTTGAATTAGCACATGCACTTTCTATCATTAAATGAATGGGTGCAGTTTGTTGCATTGAATCGATTCCTTGAACTCGTGGTATTGAATCAATGTGTGAAGCTCTTCTCATTGAATGAACAAGTGCAGGCTTTTTCATTGAAACAAAACGTCTAGCTAGAGGCAATGAATAAATGAGACTAGCTGTACTCATTGAATGAACACCTGCAGTTTGTTACAATGAATGAGATAAACTTAAAAATTGAATGAATGTAAGAAGCTCCACATATTGAATTAACGAGAGCAGTCTGTTTGATTAAATGAATGCATGCAGTTGGTTTCTTTAACAGAAAGCAGACAACTTGTTTCATTAAATGAATGGCAAAGCTCTACTTATTCGATTAGCATGTGCAGATTTTTCATCGAATGAATGAGTGCTGTTTTATTCATTGAATGGATGAATTCAGTTGGAATCGCTAAGTAAATGAGTGAAGTTTCTTTCATTGAATCAATGAATAACGTTTGATTCATTGAATCAATGATTGAGGTTTGACACAATGATTGCAGTTTGTTATATTAAATGAAGGAGTTAAGCTTGACATAATGAATAAATAAGAGAAGTTCTACTCTTTGATTTAAGACGTGCAGTCTGTTTCATTCAATGAATGTGAGCGGTTTGATTCAATGCATAAGATAGTTACATGTGTCTCATTAAATCTAACAATGCCGATTGATTCATTGAATTACTGCTTGAAGTTTAAATCAATGGCTGATTCACTGGTTTCAGCTTGTTTCATTAAATGAAAACTTTAAACTCGAAACAATGAATCAATGAGAGAAGCTGCACTCATTGAATTAGCACATGCACTTTTTATCATTAAATCAATAGGTGCAGTTTGTTTCATTGAATCGATTCCTTGAACTCGTGGTATTCAATCAATGTGTGAAGCTCTACTCATTGAATTAACAAGTTCAGGCTTTTTCATTGAAACAAAACGTTTAGCTCGAGGCACTGAATAATTGAGAGAATCTGTACTCATTGAATGAACACCTGCAGTTTGTTGCATTGAATGAATGAGATAAGCTTAAAAAGTTGAATGAATGAAAGAAGCTCTACACATTGAATTAACGAGTGCAGTCTGTTTGATTAAATGAATGCATGCAGTCGGTTTCTTTGACAGAAAGCGTGCAACTTGTTTCATTAAATGAATGGCAAAGCTCTACTTATTCGATTGGCATGTGCAGCTTTTTTCATGAAATGAATGAATGCTGTTTGATTCATTGAATGGATGAATGCTGTTAGAATCACTAAGTAAATGAGTGAAGTTTCTTTCATTGAATCAATGAATAAGGTTTGATTCATTGAATCAATGATTGAGGTTTGACACAATGATTGAATGTTTGCAGTTTGTTACATTAAATGAAGGAGATAAGCTTGACATAATGAATAAAAAAGAGAAGATCTACTTTTTGAATTAAGACGTGCAGTCTTTTTCATTCAATGAATGTGAGCGGTTTGATTCACTGCATAAGTTAGTTACATCTGTCTCATTAAATCTAAGAATGCCGATTGATTCATTGAATTACTGTTTGAAGTTTAAATCAATGGCTGATTCACTGGTTTCAGCTTGTTTCATTAAGTGAAAACTTTAAACTCGAAACAATGAATCAATGAGAGAAGCTGTACTCTTTGAATTAACACATGCACTTTTTATCATTAAATGAATGGGTACAGTTTGTTTCATTGAATCGATTCCTTGAACTCGTGGTATTGAATCAATGTGTGAAGCTCTACTCATTGAATGAACAAGTGCAGGCTTTTTCATTGAAACAAAACGTTTAGCTAGGGGCAATGAATAAATGAGAGTAGCTGTACTCATTGAATGAACACCTGCAGTTTGTTGCATTGAATGCATGATATAAGCTGGAAACGTTGACTGAATGAAAGAAGCTCTACACATTGAATTAACAAGTGCAATCTGCTTGATGAAATGAATGCAGGCAGTTGGTTTCTTTGACAGAAAGCGTGCAACTAGTATCATTGAATGAATGGCAAAAGCTCTACTCATTCGATTAGCATGTGCAGATATTTTCATGGAATGAATGAGTGCTGTTTGATTCATTGAATGGATGCATGCTCTTGGAATCAATAAATAAATAAGTTAAGTTTCGTTCATTCAATCAATGAATGACGTTTGATTCATTGAATCAATGATTGAAGTTTGGCACAATGATTGAATGATTGCAGTTTGTTATATTAAATGAAGGAGTTAAGCTTGACATATTGAATAAATAAGAGAAGCTCTACTCTTTGAGTTAACACGTGCAGTCTGTAAATTCAATAAATGTGTGCAGTATGTTTCACTAAAAAGGTTCGTTAGATCTGTCTCATTGAACTTAAGATTACCGGTTGATTCATTGAATCTATGATTGAAGTTTAAATAAATGACTGATTCAATTGTTTCAGCTTGTTTCATTAAGTGAAAACTTTAAGCTGGAGGCCCTCATTCAATTAGCACATGCACTTTTTGTCATTAAATCAATGGGTGCAATTTGTTTCATTGAATCGAATCCTTAAACTCGTGGTATTGAATCAATGTGAGAAGCTCTACTCATTGAATGAACACCTGCAGTTTGTTACATTGAATGAATGAGATAAACTTAAAAATTGAATGAATGAAAGAAGCTCCACACATTGAATTAACGAGTGCAGTCTGTTTGATTAAATGAATGCATGCAGTCGGTTTCTTTAACAGAAAGCAGACAACTTGTTTCATTAAATGAATGGCAAAGCTCTACTTATTCGATTAGCATGTGCAGATTTTTTCATGGAATGAATGAGTGCTGTTTGATTCATTGAATGGATGAATTCAGTTGGAATCGCTAAGTAAATGAGTGAAGTTTCTTTCATTGAATCAATGAATAACGTTTGATTCATTGAATCAATGATTGAGGTTTGACACAATGATTGCAGTTTGTTATATTAAATGAAGGATTTAAGCTTGACATAATGAATAAATAAGAGAAGTTCTACTCTTTGATTTAAGTCGTGCAGTCTGTTTCATTCAATGAATGTGAGCGGTTTGATTCACTGCATAAGTTAGTTACGTGTCTTATTAAATTTAAGAATGCCGATTGATTCATTGAATTACTGCTTGAAGTTTAAATCAATGGCTGATTCACTGGTTTCAGCTTGTTTCATTAAATGAAAACTTTAAACTCGAAACAATGAATCAATGAGAGAAGCTGTACTCATTGAATTAGCACATGCACTTTTTATCATTAAATGAATGGGTGCAGTTTGTTTCATTGAATCTATTCCTTGAACTCGTGGTATTGAATCAATGTGTGAAGCTCTACTCATTGAATGAACAAGTTCAGGCTTTTTCATTGAAACAAAACGTTTAGCTCGAGGCACTGAATAATTGAGAGAATCTGTACTCATTGAATGAACACCTGCAGTTTGTTGCATTGAATGAATGAGATAAGCTTAAAAAGTTGAATGAATGAAAGAAGCTCTACACATTGAATTAACGAGTGCAGTCTGTTTGATTAAATGAATGCATGCAGTCGGTTTCTTTGACAGAAAGCGTCCAACTTGTTTCATTAAATGAATGGCAAAGCTCTACTTATTCGATTAGCATGTGCAGCTTTTTTCATGAAATGAATGAGTGCTGTTTGATTCATTGAATGGATGAATGCTGTTAGAATCACTAAGTAAATGAGTGAAGTTTCTTTCATTGAATCAATGAATAAGGTTTGATTCATTGAATCAATGATTGAGGTTTGACACAATGATTGAATGTTTGCAGTTTGTTACATTAAATGAAGGAGTTAAGCTTGACATAATGAATAAAAAAGAGAAGATCTACTTTTTGAATTAAGACGTGCAGTCTTTTTCATTCAATGAATGTGAGCGGTTTGATTCACTGCATAAGTTAGTTACATCTGTCTCATTAAATCTAAGAATGCCGATTGATTCATTGAATTACTGTTTGAAGTTTAAATCAATGGCTGATTCACTGGTTTCAGCTTGTTTCATTAAGTGAAAACTTTAAACTCGAAACAATGAATCAATGAGAGAAGCTGTACTCTTTGAATTAACACATGCACTTTTTATCATTAAATGAATGGGTACAGTTTGTTTCATTGAATCGATTCCTTGAACTCGTGGTATTGAATCAATGTGTGAAGCTCTACTCATTGAATGAACAAGTGCAGGCTTTTTCATTGAAACAAAACGTTTAGCTAGAGGCAATGAATAAATGAGAGTAGCTGTACTCATTGAATGAACACCTGCAGTTTGTTGCATTGAATGCATGATATAAGCTGGAAACGTTGACTGAATGAAAGAAGCTCTACACATTGAATTAACAAGTGCAATCTGCTTGATGAAATGAATGCAGGCAGTTGGTTTCTTTGACAGAAAGCGTGCAACTAGTATCATTGAATGAATGGCAAAAGCTCTACTCATTCGATTAGCATGTGCAGATATTTTCATGGAATGAATGAGTGCTGTTTGATTCATTGAATGGATGCATGCTCTTGGAATCACTAAATAAATAAGTTAAGTTTCGTTCATTCAATCAATGAATGACGTTTGATTCATTGAATCAATGATTGAAGTTTGGCACAATGATTGATGGATTGCAGTTTGTTATATTAAATGAAGGAGTTAAGCTTGACATATTGAATAAATAAGAGAAGCTCTACTCTTTGAGTTAACACGTGCAGTCTGTAAATTCAATAAATGTGTGCAGTATGTTTCACTAAAAAGGTTCGTTAGATCTGTCTCATTGAACCTAAGATTACCGGTTGATTCATTGAATCTATGATTGAAGTTTAAATAAATGACTGATTCAATTGTTTCAGCTTGTTTCATTAAGTGAAAACTTTAAGCTGGAGGCCCTCATTCAATTAGCACATGCACTTTTTGTCATTAAATCAATGGGTGCAATTTGTTTCATTGAATCGAATCCTTAAACTCGTGGTATTGAATCAATGTGAGAAGCTCTACTCATTGAATGAACACCTGCAGTTTGTTACATTGAATGAATGAGATAAACTTAAAAATTGAATGAATGAAAGAAGCTCCACACATTGAATTAACGAGTGCAGTCTGTTTGATTAAATGAATGCATGCAGTCGGTTTCTTTAACAGAAAGCAGACAACTTGTTTCATTAAATGAATGGCAAAGCTCTACTTATTCGATTAGCATGTGCAGATTTTTTCATGGAATGAATGAGTGCTGTTTTATTCATTGAATGGATGAATTCAGTTGGAATCGCTAAGTAAATGAGTGAAGTTTCTTTCATTGAATCAATGAATAACGTTTGATTCATTGAATCAATGATTGAGGTTTGACACAATGATTGCAGTTTGTTATATTAAATGAAGGATTTTAGCTTGACATAATGAATAAATAAGAGAAGTTCTACTCTTTGATTTAAGTCGTGCAGTCTGTTTCATTCAATGAATGTGAGCGGTTTGATTCACTGCATAAGTTAGTTACGTGTCTTATTAAATCTAAGAATGCCGATTGATTCATTGAATTACTGCTTGAAGTTTAAATCAATAGCTGATTCACTGGTTTCAGCTTGTTTCATTAAATGAAAACTTTAAACTCGAAACAATGAATCAATGAGAGAAGCTGTACTCATTGAATTAGCACATGCACTTTTTATCATTAAATGAATGGGTGCAGTTTGTTTCATTGAATCTATTCCTTGAACTCGTGGTATTGAATCAATGTGTGAAGCTCTACTCATTGAATTAACAAGTTCAGGCTTTTTCATTGAAACAAAACGTTTAGCTCGAGGCACTGAATAATTGAGAGAAGCTGTACTCATTGAATGAACACCCGCAGTTTGTTGCGTTGAATGAATGAGATGAGCTTAAAAAGTTGAATGAATGAAAGAAGCTCTACACATTGAATTAACGAGTGCAGTCTGTTTGATTAAATGAATGCATGCAGTCGGTTTCTTTGACAGAAAGCGTGCAACTTGTTTCATTAAATGAATGGCAAAGCTCTACTTATTCGATTAGCATGTGCAGCTTTTTTCATGAAATGAATGAGTGCTGTTTGATTCATTGAATGGATGAATGCTGTTAGAATCACTAAGTAAATGAGTGTAGTTTCTTTCATTGAATCAATGAATAAGGTTTGATTCATTGAATCAATGATTGAGGTTTGACACAATGATTGAATGTTTGCAGTTTGTTACATTAAATGAAGGAGTTAAGCTTGACATAATGAATAAAAAAGAGAAGATCTACTTTATGAATTAAGACGTGCAGTCTTTTTCATTCAATGAATGTGAGCGGTTTGATTCACTGCATAAGTTAGTTACATCTGTCTCATTAAATCTAAGAATGCCGATTGATTCATTGAATTACTGTTTGAAGTCTAAATCAATGGCTGATTCACTGGTTTCAGCTTGTTTCATTAAGTGAAAACTTTAAACTCGAAACAATGAATCAATGAGAGAAGCTATACTCTTTGAATTAACACATGCACTTTTTATCATTAAATGAATGGGTACAGTTTGTTTCATTGAATCGATTCCTTGAACTCGTGGTATTGAATCAATGTGTGAAGCTCTTCTCATTAAATGATCAAGTGCAGGCTTTTTCATTGAAACAAAACGTTTAGCTAGAGACAATGAATAAATGAGAGTAGCTGTACTCATTGAACGAACACCTGCAGTTTGTTGCATTGAATGCATGATATAAGCTGGAAACGTTGACTGAATGAAAGAAGCTCTACACATTGAATTAACAAGTGCAATCTGCTTGATGAAATGAATGCAGGCAGTTGGTTTCTTTGACAGAAAGCGTGCAACTAGTATCATTGAATGAATGGCAAAAGCTCTACTCATTCGATTAGCATGTGCAGATATTTTCATGGAATGAATGAGTGCTGTTTGATTCATTGAATGGATGCATGCTCTTGGAATCACTAAATAAATAAGTTAAGTTTCGTTCATTCAATCAATGAATGACGTTTGATTCATTGAATCAATGATTGAAGTTTGGCACAATGATTGAATGATTGCAGTTTGTTATATTAAATGAAGGAGTTAAGCTTGACATATTGAATAAATAAGAGAAGCTCTACTCTTTGAGTTAACACGTGCAGTCTGTAAATTCAATAAATGTGTGCAGTATGTTTCACTAAAAAGGTTCGTTAGATCTGTCTCATTGAACCTAAGATTACCGTTTGATTCATTGAATCTATGATTGAAGTTTAAATAAATGACTGATTCAATTGTTTCAGCTTGTTTCATTAAGTGAAAACTTTAAGCTGGAGGCCCTCATTCAATTAGCACATGCACTTTTTGTCATTAAATCAATGGGTGCAATTTGTTTCATTGAATCGAAACCTTAAACTCGTGGTATTGAATCAATGTGAGAAGCTCTACTCATTGAATGAACACCTGCAGTTTGTTACATTGACTGAATGAGATAAACTTAAAAATTGAATGAATGAAAGAAGCTCCACACATTGAATTAACGAGAGGAGTCTGTTTGATTAAATGAATGCATGCAGTTGGTTTCTTTAACAGAAAGCATACATCCTGTTTCATTAAATGAATGGCAAAGCTCTACTTATTCGATTAGCATGTGCAGATTTTTTCATGGAATGAATGAGTGCTGTTTTATTCATTGAATGGATGAATTCAGTTGGAATCACTAAGTAAATGAGTGAAGTTTCTTTCATTGAATCAATGAATAAGGTTTGATTCATTGAATCAATGATTGAGGTTTGACACAATGATTGCAGTTTGTTATATTAAATGAAGGAGTTAAGCTTGACATAATGAATAAATAAGAGAAGTTCTACTCTTTGATTTAAGACGTGCAGTCTGTTTCATTCAATGAATGTGAGCGGTTTGATTCACTGCATAAGTTAGTTACATGTGTCTTATAAAATCTAAGAATGCCGATTGATTCATTGAATTACTGCTTGAAGTTTAAATCAATGGCTGATTCACTGGTTTCAGCTTGTTTAATTAAATGAAAACTTTAAACTCGAAACAATGAATCAATGAGAGAAGCTGTACTCATTGAATTAGCACATGCACTTTTTATCATTAAATGAATGGGTGCAGTATGTTTCATTGAATCTATTCCTTGAACTCGTGGTATTGAATCAATGTGTGAAGCTCTACTCATTGAATGAACAAGTTCAGGCTTTTTCATTGAAACAAAACGTTTAGCTCGAGGCACTGAATAATTGAGAGAAGCTGTACTCATTGAATGAACACCTGCAGTTTGTTGCGTTGAATGAATGAGATAAGCTTAAAAAGTTGAATGAATGAAAGAAGCTCTACACATTGAATTAACGAGTGCAGTCTGTTTGATTAAATGAATGCATGCAGTCGGTTTCTTTCACAGAAAGCGTCCAACGTGTTTCATTAAATGAATGGCAAAGCTCTACTTATTCGATTAGCATGTGCAGCTTTTTCATGAAATGAATGAGTGCTGTTTGATTCATTGAATGGATGAATGCTGTTAGAATCACTAAGTAAATGAGTGAAGTTTCTTTCATTGAATCAATGAATAAGGTTTGATTCATTGAATCAATGATTGAGGTTTGACACAATGATTGAATGTTTGCAGTTTGTTACATTAAATGAAGGAGTTAAGCTTGACATAATGAATAAAAAAGAGGAGATCTACTTTTTGAATTAAGACGTGCAGTCTTTTTCATTCAATGAATGTGAGCGGTTTGATTCACTGCATAAGTTAGTTACATCTGTCTCATTAAATCTAAGAATGCCGATTGATTCATTGAATTACTGTTTGAAGTTTAAATCAATGGCTGATTCACTGGTTTCAGCTTGTTTCATTAAGTGAAAACTTTCAACTCGAAACAATGAATCAATGAGAGAAGCTGTACTCTTTGAATTAACACATGCACTTTTTATCATTAAATGAATGGGTACAGTTTGTTTCATTGAATCGATTCCTTGAACTCGTGGTATTGAATCAATGTGTGAAGCTCTACTCATTGAATGAACAAGTGCAGGCTTTTTCATTGAAACAAAACGTTTAGCTAGGGGCAACGAATAAATGAGAGTAGCTGTACTCATTGAATGAACACCTGCAGTTTGTTGCATTGAATGCATGATATAAGCTGGAAACGTTGACTGAATGAAAGAAGCTCTACACATTGAATTAACAAGTGCAATCTGCTTGATGAAATGAATGCAGGCAGTTGGTTTCTTTGACAGAAAGCGTGCAACTAGTATCATTGAATGAATGGCAAAAGCTCTACTCATTCGATTAGCATGTGCAGATATTTTCATGGAATGAATGAGTGCTGTTTGATTCATTGAATGGATGCATGCTCTTGGAATCACTAAATAAATAAGTTAAGTTTCGTTCATTCAATCAATGAATGACGTTTGATTCATTGAATCGATGATTGAAGTTTGGCACAATGATTGAATGATTGCAGTTTGTTATATTAAATGAAGGAGTTAAGCTTGACATATTGAATAAATAAGAGAAGCTCTACTCTTTGAGTTAACACGTGCAGTCTGTAAATTCAATAAATGTGTGCAGTATGTTTCACTAAAAAGGTTCGTTAGATCTGTCTCATTGAACCTAAGATTACCGTTTGATTCATTGAATCTATGATTGAAGTTTAAATAAATGACTGATTCAATTGTTTCAGCTTGTTTCATTAAGTGAAAACTTTAAGCTGGAGGCCCTCATTCAATTAGCACATGCACTTTTTGTCATTAAATCAATGGGTGCAATTTGTTTCATTGAATCGAAACCTTAAACTCGTGGTATTGAATCAATGTGAGAAGCTCTACTCATTGAATGAACACCTGCAGTTTGTTACATTGAATGAATGAGATAAACTTAAAAATTGAATGAATGAAAGAAGCTCCACGCATTGAATTAACGAGAGCAGTCTGTTTGATTAAATGAATGCATGCAGTTGGTTTCTTTAACAGAAAGCATACAACTTGTTACATTAAATGAATGGCAAAGCTCTACTTATTCGATTAGCATGTGCAGATTTTTTCATGGAATGAATGAGTGCTGTTTTATTCATTGAATGGATGAATTCAGTTGGAATCGCTAAGTAAATGAGTGAAGTTTCTTTCATTGAATCAATGAATAACGTTTGATTCATTGAATCAATGATTGAGGTTTGACACAATGATTGCAGTTTGTTATATTAAATGAAGGAGTTAAGCTTGACATAATGAATAAATAAGAGAAGTTCTACTCTTTGATATAAGACGTGCAGTCTGTTTCATTCAATGAATGGGAGCGGTTTCATTCACTGCATAAGTTAGTTACATGTGTCTAATAAAATCTAAGAATGCCGATTGATTCATTGAATTACTGCTTGAAGTTTAAATCAATGGCTGATTCACTGGTTTCAGCTTGTTTCATTAAATGAAAACTTTAAACTCGAAAAAATGAATCAATGAGAGAAGCTGTACTCATTGAATTAGCACATGCACTTTTTATCATTAAATGAATGGGTGCAGTTTGTTTCATTGAATCTATTCCTTGAACTCGTGGTATTGAATCAATGTGTGAAGCTCTACTCATTGAATTAACAAATTCAGGCTTTTTCATTGAAACAAAACGTTTAGCTCGAGGCACTGAATAATTGAGAGAAGCTGTACTCATTGAATGAACACCTGCAGTTTGTTGCGTTGAATGAATGAGATAAGCTTAAAAAGTTGAATGAATGAAAGAAGCTCTACACATTGAATTAACGAGTGCAGTCTGTTTGATTAAATGAATGCATGCAGTCGGTTTCTTTGACAGAACGCGTCCAACTTGTTCCATTAAATGAATGGCAAAGCTCTACTTATTCGATTAGCATGTGCAGCTTTTTTCATGAAATAAATGAGTGCTGTTTGATTCATTGAATGGATGAATGCTGTTAGAATCACTAAGTAAATGAGTGAAGATTCTTTCATTGAATCAATGAATAAGGTTTGATTCATTGAATCAATGATTGAGGTTTGACACAATGATTGAATGTTTGCAGTTTGTTACATTAAATGAAGGAGTTAAGCTTGACATAATGAATAAAAAAGAGGAGATCTACTTTTTGAATTAAGACGTGCAGTCTTTTTCATTCAATGAATGTGAGCGGTTTGATTCACTGCATAAGTTAGTTACATCTGTCTCATTAAATCTAAGAATGCCAATTGATTCATTGAATTACTGTTTGAAGTTTAAATCAATGGCTGATTCACTGGTTTCAGCTTGTTTCATTAAGTGAAAACTTTAAGCTGGAGGCCCTCATTCAATTAGCACATGCACTTTTTGTCATTAAATCAATGGGTGCAATTTGTTTCATTGAATCGATTCCTTGAACTCGTGGTATTGAATCAATGTGTGAAGCTCTACTCATTGAATGAACAAGTGCAGTTTGTTACATTGAATGAATGAGATAAACTTAAAATATGAATGAATGAAAGAAGCTCCACACATTGAATTAACGAGAGCAGTCTGTTTGATTAAATGAATGCATGCAGTTGGTTTCTTTAACAGAAAGCATACAACTTGTTTCATTACATGAATGGCAAAGCTCTACTTATTCGATTAGCATGTGCAGATATTTTCATGGAATGAATGAGTGCTGTTTTATTCATTGAATGGATCAATTCAGTTGGAATCGCTCAGTAAATGAGTGAAGTTTCTTTCATTGAATCAATGAATAACGTTTGATTCATTGAATCAATGATTGAGGTTTGACACAATGATTGCAGTTTGTTATATTAAATGAAGGAGTTAAGCTTGACATAATGAATAAATAAGAGAAGTTCTACTCTTTGATTTAAGACGTGCAGTCTGTTTCATTCAATGAATGTGAGCAGTTTGATTCACTACATAAGTTAGTTACATGTGTCTTATAAAATCTAAGAATGCCGATTGATTCATTGAATTACTGCTTGAAGTTTAAATCAATGGCTGAGTCACTGGTTTCAGCTTGTTTCATTAAATGAAAACTTTAAACTCGAAACAATGAATCAATGAGAGAAGCTGTACTCATTGAATTAGCACATGCACTTTTTATCATTAAATGAATGGGTGTAGTTTGTTTAATTGAATCTATTCCTTGAACTCGTGGTATTGAATCAATGTGTGAAGCTCTACTCATTGAATGAACAAGTTCAGGCTTTTTCATTGAAACAAAACGTTTAGCTAGAGGCACTGAATAATTGAGAGAAGCTGTACTCATTGAATGAACACCTGCAGTTTGTTGCATTGAATGCATGATATAAGCTGGAAACGTTGACTGAATGAAAGAAGCTCTACACATTGAATTAACAAGTGCAATCTGCTTGATGAAATGAATGCAGGCAGTTGGTTTCTTTGACAGAAAGCGTGCAACTAGTATCATTGAATGAATGGCAAAAGCTCAACTCATTCGATTAGCATGTGCAGATATTTTCATGGAATGAATGAGTGCTGTTTGATTCATTGAATGGATGCATGCTCTTGGAATCACTAAATAAATAAGTTAAGTTTGTTCATTCAATCAATGAATGACGTTTGATTCATTGAATCAATGATTGAAGTTTGGAACAATGCTTGAATGATTGCAGTTTGTTATATTAAATGAAGGAGTTAAGCTTGACATATTGAATAAATAAGAGAAGCTCTACTCTTTGAGTTAACACGTGCAGTCTGTAAATTCAATAAATGTGTGCAGAATGTTTCACTAAAAAGGTTCGTTAGATCTGTCTCATTGAACCTAAGATTACCGTTTGATTCATTGAATCTATGATTGAAGTTTAAATAAATGACTGATTCAATTGTTTCAGCTTGTTTCATTAAGTGAAAACCTTAAGCTGGAGGCCCTCATTCAATTAGCACATGCACTTTTTGTCATTAAATCAATGGGTGCAATTTGTTTCATTGAATCGAAACCTTAAACTCGTGGTATTGAATCAATGTGAGAAGCTCTACTCATTGAATGAACACCTGCAGTTTGTTACATTGAATGAATGAGATAAACTTAAAAATTGAATGAATGAAAGAAGCTCCACACATTGAATTAACGAGAGCAGTCTGTTTGATTAAATGAATGCATGCAGTTGGTTTCTTGAACAGAAAGCATACAACTTGTTTCATTAAATGAATGGCAAAGCTCTACTTATTCGATTAGCATGTGCAGATTTTTTCATGGAATGAATGAGTGCTGTTTTATTCATTGAATGGATGAATTCAGTTGGAATCGCTAAGTAAATGAGTGAAGTTTCTTTCATTGAATCAATGAATAACGTTTGATTCATTGAATCAATGATTGAGGTTTGACACAATGATTGCAGTTTGTTATATTAAATGAAGGAGTTAAGCTTGACATAATGAATAAATAAGAGAAGTTCTACTCTTTGATTTAAGACGTGCAGTCTGTTTCATTCAATGAATGTGAGCGGTTTGATTCACTGCATAAGTTAGTTACATGTGTCTTATAAAATCTAAGAATGCCGATTGATTCATTGAATTACTGCTTGAAGTTTAAATCAATGGCTGATTCACTGGTTTCAGCTTGTTTCATTAAATGAAAACTTTAAACTCGAAACGATGAATCAATGAGAGAAGCTGTACTCATTGAATTAGCACATGCACTTTTTATCATTAAATGAATGGGTGTAGTTTGTTTAATTGAATCGATTCCTTGAACTCGTGGTATTGAATCAATGTGTGAAGCTCTACTCATTGAATGAACAAGTTCAGGCTTTTTCATTGAAACAAAACGTTTAGCTCGAGGCACTGAATAATTGAGAGAAGCTGTACTCATTGAATGAACACCTGCAGTTTGTTGCATTGAATGAATGAGATAAGCTTAAAAAGTTGAATGAATGAAAGAAGCTCTACACATTGAATTAACGAGTGCAGTCTGTTTGATTAAATGAATGCATGCAGTCGGTTTCTTTGACAGAAAGCGTCCAACTTGTTTCATTAAATGAATGGCAAAGCTCTACTTATTCGATTAGCATGTGCAGCTTTTTTCATGAAATGAATGAGTGCTGTTTGATTCATTGAATGGATGAATGCTGTTAGAATCACGAAGTAAATGAGTGAAGTTTCTTTCATTGAATCAATGAATAAGGTTTGATTCATTGAATCAATGATTGAGGTTTGACACAATGATTGAATGTTTGCAGTTTGTTACATTAAATGAAGGAGTTAAGCTTGACATAATGAATAAAAAAGTGAAGATCTACTTTTTGAATTAAGACGTGGAGTCTTTTTCATTCAATGAATGTGAGCGGTTTGATTCACTGCATAAGTTAGTTACATCTGTCTCATTAAATCTAAGAATGCCAATTGATTCATTGAATTACTGTTTGAAGTTTAAATCAATGGCTGATTCACTGGTTTCAGCTTGTTTCATTAAGTGAAAACGTTAAACTCGAAACAATGAATCAATGAGAGAAGCTGTACTCTTTGAATTAACACATGCACTTTTTATCATTAAATGAATGGGTACAGTTTGTTTCATTGAATCGATTCCTTGAACTCGTGGTATTGAATCAATGTGTGAAGCTCTACTCATTGAATGAACAAGTGCAGGCTTTTTTATTGAAACAAAACGTTTAGCTAGGGGCAACGAATAAATGAGAGTAGCTGTACTCATTGAATGAACACCTGCAGTTTGTTGCATTGAATGCATGATATAAGCTGGAAACGTTGACTGAATGAAAGAAGCTCTACACATTGAATTAACAAGTGCAATCTGATTGATGAAATGAATGCAGGCAGTTGGTTTCTTTGACAAAAAGCGTGCAACTAGTATCATTGAATGAATGGCAAAAGCTCTACTCATTCGATTAGCATGTGCAGATATTTTCATGGAATGAATGAGTGCTGTTTGATTCATTGAATGGATGCATGCTCTTGAAATCACTAAATAAATAAGTTAAGTTTCGTTCATTCAATCAATGAATGACGTTTGATTCATTGAATCAATGATTGAAGTTTGGCACAATGATTGATGGATTGCAGTTTGTTATATTAAATGAAGGAGTTCAGCTTGACATATTGAATAAATAAGAGAAGCTCTACTCTTTGAGTTAACACGTGCAGTCTGTAAATTCAATAAATGTGTGCAGTATGTTTCACTAAAAAGGTTCGTTAGATCTGTCTCATTGAACCTAAGATTACCGTTTGATTCATTGAATCGATGATTGAAGTTTAAATAAATGACTGATTCAATTGTTTCAGCTTGTTTCATTAAGTGAAAACTTTAAGCTGGAGGCCCTCATTCAATTAGCACATGCACTTTTTGTCATTAAATCAATGGGTGCAATTTGTTTCATTGAATCGAAACCTTAAACTCGTGGTAATTGAATCAATGTGAGAAGCTCTACTCATTGAATGAACACCTGCAGTTTGTTACATTGAATGAATGAGATAAACTTAAAAATTGAATGAATGAAAGAAGCTCCACACATTGAATTAACGAGAGCAGTCTGTTTGATTAAATGAATGCATGCAATTGGTTTCTTTAACAGAAAGCATACAACTTGTTTCATTAAATGAATGGCAAAGCTCTACTTATTCGATTAGCATGTGCAGATTTTTTCATGGAATGAATGAGTGCTGTTTTATTCATTGAATGGATGAATTCAGTTGGAATCGATAAGTAAATGAGTGAAGTTTCTTTCATTGAATCAATGAATAACGTTTGATTCATTGAATCAATGATTGAGGTTTGACACAATGATTGCAGTTTGTTATATTAAATGAAGGAGTTAAGCTTGACATAATGAATAAATAAGAGAAGTTCTACTCTTTGATTTAAGACGTGCAGTCTGTTTCATTCAATGAATGGGAGCGGTTTGATTCACTGCATAAGTTAGTTACATGTGTCTTATAAAATCTAAGAATGCCGATTGATTCATTGAATTACTGCTTGAAGTTTAAATCAATGGCTGATTCACTGGTTTCAGCTTGTTTCATTAAATGAAAACTTTAAACTCGAAACAATGAATCAATGAGAGAAGCTGTACTCATTGAATTAGCACATGCACTTTTTATCATTAAATGAATGGGTGTAGTTTGTTTAATGGAATCTATTCCTTGAACTCGTGGTATTGAATCAATGTGTGAAGCTCTACTCATTGAATGAACAAGTTCAGGCTTTTTCATTGAAACAAAACGTTTCGCTCGAGGCACTGAATAATTGAGAGAAGCTGTACTCATTGAATGAACACCTGCAGTTTGTTGCATTGAATGAATGAGATAAGCTTAAAAAGTTGAATGAATGAAAGAAGCTCTACACATTGAATTAACGAGTGCAGTCTGTTTGATTAAATGAATGCATGCAGTCGGTTTCTTTGACAGAAAGCGTCCAACTTGTTTCATTAAATGAATGGCAAAGCTCTACTTATTCGATTAGCATGTGCAGCTTTTTTCATGAAATGAATGAGTGCTGTTTGATTCATTGAATGGATGAATGCTGTTAGAATCACTAAGTAAATGAGTGAAGTTTCTTTCATTGAATCAATGAATAAGGTTTGATTCATTGAATCAATGATTGAGGTTTGACACAATGATTGAATGTTTGCAGTTTGTTACATTAAATGAAGGAGTTAAGCTTGACATAATGAATAAAAAAGAGAAGATCTACTTTTTGAATTATGACGTGCAGTCTTTTTCATTCAATGAATGTGAGCGGTTTGATTCACTGCATAAGTTAGTTACATCTGTCTCATTAAATCTAAGAATGCCGATTGATTCATTGAATTACTGTTTGAAGTTTAAATCAATGGCTGATTTACTGGTTTCAGCTTGTTTCATTAAGTGAAAACTTTAAACTCGAAACAATGAATCAATGAGAGAAGCTGCACTCATTGAATTAACACATGCACTTTTTATCATTAAATGAATGGGTACCGTTTGTTTCATTGAATCGATTCCTTGAACTCGTGGTATTGAATCAATGTGTGAAGCTCTACTCATTGAATGAACAAGTGCAGGCTTTTTCATTGAAACAAAACGTTTAGCTAGGGGCAACGAATAAATGAGAGTAGCTGTACTCATTGAATGAACACCTGCAGTTTGTTGCATTCAATGCATGATATAAGCTGGAAACGTTGACTGATTGAAAGAAGCTCTACACATTGAATTAACAAGTGCAATCTGCTTGATGAAATAAATGCAGGCAGTTGGTTTCTTTGACAGAAAGCGTGCAACTAGTATCATTGAATGAATGGCAAAAGCTCTACTCATTCGATTAGCATGTGCAGATATTTTCATGGAATGAATGAGTGCTGTTTGATTCATTGAATGGATGCATGCTCTTGGAATCACTAAATCGATAAGTTAAGTTTGTTCATTCAATCAATGAATGACGTTTGATTCATTGAATCAATGATTGAAGTTTGGCACAATGTTTGAATGATTGCAGTTTGTTATATGAAATGAAGGAGTTAAGCTTGACATATTGAATAAATAAGAGAAGCTCTACTCTTTGAGTTAACACGTGCAGTCTGTAAATTCAATAAATGTGTGCAGTATGTTTCACTAAAAAGGTTCGTTAGATCTGTCTCATTGAACCTAAGGTTACCGTTTGATTCATTGAATCTATGATTGAAGTTTAAATAAAAGACTGATTCAATTGTTTCAGCTTGTTTCATTAAGTGAAAACTTTAAGCTGGAGGCCCTCATTCAATTAGCACATGCACTTTTTGTCATTAAATCAATGGGTGCAATTTGTTTCATTGAATCGAAACCTTAAACTCGTGGTATTGAATCAATGTGAGAAGCTCTACTCATTGAATGAACACCTGCAGTTTGTTACATTGAATGAATGAGATAAACTTAAAAATTGAATGAATGAAAGAAGCTCCACACATTGAATTAACGAGAGCAGTCTGTTTGATTAAATGAATGCATGCAGTTGGTTTCTTTAACAGAAAGCATACAACTTGTTTCATTAAATGAATGGCAAAGCTCTACTTATTCGATTAGCATGTGCAGATTTTTTCATGGAAAGAATGAGTGCTGTTTTATTCATTGAATGGATGAATTCAGTTGGAATCGCTAAGTAAATAAGTGAAGTTTCTTTCATTGAATCAATGAATAACGTTTGATTCATTGAATCAATGATTGAGGTTTGACACAATGATTGCAGTTTGTTATATTAAATGAAGGAGTTAAGCTTGACATAATGAATAAATAAGAGAAGTTCTACTCTTTGATTTAAGACGTGCAGTCTGTTTCATTCAATGAATGTGAGCGGTTTGATTCACTGCATAAGTTAGTTACATGTGTCTTATAAAATCTAAGAATGCCGATTGATTCATTGAATTACTGCTTGAAGTTTAAATCAATGGCTGATTCACTGGTTTCAGCTTGTTTCATTAAATGAAAACTTTAAACTCGAAACGATGAATCAATGAGAGAAGCTGTACTCATTGAATTAGCACATGCACTTTTTATCATTAAATGAATGGGTACAGTTTGTTTAATTGAATCGATTCCTTGAACTCGTGGTATTGAATCAATGTGTGAAGCTCTACTCATTAAATGAACAAGTTCAGGCTTTTTCATTGAAACAAAACGTTTAGCTCGAGGCACTAAATAATTGAGAGAAGCTGTACTCATTGAATGAACACCTGCAGTTTGTTGCATTGAATGAATGAGATAAGCTTAAAAAGTTGAATGAATGAAAGAAGCTCTACACATTGAATTAACGAGTGCATTCTGTTTGATTAAATGAATGCATGCAGTCGGTTTCTTTGACAGAAAGCGTCCAACTTGTTTCATTAAATGAATGGCAAAGCTCTACTTATTCGATTAGCATGTGCAGCTTTTTTCATGAAATGAATGAGTGCTGTTTGATTCATTGAATGGATGAATGCTGTTAGAATCACTAAGTAAATGAGTGAAGTTTCTTTCATTGAATCAATGAATAAGGTTTGATTCATTGAATCAATGATTGAGGTTTGACACAATGATTGAATGTTTGCAGTTTGTTACATTAAATGAAGGAGTTAAGCTTGACATAATGAATAAAAAAGTGAAGATCTACTTTTTGAATTAAGACGTGCAGTCTTTTTCATTCAATGAATGTTAGCGGTTTGATTCACTGCATAAGTTAGTTACATCTGTCTCATTAAATCTAAGAATGCCAATTGATTCATTGAATTACTGTTTGAAGTTTAAATCAATGGCTGATTCACTGGTTTCAGCTTGTTTCATTAAGTGAAAACTTTAAACTCGAAACAATGAATCAATGAGAGAAGCTGTACTCTTTGAATTAACACATGCACTTTTTATCATTAAATGAATGGGTACAGTTTGTTTCATTGAATCGATTCCTTGAACTCGTGGTATTGAATCAATGTGTGAAGCTCTACTCATTGAATGAACAAGTGCAGGCTTTTTTATTGAAACAAGACGTTTAGCTAGGGGCAACGAATAAATGAGAGTAGCTGTACTCATTGAATGAACACCTGCAGTTTGTTGCATTGAATGCATGATATAAGCTGGAAACGTTGACTGAATGAAAGAAGCTCTACACATTGAATTAACAAGTGCAATCTGCTTGATGAAATGAATGCAGGCAGTTGGTTTCTTTGACAGAAAGCGTGCAACTAGTATCATTGAATGAATGGCAAAAGCTCTACTCATTCGATTAGCATGTGCAGATATTTTCATGGAATGAATGAGTGCTGTTTGATTCATTGAATGGATGCAGGCTCTTGGAATCACTAAATAAATAAGTTAAGTTTCGTTCATTCAATCAATGAATGACGTTTGATTCATTGAATCAATGATTGAAGTTTGGCACAATGATTGATGGATTGCAGTTTGTTATATTAAATGAAGGAGTTAAGCTTGACATATTGAATAAATAAGAGAAGCTCTACTCTTTGAGTTAACACGTGCAGTCTGTAAATTCAATAAATGTGTGCAGTATGTTTCACTAAATAGGTTCGTTAGATCTGTCTCATTGAACCTAAGATTACCTTTTGATTCATTGAATCTATGATTGAAGTTTAAATAAATGACTGATTCAATTGTTTCAGCTTGTTTCATTAAGTGAAAACTTTAAGCTGGAGGCCCTCATTCAATTAGCACATGCACTTTTTGTCATTAAATCAATGGGTGCAATTTGTTTCATTGAATCGAAACCTTAAACTCGTGGTATTGAATCAATGTGAGAAGCTCTACTCATTGAATGAACACCTGCAGTTTGTTACATTGAATGAATGAGATAAACTTAAAAATTGAATGAATGAAAGAAGCTCCACACATTGAATTAACGAGAGCAGTCTGTTTGATTAAATGAATGCATGCAGTTGGTTTCTTTAACAGAAAGCATACAACTTGTTTCATTAAATGAATGGCAAAGCTCTACTTATTCGATTAGCATGTGCAGATTTTTTCATGGAAAGAATGAGTGCTGTTTTATTCATTGAATGGATGAATTCAGTTGGAATCGCTAAGTAAATGAGTGAAGTTTCTTTCATTGAATCAATGAATAAGGTTTGATTCATTGAATCAATGATTGAGGTTTGACACAATGATTGCAGTTTGTTATATTAAATGAAGGAGTTAAGATTGACATAATGAACAAATAAGAGAAGATCTACTCTTTGATTTAAGACGTGCAGTCTGTTTCATTCAATGAATGTGAGCGGTTTGATTCACTGCATAAGTTAGTTACATGTGTCTTATAAAATCTAAGAATGCCGATTGATTCATTGAATTACTGCTTGAAGTTTAAATCAATGGCTGATTCACTGGTTTCAGCTTGTTTCATTAAATGAAAACTTTAAACTCGAAACGATGAATCAATGAGAGAAGCTGTACTCATTGAATTAGCACATGCACTTTTTATCATTAAATGAATGGGTGTAGTTTGTTTAATTGAATCGATTCCTTGAACTCGTGGTATTGAATCAATGTGTGAAGCTCTACTCATTGAATGAACAAGTTCAGGCTTTTTCATTGAAACAAAACGTTTAGCTCGAGGCACTGAATAATTGAGAGAAGCTGTACTCATTGAATGAACACCTGCAGTTTGTTGCATTGAATGAATGAGATAAGCTTAAAAAGTTGAATGAATGAAAGAAGCTCTACACATTGAATTAACGAGTGCAGTCTGTTTGATTAAATGAATGCATGCAGTCGGTTTCTTTGACAGAAAGCGTCCAACTTGTTTCATTAAATGAATGGCAAAGCTCTACTTATTCGATTAGCATGTGCAGCTTTTTTCATGAAATGAATGAGTGCTGTTTGATTCATTGAATGGATGAATGCTGTTAGAATCACGAAGTAAATGAGTGAAGTTTCTTTCATTGAATCAATGAATAAGGTTTGATTCATTGAATCAATGATTGAGGTTTGACACAATGATTGAATGTTTGCAGTTTGTTACATTAAATGAAGGAGTTAAGCTTGACATAATGAATAAAAAAGTGAAGATCTACTTTTTGAATTAAGACGTGCAGTCTTTTTCATTCAATGAATGTGAGCGGTTTTATTCACTGCATAAGTTAGTTACATCTGTCTCATTAAATCTAAGAATGCCGATTGATTCATCGAATTACTGTTTGAAGTTTAAATCAATGGCTGATTCACTGGTTTCAGCTTGTTTCATTAAGTGAAAACTTTAAACTCGAAACAATGAATCAATGAGAGAAGCTGTACTCTTTGAATTAACACATGCACTTTTTATCATTAAATGAATGGGTACAGTTTGTTTCATTGAATCGTTTCCTTGAACTCGTGGTATTGAATCAATGTGTGAAGCTCTACTCATTGAATGAACAAGTTCAGGCTTTTTCATTGAAACAAAACGTTTAGCTAGGGGCAACGAATAAATGAGAGTAGCTGTACTCATTGAATGAACACCTGCAGTTTGGTGCATTGAATGCATGATATAAGCTGGAAACGTTGACTGAATGAAAGAAGCTCTACACATTGAATTAACAAGTGCAATCTGCTTGATGAAATGAATGCAGGCAGTTGGTTTCTTTGACAGAAAGCGTGCAACTAGTATCATTGAATGAATGGCAAAAGCTCTACTCATTCGATTAGCATGTGCAGATATTTTCATGGAATGAATGAGTGCTGTTTGATTCATTGAATGGATGCATGCTCTTGGAATCACTAAATAAATAAGTTAAGTTTGTTCATTCAATCAATGAATGACGTTTGATTCATTGAATCAATGATTGAAGTTTGGCACAATGCTTGAATGATTGCAGTTTGTTATATGAAATGAAGGAGTTAAGCTTGACATATTGAATAAATAAGAGAAGCTCTACTCTTTGAGTTAACACGTGCAGTCTGTAAATTCAATAAATGTGTGCAGTATGTTTCACTAAAAAGGTTCGTTAGATCTGTCTCATTGAACCTAAGATTACCGTTTGATTCATTGAATCTATGATTGAAGTTTAAATAAATGACTAATTCAATTGTTTCAGCTTGTTTCATTAAGTGAAAACTTTAAGCTGGAGGCCCTCATTCAATTAGCACATGCACTTTTTGTCATTAAATCAATGGGTGCAATTTGTTTCATTGAATCGAAACCTTAAACTCGTGGTATTGAATCAATGTGAGAAGCTCTACTCATTGAATGAACACCTGCAGTTTGTTACATTGAATGAATGAGATAAACTTAAAAATTGAATGAATGAAAGAAGCTCCACACATTGAATTAACGAGAGCAGTCTGTTTGATTAAATGAATGCATGCAGTTGGTTTCTTGAACAGAAAGCATACAACTTGTTTCATTAAATGAATGGCAAAGCTCTACTTATTCGATTAGCATGTGCAGATTTTTTCATGGAAAGAATGAGTGCTGTTTTATTCATTGAATGGATGAATTCAGTTGGAATCGCTAAGTAAATGAGTGAAGTTTCTTTCATTGAATCAATGAATAACGTTTGATTCATTGAATCAATGATTGAGGTTTGACACAATGATTGCAGTTTGTTATATTAAATGAAGGAGTTAAGCTTGACATAATGAATAAATAAGAGAAGTTCTACTCTTTGATTTAAGACGTGCAGTCTGTTTCATTCAATGAATGTGAGCGGTTTGATTCACTGCATAAGTTAGTTACATGTGTCTTATAAAATCTAAGAATGCCGATTGATTCATTGAATTACTGCTTGAAGTTTAAATCAATGGCTGATTCACTGGTTTCAGCTTGTTTCATTAAATGAAAACTTTAAACTCGAAACGATGAATCAATGAGAGAAGCTGTACTCATTGAATTAGCACATGCACTTTTTATCATTAAATGAATGGGTACAGTTTGTTTCATTGAATCGATTCCTTGAACTCGTGGTATTGAATCAATGTGTGAAGCTCTACTCATTGAATGAACAAGTGCAGGCTTTTTCATTGAAACAAAACGTTTAGCTCGAGGCACTGAATAATTGAGAGAAGCTGTACTCATTGAATGAACACCTGCAGTTTGTTGCATTGAATGAATGAGATAAGCTTAAAAAGTTGAATGAATGAAAGAAGCTCTACACATTGAATTAACGAGTGCAGTCTGTTTGATTAAATGAATGCATGCAGTCGGTTTCTTTGACAGAAAGCGTCCAACTTGTTTCATTAAATGAATGGCAAAGCTCTACTTATTCGATTAGCATGTGCAGCTTTTTTCATGAAATGAATGAGTGCTGTTTGATTCATTGAATGGATGAATGCTGTTAGAATCACTAAGTAAATGAGTGAAGTTTCTTTCATTGAATCAATGAATAAGGTTTGATTCATTGAATCAATGATTGAGGTTTGACACAATGATTGAATGTTTGCAGTTTGTTACATTAAATGAAGGAGTTAAGCTTGACATAATGAATAAAAAAGAGAAGATCTACTTTTTGAATTAAGACGTGCAGTCTTTTTCATTCAATGAATGTGAGCGGTTTGATTCACTGCATAAGTTAGTTACATCTGTCTCATTAAATCTAAGAATGCCAATTGATTCATTGAATTACTGTTTGAAGTTTAAATCAATGGCTGATTCACTGGTTTCAGCTTGTTTCATTAAGTGAAAACTTTAAACTCGAAACAATGAATCAATGAGAGAAGCTGTACTCTTTGAATTAACACATGCACTTGTTATCATTAAATGAATGGGTACAGTTTGTTTCATTGAATCGATTCCTTGAACTCGTGGTATTGAATCAATGTGTGAAGCTCTACTCATTGAATGAACAAGTGCAGGCTTTTTCATTGAAACAAAACGTTTAGCTAGGGGCAACGAATAAATGAGAGTAGCTGTACTCATTGAATGAACACCTGCAGTTTGTTGCATTGAATGCATGATATAAGCTGGAAACGTTGACTGAATGAAAGAAGCTCTACACATTGAATTAACAAGTGCAATCTGCTTGATGAAATGAATGCAGGCAGTTGGTTTCTTTGACAGAAAGCGTGCAACTAGTATCATTGAATGAATGGCAAAAGCTCTACTCATTCGATTAGCATGTGCAGATATTTTCATGGAATGAATGAGTGCTGTTTGATTCATTGAATGGATGCATGCTCTTGGAATCACTAAATAAATAAGTTAAGTTTCGTTCATTCAATCAATGAATGACGTTTGATTCATTGAATCAATGATTGAAGTTTGGCACAATGATTGAATGATTGCTGTTTGTTATATTAAATGAAGGAGTTAAGCTTGACATATTGAATAAATAAGAGAAGCTCTATTCTTTGAGTTAACACGTGCAGTCTGTAAATTCAATAAATGTGTGCAGTATGTTTCACTAAAAAGGTTCGTTAGATCTGTCTCATTGAACCTAAGATTACCGTTTGATTCATTGAATCTATGATTGAAGTTTAAATAAATGACTGATTCAATTGTTTCAGCTTGTTTCATTAAGTGAAAACTTTAAGCTGGAGGCCCTCATTCAATTAGCACATGCACTTTTTGTCATTAAATCAATGGGTGCAATTTGTTTCATTGAATCGAAACCTTAAACTCGTGGTATTGAATCAATGTGAGAAGCTCTACTCATTGAATGAACACCTGCAGTTTGTTACATTGAATGAATGAGATAAACTTAAAAATTGAATGAATGAAAGAAGCTCCACACATTGAATTAACGAGAGCAGTCTGTTTGATTAAATGAATGAATGCAGTTGGTTTCTTTAACAGAAAGCATACAACTTGTTTCATTAAATGAATGGCAAAGCTCTACTTAATCGATTAGCATGTGCAGATTTTTTCATGGAATGAATGAGTGCTGTTTTATTCATTGAATGGATGAATTCAGTTGGAATCGCTACGTAAATGAGTGAAGTTTCTTTCATTGAATCAATGAATAACGTTTGATTCATTGAATCAATGATTGAGGTTTGACACAATGATTGCAGTTTGTTATATTAAATGAAGGAGTTAAGCTTGACATCATGAATAAATAAGAGAAGTTCTACTCTTTGATTTAAGACGTGCAGTCTGTTTCATTCAATGAATGTGAGTGGTTTGATTCACTGCATAAGTTAGTTACGTGTCTTATTAAATCTAAGAATGCCGATTGATTCATTGAAATACTGCTTGAAGTTTAAATCAATGGCTGATTCACTGGTTTCAGCTTGTTTCATTAAATGAAAATTTTAAACTCGAAAAAATGAATCAATGAGAGAAGCTGAACTCATTGAATTAGCACATGCACTTTTTATCATTAAATGAATGGGTGCAGTTTGTTTCATTGAATCTATTCCTTGAACTCGTGGTATTGAATCAATGTGTGAAGCTCTACTCATTGAATGAACAAGTTCAGGCTTTTTCATTGAAACAAAACGTTTAGTTCGAGGCACTGAATAATTGAGAGAAGCTGTACTCATTGAATGAACACCTGCAGTTTGTTGCGTTGAATGAATGAGATAAGCTTAAAAAGTTGAATGAATGAAAGAAGCTCTACACATTGAATTAACGAGTGCAGTCTGTTTGATTAAATGAATGCATGCAGTCGGTTTCTTTGACAGAAAGCGTCCAACTTGTTTCATTAAATGAATGGCAAAGCTCTACTTATTCGATTAGCATGTGCAGCTTTTTTCATGAAATGAATGAGTGCTGTTTGATTCATTGAATGGATGAATGCTGTTAGAATCACGAAGTAAATGAGTGAAGTTTCTTTCATTGAAACAATGAATAAGGTTTGATTCATTGAATCAATGATTGAGGTTTGACACAATGATTGAATGTTTGCAGTTTGTTACATTAAATGAAGGAGTTAAGCTTGACATAATGAATAAAAAAGAGGAGATCTACTTTTTGAATTAAGACGTGCAGTCTTTTTCATTCAATGAATGTGAGCGGTTTGATTCACTGCATAAGTTAGTTACATCTGTCTCATTAAATCTAAGAATGCCAATTGATTCATTGAATTACTGTTTGAAGTTTAAATCAATGGCTGATTCACTGGTTTCAGCTTGTTTCATTAAGTGAAAACTTTAAACTCGAAACAATGAATCAATGAGAGAAGCTGTACTCTTTGAATTAACACATGCACTTTTTATCATTAAATGAATGGGTACAGTTTGTTTCATTGAATCGATTCCTTGAACTCGTGGTATTGAATCAATGTGTGAAGCTCTACTCATTGAATGAACAAGTGCAGGCTTTTTCATTGAAACAAAACGTTTAGCTAGAGGCAACGAATAAATGAGAGTAGCTGTACTCATTGAATGAACACCTGCAGTTTGTTGCATTGAATGCATGATATAAGCTGGAAACGTTGACTGAATGAAAGAAGCTCTACACATTGAATTAACAAGTGCAATCTGCTTGATGAAATGAATGCAGGCTGTTGGTTTCTTTGACAGAAAGCGTGCAACTAGTATCATTGAATGAATGGCAAAAGCTCTTCTCATTCGATTAGCATGTGCAGATATTTTCATGGAATGAATGAGTGCTGTTTGATTCATTGAATGGATGCATGCTCTTGGAATCACTAAATAAATAAGTTAAGTTTCGTTCATTCAATCAATGAATGACGTTTGATTCATTGAATCAATGATTGAAGTTTGGCACAATGCTTGAATGATTGCAGTTTGTTATATGAAATGAAGGAATTAAGCTTGACATATTGACTAAATAAGAGAAGCTCTACTCTTTGAGTTAACACGTGCAGTCTGTAAATTCAATAAATGTGTGCAGTATGTTTCACTAAAAGGTTCGTTAGATCTGTCTCATTGAACCTAAGATTACCGTTTGATTCATTAAATCTATGATTGAAGTTTAAATAAATGACTGATTCAATTGTTTCAGCTTGTTTCATTAAGTGAAAACTTTAAGCTGGAGGCCCTCATTCAATTAGCACATGCACTTTTTGTCATTAAATCAATGGGTGCAATTTGTTTCATTGAATCGAAACCTTAAACTCGTGGTATTGAATCAATGTGAGAAGCTCTACTCATTGAATGAACACCTGCAGTTTGTTACATTGAATGAATGAGATAAACTTAAAAATTGAATGAATGAAAGAAGCTCCACACATTGAATTAACGAGAGCAGTCTGTTTGATTAAATGAATGCATGCAGTTGGTTTCTTTAACAGAAAGCATACAACTTGTTTCATTAAATGAATGGCAAAGCTCTACTTATTCGATTAGCATGTGCAGATTTTTTCATGGAAAAATTGAGTGCTGTTTTATTCATTGAATGGATGAATTCAGTTGGAATCGCTAAGTAAATGAGTGAAGTTTCTTTCATTGAATCAATGAATAACGTTTGATTCATTGAATCAATGATTGAGGTTTGACACAATGATTGCAGTTTGTTATATTAAATGAAGGAGTTAAGCTTGACATAATGAATAAATAAGAGAAGTTCTACTCTTTGATTTAAGACGTGCAGTCTGTTTCATTCAATGAATGTGAGCGGTTTGATTCACTGCATAAGTTAGTTACATGTGTCGAATAAAATCTAAGAATGCCGATTGATTCATTGAATTACTGCTTGAAGTTTAAATCAATGGCTGATTCACTGGTTTCAGCTTGTTTCATTAAATGAAAACTTTAAACTCGAAACGATGAATCAATGAGAGAAGCTGTACTCATTGAATTAGCACATGCACTTTTTATCATTAAATGAATGGGTACAGTTTGTTTCATTGAATCGATTCCTTGAACTCGTGGTATTGAATCAATGTGTGAAGCTCTACTCATTGAATGAACAAGTGCAGGCTTTTTCATTGAAACAAAACGTTTAGCTCGAGGCACTGAATAATTGAGAGAAGCTGTACTCATTGAATGAACACCTGCAGTTTGTTGCATTGAATGAATGAGATAAGCTTAAAAAGTTGAATGAATGAAAGAAGCTCTACACATTGAATTAACGAGTGCAGTCTGTTTGATTAAATGAATGCATGCAGTCGGTTTCTTTGACAGAAAGCGTCCAACTTGTTTCATTAAATGAATGGCAAAGCTCTACTTATTCGATTAGCATGTGCAGCTTTTTTCATGAAATGAATGAGTGCTGTTTGATTCATTGAATGGATGAATGCTGTTAGAATCACTAAGTAAATGAGTGAAGTTTCTTTCATTGAATCAATGAATAAGGTTTGATTCATTGAATCAATGATTGAGGTTTGACACAATGATTGAATGTTTGCAGTTTGTTACATTAAATGAAGGAGTTAAGCTTGACATAATGAATAAAAAAGAGAAGATCTACTTTTTGAATTAAGACGTGCAGTCTTTTTCATTCAATGAATGTGAGCGGTTTGATTCACTGCATAAGTTAGTTACATCTGTCTCATTAAATCTAAGAATGCCGATTGATTCATTGAATTACTGTTTGAAGTTTAAATCAATGGCTGATTCACTGGTTTCAGCTTGTTTCATTAAGTGAAAACTTTAAACTCGAAACAATGAATCAATGAGAGAAGCTGTACTCTTTGAATTAACACATGCACTTGTTATCATTAAATGAATGGGTACAGTTTGTTTCATTGAATCGATTCCTTGAACTCGTGGTATTGAATCAATGTGTGAAGCTCTACTCATTGAATGAACAAGTGCAGGCTTTTTCATTGAAACAAAACGTTTAGCTAGGGGCAACGAATAAATGAGAGTAGCTGTACTCATTGAATGAACACCTGCAGTTTGTTGCATTGAATGCATGATATAAGCTGGAAACGTTGACTGAATGAAAGAAGCTCTACACATTGAATTAACAAGTGCAATCTGCTTGATGAAATGAATGCAGGCAGTTGGTTTCTTTGACAGAAAGCGTGCAACTAGTATCATTGAATGAATGGCAAAAGCTCTACTCATTCGATTAGCATGTGCAGATATTTTCATGGAATGAATGAGTGCTGTTTGATTCATTGAATGGATGCATGCTCTTGGAATCACTAAATAAATAAGTTAAGTTTCGTTCATTCAATCAATGAATGACGTTTGATTCATTGAATCAATGATTGAAGTTTGGCACAATGATTGAATGATTGCTGTTTGTTATATTAAATGAAGGAGTTAAGCTTGACATATTGAATAAATAAGAGAAGCTCTACTCTTTGAGTTAACACGTGCAGTCTGTAAATTCAATAAATGTGTGCAGTATGTTTCACTAAAAAGGTTCGTTAGATCTGTCTCATTGAACCTAAGATTACCGTTTGATTCATTGAATCTATGATTGAAGTTTAAATAAATGACTGATTCAATTGTTTCAGCTTGTTTCATTAAGTGAAAACTTTAAGCTGGAGGCCCTCATTCAATTAGCACATGCACTTTTTGTCATTAAATCAATGGGTGCAATTTGTTTCATTGAATCGAAACCTTAAACTCGTGGTATTGAATCAATGTGAGAAGCTCTACTCATTGAATGAACACCTGCAGTTTGTTACATTGAATGAATGAGATAAACTTAAAAATTGAATGAATGAAAGAAGCTCCACACATTGAATTAACGAGAGCAGTCTGTTTGATTAAATGAATGAATGCAGTTGGTTTCTTTAACAGAAAGCATACAACTTGTTTCATTAAATGAATGGCAAAGCTCTACTTAATCGATTAGCATGTGCAGATTTTTTCATGGAATGAATGAGTGCTGTTTTATTCATTGAATGGATGAATTCAGTTGGAATCGCTACGTAAATGAGTGAAGTTTCTTTCATTGAATCAATGAATAACGTTTGATTCATTGAATCAATGATTGAGGTTTGACACAATGATTGCAGTTTGTTATATTAAATGAAGGAGTTAAGCTTGACATCATGAATAAATAAGAGAAGTTCTACTCTTTGATTTAAGACGTGCAGTCTGTTTCATTCAATGAATGTGAGTGGTTTGATTCACTGCATAAGTTAGTTACGTGTCTTATTAAATCTAAGAATGCCGATTGATTCATTGAAATAATGCTTGAAGTTTAAATCAATGGCTGATTCACTGGTTTCAGCTTGTTTCATTAAATGAAAATTTTAAACTCGAAAAAATGAATCAATGAGAGAAGCTGAACTCATTGAATTAGCACATGCACTTTTTATCATTAAATGAATGGGTGCAGTTTGTTTCATTGAATCTATTCCTTGAACTCGTGGTATTGAATCAATGTGTGAAGCTCTACTCATTGAATGAACAAGTTCAGGCTTTTTCATTGAAACAAAACGTTTAGTTCGAGGCACTGAATAATTGAGAGAAGCTGTACTCATTGAATGAACACCTGCAGTTTGTTGCGTTGAATGAATGAGATAAGCTTAAAAAGTTGAATGAATGAAAGAAGCTCTACACATTGAATTAACGAGTGCAGTCTGTTTGATTAAATGAATGCATGCAGTCGGTTTCTTTGACAGAAAGCGTCCAACTTGTTTCATTAAATGAATGGCAAAGCTCTACTTATTCGATTAGCATGTGCAGCTTTTTTCATGAAATGAATGAGTGCTGTTTGATTCATTGAATGGATGAATGCTGTTAGAATCACGAAGTAAATGAGTGAAGTTTCTTTCATTGAAACAATGAATAAGGTTTGATTCATTGAATCAATGATTGAGGTTTGACACAATGATTGAATGTTTGCAGTTTGTTACATTAAATGAAGGAGTTAAGCTTGACATAATGAATAAAAAAGAGGAGATCTACTTTTTGAATTAAGACGTGCAGTCTTTTTCATTCAATGAATGTGAGCGGTTTGATTCACTGCATAAGTTAGTTACATCTGTCTCATTAAATCTAAGAATGCCAATTGATTCATTGAATTACTGTTTGAAGTTTAAATCAATGGCTGATTCACTGGTTTCAGCTTGTTTCATTAAGTGAAAACTTTAAACTCGAAACAATGAATCAATGAGAGAAGCTGTACTCTTTGAATTAACACATGCACTTTTTATCATTAAATGAATGGGTACAGTTTGTTTCATTGAATCGATTCCTTGAACTCGTGGTATTGAATCAATGTGTGAAGCTCTACTCATTGAATGAACAAGTGCAGGCTTTTTCATTGAAACAAAACGTTTAGCTAGAGGCAACGAATAAATGAGAGTAGCTGTACTCATTGAATGAACACCTGCAGTTTGTTGCATTGAATGCATGATATAAGCTGGAAACGTTGACTGAATGAAAGAAGCTCTACACATTGAATTAACAAGTGCAATCTGCTTGATGAAATGAATGCAGGCTGTTGGTTTCTTTGACAGAAAGCGTGCAACTAGTATCATTGAATGAATGGCAAAAGCTCTACTCATTCGATTAGCATGTGCAGATATTTTCATGGAATGAATGAGTGCTGTTTGATTCATTGAATGGATGCATGCTCTTGGAATCACTAAATAAATAAGTTAAGTTTCGTTCATTCAATCAATGAATGACGTTTGATTCATTGAATCAATGATTGAAGTTTGGCACAATGCTTGAATGATTGCAGTTTGTTATATGAAATGAAGGAATTAAGCTTGACATATTGAATAAATAAGAGAAGCTCTACTCTTTGAGTTAACACGTGCAGTCTGTAAATTCAATAAATGTGTGCAGTATGTTTCACTAAAAGGTTCGTTAGATCTGTCTCATTGAACCTAAGATTACCGTTTGATTCATTGAATCTATGATTGAAGTTTAAATAAATGACTGATTCAATTGTTTCAGCTTGTTTCATTAAGTGAAAACTTTAAGCTGGAGGCCCTCATTCAATTAGCACATGCACTTTTTGTCATTAAATCAATGGGTGCAATTTGTTTCATTGAATCGAAACCTTAAACTCGTGGTATTGAATCAATGTGAGAAGCTCTACTCATTGAATGAACACCTGCAGTTTGTTACATTGAATGAATGAGATAAACTTAAAAATTGAATGAATGAAAGAAGCTCCACACATTGAATTAACGAGAGCAGTCTGTTTGATTAAATGAATGCATGCAGTTGGTTTCTTTAACAGAAAGCATACAACTTGTTTCATTAAATGAATGGCAAAGCTCTACTTATTCGATTAGCATGTGCAGATTTTTTCATGGAAAAATTGAGTGCTGTTTTATTCATTGAATGGATGAATTCAGTTGGAATCGCTAAGTAAATGAGTGAAGTTTCTTTCATTGAATCAATGAATAACGTTTGATTCATTGAATCAATGATTGAGGTTTGACACAATGATTGCAGTTTGTTATATTAAATGAAGGAGTTAAGCTTGACATAATGAATAAATAAGAGAAGTTCTACTCTTTGATTTAAGACGTGCAGTCTGTTTCATTCAATGAATGTGAGCGGTTTGATTCACTGCATAAGTTAGTTACATGTGTCGAATAAAATCTAAGAATGCCGATTGATTCATTGAATTACTGCTTGAAGTTTAAATCAATGGCTGATTCACTGGTTTCAGCTTGTTTCATTAAATGAAAACTTTAAACTCGAAACGATGAATCAATGAGAGAAGCTGTACTCATTGAATTAGCACATGCACTTTTTATCATTAAATGAATGGGTACAGTTTGTTTCATTGAATCGATTCCTTGAACTCGTGGTATTGAATCAATGTGTGAAGCTCTACTCATTGAATGAACAAGTGCAGGCTTTTTCATTGAAACAAAACGTTTAGCTCGAGGCACTGAATAATTGAGAGAAGCTGTACTCATTGAATGAACACCTGCAGTTTGTTGCATTGAATGAATGAGATAAGCTTAAAAAGTTGAATGAATGAAAGAAGCTCTACACATTGAATTAACGAGTGCAGTCTGTTTGATTAAATGAATGCATGCAGTCGGTTTCTTTGACAGAAAGCGTCCAACTTGTTTCATTAAATGAATGGCAAAGCTCTACTTATTCGATTAGCATGTGCAGCTTTTTTCATGAAATGAATGAGTGCTGTTTGATTCATTGAATGGATGAATGCTGTTAGAATCACTAAGTAAATGAGTGAAGTTTCTTTCATTGAATCAATGAATAAGGTTTGATTCATTGAATCAATGATTGAGGTTTGACACAATGATTGAATGTTTGCAGTTTGTTACATTAAATGAAGGAGTTAAGCTTGACATAATGAATAAAAAAGAGAAGATCTACTTTTTGAATTAAGACGTGCAGTCTTTTTCATTCAATGAATGTGAGCGGTTTGATTCACTGCATAAGTTAGTTACATCTGTCTCATTAAATCTAAGAATGCCGATTGATTCATTGAATTACTGTTTGAAGTTTAAATCAATGGCTGATTCACTGGTTTCAGCTTGTTTCATTAAGTGAAAACTTTAAACTCGAAACAATGAATCAATGAGAGAAGCTGTACTCTTTGAATTAACACATGCACTTGTTATCATTAAATGAATGGGTACAGTTTGTTTCATTGAATCGATTCCTTGAACTCGTGGTATTGAATCAATGTGTGAAGCTCTACTCATTGAATGAACAAGTGCAGGCTTTTTCATTGAAACAAAACGTTTAGCTAGGGGCAACGAATAAATGAGAGTAGCTGTACTCATTGAATGAACACCTGCAGTTTGTTGCATTGAATGCATGATATAAGCTGGAAACGTTGACTGAATGAAAGAAGCTCTACACATTGAATTAACAAGTGCAATCTGCTTGATGAAATGAATGCAGGCAGTTGGTTTCTTTGACAGAAAGCGTGCAACTAGTATCATTGAATGAATGGCAAAAGCTCTACTCATTCGATTAGCATGTGCAGATATTTTCATGGAATGAATGAGCGCTGTTTGATTCATTGAATGGATGCATGCTCTTGGAATCACTAAATAAATAAGTTAAGTTTCGTTCATTCAATCAATGAATGACGTTTGATTCATTGAATCAATGATTGAAGTTTGGCACAATGATTGAATGATTGCTGTTTGTTATATTAAATGAAGGAGTTAAGCTTGACATATTGAATAAATAAGAGAAGCTCTATTCTTTGAGTTAACACGTGCAGTCTGTAAATTCAATAAATGTGTGCAGTATGTTTCACTAAAAAGGTTCGTTAGATCTGTCTCATTGAACCTAAGATTACCGTTTGATTCATTGAATCTATGATTGAAGTTTAAATAAATGACTGATTCAATTGTTTCAGCTTGTTTCATTAAGTGAAAACTTTAAGCTGGAGGCCCTCATTCAATTAGCACATGCACTTTTTGTCATTAAATCAATGGGTGCAATTTGTTTCATTGAATCGAAACCTTAAACTCGTGGTATTGAATCAATGTGAGAAGCTCTACTCATTGAATGAACACCTGCAGTTTGTTACATTGAATGAATGAGATAAACTTAAAAATTGAATGAATGAAAGAAGCTCCACACATTGAATTAACGAGAGCAGTCTGTTTGATTAAATGAATGAATGCAGTTGGTTTCTTTAACAGAAAGCATACAACTTGTTTCATTAAATGAATGGCAAAGCTCTACTTAATCGATTAGCATGTGCAGATTTTTTCATGGAATGAATGAGTGCTGTTTTATTCATTGAATGGATGAATTCAGTTGGAATCGCTACGTAAATGAGTGAAGTTTCTTTCATTGAATCAATGAATAACGTTTGATTCATTGAATCAATGATTGAGGTTTGACACAATGATTGCAGTTTGTTATATTAAATGAAGGAGTTAAGCTTGACATCATGAATAAATAAGAGAAGTTCTACTCTTTGATTTAAGACGTGCAGTCTGTTTCATTCAATGAATGTGAGTGGTTTGATTCACTGCATAAGTTAGTTACGTGTCTTATTAAATCTAAGAATGCCGATTGATTCATTGAAATACTGCTTGAAGTTTAAATCAATGGCTGATTCACTGGTTTCAGCTTGTTTCATTAAATGAAAATTTTAAACTCGAAAAAATGAATCAATGAGAGAAGCTGAACTCATTGAATTAGCACATGCACTTTTTATCATTAAATGAATGGGTGCAGTTTGTTTCATTGAATCTATTCCTTGAACTCGTGGTATTGAATCAATGTGTGAAGCTCTACTCATTGAATGAACAAGTTCAGGCTTTTTCATTGAAACAAAACGTTTAGTTCGAGGCACTGAATAATTGAGAGAAGCTGTACTCATTGAATGAACACCTGCAGTTTGTTGCGTTGAATGAATGAGATAAGCTTAAAAAGTTGAATGAATGAAAGAAGCTCTACACATTGAATTAACGAGTGCAGTCTGTTTGATTAAATGAATGCATGCAGTCGGTTTCTTTGACAGAAAGCGTCCAACTTGTTTCATTAAATGAATGGCAAAGCTCTACTTATTCGATTAGCATGTGCAGCTTTTTTCATGAAATGAATGAGTGCTGTTTGATTCATTGAATGGATGAATGCTGTTAGAATCACGAAGTAAATGAGTGAAGTTTCTTTCATTGAAACAATGAATAAGGTTTGATTCATTGAATCAATGATTGAGGTTTGACACAATGATTGAATGTTTGCAGTTTGTTACATTAAATGAAGGAGTTAAGCTTGACATAATGAATAAAAAAGAGGAGATCTACTTTTTGAATTAAGACGTGCAGTCTTTTTCATTCAATGAATGTGAGCGGTTTGATTCACTGCATAAGTTAGTTACATCTGTCTCATTAAATCTAAGAATGCCAATTGATTCATTGAATTACTGTTTGAAGTTTAAATCAATGGCTGATTCACTGGTTTCAGCTTGTTTCATTAAGTGAAAACTTTAAACTCGAAACAATGAATCAATGAGAGAAGCTGTACTCTTTGAATTAACACATGCACTTTTTATCATTAAATGAATGGGTACAGTTTGTTTCATTGAATCGATTCCTTGAACTCGTGGTATTGAATCAATGTGTGAAGCTCTACTCATTGAATGAACAAGTGCAGGCTTTTTCATTGAAACAAAACGTTTAGCTAGAGGCAACGAATAAATGAGAGTAGCTGTACTCATTGAATGAACACCTGCAGTTTGTTGCATTGAATGCATGATATAAGCTGGAAACGTTGACTGAATGAAAGAAGCTCTACACATTGAATTAACAAGTGCAATCTGCTTGATGAAATGAATGCAGGCTGTTGGTTTCTTTGACAGAAAGCGTGCAACTAGTATCATTGAATGAATGGCAAAAGCTCTACTCATTCGATTAGCATGTGCAGATATTTTCATGGAATGAATGAGTGCTGTTTGATTCATTGAATGGATGCATGCTCTTGGAATCACTAAATAAATAAGTTAAGTTTCGTTCATTCAATCAATGAATGACGTTTGATTCATTGAATCAATGATTGAAGTTTGGCACAATGCTTGAATGATTGCAGTTTGTTATATGAAATGAAGGAATTAAGCTTGACATATTGAATAAATAAGAGAAGCTCTACTCTTTGAGTTAACACGTGCAGTCTGTAAATTCAATAAATGTGTGCAGTATGTTTCACTAAAAGGTTCGTTAGATCTGTCTCATTGAACCTAAGATTACCGTTTGATTCATTAAATCTATGATTGAAGTTTAAATAAATGACTGATTCAATTGTTTCAGCTTGTTTCATTAAGTGAAAACTTTAAGCTGGAGGCCCTCATTCAATTAGCACATGCACTTTTTGTCATTAAATCAATGGGTGCAATTTGTTTCATTGAATCGAAACCTTAAACTCGTGGTATTGAATCAATGTGAGAAGCTCTACTCATTGAATGAACACCTGCAGTTTGTTACATTGAATGAATGAGATAAACTTAAAAATTGAATGAATGAAAGAAGCTCCACACATTGAATTAACGAGAGCAGTCTGTTTGATTAAATGAATGCATGCAGTTGGTTTCTTTAACAGAAAGCATACAACTTGTTTCATTAAATGAATGGCAAAGCTCTACTTATTCGATTAGCATGTGCAGATTTTTTCATGGAAAAATTGAGTGCTGTTTTATTCATTGAATGGATGAATTCAGTTGGAATCGCTAAGTAAATGAGTGAAGTTTCTTTCATTGAATCAATGAATAACGTTTGATTCATTGAATCAATGATTGAGGTTTGACACAATGATTGCAGTTTGTTATATTAAATGAAGGAGTTAAGCTTGACATAATGAATAAATAAGAGAAGTTCTACTCTTTGATTTAAGACGTGCAGTCTGTTTCATTCAATGAATGTGAGCGGTTTGATTCACTGCATAAGTTAGTTACATGTGTCGAATAAAATCTAAGAATGCCGATTGATTCATTGAATTACTGCTTGAAGTTTAAATCAATGGCTGATTCACTGGTTTCAGCTTGTTTCATTAAATGAAAACTTTAAACTCGAAACGATGAATCAATGAGAGAAGCTGTACTCATTGAATTAGCACATGCACTTTTTATCATTAAATGAATGGGTACAGTTTGTTTCATTGAATCGATTCCTTGAACTCGTGGTATTGAATCAATGTGTGAAGCTCTACTCATTGAATGAACAAGTGCAGGCTTTTTCATTGAAACAAAACGTTTAGCTCGAGGCACTGAATAATTGAGAGAAGCTGTACTCATTGAATGAACACCTGCAGTTTGTTGCATTGAATGAATGAGATAAGCTTAAAAAGTTGAATGAATGAAAGAAGCTCTACACATTGAATTAACGAGTGCAGTCTGTTTGATTAAATGAATGCATGCAGTCGGTTTCTTTGACAGAAAGCGTCCAACTTGTTTCATTAAATGAATGGCAAAGCTCTACTTATTCGATTAGCATGTGCAGCTTTTTTCATGAAATGAATGAGTGCTGTTTGATTCATTGAATGGATGAATGCTGTTAGAATCACTAAGTAAATGAGTGAAGTTTCTTTCATTGAATCAATGAATAAGGTTTGATTCATTGAATCAATGATTGAGGTTTGACACAATGATTGAATGTTTGCAGTTTGTTACATTAAATGAAGGAGTTAAGCTTGACATAATGAATAAAAAAGAGAAGATCTACTTTTTGAATTAAGACGTGCAGTCTTTTTCATTCAATGAATGTGAGCGGTTTGATTCACTGCATAAGTTAGTTACATCTGTCTCATTAAATCTAAGAATGCCGATTGATTCATTGAATTACTGTTTGAAGTTTAAATCAATGGCTGATTCACTGGTTTCAGCTTGTTTCATTAAGTGAAAACTTTAAACTCGAAACAATGAATCAATGAGAGAAGCTGTACTCTTTGAATTAACACATGCACTTGTTATCATTAAATGAATGGGTACAGTTTGTTTCATTGAATCGATTCCTTGAACTCGTGGTATTGAATCAATGTGTGAAGCTCTACTCATTGAATGAACAAGTGCAGGCTTTTTCATTGAAACAAAACGTTTAGCTAGGGGCAACGAATAAATGAGAGTAGCTGTACTCATTGAATGAACACCTGCAGTTTGTTGCATTGAATGCATGATATAAGCTGGAAACGTTGACTGAATGAAAGAAGCTCTACACATTGAATTAACAAGTGCAATCTGCTTGATGAAATGAATGCAGGCAGTTGGTTTCTTTGACAGAAAGCGTGCAACTAGTATCATTGAATGAATGGCAAAAGCTCTACTCATTCGATTAGCATGTGCAGATATTTTCATGGAATGAATGAGTGCTGTTTGATTCATTGAATGGATGCATGCTCTTGGAATCACTAAATAAATAAGTTAAGTTTCGTTCATTCAATCAATGAATGACGTTTGATTCATTGAATCAATGATTGAAGTTTGGCACAATGATTGAATGATTGCTGTTTGTTATATTAAATGAAGGAGTTAAGCTTGACATATTGAATAAATAAGAGAAGCTCTACTCTTTGAGTTAACACGTGCAGTCTGTAAATTCAATAAATGTGTGCAGTATGTTTCACTAAAAAGGTTCGTTAGATCTGTCTCATTGAACCTAAGATTACCGTTTGATTCATTGAATCTATGATTGAAGTTTAAATAAATGACTGATTCAATTGTTTCAGCTTGTTTCATTAAGTGAAAACTTTAAGCTGGAGGCCCTCATTCAATTAGCACATGCACTTTTTGTCATTAAATCAATGGGTGCAATTTGTTTCATTGAATCGAAACCTTAAACTCGTGGTATTGAATCAATGTGAGAAGCTCTACTCATTGAATGAACACCTGCAGTTTGTTACATTGAATGAATGAGATAAACTTAAAAATTGAATGAATGAAAGAAGCTCCACACATTGAATTAACGAGAGCAGTCTGTTTGATTAAATGAATGAATGCAGTTGGTTTCTTTAACAGAAAGCATACAACTTGTTTCATTAAATGAATGGCAAAGCTCTACTTAATCGATTAGCATGTGCAGATTTTTTCATGGAATGAATGAGTGCTGTTTTATTCATTGAATGGATGAATTCAGTTGGAATCGCTACGTAAATGAGTGAAGTTTCTTTCATTGAATCAATGAATAACGTTTGATTCATTGAATCAATGATTGAGGTTTGACACAATGATTGCAGTTTGTTATATTAAATGAAGGAGTTAAGCTTGACATCATGAATAAATAAGAGAAGTTCTACTCTTTGATTTAAGACGTGCAGTCTGTTTCATTCAATGAATGTGAGTGGTTTGATTCACTGCATAAGTTAGTTACGTGTCTTATTAAATCTAAGAATGCCGATTGATTCATTGAAATAATGCTTGAAGTTTAAATCAATGGCTGATTCACTGGTTTCAGCTTGTTTCATTAAATGAAAATTTTAAACTCGAAAAAATGAATCAATGAGAGAAGCTGAACTCATTGAATTAGCACATGCACTTTTTATCATTAAATGAATGGGTGCAGTTTGTTTCATTGAATCTATTCCTTGAACTCGTGGTATTGAATCAATGTGTGAAGCTCTACTCATTGAATGAACAAGTTCAGGCTTTTTCATTGAAACAAAACGTTTAGTTCGAGGCACTGAATAATTGAGAGAAGCTGTACTCATTGAATGAACACCTGCAGTTTGTTGCGTTGAATGAATGAGATAAGCTTAAAAAGTTGAATGAATGAAAGAAGCTCTACACATTGAATTAACGAGTGCAGTCTGTTTGATTAAATGAATGCATGCAGTCGGTTTCTTTGACAGAAAGCGTCCAACTTGTTTCATTAAATGAATGGCAAAGCTCTACTTATTCGATTAGCATGTGCAGCTTTTTTCATGAAATGAATGAGTGCTGTTTGATTCATTGAATGGATGAATGCTGTTAGAATCACGAAGTAAATGAGTGAAGTTTCTTTCATTGAAACAATGAATAAGGTTTGATTCATTGAATCAATGATTGAGGTTTGACACAATGATTGAATGTTTGCAGTTTGTTACATTAAATGAAGGAGTTAAGCTTGACATAATGAATAAAAAAGAGGAGATCTACTTTTTGAATTAAGACGTGCAGTCTTTTTCATTCAATGAATGTGAGCGGTTTGATTCACTGCATAAGTTAGTTACATCTGTCTCATTAAATCTAAGAATGCCAATTGATTCATTGAATTACTGTTTGAAGTTTAAATCAATGGCTGATTCACTGGTTTCAGCTTGTTTCATTAAGTGAAAACTTTAAACTCGAAACAATGAATCAATGAGAGAAGCTGTACTCTTTGAATTAACACATGCACTTTTTATCATTAAATGAATGGGTACAGTTTGTTTCATTGAATCGATTCCTTGAACTCGTGGTATTGAATCAATGTGTGAAGCTCTACTCATTGAATGAACAAGTGCAGGCTTTTTCATTGAAACAAAACGTTTAGCTAGAGGCAACGAATAAATGAGAGTAGCTGTACTCATTGAATGAACACCTGCAGTTTGTTGCATTGAATGCATGATATAAGCTGGAAACGTTGACTGAATGAAAGAAGCTCTACACATTGAATTAACAAGTGCAATCTGCTTGATGAAATGAATGCAGGCTGTTGGTTTCTTTGACAGAAAGCGTGCAACTAGTATCATTGAATGAATGGCAAAAGCTCTACTCATTCGATTAGCATGTGCAGATATTTTCATGGAATGAATGAGTGCTGTTTGATTCATTGAATGGATGCATGCTCTTGGAATCACTAAATAAATAAGTTAAGTTTCGTTCATTCAATCAATGAATGACGTTTGATTCATTGAATCAATGATTGAAGTTTGGCACAATGCTTGAATGATTGCAGTTTGTTATATGAAATGAAGGAATTAAGCTTGACATATTGAATAAATAAGAGAAGCTCTACTCTTTGAGTTAACACGTGCAGTCTGTAAATTCAATAAATGTGTGCAGTATGTTTCACTAAAAGGTTCGTTAGATCTGTCTCATTGAACCTAAGATTACCGTTTGATTCATTGAATCTATGATTGAAGTTTAAATAAATGACTGATTCAATTGTTTCAGCTTGTTTCATTAAGTGAAAACTTTAAGCTGGAGGCCCTCATTCAATTAGCACATGCACTTTTTGTCATTAAATCAATGGGTGCAATTTGTTTCATTGAATCGAAACCTTAAACTCGTGGTATTGAATCAATGTGAGAAGCTCTACTCATTGAATGAACACCTGCAGTTTGTTACATTGAATGAATGAGATAAACTTAAAAATTGAATGAATGAAAGAAGCTCCACACATTGAATTAACGAGAGCAGTCTGTTTGATTAAATGAATGCATGCAGTTGGTTTCTTTAACAGAAAGCATACAACTTGTTTCATTAAATGAATGGCAAAGCTCTACTTATTCGATTAGCATGTGCAGATTTTTTCATGGAAAAATTGAGTGCTGTTTTATTCATTGAATGGATGAATTCAGTTGGAATCGCTAAGTAAATGAGTGAAGTTTCTTTCATTGAATCAATGAATAACGTTTGATTCATTGAATCAATGATTGAGGTTTGACACAATGATTGCAGTTTGTTATATTAAATGAAGGAGTTAAGCTTGACATAATGAATAAATAAGAGAAGTTCTACTCTTTGATTTAAGACGTGCAGTCTGTTTCATTCAATGAATGTGAGCGGTTTGATTCACTGCATAAGTTAGTTACATGTGTCGAATAAAATCTAAGAATGCCGATTGATTCATTGAATTACTGCTTGAAGTTTAAATCAATGGCTGATTCACTGGTTTCAGCTTGTTTCATTAAATGAAAACTTTAAACTCGAAACGATGAATCAATGAGAGAAGCTGTACTCATTGAATTAGCACATGCACTTTTTATCATTAAATGAATGGGTACAGTTTGTTTCATTGAATCGATTCCTTGAACTCGTGGTATTGAATCAATGTGTGAAGCTCTACTCATTGAATGAACAAGTGCAGGCTTTTTCATTGAAACAAAACGTTTAGCTCGAGGCACTGAATAATTGAGAGAAGCTGTACTCATTGAATGAACACCTGCAGTTTGTTGCATTGAATGAATGAGATAAGCTTAAAAAGTTGAATGAATGAAAGAAGCTCTACACATTGAATTAACGAGTGCAGTCTGTTTGATTAAATGAATGCATGCAGTCGGTTTCTTTGACAGAAAGCGTCCAACTTGTTTCATTAAATGAATGGCAAAGCTCTACTTATTCGATTAGCATGTGCAGCTTTTTTCATGAAATGAATGAGTGCTGTTTGATTCATTGAATGGATGAATGCTGTTAGAATCACTAAGTAAATGAGTGAAGTTTCTTTCATTGAATCAATGAATAAGGTTTGATTCATTGAATCAATGATTGAGGTTTGACACAATGATTGAATGTTTGCAGTTTGTTACATTAAATGAAGGAGTTAAGCTTGACATAATGAATAAAAAAGAGAAGATCTACTTTTTGAATTAAGACGTGCAGTCTTTTTCATTCAATGAATGTGAGCGGTTTGATTCACTGCATAAGTTAGTTACATCTGTCTCATTAAATCTAAGAATGCCGATTGATTCATTGAATTACTGTTTGAAGTTTAAATCAATGGCTGATTCACTGGTTTCAGCTTGTTTCATTAAGTGAAAACTTTAAACTCGAAACAATGAATCAATGAGAGAAGCTGTACTCTTTGAATTAACACATGCACTTGTTATCATTAAATGAATGGGTACAGTTTGTTTCATTGAATCGATTCCTTGAACTCGTGGTATTGAATCAATGTGTGAAGCTCTACTCATTGAATGAACAAGTGCAGGCTTTTTCATTGAAACAAAACGTTTAGCTAGGGGCAACGAATAAATGAGAGTAGCTGTACTCATTGAATGAACACCTGCAGTTTGTTGCATTGAATGCATGATATAAGCTGGAAACGTTGACTGAATGAAAGAAGCTCTACACATTGAATTAACAAGTGCAATCTGCTTGATGAAATGAATGCAGGCAGTTGGTTTCTTTGACAGAAAGCGTGCAACTAGTATCATTGAATGAATGGCAAAAGCTCTACTCATTCGATTAGCATGTGCAGATATTTTCATGGAATGAATGAGTGCTGTTTGATTCATTGAATGGATGCATGCTCTTGGAATCACTAAATAAATAAGTTAAGTTTCGTTCATTCAATCAATGAATGACGTTTGATTCATTGAATCAATGATTGAAGTTTGGCACAATGATTGAATGATTGCTGTTTGTTATATTAAATGAAGGAGTTAAGCTTGACATATTGAATAAATAAGAGAAGCTCTACTCTTTGAGTTAACACGTGCAGTCTGTAAATTCAATAAATGTGTGCAGTATGTTTCACTAAAAAGGTTCGTTAGATCTGTCTCATTGAACCTAAGATTACCGTTTGATTCATTGAATCTATGATTGAAGTTTAAATAAATGACTGATTCAATTGTTTCAGCTTGTTTCATTAAGTGAAAACTTTAAGCTGGAGGCCCTCATTCAATTAGCACATGCACTTTTTGTCATTAAATCAATGGGTGCAATTTGTTTCATTGAATCGAAACCTTAAACTCGTGGTATTGAATCAATGTGAGAAGCTCTACTCATTGAATGAACACCTGCAGTTTGTTACATTGAATGAATGAGATAAACTTAAAAATTGAATGAATGAAAGAAGCTCCACACATTGAATTAACGAGAGCAGTCTGTTTGATTAAATGAATGAATGCAGTTGGTTTCTTTAACAGAAAGCATACAACTTGTTTCATTAAATGAATGGCAAAGCTCTACTTATTCGATTAGCATGTGCAGATTTTTTCATGGAATGAATGAGTGCTGTTTTATTCATTGAATGGATGAATTCAGTTGGAATCGCTACGTAAATGAGTGAAGTTTCTTTCATTGAATCAATGAATAACGTTTGATTCATTGAATCAATGATTGAGGTTTGACACAATGATTGCAGTTTGTTATATTAAATGAAGGAGTTAAGCTTGACATCATGAATAAATAAGAGAAGTTCTACTCTTTGATTTAAGACGTGCAGTCTGTTTCATTCAATGAATGTGAGTGGTTTGATTCACTGCATAAGTTAGTTACGTGTCTTATAAAATCTAAGAATGCCGATTGATTCATTGAAATACTGCTTGAAGTATAAATCAATGGCTGATTCACTGGTTTCAGCTTGTTTCATTAAATGAAAATTTTAAACTCGAAAAAATGAATCAATGAGAGAAGCTGAACTCATTGAATTAGCACATGCACTTTTTATCATTAAATGAATGGGTACAGTTTGTTTCATTGAATCTATTCCTTGAACTCGTGGTATTGAATCAATGTGTGAAGCTCTACTCATTGAATTAACAAGTTCAGGCTTTTTCATTGAAACAAAACGTTTAGTTCGAGGCACTGAATAATTGAGAGAAGCTGTACTCATTGAATGAACACCTGCAGTTTGTTGCGTTGAATGAATGAGATAAGCTTAAAAAGTTGAATGAATGAAAGAAGCTCTACACATTGAATTAACGAGTGCAGTCTGTTTGATTAAATGAATGCATGCAGTCGGTTTCTTTGACAGAAAGCGTCCAACTTGTTTCATTAAATGAATGGCAAAGCTCTACTTATTCGATTAGCATGTGCAGCTTTTTTCATGAAATGAATGAGTGCTGTTTGATTCATTGAATGGATGAATGCTGTTAGAATCACGAAGTAAATGAGTGAAGTTTCTTTCATTGAAACAATGAATAAGGTTTGATTCATTGAATCAATGATTGAGGTTTGACACAATGATTGAATGTTTGCAGTTTGTTACATTAAATGAAGGAGTTAAGCTTGACATAATGAATAAAAAAGAGGAGATCTACTTTTTGAATTAAGACGTGCACTCTTTTTCATTCAATGAATGTGAGCGGTTTCATTCACTGCATAAGTTAGTTACATCTGTCTCATTAAATCTAAGAATGCCAATTGATTCATTGAATTACTGTTTGAAGTTTAAATCAATGGCTGATTCACTGGTTTCAGCTTGTTTCATTAAGTGAAAACTTTAAACTCGAAACAATGAATCAATGAGAGAAGCTGTACTCTTTGAATTAACACATGCACTTTTTATCATTAAATGAATGGGTACAGTTTGTTTCATTGAATCGATTCCTTGAACTCGTGGTATTGAATCAATGTGTGAAGCTCTACTCATTGAATGAACAAGTGCAGGCTTTTTCATTGAAACAAAACGTTTAGCTAGAGGCAACGAATAAATGAGAGTAGCTGTACTCATTGAATGAACACCTGCAGTTTGTTGCATTGAATGCATGATATAAGCTGGAAACGTTGACTGAATGAAAGAAGCTCTACACATTGAATTAACAAGTGCAATCTGCTTGATGAAATGAATGCAGGCAGTTGGTTTCTTTGACAGAAAGCGTGCAACTAGTATCATTGAATGAATGGCAAAAGCTCTACTCATTCGATTAGCATGTGCAGATATTTTCATGGAATGAATGAGTGCTGTTTGATTCATTGAATGGATGCATGCTCTTGGAATCACTAAATAAATAAGTTAAGTTTGTTCATTCAATCAATGAATGACGTTTGATTCATTGAATCAATGATTGAAGTTTGGCACAATGCTTGAATGATTGCAGTTTGTTATATGAAATGAAGGAGTTAAGCTTGACATATTGAATATATAAGAGAAGCTCTACTCTTTGAGTTAACACGTGCAGTCTGTAAATTCAATAAATGTGTGCAGTATGTTTCACTAAAAAGGTTCGTTAGATCTGTCTCATTGAACCTAAGATTACCGTTTGATTCATTGAATCTATGATTGAAGTTTAAATAAATGACTGATTCAATTGTTTCAGCTTGTTTCATTAAGTGAAAACTTTAAGCTGGAGGCCCTCATTCAATTAGCACATGCACTTTTTGTCATTAAATCAATGGGTGCAATTTGTTTCATTGAATCGAAACCTTAAACTCGTGGTATTGAATCAATGTGAGAAGCTCTACTCATTGAATGAACACCTGCAGTTTGTTACATTGAATGAATGAGATAAACTTAAAAATTGAATGAATGAAAGAAGCTCCACACATTGAATTAACGAGAGCAGTCTGTTTGATTAAATGAATGAATGCAGTTGGTTTCTTGAACAGAAAGCATACAACTTGTTTCATTAAATGAATGGCAAAGCTCTACTTATTCGATTAGCATGTGCAGATTTTTTCATGGAATGAATGAGTGCTGTTTTATTCATTGAATGGATGAATTCAGTTGGAATCGCTAAGTAAATGAGTGAAGTTTCTTTCATTGAATCAATGAATAACGTTTGATTCATTGAATCAATGATTGAGGTTTGACACAATGATTGCAGTTTGTTATATTAAATGAAGGAGTTAAGCTTGACATAATGAATAAATAAGAGAAGTTCTACTCTTTGATTTAAGACGTGCAGTCTGTTTCATTCAATGAATGTGAGCGGTTTGATTCACTGCATAAGTTAGTTACATGTGTCTTATAAAATCTAAGAATGCCGATTGATTCATTGAATTACTGCTTGAAGTTTAAATCAATGGCTGATTCACTGGTTTCAGCTTGTTTCATTAAATGAAAACTTTAAACTCGAAACGATGAATCAATGAGAGAAGCTGTACTCATTGAATTAGCACATGCACTTTTTATCATTAAATGAATGGGTACAGTTTGTTTCATTGAATCTATTCCTTGAACTCGTGGTATTGAATCAATGTGTGAAGCTCTACTCATTGAATGAACAAGTGCAGGCTTTTTCATTGAAACAAAACGTTTAGCTCGAGGCACTGAATAATTGAGAGAAGCTGTACTCATTGAATGAACACCTGCAGTTTGTTGCATTAAATGAATGAGATAAGCTTAAAAAGTTGAATGAATAAAAGAAGCTCTACACATTGAATTAACGAGTGCAGTCTGTTTGATTAAATGAATGCATGCAGTCGGTTTCTTTGACAGAAAGCGTCCAACTTGTTTCATTAAATGATAGGCAAAGCTCTACTTATTCGATTAGCATGTGCAGCTTTTTTCATGAAATGAATGAGTGCTGTTTGATTCATTGAATGGATGAATGCTGTTAGAATCACTAAGTAAATGAGTGAAGTTTCTTTCATTGAATCAATGAATAAGGTTTGATTCATTGAATCAATGATTGAGGTTTGACACAATGATTGAATGTTTGCAGTTTGTTACATTAAATGAAGGAGTTAAGCTTGACATAATGAATAAAAAAGTGAAGATCTACTTTTTGAATTAAGACGTGCAGTCTTTTTCATTCAATGAATGTGAGCGGTTTGATTCACTGCATAAGTTAGTTACATCTGTCTCATTAAATCTAAGAATGCCGATTGATTCATTGAATTACTGTTTGAAGTTTAATTCAATGGCTGATTCACTGGTTTCAGCTTGTTTCATTAAGTGAAAACTTTAAACTCGAAACAATGAATCAATGAGAGAAGCTGTACTCTTTGAATTAACACATGCACTTTTTATCATTAAATGAATGGGTACAGTTTGTTTCATTGAATCGATTCCTTGAACTCGTGGTATTGAATCAATGTGTGAAGCTCTACTCATTGAATGAACAAGTGCTGGCTTTTTCATTGAAACAAAACGTTTAGCTAGGGGCAACGAATAAATGAGAGTAGCTGTACTCATTGAATGAACACCTGCAGTTTGTTGCATTGAATGCATGATATAAGCTGGAAACGTTGACTGAATGAAAGAAGCTCTACACATTGAATTAACAAGTGCAATCTGCTTGATGAAATGAATGCAGGCAGTTGGTTTCTTTGACAGAAAGCGTGCTACTAGTATCATTGAATGAATGGCAAAAGCTCGACTCTATCGATTAGCATGTGCAGATATTTTCATGGAATGAATGAGTGCTGTTTGATTCATTGAATGGATGCATGCTCTTGGAATCACTAAATAAATAAGTTAAGTTTCGTTCATTCAATCAATGATTGACGTTTGATTCATTGAATCGATGATTGAAGTTTGGCACAATGCTTGAATGATTGCAGTTTGTTATATTAAATGAAGGAGTTAAGCTTGACATATTGAATAAATAAGAGAAGCTCTACTCTTTGAGTTAACACGTGCAGTCTGTAAATTCAATAAATGTGTGCAGTATGTTTCACTAAAAAGGTTCGTTAGATCTGTCTCATTGAACCTAAGATTACCGTTTGATTCATTGAATCTATGATTGAAGTTTAAATAAATGACTGATTCAATTGTTTCAGCTTGTTTCATTCAGTGAAAACTTTAAGCTGGAGGCCCTCATTCAATTAGCACATGCACTTTTTGTCATTAAATCAATGGGTGCAATTTGTTTCATTGAATCGAAACCTTAAACTCGTGGTATTGAATCAATGTGAGAAGCTCTACTCATTGAATGAACACCTGCAGTTTGTTACATTGAATGAATGAGATAAACTTAAAAATTGAATGAATGAAAGAAGCTCCACACATTGAATTAACGAGAGCAGTCTGTTTGATTAAATGAATGCATGCAGTTGGTTTCTTTATCAGAAAGCATACAACTTGTTTCATTAAATGAATGGCAAAACTCTACTTATTCGATTAGCATGTGCAGATTTTTTCATGGAATGAATGAGTGCTGTTTTATTCATTGAATGGATGAATTCAGTTGGAATCGCTAAGTAAATGAGTGAAGTTTCTTTCATTGAATCAATGAATAACGTTTGATTCATTGAATCAATGATTGAGGTTTGACACAATGATTGCAGTTTGTTATATTAAATGAAGGAGTTAAGCTTGACATAATGAATAAATAAGAGAAGTTCTACTCTTTGATTTAAGACGTGCAGTCTGTTTCATTCAATGAATGTGAGCGGTTTGATTCACTGCATAAGTTAGTTACATGTGTCTTATAAAATCTAAGAATGCCGATTGATTCATTGAATTACTGCTTGAAGTTTAAATCAATGGCTGATTCACTGGTTTCAGCTTGTTTCATTAAATGAAAACTTTAAACTCGAAACAATGAATCAATGAGAGAAGCTGTACTCATTGAATTAGCACATGCACTTTTTATCATTAAATGAATGGGTGTAGTTTGTTTAATTGAATCTATTCCTTGAACTCGTGGTATTGAATCAATGTGTGAAGCTCTACTCATTGAATGAACAAGTTCAGGCTTTTTCATTGAAACAAAACGTTTAGCTCGAGGCACTGAATAATTGAGAGAAGCTGTACTCATTGAATGAACACCTGCAGTTTGTTGCATTGAATGAATGAGATAAGCTTAAAAAGTTGAATGAATGAAAGAAGCTCTACACATTGAATTAACGAGTGCAGTCTGTTTGATTAAATGAATGCATGCAGTCGGTTTCTTTGACAGAAAGCGTCCAACTTGTTTCATTAAATGAATGGCAAAGCTCTACTTATTCGATTAGCATGTGCAGCTTTTTTCATGAAATGAATGAGTGCTGTTTGATTCATTGAATGGATGAATGCTGTTAGAATCACTAAGTAAATGAGTGAAGTTTCTTTCATTGAATCAATGAATAAGGTTTGATTCATTGAATCAATGATTGAGGTTTGACACAATGATTGAATGTTTGCAGTTTGTTGCATTAAATGAAGGAGTTAAGCTTGACATAATGAATAAAAAAGAGAAGATCTACTTTTTGAATTATGACGTGCAGTCTTTTTCATTCAATGAATATGAGCGGTTTGATTCACTGCATAAGTTAGTTACATCTGTCTCATTAAATCTAAGAATGCCAATTGATTCATTGAATTACTGTTTGAAGTTTAAATCAATGGCTGATTCACTGGTTTCAGCTTGTTTCATTAAGTGAAAACTTTAAACTCGAAACAATGAATCAATGAGAGAAGCTGTACTCTTTGAATTAACACATGCACTTTTTATCATTAAATGAATGGGTACAGTTTGTTTCATTGAATCGATTCCTTGAACTCGTGGTATTGAATCAATGTGTGAAGCTCCACTCATTGAATGAACAAGTGCAGGCTTTTTCATTGAAACAAAACGTTTAGCTAGGGTCAACGAATAAATTAGAGTAGCTGTACTCATTGAATGAACACCTGCAGTTTGTTGCATTGAATGCATGATATAAGCTGGAAACGTTGACTGAATGAAAGAAGCTCTACACATTGAATTAACAAGTGCAATCTGCTTGATGAAATGAATGCAGGCAGTTGGTTTCTTTGACAGAAAGCGTGCAACTAGTATCATTGAATGAATGGCAAAAGCTCTACTCATTCGATTAGCATGTGCAGATATTTTCATGGAATGAATGAGTGCTGTTTGATTCATTGAATGGATGCATGCTCTTGGAATCACTAAATAAATAAGTTAAGTTTCGTTCATTCAATCAATGAATGACGTTTGATTCATTGAATCGATGATTGAAGTTTGGCACAATGATTGAATGATTGCAGTTTGTTATATTAAATGAAGGAGTTAAGCTTGACATATTGAATAAATAAGAGAAGCTCTACTCTGAGTTAACACGTGCAGTCTGTAAATTCAATAAATGTGTGCAGTATGTTTCACTAAAAAGGTTCGTTAGATCGGTCTCATTGAACTTAAGATTACCGTTTGATTCATTGAATCTATGATTGAAGTTTAAATAAATGACTGATTCAATTGTTTCAGCTTGTTTCATTAAGTGAAAACTTTAAGCTGGAGGCCCTCATTCAATTAGCACATGCACTTTTTGTCATTAAATCAATGGGTGCAATTTGTTTCATTGAATCGAAACCTTAAACTCGTGGTATTGAATCAATGTGAGAAGCTCTACTCATTGAATGAACACCTGCAGTTTGTTACATTGAATGAATGAGATAAACTTAAAAATCGAATGAATGAAAGAAGCTCCACACATTGAATTAACGAGAGCAGTCTGTTTGATTAAATGAATGCATGCAGTTGGTTTCTTTAACAGAAAGCAGACAACTTGTTTCATTAAATGAATGGCAAAGCTCTACTTATTCGATTAGCATGTGCAGATTTTTTCATGGAATGAATGAGTGCTGTTTTATTCATTGAATGGATGAATTCAGTTGGAATCGCTAAGTAAATGAGTAAAGTTTCTTTCATTGAATCAATGAATAAGGTTTGATTCATTGAATCAATGATTGAGGTTTGACACAATGATTGAATGTTTGCAGTTTGTTATATTAAATGAAGGAGTTAAGCTTGACATAATGAATAAATAAGAGAAGTTCTACTCTTTGATTTAAGACGTGCAGTCTGTTTCATTCAATGAATGTGAGCGGTTTGATTCACTGCATAAGTTAGTTACATGTGTCTAATAAAATCTAAGAATGCCGATTGATTCATTGAATTACTGCTTGAAGTTTAAATCAATGGCTGATTCACTGGTTTCAGCTTGTTTCATTAAATGAAAACTTTAAACTCGAAACGATGAATCAATGAGAGAAGCTGTACTCATTGAATTAGCACATGCACTTTTTATCATTAAATGAATGGGTGCAGTTTGTTTCATTGAATCTATTCCTTGAACTCGTGGTATTGAATCAATGTGTGAAGCTCTACTCATTGAAATAACAAGTTCAGGCTTTTTCATTGAAACAAAACGTTTAGCTCGAGGCACTGAATAATTGAGAGAAGCTGTACTCATTGAATGAACACCTGCAGTTTGTTGCGTTGAATGAATGAGATAAGCTTAAAAAGTTGAATGAATGAAAGAAGCTCTACACATTGAATTAACGAGTGCAGTCTGTTTGATTAAATGAATGCATGCAGTCGGTTTCTTTCACAGAAAGCGTCCAACTTGTTTCATTAAATGAATGGCAAAGCTCTACTTATTCGATTAGCATGTGCAGATTTTTTCATGGAATGAATGAGTGCTGTTTTATTCATTGAATGGATGAATTCAGTTGGAATCGCTACGTAAATGAGTGAAGTTTCTTTCATTGAATCAATGAATAACGTTTGATTCATTGAATCAATGATTGAGGTTTGACACAATGATTGCAGTTTGTTATATTAAATGAAGGAGTTAAGCTTGACATCATGAATAAATAAGAGAAGTTCTACTCTTTGATTTAAGACGTGCAGTCTGTTTCATTCAATGAATGTGAGTGGTTTGATTCACTGCATAAGTTAGTTACGTGTCTTATAAAATCTAAGAATGCCGATTGATTCATTGAAATACTGCTTGAAGTATAAATCAATGGCTGATTCACTGGTTTCAGCTTGTTTCATTAAATGAAAATTTTAAACTCGAAAAAATGAATCAATGAGAGAAGCTGAACTCATTGAATTAGCACATGCACTTTTTATCATTAAATGAATGGGTACAGTTTGTTTCATTGAATCTATTCCTTGAACTCGTGGTATTGAATCAATGTGTGAAGCTCTACTCATTGAATTAACAAGTTCAGGCTTTTTCATTGAAACAAAACGTTTAGTTCGAGGCACTGAATAATTGAGAGAAGCTGTACTCATTGAATGAACACCTGCAGTTTGTTGCGTTGAATGAATGAGATAAGCTTAAAAAGTTGAATGAATGAAAGAAGCTCTACACATTGAATTAACGAGTGCAGTCTGTTTGATTAAATGAATGCATGCAGTCGGTTTCTTTGACAGAAAGCGTCCAACTTGTTTCATTAAATGAATGGCAAAGCTCTACTTATTCGATTAGCATGTGCAGCTTTTTTCATGAAATGAATGAGTGCTGTTTGATTCATTGAATGGATGAATGCTGTTAGAATCACGAAGTAAATGAGTGAAGTTTCTTTCATTGAAACAATGAATAAGGTTTGATTCATTGAATCAATGATTGAGGTTTGACACAATGATTGAATGTTTGCAGTTTGTTACATTAAATGAAGGAGTTAAGCTTGACATAATGAATAAAAAAGAGGAGATCTACTTTTTGAATTAAGACGTGCACTCTTTTTCATTCAATGAATGTGAGCGGTTTCATTCACTGCATAAGTTAGTTACATCTGTCTCATTAAATCTAAGAATGCCAATTGATTCATTGAATTACTGTTTGAAGTTTAAATCAATGGCTGATTCACTGGTTTCAGCTTGTTTCATTAAGTGAAAACTTTAAACTCGAAACAATGAATCAATGAGAGAAGCTGTACTCTTTGAATTAACACATGCACTTTTTATCATTAAATGAATGGGTACAGTTTGTTTCATTGAATCGATTCCTTGAACTCGTGGTATTGAATCAATGTGTGAAGCTCTACTCATTGAATGAACAAGTGCAGGCTTTTTCATTGAAACAAAACGTTTAGCTAGAGGCAACGAATAAATGAGAGTAGCTGTACTCATTGAATGAACACCTGCAGTTTGTTGCATTGAATGCATGATATAAGCTGGAAACGTTGACTGAATGAAAGAAGCTCTACACATTGAATTAACAAGTGCAATCTGCTTGATGAAATGAATGCAGGCAGTTGGTTTCTTTGACAGAAAGCGTGCAACTAGTATCATTGAATGAATGGCAAAAGCTCTACTCATTCGATTAGCATGTGCAGATATTTTCATGGAATGAATGAGTGCTGTTTGATTCATTGAATGGATGCATGCTCTTGGAATCACTAAATAAATAAGTTAAGTTTGTTCATTCAATCAATGAATGACGTTTGATTCATTGAATCAATGATTGAAGTTTGGCACAATGCTTGAATGATTGCAGTTTGTTATATGAAATGAAGGAGTTAAGCTTGACATATTGAATATATAAGAGAAGCTCTACTCTTTGAGTTAACACGTGCAGTCTGTAAATTCAATAAATGTGTGCAGTATGTTTCACTAAAAAGGTTCGTTAGATCTGTCTCATTGAACCTAAGATTACCGTTTGATTCATTGAATCTATGATTGAAGTTTAAATAAATGACTGATTCAATTGTTTCAGCTTGTTTCATTAAGTGAAAACTTTAAGCTGGAGGCCCTCATTCAATTAGCACATGCACTTTTTGTCATTAAATCAATGGGTGCAATTTGTTTCATTGAATCGAAACCTTAAACTCGTGGTATTGAATCAATGTGAGAAGCTCTACTCATTGAATGAACACCTGCAGTTTGTTACATTGAATGAATGAGATAAACTTAAAAATTGAATGAATGAAAGAAGCTCCACACATTGAATTAACGAGAGCAGTCTGTTTGATTAAATGAATGAATGCAGTTGGTTTCTTGAACAGAAAGCATACAACTTGTTTCATTAAATGAATGGCAAAGCTCTACTTATTCGATTAGCATGTGCAGATTTTTTCATGGAATGAATGAGTGCTGTTTTATTCATTGAATGGATGAATTCAGTTGGAATCGCTAAGTAAATGAGTGAAGTTTCTTTCATTGAATCAATGAATAACGTTTGATTCATTGAATCAATGATTGAGGTTTGACACAATGATTGCAGTTTGTTATATTAAATGAAGGAGTTAAGCTTGACATAATGAATAAATAAGAGAAGTTCTACTCTTTGATTTAAGACGTGCAGTCTGTTTCATTCAATGAATGTGAGCGGTTTGATTCACTGCATAAGTTAGTTACATGTGTCTTATAAAATCTAAGAATGCCGATTGATTCATTGAATTACTGCTTGAAGTTTAAATCAATGGCTGATTCACTGGTTTCAGCTTGTTTCATTAAATGAAAACTTTAAACTCGAAACGATGAATCAATGAGAGAAGCTGTACTCATTGAATTAGCACATGCACTTTTTATCATTAAATGAATGGGTACAGTTTGTTTCATTGAATCTATTCCTTGAACTCGTGGTATTGAATCAATGTGTGAAGCTCTACTCATTGAATGAACAAGTGCAGGCTTTTTCATTGAAACAAAACGTTTAGTTCGAGGCACTGAATAATTGAGAGAAGCTGTACTCATTGAATGAACACCTGCAGTTTGTTGCATTAAATGAATGAGATAAGCTTAAAAAGTTGAATGAATAACAGAAGCTCTACACATTGAATTAACGAGTGCAGTCTGTTTGATTAAATGAATGCATGCAGTCGGTTTCTTTGACAGAAAGCGTCCAACTTGTTTCATTAAATGATAGGCAAAGCTCTACTTATTCGATTAGCATGTGCAGCTTTTTTCATGAAATGAATGAGTGCTGTTTGATTCATTGAATGGATGAATGCTGTTAGAATCACTAAGTAAATGAGTGAAGTTTCTTTCATTGAATCAATGAATAAGGTTTGATTCATTGAATCAATGATTGAGGTTTGACACAATGATTGAATGTTTGCAGTTTGTTACATTAAATGAAGGAGTTAAGCTTGACATAATGAATAAAAAAGTGAAGATCTACTTTTTGAATTAAGACGTGCAGTCTTTTTCATTCAATGAATGTGAGCGGTTTGATTCACTGCATAAGTTAGTTACATCTGTCTCATTAAATCTAAGAATGCCGATTGATTCATTGAATTACTGTTTGAAGTTTAATTCAATGGCTGATTCACTGGTTTCAGCTTGTTTCATTAAGTGAAAACTTTAAACTCGAAACAATGAATCAATGAGAGAAGCTGTACTCTTTGAATTAACACATGCACTTTTTATCATTAAATGAATGGGTACAGTTTGTTTCATTGAATCGATTCCTTGAACTCGTGGTATTGAATCAATGTGTGAAGCTCTACTCATTGAATGAACAAGTGCTGGCTTTTTCATTGAAACAAAACGTTTAGCTAGGGGCAACGAATAAATGAGAGTAGCTGTACTCATTGAATGAACACCTGCAGTTTGTTGCATTGAATGCATGATATAAGCTGGAAACGTTGACTGAATGAAAGAAGCTCTACACATTGAATTAACAAGTGCAATCTGCTTGATGAAATGAATGCAGGCAGTTGGTTTCTTTGACAGAAAGCGTGCTACTAGTATCATTGAATGAATGGCAAAAGCTCTACTCATTCGATTAGCATGTGCAGATATTTTCATGGAATGAATGAGTGCTGTTTGATTCATTGAATGGATGCATGCTCTTGGAATCACTAAATAAATAAGTTAAGTTTCGTTCATTCAATCAATGATTGACGTTTGATTCATTGAATCGATGATTGAAGTTTGGCACAATGCTTGAATGATTGCAGTTTGTTATATTAAATGAAGGAGTTAAGCTTGACATATTGAATAAATAAGAGAAGCTCTACTCTTTGAGTTAACACGTGCAGTCTGTAAATTCAATAAATGTGTGCAGTATGTTTCACTAAAAAGGTTCGTTAGATCTGTCTCATTGAACCTAAGATTACCGTTTGATTCATTGAATCTATGATTGAAGTTTAAATAAATGACTGATTCAATTGTTTCAGCTTGTTTCATTCAGTGAAAACTTTAAGCTGGAGGCCCTCATTCAATTAGCACATGCACTTTTTGTCATTAAATCAATGGGTGCAATTTGTTTCATTGAATCGAAACCTTAAACTCGTGGTATTGAATCAATGTGAGAAGCTCTACTCATTGAATGAACACCTGCAGTTTGTTACATTGAATGAATGAGATAAACTTAAAAATTGAATGAATGAAAGAAGCTCCACACATTGAATTAACGAGAGCAGTCTGTTTGATTAAATGAATGCATGCAGTTGGTTTCTTTATCAGAAAGCATACAACTTGTTTCATTAAATGAATGGCAAAACTCTACTTATTCGATTAGCATGTGCAGATTTTTTCATGGAATGAATGAGTGCTGTTTTATTCATTGAATGGATGAATTCAGTTGGAATCGCTAAGTAAATGAGTGAAGTTTCTTTCATTGAATCAATGAATAACGTTTGATTCATTGAATCAATGATTGAGGTTTGACACAATGATTGCAGTTTGTTATATTAAATGAAGGAGTTAAGCTTGACATAATGAATAAATAAGAGAAGTTCTACTCTTTGATTTAAGACGTGCAGTCTGTTTCATTCAATGAATGTGAGCGGTTTGATTCACTGCATAAGTTAGTTACATGTGTCTTATAAAATCTAAGAATGCCGATTGATTCATTGAATTACTGCTTGAAGTTTAAATCAATGGCTGATTCACTGGTTTCAGCTTGTTTCATTAAATGAAAACTTTAAACTCGAAACAATGAATCAATGAGAGAAGCTGTACTCATTGAATTAGCACATGCACTTTTTATCATTAAATGAATGGGTGTAGTTTGTTTAATTGAATCTATTCCTTGAACTCGTGGTATTGAATCAATGTGTGAAGCTCTACTCATTGAATGAACAAGTTCAGGCTTTTTCATTGAAACAAAACGTTTAGCTCGAGGCACTGAATAATTGAGAGAAGCTGTACTCATTGAATGAACACCTGCAGTTTGTTGCATTGAATGAATGAGATAAGCTTAAAAAGTTGAATGAATGAAAGAAGCTCTACACATTGAATTAACGAGTGCAGTCTGTTTGATTAAATGAATGCATGCAGTCGGTTTCTTTGACAGAAAGCGTCCAACTTGTTTCATTAAATGAATGGCAAAGCTCTACTTATTCGATTAGCATGTGCAGCTTTTTTCATGAAATGAATGAGTGCTGTTTGATTCATTGAATGGATGAATGCTGTTAGAATCACTAAGTAAATGAGTGAAGTTTCTTTCATTGAATCAATGAATAAGGTTTGATTCATTGAATCAATGATTGAGGTTTGACACAATGATTGAATGTTTGCAGTTTGTTGCATTAAATGAAGGAGTTAAGCTTGACATAATGAATAAAAAAGAGAAGATCTACTTTTTGAATTATGACGTGCAGTCTTTTTCATTCAATGAATATGAGCGGTTTGATTCACTGCATAAGTTAGTTACATCTGTCTCATTAAATCTAAGAATGCCAATTGATTCATTGAATTACTGTTTGAAGTTTAAATCAATGGCTGATTCACTGGTTTCAGCTTGTTTCATTAAGTGAAAACTTTAAACTCGAAACAATGAATCAATGAGAGAAGCTGTACTCTTTGAATTAACACATGCACTTTTTATCATTAAATGAATGGGTACAGTTTGTTTCATTGAATCGATTCCTTGAACTCGTGGTATTGAATCAATGTGTGAAGCTCCACTCATTGAATGAACAAGTGCAGGCTTTTTCATTGAAACAAAACGTTTAGCTAGGGTCAACGAATAAATTAGAGTAGCTGTACTCATTGAATGAACACCTGCAGTTTGTTGCATTGAATGCATGATATAAGCTGGAAACGTTGACTGAATGAAAGAAGCTCTACACATTGAATTAACAAGTGCAATCTGCTTGATGAAATGAATGCAGGCAGTTGGTTTCTTTGACAGAAAGCGTGCAACTAGTATCATTGAATGAATGGCAAAAGCTCTACTCATTCGATTAGCATGTGCAGATATTTTCATGGAATGAATGAGTGCTGTTTGATTCATTGAATGGATGCATGCTCTTGGAATCACTAAATAAATAAGTTAAGTTTCGTTCATTCAATCAATGAATGACGTTTGATTCATTGAATCGATGATTGAAGTTTGGCACAATGATTGAATGATTGCAGTTTGTTATATTAAATGAAGGAGTTAAGCTTGACATATTGAATAAATAAGAGAAGCTCTACTCTGAGTTAACACGTGCAGTCTGTAAATTCAATAAATGTGTGCAGTATGTTTCACTAAAAAGGTTCGTTAGATCGGTCTCATTGAACTTAAGATTACCGTTTGATTCATTGAATCTATGATTGAAGTTTAAATAAATGACTGATTCAATTGTTTCAGCTTGTTTCATTAAGTGAAAACTTTAAGCTGGAGGCCCTCATTCAATTAGCACATGCACTTTTTGTCATTAAATCAATGGGTGCAATTTGTTTCATTGAATCGAAACCTTAAACTCGTGGTATTGAATCAATGTGAGAAGCTCTACTCATTGAATGAACACCTGCAGTTTGTTACATTGAATGAATGAGATAAACTTAAAAATCGAATGAATGAAAGAAGCTCCACACATTGAATTAACGAGAGCAGTCTGTTTGATTAAATGAATGCATGCAGTTGGTTTCTTTAACAGAAAGCAGACAACTTGTTTCATTAAATGAATGGCAAAGCTCTACTTATTCGATTAGCATGTGCAGATTTTTTCATGGAATGAATGAGTGCTGTTTTATTCATTGAATGGATGAATTCAGTTGGAATCGCTAAGTAAATGAGTAAAGTTTCTTTCATTGAATCAATGAATAAGGTTTGATTCATTGAATCAATGATTGAGGTTTGACACAATGATTGAATGTTTGCAGTTTGTTATATTAAATGAAGGAGTTAAGCTTGACATAATGAATAAATAAGAGAAGTTCTACTCTTTGATTTAAGACGTGCAGTCTGTTTCATTCAATGAATGTGAGCGGTTTGATTCACTGCATAAGTTAGTTACATGTGTCTAATAAAATCTAAGAATGCCGATTGATTCATTGAATTACTGCTTGAAGTTTAAATCAATGGCTGATTCACTGGTTTCAGCTTGTTTCATTAAATGAAAACTTTAAACTCGAAACGATGAATCAATGAGAGAAGCTGTACTCATTGAATTAGCACATGCACTTTTTATCATTAAATGAATGGGTGCAGTTTGTTTCATTGAATCTATTCCTTGAACTCGTGGTATTGAATCAATGTGTGAAGCTCTACTCATTGAAATAACAAGTTCAGGCTTTTTCATTGAAACAAAACGTTTAGCTCGAGGCACTGAATAATTGAGAGAAGCTGTACTCATTGAATGAACACCTGCAGTTTGTTGCGTTGAATGAATGAGATAAGCTTAAAAAGTTGAATGAATGAAAGAAGCTCTACACATTGAATTAACGAGTGCAGTCTGTTTGATTAAATGAATGCATGCAGTCGGTTTCTTTCACAGAAAGCGTCCAACTTGTTTCATTAAATGAATGGCAAAGCTCTACTTATTCGATTAGCATGTGCAGCTTTTTTCATGAAATGAATGAGTGCTGTTTGATTCATTGAATGGGTGAATGCTGTTAGAATCACTAAGTAAATGAGTGAAGTTTCTTTCATTGAATCAATGAATAAGGTTTGAATCATTGAATCAATGATTGAGGTTTGACACAATGATTGAATGTTTGCAGTTTGTTACATTAAATGAAGGAGTTAAGCTTGACATAATGAATAAAAAAGAGGAGATCTACTTTTTGAATTAAGACGTGCAGTCTTTTTCATTCAATGAATGTGAGCGGTTTGATTCACTGCGTATGTTAGTTACATCTGTCTCATTAAATCTAAGAATGCCAATTGATTCATTGAATTACTGTTTGAAGTTTAAATCAATGGCTGATTCACTGGTTTCAGCTTGTTTCATTAAGTGAAAACTTTAAGCTGTAGGCCCTCATTCAATTAGCACATGCACTTTTTGTCATTAAATCAATGGGTGCAATTTGTTTCATTGAATCGAAACCTTAAACTCGTGGTATTGAATCAATGTAAGAAGCTCTACTCATTGAATGAACACCTGCAGTTTGTTACATTGAATGAATGAGATAAACTTAAAAATTGAATGAATGAAAGAAGCTCCACACATTGAATTAACGAGAGCTGTCTGTTTGATTAAATGAATGCATGCAATTGGTTTCTTTAACAGAAAGCATACAACTTGTTTCATTAAATGAATGGCAAAGCTCTACTTATTCGATTAGCATGTGCAGCTTTTTTCATGAAATGAATGAGTGCTGTTTGATTCATTGAATGGATGAATGCTGTTAGAATCACTAAGTAAATGAGTGAAGTTTCTTTCATTGAATCAATGAATAAGGTTTGATTCATTGAATCAATGATTGAGGTTTGACACAATGATTGAATGTTTGCAGTTTGTTACATTAAATGAAGGAGTTAAGCTTGACATAATGAATAAAAAAGAGAAGATCTACTTTTTGAATTATGACGTGCAGTCTTTTTCATTCAATGAATGTGAGCGGTTTGATTCACTGCATAAGTTAGTTACATCTGTCTCATTAAATCTAAGAATGCCGATTGATTCATTGAATTACTGTTTGAAGTTTAAATCAATGGCTGATTCACTGGTTTCAGCTTGTTTCATTAAGTGAAAACTTTAAACACGAAACAATGAATCAATGAGAGAAGCTGTACTCTTTGAATTAACACCTGCACTTTTTATCATTAAATGAATGGGTACAGTTTGTTTCATTGAATCGATTCCTTGAACTCGTGGTATTGAATCAATGTGTGAAGCTCCACTCATTGAATGAACAAGTGCAGGCTTTTTCATTGAAACAAAACGTTCAGCTAGGGGCAACGAATAAATGAGAGTAGCTGTACTCATTGAATGAACACCTGCAGTTTGTTGCATTGAATGCATGATATAAGCTGGAAACGTTGACTGAATGAAAGAAGCTCTACACATTGAATTAACAAGTGCAATCTGCTTGATGAAATGAATGCAGGCAGTTGGTTTCTTTGACAGAAAGCGTGCAACTAGTATCATTGAATGAATGGCAAAAGCTCTACTCATTCGATTAGCATGTGCAGATATTTTCATGGAATGAATGAGTGCTGTTTGATTCATTGAATGGATGCATGCTCTTGGAATCACTAAATAAATAAGTTAAGTTTCGTTCATTCAATCAATGATTGACGTTTGATTCATTGAATCGATGATTGAAGTTTGGCACAATGCTTGAATGATTGCAGTTTGTTATATTAAATGAAGGAGTTAAGCTTGACATATTGAATAAATAAGAGAAGCTCTACTCTTTGAGTTAACACGTGCAGTCTGTAAATTCAATAAATGTGTGCAGTATGTTTCACTAAAAAGGTTCGTTAGATCTGTCTCATTGAACCTAAGATTACCGTTTGATTCATTGAATCTATGATTGAAGTTTAAATAAATGACTGATTCAATTGTTTCAGCTTGTTTCATTAAGTGAAAACTTTAAGCTGGAGGCCCTCATTCAATTAGCACATGCACTTTTTGTCATTAAATCAATGGGTGCAATTTGTTTCATTGAATCGAAACCTTAAACTCGTGGTATTGAATCAATGTAAGAAGCTCTACTCATTGAATGAACACCTGCAGTTTGTTACATTGAATGAATGAGATAAACTTAAAAATTGAATGAATGAAAGAAGCTCCACACATTGAATTAACGAGAGCAGTCTGTTTGATTAAATGAATGCATGCAAATGGTTTCTTTAACAGAAAGCATACAACTTGTTTCATTAAATGAATGGCAAAGCTCTACTTATTCGATTAGCATGTGCAGATTTTTTCATGGAATGAATGAGTGCTGTTTTATTCATTGAATGGATGAATTCAGTTGGAATCGCTAAGTAAATGAGTGAAGTTTCTTTCATTGAATCAATGAATAACGTTTGATTCATTGAATCAATGATTGAGGTTTGACACAATGATTGCAGTTTGTTATATTAAATGAAGGAGTTAAGCTTGACATAATGAATAAATAAGAGAAGTTCTACTCTTTGATTTAAGACGTGCAGTCTGTTTCATTCAATGAATGTGAGCGGTTTGATTCACTGCATAAGTTAGTTACATGTGTCTTATAAAATCTAAGAATGCCGATTGATTCATTGAATTACTGCTTGAAGTTTAAATCAATGGCTGATTCACTGGTTTCAGCTTGTTTCATTAAATGAAAACTTTAAACTCGAAACGATGAATCAATGAGAGAAGCTGTACTCATTGAATTAGCACATGCACTTTTTATCATTAAATGAATGGGTGTAGTTTGTTTAATTGAATCTATTCCTTGAACTCGTGGTATTGAATCAATGTGTGAAGCTCTACTCATTGAATGAACAAGTTCAGGCTTTTTCATTGAAACAAAACGTTTAGCTCGAGGCACTGAATAATTGAGAGAAGCTGTACTCATTGAATGAACACCTGCAGTTTGTTGCATTGAATGAATGAGATAAGCTTAAAAAGTTGAATGAATGAAAGAAGCTCTACACATTGAATTAACGAGTGCAGTCTGTTTGATTAAATGAATGCATGCAGTCGGTTTCTTTGACAGAAAGCGTCCAACTTGTTTCATTAAATGAATGGCAAAGCTCTACTTATTCGATTAGCATGTGCAGCTTTTTTCATGAAATGAATGAGTGCTGTTTGATTCATTGAATGGATGAATGCTGTTAGAATCACTAAGTAAATGAGTGAAGTTTCTTTCATTGAATCAATGAATAAGGTTTGATTCATTGAATCAATGATTGAGGTTTGACACAATGATTGAATGTTTGCAGTTTGTTACATTAAATGAAGGAGTTAAGCTTGACATAATGAATAAAAAAGTGAAGATCTACTTTTTGAATTAAGACGTGCAGTGTTTTTCATTCAATGAATGTGAGCGGTTTGATTCACTGCATAAGTTAGTTACATCTGTCTCATTAAATCTAAGAATGCCAATTGATTCATTGAATTACTGTTTGAAGTTTAAATCAATGGCTGATTCACTGGTTTCAGCTTGTTTCATTAAGTGAAAACTTTAAACTCGAAACAATGAATGAATGAGAGAAGCTGTACTCTTTGAATTAACACATGCACTTTTTATCATTAAATGAATGGGTACAGTTTGTTTCATTGAATCGATTCCTTGAACTCGTGGTATTGAATCAATGTGTGAAGCTCTACTCATTGAATGAACAAGTGCAGGCTTTTTCATTGAAACAAAACTTTTAGCTAGGGGCAACGAATAAATGAGAGTAGCTGTACTCATTGAATGAACACCTGCAGTTTGTTGCATTGAATGCATGATATAAGCTGGAAACGTTGACTGAATGAAAGAAGCTCTACACATTGAATTAACAAGTGCAATCTGCTTGATGAAATGAATGCAGGCAGTTGGTTTCTTTGACAGAAAGCGTGCAACTAGTATCATTGAATGAATGGCAAAAGCTCTACTCATTCGATTAGCATGTGCAGATATTTTCATGGAATGAATGAGTGCTGTTTGATTCATTGAATGGATGCATGCTCTTGGAATCACTAAATAAATAAGTTAAGTTTGTTCATTCAATCGATGAATGACGTTTGATTCATTGAATCAATGATTGAAGTTTGGCACAATGCTTGAATGATTGCAGTTTGTTATATTAAATGAAGGAGTTAAGCTTGACATATTGAATAAATAAGAGAAGCTCTACTCTTTGAGTTAACACGTGCAGTCTGTAAATTCAATAAATGTGTGCAGTATGTTTCACTAAAAAGGTTCGTTAGATCTGTCTCATTGAACCTAAGATTACCGTTTGATTCATTGAATCTATGATTGAAGTTTAAATAAATGACTGATTCAATTGTTTCAGCTTGTTTCATTAAGTGAAAACTTTAAGCTGGAGGCCCTCATTCAATTAGCACATGCACTTTTTGTCATTAAATCAATGGGTGCAATTTGTTTCATTGAATCGAAACCTTAAACTCGTGGTATTGAATCAATGTGAGAAGCTCTACTCATTGAATGAACACCTGCAGTTTGTTACATTGAATGAATGAGATAAACTTAAAAATTGAATGAATGAAAGAAGCTCCACACATTGAATTAACGAGAGCAGTCTGTTTGATTAAATGAATGCATGCAGTTGGTTTCTTTAACAGAAAGCATACAACTTGTTTCATTAAATGAATGGCAAAGCTCTACTTATTCGATTAGCATGTGCAGATTTTTTCATGGAAAGAATGAGTGCTGTTTTATTCATTGAATGGATGAATTCAGTTGGAATCGCTAAGTAAATGAGTGAAGTTTCTTTCATTGAATCAATGAATAACGTTTGATTCATTGATTCAATGATTGAGGTTTGACACAATGATTGCAGTTTGTTATATTAAATGAAGGAGTTAAGCTTGACATAATGAATAAATAAGAGAAGTTCTACTCTTTGATTTAAGACGTGCAGTCTGTTTCATTCAATGAATGTGAGCGGTTTGATTCACTGCATAAGTTAGTTACATGTGTCTTATAAAATCTAAGAATGCCGATTGATTCATTGAATTACTGCTTGAAGTTTAAATCAATGGCTGATTCACTGGTTTCAGCTTGTTTCATTAAATGAAAACTTTAAACTCGAAACGATGAATCAATGAGAGAAGCTGTACTCATTGAATTAGCACATGCACTTTTTATCATTAAATGAATGGGTGTAGTTTGTTTCATTGAATCGATTCCTTGAACTCGTGGTATTGAATCAATGTGAGAAGCTCTACTCATTGAATGAACAAGTGCAGGCTTTTTCATTGAAACAAAACGTTTAGCTCGAGGCACTGAATAATTGAGAGAAGCTGTACTCATTGAATGAACACCTGCAGTTTGTTGCATTGAATGAATGAGATAAACTTAAAAAGTTGAATGAATAAAAGAAGCTCCACACATTGAATTAACGAGAGCAGTCTGTTTGATTAAATGAATGCATGCAGTCGGTTTCTTTGACAGAAAGCGTCCAACTTGTTTCATTAAATGATAGGCAAAGGTCTACTTATTCGATTAGCATGTGCAGCTTTTTTCATGAAATGAACGAGTGCTGTTTGATTCATTGAATGGATGAATGCTGTTAGAATCACTAAGTAAATGAGTGAAGTTTCTTTCATTGAATCAATGAATAAGGTTTGATTCATTGAATCAATGATTGAGGTTTGACACAATGATTGAATGTTTGCAGTTTGTTACATTAAATGAAGGAGTTAAGCTTGACATAATGAATAAAAAAGTGAAGATCTACTTTTTGAATTAAGACGTGCAGTCTTTTTCATTCAATGAATGTGAGCGGTTTGATTCACTGCATAAGTTAGTTACATCTGTCTCATTAAATCTAAGAATGCCGATTGATTCATTGAATTACTGTTTGAAGTTTAAATCAATGGCTGATTCACTGGTTTCAGCTTGTTTCATTAAGTGAAAACTTTAAACACGAAACAATGAATCAATGAGAGAAGCTGTACTCTTTGAATTAACACATGCACTTTTTATCATTAAATGAATGGGTACAGTTTGTTTCATTGAATCGATTCCTTGAACTCGTGGTATTGAATCAATGTGTGAAGCTCTACTCATTGAATGAACAAGTGCTGGCTTTTTCATTGAAACAAAACGTTTAGCTAGGGGCAACGAATAAATGAGAGTAGCTGTACTCATTGAATGAACACCTGCAGTTTGTTGCATTGAATGCATGATATAAGCTGGAAACGTTGACTGAATGAAAGAAGCTCTACACATTGAATTAACAAGTGCAATCTGCTTGATGAAATGAATGCAGGCAGTTTGATTCTTTGACAGAAAGCGTGCTACTAGTATCATTGAATGAATGGCAAAAGCTCTACTCATTCGATTAGCATGTGCAGATATTTTCATGGAATGAATGAGTGCTGTTTGATTCATTGAATGGATGCATGCTCTTGGAATCACTAAATAAATAAGTTAAGTTTCGTTCATTCAATAAATGATTGACGTTTGATTCATTGAATCGATGATTGAAGTTTGGCACAATGATTGAATGATTGCAGTTTGTTATATTAAATGAAGGAGTTAAGCTTGACATATTGAATAAATAAGAGAAGCTCTACTCTTTGAGTTAACACGTGCAGTCTGTAAATTCCATAAATGTGTGCAGTATGTTTCACTAAAAAGGTTCGTTAGATCTGTCTCATTGAACCTAAGATTACCGTTTGATTCATTGAATCTATGATTGAAGTTTAAATAAATGACTGATTCAATTGTTTCAGCTTGTTTCATTCAGTGAAAACTTTAAGCTGGAGGCCCTCATTCAATTAGCACATGCACTTTTTGTCATTAAATCAATGGGTGCAATTTGTTTCATTGAATCGAAACCTTAAACTCGTGGTATTGAATCAATGTGAGAAGCTCTACTCATTGAATGAACACCTGCAGTTTGTTACATTGAATGAATGAGATAAACTTAAAAATTGAATGAATGAAAGAAGCTCCACACATTGAATTAACGAGAGCAGTCTGTTTGATTAAATGAATGCATGCAATTGGTTTCTTTAACAGAAAGCATACAACTTGTTTCATTAAATGAATGGCAAAGCTCTACTTATTCGATTAGCATGTGCAGATTTTTTCATGGAATGAATGAGTGCTGTTTTATTCATTGAATGGATGAATTCAGTTGGAATCGCTAAGTAAATGAGTGAAGTTTCTTTCATTGAATCAATGAATAACGTTTGATTCATTGAATCAATGATTGAGGTTTGACACAATGATTGCAGTTTGTTATATTAAATGAAGGAGTTAAGCTTGACATAATGAATAAATAAGAGAAGTTCTACTCTTTGATTTAAGACGTGCAGTCTGTTTCATTCAATGAATGTGAGCGGTTTGATTCACTGCATAAGTTAGTTACATGTGTCTTATAAAATCTAAGAATGCCGATTGATTCATTGAATTACTGCTTGAAGTTTAAATCAATGGTTGATTCACTGGTTTCAGCTTGTTTCATTAAATGAAAACTTTAAACTCGAAACGATGAATCAATGAGAGAAGCTGTACTCATTGAATTAGCACATGCACTTTTTATCATTAAATGAATGGGTGTAGTTTGTTTAATTGAATCGATTCCTTGAACTCGTGGTATTGAATCAATGTGTGAAGCTCTACTCATTGAATGAACAAGTTCAGGCTTTTTCATTGAAACAAAACGTTTAGCTCGAGGCACTGAATAATTGAGAGAAGCTGTACTCATTGAATGAACACCTGCAGTTTGTTGCATTGAATGAATGAGATAAGCTTAAAAAGTTGAATGAATGAAAGAAGCTCTACACATTGAATTAACGAGTGCAGTCTGTTTGATTAAATGAATGCATGCAGTCGGTTTCTTTGACAGAAAGCGTCCAACTTGTTTCATTAAATGAATGGCAAAGCTCTACTTATTCGATTAGCATGTGCAGCTTTTTTCATGAAATGAATGAGTGCTGTTTGATTCATTGAATGGATGAATGCTGTTAGAATCACTAAGTAAATGAGTGAAGTTTCTTTCATTGAATCAATGAATAAGGTTTGATTCATTGAATCAATGATTGAGGTTTGACACAATGATTGAATGTTTGCAGTTTGTTACATTAAATGAAGGAGTTAAGCTTGACATAATGAATAAAAAAGTGAAGATCTACTTTTTGAATTAAGACGTGCAGTCTTTTTCATTCAATGAATGTGAGCGGTTTGATTCACTGCATAAGTTAGTTACATCTGTCTCATTAAATCTAAGAATGCCAGTTGATTCATTGAATTACTGTTTGAAGTTTAAATCAATGGCTGATTCACTGGTTTCAGCTTGTTTCATTAAGTGAAAACTTTAAACTCGAAACAATGAATCAATGAGAGAAGCTGTACTCTTTGAATTAACACATGCACTTTTTATCATTAAATGAATGGGTACAGTTTGTTTCATTGAATCGATTCCTTGAACTCGTGGTATTGAATCAATGTGTGAAGCTCCACTCATTGAATGAACAAGTGCAGGCTTTTTCATTGAAACAAAACGTTTAGCTAGGGGCAACGAATAAATGAGAGTAGCTGTACTCATTGAATGAACACCTGCAGTTTGTTGCATTGAATGCATGATATAAGCTGGAAACGTTGACTGAATGAAAGAAGCTCTACACATTGAATTAACAAGTGCAATCTGCTTGATGAAATGAATGCAGGCAGTTGGTTTCTTTGACAGAAAGCGTGCAACTAGTATCATTGAATGAATGGGACAAGCTCTACTCATTCGATTAGCATGTGCAGATATTTTCATGGAATGAATGAGTGCTGTTTGATTCATTGAATGGATGCATGCTCTTGGAATCACTAAATAAATAAGTTAAGTTTCGTTCATTCAATCAATGAATGACGTTTGATTCATTGAATCGATGATTGAAGTTTGGCACAATGATTGAATGATTGCAGTTTGTTATATTAAATGAAGGAGTTAAGCTTGACATATTGAATAAATAAGAGAAGCTCTAGTCTGAGTTAACACGTGCAGTCTGTAAATTCAATAAATGTGTGCAGTATGTTTCACTAAAAAGGTTCGTTAGATCTGTCTCATTGAACTTAAGATTACCGTTTGATTCATTGAATCTATGATTGAAGTTTAAATAAATGACTGATTCAATTGTTTCAGCTTGTTTCATTAAGTGAAAACTTTAAGCTGGAGGCCCTCATTCAATTAGCACATGCACTTTTTGTCATTAAATCAATGGGTGCAATTTGTTTCATTGAATCGAAACCTTAAACTCGTGGTATTGAATCAATGTGAGAAGCTCTACTCATTGAATGAACACCTGCAGTTTGTTACATTGAATGAATGAGATAAACTTAAAAATTGAATGAATGAAAGAAGCTCCACACATTGAATTAACGAGAGCAGTCTGTTTGATTAAATGAATGCATGCAGTTGGTTTCTTTAACAGAAAGCATACAACTTGTTTCATTAAATGAATGGCAAAGCTCTACTTATTCGATTAGCATGTGCAGATTTTTTCATGGAATGAATGAGTGCTGTTTTATTCATTGAATGGATGAATTCAGTTGGAATCGCTAAGTAAATGAGTGAAGTTTCTTTCATTGAATCAATGAATAACGTTTGATTCATTGAATCAATGATTGAGGTTTGACACAATGATTGCAGTTAGTTATATTAAATGAAGGAGTTAAGCTTGACATAATGAATAAATAAGAGAAGTTCTACTCTTTGATTTAAGACGTGCAGTCTGTTTCATTCAATGAATGTGAGCGGTTTGATTCACTGCATAAGTTAGTTACATGTGTCTTATAAAATCTAAGAATGAGGGGAAAGCGGTAGATGTGGTATATATGGATTTTAGTAAGGCGTTTGATAAGGTCCCCCATGGTAGGCTACTGCAGAAAATAAAGAGATATGGCATTGAGGGTGAGTTGGAGGTTTGGATTAGGAATTGGCTCTCTGGAAGAAGACAGAGGGTAGTAGTTGATGGCAAAGGTTCATCTTGGAGTGCCGTCACTAGCGGTGTTCCGCAAGGATCTGTTTTGGGACCATTGCTGTTTGTCATTTTTATAAATGACCTGGAGGAAGGGTTAGAAGGTTGGGTGAGCAAGTTTGCGGATGATACGAAAGTCGGAGGAGTTGTAGACAGTGAGGAAGGATATGGCAGGTTACAGCGGGATATAGAGAAGCTGCAGAGCTGGGCAGAAAGGTGGCAAATGGAGTTCAATGTAGCTAAGTGTGAAGTGATTCACTTTTGTAAGAGTAATAAAAAGATGGATTACTGTGCTAATGGTAGACTACTTGGTAGTGTGGAAGAGCAGAGGGATCTTGGTGTCCATGTACACAGATCTCTGAAAGTTGCCACCCAGGTAAATAGTGCAGTGAAGAAGGCATATGGCGTACTGGCTTTTATTGGTAGAGGAATTGAGTTCCGGAGTTCTGAGGTCATGCTGCAGTTGTATAAGACTCTGGTGCGGCCGCATCTGGAATATTGTGTGCAGTTTTGGTCGCCATACTATAGGAAGGATGTGGAGGCACTGGAACGGGTGCAGAGGAAGTTTACCAGGATGTTGCCTGGTATGGTAGGAAAATCCTATGAGGAAAGGCTGAGGCACTTGGGGTTGTTTTCATTGGAGAAAAGAAGGTTTAGGGGTGATTTGATAGAGGTGTACAAGATGATTAGGGGGTTAGATAGGGTTGACAGTGAGAACCTTTTTCCACGTATGGAGTCAGCTATTACAAGGGGGCATAGCTTTAAATTAAGGGGGGGTAGATATAGGACTGATGTTAGGGGTAGGTTCTTCACTCAGCGAGTCGTAAGTTCATGGAATGCCCTGCCAGTAGCAGTAGTGGACTCTCCCTCTTTATGGGTATTTAAGCGGGCATTGGATAGGTATATGGAGGATAGTGGGTTAGTGTAGGTTAGGTGGGCTTTGATCGGCGCAACATCGAGGGCTGAAGGGCCTGTACTGCGCTGTACTGCGCTGTACTGCGCTGTATTCTTCTATGTTCTATGTTCTATGTTCTAATGCCGATTGATTCATTGAATTACTGCTTGAAGTTTAAATCAATGGCTGATTCACTGGTTTCAGCTTGTTTCATTAAATGAAAACTTTAAACTCGAAACGATGAATCAATGAGAGAAGCTGTACTCATTGAATTAGCACATGCACTTTTTATCATTAAATGAATGGGTGTAGTTTGTTTAATTGAATCGATTCCTTGAACTCGTGGTATTGAATCAATGTGTGAAGCTCTACTCATTGAATGAACAAGTTCAGGCTTTTTCATTGAAACAAAACGTTTAGTTCGAGGCACTGAATAATTGAGAGAAGCTGTACTCATTGAATGAACACCTGCAGTTTGTTGCATTGAATGAATGAGATAAGCTTAAAAAGTTGAATGAATGAAAGAAGCTCTACACATTGAATTAACGAGTGCAGTCTGTTTGATTAAATGAATGCATGCAGTCGGTTTCTTTGACAGAAAGCGTCCAACTTGTTTCATTAAATGAATGGCAAAGCTCTACTTATTCGATTAGCATTTGCAGCTTTTTTCATGAAATGAATGAGTGCTGTTTGATTCATTGAATGGATGAATGCTGTTAGAATCACTAAGTAAATGAGTGAAGTTTCTTTCATTGAATCAATGAATAAGGTTTGATTCATTGAATCAATGATTGAGGTTTGACACAATGATTGAATGTTTGCAGTTTGTTACATTAAATGAAGGAGTTAAGCTTGACATAATGAATAAAAAAGTGAAGATCTACTTTTTGAATTAAGACGTGCAGTCTTTTTCATTCAATGAATGTGAGCGGTTTGATTCACTGCATAAGTTAGTTACATCTGTCTCATTAAATCTAAGAATGCCAATTGATTCATTGAATTACTGTTTGAAGTTTAAATCAATGGCTGATTCACTGGTTTCAGCTTGTTTCATTAAGTGAAAACTTTAAACTCGAAACAATGAATCAATGAGAGAAGCTGTACTCTTTGAATTAACACATGCACTTTTTATCATTAAATAAATGGGTACAGTTTGTTTCATTGAATCGATTCCTTGAACTCGTGGTATTGAATCAATGTGTGAAGCTCCACTCATTGAATGAACAAGTGCAGGCTTTTTCATTGAAACAAAACGTTTAGCTAGGGGCAACGAATAAATTAGAGTAGCTGTACTCATTGAATGAACACCTGCAGTTTGTTGCATTGAATGCATGATATAAGCTGGAAACGTTGACTGAATGAAAGAAGCTCTACACATTGAATTAACAAGTGCAATCTGCTTGATGAAATGAATGCAGGCAGTTGGTTTCTTTGACAGAAAGCGTGCAACTAGTATCATTGAATGAATGGCAAAAGCTCTACTCATTCGATTAGCATGTGCAGATATTTTCATGGAATGAATGAGTGCTGTTTGATTCATTGAATGGATACATGCTCTTGGTATCACTAAATAAATAAGTTAAGTTTGTTGATTCAATCAATGAATGACGTTTGATTCATTGAATCAATGATTGAAGTTTGGCACAATGCTTGAATGATTGCAGTTTGTTATATTAAATGAAGGAGTTAAGCTTGACATATTGAATAAATAAGAGAAGCTCTACTCTTTGAGTTAACACGTGCAGTCTGTAAATTCAATAAATGTGTGCAGTATGTTTCACTAAAAAGGTTCGTTAGATCTGTCTCATTGAACCTAAGATTACCGTTTGATTCATTGAATCTATGATTGAAGTTTAAATAAATGACTGATTCAATTGTTTCAGCTTGTTTCATTCAGTGAAAACTTTAAGCTGGAGGCCCTCATTCAATTAGCACATGCACTTTTTGTCATTAAATCAATGGGTGCAATTTGTTTCATTGAATCGAAACCTTAAACTCGTGGTATTGAATCAATGTGAGAAGCTCTACTCATTGAATGAACACCTGCAGTTTGTTACATTGAATGAATGAGATAAACTTAAAAATTGAATGAATGAAAGAAGCTCCACACATTGAATTAACGAGAGCAGTCTGTTTGATTAAATGAATGCATGCATTTGGTTTCTTTAACAGAAAGCATACAACTTGTTTCATTAAATGAATGGCAAAGCTCTACTTATTCGATTAGCATGTGCAGATTTTTTCATGGAATGAATGAGTGCTGTTTTATTCATTGAATGGATGAATTCAGTTGGAATCGCTAAGTAAATGAGTGAAGTTTCTTTCATTGAATCAATGAATAACGTTTGATTCATTGAATCAATGATTGAGGTTTGACACAATGATTGCAGTTTGTTATATTAAATGAAGGAGTTAAGCTTGACATAATGAAGAAATAAGAGAAGTTCTACTCTTTGATTTAAGACGTGCAGTCTGTTTCATTCAATGAATGTGAGCGGTTTGATTCACTGCATAAGTTAGTTACATGTGTCTTATAAAATCTAAGAATGCCGATTGATTCATTGAATTACTGCTTGAAGTTTAAATCAATGGCTGATTCACTGGTTTCAGCTTGTTTCATTAAATGAAAACTTTAAACTCGAAACGATGAATCAATGAGAGAAGCTGTACTCATTGAATTAGCACATGCACTTTTTATCATTAAATGAATGGGTGTAGTTTGTTTAATTGAATCGATTCCTTGAACTCGTGGTATTGAATCAATGTGTGAAGCTCTACTCATTGAATGAACAAGTTCAGGCTTTTTCATTGAAACAAAACGTTTAGTTCGAGGCACTGAATAATTGAGAGAAGCTGTACTCATTGAATGAACACCTGCAGTTTGTTGCATTGAATGAATGAGATAAGCTTAAAACGTTGAATGAATGAAAGAAGCTCTAACGAGTGCAGTCTGTTTGATTAAATGAATGCATGCAGTCGGTTTCTTTGACAGAAAGCGTCCAACTTGTTTCATTAAATGAATGGCAAAGCTCTACTTATTCGATTAGCATTTGCAGCTTTTTTCATCAAATGAATGAGTGCTGTTTGATTCATTGAATGGATGAATGCTGTTAGAATCACTAAGTAAATGAGTGAAGTTTCTTTCATTGAATCAATGAATAAGGTTTGATTCATTGAATCAATGATTGAGGTTTGACACAATGATTGAATGTTTGCAGTTTGTTACATTAAATGAAGGAGTTAAGCTTGACATAATGAATAAAAAAGTGAAGATCTACTTTTTGAATTAAGACGTGCAGTCTTTTTCATTCAATGAATGTGAGCGGTTTGATTCACTGCATAAGTTAGTTACATCTGTCTCATTAAATCTAAGAATGCCAATTGATTCATTGAATTACTGTTTGAAGTTTAAATCAATGGCTGATTCACTGGTTTCAGCTTTAAACTCGAAACAATGAATCAATGAGAGAAGCTGTACTCTTTGAATTAACACATGCACTTTTTATCATTAAATGAATGGGTACAGTTTGTTTCATTGAATCGATTCCTTGAACTCGTGGTATTGAATCAATGTGTGAAGCTCCACTCATTGAATGAACAAGTGCAGGCTTTTTCATTGAAACAAAACGTTTAGCTAGGGGCAACGAATAAATGAGAGTAGCTGTACTCATTGAATGAACACCTGCAGTTTGTTGCATTGAATGCATGATATAAGCTGGAAACGTTGACTGAATGAAAGAAGCTCTACACATTGAATTAACAAGTGCAATCTGCTTGATGAAATGAATGCAGACAGTTGGTTTCTTTGACAGAAAGCGTGCAACTAGTATCATTGAATGAATGGCAAAAGCTCTACTCATTCGATTAGCATGTGCAGATATTTTCATGGAATGAATGAGTGCTGTTTGATTCATTGAATGGATGCATGCTCTTGGAATCACTAAATAAATAAGTTAAGTTTCGTTCATTCAATCAATGAATGACGTTTGATTCATTGAATCGATGATTGAAGTTTGGCACAATGATTGAATGATTGCAGTTTGTTATATTAAATGAAGGAGTTAAGCTTGACATATTGAATAAATAAGAGAAGCTCTACTCTTTGAGTTAACACTTGCAGTCTGTAAATTCAATAAATGTGTGCAGAATGTTTCACTAAAAAGGTTCGTTAGATCTGTCTCATTGAACTTAAGATTACCGTTTGATTCATTGAATCTATGATTGAAGTTTAAATAAATGACTGATTCAATTGTTTCAGCTTGTTTCATTCAGTGAAAACTTTAAGCTGGAGGCCCTCATTCAATTAGCACATGCACTTTTTGTCATTAAATCAATGGGTGCAATTTGTTTCATTGAATCGAAACTGTGGTATTGAATCAATGTGAGAAGCTCTACTCATTGAATGAACACCTGCAGTTTGTTACATTGAATGAATGAGATAAACTTAAAAATTGAATGAATGAAAGAAGCTCCACACATTGAATTAACGAGAGCAGTCTGTTTGATTAAATGAATGCATGCAGTTGGTTTCTTTAACAGAAAGCATACAACTTGTTTCATTAAATGAATGGCAAAGCTCTACTTATTCGATTAGCATGTGCAGATTTTTTCATGGAATGAATGAGTGCTGTTTTATTCATTGAATGGATGAATTCAGTTGGAATCACTAAGTAAATGAGTGAAGTTTCTTTCATTGAATCAATGAATAACGTTTGATTCATTGAATCAATGATTGAGGTTTGACACAATGATTGCAGTTTGTTATATTAAATGAAGGAGTTAAGCTTGACATAATGAATAAATAAGAGAAGTTCTACTCTTTGATTTAAGACGTGCAGTCTGTTTCATTCAATGAATGTGAGCGGTTTGATTCACTGCATAAGTTAGTTACATGTGTCTAATAAAATCTAAGAATGCCGATTGATTCATTGAATTACTGCTTGAAGTTTAAATCAATGGCTGATTCACTGGTTTCAGCTTGTTTCATTAAATGAAAACTTTAAACTCGAAACGATGAATCAATGAGAGAAGCTGTACTCATTGAATTAGCACATGCACTTTTTATCATTAAATGAATGGGTGCAGTTTGTATCATTGAATCTATTCCTTGAACTCGTGGTATTGAATCAATGTGTGAAGCTCTACTCATTGAAATAACAAGTTCAGGCTTTTTCATTGAAACAAAACGTTTAGCTCGAGGCACTGAATAATTGAGAGAAGCTGTACTCATTGAATGAACACCTGCAGTTTGTTGCGTTGAATGAATGAGATAAGCTTAAAAAGTTGAATGAATGAAAGAAGCTCTACACATTGAATTAACGAGTGCAGTCTGTTTGATTAAATGAATGCATGCAGTCGGTTTCTTTGACAGAAAGCGTCCAACTTGTTTCATTAAATGAATGGCAAAGCTCTACTTATTCGATTAGCATGTGCGGCTTTTTTCATGAAATGAATGAGTGCTGTTTGATTCATTGAATGGGTGAATGCTGTTAGAATCACTAAGTAAATGAGTGAAGTTTCTTTCATTGAATCAATGAATAAGGTTTGAATCATTGAATCAATGATTGAGGTTTGACACAATGATTGAATGTTTGCAGTTTGTTACATTAAATGAAGGATTTAAGCTTGACATAATGAATAAAAAAGAGGAGATCTACTTTTTGAATTAAGACGTGCAGTCTTTTTCATTCAATGAATGTGAGCGGTTTGATTCACTGCATAAGTTAGTTACATCTGTCTCATTAAATCTAAGAATGCCGATTGATTCATTGAATTACTGTTTGAAGTTTAAATCAATGGCTGATTCACTGGTTTCAGCTTGTTTCATTAAGTGAAAACTTTAAACTCGAAACAATGAATCAATGAGAGAAGCTGTACTCTTTGAATTAACACATGCACTTTTTATCATTAAATGAATGGGTACAGTTTGTTTCATTGAATCGATTCCTTGAACTCGTGGTATTGAATCAATGTGTGAAGCTCTACTCATTGAATGAACAAGTGCAGGCTTTTTCATTGAAACAAAACGTTTAGCTAGGGGCAACGAATACATGAGAGTAGCTGTACTCATTGAATGAACACCTGCAGTTTGTTGCATTGAATGCATGATATAAGCTGGAAACGTTGACTGAATGAAAGAAGCTCTACACATTGAATTAACAAGTGCAATCTGCTTGATGAAATGAATGCAGGCAGTTGGTTTCTTTGACAGAAAGCGTGCAACTAGTATCATTGAATGAATGGCAAAAGCTCTACTCATTCGATTAGCATGTGCAGATATTTTCATGGAATGAATGAGTGCTGTTTGATTCATTGAATGGATGCATGCTCTTGGAATCACTTAATAAATAAGTTAAGTTTCGTTCATTCAATCAATGAATGACGTTTGATTCATTGAATCAATGATTGAAGTTTGGCACAATGATTGATGGATTGCAGTTTGTTATATTAAATGAAGGAGTTAAGCTTGACATATTGAATAAATAAGAGAAGCTCTACTCTTTGAGTTAACACGTGCAGTCTGTAAATTCAATAAATGTGTGCAGTATGTTTCACTAAAAAGGTTCGTTAGATCTGTCTCATTGAACCTAAGATTACCGTTTGATTCATTGAATCTATGATTGTAGTTTAAATAAATGACTGATTCAATTGTTTCAGCTTGTTTCATTCAGTGAAAACTTTAAGCTGGAGGCCCTCATTCAATTAGCACATGCACTTTTTGTCATTAAATCAATGGGTGCAATTTGTTTCATTGAATCGAAACCTTAAACTCGTGGTATTGAATCAATGTGAGAAGCTCTACTCATTGAATGAACACCTGCAGTTTGTTACATTGAATGAATGAGATAAACTTAAAAATTGAATGAATGAAAGAAGCTCCACACATTGAATTAACGAGAGCAGTCTGTTTGATTAAATGAATGCATGCAGTTGGTTTCTTTAACAGAAAGCATACAACTTGTTTCATTAAATGAATGGCAAAGCTCTACTTATTCGATTAGCATGTGCAGATTTTTTCATGGAATGAATGAGTGCTGTTTTATTCATTGAATGGATGAATTCAGTTGGAATCGCTAAGTAAATGAGTGAAGTTTCTTTCATTGAATCAATGAATAACGTTTGATTCATTGAATCAATGATTGAGGTTTGACACAATGATTGCAGTTTGTTATATTAAATGAGGGAGTTAAATTGACATAATGAATAAATAAGAGAAGTTCTACTCTTTGATTTAAGACGGGCAGTCTGTTTCATTCAATGAATGTGAGCGGTTTGATTCACTGCATAAGTTAGTTACATGTGTCTTATAAAATCTAAGAATGCCGATTGATTCATTGAATTACTGCTTGAAGTTTAAATCAATGGCTGATTCACTGGTTTCAGCTTGTTTCATTAAATGAAAACTTTAAACTCGAAACAATGAATCAATGAGAGAAGCTGTACTCATTGAATTAGCACATGCACTTTTTATCATTAAATGAATGGGTGTAGTTTGTTTAATTGAATCTATTCCTTGAACTCGTGGTATTGAATCAATGTGTGAAGCTCTACTCATTGAATGAACAAGTTCAGGCTTTTTCATTGAAACAAAACGTTTAGCTCGAGGCACTGAATAATTGAGAGAAGCTGTACTCATTGAATGAACACCTGCAGTTTGTTGCATTGAATGAATGAGATAAGCTTAAAAAGTTGAATGAATGAAAGAAGCTCTACACATTGAATTAAGGAGTGCAGTCAGTTTGATTAAATGAATGCATGCAGTCGGTTTCTTTCACAGAAAGCGTCCAACTTGTTTCATTAAATGAATGGCAAAGCTCTACTTATTCGATTAGCATGTGCAGCTTTTTTCATGAAATGAATGAGTGCTGTTTGATTCATTGAATGGATGAATGCTGTTAGAATCACTAAGTAAATGAGTGAAGTTTCTTTCATTGAATCAATGAATAAGGTTTGATTCATTGAATCAATGATTGAGGTTTGACACAATGATTGAATGTTTGCAGTTTGTTACATTAAATGAAGGAGTTAAGCTTGACATAATGAATAAAAAAGAGAAGATCTACTTTTTGAATTATGACGTGCAGTCTTTTTCATTCAATGAATGTGAGCGGTTTGATTCACTGCATAAGTTAGTTACATCTGTCTCATTAAATCTAAGAATGCCGATTGATTCATTGAATTGCTGTTTGAAGTTTAAATCAATGGCTGATTCACTGGTTTCAGCTTGTTTCATTAAGTGAAAACTTTAAACTCGAAACAATGAATCAATGAGAGAAGCTGTACTCTTTGAATTAACACATGCACTTTTTTATCATTAAATGAATGGGTACAGTTTGTTTCATTGAATCGATTCCTTGAACTCGTGGTATTGAATCAATGTGTGAAGCTCTACTCATTGAATGAACAAGTGCAGGCTTTTTCATTGAAACAAAACGTTTAGCTAGGGGCAACGAATAAATGAGAGTAGCTGTACTCATTGAATGAACACCTGCAGTCTGTTGCATTGAATGCATGATATAAGCTGGAAACGTTGACTGAATGAAAGAAGCTCTACACATTGAATTAACAAGTGCAATCTGCTTGATGAAATGAATGCAGGCAGTTGGTTTCTTTGACGGAAAGCGTGCAACTAGTATCATTGAATGAATGGCAAAAGCTCTACTCATTCGATTAGCATGTGCAGATATTTTCATGGAATGAATGAGTGCTGTTTGATTCATTGAATGGATGCATGCTCTTGGAATCACTAAATAAATAAGTTAAGTTTGTTCATTCAATCAATGAATGACGTTTGATTCATTGAATCAATGATTGAAGTTTGGCACAATGCTTGAATGATTGCAGTTTGTTATATTAAATGAAGGAGTTAAGCTTGACATATTGAATAAATAAGAGAAGCTCTACTCTTTGAGTTAACACGTGCAGTCTGTAAATTCAATAAATGTGTGCAGTATGTTTCACTAAAAAGGTTCGTTAGATCTGTCTCATTGAACCTAAGATTACCGTTTGATTCATTGAATCTATGATTGAAGTTTAAATAAATGACTGATTCAATTGTTTCAGCTTGTTTCATTCAGTGAAAACTTTAAGCTGGAGGCCCTCATTCAATTAGCACATGCACTTTTTGTCATTAAATCAATGGGTGCAATTTGTTTCATTGAATCGAAACTGTGGTATTGAATCAATGTGAGAAGCTCTACTCATTGAATGAACACCTGCAGTTTGTTACATTGAATGAATGAGATAAACTTAAAAATTGAATGAATGAAAGAAGCTCCACACATTGAATTAACGAGAGCAGTCTGTTTGATTAAATGAATGCATGCAGTTGGTTTCTTTAACAGAAAGCATACAACTTGTTTCATTAAATGAATGGCAAAGCTCTACTTATTCGATTAGCATGTGCAGATTTTTTCATGGAATGAATGAGTGCTGTTTTATTCATTGAATGGATGAATTCAGTTGGAATCGCTAAGTAAATGAGTGAAGTTTCTTTCATTGAATCAATGAATAACGTTTGATTCATTGAATCAATGATTGAGGTTTGACACAATGATTGCAGTTTGTTATATTAAATGAAGGAGTTAAGCTTGACATAATGAATAAATAAGAGAAGTTCTACTCTTTGATTTAAGACGTGCAGTCTGTTTCATTCAATGAATGTGAGCGGTTTGATTCACTGCATAAGTTAGTTACATGTGTCTAATAAAATCTAAGAATGCCGATTGATTCATTGAATTACTGCTTGAAGTTTAAATCAATGGCTGATTCACTGGTTTCAGCTTGTTTCATTAAATGAAAACTTTAAACTCGAAACGATGAATCAATGAGAGAAGCTGTACTCATTGAATTAGCACATGCACTTTTTATCATTAAATGAATGGGTGCAGTTTGTATCATTGAATCTATTCCTTGAACTCGTGGTATTGAATCAATGTGTGAAGCTCTACTCATTGAAATAACAAGTTCAGGCTTTTTCATTGAAACAAAACGTTTAGCTCGAGGCACTGAATAATTGAGAGAAGCTGTACTCATTGAATGAACACCTGCAGTTTGTTGCGTTGAATGAATGAGATAAGCTTAAAAAGTTGAATGCATGAAAGAAGCTCTACACATTGAATTAACGAGTGCAGTCTGTTTGATTAAATGAATGCATGCAGTCGGTTTCTTTGACAGAAAGCGTCCAACTTGTTTCATTAAATGAATGGCAAAGGTCTACTTATTCGATTAGCATGTGCGGCTTTTTTCATGAAATGAATGAGTGCTGTTTGATTCATTGAATGGGTGAATGCTGTTAGAATCACTAAGTAAATGAGTGAAGTTTCTTTCATTGAATCAATGAATAAGGTTTGAATCATTGAATCAATGATTGAGGTTTGACACAATGATTGAATGTTTGCAGTTTGTTACATTAAATGAAGGATTTAAGCTTGACATAATGAATAAAAAAGAGGAGATCTACTTTTTGAATTAAGACGTGCAGTCTTTTTCATTCAATGAATGTGAGCGGTTTGATTCACTGCATAAGTTAGTTACATCTGTCTCATTAAATCTAAGAATGCCGATTGATTCATTGAATTACTGTTTGAAGTTTAAATCAATGGCTGATTCACTGGTTTCAGCTTGTTTCATTAAGTGAAAACTTTAAACTCGAAACAATGAATCAATGAGAGAAGCTGTACTCTTTGAATTAACACATGCACTTTTTATCATTAAATGAATGGGTACAGTTTGTTTCATTGAATCGATTCCTTGAACTCGTGGTATTGAATCAATGTGTGAAGCTCTACTCATTGAATGAACAAGTGCAGGCTTTTTCATTGAAACAAAACGTTTAGCTAGGGGCAACGAATACATGAGAGTAGCTGTACTCATTGAATGAACACCTGCAGTTTGTTGCATTGAATGCATGATATAAGCTGGAAACGTTGACTGAATGAAAGAAGCTCTACACATTGAATTAACAAGTGCAATCTGCTTGATGAAATGAATGCAGGCAGTTGGTTTCTTTGACAGAAAGCGTGCAACTAGTATCATTGAATGAATGGCAAAAGCTCTACTCATTCGATTAGCATGTGCAGATATTTTCATGGAATGAATGAGTGCTGTTTGATTCATTGAATGGATGCATGCTCTTGGAATCACTTAATAAATAAGTTAAGTTTCGTTCATTCAATCAATGAATGACGTTTGATTCATTGAATCAATGATTGAAGTTTGGCACAATGATTGATGGATTGCAGTTTGTTATATTAAATGAAGGAGTTAAGCTTGACATATTGAATAAATAAGAGAAGCTCTACTCTTTGAGTTAACACGTGCAGTCTGTAAATTCAATAAATGTGTGCAGTATGTTTCACTAAAAAGGTTCGTTAGATCTGTCTCATTGAACCTAAGATTACCGTTTGATTCATTGAATCTATGATTGTAGTTTAAATAAATGACTGATTCAATTGTTTCAGCTTGTTTCATTCAGTGAAAACTTTAAGCTGGAGGCCCTCATTCAATTAGCACATGCACTTTTTGTCATTAAATCAATGGGTGCAATTTGTTTCATTGAATCGAAACCTTAAACTCGTGGTATTGAATCAATGTGAGAAGCTCTACTCATTGAATGAACACCTGCAGTTTGTTACATTGAATGAATGAGATAAACTTAAAAATTGAATGAATGAAAGAAGCTCCACACATTGAATTAACGAGAGCAGTCTGTTTGATTAAATGAATGCATGCAGTTGGTTTCTTTAACAGAAAGCATACAACTTGTTTCATTAAATGAATGGCAAAGCTCTACTTATTCGATTAGCATGTGCAGCTTTTTTCATGGAATGAATGAGTGCTGTTTTATTCATTGAATGGATGAATTCAGTTGGAATCGCTAAGTAAATGAGTGAAGTTTCTTTCATTGAATCAATGAATAACGTTTGATTCATTGAATCAATGATTGAGGTTTGACACAATGATTGCAGTTTGTTATATTAAATGAGGGAGTTAAATTGACATAATGAATAAATAAGAGAAGTTCTACTCTTTGATTTAAGACGGGCAGTCTGTTTCATTCAATGAATGTGAGCGGTTTGATTCACTGCATAAGTTAGTTACATGTGTCTTATAAAATCTAAGAATGCCGATTGATTCATTGAATTACTGCTTGAAGTTTAAATCAATGGCTGATTCACTGGTTTCAGCTTGTTTCATTAAATGAAAACTTTAAACTCGAAACAATGAATCAATGAGAGAAGCTGTACTCATTGAATTAGCACATGCACTTTTTATCATTAAATGAATGGGTGTAGTTTGTTTAATTGAATCTATTCCTTGAACTCGTGGTATTGAATCAATGTGTGAAGCTCTACTCATTGAATGAACAAGTTCAGGCTTTTTCATTGAAACAAAACGTTTAGCTCGAGGCACTGAATAATTGAGAGAAGCTGTACTCATTGAATGAACACCTGCAGTTTGTTGCATTGAATGAATGAGATAAGCTTAAAAAGTTGAATGAATGAAAGAAGCTCTACACATTGAATTAAGGAGTGCAGTCAGTTTGATTAAATGAATGCATGCAGTCGGTTTCTTTCACAGAAAGCGTCCAACTTGTTTCATTAAATGAATGGCAAAGCTCTACTTATTCGATTAGCATGTGCAGCTTTTTTCATGAAATGAATGAGTGCTGTTTGATTCATTGAATGGATGAATGCTGTTAGAATCACTAAGTAAATGAGTGAAGTTTCTTTCATTGAATCAATGAATAAGGTTTGATTCATTGAATCAATGATTGAGGTTTGACACAATGATTGAATGTTTGCAGTTTGTTACATTAAATGAAGGAGTTAAGCTTGACATAATGAATAAAAAAGAGAAGATCTACTTTTTGAATTATGACGTGCAGTCTTTTTCATTCAATGAATGTGAGCGGTTTGATTCACTGCATAAGTTAGTTACATCTGTCTCATTAAATCTAAGAATGCCGATTGATTCATTGAATTGCTGTTTGAAGTTTAAATCAATGGCTGATTCACTGGTTTCAGCTTGTTTCATTAAGTGAAAACTTTAAACTCGAAACAATGAATCAATGAGAGAAGCTGTACTCTTTGAATTAACACATGCACTTTTTTATCATTAAATGAATGGGTACAGTTTGTTTCATTGAATCGATTCCTTGAACTCGTGGTATTGAATCAATGTGTGAAGCTCTACTCATTGAATGAACAAGTGCAGGCTTTTTCATTGAAACAAAACGTTTAGCTAGGGGCAACGAATAAATGAGAGTAGCTGTACTCATTGAATGAACACCTGCAGTCTGTTGCATTGAATGCATGATATAAGCTGGAAACGTTGACTGAATGAAAGAAGCTCTACACATTGAATTAACAAGTGCAATCTGCTTGATGAAATGAATGCAGGCAGTTGGTTTCTTTGACGGAAAGCGTGCAACTAGTATCATTGAATGAATGGCAAAAGCTCTACTCATTCGATTAGCATGTGCAGATATTTTCATGGAATGAATGAGTGCTGTTTGATTCATTGAATGGATGCATGCTCTTGGAATCACTAAATAAATAAGTTAAGTTTGTTCATTCAATCAATGAATGACGTTTGATTCATTGAATCAATGATTGAAGTTTGGCACAATGATTGAATGATTGCAGTTTGTTATATTAAATGAAGGAGTTAAGCTTGACATATTGAATAAATAAGAGAAGCTCTACTCTTTGAGTTAACACGTGCAGTCTGTAAATTCAATAAATGTGTGCAGTATGTTTCACTAAAAAGGTTCGTTAGATCTGTCTCATTGAACCTAAGATTACCGTTTGATTCATTGAATCTATGATTGAAGTTTAAATAAATGACTGATTCAATTGTTTCAGCTTGTTTCATTCAGTGAAAACTTTAAGCTGGAGGCCCTCATTCAATTAGCACATGCACTTTTTGTCATTAAATCAATGGGTGCAATTTGTTTCATTGAATCGAAACTGTGGTATTGAATCAATGTGAGAAGCTCTACTCATTGAATGAACACCTGCAGTTTGTTACATTGAATGAATGAGATAAACTTAAAAATTGAATGAATGAAAGAAGCTCCACACATTGAATTAACGAGAGCAGTCTGTTTGATTAAATGAATGCATGCAGTTGGTTTCTTTAACAGAAAGCATACAACTTGTTTCATTAAATGAATGGCAAAGCTCTACTTATTCGATTAGCATGTGCAGATTTTTTCATGGAATGAATGAGTGCTGTTTTATTCATTGAATGGATGAATTCAGTTGGAATCGCTAAGTAAATGAGTGAAGTTTCTTTCATTGAATCAATGAATAACGTTTGATTCATTGAATCAATGATTGAGGTTTGACACAATGATTGCAGTTTGTTATATTAAATGAAGGAGTTAAGCTTGACATAATGAATAAATAAGAGAAGTTCTACTCTTTGATTTAAGACGTGCAGTCTGTTTCATTCAATGAATGTGAGCGGTTTGATTCACTGCATAAGTTAGTTACATGTGTCTAATAAAATCTAAGAATGCCGATTGATTCATTGAATTACTGCTTGAAGTTTAAATCAATGGCTGATTCACTGGTTTCAGCTTGTTTCATTAAATGAAAACTTTAAACTCGAAACGATGAATCAATGAGAGAAGCTGTACTCATTGAATTAGCACATGCACTTTTTATCATTAAATGAATGGGTGCAGTTTGTATCATTGAATCTATTCCTTGAACTCGTGGTATTGAATCAATGTGTGAAGCTCTACTCATTGAAATAACAAGTTCAGGCTTTTTCATTGAAACAAAACGTTTAGCTCGAGGCACTGAATAATTGAGAGAAGCTGTACTCATTGAATGAACACCTGCAGTTTGTTGCGTTGAATGAATGAGATAAGCTTAAAAAGTTGAATGAATGAAAGAAGCTCTACACATTGAATTAACGAGTGCAGTCTGTTTGATTAAATGAATGCATGCAGTCGGTTTCTTTGACAGAAAGCGTCCAACTTGTTTCATTAAATGAATGGCAAAGGTCTACTTATTCGATTAGCATGTGCGGCTTTTTTCATGAAATGAATGAGTGCTGTTTGATTCATTGAATGGGTGAATGCTGTTAGAATCACTAAGTAAATGAGTGAAGTTTCTTTCATTGAATCAATGAATAAGGTTTGAATCATTGAATCAATGATTGAGGTTTGACACAATGATTGAATGTTTGCAGTTTGTTACATTAAATGAAGGATTTAAGCTTGACATAATGAATAAAAAAGAGGAGATCTACTTTTTGAATTAAGACGTGCAGTCTTTTTCATTCAATGAATGTGAGCGGTTTGATTCACTGCATAAGTTAGTTACATCTGTCTCATTAAATCTAAGAATGCCGATTGATTCATTGAATTACTGTTTGAAGTTTAAATCAATGGCTGATTCACTGGTTTCAGCTTGTTTCATTAAGTGAAAACTTTAAACTCGAAACAATGAATCAATGAGAGAAGCTGTACTCTTTGAATTAACACATGCACTTTTTATCATTAAATGAATGGATACAGTTTGTTTCATTGAATCGATTCCTTGAACTCGTGGTATTGAATCAATGTGTGAAGCTCTACTCATTGAATGAACAAGTGCAGGCTTTTTCATTGAAACAAAACGTTTAGCTAGGGGCAACGAATACATGAGAGTAGCTGTACTCATTGAATGAACACCTGCAGTTTGTTGCATTGAATGCATGATATAAGCTGGAAACGTTGACTGAATGAAAGAAGCTCTACACATTGAATTAACAAGTGCAATCTGCTTGATGAAATGAATGCAGGCAGTTGGTTTCTTTGACAGAAAGCGTGCAACTAGTATCATTGAATGAATGGCAAAAGCTCTACTCATTCGATTAGCATGTGCAGATATTTTCATGGAATGAATGAGTGCTGTTTGATTCATTGAATGGATGCATGCTCTTGGAATCACTTAATAAATAAGTTAAGTTTCGTTCATTCAATCAATGAATGACGTTTGATTCATTGAATCAATGATTGAAGTTTGGCACAATGATTGATGGATTGCAGTTTGTTATATTAAATGAAGGAGTTAAGCTTGACATATTGAATAAATAAGAGAAGCTCTACTCTTTGAGTTAACACGTGCAGTCTGTAAATTCAATAAATGTGTGCAGTATGTTTCACTAAAAAGGTTCGTTAGATCTGTCTCATTGAACCTAAGATTACCGTTTGATTCATTGAATCTATGATTGTAGTTTAAATAAATGACTGATTCAATTGTTTCAGCTTGTTTCATTCAGTGAAAACTTTAAGCTGGAGGCCCTCATTCAATTAGCACATGCACTTTTTGTCATTAAATCAATGGGTGCAATTTGTTTCATTGAATCGAAACCTTAAACTCGTGGTATTGAATCAATGTGAGAAGCTCTACTCATTGAATGAACACCTGCAGTTTGTTACATTGAATGAATGAGATAAACTTAAAAATTGAATGAATGAAAGAAGCTCCACACATTGAATTAACGAGAGCAGTCTGTTTGATTAAATGAATGCATGCAGTTGGTTTCTTTAACAGAAAGCATACAACTTGTTTCATTAAATGAATGGCAAAGCTCTACTTATTCGATTAGCATGTGCAGATTTTTTCATGGAATGAATGAGTGCTGTTTTATTCATTGAATGGATGAATTCAGTTGGAATCGCTAAGTAAATGAGTGAAGTTTCTTTCATTGAATCAATGAATAACGTTTGATTCATTGAATCAATGATTGAGGTTTGACACAATGATTGCAGTTTGTTATATTAAATGAGGGAGTTAAGCTTGACATAATGAATAAATAAGAGAAGTTCTACTCTTTGATTTAAGACGGGCAGTCTGTTTCATTCAATGAATGTGAGCGGTTTGATTCACTGCATAAGTTAGTTACATGTGTCTTATAAAATCTAAGAATGCCGATTGATTCATTGAATTACTGCTTGAAGTTTAAATCAATGGCTGATTCACTGGTTTCAGCTTGTTTCATTAAATGAAAACTTTAAACTCGAAACAATGAATCAATGAGAGAAGCTGTACTCATTGAATTAGCACATGCACTTTTTATCATTAAATGAATGGGTGTAGTTTGTTTAATTGAATCTATTCCTTGAACTCGTGGTATTGAATCAATGTGTGAAGCTCTACTCATTGAATGAACAAGTTCAGGCTTTTTCATTGAAACAAAACGTTTAGCTCGAGGCACTGAATAATTGAGAGAAGCTGTACTCATTGAATGAACACCTGCAGTTTGTTGCATTGAATGAATGAGATAAGCTTAAAAAGTTGAATGAATGAAAGAAGCTCTACACATTGAATTAAGGAGTGCAGTCAGTTTGATTAAATGAATGCATGCAGTCGGTTTCTTTCACAGAAAGCGTCCAACTTGTTTCATTAAATGAATGGCAAAGCTCTACTTATTCGATTAGCATGTGCAGCTTTTTTCATGAAATGAATGAGTGCTGTTTGATTCATTGAATGGATGAATGCTGTTAGAATCACTAAGTAAATGAGTGAAGTTTCTTTCATTGAATCAATGAATAAGGTTTGATTCATTGAATCAATGATTGAGGTTTGACACAATGATTGAATGTTTGCAGTTTGTTACATTAAATGAAGGAGTTAAGCTTGACATAATGAATAAAAAAGAGAAGATCTACTTTTTGAATTATGACGTGCAGTCTTTTTCATTCAATGAATGTGAGCGGTTTGATTCACTGCATAAGTTAGTTACATCTGTCTCATTAAATCTAAGAATGCCGATTGATTCATTGAATTGCTGTTTGAAGTTTAAATCAATGGCTGATTCACTGGTTTCAGCTTGTTTCATTAAGTGAAAACTTTAAACTCGAAACAATGAATCAATGAGAGAAGCTGTACTCTTTGAATTAACACATGCACTTTTTTATCATTAAATGAATGGGTACAGTTTGTTTCATTGAATCGATTCCTTGAACTCGTGGTATTGAATCAATGTGTGAAGCTCTACTCATTGAATGAACAAGTGCAGGCTTTTTCATTGAAACAAAACGTTTAGCTAGGGGCAACGAATAAATGAGAGTAGCTGTACTCATTGAATGAACACCTGCAGTCTGTTGCATTGAATGCATGATATAAGCTGGAAACGTTGACTGAATGAAAGAAGCTCTACACATTGAATTAACAAGTGCAATCTGCTTGATGAAATGAATGCAGGCAGTTGGTTTCTTTGACGGAAAGCGTGCAACTAGTATCATTGAATGAATGGCAAAAGCTCTACTCATTCGATTAGCATGTGCAGATATTTTCATGGAATGAATGAGTGCTGTTTGATTCATTGAATGGATGCATGCTCTTGGAATCACTAAATAAATAAGTTAAGTTTGTTCATTCAATCAATGAATGACGTTTGATTCATTGAATCAATGATTGAAGTTTGGCACAATGCTTGAATGATTGCAGTTTGTTATATTAAATGAAGGAGTTAAGCTTGACATATTGAATAAATAAGAGAAGCTCTACTCTTTGAGTTAACACGTGCAGTCTGTAAATTCAATAAATGTGTGCAGTATGTTTCACTAAAAAGGTTCGTTAGATCTGTCTCATTGAACCTAAGATTACCGTTTGATTCATTGAATCTATGATTGAAGTTTAAATAAATGACTGATTCAATTGTTTCAGCTTGTTTCATTCAGTGAAAACTTTAAGCTGGAGGCCCTCATTCAATTAGCACATGCACTTTTTGTCATTAAATCAATGGATGCAATTTGTTTCATTGAATCGAAACCTTAAACTCGTGGCATTGAATCAATGTAAGAAGCTCTACTCATTGAATGAACACCTGCAGTTTGTTACATTGAATGAATGAGATAAACTTAAAAATTGAATGAATGAAAGAAGCTCCACACATTGAATTAACGAGAGCAGTCTGTTTGATTAAATGAATGCATGCAATTGGTTTCTTTAACAGAAAGCATACAACTTGTTTCATTAAATGAATGGCAAAGCTCTACTTATTCGATTAGCATGTGCAGATTTTTTCATGGAAAGAATGAGTGCTGTTTTATTCATTGAATGGATGAATTCAGTTGGAATCGCTAAGTAAATGAGTGAAGTTTCTTTCATTGAATCAATGAATAACGTTTGATTCATTGAATCAATGATTGAGGTTTGACACAATGATTGCAGTTTGTTATATTAAATGAAGGAGTTAAGCTTGACATAATGAATAAATAAGAGAAGTTCTACTCTTTGATTTAAGACGTGCAGTCTGTTTCATTCAATGAATGTTAGCGGTTTGATTCACTGCATAAGTTAGTTACATGTGTCTTATAAAATCTAAGAATGCCGATTGATTCATTGAATTACTGCTTGAAGTTTAAATCAATGGCTGATTCACTGGTTTCAGCTTGTTTCATTAAATGAAAACTTTAAACTCGAAACAATGAATCAATGAGAGAAGCTGTACTCATTGAATTCGCACATGCACTTTTTATCATTAAATGAATGGGTGTAGTTTGTTTAATTGAATCTATTCCTTGAACTCGTGGTATTGAATCAATGTGTGAAGCTCTACTCATTGAATGAACAAGTTCAGGCTTTTTCATTGAAACAAAACGTTTAGCTCGAGGCACTGAATAATTGAGAGAAGCTGTACTCATTGAATGAACACCTGCAGTTTGTTGCATTGAATGAATGAGATAAGCTTAAAAAGTTGAATGAATGAAAGAAGCTCTACACATTGAATTAAGGAGTGCAGTCAGTTTGATTAAATGAATGCATGCAGTCGGTTTCTTTGACAGAAAGCGTGCAACTTGTTTCATTAAATGAATGGCAAAGCTCTACTTATTCGATTAGCATGTGCAGCTTTTTTCATGAAATGAATGAGTGCTGTTTGATTCATTGAATGGATGAATGCTGTTAGAATCACTAAGTAAAGGAGTGAAGTTTCTTTCATTGAATCAATGAATAAGGTTTGATTCATTGAATCAATGATTGAGGTTTGACACAATGATTGAATGTTTGCAGTTTGTTACATTAAATGAAGGAGTTAAGCTTGACATAAAGAATAAAAAAGAGAAGATCTACTTTTTGAATTATGACGTGCAGTCTTTTTCATTCAATGAATGTGAGCGGTTTGATTCACTGCATAAGTTAGTTACATCTGTCTCATTAAATCTAAGAATGCCGATTGATTCATTGAATTACTGTTTGAAGTTTAATTCAATGGCTGATTCACTGGTTTCAGCTTGTTTCATTAAGTGAAAACTTTAAACTCGAAACAATGAATCAATGAGAGAAGCTGTACTCTTTGAATTAACACATGCACTTTTTATCATTAAATGAATGGGTACAGTTTGTTTCATTGAATCGATTCCTTGAACTCGTGGTATTGAATCAATGTTTGAAGCTCTACTCATTGAATGAACAAGTGCAGGCTTTTTCATTGAAACAAAACGTTTAGCTAGGGGCAACGAATAAATGAGAGTAGCTGTACTCATTGAATGAACACCTGCAGTTTGTTGCATTGAATGCATGATATAAGCTGGAAACGTTGACTGAATGAAAGAAGCTCTACACATTGAATTAACAAGTGCAATCTGCTTGATGAAATGAATGCAGGCAGTTGGTTTCTTTGACAGAAAGCGTGCTACTAGTATCATTGAATGAATGGCAAAAGCTCTACTCATTCGATTAGCATGTGCAGATATTTTCATGGAATGAATGAGTGCTGTTTGATTCATTGAATGGATGCATGCTCTTGGAATCACTAAATAAATAAGTTAAGTTTCGTTCATTCAATCAATGAATGACGTTTGATTCATTGAATCGATGATTGAAGTTTGGCACAATGATTGAATGATTGCAGTTTGTTATATTAAATGAAGGAGTTAAGCTTGACATATTGAATAAATAAGAGAAGCTCTACTCTTTGAGTTAACACGTGCAGTCTGTAAATTCAATAAATGTGTGCAGTATGTTTCACTAAAAAGGTTCGTTAGATCTGTCTCATTGAACCTAAGATTACCGTTTGATTCATTGAATCTATGATTGAAGTTTAAATAAATGACTGATTCAATTGTTTCAGCTTGTTTCATTAAGTTAAAACTTTAAGCTGGAGGCCCTCATTCAATTAGCGCATGCACTTTTTGTCATTAAATCAATGGGTGCAATTTGTTTCATTGAATCGAAACCTTAAACTCGTGGTATTGAATCAATGTGAGAAGCTCTACTCATTGAATGAACACCTGCAGTTTGTTACATTGAATGAATGAGATAAACTTAAAAATTGAATGAATGAAAGAAGCTCCACACATTGAATTAACGAGAGCAGTCTGTTTGATTAAATGAATGAATGCAGTTGGTTTCTTTAACAGAAAGCATACAACTTGTTTCATTAAATGAATGGCAAAGCTCTACTTATTCGATTAGCATGTGCAGATTTTTTCATGGAATGTATGAGTGCTGTTTTATTCATTGAATGGATGAATTCAGTTGGAATCGCTACGTAAATGAGTGAAGTTTCTTTCATTGACTCAATGAATAACGTTTGATTCATTGAATCAATGATTGAGGTTTGACACAATGATTGCTGTTTGTTATATTAAATGAAGGAGTTAAGCTTGACATAATGAATAAATAAGAGAAGTTCTACTCTTTGATTTAAGACGTGCAGTCTGTTTCATTCAATGAATGTGAGCGGTTTGATTCACTGCATAAGTTAGTTACGTGTCTTATAAAATCTAAGAATGCCGATTTATTCATTGAAATACTGCTTGAAGTTTAAATCAATGGCTGATTCACTGGTTTCAGCTTGTTTCATTAAATGAAAATTTTAAACTCGAAAAAATGAATCAATGAGAGAAGCTGAACTCATTGAATTAGCACATGCACTTTTTATCATTAAATCAATGGGTGCAGTTTGTTTCATTGAATCTATTCCTTGAACTCGTGGTATTGAATCAATGTGTGAAGCTCTACTCATTGAATTAACAAGTTCAGGCTTTTTCATTGAAACAAAACGTTTAGCTCGAGGCACTGAATAATTGAGAGAAGCTGTACTCATTGAATGAACACCTGCAGTTTGTTGCGTTGAATGAATGAGATAAGCTTAAAAAGTTGAATGAATGAAAGAAGCTCTACACATTGAATTAACGAGTGCAGTCTGTTTGATTAAATGAATGCATGCAGTCGGTTTCTTTCACAGAAAGCGTCCAACTTGTTTCATTAAATGAATGGCAAAGCTCTACTCATTCGATTAGCATGTGCAGCTTTTTTCATGAAATGAATGAGTGCTGTTTGATTCATTGAATGGATGCATGCTCTTGGAATCACTAAATAAATAAGTTAAGTTTCGTTCATTCAATCAATGAATGACGTTTGATTCATTGAATCGATGATTGAAGTTTGGCACAATGATTGAATGATTGCAGTTTGTTATATTAAATGAAGGAGTTAAGCTTGACATATTGAATAAATAAGAGAAGCTCTACTCTTAGTTAACACGTGCAGTCTGTAAATTCAATAAATGTGTGCAGTATGTTTCACTAAAAAGGTTCGTTAGATCTGTCTCATTGAACTTAAGATTACCGTTTGATTCATTGAATCTATGATTGAAGTTTAAATAAATGACTGATTCAATTGTTTCAGCTTGTTTCATTAAGTGAAAACTTTAAGCTGGAGGCCCTCATTCAATTAGCACATGCACTTTTTGTCATTAAATCAATGGGTGCAATTTGTTTCATTGAATCGAAACCTTAAACTCGTGGTATTGAATCAATGTGAGAAGCTCTACTCATAGAATGAACACCTGCAGTTTGTTACATTGAATGAATGAGATAAACTTAAAAATTGAATGAATGAAAGAAGCTCCACACACTGAATTAACGAGAGCAGTCTGTTTGATTAAATGAAAGAATGCAGTTGGTTTCTTTAACAGAAAGCATACAACTTGTTTCATTAAATGAATGGCAAAGCTCTACTTATCCGATTAGCATGTGCAGATTTTTTCATGGAATGAATGAGTGCTGTTTTATTCATTGAATGGATGAATTCAGTTGGAATCGCTAAGTAAATGAGTGAAGTTTCTTTCATTGAATCAATGAATAACGTTTGATTCATTGAATCAATGATTGAGGTTTGACACAATGATTGCAGTTTGTTATATTAAATGAAGAATTAAGCTTGACATAATGAAGAAATAAGAGAAGTTCTACTCTTTGATTTAAGACGTGCAGTCTGTTTCATTCAATGAATGTGAGCGGTTTGATTCACTGCATAAGTTAGTTACATGTGTCTTATAAAATCTAAGAATGCCGATTGATTCATTGAATTACTGCTTGAAGTTTAAATCAATGGCTGATTCACTGGTTTCAGCTTGTTTCATTAAATGAAAACTTTAAACTCGAAACGATGAATCAATGAGAGAAGCTGTACTCATTGAATTAGCACATGCACTTTTTATCATTAAATGAATGGGTGTAGTTTGTTTAATTGAATCTATTCCTTGAACTCGTGGTATTGAATCAATGTGTGAAGCTCTACTCATTGAATGAACAAGTTCAGGCTTTTTCATTGAAACAAAACGTTTAGCTCGAGGCACTGAATAATTGAGAGAAGCTGTACTCATTGAATGAACACCTGCAGTTTGTTGCATTGAATGAATGAGATAAGCTTAAAAAGTTGAATGAATGAAAGAAGCTCTACACATTGAATTAACGAGTGCAGTCTGTTTGATTAAATGAATGCATGCAGTCGGTTTCTTTGACAGAAAGCGGCCAACTTGTTTCATTAAATGAATGGCAAAGCTCTACTTTTTCGATTAGCATGTGCAGCTTTTTTCATGAAATGAATGAGTGCTGTTTGATTCATTGAATGAATGAATGCTGTTAGAATCACTAAGTAAATGAGTGAAGTTTCTTTCATTGAATCAATGAATAAGGTTTGATTCATTGAATCAATGATTGAGGTTTGACACAATGATTGAATGTTTGCAGTTTGTTACATTAAATGAAGGAGTTAAGCTTAACATAATGAATAAAAAAGAGAAGATCTACTTTTTGAATTAAGACGTGCAGTCTTTTTCATTCAATGAATGTGAGCGGTTTGATTCACTGCATAAGTTAGTTACATCTGTCTCATTAAATCTAAGAATGCCAGTTGATTCATTGAATTACTGTTTGAAGTTTAAATCAATGGCTGATTCACTGGTTTCAGCTTGTTTCATTAAGTGAAAACTTTAAACTCGAAACAATGAATCAATGAGAGAAGCTGTACTCTTTGAATTAACACATGCACTTTTTATCATTAAATGAATGGGTACAGTTTGTTTCATTGAATCGATTCCTTGAACTCGTGGTATTGAATCAATGTGTGAAGCTCCACTCATTGAATGAACAAGTGCAGGCTTTTTCATTGAAACAAAACGTTTAGCTAGGGGCAACGAATAAATGAGAGTGAATGAACACCTGCAGTTTGTTGCATTGAATGCATGATATAAGCTGGAAACGTTGACTGAATGAAAGAAGCTCTACACATTGAATTAACAAGTGCAATCTGCTTGATGAAATGAATGCAGGCAGTTGGTTTCTTTGACAGAAAGCGTGCAACTAGTATCATTGAATGAATGGCAAAAGCTCTACTCATTCGATTAGCATGTGCAGATATTTTCATGGAATGAATGAGTGCTGTTTGATTCATTGAATGGATGCATGCTCTTGGAATCACTAAATAAATAAGTTAAGTTTCGTTCATTCAATCAATGAATGACGTTTGATTCATTGAATCGATGATTGAAGTTTGGCACAATGATTGAATGATTGCAGTTTGTTATATTAAATGAAGGAGTTAAGCTTGACATATTGAATAACTAAGAGAAGCTCTACTCTTTGAGTTAACACGTGCAGTCTGTAAATTCAATAAATGTGTGCAGTATGTTTCACTAAAAAGGTTCGTTAGATATGTCTCATTGAACCTAAGATTACCGTTTGATTCATTGAATCTATGATTGAAGTTTAAATAAATGACTGATTCAATTGTTTCAGCTTGTTTCATTAAGTGAAAACTTTAAGCTGGAGGCCCTCATTCAATTAGCGCATGCACTTTTTGTCATTAAATCAATGGGTGCAATTTGTTTCATTGAATCGAAACCTTAAACTCGTGGTATTGAATCAATGTGAGAAGCTCTACTCATTGAATGAACACCTGCAGTTTGTTACATTGAATGAATGAGATAAACTTAAAAATTGAATGAATGAAAGAAGCTCCACACATTGAATTAACGAGAGCAGTCTGTTTGATTAAATGAATGAATGCAGTTGGTTTCTTTAACAGAAAGCATACAACTTGTTTCATTAAATGAATGGCAAAGCTCTACTTATTCGATTAGCATGTGCAGATTTTTTCATGGAATGTATGAGTGCTGTTTTATTCATTGAATGGATCAATTCAGTTGGAATCGCTACGTAAATGAGTGAAGTTTCTTTCATTGAATCAATGAATAACGTTTGATTCATTGAATCAATGATTGAGGTTTGACACAATGATTGCCGTTTGTTATATTAAATGAAGGAGTTAAGCTTGACATAATGAATAAATAAGAGAAGTTCTACTCTTTGATTTAAGACGTGCAGTCTGTTTCATTCAATGAATGTGAGCGGTTTGATTCACTGCATAAGTTAGTTACGTGTCTTATAAAATCTAAGAATGCCGATTGATTCATTGAAATACTGCTTGAAGTTTAAATCAATGGCTGATTCACTGGTTTCAGCTTGTTTCATTAAATGAAAATTTTAAACTCGAAAAAATGAATCAATGAGAGAAGCTGAACTCATTGAATTAGCACATGCACTTTTTATCATTAAATGAATGGGTGCAGTTTGTTTCATTGAATCTATTCCTTGAACTCGTGGTATTGAATCAATGTGTGAAGCTCTACTCATTGAATTAACAAGTTCAGGCTTTTTCATTGAAACAAAACGTTTAGCTCGAGGCACTGAATAATTGAGAGAAGCTGTACTCATTGAATGAACACCTGCAGTTTGTTGCGTTGAATGAATGAGATAAGCTTAAAAAGTTGAATGAATGAAAGAAGCTCTACACATTGAATTAACGAGTGCAGTCTGTTTGATTAAATGAATGCATGCAGTCGGTTTCTTTGACAGAAAGCGTCCAACTTGTTTCATTAAATGAATGGCAAAGCTCTACTTATTCGATTAGCATGTGCAGCTTTTTTCATGAAATGAATGAGTGCTGTTTGATTCATTGAATGGATGAATGCTGTTAGAATCACTAAGTAAATGAGTGAAGTTTCTTTCATTGAATCAATGAATAAGGTTTGATTCATTGAATCAATGATTGAGGTTTGACACAATGATTGAATGTTTGCAGTTTGTTACATTAAATGAAGGAGTTAAGCTTGACATAATGAATTAAAAAGAGAAGATCTACTTTTTGAATTATGACGTGCAGTCTTTTTCATTCAATGAATGTGAGCGGTTTGATTCACTGCATAAATTAGTTACATCTGTCTCATTAAATCTAAGAATGCCGATTGATTCATTGAATTACTGTTTGAAGTTTAAATCAATGGCTGATTCACTGGTTTCAGCTTGTTTCATTAAGTGAAAACTTTAAACTCGAAACAATGAATCAATGAGAGAAGCTGTACTCTTTGAATTAACACATGCACTTTTTATCATTAAATGAATGGGTACAGTTTGTTTCATTGAATCGATTCCTTGAACTCGTGGTATTGAATCAATGTGTGAAGCTCTACTCATTGAATGAACAAGTGCTGGCTTTTTCATTGAAACAAAACGTTTAGCTAGGGGCAACGAATAAATGAGAGTAGCTGTACTCATTGAATGAACACCTGCAGTTTGTTGCATTGAATGCATGATATAAGCTGGAAACGTTGACTGAATGAAAGAAGCTCTACACATTGAATTAACAAGTGCAATCTGCTTGATGAAATGAATGCAGGCAGTTGGTTTCTTTGACAGAAAGCGTGCAACTAGTATCATTGAATGAATGGCAAAAGCTCTACTCATTCGATTAGCATGTGCAGATATTTTCATGGAATGAATGCGTGCTGTTTGATTCATTGAATGGATGCATGCTCTTGGAATCACTAAATAAATAAGTTAAGTTTCGTTCATTCAATCAATGAATGACGTTTGATTCATTGAATCGATGATTGAAGTTTGGCACAATGATTGAATGATTGCAGTTTGTTATATTAAATGAAGGAGTTAAGCTTGACATATTGAATAAATAAGAGAAGCTGTACTCTTTGAGTTAACACGTGCAGTCTGTAAATTCAATAAATGTGTGCAGTATGTTTCACTAAAAAGGTTCGTTAGATCTGTCTCATTGAACCTAAGATTACCGTTTGATTCATTGAATCTATGATTGAAGTTTAAATAAATGACTGATTCAATTGTTTCAGCTTGTTTCATTCAGTGAAAACTTTAAGCTGGAGGCCCTCATTCAATTAGCACATGCACTTTTTGTCATTAAATCAATGGGTGCAATTTGTTTCATTGAATCGAAACCTTAAACTCGTGGTATTGAATCAATGTGAGAAGCTCTACTCATTGAATGAACACCTGCAGTTTGTTACATTGAATGAATGAGATAAACTTAAAAATTGAATGAATGAAAGAAGCTCCACACATTGAATTAACGAGAGCAGTCTGTTTGATTAAATGAATGCATGCAGTTGGTTTCTTTAACAGAAAGCATACAACTTGTTTCATTAAATGAATGGCAAAGCTCTACTTATTCGATTAGCATGTGCAGATATTTTCATGGAATGAATGAGTGCTGTTTGATTCATTGAATGGATGCATGCTCTTGGAATCACTAAATAAATAAGTTAAGTTTCGTTCATTCAATCAATGAATGACGTTTGATTCATTGAATCGATGATTGAAGTTTGGCACAATGATTGAATGATTGCAGTTTGTTATATTAAATGAAGGAGTTAAGCTTGACATATTGAATAAATAAGAGAAGCTCTACTCTTTGTGTTAACACGTGCAGTCTGTAAATTCAATAAATGTGTGCAGTATGTTTCACTAAAAAGGTTCGTTAGATCTGTCTCATTGAACCTAAGATTACCGTTTGATTCATTGAATCTATGATTGAAGTTTAAATAAATGACTGATTCAATTGTTTCAGCTTGTTTCATTAAGTGAAAACTTTAAGCTGGAGGCCCTCATTCAATTAGCGCATGCACTTTTTGTCATTAAATCAATGGGTGCAATTTGTTTCATTGAATTGAAACCTTAAACTCGTGGTATTGAATCAATGTGAGAAGCTCTACTCATTGAATGAACACCTGCAGTTTGTTACATTGAATGAATGAGATAAACTTAAAAATTGAATGAATGAAAGAAGCTCCACACATTGAATTAACGAGAGCAGTCTGTTTGATTAAATGAATGAATGCAGTTGGTTTCTTTAACAGAAAGCATACAACTTGTTTCATTAAATGAATGGCAAAGCTCTACTTATTCGATTAGCATGTACAGATTTTTTCATGGAATGTATGAGTGCTGTTTTATTCATTGAATGGATCAATTCAGTTGGAATCGCTACGTAAATGAGTGAAGTTTCTTTCATTGAATCAATGAATAACGTTTGATTCATTGAATCAATGATTGAGGTTTGACACAATGATTGCAGTTTGTTATATTAAATGAAGGAGTTAAGCTTGACATAATGAATAAATAAGAGAAGTTCTACTCTTTGATTTAAGACGTGCAGTCTGTTTCATTCAATGAATGTGAGCGGTTTGATTCACTGCATAAGTTAGTTACATGTGTCTCATTAAATTTAAGAATGCCGATTGATTCATTGAATTACTGTTTGAAGTTTAAATCAATGGCTGATTCACTGGTTTCAGCTTGTTTCATTAAATGAAAACTTTAAACTCGAAAAAATGAATCAATGAGAGAAGCTGAACTCATTGAATTAGCACATGCACTTTTTATCATTAAATGAATGGGTGCAGTTTGTTTCATTGAATCTATTCCTTGAACTCGTGGTATTGAATCAATGTGTGAAGCTCTACTCATTGAATGAACAAGTTCAGGCTTTTTCATTGAAACAAAACGTTTAGCTCGAGGCACTGAATAATTGAGAGAAGCTGTACTCATTGAATGAACACCTGCAGTTTGTTGCATTGAATGAATGAGATAAGCTTAAAAAGTTGAATGAATGAAAGAAGCTCTACACATTGAATTAACGAGTGCAGTCTGTTTGATTAAATGAATGCATGCAGTCGGTTTCTTTGACAGAAAGCGTCCAACTTGTTTCATTAAATGAATGGCAAAGCTCTACTTATTCGATTAGCATGTGCAGCTTTTTTCATGAAATGAATGAGTGCTGTTTGATTCATTGAATGGATGAATGCTGTTAGAATCACTAAGTAAATGAGTGAAGTTTCTTTCATTGAATCAATGAATAAGGTTTGATTCATTGAATCAATGATTGAGGTTTGACACAATGATTGAATGTTTGCAGTTTGTTACATTAAATGAAGGAGTTAAGCTTGACATAATGAATAAAAAAGAGAAGATCTACTTTTTGAATTAAGACGTGCAGTCTTTTTCTTTCAATGAATGTGAGCGGTTTGATTCACTGCATAAGTTAGTTACATGTGTCTCATTAAATTTAAGAATGCCGATTGATTCATTGAATTACTGTTTGAAGTTTAAATCAATGGCTGATTCACTGGTTTCAGCTTGTTTCATTAAGTGAAAACTTTAAACTCGAAACAATGAATCAATGAGAGAAGCTGTACTCTTTGAATTAACACATGCACTTTTTATCATTAAATGAATGGGTACAGTTTGTTTCATTGAATCGATTCCTTGAAATCGTGGTATTGAATCAATGTGTGAAGCTCTACTCATTGAATGAACACCTGCAGTTTGTTACATTGAATGAATGAGATAAACTTAAAAATTGAATGAATGAAAGAAGCTCCACACATTGAATTAACGAGAGCAGTCTGTTTGATTAAATGAATGAATGCAGTTGGTTTCTTTAACAGAAAGCATACAACTTGTTTCATTAAATGAATGGCGAAGCTCTACTTATTCGATTAGCATGTACAGATTTTTTCATGGAATGTATGAGTGCTGTTTTATTCATTGAATGGATCAATTCAGTTGGAATCGCTACGTAAATGAGTGACGTTTCTTTCATTGAATCAATGAATAACGTTTGATTCATTGAATCAATGATTGAGGTTTGACACAATGATTGCAGTTTGTTATATTAAATGAAGGAGTTAAGCTTGACATAATGAATAAATAAGAGAAGTTCTACTCTTTGATTTAAGACGTGCAGTCTGTTTCATTCAATGAATGTGAGCGGTTTGATTCACTGCATAAGTTAGTTACGTGTCTTATTAAATCTAAGAATGCCGATTGATTCATTGAAATACTGCTTGAAGTTTAAATCAATGGCTGATTCACTGGTTTCAGCTTGTTTCATTAAATGAAAATTTTAAACTCGAAAAAATGAATCAATGAGAGAAGCTGAACTCATTGAATTAGCACATGCACTTTTTATCATTAAATGAATGGGTGCAGTTTGTTTCATTGAATCTATTCCTTGAACTCGTGGTATTGAATCAATGTGTGAAGCTCTACTCATTGAATTAACAAGTTCAGGCTTTTTCATTGAAACAAAACGTTTAGCTCGAGGCATTGAATAATTGAGAGAAGCTGTACTCATTGAATGAACACCTGCAGTTTGTTGCGTTGAATGAATGAGATAAGCTTAAAAAGTTGAATGAATGAAAGAAGCTCTACACATTGAATTAACGAGTGCAGTCTGTTTGATTAAATGAATGCATGCAGTCGGTTTCTTTGACAGAAAGCGTCCAACTTGTTTCATTAAATGAATGGCAAAGCTCTACTTATTCGATTAGCATGTGCAGCTTTTTTCATGAAATGAATGAGTGCTGTTTGATTCATTGAATGGATGAATGCTGTTAGAATCACTAAGTAAATGAGTGAAGTTTCTTTCATTGAAGCAATGAATAAGGTTTGATTCATTGAATCAATGATTGAGGTTTGACACAATGATTGAATGTTTGCAGTTTGTTACATTAAATGAAGGAGTTAAGCTTGACATAATGAATAAAAAAGAGAAGATCTACTTTTTGAATTATGACGTGCAGTCTTTTTCATTCAATGAATGTGAGCGGTTTGATTCACTGCATAAGTTAGTTACATCTGTCTCATTAAATCTAAGAATGCCGATTGATTCATTGAATTACTGTTTGAAGTTTAAATCAATGGCTGATTCACTGGTTTCAGCTTGTTTCATTAAGTGAAAACTTTAAACTCGAAACAATGAATCAATGAGAGAAGCTGTACTCTTTGAATTAACACATGCACTTTTTATCATTAAATGAATGGGTACAGTTTGTTTCATTGAATCGATTCCTTGAACTCGTGGTATTGAATCAATGTGTGAAGCTCTACTCATTGAATGAACAAGTGCAGGCTTTTTCATTGAAACAAAACGTTTAGCTAGGGGCAACGAATAAATGAGAGTAGCTGTACTCATTGAATGAACACCTGCAGTTTGTTGCATTGAATGCATGATATAAGCTGGAAACGTTGACTGAATGAAAGAAGCTCTACACATTGAATTAACAAGTGCAATCTGCTTGATGAAATGAATGCAGGCAGTTGGTTTCTTTGACAGAAAGCGTGCAACTAGTATCATTGAATGAATGGCAAAAGCTCTACTCATTCGATTAGCATGTGCAGATATTTTCATGGAATGAATGAGTGCTGTTTGATTCATTGAATGGATGCATGCTCTTGGAATCACTAAATAAATAAGTTAAGTTTCGTTCATTCAATCAATGAATGACGTTTGATTCATTGAATCGATGATTGAAGTTTGGCACAATGATTGAATGATTGCAGTTTGTTATATTAAATGAAGGAGTTAAGCTTGACATATTGAATAAATAAGAGAAGCTCTACTCTTTGAGTTAACACGTGCAGTCTGTAAATTCAATAAATGTGTGCAGTATGTTTCACTAAAAAGGTTCGTTAGATCTGTCTCATTGAACCTAAGATTACCGTTTGATTCATTGAATCTATGATTGAAGTTTAAATAAATGACTGATTCAATTGTTTCAGCTTGTTTCATTAAGTGAAAACTTTAAGCTGGAGGCCCTCATTCAACTAGCACATGCACTTTTTGTCATTAAATCAATGGGTGCAATTTGTTTCATTGAATCGAAACCTTAAACTCGTGGTATTGAATCAATGTGAGAAGCTCTACTCATTGAATGAACACCTGCAGTTTGTTACATTGAATGAATGAGATAAACTTAAAAATTGAATGAATGAAAGAAGCTCCACACATTGAATTAACGAGAGCAGTCTGTTTGATTAAATGAATGCATGCAGTTGGTTTCTTTAACAGAAAGCATACAACTTGTTTCATTAAATGAATGGCAAAGCTCTACTTATTCGATTAGCATGTGCAGATTTTTTCATGGAATGAATGAGTGCTGTTTTATTCATTGAATGGATCAATTCAGTTGGAATCGCTAAGTAAATGAGTGAAGTTTCTTTCATTGAATCAATGAATAACGTTTGATTCATTGAATCAATGATTGAGGTTTGACACAATGATTGCAGTTTGTTATATTAAATGAAGAATTAAGCTTGACATAATGAAGAAATAAGAGAAGTTCTACTCTTTGATTTAAGACGTGCAGTCTGTTTCATTCAATGAATGTGAGCGGTTTGATTCACTGCATAAGTTAGTTACATGTGTCGAATAAAATCTAAGAATGCCGATTGATTCATTGAATTACTGCTTGAAGTTTAAATCAATGGCTATTTCACTGGTTTCAGCTTGTTTCATTAAATGAAAACTTTAAACTCGAACCGATGAATCAATGAGAGAAGCTGTACTCATTGAATTAGCACATGCACTTTTTATCATTAAATGAATGGGTGTAGTTTGTTTAATTGAATCTATTCCTTGAACTCGTGGTATTGAATCAATGTGTGAAGCTCTACTCATTGAATGAACAAGTTCAGGCTTTTTCATTGAAACAAAACGTTTAGCTCGAGGCACTGAATAATTGACAGAAGCTGTACTCATTGAATGAACACCTGCAGTTTGTTGCATTGAATGAATGAGATAAGCTTAAAAAGTTGAATGAATGAAAGAAGCTCTACACATTGAATTAACGAGTGCAGTCTGTTTGATTAAATGAATGCATGCAGTCGGTTTCTTTGACAGAAAGCGTCCAACTTGTTTCATTAAATGAATGGCAAAGCTCTACTTATTCGATTAGCATGTGCAGCTTTTTTCATGAAATGAATGAGTGCTGTTTGATTCATTGAGTGGATGAATGCTGTTAGAATCACTAAGTAAATGAGTGAAGTTTCTTTCATTGAATCAATGAATAAGGTTTCATTCATTGAATCAATGATTGAGGTTTGACACAATGATTGAATGTTTGCAGTTTGTTACATTAAATGAAGGAGTTAAGCTTGACATAATGAATAAAAAAGAGAAGATCTACTTTTTGAATTAAGACGTGCAGTCTTTTTCATTCAATGAATGTGAGCGGTTTGATTCACTGCATAAGTTAGTTACATCTGTCTCATTAAATCTAAGAATGCCGATTGATTCATTGAATTACTGTTTGAAGTTTAAATCAATGGCTGATTCACTGGTTTCAGCTTGTTTCATTAAGTGAAAACTTTAAACTCGAAACAATGAATCAATGAGAGAAGCTGTACTCTTTGAATTAACACATGCACTTTTTATCATTAAATGAATGGGTACAGTTTGTTTCATTGAATCGATTCCTTGAACTCGTGGTATTGAATCAATGTGTGAAGCTCCACTCATTGAATGAACAAGTGCAGGCTTTTTCATTGAAACAAAACGTTTAGCTCGAGGCACTGAATAATTCAGAGAAGCTGTACTCATTGAATGAACACCTGCAGTTTGTTGCGTTGAATGAATGAGATAAGCTTAAAAAGTTGAATGAATGAAAGAAGCTCTACACATTGAATTAACGAGTGCAGTCTGTTTGATTAAATGAATGCATGCAGTCGGTTTCTTTGACAGAAAGCGTCCAACTTGTTTCATTAAATGAATGGCAAAGCTCTACTTATTCGATTAGCATGTGCAGCTTTTTTCATGAAATGAATGAGTGCTGTTTGATTCATTGAATGGATGAATGCTGTTAGAATCACTAAGTAAATGAGTGAAGTTTCTTTCATTGAATCAATGAATAAGGTTTGATTCATTGAATCAATGATTGAGGTTTGACACAATGATTGAATGTTTGCAGTTTGTTACATTAAATGAAAGAGTTAAGCTTGACATAATGAATAAAAAAGAGAAGATCTACTTTTTGAATTATGACGTGCAGTCTTTTTCATTCAATGAATGTGAGCGGTTTGATTCACTGCATAAGTTAGTTACATCTGTCTCATTAAATCTAAGAATGCCGATTGATTCATTGAATTACTGTTTGAAGTTTAAATCAATGGCTGATTCACTGGTTTCAGCTTGTTTCATTAAGTGAAAACTTTAAACTCGAAACAATGAATCAATGAGAGAAGCTGTACTCTTTGAATTAACACATGCACTTTTTATCATTAAATGAATGGGTACAGTTTGTTTCATTGAATCGATTCCTTGAACTCGTGGTATTGAATCAATGTGTGAAGCTCTACTCATTGAATGAACAAGTGCAGGCTTTTTCATTGAAACAAAACGTTTAGCTAGGGGCAACGAATAAATGAGAGTAGCTGTACTCATTGAATGAACACCTGCAGTTTGTTGCATTGAATGCATGATATAAGCTGGAAACGTTGACTGAATGAAAGAAGCTCTACACATTGAATTGACAAGTGCAATCTGCTTGATGAAATGAATGCAGGCAGTTGGTTTCTTTGACAGAAAGCGTGCAACTAGTATCATTGAATGAATGGCAAAAGCTCTACTCATTCGATTAGCATGTGCAGATATTTTCATGGAATGAATGAGTGCTGTTTGATTCATTGAATGGATGCATGCTCTTGGAATCACTAAATAAATAAGTTAAGTTTCGTTCATTCAATCAATGAATGACGTTTGATTCATTGAATCGATGATTGAAGTTTGGCACAATGATTGAATGATTGCAGTTTGTTATATTAAATGAAGGAGTTAAGCTTGACATATTGAATAAATAAGAGAAGCTCTACTCTTTGTGTTAACACGTGCAGTCTGTAAATTCAATAAATGTGTGCAGTATGTTTCACTAAAAAGGTTCGTTAGATCTGTCTCATTGAACCTAAGATTACCGTTTGATTCATTGAATCTATGATTGAAGTTTAAATAAATGACTGATTCAATTGTTTCAGCTTGTTTCATTAAGTGAAAACTTTAAGCTGGAGGCCCTCATTCAATTAGCACATGCACTTTTTGTCATTAAATCAATGGGTGCAATTTGTTTCATTGAATCGAAACCTTAAACTCGTGGTATTGAATCAATGTGAGAAGCTCTACTCATTGAATGAACACCTGCAGTTTGTTACATTGAATGAATGAGATAAACTTAAAAATTGAATGAATGAAAGAAGCTCCACACATTGAATTAACGAGAGCAGTCTGTTTGATTAAATGAATGCATGCAGTTGGTTTCTTTAACAGAAAGCATACAACTTGTTTCATTAAATGAATGGCAAAGCTCTACTTATTCGATTAGCATGTGCAGATTTTTTCATGGAATTTATGAGTGCTGTTTTATTCATTGAATGGATCAATTCAGTTGGAATCGCTACGTAAATGAGTGAAGTTTCTTTCATTGAATCAATGAATAACGTTTGATTCATTGAATCAATGATTGAGGTTTGACACAATGATTGCAGTTTGTTATATTAAATGAAGGAGTTAAGCTTGACATAATGAATAAATAAGAGAAGTTCTACTCTTTGATTTAAGACGTGCACTCTGTTTCATTCAATGAATGTGAGCGGTTTGATTCACTGCATAAGTTAGTTACGTGTCTTATTAAATCTAAGAATGCCGATTGATTCATTGAATTACTGCTTGAAGTTTAAATCAATGGCTGATTCACTGGTTTCAGCTTGTTTCATTAAATGAAAATTTTAAACTCGAAAAAATGAATCAATGAGAGAAGCTGAACTCATTGAATTAGCACATGCACTTTTTATCATTAAATGAATGGGTGCAGTTTGTTTCATTGAATCTATTCCTTGAACTCGTGGTATTGAATCAATGTGTGAAGCTCTACTCATTGAATTAACAAGTTCAGGCTTTTTCATTGAAACAAAACGTTTAGCTCGAGGCACTGAATAATTGAGAGAAGCTGTACTCATTGAATGAACACCTGCAGTTTGTTGCGTTGAATGAATGAGATAAGCTTAAAAAGTTGAATGAATGAAAGAAGCTCTACACATTGAATTAACGAGTGCAGTCTGTTTGATTAAATGAATGCATGCAGTCGTTTTCTTTGACAGAAAGCGTCCAACTTGTTTCATTAAATGAATGGCAGAGCTCTACTTATTCGATTAGCATGTGCAGCTTTTTTCATGAAATGAATGAGTGCTGTTTGATTCATTGAATGGATGAATGCTGTTAGAATCACTAAGTAAATGAGTGAAGTTTCTTTCATTGAAGCAATGAATAAGGTTTGATTCATTGAATCAATGATTGAGGTTTGACACAATGATTGAATGTTTGCAGTTTGTTACATTAAATGAAAGAGTTAAGCTTGACATAATGAATAAAAAAGAGAAGATCTACTTTTTGAATTATGACGTGCAGTCTTTTTCATTCAATGAATGTGAGCGGTTTGATTCACTGCATAAGTTAGTTACATCTGTCTCATTAAATCTAAGAATGCCGATTGATTCATTGAATTACTGTTTGAAGTTTAAATCAATGGCTGATTCACTGGTTTCAGCTTGTTTCATTAAGTGAAAACTTTAAACTCGAAACAATGAATCAATGAGAGAAGCTGTACTCTTTGAATTAACACATGCACTTTTTATCATTAAATGAATGGGTGTAGTTTGTTTAATTGAATCGATTCCTTGAACTCGTGGTATTGAATCAATGTGTGAAGCTCTACTCATTGAATGAACAAGTGCAGGCTTTTTCATTGAAACAAAACGTTTAGCTAGGGGCAACGAATAAATGAGAGTAGCTGTACTCATTGAATGAACACCTGCAGTTTGTTGCATTGAATGCATGATATAAGCTGGAAACGTTGACTGAATGAAAGAAGCTCTACACATTGAATTAACAAGTGCAATCTGCTTGATGAAATGAATGCAGGCAGTTGGTTTCTTTGACAGAAAGCGTGCAACTAGTATCATTGAATGAATGGCAAAAGCTCTACTCATTCGATTAGCATGTGCAGATATTTTCATGGAATGAATGAGTGCTGTTTGATTCATTGAATGGATGCATGCTCTTGGAATCACTAAATAAATAAGTTAAGTTTCGTTCATTCAATCAATGAATGACGTTTGATTCATTGAATCGATGATTGAAGTTTGGCACAATGATTGAATGATTGCAGTTTGTTATATTAAATGAAGGAGTTAAGCTTGACATATTGAATAAATAAGAGAAGCTCTACTCTTTGAGTTAACACGTGCAGTCTGTAAATTCAATAAATGTGTGCAGTATGTTTCACTAAAAAGGTTCGTTAGATCTGTCTCATTGAACCTAAGATTACCGTTTGATTCATTGAATCTATGATTGAAGTTTAAATAAATGACTGATTCAATTGTTTCAGCTTGTTTCATTAAGTGAAAACTTTAAGCTGGAGGCCCTCATTCAATTAGCGCATGCACTTTTTGTCATTAAATCAATGGGTGCAATTTGTTTCATTGAATCGAAACCTTAAACTCGTGGTATTGAATCAATGTGAGAAGCTCTACTCATTGAATGAACACCTGCAGTTTGTTACATTGAATGAATGAGATAAACTTAAAAATTGAATGAATGAAAGAAGCTCCACACATTGAATTAACGAGAGCAGTCTGTTTGATTAAATGAATGAATGCAGTTGGTTTCTTTAACAGAAAGCATACAACTTGTTTCATTAAATGAATGGCAAAGCTCTACTTATTCGATTAGCATGTGCAGATTTTTTCATGGAATGTATGAGTGCTGTTTTATTCATTGAATGGATCAATTCAGTTGGAATCGCTACGTAAATGAGTGAAGTTTCTTTCATTGAATCAATGAATAACGTTTGATTCATTGAATCAATGATTGAGGTTTGACACAATGATTGCAGTTTGTTATATTAAATGAAGGAGTTATGCTTGACATAATGAATAAATAAGAGAAGTTCTACTCTTTGATTTAAGACGTGCAGTCTGTTTCATTCAATGAATGTGAGCGGTTTGATTCACTGCATAAGTTAGTTACGTGTCTTATTAAATCTAAGAATGCCGATTGATTCATTGAATTACTGCTTGAAGTTTAAATCAATGGCTGATTCACTGGTTTCAGCTTGTTTCATTAAATGAAAATTTTAAACTCGAAAAAATGAATCAATGAGAGAAGCTGAACTCATTGAATTAGCACATGCACTTTTTATCATTAAATGAATGGGTGCAGTTTGTTTCATTGAATCTATTCCTTGAACTCGTGGTATTGAATCAATGTGTGAAGCTCTACTCATTGAATTAACAAGTTCAGGCTTTTTCATTGAAACAAAACGTTTAGCTCGAGGCACTGAATAATTGAGAGAAGCTGTACTCATTGAATGAACACCTGCAGTTTGTTGCGTTGAATGAATGAGATAAGCTTAAAAAGTTGAATGACTGAAAAAAGCTCTACACATTGAATTAACGAGTGCAGTCTGTTTGATTAAATGAATGCATGCAGTCGGTTTCTTTGACAGAAAGCGTCCAACTTGTTTCATTAAATGAATGGCAAAGCTCTACTTATTCGATTAGCATGTGCAGCTTTTTTCATGAAATGAATGAGTGCTGTTTGATTCATTGAATGGATGAATGCTGTTAGAATCACTAAGTAAATGAGTGAAGTTTCTTTCATTGAATCAATGAATAAGGTTTGATTCATTGAATCAATGATTGAGTTTTGACACAATGATTGAATGTTTGCAGTTTGTTACATTAAATGAAGGAGTTAAGCTTGACATAATGAATAAAAAAGAGAAGATCTACTTTTTGAATTATGACGTGCAGTCTTTTTCATTCAATGAATGTGAGCGGTTTGATTCACTGCATAAGTTAGTTACATCTGTCTCATTAAATCTAAGAATGCCGATTGATTCATTGAATTACTGTTTGAAGTTTAAATCAATGGCTGATTCACTGGTTTCAGCTTGTTTCATTAAGTGAAAACTTTAAACTCGAAACAATGAATCAATGAGAGAAGCTGTACTCTTTGAATTAACACATGCACTTTTTATCATTAAATGAATGGGTACAGTTTGTTTCATTGAATCGATTCCTTGAACTCGTGGTATTGAATCAATGTGTGAAGCTCTACTCATTGAATAAACAAGTGCTGGCTTTTTCATTGAAACAAAACGTTTAGCTAGGGGCAACGAATAAATGAGAGTAGCTGTACTCATTGAATGAACACCTGCAGTTTGTTGCATTGAATGCATGATATAAGCTGGAAACGTTGACTGAATGAAAGAAGCTCTACACATTGAATTAACAAGTGCAATCTGCTTGATGAAATGAATGCAGGCAGTTGGTTTCTTTGACAGAAAGCGTGCAACTAGTATCATTGAATGAATGGCAAAAGCTCTACTCATTCGATTAGCATGTGCAGATATTTTCATGGAATGAATGAGTGCTGTTTGATTCATTGAATGGATGCATGCTCTTGGAATCACTAAATAAATAAGTTAAGTTTCGTTCATTCAATCAATGAATGACGTTTGATTCATTGAATCAATGATTGAAGTTTGGCACAATGATTGAATGATTGCAGTTTGTTATATTAAATGAAGGAGTTAAGCTTGACATATTGAATAAATAAGAGAAGTTCTACTCTTTGAGTTAACACGTGCAGTCTGTAAATTCAATAAATGTGTGCAGTATGTTTCACTAAAAAGGTTCGTTAGATCTGTCTCATTGAACCTAAGATTACCGTTTGATTCATTGAATCTATGATTGAAGTTTAAATAAATGACTGATTCAATTGTTTCAGCTTGTTTCATTAAGTGAAAACTTTAAGCTGGAGGCCCTCATTCAGTTAGCACATGCACTTTTTGTCATTAAATCAATGGGTGCAATTTGTTTCATTGAATCGAAACCTTAAACTCGTGGTATTGAATCAATGTGAGAAGCTCTACTCATTGAATGAACACCTGCAGTTTGTTACATTGAATGAATGAGATAAACTTAAAAAATGAATGAATGAAAGAAGCTCCACACATTGAATTAACGAGAGCAGTCTGTTTGATTAAATGAATGCATGCAGTTGGTTTCTTTAACAGAAAGCATACAACTTGTTTCATTAAATGAATGGCAAAGCTCTACTTATTCGATTAGCATGTGCAGATTTTTTCATGGAATGAATGAGTGCTGTTTTATTCATTGAATGGATGAATTCAGTTGGAATCGCTAAGTAAATGAGTGAAGTTTCTTTCATTGAATCAAAGAATAACGTTTGATTCATTGAATCAATGATTGAGGTTTGACACAATGATTGCAGTTTGTTATATTAAATGAAGGAGTTAAGCTTGACATAATGAATAAATAAGAGAAGTTCTACTCTTTGATTTAAGACGTGCACTGTGTTTCATTCAATGAATGTGAGCGGTTTGATTCACTGCATAAGTTAGTTACATGTGTCTAATAAAATCTAAGAATGCCGATTGATTCATTGAATTACTGCTTGAAGTTTAAATCAATGGCTGATTCACTGGTTTCAGCTTGTTTCATTAAATGAAAACTTTAAACTCGAAACGATGAATCAATGAGAGAAGCTGTACTCATTGAATTAGCACATGCACTTTTTATCATTAAATGAATGGGTGTAGTTTGTTTAATTGAATCTATTCCTTGAACTCGTGGTATTGAATCAATGTGTGAAGCTCTACTCATTGAATGAACAAGTTCAGGCTTTTTCATTGAAACAAAACGTTTAGCTCGAGGCACTGAATAATTGAGAGAAGCTGTACTCATTGAATTTTCACCTGCAGTTTGTTGCGTTGAATGAATGAGATAAGTTTAAAAAGTTGAATGAATGAAAGAAGCTCTACACATTGAATTAACGAGTGCAGTCTGTTTGATTAAATGAATGCATGCAGTCGGTTTCTTTGACAGAAAGCGTCCAACTTGTTTCATTAAATGAATGGCAAAGCTCTACTTATTCGATCAGCATTTGCAGCTTTTTTCATGAAATGAATGAGTGCTGTTTGATTCATTGAATGGATGAATGCTGTTAGAATCACTAAGTAAATGAGTGAAGTTTCTTTCATTGAATCAATGAATAAGGTTTGATTCATTGAATCAATGATTGAGGTTTGACACAATGATTGAATGTTTGCAGTTTGTTACATTAAATGAAGGAGTTAAGCTTGACATAATGAATAAAAAGGAGAAGATCTACTTTTTGAATTATGACGTGCAGTCTTTTTCATTCAATGAATGTGAGCGGTTTGATTCACTGCATAAGTTAGTTACATCTGTCTCATTAAATCTAAGAATGCCGATTGATTCATTGAATTACTGTTTGAAGTTTAAATCAATGGCTGATTCACTGGTTTCAGCTTGTTTCATTAAGTGAAAACTTTAAACTCGAAACAATGAATCAATGAGAGAAGCTGTACTCTTTGAATTAACACATGCACTTTTTATCATTAAATGAATGGGTACAGTTTGTTTCATTGAATCGATTCCTTGAACTCGTGGTATTGAATCAATGTGTGAAGCTCTACTCATTGAATGAACAAGTGCTGGCTTTTTCATTGAAACAAAACGTTTAGCTAGGGGCAACGAATAAATGAGAGTAGCTGTACTCATTGAATGAACACCTGCAGTTTGTTGCATTGAATGCATGATATAAGCTGGAAACGTTGACTGAATGAAAGAAGCTCTACACATTGAATTAACAAGTGCAATCTGCTTGATGAAATGAATGCAGGCAGTTGGTTTCTTTGACAGAAAGCGTGCAACTAGTATCATTGAATGAATGGCAAAAGCTCTACTCATTCGATTAGCATGTGCAGATATTTTCATGGAATGAATGAGTGCTGTTTGATTCATTGAATGGATGCATGCTCTTGGAATCACTAAATAAATAAGTTAAGTTTCGTTCATTCAATCAATGAATGACGTTTGATTCATTGAATCAATGATTGAAGTTTGGCACAATGATTGAATGATTGCTGTTTGTTATATTAAATGAAGGAGTTAAGCTTGACATAATGAATAAATAAGAGAAGTTCTACTCTTTGATTTAAGACGTGCAGTCTGTTTCATTCAATGAATGTGAGCGGTTTGATTCACTGCATAAGTTAGTTACATGTGTCTTATAAAATCTAAGAATGCCGATTGATTCATTGAATTACTGCTTGAAGTTTAAATCAATGGCTGATTCACTGGTTTCAGCTTGTTTCATTAAATGAAAACTTTAAACTCGAAACAATGAATCAATGAGAGAAGCTGTACTCATTGAATTAGCACATGCACTTTTTATCATTAAATGAATGGGTGTAGTTTGTTTAATTGAATCTATTCCTTGAACTCGTGGTATTGAATCAATGTGTGAAGCTCTACTCATTGAATGAACAAGTTCAGGCTTTTTCATTGAAACAAAACGTTTAGCTCGAGGCACTGAATAATTGAGAGAAGCTGTACTCATTGAATGAACACCTGCAGTTTGTTGCGTTGAATGAATGAGATAAGTTTAAAAAGTTGAATGAATGAAAGAAGCTCTACACATTGAATTAACGAGTGCAGTCTGTTTGATTAAATGAATGCATGCAGTCGGTTTCTTTGACAGAAAGCGTCCAACTTGTTTCATTAAATGAATGGCAAAGCTCTACTTATTCGATCAGCATGTGCAGCTTTTTTCATGAAATGAATGAGTGCTGTTTGATTCATTGAATGGATGAATGCTGTTAGAATCACTAAGTAAATGAGTGAAGTTTCTTTCATTGAATCAATGAATAAGGTTTGATTCATTGAATCAATGATTGAGGTTTGACACAATGATTGAATGTTTGCAGTTTGTTACATTAAATGAAGGAGTTAAGCTTGACATAATGAATAAAAAGGAGAAGATCTACTTTTTGAATTAAGACGTGCAGTCTTTTTCATTCAATGAATGTGAGCGGTTTGATTCACTGCATAAGTTAGTTACATCTGTCTCATTAAATCTAAGAATGCCGATTGATTCATTGAATTACTGTTTGAAGTTTAAATCAATGGCTGATTCACTGGTTTCAGCTTGTTTCATTAAGTGAAAACTTTAAACTCGAAACAATGAATCAATGAGAGAAGCTGTACTCTTTGAATTAACACATGCACTTTTTATCATTAAATGAATGGGTACAGTTTGTTTCATTGAATCGATTCCTTGAACTCGTGGTATTGAATCAATGTGTGAAGCTCTACTCATTGAATAAACAAGTGCTGGCTTTTTCATTGAAACAAAACGTTTAGCTAGGGGCAACGAATAAATGAGAGTAGCTGTACTCATTGAATGAACACCTGCAGTTTGTTGCATTGAATGCATGATATAAGCTGGAAACGTTGACTGAATGAAAGAAGCTCTACACATTGAATTAACAAGTGCAATCTGCTTGATGAAATGAATGCAGGCAGTTGGTTTCTTTGACAGAAAGCGTGCAACTAGTATCATTGAATGAATGGCAAAAGCTCTACTCATTCGATTAGCATGTGCAGATATTTTCATGGAATGAATGAGTGCTGTTTGATTCATTGAATGGATGCATGCTCTTGGAATCACTAAATAAATAAGTTAAGTTTCGTTCATTCAATCAATGAATGACGTTTGATTCATTGAATCAATGATTGAAGTTTGGCACAATGATTGAATGATTGCAGTTTGTTATATTAAATGAAGGAGTTAAGCTTGACATATTGAATAAATAAGAGAAGTTCTACTCTTTGAGTTAACACGTGCAGTCTGTAAATTCAATAAATGTGTGCAGTATGTTTCACTAAAAAGGTTCGTTAGATCTGTCTCATTGAACCTAAGATTACCGTTTGATTCATTGAATCTATGATTGAAGTTTAAATAAATGACTGATTCAATTGTTTCAGCTTGTTTCATTAAGTGAAAACTTTAAGCTGGAGGCCCTCATTCAGTTAGCACATGCACTTTTTGTCATTAAATCAATGGGTGCAATTTGTTTCATTGAATCGAAACCTTAAACTCGTGGTATTGAATCAATGTGAGAAGCTCTACTCATTGAATGAACACCTGCAGTTTGTTACATTGAATGAATGAGATAAACTTAAAAATTGAATGAATGAAAGAAGCTCCACACATTGAATTAACGAGAGCAGTCTGTTTGATTAAATGAATGCATGCAGTTGGTTTCTTTAACAGAAAGCATACAACTTGTTTCATTAAATGAATGGCAAAGCTCTACTTATTCGATTAGCATGTGCAGATTTTTTCATGGAATGAATGAGTGCTGTTTTATTCATTGAATGGATGAATTCAGTTGGAATCGCTAAGTAAATGAGTGAAGTTTCTTTCATTGAATCAAAGAATAACGTTTGATTCATTGAATCAATGATTGAGGTTTGACACAATGATTGCAGTTTGTTATATTAAATGAAGGAGTTAAGCTTGACATAATGAATAAATAAGAGAAGTTCTACTCTTTGATTTAAGACGTGCACTGTGTTTCATTCAATGAATGTGAGCGGTTTGATTCACTGCATAAGTTAGTTACATGTGTCTAATAAAATCTAAGAATGCCGATTGATTCATTGAATTACTGCTTGAAGTTTAAATCAATGGCTGATTCACTGGTTTCAGCTTGTTTCATTAAATGAAAACTTTAAACTCGAAACGATGAATCAATGAGAGAAGCTGTACTCATTGAATTAGCACATGCACTTTTTATCATTAAATGAATGGGTGTAGTTTGTTTAATTGAATCTATTCCTTGAACTCGTGGTATTGAATCAATGTGTGAAGCTCTACTCATTGAATGAACAAGTTCAGGCTTTTTCATTGAAACAAAACGTTTAGCTCGAGGCACTGAATAATTGAGAGAAGCTGTACTCATTGAATGAACACCTGCAGTTTGTTGCGTTGAATGAATGAGATAAGTTTAAAAAGTTGAATGAATGAAAGAAGCTCTACACATTGAATTAACGAGTGCAGTCTGTTTGATTAAATGAATGCATGCAGTCGGTTTCTTTGACAGAAAGCGTCCAACTTGTTTCATTAAATGAATGGCAAAGCTCTACTTATTCGATCAGCATGTGCAGCTTTTTTCATGAAATGAATGAGTGCTGTTTGATTCATTGAATGGATGAATGCTGTTAGAATCACTAAGTAAATGAGTGAAGTTTCTTTCATTGAATCAATGAATAAGGTTTGATTCATTGAATCAATGATTGAGGTTTGACACAATGATTGAATGTTTGCAGTTTGTTACATTAAATGAAGGAGTTAAGCTTGACATAATGAATAAAAAGGAGAAGATCTACTTTTTGAATTATGACGTGCAGTCTTTTTCATTCAATGAATGTGAGCGGTTTGATTCACTGCATAAGTTAGTTACATCTGTCTCATTAAATCTAAGAATGCCGATTGATTCATTGAATTACTGTTTGAAGTTTAAATCAATGGCTGATTCACTGGTTTCAGCTTGTTTCATTAAGTGAAAACTTTAAACTCGAAACAATGAATCAATGAGAGAAGCTGTACTCTTTGAATTAACACATGCACTTTTTATCATTAAATGAATGGGTACAGTTTGTTTCATTGAATCGATTCCTTGAACTCGTGGTATTGAATCAATGTGTGAAGCTCTACTCATTGAATGAACAAGTGCTGGCTTTTTCATTGAAACAAAACGTTTAGCTAGGGGCAACGAATAAATGAGAGTAGCTGTACTCATTGAATGAACACCTGCAGTTTGTTGCATTGAATGCATGATATAAGCTGGAAACGTTGACTGAATGAAAGAAGCTCTACACATTGAATTAACAAGTGCAATCTGCTTGATGAAATGAATGCAGGCAGTTGGTTTCTTTGACAGAAAGCGTGCAACTAGTATCATTGAATGAATGGCAAAAGCTCTACTCATTCGATTAGCATGTGCAGATATTTTCATGGAATGAATGAGTGCTGTTTGATTCATTGAATGGATGCATGCTCTTGGAATCACTAAATAAATAAGTTAAGTTTCGTTCATTCAATCAATGAATGACGTTTGATTCATTGAATCAATGATTGAAGTTTGGCACAATGATTGAATGATTGCTGTTTGTTATATTAAATGAAGGAGTTAAGCTTGACATAATGAATAAATAAGAGAAGTTCTACTCTTTGATTTAAGACGTGCAGTCTGTTTCATTCAATGAATGTGAGCGGTTTGATTCACTGCATAAGTTAGTTACATGTGTCTTATAAAATCTAAGAATGCCGATTGATTCATTGAATTACTGCTTGAAGTTTAAATCAATGGCTGATTCACTGGTTTCAGCTTGTTTCATTAAATGAAAACTTTAAACTCGAAACGATGAATCAATGAGAGAAGCTGTACTCATTGAATTAGCACATGCACTTTTTATCATTAAATGAATGGGTGTAGTTTGTTTAATTGAATCTATTCCTTGAACTCGTGGTATTGAATCAATGTGTGAAGCTCTACTCATTGAATGAACAAGTTCAGGCTTTTTCATTGAAACAAAACGTTTAGCTCGAGGCACTGAATAATTGAGAGAAGCTGTACTCATTGAATTTTCACCTGCAGTTTGTTGCGTTGAATGAATGAGATAAGTTTAAAAAGTTGAATGAATGAAAGAAGCTCTACACATTGAATTAACGAGTGCAGTCTGTTTGATTAAATGAATGCATGCAGTCGGTTTCTTTGACAGAAAGCGTCCAACTTGTTTCATTAAATGAATGGCAAAGCTCTACTTATTCGATCAGCATGTGCAGCTTTTTTCATGAAATGAATGAGTGCTGTTTGATTCATTGAATGGATGAATGCTGTTAGAATCACTAAGTAAATGAGTGAAGTTTCTTTCATTGAATCAATGAATAAGGTTTGATTCATTGAATCAATGATTGAGGTTTGACACAATGATTGAATGTTTGCAGTTTGTTACATTAAATGAAGGAGTTAAGCTTGACATAATGAATAAAAAGGAGAAGATCTACTTTTTGAATTAAGACGTGCAGTCTTTTTCATTCAATGAATGTGAGCGGTTTGATTCACTGCATAAGTTAGTTACATCTGTCTCATTAAATCTAAGAATGCCGATTGATTCATTGAATTACTGTTTGAAGTTTAAATCAATGGCTGATTCACTGGTTTCAGCTTGTTTCATTAAGTGAAAACTTTAAACTCGAAACAATGAATCAATGAGAGAAGCTGTACTCTTTGAATTAACACATGCACTTTTTATCATTAAATGAATGGGTACAGTTTGTTTCATTGAATCGATTCCTTGAACTCGTGGTATTGAATCAATGTGTGAAGCTCTACTCATTGAATGAACAAGTGCTGGCTTTTTCATTGAAACAAAACGTTTAGCTAGGGGCAACGAATAAATGAGAGTAGCTGTACTCATTGAATGAACACCTGCAGTTTGTTGCATTGAATGCATGATATAAGCTGGAAACGTTGACTGAATGAAAGAAGCTCTACACATTGAATTAACAAGTGCAATCTGCTTGATGAAATGAATGCAGGCAGTTGGTTTCTTTGACAGAAAGCGTGCAACTAGTATCATTGAATGAATGGCAAAAGCTCTACTCATTCGATTAGCATGTGCAGATATTTTCATGGAATGAATGAGTGCTGTTTGATTCATTGAATGGATGCATGCTCTTGGAATCACTAAATAAATAAGTTAAGTTTCGTTCATTCAATCAATGAATGACGTTTGATTCATTGAATCAATGATTGAAGTTTGGCACAATGATTGAATGATTGCAGTTTGTTATATTAAATGAAGGAGTTAAGCTTGACATATTGAATAAATAAGAGAAGTTCTACTCTTTGAGTTAACACGTGCAGTCTGTAAATTCAATAAATGTGTGCAGTATGTTTCACTAAAAAGGTTCGTTAGATCTGTCTCATTGAACCTAAGATTACCGTTTGATTCATTGAATCTATGATTGAAGTTTAAATAAATGACTGATTCAATTGTTTCAGCTTGTTTCATTAAGTGAAAACTTTAAGCTGGAGGCCCTCATTCAGTTAGCACATGCACTTTTTGTCATTAAATCAATGGGTGCAATTTGTTTCATTGAATCGAAACCTTAAACTCGTGGTATTGAATCAATGTGAGAAGCTCTACTCATTGAATGAACACCTGCAGTTTGTTACATTGAATGAATGAGATAAACTTAAAAATTGAATGAATGAAAGAAGCTCCACACATTGAATTAACGAGAGCAGTCTGTTTGATTAAATGAATGCATGCAGTTGGTTTCTTTAACAGAAAGCATACAACTTGTTTCATTAAATGAATGGCAAAGCTCTACTTATTCGATTAGCATGTGCAGATTTTTTCATGGAATGAATGAGTGCTGTTTTATTCATTGAATGGATGAATTCAGTTGGAATCGCTAAGTAAATGAGTGAAGTTTCTTTCATTGAATCAAAGAATAACGTTTGATTCATTGAATCAATGATTGAGGTTTGACACAATGATTGCAGTTTGTTATATTAAATGAAGGAGTTAAGCTTGACATAATGAATAAATAAGAGAAGTTCTACTCTTTGATTTAAGACGTGCACTGTGTTTCATTCAATGAATGTGAGCGGTTTGATTCACTGCATAAGTTAGTTACATGTGTCTAATAAAATCTAAGAATGCCGATTGATTCATTGAATTACTGCTTGAAGTTTAAATCAATGGCTGATTCACTGGTTTCAGCTTGTTTCATTAAATGAAAACTTTAAACTCGAAACGATGAATCAATGAGAGAAGCTGTACTCATTGAATTAGCACATGCACTTTTTATCATTAAATGAATGGGTGTAGTTTGTTTAATTGAATCTATTCCTTGAACTCGTGGTATTGAATCAATGTGTGAAGCTCTACTCATTGAATGAACAAGTTCAGGCTTTTTCATTGAAACAAAACGTTTAGCTCGAGGCACTGAATAATTGAGAGAAGCTGTACTCATTGAATTTTCACCTGCAGTTTGTTGCGTTGAATGAATGAGATAAGTTTAAAAAGTTGAATGAATGAAAGAAGCTCTACACATTGAATTAACGAGTGCAGTCTGTTTGATTAAATGAATGCATGCAGTCGGTTTCTTTGACAGAAAGCGTCCAACTTGTTTCATTAAATGAATGGCAAAGCTCTACTTATTCGATCAGCATGTGCAGCTTTTTTCATGAAATGAATGAGTGCTGTTTGATTCATTGAATGGATGAATGCTGTTAGAATCACTAAGTAAATGAGTGAAGTTTCTTTCATTGAATCAATGAATAAGGTTTGATTCATTGAATCAATGATTGAGGTTTGACACAATGATTGAATGTTTGCAGTTTGTTACATTAAATGAAGGAGTTAAGCTTGACATAATGAATAAAAAGGAGAAGATCTACTTTTTGAATTATGACGTGCAGTCTTTTTCATTCAATGAATGTGAGCGGTTTGATTCACTGCATACGTTAGTTACATCTGTCTCATTAAATCTAAGAATGCCGATTGATTCATTGAATTACTGTTTGAAGTTTAAATCAATGGCTGATTCACTGGTTTCAGCTTGTTTCATTAAGTGAAAACTTTAAACTCGAAACAATGAATCAATGAGAGAAGCTGTACTCTTTGAATTAACACATGCACTTTTTATCATTAAATGAATGGGTACAGTTTGTTTCATTGAATCGATTCCTTGAACTCGTGGTATTGAATCAATGTGTGAAGCTCTACTCATTGAATGAACAAGTGCTGGCTTTTTCATTGAAACAAAACGTTTAGCTAGGGGCAACGAATAAATGAGAGTAGCTGTACTCATTGAATGAACACCTGCAGTTTGTTGCATTGAATGCATGATATAAGCTGGAAACGTTGACTGAATGAAAGAAGCTCTACACATTGAATTAACAAGTGCAATCTGCTTGATGAAATGAATGCAGGCAGTTGGTTTCTTTGACAGAAAGCGTGCAACTAGTATCATTGAATGAATGGCAAAAGCTCTACTCATTCGATTAGCATGTGCAGATATTTTCATGGAATGAATGAGTGCTGTTTGATTCATTGAATGGATGCATGCTCTTGGAATCACTAAATAAATAAGTTAAGTTTCGTTCATTCAATCAATGAATGACGTTTGATTCATTGAATCAATGATTGAAGTTTGGCACAATGATTGAATGATTGCTGTTTGTTATATTAAATGAAGGAGTTAAGCTTGACATAATGAATAAATAAGAGAAGTTCTACTCTTTGATTTAAGACGTGCAGTCTGTTTCATTCAATGAATGTGAGCGGTTTGATTCACTGCATAAGTTAGTTACATGTGTCTTATAAAATCTAAGAATGCCGATTGATTCATTGAATTACTGCTTGAAGTTTAAATCAATGGCTGATTCACTGGTTTCAGCTTGTTTCATTAAATGAAAACTTTAAACTCGAAACGATGAATCAATGAGAGAAGCTGTACTCATTGAATTAGCACATGCACTTTTTATCATTAAATGAATGGGTGTAGTTTGTTTAATTGAATCTATTCCTTGAACTCGTGGTATTGAATCAATGTGTGAAGCTCTACTCATTGAATGAACAAGTTCAGGCTTTTTCATTGAAACAAAACGTTTAGCTCGAGGCACTGAATAATTGAGAGAAGCTGTACTCATTGAATGAACACCTGCAGTTTGTTGCGTTGAATGAATGAGATAAGTTTAAAAAGTTGAATGAATGAAAGAAGCTCTACACATTGAATTAACGAGTGCAGTCTGTTTGATTAAATGAATGCATGCAGTCGGTTTCTTTGACAGAAAGCGTCCAACTTGTTTCATTAAATGAATGGCAAAGCTCTACTTATTCGATCAGCATGTGCAGCTTTTTTCATGAAATGAATGAGTGCTGTTTGATTCATTGAATGGATGAATGCTGTTAGAATCACTAAGTAAATGAGTGAAGTTTCTTTCATTGAATCAATGAATAAGGTTTGATTCATTGAATCAATGATTGAGGTTTGACACAATGATTGAATGTTTGCAGTTTGTTACATTAAATGAAGGAGTTAAGCTTGACATAATGAATAAAAAGGAGAAGATCTACTTTTTGAATTAAGACGTGCAGTCTTTTTCATTCAATGAATGTGAGCGGTTTGATTCACTGCATAAGTTAGTTACATCTGTCTCATTAAATCTAAGAATGCCGATTGATTCATTGAATTACTGTTTGAAGTTTAAATCAATGGCTGATTCACTGGTTTCAGCTTGTTTCATTAAGTGAAAACTTTAAACTCGAAACAATGAATCAATGAGAGAAGCTGTACTCTTTGAATTAACACATGCACTTTTTATCATTAAATGAATGGGTACAGTTTGTTTCATTGAATCGATTCCTTGAACTCGTGGTATTGAATCAATGTGTGAAGCTCTACTCATTGAATAAACAAGTGCTGGCTTTTTCATTGAAACAAAACGTTTAGCTAGGGGCAACGAATAAATGAGAGTAGCTGTACTCATTGAATGAACACCTGCAGTTTGTTGCATTGAATGCATGATATAAGCTGGAAACGTTGACTGAATGAAAGAAGCTCTACACATTGAATTAACAAGTGCAATCTGCTTGATGAAATGAATGCAGGCAGTTGGTTTCTTTGACAGAAAGCGTGCAACTAGTATCATTGAATGAATGGCAAAAGCTCTACTCATTCGATTAGCATGTGCAGATATTTTCATGGAATGAATGAGTGCTGTTTGATTCATTGAATGGATGCATGCTCTTGGAATCACTAAATAAATAAGTTAAGTTTCGTTCATTCAATCAATGAATGACGTTTGATTCATTGAATCAATGATTGAAGTTTGGCACAATGATTGAATGATTGCAGTTTGTTATATTAAATGAAGGAGTTAAGCTTGACATATTGAATAAATAAGAGAAGTTCTACTCTTTGAGTTAACACGTGCAGTCTGTAAATTCAATAAATGTGTGCAGTATGTTTCACTAAAAAGGTTCGTTAGATCTGTCTCATTGAACCTAAGATTACCGTTTGATTCATTGAATCTATGATTGAAGTTTAAATAAATGACTGATTCAATTGTTTCAGCTTGTTTCATTAAGTGAAAACTTTAAGCTGGAGGCCCTCATTCAGTTAGCACATGCACTTTTTGTCATTAAATCAATGGGTGCAATTTGTTTCATTGAATCGAAACCTTAAACTCGTGGTATTGAATCAATGTGAGAAGCTCTACTCATTGAATGAACACCTGCAGTTTGTTACATTGAATGAATGAGATAAACTTAAAAATTGAATGAATGAAAGAAGCTCCACACATTGAATTAACGAGAGCAGTCTGTTTGATTAAATGAATGCATGCAGTTGGTTTCTTTAACAGAAAGCATACAACTTGTTTCATTAAATGAATGGCAAAGCTCTACTTATTCGATTAGCATGTGCAGATTTTTTCATGGAATGAATGAGTGCTGTTTTATTCATTGAATGGATGAATTCAGTTGGAATCGCTAAGTAAATGAGTGAAGTTTCTTTCATTGAATCAAGGAATAACGTTTGATTCATTGAATCAATGATTGAGGTTTGACACAATGATTGCAGTTTGTTATATTAAATGAAGGAGTTAAGCTTGACATAATGAATAAATAAGAGAAGTTCTACTCTTTGATTTAAGACGTGCACTGTGTTTCATTCAATGAATGTGAGCGGTTTGATTCACTGCATAAGTTAGTTACATGTGTCTAATAAAATCTAAGAATGCCGATTGATTCATTGAATTACTGCTTGAAGTTTAAATCAATGGCTGATTCACTGGTTTCAGCTTGTTTCATTAAATGAAAACTTTAAACTCGAAACGATGAATCAATGAGAGAAGCTGTACTCATTGAATTAGCACATGCACTTTTTATCATTAAATGAATGGGTGTAGTTTGTTTAATTGAATCTATTCCTTGAACTCGTGGTATTGAATCAATGTGTGAAGCTCTACTCATTGAATGAACAAGTTCAGGCTTTTTCATTGAAACAAAACGTTTAGCTCGAGGCACTGAATAATTGAGAGAAGCTGTACTCATTGAATTTTCACCTGCAGTTTGTTGCGTTGAATGAATGAGATAAGTTTAAAAAGTTGAATGAATGAAAGAAGCTCTACACATTGAATTAACGAGTGCAGTCTGTTTGATTAAATGAATGCATGCAGTCGGTTTCTTTGACAGAAAGCGTCCAACTTGTTTCATTAAATGAATGGCAAAGCTCTACTTATTCGATCAGCATGTGCAGCTTTTTTCATGAAATGAATGAGTGCTGTTTGATTCATTGAATGGATGAATGCTGTTAGAATCACTAAGTAAATGAGTGAAGTTTCTTTCATTGAATCAATGAATAAGGTTTGATTCATTGAATCAATGATTGAGGTTTGACACAATGATTGAATGTTTGCAGTTTGTTACATTAAATGAAGGAGTTAAGCTTGACATAATGAATAAAAAGGAGAAGATCTACTTTTTGAATTATGACGTGCAGTCTTTTTCATTCAATGAATGTGAGCGGTTTGATTCACTGCATAAGTTAGTTACATCTGTCTCATTAAATCTAAGAATGCCGATTGATTCATTGAATTACTGTTTGAAGTTTAAATCAATGGCTGATTCACTGGTTTCAGCTTGTTTCATTAAGTGAAAACTTTAAACTCGAAACAATGAATCAATGAGAGAAGCTGTACTCTTTGAATTAACACATGCACTTTTTATCATTAAATGAATGGGTACAGTTTGTTTCATTGAATCGATTCCTTGAACTCGTGGTATTGAATCAATGTGTGAAGCTCTACTCATTGAATGAACAAGTGCTGGCTTTTTCATTGAAACAAAACGTTTAGCTAGGGGCAACGAATAAATGAGAGTAGCTGTACTCATTGAATGAACACCTGCAGTTTGTTGCATTGAATGCATGATATAAGCTGGAAACGTTGACTGAATGAAAGAAGCTCTACACATTGAATTAACAAGTGCAATCTGCTTGATGAAATGAATGCAGGCAGTTGGTTTCTTTGACAGAAAGCGTGCAACTAGTATCATTGAATGAATGGCAAAAGCTCTACTCATTCGATTAGCATGTGCAGATATTTTCATGGAATGAATGAGTGCTGTTTGATTCATTGAATGGATGCATGCTCTTGGAATCACTAAATAAATAAGTTAAGTTTCGTTCATTCAATCAATGAATGACGTTTGATTCATTGAATCAATGATTGAAGTTTGGCACAATGATTGAATGATTGCTGTTTGTTATATTAAATGAAGGAGTTAAGCTTGACATAATGAATAAATAAGAGAAGTTCTACTCTTTGATTTAAGACGTGCAGTCTGTTTCATTCAATGAATGTGAGCGGTTTGATTCACTGCATAAGTTAGTTACATGTGTCTTATAAAATCTAAGAATGCCGATTGATTCATTGAATTACTGCTTGAAGTTTAAATCAATGGCTGATTCACTGGTTTCAGCTTGTTTCATTAAATGAAAACTTTAAACTCGAAACGATGAATCAATGAGAGAAGCTGTACTCATTGAATTAGCACATGCACTTTTTATCATTAAATGAATGGGTGTAGTTTGTTTAATTGAATCTATTCCTTGAACTCGTGGTATTGAATCAATGTGTGAAGCTCTACTCATTGAATGAACAAGTTCAGGCTTTTTCATTGAAACAAAACGTTTAGCTCGAGGCACTGAATAATTGAGAGAAGCTGTACTCATTGAATGAACACCTGCAGTTTGTTGCGTTGAATGAATGAGATAAGTTTAAAAACTTGAATGAATGAAAGAAGCTCTACACATTGAATTAACGAGTGCAGTCTGTTTGATTAAATGAATGCATGCAGTCGGTTTCTTTGACAGAAAGCGTCCAACTTGTTTCATTAAATGAATGGCAAAGCTCTACTTATTCGATCAGCATGTGCAGCTTTTTTCATGAAATGAATGAGTGCTGTTTGATTCATTGAATGGATGAATGCTGTTAGAATCACTAAGTAAATGAGTGAAGTTTCTTTCATTGAATCAATGAATAAGGTTTGATTCATTGAATCAATGATTGAGGTTTGACACAATGATTGAATGTTTGCAGTTTGTTACATTAAATGAAGGAGTTAAGCTTGACATAATGAATAAAAAGGAGAAGATCTACTTTTTGAATTAAGACGTGCAGTCTTTTTCATTCAATGAATGTGAGCGGTTTGATTCACTGCATAAGTTAGTTACATCTGTCTCATTAAATCTAAGAATGCCGATTGATTCATTGAATTACTGTTTGAAGTTTAAATCAATGGCTGATTCACTGGTTTCAGCTTGTTTCATTAAGTGAAAACTTTAAACTCGAAACAATGAATCAATGAGAGAAGCTGTACTCTTTGAATTAACACATGCACTTTTTATCATTAAATGAATGGGTACAGTTTGTTTCATTGAATCGATTCCTTGAACTCGTGGTATTGAATCAATGTGTGAAGCTCTACTCATTGAATAAACAAGTGCTGGCTTTTTCATTGAAACAAAACGTTTAGCTAGGGGCAACGAATAAATGAGAGTAGCTGTACTCATTGAATGAACACCTGCAGTTTGTTGCATTGAATGCATGATATAAGCTGGAAACGTTGACTGAATGAAAGAAGCTCTACACATTGAATTAACAAGTGCAATCTGCTTGATGAAATGAATGCAGGCAGTTGGTTTCTTTGACAGAAAGCGTGCAACTAGTATCATTGAATGAATGGCAAAAGCTCTACTCATTCGATTAGCATGTGCAGATATTTTCATGGAATGAATGAGTGCTGTTTGATTCATTGAATGGATGCATGCTCTTGGAATCACTAAATAAATAAGTTAAGTTTCGTTCATTCAATCAATGAATGACGTTTGATTCATTGAATCAATGATTGAAGTTTGGCACAATGATTGAATGATTGCAGTTTGTTATATTAAATGAAGGAGTTAAGCTTGACATATTGAATAAATAAGAGAAGTTCTACTCTTTGAGTTAACACGTGCAGTCTGTAAATTCAATAAATGTGTGCAGTATGTTTCACTAAAAAGGTTCGTTAGATCTGTCTCATTGAACCTAAGATTACCGTTTGATTCATTGAATCTATGATTGAAGTTTAAATAAATGACTGATTCAATTGTTTCAGCTTGTTTCATTAAGTGAAAACTTTAAGCTGGAGGCCCTCATTCAGTTAGCACATGCACTTTTTGTCATTAAATCAATGGGTGCAATTTGTTTCATTGAATCGAAACCTTAAACTCGTGGTATTGAATCAATGTGAGAAGCTCTACTCATTGAATGAACACCTGCAGTTTGTTACATTGAATGAATGAGATAAACTTAAAAATTGAATGAATGAAAGAAGCTCCACACATTGAATTAACGAGAGCAGTCTGTTTGATTAAATGAATGCATGCAGTTGGTTTCTTTAACAGAAAGCATACAACTTGTTTCATTAAATGAATGGCAAAGCTCTACTTATTCGATTAGCATGTGCAGATTTTTTCATGGAATGAATGAGTGCTGTTTTATTCATTGAATGGATGAATTCAGTTGGAATCGCTAAGTAAATGAGTGAAGTTTCTTTCATTGAATCAAAGAATAACGTTTGATTCATTGAATCAATGATTGAGGTTTGACACAATGATTGCAGTTTGTTATATTAAATGAAGGAGTTAAGCTTGACATAATGAATAAATAAGAGAAGTTCTACTCTTTGATTTAAGACGTGCACTGTGTTTCATTCAATGAATGTGAGCGGTTTGATTCACTGCATAAGTTAGTTACATGTGTCTAATAAAATCTAAGAATGCCGATTGATTCATTGAATTACTGCTTGAAGTTTAAATCAATGGCTGATTCACTGGTTTCAGCTTGTTTCATTAAATGAAAACTTTAAACTCGAAACGATGAATCAATGAGAGAAGCTGTACTCATTGAATTAGCACATGCACTTTTTATCATTAAATGAATGGGTGTAGTTTGTTTAATTGAATCTATTCCTTGAACTCGTGGTATTGAATCAATGTGTGAAGCTCTACTCATTGAATGAACAAGTTCAGGCTTTTTCATTGAAACAAAACGTTTAGCTCGAGGCACTGAATAATTGAGAGAAGCTGTACTCATTGAATTTTCACCTGCAGTTTGTTGCGTTGAATGAATGAGATAAGTTTAAAAAGTTGAATGAATGAAAGAAGCTCTACACATTGAATTAACGAGTGCAGTCTGTTTGATTAAATGAATGCATGCAGTCGGTTTCTTTGACAGAAAGCGTGCAACTTGTTTCATTAAATGAATGGCAAAGCTCTACTTATTCGATCAGCATGTGCAGCTTTTTTCATGAAATGAATGAGTGCTGTTTGATTCATTGAATGGATGAATGCTGTTAGAATCACTAAGTAAATGAGTGAAGTTTCTTTCATTGAATCAATGAATAAGGTTTGATTCATTGAATCAATGATTGAGGTTTGACACAATGATTGAATGTTTGCAGTTTGTTACATTAAATGAAGGAGTTAAGCTTGACATAATGAATAAAAAGGAGAAGATCTACTTTTTGAATTATGACGTGCAGTCTTTTTCATTCAATGAATGTGAGCGGTTTGATTCACTGCATAAGTTAGTTACATCTGTCTCATTAAATCTAAGAATGCCGATTGATTCATTGAATTACTGTTTGAAGTTTAAATCAATGGCTGATTCACTGGTTTCAGCTTGTTTCATTAAGTGAAAACTTTAAACTCGAAACAATGAATCAATGAGAGAAGCTGTACTCTTTGAATTAACACATGCACTTTTTATCATTAAATGAATGGGTACAGTTTGTTTCATTGAATCGATTCCTTGAACTCGTGGTATTGAATCAATGTGTGAAGCTCTACTCATTGAATGAACAAGTGCTGGCTTTTTCATTGAAACAAAACGTTTAGCTAGGGGCAACGAATAAATGAGAGTAGCTGTACTCATTGAATGAACACCTGCAGTTTGTTGCATTGAATGCATGATATAAGCTGGAAACGTTGACTGAATGAAAGAAGCTCTACACATTGAATTAACAAGTGCAATCTGCTTGATGAAATGAATGCAGGCAGTTGGTTTCTTTGACAGAAAGCGTGCAACTAGTATCATTGAATGAATGGCAAAAGCTCTACTCATTCGATTAGCATGTGCAGATATTTTCATGGAATGAATGAGTGCTGTTTGATTCATTGAATGGATGCATGCTCTTGGAATCACTAAATAAATAAGTTAAGTTTCGTTCATTCAATCAATGAATGACGTTTGATTCATTGAATCAATGATTGAAGTTTGGCACAATGATTGAATGATTGCTGTTTGTTATATTAAATGAAGGAGTTAAGCTTGACATATTGAATAAATAAGAGAAGTTCTACTCTTTGAGTTAACACGTGCAGTCTGTAAATTCAATAAATGTGTGCAGTATGTTTCACTAAAAAGGTTCGTTAGATCTGTCTCATTGAACTTAAGATTACCGTTTGATTCATTGAATCTATGATTGAAGTTTAAATAAATGACTGATTCAATTGTTTCAGCTTGTTTCATTAAGTGAAAACTTTAAGCTGGAGGCCCTCATTCAATTAGCACATGCACTTTTTGTCATTAAATCAATGGGTGCAAATTGTTTCATTGAATCGAAACCTTAAACTCGTGGTATTGAATCAATGTGAGAAGCTCTACTCATTGAATGAACACCTGCAGTTTGTTACATTGAATGAATGAGATAAACTTAAAAATTGAATGAATGAAAGAAGCTCCACACATTGAATTAACGAGAGCAGTCTGTTTGATTAAATGAATGCATGCAGTTGGTTTCTTTAACAGAAAGCATACAACTTGTTTCATTAAATGAATGGCAAAGCTCTACTTATTCGATTAGCATGTGCAGATTTTTTCATGGAATGAATGAGTGCTGTTTTATTCATTGAATGGATGAATTCAGTTGGAATCGCTAAGTAAATGAGTGAAGTTTCTTTCATTGAATCAATGAATAACGTTTGATTCATTGAATCAATGATTGAGGTTTGACACAATGATTGCAGTTTGTTATATTAAATGAAGGAGTTAAGCTTGACATAATGAATAAATAAGAGAAGTTCTACTCTTTGATTTAAGACGTGCAGTCTGTTTCATTCAATGAATGTGAGCGGTTTGATTCACTGCATAAGTTAGTTACATGTGTCTTATAAAATCTAAGAATGCCGATTGATTCATTGAATTACTGCTTGAAGTTTAAATCAATGGCTGATTCACTGGTTTCAGCTTGTTTCATTAAATGAAAACTTTAAACTCGAAACGATGAATCAATGAGAGAAGCTGTACTCATTGAATTAGCACATGCACTTTTTATCATTAAATGAATGGGTGTAGTTTGTTTAATTGAATCTATTCCTTGAACTCGTGGTATTGAATCAATGTGTGAAGCTCTACTCATTGAATGAACAAGTTCAGGCTTTTTCATTGAAACAAAACGTTTAGCTCGAGGCACTGAATAATTGAGAGAAGCTGTACTCATTGAATTTTCACCTGCAGTTTGTTGCGTTGAATGAATGAGATAAGTTTAAAAAGTTGAATGAATGAAAGAAGCTCTACACATTGAATTAACGAGTGCAGTCTGTTTGATTAAATGAATGCATGCAGTCGGTTTCTTTGACAGAAAGCGTGCAACTTGTTTCATTAAATGAATGGCAAAGCTCTACTTATTCGATCAGCATGTGCAGCTTTTTTCATGAAATGAATGAGTGCTGTTTGATTCATTGAATGGATGAATGCTGTTAGAATCACTAAGTAAATGAGTGAAGTTTCTTTCATTGAATCAATGAATAAGGTTTGATTCATTGAATCAATGATTGAGGTTTGACACAATGATTGAATGTTTGCAGTTTGTTACATTAAATGAAGGAGTTAAGCTTGACATAATGAATAAAAAAGAGAAGATCTACTTTTTGAATTATGACGTGCAGTCTTTTTCATTCAATGAATGTGAGCGGTTTGATTCACTGCATAAGTTAGATACATCTGTCTCATTAAATCTAAGAATGCCGATTGATTCATTGAATTACTGTTTGAAGTTTAAATCAATGGCTGATTCACTGGTTTCAGCTTGTTTCATTAAGTGAAAACTTTAAACTCGAAACAATGAATCAATGAGAGAAGCTGTACTCTTTGAATTAACACATGCACTTTTTATCATTAAATGAATGGGTGTAGTTTGTTTCATTGAATCGATTCCTTGAACTCGTGGTATTGAATCAATGTGTGAAGCTCTACTCATTGAATGAACAAGTGCAGGCTTTTTCATTGAAACAAAACGTTTAGCTAGGGGCAACGAATAAATGAGAGTAGCTCTACTCATTGAATGAACACCTGCAGTTTGTTACATTGAATGAATGAGATAAACTTAAAAATTGAATGAATGAAAGAAGCTCCACACATTGAATTAACGAGAGCAGTCTGTTTGATTAAATGAATGCATGCAGTTGGTTTCTTTAACAGAAAGCATACAACTTGTTTCATTAAATGAATGGCAAAGCTCTACTTATTCGATTAGCATGTGCAGATTTTTTCATGGAATGAATGAGTGCTGTTTTATTCATTGAATGGATGAATTCAGTTGGAATCGCTAAGTAAATGAGTGAAGTTTCTTTCATTGAATCAATGAATAACGTTTGATTCATTGAATCAATGATTGAGGTTTGACACAATGATTGCAGTTTGTTATATTAAATGAAGGAGTTAAGCTTGACATAATGAATAAATAAGAGAAGTTCTACTCTTTGATTTAAGACGTGCAGTCTGTTTCATTCAATGAATGTGAGCGGTTTGATTCACTGCATAAGTTAGTTACACGTGTCTTATAAAATCTAAGAATGCCGATTGATTCATTGAATTACTGCTTGAAGTTTAAATCAATGGCTGATTCACTGGTTTCAGCTTGTTTCATTAAATGAAAACTTTAAACTCGAAAAAATGAATCAATGAGAGAAGCTGTACTCATTGAATTAGCACATGCACTTTTTATCATTAAATGAATGGGTGCAGTTTGTTTCATTGAATCTGTTCCTTGAACTCGTGGTATTGAATCAATGTGTGAAGCTCTACTCATTGAATGAACAAGTTCAGGCTTTTTCATTGAAACAAAACGTTTAGCTCGAGGCACTGAATAATTGAGAGAAGCTGTACTCATTCAATGAACACCTGCAGTTTGTTGCATTGAATGAATGAGATAAGCTTAAAAAGTTGAATGAATGAAAGAAGCTCTACACATTGAATTAACGAGTGCAGTCTGTTTGATTAAATGAATGCATGCAGTCGGTTTCTTTGACAGAAAGCGTCCAACTTGTTTCATTAAATGAATGGCAAAGCTCTACTTATTCGATCAGCATGTGCAGCTTTTTTCATGAAATGAATGAGTGCTGTTTGATTCATTGAATGGATGAATGCTGTTAGAATCACTAAGTAAATGAGTGAAGTTTCTTTCATTGAATCAATGAATAAGGTTTGATTCATTGAATCAATGATTGAGGTTTGACACAATGATTGAATGTTTGCAGTTTGTTACATTAAATGAAGGAGTTAAGCTTGACATAATGAATAAAAAGGAGAAGATCTACTTTTTGAATTAAGACGTGCAGTCTTTTTCATTCAATGAATGTGAGCGGTTTGATTCACTGCATAAGTTAGATACATCTGTCTCATTAAATCTAAGAATGCCGATTGATTCATTGAATTACTGTTTGAAGTTTAAATCAATGGCTGATTCACTGGTTTCAGCTTGTTTCATTAAGTGAAAACTTTAAACTCGAAACAATGAATCAATGAGAGAAGCTGTACTCTTTGAATTAACACATGCACTTTTTATCATTAAATGAATGGGTACAGTTTGTTTCATTGAATCGATTCCTTGAACTCGTGGTATTGAATCAATGTGTGAAGCTCTACTCATTGAATGAACAAGTGCTGGCTTTTTCATTGAAACAAAACGTTTAGCTAGGGGCAACGAATAAATGAGAGTAGCTGTACTCATTGAATGAACACCTGAAGTTTGTTGCATTGAATGCATGATATAAGCTGGAAACGTTGACTGAATGAAAGAAGCTCTACACATTGAATTAACAAGTGCAATCTGCTTGATGAAATGAATGCAGGAAGTTGGTTTCTTTGACAGAAAGCGTGCAACTAGTATCATTGAATGAATGGCAAAAGCTCTACTCATTCGATTAGCATGTGCAGATATTTTCATGGAATGAATGAGTGCTGTTTGATTCATTGAATGGATGCATGCTCTTGGAATCACTAAATAAATAAGTTAAGTTTCGTTCATTCAATCAATGAATGACGTTTGATTCATTGAATCAATGATTGAAGTTTGGCACAATGATTGAATGATTGCAGTTTGTTATATTAAATGAAGGAGTTAAGCTTGACATATTGAATAAATAAGAGAAGTTCTACTCTTTGAGTTAACACGTGCAGTCTGTAAATTCAATAAATGTGTGCAGTATGTTTCACTAAAAAGGTTCGTTAGATCTGTCTCATTGAACCTAAGATTACCGTTTGATTCATTGAATCTATGATTGAAGTTTAAATAAATGACTGATTCAATTGTTTCAGCTTGTTTCATTAAGTGAAAACTTTAAGCTGGAGGCCCTCATTCAGTTAGCACATGCACTTTTTGTCATTAAATCAATGGGTGCAATTTGTTTCATTGAATCGAAACCTTAAACTCGTGGTATTGAATCAATGTGAGAAGCTCTACTCATTGAATGAACACCTGCAGTTTGTTACATTGAATGAATGAGATAAACTTAAAAATTGAATGAATGAAAGAAGCTCCACACATTGAATTAACGAGAGCAGTCTGTTTGATTAAATGAATGCATGCAGTTGGTTTCTTTAACAGAAAGCATACAACTTGTTTCATTAAATGAATGGCAAAGCTCTACTTATTCGATTAGCATGTGCAGATTTTTTCATGGAATGAATGAGTGCTGTTTTATTCATTGAATGGATGAATTCAGTTGGAATCGCTAAGTAAATGAGTGAAGTTTCTTTCATTGAATCAAAGAATAACGTTTGATTCATTGAATCAATGATTGAGGTTTGACACAATGATTGCAGTTTGTTATATTAAATGAAGGAGTTAAGCTTGACATAATGAATAAATAATAGAAGTTCTACTCTTTGATTTAAGACGTGCACTGTGTTTCATTCAATGAATGTGAGCGGTTTGATTCACTGCATAAGTTAGTTACATGTGTCTTATAAAATCTAAGAATGCCGATTGATTCATTGAATTACTGCTTGAAGTTTAAATCAATGGCTGATTCACTGGTTTCAGCTTGTTTCATTAAATGAAAACTTTAAACTCGAAACGATGAATCAATGAGAGAAGCTGTACTCATTGAATTAGCACATGCACTTTTTATCATTAAATGAATGGGTGTAGTTTGTTTAATTGAATCTATTCCTTGAACTCGTGGTATTGAATCAATGTGTGAAGCTCTACTCATTGAATGAACAAGTTCAGGCTTTTTCATTGAAACAAAACGTTTAGCTCGATGCACTGAATAATTGAGAGAAGCTGTACTCATTGAATTTTCACCTGCAGTTTGTTGCGTTGAATGAATGAGATAAGTTTAAAAAGTTGAATGAATGAAAGAAGCTCTACACATTGAATTAACGAGTGCAGTCTGTTTGATTAAATGAATGCATGCAGTCGGTTTCTTTGACAGAAAGCGTCCAACTTGTTTCATTAAATGAATGGCAAAGCTCTACTTATTCGATCAGCATGTGCAGCTTTTTTCATGAAATGAATGAGTGCTGTTTGATTCATTGAATGGATGAATGCTGTTAGAATCACTAAGTAAATGAGTGAAGTTTCTTTCATTGAATCAATGAATAAGGTTTGATTCATTGAATCAATGATTGAGGTTTGACACAATGATTGAATGTTTGCAGTTTGTTACATTAAATGAAGGAGTTAAGCTTGACATAATGAATAAAAAGGAGAAGATCTACTTTTTGAATTATGACGTGCAGTCTTTTTCATTCAATGAATGTGAGCGGTTTGATTCACTGCATAAGTTAGTTACATCTGTCTCATTAAATCTAAGAATGCCGATTGATTCATTGAATTACTGTTTGAAGTTTAAATCAATGGCTGATTCACTGGTTTCAGCTTGTTTCATTAAGTGAAAACTTTAAACTCGAAACAATGAATCAATGAGAGAAGCTGTACTCTTTGAATTAACACATGCACTTTTTATCATTAAATGAATGGGTACAGTTTGTTTCATTGAATCGATTCCTTGAACTCGTGGTATTGAATCAATGTGTGAAGCTCTACTCATTGAATGAACAAGTGCTGGCTTTTTCATTGAAACAAAACGTTTAGCTAGGGGCAACGAATAAATGAGAGTAGCTGTACTCATTGAATGAACACCTGCAGTTTGTTGCATTGAATGCATGATATAAGCTGGAAACGTTGACTGAATGAAAGAAGCTCTACACATTGAATTAACAAGTGCAATCTGCTTGATGAAATGAATGCAGGCAGTTGGTTTCTTTGACAGAAAGCGTGCAACTAGTATCATTGAATGAATGGCAAAAGCTCTACTCATTCGATTAGCATGTGCAGATATTTTCATGGAATGAATGAGTGCTGTTTGATTCATTGAATGGATGCATGCTCTTGGAATCACTAAATAAATAAGTTAAGTTTCGTTCATTCAATCAATGAATGACGTTTGATTCATTGAATCAATGATTGAAGTTTGGCACAATGATTGAATGATTGCTGTTTGTTATATTAAATGAAGGAGTTAAGCTTGACATATTGAATAAATAATAGAAGTTCTACTCTTTGAGTTAACACGTGCAGTCTGTAAATTCAATAAATGTGTGCAGTATGTTTCACTAAAAAGGTTCGTTAGATCTGTCTCATTGAACTTAAGATTACCGTTTGATTCATTGAATCTATGATTGAAGTTTAAATAAATGACTGATTCAATTGTTTCAGCTTGTTTCATTAAGTGAAAACTTTAAGCTGGAGGCCCTCATTCAATTAGCACATGCACTTTTTGTCATTAAATCAATGGGTGCAAATTGTTTCATTGAATCGAAACCTTAAACTCGTGGTATTGAATCAATGTGAGAAGCTCTACTCATTGAATGAACACCTGCAGTTTGTTACATTGAATGAATGAGATAAACTTAAAAATTGAATGAATGAAAGAAGCTCCACACATTGAATTAACGAGAGCAGTCTGTTTGATTAAATGAATGCATGCAGTTGGTTTCTTTAACAGAAAGCATACAACTTGTTTCATTAAATGAATGGCAAAGCTCTGCTTATTCGATTAGCATGTGCAGATTTTTTCATGGAATGAATGAGTGCTGTTTTATTCATTGAATGGATGAATTCAGTTGGAATCGCTAAGTAAATGAGTGAAGTTTCTTTCATTGAATCAATGAATAACGTTTGATTCATTGAATCAATGATTGAGGTTTGACACAATGATTGCAGTTTGTTATATTAAATGAAGGAGTTAAGCTTGACATAATGAATAAATAAGAGAAGTTCTACTCTTTGATTTAAGACGTGCAGTCTGTTTCATTCAATGAATGGGAGCGGTTTGATTCACTGCATAAGTTAGTTACATGTGTCTTATAAAATCTAAGAATGCCGATTGATTCATTGAATTACTGCTTGAAGTTTAAATCAATGGCTGATTCACTGGTTTCAGCTTGTTTCATTAAATGAAAACTTTAAACTCGAAACGATGAATCAATGAGAGAAGCTGTACTCATTGAATTAGCACATGCACTTTTTATCATTAAATGAATGGGTGTAGTTTGTTTAATTGAATCTATTCCTTGAACTCGTGGTATTGAATCAATGTGTGAAGCTCTACTCATTGAATGAACAAGTTCAGGCTTTTTCATTGAAACAAAACGTTTAGCTCGAGGCACTGAATAATTGAGAGAAGCTGTACTCATTGAATGAACACCTGCAGTTTGTTGCGTTGAATGAATGAGATAAGTTTAAAAACTTGAATGAATGAAAGAAGCTCTACACATTGAATTAACGAGTGCAGTCTGTTTGATTAAATGAATGCATGCAGTCGGTTTCTTTGACAGAAAGCGTCCAACTTGTTTCATTAAATGAATGGCAAAGCTCTACTTATTCGATTAGCATGTGCAGCTTTTTTCATGAAATGAATGAGTGCTGTTTGATTCATTGAATGGATGAATGCTGTTAGAATCACTAAGTAAATGAGTGAAGTTTCTTTCATTGAATCAATGAATAAGGTTTGATTCATTGAATCAATGATTGAGGTTTGACACAATGATTGAATGTTTGCAGTTTGTTACATTAAATGAAGGAGTTAAGCTTGACATAATGAATAAAAAGGAGAAGATCTACTTTTTGAATTAAGACGTGCAGTCTTTTTCATTCAATGAATGTGAGCGGTTTGATTCACTGCATAAGTTAGTTACATCTGTCTCATTAAATCTAAGAATGCCGATTGATTCATTGAATTACTGTTTGAAGTTTAAATCAATGGCTGATTCACTGGTTTCAGCTTGTTTCATTAAGTGAAAACTTTAAACTCGAAACAATGAATCAATGAGAGAAGCTGTACTCTTTGAATTAACACATGCACTTTTTATCATTAAATGAATGGGTACAGTTTGTTTCATTGAATCGATTCCTTGAACTCGTGGTATTGAATCAATGTGTGAAGCTCTACTCATTGAATGAACAAGTGCTGGCTTTTTCATTGAAACAAAACGTTTAGCTAGGGGCAACGAATAAATGAGAGTAGCTGTACTCATTGAATGAACACCTGCAGTTTGTTGCATTGAATGCATGATATAAGCTGGAAACGTTGACTGAATGAAAGAAGCTCTACACATTGAATTAACAAGTGCAATCTGCTTGATGAAATGAATGCAGGCAGTTGGTTTCTTTGACAGAAAGCGTGCAACTAGTATCATTGAATGAATGGCAAAAGCTCTACTCATTCGATTAGCATGTGCAGATATTTTCATGGAATGAATGAGTGCTGTTTGATTCATTGAATGGATGCATGCTCTTGGAATCACTAAATAAATAAGTTAAGTTTCGTTCATTCAATCAATGAATGACGTTTGATTCATTGAATCAATGATTGAAGTTTGGCACAATGATTGAATGATTGCAGTTTGTTATATTAAATGAAGGAGTTAAGCTTGACATATTGAATAAATAAGAGAAGTTCTACTCTTTGAGTTAACACGTGCAGTCTGTAAATTCAATAAATGTGTGCAGTATGTTTCACTAAAAAGGTTCGTTAGATCTGTCTCATTGAACCTAAGATTACCGTTTGATTCATTGAATCTATGATTGAAGTTTAAATAAATGACTGATTCAATTGTTTCAGCTTGTTTCATTAAGTGAAAACTTTAAGCTGGAGGCCCTCATTCAGTTAGCACATGCACTTTTTGTCATTAAATCAATGGGTGCAATTTGTTTCATTGAATCGAAACCTTAAACTCGTGGTATTGAATCAATGTGAGAAGCTCTACTCATTGAATGAACACCTGCAGTTTGTTACATTGAATGAATGAGATAAACTTAAAAATTGAATGAATGAAAGAAGCTCCACACATTGAATTAACGAGAGCAGTCTGTTTGATTAAATGAATGCATGCAGTTGGTTTCTTTAACAGAAAGCATACAACTTGTTTCATTAAATGAATGGCAAAGCTCTACTTATTCGATTAGCATGTGCAGATTTTTTCATGGAATGAATGAGTGCTGTTTTATTCATTGAATGGATGAATTCAGTTGGAATCGCTAAGTAAATGAGTGAAGTTTCTTTCATTGAATCAAAGAATAACGTTTGATTCATTGAATCAATGATTGAGGTTTGACACAATGATTGCAGTTTGTTATATTAAATGAAGGAGTTAAGCTTGACATAATGAATAAATAAGAGAAGTTCTACTCTTTGATTTAAGACGTGCACTGTGTTTCATTCAATGAATGTGAGCGGTTTGATTCACTGCATAAGTTAGTTACATGTGTCTAATAAAATCTAAGAATGCCGATTGATTCATTGAATTACTGCTTGAAGTTTAAATCAATGGCTGATTCACTGGTTTCAGCTTGTTTCATTAAATGAAAACTTTAAACTCGAAACGATGAATCAATGAGAGAAGCTGTACTCATTGAATTAGCACATGCACTTTTTATCATTAAATGAATGGGTGTAGTTTGTTTAATTGAATCTATTCCTTGAACTCGTGGTATTGAATCAATGTGTGAAGCTCTACTCATTGAATGAACAAGTTCAGGCTTTTTCATTGAAACAAAACGTTTAGCTCGAGGCACTGAATAATTGAGAGAAGCTGTACTCATTGAATTTTCACCTGCAGTTTGTTGCGTTGAATGAATGAGATAAGTTTAAAAAGTTGAATGAATGAAAGAAGCTCTACACATTGAATTAACGAGTGCAGTCTGTTTGATTAAATGAATGCATGCAGTCGGTTTCTTTGACAGAAAGCGTGCAACTTGTTTCATTAAATGAATGGCAAAGCTCTACTTATTCGATCAGCATGTGCAGCTTTTTTCATGAAATGAATGAGTGCTGTTTGATTCATTGAATGGATGAATGCTGTTAGAATCACTAAGTAAATGAGTGAAGTTTCTTTCATTGAATCAATGAATAAGGTTTGATTCATTGAATCAATGATTGAGGTTTGACACAATGATTGAATGTTTGCAGTTTGTTACATTAAATGAAGGAGTTAAGCTTGACATAATGAATAAAAAGGAGAAGATCTACTTTTTGAATTATGACGTGCAGTCTTTTTCATTCAATGAATGTGAGCGGTTTGATTCACTGCATAAGTTAGTTACATCTGTCTCATTAAATCTAAGAATGCCGATTGATTCATTGAATTACTGTTTGAAGTTTAAATCAATGGCTGATTCACTGGTTTCAGCTTGTTTCATTAAGTGAAAACTTTAAACTCGAAACAATGAATCAATGAGAGAAGCTGTACTCTTTGAATTAACACATGCACTTTTTATCATTAAATGAATGGGTACAGTTTGTTTCATTGAATCGATTCCTTGAACTCGTGGTATTGAATCAATGTGTGAAGCTCTACTCATTGAATGAACAAGTGCTGGCTTTTTCATTGAAACAAAACGTTTAGCTAGGGGCAACGAATAAATGAGAGTAGCTGTACTCATTGAATGAACACCTGCAGTTTGTTGCATTGAATGCATGATATAAGCTGGAAACGTTGACTGAATGAAAGAAGCTCTACACATTGAATTAACAAGTGCAATCTGCTTGATGAAATGAATGCAGGCAGTTGGTTTCTTTGACAGAAAGCGTGCAACTAGTATCATTGAATGAATGGCAAAAGCTCTACTCATTCGATTAGCATGTGCAGATATTTTCATGGAATGAATGAGTGCTGTTTGATTCATTGAATGGATGCATGCTCTTGGAATCACTAAATAAATAAGTTAAGTTTCGTTCATTCAATCAATGAATGACGTTTGATTCATTGAATCAATGATTGAAGTTTGGCACAATGATTGAATGATTGCTGTTTGTTATATTAAATGAAGGAGTTAAGCTTGACATATTGAATAAATAATAGAAGTTCTACTCTTTGAGTTAACACGTGCAGTCTGTAAATTCAATAAATGTGTGCAGTATGTTTCACTAAAAAGGTTCGTTAGATCTGTCTCATTGAACTTAAGATTACCGTTTGATTCATTGAATCTATGATTGAAGTTTAAATAAATGACTGATTCAATTGTTTCAGCTTGTTTCATTAAGTGAAAACTTTAAGCTGGAGGCCCTCATTCAATTAGCACATGCACTTTTTGTCATTAAATCAATGGGTGCAAATTGTTTCATTGAATCGAAACCTTAAACTCGTGGTATTGAATCAATGTGAGAAGCTCTACTCATTGAATGAACACCTGCAGTTTGTTACATTGAATGAATGAGATAAACTTAAAAATTGAATGAATGAAAGAAGCTCCACACATTGAATTAACGAGAGCAGTCTGTTTGATTAAATGAATGCATGCAGTTGGTTTCTTTAACAGAAAGCATACAACTTGTTTCATTAAATGAATGGCAAAGCTCTACTTATTCGATTAGCATGTGCAGATTTTTTCATGGAATGAATGAGTGCTGTTTTATTCATTGAATGGATGAATTCAGATGGAATCGCTAAGTAAATGAGTGAAGTTTCTTTCATTGAATCAATGAATAACGTTTGATTCATTGAATCAATGATTGAGGTTTGACACAATGATTGCAGTTTGTTATATTAAATGAAGGAGTTAAGCTTGACATAATGAATAAATAAGAGAAGTTCTACTCTTTGATTTAAGACGTGCAGTCTGTTTCATTCAATGAATGTGAGCGGTTTGATTCACTGCATAAGTTAGTTACATGTGTCTTATAAAATCTAAGAATGCCGATTGATTCATTGAATTACTGCTTGAAGTTTAAATCAATGGCTGATTCACTGGTTTCAGCTTGTTTCATTAAATGAAAACTTTAAACTCGAAACGATGAATCAATGAGAGAAGCTGTACTCATTGAATTAGCACATGCACTTTTTATCATTAAATGAATGGGTGTAGTTTGTTTAATTGAATCTATTCCTTGAACTCGTGGTATTGAATCAATGTGTGAAGCTCTACTCATTGAATGAACAAGTTCAGGCTTTTTCATTGAAACAAAACGTTTAGCTCGAGGCACTGAATAATTGAGAGAAGCTGTACTCATTGAATGAACACCTGCAGTTTGTTGCGTTGAATGAATGAGATAAGTTTAAAAAGTTGAATGAATGAAAGAAGCTCTACACATTGAATTAACGAGTGCAGTCTGTTTGATTAAATGAATGCATGCAGTCGGTTTCTTTGACAGAAAGCGTGCAACTTGTTTCATTAAATGAATGGCAAAGCTCTACTTATTCGATCAGCATGTGCAGCTTTTTTCATGAAATGAATGAGTGCTGTTTGATTCATTGAATGGATGAATGCTGTTAGAATCACTAAGTAAATGAGTGAAGTTTCTTTCATTGAATCAATGAATAAGGTTTGATTCATTGAATCAATGATTGAGGTTTGACACAATGATTGAATGTTTGCAGTTTGTTACATTAAATGAAGGAGTTAAGCTTGACATAATGAATAAAAAAGAGAAGATCTACTTTTTGAATTATGACGTGCAGTCTTTTTCATTCAATGAATGTGAGCGGTTTGATTCACTGCATAAGTTAGATACATCTGTCTCATTAAATCTAAGAATGCCGATTGATTCATTGAATTACTGTTTGAAGTTTAAATCAATGGCTGATTCACTGGTTTCAGCTTGTTTCATTAAGTGAAAACTTTAAACTCGAAACAATGAATCAATGAGAGAAGCTGTACTCTTTGAATTAACACATGCACTTTTTATCATTAAATGAATGGGTGTAGTTTGTTTCATTGAATCGATTCCTTGAACTCGTGGTATTGAATCAATGTGTGAAGCTCTACTCATTGAATGAACAAGTGCAGGCTTTTTCATTGAAACAAAACGTTTAGCTAGGGGCAACGAATAAATGAGAGTAGCTCTACTCATTGAATGAACACCTGCAGTTTGTTACATTGAATGAATGAGATAAACTTAAAAATTGAATGAATGAAAGAAGCTCCACACATTGAATTAACGAGAGCAGTCTGTTTGATTAAATGAATGCATGCAGTTGGTTTCTTTAACAGAAAGCATACAACTTGTTTCATTAAATGAATGGCAAAGCTCTACTTATTCGATTAGCATGTGCAGATTTTTTCATGGAATGAATGAGTGCTGTTTTATTCATTGAATGGATGAATTCAGTTGGAATCGCTAAGTAAATGAGTGAAGTTTCTTTCATTGAATCAATGAATAACGTTTGATTCATTGAATCAATGATTGAGGTTTGACACAATGATTGCAGTTTGTTATATTAAATGAAGGAGTTAAGCTTGACATAATGAATAAATAAGAGAAGTTCTACTCTTTGATTTAAGACGTGCAGTCTGTTTCATTCAATGAATGTGAGCGGTTTGATTCACTGCATAAGTTAGTTACACGTGTCTTATAAAATCTAAGAATGCCGATTGATTCATTGAATTACTGCTTGAAGTTTAAATCAATGGCTGATTCACTGGTTTCAGCTTGTTTCATTAAATGAAAACTTTAAACTCGAAAAAATGAATCAATGAGAGAAGCTGTACTCATTGAATTAGCACATGCACTTTTTATCATTAAATGAATGGGTGCAGTTTGTTTCATTGAATCTGTTCCTTGAACTCGTGGTATTGAATCAATGTGTGAAGCTCTACTCATTGAATGAACAAGTTCAGGCTTTTTCATTGAAACAAAACGTTTAGCTCGAGGCACTGAATAATTGAGAGAAGCTGTACTCATTCAATGAACACCTGCAGTTTGTTGCATTGAATGAATGAGATAAGCTTAAAAAGTTGAATGAATGAAAGAAGCTCTACACATTGAATTAACGAGTGCAGTCTGTTTGATTAAATGAATGCATGCAGTCGGTTTCTTTGACAGAAAGCGTCCAACTTGTTTCATTAAATGAATGGCAAAGCTCTACTTATTCGATCAGCATGTGCAGCTTTTTTCATGAAATGAATGAGTGCTGTTTGATTCATTGAATGGATGAATGCTGTTAGAATCACTAAGTAAATGAGTGAAGTTTCTTTCATTGAATCAATGAATAAGGTTTGATTCATTGAATCAATGATTGAGGTTTGACACAATGATTGAATGTTTGCAGTTTGTTACATTAAATGAAGGAGTTAAGCTTGACATAATGAATAAAAAGGAGAAGATCTACTTTTTGAATTAAGACGTGCAGTCTTTTTCATTCAATGAATGTGAGCGGTTTGATTCACTGCATAAGTTAGTTACATCTGTCTCATTAAATCTAAGAATGCCGATTGATTCATTGAATTACTGTTTGAAGTTTAAATCAATGGCTGATTCACTGGTTTCAGCTTGTTTCATTAAGTGAAAACTTTAAACTCGAAACAATGAATCAATGAGAGAAGCTGTACTCTTTGAATTAACACATGCACTTTTTATCATTAAATGAATGGGTACAGTTTGTTTCATTGAATCGATTCCTTGAACTCGTGGTATTGAATCAATGTGTGAAGCTCTACTCATTGAATGAACAAGTGCTGGCTTTTTCATTGAAACAAAACGTTTAGCTAGGGGCAACGAATAAATGAGAGTAGCTGTACTCATTGAATGAACACCTGAAGTTTGTTGCATTGAATGCATGATATAAGCTGGAAACGTTGACTGAATGAAAGAAGCTCTACACATTGAATTAACAAGTGCAATCTGCTTGATGAAATGAATGCAGGCAGTTGGTTTCTTTGACAGAAAGCGTGCAACTAGTATCATTGAATGAATGGCAAAAGCTCTACTCATTCGATTAGCATGTGCAGATATTTTCATGGAATGAATGAGTGCTGTTTGATTCATTGAATGGATGCATGCTCTTGGAATCACTAAATAAATAAGTTAAGTTTCGTTCATTCAATCAATGAATGACGTTTGATTCATTGAATCAATGATTGAAGTTTGGCACAATGATTGAATGATTGCAGTTTGTTATATTAAATGAAGGAGTTAAGCTTGACATATTGAATAAATAAGAGAAGTTCTACTCTTTGAGTTAACACGTGCAGTCTGTAAATTCAATAAATGTGTGCAGTATGTTTCACTAAAAAGGTTCGTTAGATCTGTCTCATTGAACCTAAGATTACCGTTTGATTCATTGAATCTATGATTGAAGTTTAAATAAATGACTGATTCAATTGTTTCAGCTTGTTTCATTAAGTGAAAACTTTAAGCTGGAGGCCCTCATTCAGTTAGCACATGCACTTTTTGTCATTAAATCAATGGGTGCAATTTGTTTCATTGAATCGAAACCTTAAACTCGTGGTATTGAATCAATGTGAGAAGCTCTACTCATTGAATGAACACCTGCAGTTTGTTACATTGAATGAATGAGATAAACTTAAAAATTGAATGAATGAAAGAAGCTCCACACATTGAATTAACGAGAGCAGTCTGTTTGATTAAATGAATGCATGCAGTTGGTTTCTTTAACAGAAAGCATACAACTTGTTTCATTAAATGAATGGCAAAGCTCTACTTATTCGATTAGCATGTGCAGATTTTTTCATGGAATGAATGAGTGCTGTTTTATTCATTGAATGGATGAATTCAGTTGGAATCGCTAAGTAAATGAGTGAAGTTTCTTTCATTGAATCAAAGAATAACGTTTGATTCATTGAATCAATGATTGAGGTTTGACACAATGATTGCAGTTTGTTATATTAAATGAAGGAGTTAAGCTTGACATAATGAATAAATAAGAGAAGTTCTACTCTTTGATTTAAGACGTGCACTGTGTTTCATTCAATGAATGTGAGCGGTTTGATTCACTGCATAAGTTAGTTACATGTGTCTTATAAAATCTAAGAATGCCGATTGATTCATTGAATTACTGCTTGAAGTTTAAATCAATGGCTGATTCACTGGTTTCAGCTTGTTTCATTAAATGAAAACTTTAAACTCGAAACGATGAATCAATGAGAGAAGCTGTACTCATTGAATTAGCACATGCACTTTTTATCATTAAATGAATGGGTGTAGTTTGTTTAATTGAATCTATTCCTTGAACTCGTGGTATTGAATCAATGTGTGAAGCTCTACTCATTGAATGAACAAGTTCAGGCTTTTTCATTGAAACAAAACGTTTAGCTCGATGCACTGAATAATTGAGAGAAGCTGTACTCATTGAATTTTCACCTGCAGTTTGTTGCGTTGAATGAATGAGATAAGTTTAAAAAGTTGAATGAATGAAAGAAGCTCTACACATTGAATTAACGAGTGCAGTCTGTTTGATTAAATGAATGCATGCAGTCGGTTTCTTTGACAGAAAGCGTCCAACTTGTTTCATTAAATGAATGGCAAAGCTCTACTTATTCGATCAGCATGTGCAGCTTTTTTCATGAAATGAATGAGTGCTGTTTGATTCATTGAATGGATGAATGCTGTTAGAATCACTAAGTAAATGAGTGAAGTTTCTTTCATTGAATCAATGAATAAGGTTTGATTCATTGAATCAATGATTGAGGTTTGACACAATGATTGAATGTTTGCAGTTTGTTACATTAAATGAAGGAGTTAAGCTTGACATAATGAATAAAAAGGAGAAGATCTACTTTTTGAATTATGACGTGCAGTCTTTTTCATTCAATGAATGTGAGCGGTTTGATTCACTGCATAAGTTAGTTACATCTGTCTCATTAAATCTAAGAATGCCGATTGATTCATTGAATTACTGTTTGAAGTTTAAATCAATGGCTGATTCACTGGTTTCAGCTTGTTTCATTAAGTGAAAACTTTAAACTCGAAACAATGAATCAATGAGAGAAGCTGTACTCTTTGAATTAACACATGCACTTTTTATCATTAAATGAATGGGTACAGTTTGTTTCATTGAATCGATTCCTTGAACTCGTGGTATTGAATCAATGTGTGAAGCTCTACTCATTGAATGAACAAGTGCTGGCTTTTTCATTGAAACAAAACGTTTAGCTAGGGGCAACGAATAAATGAGAGTAGCTGTACTCATTGAATGAACACCTGCAGTTTGTTGCATTGAATGCATGATATAAGCTGGAAACGTTGACTGAATGAAAGAAGCTCTACACATTGAATTAACAAGTGCAATCTGCTTGATGAAATGAATGCAGGCAGTTGGTTTCTTTGACAGAAAGCGTGCAACTAGTATCATTGAATGAATGGCAAAAGCTCTACTCATTCGATTAGCATGTGCAGATATTTTCATGGAATGAATGAGTGCTGTTTGATTCATTGAATGGATGCATGCTCTTGGAATCACTAAATAAATAAGTTAAGTTTCGTTCATTCAATCAATGAATGACGTTTGATTCATTGAATCAATGATTGAAGTTTGGCACAATGATTGAATGATTGCTGTTTGTTATATTAAATGAAGGAGTTAAGCTTGACATATTGAATAAATAATAGAAGTTCTACTCTTTGAGTTAACACGTGCAGTCTGTAAATTCAATAAATGTGTGCAGTATGTTTCACTAAAAAGGTTCGTTAGATCTGTCTCATTGAACTTAAGATTACCGTTTGATTCATTGAATCTATGATTGAAGTTTAAATAAATGACTGATTCAATTGTTTCAGCTTGTTTCATTAAGTGAAAACTTTAAGCTGGAGGCCCTCATTCAATTAGCACATGCACTTTTTGTCATTAAATCAATGGGTGCAAATTGTTTCATTGAATCGAAACCTTAAACTCGTGGTATTGAATCAATGTGAGAAGCTCTACTCATTGAATGAACACCTGCAGTTTGTTACATTGAATGAATGAGATAAACTTAAAAATTGAATGAATGAAAGAAGCTCCACACATTGAATTAACGAGAGCAGTCTGTTTGATTAAATGAATGCATGCAGTTGGTTTCTTTAACAGAAAGCATACAACTTGTTTCATTAAATGAATGGCAAAGCTCTACTTATTCGATTAGCATGTGCAGATTTTTTCATGGAATGAATGAGTGCTGTTTTATTCATTGAATGGATGAATTCAGTTGGAATCGCTAAGTAAATGAGTGAAGTTTCTTTCATTGAATCAATGAATAACGTTTGATTCATTGAATCAATGATTGAGGTTTGACACAATGATTGCAGTTTGTTATATTAAATGAAGGAGTTAAGCTTGACATAATGAATAAATAAGAGAAGTTCTACTCTTTGATTTAAGACATTCAATGAATGTGAGCGGTTTGATTCACTGCATAAGTTAGTTACATGTGTCTTATAAAATCTAAGAATGCCGATTGATTCATTGAATTACTGCTTGAAGTTTAAATCAATGGCTGATTCACTGGTTTCAGCTTGTTTCATTAAATGAAAACTTTAAACTCGAAACGATGAATCAATGAGAGAAGCTGTACTCATTGAATTAGCACATGCACTTTTTATCATTAAATGAATGGGTGTAGTTTGTTTAATTGAATCTATTCCTTGAACTCGTGGTATTGAATCAATGTGTGAAGCTCTACTCATTGAATGAACAAGTTCAGGCTTTTTCATTGAAACAAAACGTTTAGCTCGAGGCACTGAATAATTGAGAGAAGCTGTACTCATTGAATTTTCACCTGCAGTTTGTTGCGTTGAATGAATGAGATAAGTTTAAAAAGTTGAATGAATGAAAGAAGCTCTACACATTGAATTAACGAGTGCAGTCTGTTTGATTAAATGAATGCATGCAGTCGGTTTCTTTGACAGAAAGCGTCCAACTTGTTTCATTAAATGAATGGCAAAGCTCTACTTATTCGATCAGCATGTGCAGCTTTTTTCATGAAATGAATGAGTGCTGTTTGATTCATTGAATGGATGAATGCTGTTAGAATCACTAAGTAAATGAGTGAAGTTTCTTTCATTGAATCAATGAATAAGGTTTGATTCATTGAATCAATGATTGAGGTTTGACACAATGATTGAATGTTTGCAGTTTGTTACATTAAATGAAGGAGTTAAGCTTGACATAATGAATAAAAAGGAGAAGATCTACTTTTTGAATTATGACGTGCAGTCTTTTTCATTCAATGAATGTGAGCGGTTTGATTCACTGCATAAGTTAGTTACATCTGTCTCATTAAATCTAAGAATGCCGATTGATTCATTGAAATACTGTTTGAAGTTTAAATCAATGGCTGATTCACTGGTTTCAGCTTGTTTCATTAAGTGAAAACTTTAAACTCGAAACAATGAATCAATGAGAGAATCTGTACTCTTTGAATTAACACATGCACTTTTTATCATTAAATGAATGGGTACAGTTTCTTTCATTGAATCGATTCCTTGAACTCGTGGTATTGAATCAATGTGTGAAGCTCTACTCATTGAATGAACAAGTGCTGGCTTTTTCATTGAAACAAAACGTTTAGCTAGGGGCAACGAATAAATGAGAGTAGCTGTACTCATTGAATGAACACCTGCAGTTTGTTGCATTGAATGCATGATATAAGCTGGAAACGTTGACTGAATGAAAGAAGCTCTACACATTGAATTAACAAGTGCAATCTGCTTGATGAAATGAATGCAGGCAGTTGGTTTCTTTGACAGAAAGCGTGCAACTAGTATCATTGAATGAATGGCAAAAGCTCTACTCATTCGATTAGCATGTGCAGATATTTTCATGGAATGAATGAGTGCTGTTTGATTCATTGAATGGATGCATGCTCTTGGAATCACTAAATAAATAAGTTAAGTTTCGTTCATTCAATCAATGAATGACGTTTGATTCATTGAATCGATGATTGAAGTTTGGCACAATGATTGAATGATTGCAGTTTGTTATATTAAATGAAGGAGTTAAGCTTGACATATTGAATAAATAATAGAAGTTCTACTCTTTGAGTTAACACGTGCAGTCTGTAAATTCAATAAATGTGTGCAGTATGTTTCACTAAAAAGGTTCGTTAGATCTGTCTCATTGAACTTAAGATTACCGTTTGATTCATTGAATCTATGATTGAAGTTTAAATAAATGACTGATTCAATTGTTTCAGCTTGTTTCATTAAGTGAAAACTTTAAGCTGGAGGCCCTCATTCAATTAGCACATGCACTTTTTGTCATTAAATCAATGGGTGCAAATTGTTTCATTGAATCGAAACCTTAAACTCGTGGTATTGAATCAATGTGAGAAGCTCTACTCATTGAATGAACACCTGCAGTTTGTTACATTGAATGAATGAGATAAACTTAAAAATTGAATGAATGAAAGAAGCTCCACACATTGAATTAACGAGAGCAGTCTGTTTGATTAAATGAATGCATGCAGTTGGTTTCTTTAACAGAAAGCATACAACTTGTTTCATTAAATGAATGGCAAAGCTCTACTTATTCGATTAGCATGTGCAGATTTTTTCATGGAATGAATGAGTGCTGTTTTATTCATTGAATGGATGAATTCAGTTGGAATCGCTAAGTAAATGAGTGAAGTTTCTTTCATTGAATCAATGAATAACGTTTGATTCATTGAATCAATGATTGAGGTTTGACACAATGATTGCAGTTTGTTATATTAAATGAAGGAGTTAAGCTTGACATAATGAATAAATAAGAGAAGTTCTACTCTTTGATTTAATACATTCAATGAATGTGAGCGGTTTGATTCACTGCATAAGTTAGTTACATGTGTCTTATAAAATCTAAGAATGCCGATTGATTCATTGAATTACTGCTTGAAGTTTAAATCAATGGCTGATTCACTGGTTTCAGCTTGTTTCATTAAATGAAAACTTTAAACTCGAAACGATGAATCAATGAGAGAAGCTGTACTCATTGAATTAGCACATGCACTTTTTATCATTAAATGAATGGGTGTAGTTTGTTTAATTGAATCTATTCCTTGAACTCGTGGTATTGAATCAATGTGTGAAGCTCTACTCATTGAATGAACAAGTTCAGGCTTTTTCATTGAAACAAAACGTTTAGCTCGAGGCACTGAATAATTGAGAGAAGCTGTACTCATTGAATTTTCACCTGCAGTTTGTTGCGTTGAATGAATGAGATAAGTTTAAAAAGTTGAATGAATGAAAGAAGCTCTACACATTGAATTAACGAGTGCAGTCTGTTTGATTAAATGAATGCATGCAGTCGGTTTCTTTGACAGAAAGCGTCCAACTTGTTTCATTAAATGAATGGCAAAGCTCTACTTATTCGATCAGCATGTGCAGCTTTTTTCATGAAATGAATGAGTGCTGTTTGATTCATTGAATGGATGAATGCTGTTAGAATCACTAAGTAAATGAGTGAAGTTTCTTTCATTGAATCAATGAATAAGGTTTGATTCATTGAATCAATGATTGAGGTTTGACACAATGATTGAATGTTTGCAGTTTGTTACATTAAATGAAGGAGTTAAGCTTGACATAATGAATAAAAAGGAGAAGATCTACTTTTTGAATTATGACGTGCAGTCTTTTTCATTCAATGAATGTGAGCGGTTTGATTCACTGCATAAGTTAGTTACATCTGTCTCATTAAATCTAAGAATGCCGATTGATTCATTGAATTACTGTTTGAAGTTTAAATCAATGGCTGATTCACTGGTTTCAGCTTGTTTCATTAAGTGAAAACTTTAAACTCGAAACAATGAATCAATGAGAGAATCTGTACTCTTTGAATTAACACATGCACTTTTTATCATTAAATGAATGGGTACAGTTTCTTTCATTGAATCGATTCCTTGAACTCGTGGTATTGAATCAATGTGTGAAGCTCTACTCATTGAATGAACAAGTGCTGGCTTTTTCATTGAAACAAAACGTTTAGCTAGGGGCAACGAATAAATGAGAGTAGCTGTACTCATTGAATGAACACCTGCAGTTTGTTGCATTGAATGCATGATATAAGCTGGAAACGTTGACTGAATGAAAGAAGCTCTACACATTGAATTAACAAGTGCAATCTGCTTGATGAAATGAATGCAGGCAGTTGGTTTCTTTGACAGAAAGCGTGCAACTAGTATCATTGAATGAATGGCAAAAGCTCTACTCATTCGATTAGCATGTGCAGATATTTTCATGGAATGAATGAGTGCTGTTTGATTCATTGAATGGATGCATGCTCTTGGAATCACTAAATAAATAAGTTAAGTTTCGTTCATTCAATCAATGAATGACGTTTGATTCATTGAATCGATGATTGAAGTTTGGCACAATGATTGAATGATTGCAGTTTGTTATATTAAATGAAGGAGTTAAGCTTGACATATTGAATAAATAATAGAAGTTCTACTCTTTGAGTTAACACGTGCAGTCTGTAAATTCAATAAATGTGTGCAGTATGTTTCACTAAAAAGGTTCGTTAGATCTGTCTCATTGAACTTAAGATTACCGTTTGATTCATTGAATCTATGATTGAAGTTTAAATAAATGACTGATTCAATTGTTTCAGCTTGTTTCATTAAGTGAAAACTTTAAGCTGGAGGCCCTCATTCAATTAGCACATGCACTTTTTGTCATTAAATCAATGGGTGCAATTTGTTTCATTGAATCGAAACCTTAAACTCGTGGTATTGAATCAATGTGAGAAGCTCTACTCATTGAATGAACACCTGCAGTTTGTTACATTGAATGAATGAGATAAACTTAAAAATTGAATGAATGAAAGAAGCTCCACACATTGAATTAACGAGAGCAGTCTGTTTGATTAAATGAATGCATGCAGTTGGTTTCTTTAACAGAAAGCATACAACTTGTTTCATTAAATGAATGGCAAAGCTCTACTTATTCGATTAGCATGTGCAGATTTTTTCATGGAATGAATGAGTGCTGTTTTATTCATTGAATGGATGAATTCAGTTGGAATCGCTAAGTAAATGAGTGAAGTTTCTTTCATTGAATCAATGAATAACGTTTGATTCATTGAATCAATGATTGAGGTTTGACACAATGATTGCAGTTTGTTATATTAAATGAAGGAGTTAAGCTTGACATAATGAATAAATAAGAGAAGTTCTACTCTTTGATTTAAGACGTGCAGTCTGTTTCATTCAATGAATGTGAGCGGTTTGATTCACTGCATAAGTTAGTTACATGTGTCTTATAAAATCTAAGAATGCCGATTGATTCATTGAATTACTGCTTGAAGTTTAAATCAATGGCTGATTCACTGGTTTCAGCTTGTTTCATTAAATGAAAACTTTAAACTCGAAACGATGAATCAATGAGAGAAGCTGTACTCATTGAATTAGCACATGCACTTTTTATCATTAAATGAATGGGTGTAGTTTGTTTAATTGAATCTATTCCTTGAACTCGTGGTATTGAATCAATGTGTGAAGCTCTACTCATTGAATGAACAAGTTCAGGCTTTTTCATTGAAACAAAACGTTTAGCTCGAGGCACTGAATAATTGAGAGAAGCTGTACTCATTGAATTTTCACCTGCAGTTTGTTGCGTTGAATGAATGAGATAAGTTTAAAAAGTTGAATGAATGAAAGAAGCTCTACACATTGAATTAACGAGTGCAGTCTGTTTGATTAAATGAATGCATGCAGTCGGTTTCTTTGACAGAAAGCGTGCAACTTGTTTCATTAAATGAATGGCAAAGCTCTACTTATTCGATCAGCATGTGCAGCTTTTTTCATGAAATGAATGAGTGCTGTTTGATTCATTGAATGGATGAATGCTGTTAGAATCACTAAGTAAATGAGTGAAGTTTCTTTCATTGAATCAATGAATAAGGTTTGATTCATTGAATCAATGATTGAGGTATGACACAATGATTGAATGTTTACAGTTTGTTACATTAAATGAAGGAGTTAAGCTTGACATAATGAATAAAAAAGAGAAGATCTACTTTTTGAATTATGACGTGCAGTCTTTTTCATTCAATGAATGTGAGCGGTTTGATTCACTGCATAAGTTAGTTACATCTGTCTCATTAAATCTAAGAATGCCGATTGATTCATTGAATTACTGTTTGAAGTTTAAATCAATGGCTGATTCACTGGTTTCAGCTTGTTTCATTAAGTGAAAACTTTAAACTCGAAACAATGAATCAATGAGAGAAGCTGTACTCTTTGAATTAACACATGCACTTTTTATCATTAAATGAATGGGTGTAGTTTGTTTCATTGAATCGATTCCTTGAACTCGTGGTATTGAATCAATGTGTGAAGCTCTACTCATTGAATGAACAAGTGCAGGCTTTTTCATTGAAACAAAACGTTTAGCTAGGGGCAACGAATAAATGAGAGTAGCTCTACTCATTGAATGAACACCTGCAGTTTGTTACATTGAATGAATGAGATAAACTTAAAAATTGAATGATTGAAAGAAGCTCCACACATTGAATTAACGAGAGCAGTCTGTTTGATTAAATGAATGCATGCAGTTGGTTTCTTTAACAGAAAGCATACAACTTGTTTCATTAAATGAATGGCAAAGCTCTACTTATTCGATTAGCATGTGCAGATTTTTTCATGGAATGAATGAGTGCTGTTTTATTCATTGAATGGATGAATTCAGTTGGAATCGCTAAGTAAATGAGTGAAGTTTCTTTCATTGAATCAATGAATAACGTTTGATTCATTGAATCAATGATTGAGGTTTGACACAATGATTGCAGTTTGTTATATTAAATGAAGGAGTTAAGCTTGACATAATGAATAAATAAGAGAAGTTCTACTCTTTGATTTAATACATTCAATGAATGTGAGCGGTTTGATTCACTGCATAAGTTAGTTACATGTGTCTTATAAAATCTAAGAATGCCGATTGATTCATTGAATTACTGCTTGAAGTTTAAATCAATGGCTGATTCACTGGTTTCAGCTTGTTTCATTAAATGAAAACTTTAAACTCGAAACGATGAATCAATGAGAGAAGCTGTACTCATTGAATTAGCACATGCACTTTTTATCATTAAATGAATGGGTGTAGTTTGTTTAATTGAATCTATTCCTTGAACTCGTGGTATTGAATCAATGTGTGAAGCTCTACTCATTGAATGAACAAGTTCAGGCTTTTTCATTGAAACAAAACGTTTAGCTCGAGGCACTGAATAATTGAGAGAAGCTGTACTCATTGAATTTTCACCTGCAGTTTGTTGCGTTGAATGAATGAGATAAGTTTAAAAAGTTGAATGAATGAAAGAAGCTCTACACATTGAATTAACGAGTGCAGTCTGTTTGATTAAATGAATGCATGCAGTCGGTTTCTTTGACAGAAAGCGTCCAACTTGTTTCATTAAATGAATGGCAAAGCTCTACTTATTCGATCAGCATGTGCAGCTTTTTTCATGAAATGAATGAGTGCTGTTTGATTCATTGAATGGATGAATGCTGTTAGAATCACTAAGTAAATGAGTGAAGTTTCTTTCATTGAATCAATGAATAAGGTTTGATTCATTGAATCAATGATTGAGGTTTGACACAATGATTGAATGTTTGCAGTTTGTTACATTAAATGAAGGAGTTAAGCTTGACATAATGAATAAAAAGGAGAAGATCTACTTTTTGAATTATGACGTGCAGTCTTTTTCATTCAATGAATGTGAGCGGTTTGATTCACTGCATAAGTTAGTTACATCTGTCTCATTAAATCTAAGAATGCCGATTGATTCATTGAATTACTGTTTGAAGTTTAAATCAATGGCTGATTCACTGGTTTCAGCTTGTTTCATTAAGTGAAAACTTTAAACTCGAAACAATGAATCAATGAGAGAATCTGTACTCTTTGAATTAACACATGCACTTTTTATCATTAAATGAATGGGTACAGTTTCTTTCATTGAATCGATTCCTTGAACTCGTGGTATTGAATCAATGTGTGAAGCTCTACTCATTGAATGAACAAGTGCTGGCTTTTTCATTGAAACAAAACGTTTAGCTAGGGGCAACGAATAAATGAGAGTAGCTGTACTCATTGAATGAACACCTGCAGTTTGTTGCATTGAATGCATGATATAAGCTGGAAACGTTGACTGAATGAAAGAAGCTCTACACATTGAATTAACAAGTGCAATCTGCTTGATGAAATGAATGCAGGCAGTTGGTTTCTTTGACAGAAAGCGTGCAACTAGTATCATTGAATGAATGGCAAAAGCTCTACTCATTCGATTAGCATGTGCAGATATTTTCATGGAATGAATGAGTGCTGTTTGATTCATTGAATGGATGCATGCTCTTGGAATCACTAAATAAATAAGTTAAGTTTCGTTCATTCAATCAATGAATGACGTTTGATTCATTGAATCGATGATTGAAGTTTGGCACAATGATTGAATGATTGCAGTTTGTTATATTAAATGAAGGAGTTAAGCTTGACATATTGAATAAATAATAGAAGTTCTACTCTTTGAGTTAACACGTGCAGTCTGTAAATTCAATAAATGTGTGCAGTATGTTTCACTAAAAAGGTTCGTTAGATCTGTCTCATTGAACTTAAGATTACCGTTTGATTCATTGAATCTATGATTGAAGTTTAAATAAATGACTGATTCAATTGTTTCAGCTTGTTTCATTAAGTGAAAACTTTAAGCTGGAGGCCCTCATTCAATTAGCACATGCACTTTTTGTCATTAAATCAATGGGTGCAATTTGTTTCATTGAATCGAAACCTTAAACTCGTGGTATTGAATCAATGTGAGAAGCTCTACTCATTGAATGAACACCTGCAGTTTGTTACATTGAATGAATGAGATAAACTTAAAAATTGAATGAATGAAAGAAGCTCCACACATTGAATTAACGAGAGCAGTCTGTTTGATTAAATGAATGCATGCAGTTGGTTTCTTTAACAGAAAGCATACAACTTGTTTCATTAAATGAATGGCAAAGCTCTACTTATTCGATTAGCATGTGCAGATTTTTTCATGGAATGAATGAGTGCTGTTTTATTCATTGAATGGATGAATTCAGTTGGAATCGCTAAGTAAATGAGTGAAGTTTCTTTCATTGAATCAATGAATAACGTTTGATTCATTGAATCAATGATTGAGGTTTGACACAATGATTGCAGTTTGTTATATTAAATGAAGGAGTTAAGCTTGACATAATGAATAAATAAGAGAAGTTCTACTCTTTGATTTAAGACGTGCAGTCTGTTTCATTCAATGAATGTGAGCGGTTTGATTCACTGCATAAGTTAGTTACATGTGTCTTATAAAATCTAAGAATGCCGATTGATTCATTGAATTACTGCTTGAAGTTTAAATCAATGGCTGATTCACTGGTTTCAGCTTGTTTCATTAAATGAAAACTTTAAACTCGAAACGATGAATCAATGAGAGAAGCTGTACTCATTGAATTAGCACATGCACTTTTTATCATTAAATGAATGGGTGTAGTTTGTTTAATTGAATCTATTCCTTGAACTCGTGGTATTGAATCAATGTGTGAAGCTCTACTCATTGAATGAACAAGTTCAGGCTTTTTCATTGAAACAAAACGTTTAGCTCGAGGCACTGAATAATTGAGAGAAGCTGTACTCATTGAATTTTCACCTGCAGTTTGTTGCGTTGAATGAATGAGATAAGTTTAAAAAGTTGAATGAATGAAAGAAGCTCTACACATTGAATTAACGAGTGCAGTCTGTTTGATTAAATGAATGCATGCAGTCGGTTTCTTTGACAGAAAGCGTGCAACTTGTTTCATTAAATGAATGGCAAAGCTCTACTTATTCGATCAGCATGTGCAGCTTTTTTCATGAAATGAATGAGTGCTGTTTGATTCATTGAATGGATGAATGCTGTTAGAATCACTAAGTAAATGAGTGAAGTTTCTTTCATTGAATCAATGAATAAGGTTTGATTCATTGAATCAATGATTGAGGTATGACACAATGATTGAATGTTTACAGTTTGTTACATTAAATGAAGGAGTTAAGCTTGACATAATGAATAAAAAAGAGAAGATCTACTTTTTGAATTATGACGTGCAGTCTTTTTCATTCAATGAATGTGAGCGGTTTGATTCACTGCATAAGTTAGTTACATCTGTCTCATTAAATCTAAGAATGCCGATTGATTCATTGAATTACTGTTTGAAGTTTAAATCAATGGCTGATTCACTGGTTTCAGCTTGTTTCATTAAGTGAAAACTTTAAACTCGAAACAATGAATCAATGAGAGAAGCTGTACTCTTTGAATTAACACATGCACTTTTTATCATTAAATGAATGGGTGTAGTTTGTTTCATTGAATCGATTCCTTGAACTCGTGGTATTGAATCAATGTGTGAAGCTCTACTCATTGAATGAACAAGTGCAGGCTTTTTCATTGAAACAAAACGTTTAGCTAGGGGCAACGAATAAATGAGAGTAGCTCTACTCATTGAATGAACACCTGCAGTTTGTTACATTGAATGAATGAGATAAACTTAAAAATTGAATGATTGAAAGAAGCTCCACACATTGAATTAACGAGAGCAGTCTGTTTGATTAAATGAATGCATGCAGTTGGTTTCTTTAACAGAAAGCATACAACTTGTTTCATTAAATTAATGGCAAAGCTCTACTTATTCGATTAGCATGTGCAGATTTTTTCATGGAATGAATGAGTGCTGTTTTATTCATTGAATGGATGAATTCAGTTGGAATCGCTAAGTAAATGAGTGAAGTTTCTTTCATTGAATCAATGAATAACGTTTGATTCATTGAATCAATGATTGAGGTTTGACACAATGATTGCAGTTTGTTATATTAAATGAAGGAGTTAAGCTTGACATAATGAATAAATAAGAGAAGTTCTACTCTTTGATTTAAGACGTGCAGTCTGTTTCATTCAATGAATGTGAGCGGTTTGATTCACTGCATAAGTTAGTTACACGTGTCTTATAAAATCTAAGAATGCCGATTGATTCATTGAATTACTGCTTGAAGTTTAAATCAATGGCTGATTCACTGGTTTCAGCTTGTTTCATTAAATGAAAACTTTAAACTCGAAAAAATGAATCAATGAGAGAAGCTGTACTCATTGAATTAGCACATGCACTTTTTATCATTAAATGAATGGGTGCAGTTTGTTTCATTGAATCTATTCCTTGAACTCGTGGTATTGAATCAATGTGTGAAGCTCTACTCATTGAATGAACAAGTTCAGGCTTTTTCATTGAAACAAAACGTTTAGCTCGAGGCACTGAATAATTGAGAGAAGCTGTACTCATTGAATGAACACCTGCAGTTTGTTGCATTGAATGAATGAGATAAGCTTAAAAAGTTGAATGAATGAAAGAAGCTCTACACATTGAATTAACGAGTGCAGTCTGTTTGATTAAATGAATGCATGCAGTCGGTTTCTTTGACAGAAAGCGTCCAACTTGTTTCATTAAATGAATGGCAAAGCTCTACTTATTCGATTAGCATGTGCAGCTTTTTTCATGAAATGAATGAGTGCTGTTTGATTCATTGAATGGATGAATGCTGTTAGAATCACGAAGTAAATGAGTGAAGTTTCTTTCATTGAATCAATGAATAAGGTTTGATTCATTGAATCAATTATTGAGGTTTGACACAATGATTGAATGTTTGCAGTTTGTTACATTAAATGAAGGAGTTAAGCTTGACATAAGGAATAAAAAAGAGAAGATCTACTTTTTGAATTATGACGTGCAGTCTTTTTCATTCAATGAATATGAGCGGTTTGATTCACTGCATAAGTTAGTTACATCTGTCTCATTAAATCTAAGAATGCCGATTGATTCATTGAATTACTGTTTGAAGTTTAAATCAATGGCTGATTCACTGGTTTCAGCTTGTTTCATTAAGTGAAAACTTTAAACTCGAAACAATGAATCAATGAGAGAAGCTGTACTCTTTGAATTAACACATGCACTTTTTATCATTAAATGAATGGGTACAGTTTGTTTCATTGAATCGATTCCTTGAACTCGTGGTATTGAATCAATGTGTGAAGCTCTACTCATTGAATGAACAAGTGCAGGCTTTTTCATTGAAACAAAACGTTTAGCTAGGGGCAACGAATAAATGAGAGTAGCTGTACTCATTGAATGAACACCTGCAGTTTGTTGCATTGAATGCATGATATAAGCTGGAAACGTTGACTGAATGAAAGAAGCTCTACACATTGAATTAACAAGTGCAATCTGCTTGATGAAATGAATGCAGGCAGTTGGTTTCTTTGACAGAAAGCGTGCAACTAGTATCATTGAATGAATGGCAAAAGCTCTACTCATTCGATTAGCATGTGCAGATATTTTCATGGAATGAATGAGTGCTGTTTGATTCATTGAATGGATGCATGCTCTTGGAATCACTAAATAAATAAGTTAAGTTTCGTTCATTCAATCAATGAATGACGTTTGATTCATTGAATCGATGATTGAAGTTTGGCACAATGATTGAATGATTGCAGTTTGTTATATTAAATGAAGGAGTTAAGCTTGACATATTGAATAAATAATAGAAGTTCTACTCTTTGAGTTAACACGTGCAGTCTGTAAATTCAATAAATGTGTGCAGTATGTTTCACTAAAAAGGTTCGTTAGATCTGTCTCATTGAACTTAAGATTACCGTTTGATTCATTGAATCTATGATTGAAGTTTAAATAAATGACTGATTCAATTGTTTCAGCTTGTTTCATTCAGTGAAAACTTTAAGCTGGAGGCCCTCATTCAGTTAGCACATGCACTTTTTGTCATTAAATCAATGGGTGCAATTTGTTTCATTGAATCGAAACCTTAAACTCGTGGTATTGAATCAATGTGAGAAGCTCTACTCATTGAATGAACACCTGCAGTTTGTTACATTGAATGAATGAGATAAACTTAAAAATTGAATGAATGAAAGAAGCTCCACACATTGAATTAACGAGAGCAGTCTGTTTTATTAAATGAATGCATGCAGTTGGTTTCTTTAACAGAAAGCATACAACTTGTTTCATTAAATGAATGGCAAAGCTCTACTTATTCGATTAGCATGTGCAGATTTTTTCATGGAATGAATGAGTGCTGTTTTATTCATTGAATGGATGAATTCAGTTGGAATCGCTAAGTAAATGAGTGAAGTTTCTTTCATTGAATCAATGAATAACGTTTGATTCATTGAATCAATGATTGAGGTTTGACACAATGATTGCAGTTTGTTATATTAAATGAAGGAGTTAAGCTTGACATAATGAATAAATAAGAGCAGTTCTACTCTTTGATTTAAGACGTGCACTGTGTTTCATTCAATGAATGTGAGCGGTTTGATTCACTGCATAAGTTAGTTACATGTGTCTTATAAAATCTAAGAATGCCGATTGATTCATTGAATTACTGCTTGAAGTTTAAATCAATGGCTGATTCACTGGTTTCAGCTTGTTTCATTAAATGAAAACTTTAAACTCGAAACGATGAATCAATGAGAGAAGCTGTACTCATTGAATTAGCACATGCACTTTTTATCATTAAATGAATGGGTGTAGTTTGTTTAATTGAATCGAATCCTTGAACTCGTGGTATTGAATCAATGTGTGAAGCTCTACTCATTGAATGAACAAGTTCAGGCTTTTTCATTGAAACAAAACGTTTAGCTCGAGGCACTGAATAATTGAGAGAAGCTGTACTCATTGAATTTTCACCTGCAGTTTGTTGCGTTGAATGAATGAGATAAGTTTAAAAAGTTGAATGAATGAAAGAAGGTCTACACATTGAATTAACGAGTGCAGTCTGTTTGATTAAATGAATGCATGCAGTCGGTTTCTTTGACAGAAAGCGTGCAACTTGTTTCATTAAATGAATGGCAAAGCTCTACTTATTCGATCAGCATGTGCAGCTTTTTTCATGAAATGAATGAGTGCTGTTTGATTCATTGAATGGATGAATGCTGTTAGAATCACTAAGTAAATGAGTGAAGTTTCTTTCATTGAATCAATGAATAAGGTTTGATTCATTGAATCAATGATTGAGGTTTGACACAATGATTGAATGTTTGCAGTTTGTTACATTAAATGAAGGAGTTAAGCTTGACATAATGAATAAAAAGGAGAAGATCTACTTTTTGAATTAAGACGTGCAGTCTTTTTCATTCAATGAATGTGAGCGGTTTGATTCACTGCATAAGTTAGTTACATCTGTCTCATTAAATCTAAGAATGCCGATTGATTCATTGAATTACTGTTTGAAGTTTAAATCAATGGCTGATTCACTGGTTTCAGCTTGTTCCATTAAGTGAAAACTTTAAACTCGAAACAATGAATCAGTGAGAGAAGCTGTACTCTTTGAATTAACACATGCACTTTTTATCATTAAATGAATGGGTGTAGTTTGTTTAATTGAATCGATTCCTTGAACTCGTGGTATTGAATCAATGTGTGAAGCTCTACTCATTGAATGAACAAGTGCAGGCTTTTTCATTGAAACAAAACGTTTAGCTAGGGGCAACGAATAAATGAGAGTAGCTGTACTCATTGAATGAACACCTGCAGTTTGTTGCATTGAATGCATGATATAAGCTGGAAACGTTGACTGAATGAAAGAAGCTCTACACATTGAATTAACAAGTGCAATCTGCTTGATGAAATGAATGCAGACAGTTGGTTTCTTTGACAGAAAGCGTGCAACTAGTATCATTGAATGAATGGCAAAAGCTCTACTCATTCGATTAGCATGTGCAGATATTTTCATGGAATGAATGAGTGCTGTTTGATTCATTGAATGGATGCATGCTCTTGGAATCACTAAATAAATAAGTTAAGTTTCGTTCATTCAATCAATGAATGACGTTTGATTCATTGAATCGATGATTGAAGTTTGGCACAATGATTGAATGATTGCAGTTTGTTATATTAAATGAAGGAGTTAAGCTTGACATATTGAATAAATAATAGAAGCTCTACTCTTTGAGTTAACACGTGCAGTCTGTAAATTCAATAAATGTGTGCAGTATGTTTCACTAAAAAGGTTCGTTAGATCTGTCTCATTGAACTTAAGATTACCGTTTGATTCATTGAATCTATGATTGAAGTTTAAATAAATGACTGATTCAATTGTTTCAGCTTGTTTCATTAAGTGAAAACTTTAAGCTGGAGGCCCTCATTCAATTAGCACATGCACTTGTTGTCATTAAATCAATGGGTGCAATTTGTTTCATTGAATCGAAACCTTAAACTCGTGGTATTGAATCAATGTGAGAAGCTCTACTCATTGAATGAACACCTGCAGTTTGTTACATTGAATGAATGAGATAAACTTAAAAATTGAATGTATGAAAGAAGCTCCACACATTGAATTAACGAGAGCAGTCTGTTTGATTAAATGAATGCATGCAGTTGGTATCTTTAACAGAAAGCATACAACTTGTTTCATTAAATGAATGGCAAAGCTCTACTTATTCGATTAGCATGTGCAGATTTTTTCATGGAATGAATGAGTGCTGTTTTATTCATTGAATGGATGAATTCAGTTGGAATCGCTAAGTAAATGAGTGAAGTTTCTTTCATTGAATCAATGAATAACGTTTGATTCATTGAATCAATGATTGAGGTTTGACACAATGATTGCAGTTTGTTATATTAAATGAAGGAGTTAAGCTTGACATAATGAATAAATAAGAGAAGTTCTACTCTTTGATTTAAGACGTGCAGTCTGTTTCATTCAATGAATGTGAGCGGTTTGATTCACTGCATAAGTTAGTTACATGTGTCTTATAAAATCTAAGAATGCCGATTGATTCATTGAATTACTGCTTGAAGTTTAAATCAATGGCTGATTCACTGGTTTCAGCTTGTTTCATTAAATGAAAACTTTAAACTCGAAACGATGAATCAATGAGAGAAGCTGTACTCATTGAATTAGCACATGCACTTTTTATCATTAAATGAATGGGTGTAGTTTGTTTAATTGAATCTATTCCTTGAACTCGTGGTATTGAATCAATGTGTGAAGCTCTACTCATTGAATGAACAAGTTCAGGCTTTTTCATTGAAACAAAACGTTTAGCTCGAGGCACTGAATAATTGAGAGAAGCTGTACTCATTGAATGAATACCTGCAGTTTGTTGCATTGAATGAATGAGATAAGTTTAAAAAGTTGAATGAATGAAAGAAGCTCTACACATTGAATTAACGAGTGCAGTCTGTTTGATTAAATGAATGCATGCAGTCGGTTTCTTTGACAGAAAGCGTGCAACTTGTTTCATTAAATGAATGGCAAAGCTCTACTTATTCGATTAGCATGTGCAGCTTTTTTCATGAAATGAATGAGTGCTGTTTGATTCATTGAATGGATGAATGCTGTTAGAATCACTAAGTAAATGAGTGAAGTTTCTTTCATTGAATCAATGAATAAGGTTTGATTCATTGAATCAATGATTGAGGTTTGACACAATGATTGAATGTTTGCAGTTTGTTACATTAAATGAAGGAGTTAAGCTTGACATAATGAATAAAAAAGAGAAGATCTACTTTTTGAATTATGACGTGCAGTCTTTTTCATTCAATGAATGTGAGCGGTTTGATTCACTGCATAAGTTAGTTACATCTGTCTCATTAAATCTAAGAATGCCGATTGATTCATTGAATTACTGTTTGAAGTTTAAATCAATTCTGATTCACTGGTTTCAGCTTGTTTCATTAAGTGAAAACTTGAAACTCGAAACAATGAATCAATGAGAGAAGCTGTACTCTTTGAATTAACACATGCACTTTTTATCATTAAATGAATGGGTGTAGTTTGTTTAATTGAATCGATTCCTTGAACTCGTGGTATTGAATCAATGTGTGAAGCTCTACTCATTGAATGAACAAGTGCAGGCTTTTTCATTGAAACAAAACGTTTAGCTAGGGGCAACGAATAAATGAGAGTAGCTGTACTCATTGAATGAACACCTGCAGTTTGTTGCATTGAATGCATGATATAAGCTGGAAACGTTGACTGAATGAAAGAAGCTCTACACATTGAATTAACAAGTGCAATCTGCTTGATGAAATGAATGCAGGCAGTTGGTTTCTTTGTCAGAAAGCGTGCAACTAGTATCATTGAATGAATGGCAAAAGCTCTACTCATTCGATTAGCATGTGCAGATATTTTCATGGAATGAATGAGTGCTGTTTGATTCATTGAATGGATGCATGCTCTTGGAATCACTAAATAAATAAGTTAAGTTTCGTTCATTCAATCAATGAATGACGTTTGATTCATTGAATCGATGATTGAAGTTTGGCACAATGATTGAATGATTGCAGTTTGTTATATTAAATGAAGGAGTTAAGCTTGACATATTGAATAAATAAGAGAAGCTCTACTCTTTGAGTTAACACGTGCAGTCTGTAAATTCAATAAATGTGTGCAGTATGTTTCACTAAAAAGGTTCGTTAGATCTGTCTCATTGAACTTAAGATTACCGTTTGATTCATTGAATCTATGATTGAAGTTTAAATAAATGACTGATTCAATTGTTTCAGCTTGTTTCATTAAGTGAAAACTTTAAGCTGGAGGCCCTCATTCAATTAGCACATGCACTTTTTGTCATTAAATCAATGGGTGCAATTTGTTTCATTGAATCGAAACCTTAAACTCGTGGTATTGAATCAATGTGAGAAGCTCTACTCATTGAATGAACACCTGCAGTTTGTTACATTGAATGAATGAGATAAACTTAAAAATTGAATGAATGAAAGAAGCTCCACACATTGAATTAACGAGAGCAGTCTGTTTGATTAAATGAATGCATGCAGTTGGTTTCTTTAACAGAAAGCATACAACTTGTTTCATTAAATGAATGGCAAAGCTCTACTTATTCGATTAGCATGTGCAGATTTTTTCATGGAATGAATGAGTGCTGTTTTATTCATTGAATGGATGAATTCAGTTGGAATCGCTAAGTAAATGAGTGAAGTTTCTTTCATTGAATCAATGAATAACGTTTGATTCATTGAATCAATGATTGAGGTTTGACACAATGATTGCAGTTTGTTATATTAAATGAAGGAGTTAAGCTTGACATAATGAATAAATAAGAGAAGTTCTACTCTTTGATTTAAGACGTGCAGTCTGTTTCATTCAATGAATGTGAGCGGTTTGATTCACTGCATAAGTTAGTTACACGTGTCTTATAAAATCTAAGAATGCCGATTGATTCATTGAATTACTGCTTGAAGTTTAAATCAATGGCTGATTCACTGGTTTCAGCTTGTTTCATTAAATGAAAACTTTAAACTCGAAAAAATGAATCAATGAGAGAAGCTGTACTCATTGAATTAGCACATGCACTTTTTATCATTAAATGAATGGGTGCAGTTTGTTTCATTGAATCTATTCCTTGAACTCGTGGTATTGAATCAATGTGTGAAGCTCTACTCATTGAATGAACAAGTTCAGGCTTTTTCATTGAAACAAAACGTTTAGCTCGAGGCACTGAATAATTGAGAGAAGCTGTACTCATTGAATTTTCACCTGCAGTTTGTTGCGTTGAATGAATGAGATAAGTTTAAAAAGTTGAATGAATGAAAGAAGCTCTACACATTGAATTAACGAGTGCAGTCTGTTTGATTAAATGAATGCATGCAGTCGGTTTCTTTGACAGAAAGCGTCCAACTTGTTTCATTAAATGAATGGCAAAGCTCTACTTATTCGATCAGCATGTGCAGCTTTTTTCATGAAATGAATGAGTGCTGTTTGATTCATTGAATGGATGAATGCTGTTAGAATCACTAAGTAAATGAGTGAAGTTTCTTTCATTGAATCAATGAATAAGGTTTGATTCATTGAATCAATGATTGAGGTTTGACACAATGATTGAATGTTTGCAGTTTGTTACATTAAATGAAGGAGTTAAGCTTGACATAATGAATAAAAAAGAGAAGATCTACTTTTTGAATTATGACGTGCAGTCTTTTTCATTCAATGAATGTGAGCGGTTTGATTCACTGCATAAGTTAGTTACATCTGTCTCATTAAATCTAAGAATGCCGATTGATTCATTGAATTACTGTTTGAAGTTTAAATCAATGGCTGATTCACTGGTTTCAGCTTGTTTCATTAAGTGAAAACTTTAAACTCGAAACAATGAATCAATGAGAGAAGCTGTACTCTTTGAATTAACACATGCACTTTTTATCATTAAATGAATGGGTGTAGTTTGTTTAATTGAATCGATTCCTTGAACTCGTGGTATTGAATCAATGTGTGAAGCTCTACTCATTGAATGAACAAGTGCAGGCTTTTTCATTGAAACAAAACGTTTAGCTAGGGGCAACGAATAAATGAGAGTAGCTGTACTCATTGAATGAACACCTGCAGTTTGTTGCATTGAATGCATGATATAAGCTGGAAACGTTGACTGAATGAAAGAAGCTCTACACATTGAATTAACAAGTGCAATCTGCTTGATGAAATGAATGCAGGCAGTTGGTTTCTTTGACAGAAAGCGTGCAACAGGTATCATTGAATGAATGGCAAAAGCTCTACTCATTCGATTAGCATGTGCAGATATTTTCATGGAATGAATGAGTGCTGTTTGATTCATTGAATGGATGCATGCTCTTGGAATCACTAAATAAATAAGTTAAGTTTCGTTCATTCAATCAATGAATGACGTTTGATTCATTGAATCGATGATTGAAGTTTGGCACAATGATTGAATGATTGCAGTTTGTTATATTAAATGAAGGAGTTAAGCTTGACATATTGAATAAATAAGAGAAGCTCTACTCTTTGAGTTAACACGTGCAGTCTGTAAATTCAATAAATGTGTGCAGTATGTTTCACTAAAAAGATTCGTTAGATCTGTCTCATTGAACTTAAGATTACCGTTTGATTCATTGAATCTATGATTGAAGTTTAAATAAATGACTGATTCAATTGTTTCAGCTTGTTTCATTAAGTGAAAACTTTAAGCTGGAGGCCCTCATTCAATTAGCACATGCACTTTTTGTCATTAAATCAATGGGTGCAATTTGTTTCATTGAATCGAAACCTTAAACTCGTGGTATTGAATCAATGTGAGAAGCTCTACTCATTGAATGAACACCTGCAGTTTGTTACATTGAATGAATGAGATAAACTTAAAAATTGAATGAATGAAAGAAGCTCCACACATTGAATTAACGAGAGCAGTCTGTTTGATTAAATGAATGCATGCAGTTGGTTTCTTTAACAGAAAGCATACAACTTGATTCATTAAATGAATGGCAAAGCTCTACTTATTCGATTAGCATGTGCAGATTTTTTCATGGAATGTATGAGTGCTGTTTTATTCATTGAATGGATGAATTCAGTTGGAATCGCTAAGTAAATGAGTGAAGTTTCTTTCATTGAATCAATGAATAACGTTTGATTCATTGAATCAATGATTGAGGTTTGACACAATGATTGCAGTTTGTTATATTAAATGAAGGAGTTAAGCTTGACATAATGAATAAATAAGAGAAGTTCTACTCTTTGATTTAAGACGTGCAGTCTGTTTCATTCAATGAATGTGAGCGGTTTGATTCACTGCATAAGTTAGTTACACGTGTCTTATAAAATCTAAGAATGCCGATTGATTCATTGAATTACTGCTTGAAGTTTAAATCAATGGCTGATTCACTGGTTTCAGCTTGTTTCATTAAATGAAAACTTTAAACTCGAAAAAATGAATCAATGAGAGAAGCTGTACTCATTGAATTAGCACATGCACTTTTTATCATTAAATGAATGGGTGCAGTTTGTTTCATTGAATCTATTCCTTGAACTCGTGGTATTGAATCAATGTGTGAAGCTCTACTCATTGAATGAACAAGTTCAGGCTTTTTCATTGAAACAAAACGTTTAGCTCGAGGCACTGAATAATTGAGAGAAGCTGTACTCATTGAATTTTCACCTGCAGTTTGTTGCGTTGAATGAATGAGATAAGTTTAAAAAGTTGAATGAATGAAAGAAGCTCTACACAATGAATTAACGAGTGCAGTCTGTTTGATTAAATGAATGCATGCAGTCGGTTTCTTTGACAGAAAGCGTCCAACTTGTTTCATTAAATGAATGGCAAAGCTCTACTTATTCGATCAGCATGTGCAGCTTTTTTCATGAAATGAATGAGTGCTGTTTGATTCATTGAATGGATGAATGCTGTTAGAATCACTAAGTAAATGAGTGAAGTTTCTTTCATTGAATCAATGAATAAGGTTTGATTCATTGAATCAATGATTGAGGTTTGACACAATGATTGAATGTTTGCAGTTTGTTACATTAAATGAAGGAGTTAAGCTTGACATAATGAATAAAAAAGAGAAGATCTACTTTTTGAATTATGACGTGCAGTCTTTTTCATTCAATGAATGTGAGCGGTTTGATTCACTGCATAAGTTAGTTACATCTGTCTCATTAAATCTAAGAATGCCGATTGATTCATTGAATTACTGTTTGAAGTTTAAATCAATGGCTGATTCACTGGTTTCAGCTTGTTTCATTAAGTGAAAACTTTAAACTCGAAACAATGAATCAATGAGAGAAGCTGTACTCTTTGAATTAACACATGCACTTTTTATCATTAAATGAATGGGTGTAGTTTGTTTAATTGAATCGATTCCTTGAACTCGTGGTATTGAATCAATGTGTGAAGCTCTACTCATTGAATGAACAAGTGCAGGCTTTTTCATTGAAACAAAACGTTTAGCTAGGGGCAACGAATAAATGAGAGTAGCTGTACTCATTGAATGAACACCTGCAGTTTGTTGCATTGAATGCATGATATAAGCTGGAAACGTTGACTGAATGAAAGAAGCTCTACACATTGAATTAACAAGTGCAATCTGCTTGATGAAATGAATGCAGGCAGTTGGTTTCTTTGACAGAAAGCGTGCAACAGGTATCATTGAATGAATGGCAAAAGCTCTACTCATTCGATTAGCATGTGCAGATATTTTCATGGAATGAATGAGTGCTGTTTGATTCATTGAATGGATGCATGCTCTTGGAATCACTAAATAAATAAGTTAAGTTTCGTTCATTCAATCAATGAATGACGTTTGATTCATTGAATCGATGATTGAAGTTTGGCACAATGATTGAATGATTGCAGTTTGTTATATTACATGAAGGAGTTAAGCTTGACATATTGAATAAATAAGAGAAGCTCTACTCTTTGAGTTAACACGTGCAGTCTGTAAATTCAATAAATGTGTGCAGTATGTTTCACTAAAAAGATTCGTTAGATCTGTCTCATTGAACTTAAGATTACCGTTTGATTCATTGAATCTATGATTGAAGTTTAAATAAATGACTGATTCAATTGTTTCAGCTTGTTTCATTAAGTGAAAACTTTAAGCTGGAGGCCCTCATTCAATTAGCACATGCACTTTTTGTCATTAAATCAATGGGTGCAATTTGTTTCATTGAATCGAAACCTTAAACTCGTGGTATTGAATCAATGTGAGAAGCTCTACTCATTGAATGAACACCTGCAGTTTGTTACATTGAATGAATGAGATAAACTTAAAAATTGAATGAATGAAAGAAGCTCCACACATTGAATTAACGAGAGCAGTCTGTTTGATTAAATGAATGCATGCAGTTGGTTTCTTTAACAGAAAGCATACAACTTGTTTCATTAAATGAATGGCAAAGCTCTACTTATTCGATTAGCATGTGCAGATTTTTTCATGGAATGTATGAGTGCTGTTTTATTCATTGAATGGATGAATTCAGTTGGAATCGCTAAGTAAATGAGTGAAGTTTCTTTCATTGAATCAATGAATAACGTTTGATTCATTGAATCAATGATTGAGGTTTGACACAATGATTGCAGTTTGTTATATTAAATGAAGGAGTTAAGCTTGACATAATGAATAAATAAGAGAAGTTCTACTCTTTGATTTAAGACGTGCAGTCTGTTTCATTCAATGAATGTGAGCGGTTTGATTCACTGCATAAGTTAGTTACACGTGTCTTATAAAATCTAAGAATGCCGATTGATTCATTGAATTACTGCTTGAAGTTTAAATCAATGGCTGATTCACTGGTTTCAGCTTGTTTCATTAAATGAAAACTTTAAACTCGAAAAAATGAATCAATGAGAGAAGCTGTACTCATTGAATTAGCACATGCACTTTTTATCATTAAATGAATGGGTGCAGTTTGTTTCATTGAATCTATTCCTTGAACTCGTGGTATTGAATCAATGTGTGAAGCTCTACTCATTGAATGAACAAGTTCAGGCTTTTTCATTGAAACAAAACGTTTAGCTCGAGGCACTGAATAATTGAGAGAAGCTGTACTCATTGAATGAACACCTGCAGTTTGTTGCATTGAATGAATGAGATAAGCTTAAAAAGTTGAATGAATGAAAGAAGCTCTACACATTGAATTAACGAGTGCAGTCTGTTTGATTAAATGAATGCATGCAGTCGGTTTCTTTGACAGAAAGCGTCCAACTTGTTTCATTAAATGAATGGCAAAGCTCTACTTATTCGATTAGCATGTGCAGCTTTTTTCATGAAATGAATAGGTGCTGTTTGATTCATTGAATGGATGAATGCTGTTAGAATCACGAAGTAAATGAGTGAAGTTTCTTTCATTGAATCAATGAATAAGGTTTGATTTATTGAATCAATGATTGAGTTTGACATAATGATTGAATGTTTGCAGTTTGTTACATTAAATGAAGGAGTTAAGCTTGACATAAGGAATAAAAAAGAGAAGATCTACTTTTTGAATTATGACGTGCATTCTTTTTCATTCAATGAATATGAGCGGTTTGATTCACTGCATAAGTTAGTTACATCTGTCTCATTAAATCTAAGAATGCCGATTGATTCATTGAATTACTGTTTGAAGTTTAAATCAATGGCTGATTCACTGGTTTCAGCTTGTTTCATTAAGTGAAAACTTTAAACTCGAAACGATGAATCAATGAGAGAAGCTGTACTCATTGAATTAGCACATGCACTTTTTATCATTAAATGAATGGGTGTAGTTTGTTTAATTGAATCTATTCCTTGAACTCGTGGTATTGAATCAATGTGTGAAGCTCTACTCATTGAATGAACAAGTTCAGGCTTTTTCATTGAAACAAAACGTTTAGCTCGAGGCACTGAATAATTGAGAGAAGCTGTACTCATTGAATTTTCACCTGCAGTTTGTTGCGTTGAATGAATGAGATAAGTTTAAAAAGTTGAATGAATGAAAGAAGCTCTACACATTGAATTAACGAGTGCAGTCTGTTTGATTAAATGAATGCATGCAGTCGGTTTCTTTGACAGAAAGCGTCCAACTTGTTTCATTAAATGAATGGCAAAGCTCTACTTATTCGATCAGCATGTGCAGCTTTTTTCATGAAATGAATGAGTGCTGTTTGATTCATTGAATGGATGAATGCTGTTAGAATCACTAAGTAAATGAGTGAAGTTTCTTTCATTGAATCAATGAATAAGTTTTGATTCATTGAATCAATGATTGAGGTTTGACACAATGATTGAATGTTTGCAGTTTGTTACATTAAATGAAGGAGTTAAGCTTGACATAATGAATAAAAAGGAGAAGATCTACTTTTTGAATTAAGACGTGCAGTCTTTTTCATTCAATGAATGTGAGCGGTTTGATTCACTGCATAAGTTAGTTACATCTGTCTCATTAAATCTAAGAATGCCGATTGATTCATTGAATTACTGTTTGAAGTTTAAATCAATGGCTGATTCACTGGTTTCAGCTTGTTTCATTAAGTGAAAACTTTAAACTCGAAACAATGAATCAATGAGAGAAGCTGTACTCTTTGAATTAACACATGCACTTTTTATCATTAAATGAATGGGTGTAGTTTGTTTAATTGAATCGATTCCTTGAACTCGTGGTATTGAATCAATGTGTGAAGCTCTACTCATTGAATGAACAAGTGCTGGCTTTTTCATTGAAACAAAACGTTTAGCTAGGGGCAACGAATAAATGAGAGTAGCTGTACTCATTGAATGAACACCTGCAGTTTGTTGCATTGAATGCATGATATAAGCTGGAAACGTTGACTGAATGAAAGAAGCTCTACACATTGAATTAACAAGTGCAATCTGCTTGATGAAATGAATGCAGGCAGTTGGTTTCTTTGACAGAAAGCGTGCAACTAGTATCATTGAATGAATGGCAAAAGCTCTACTCATTCGATTAGCATGTGCAGATATTTTCATGGAATTAATGAGTGCTGTTTGATTCATTGAATGGATGCATGCTCTTGGAATCACTAAATAAATAAGTTAAGTTTCGTTCATTCAATCAATGAATGACGTTTGATTCATTGAATCGATGATTGAAGTTTGGCACAATGATTGAATGATTGCAGTTTGTTATATTAAATGAAGGAGTTAAGCTTGACATATTGAATAAATAAGAGAAGTTCTACTCTTTGAGTTAACACGTGCAGTCTGTAAATTCAATAAATGTGTGCAGTATGTTTCACTAAAAAGGTTCGTTAGATCTGTCTCATTGAACCTAAGATTACCGTTTGATTCATTGAATCTATGATTGAAGTTTAAATAAATGACTGATTCAATTGTTTCAGCTTGTTTCATTAAGTGAAAACTTTAAGCTGGAGGCCCTCATTCAGTTAGCACATGCACTTTTTGTCATTAAATCAATGGGTGCAATTTGTTTCATTGAATCGAAACCTTAAACTCGTGGTATTGAATCAATGTGAGAAGCTCTACTCATTGAATGAACACCTGCAGTTTGTTACATTGAATGAATGAGATAAACTTAAAAATTGAATGAATGAAAGAAGCTCCACACATTGAATTAACGAGAGCAGTCTGTTTGATTAAATGAATGCATGCAGTTGGTTCTTTAACAGAAAGCATACAACTTGTTTCATTAAATGAATGGCAAAGCTCTACTTATTCGATTAGCATGTGCAGATTTTTTCATGGAATGAATGAGTGCTGTTTTATTCATTGAATGGATGAATTCAGTTGGAATCGCTAAGTAAATGAGTGAAGTTTCTTTCATTGAATCAATGAATAACGTTTGATTCATTGAATCAATGATTGAGATTTGACACAATGATTGCAGTTTGTTATATTAAATGAAGGAGTTAAGCTTGACATAATGAATAAATAAGAGAAGTTCTACTCTTTGATTTAAGACGTGCAGTCTGTTTCATTCAATGAATGTGAGCGGTTTGATTCACTGCATAAGTTAGTTACATGTGTCTTATAAAATCTAAGAATGCCGATTGATTCATTGAATTACTGCTTGAAGTTTAAATCAATGGCTGATTCACTGGTTTCAGCTTGTTTCATTAAATGAAAACTTTAAACTCGAAACGATGAATCAATGAGAGAAGCTGTACTCATTGAATTAGCACATGCACTTTTTATCATTAAATGAATGGGTGTAGTTTGTTTAATTGAATCGAATCCTTGAACTCGTGGTATTGAATCAATGTGTGAAGCTCTACTCATTGAATTAACAAAGTTCAGGCTTTTTCATTGAAACAAAACGTTTAGCTCGAGGCACTGAATAATTGAGAGAAGCTGTACTCATTGAATGAATACCTGCAGTTTGTTGCATTGAATGAATGAGATAAGCTTTAAAAGTTCAATGAATGAAAGAAGCTCTACACATTGAATTAACGAGTGCAGTCTGTTTGATTAAATGAATGCATGCAGTCGGTTTCTTTGACAGAAAGCGTCCAACTTGTTTCATTAAATGAATGGCAAAGCTCTACTTATTCGATTAGCATGTGCAGCTTTTTTCATGAAATGAATGAGTGCTGTTTGATTCATTGAATGGATGAATGCTGTTAGAATCACTAAGTAAATGAGTGAAGTTTCTTTCATTGAATCAATGAATAAGGTTTGATTCATTGAATCAATGATTGAGGTTTGACATACTGATTGAATGTTTGCAGTTTGTTACATTAAATGAAAGAGTTAAGCTTGACATAAGGAATAAAAAAGAGAAGATCTACATTTTGAATTATGACGTGCAGTCTTTTTCATTCAATGAATATGAGCGGTTTGATTCACTGCATAAGATAGTTACATCTGTCTCACTAAATCTAAGAATGCCGATTGATTCATTGAATTACTGTTTGAAGTTTAAATCAATGGCTGATTCACTGGTTTCAGCTTGTTTCATTAAGTGAAAACTTTAAACTCGAAACAATGAATCAATGAGAGAAGCTGTACTCTTTGAATTAACACATGCACTTTTTATCATTAAATGAATGGGTGTAGTTTGTTTAATTGAATCGATTCCTTGAACTCGTGGTATTGAATCAATGTGTGAAGCTCTACTCATTGAATGAACAAGTGCAGGCTTTTTTATTGAAACAAAACGTTTAGCTAGGGGCAACGAATAAATGAGAGTAGCTGTACTCATTGAATGAACACCTGCAGTTTGTTTCATTGAATGCATGATATAAGCTGGAAACGTTGACTGAATGAAAGAAGCTCTACACATTGAATTAACAAGTGCAATCTGCTTGATGAAATGAATGCAGGCAGTTGGTTTCTTTGACAGAAAGCGTGCAACTAGTATCATTGAATGAATGGCAAAAGCTCTACTCATTCGATTAGCATGTGCAGATATTTTCATGGAATGAATGAGTGCTGTTTGATTCATTGAATGGATGCATGCTCTTGGAATCACTAAATAAATAAGTTAAGTTTCGTTCATTCAATCAATGAATGACGTTTGATTCATTGAATCGATGATTGAAGTTTGGCACAATGATTGAATGATTGCAGTTTGTTATATTAAATGAAGGAGTTAAGCTTGACATATTGAATAAATAAGAGAAGCTCTACTCTTTGAGTTAACACGTGCAGTCTGTAAATTCAATAAATGTGTGCAGTATGTTTCACTAAAAAGGTTCGTTAGATCTGTCTCATTGAACTTAAGATTACCGTTTGATTCATTGAATCTATGATTGAAGTTTAAATAAATGACTGATTCAATTGTTTCAGCTTGTTTCATTAAGTGAAAACTTTAAGCTGGAGGCCCTCATTCAATTAGCACATGCACTTGTTGTCATTAAATCAATGGGTGCAATTTGTTTCATTGAATCGAAACCTTAAACTCGTGGTATTGAATCAATGTGAGAAGCTCTACTCATTGAATGAACACCTGCAGTTTGTTACATTGAATGAATGAGATAAACTTAAAAATTGAATGAATGAAAGAAGCTCCACACATTGAATTAACGAGAGCAGTCTGTTTGATTAAATGATTGCATGCAGTTGGTTTCTTTAACAGAAAGCATACAACTTGTTTCATTAAATGAATGGCAATGCTCTACTTATTCGATTAGCATGTGCAGATTTTTTCATGGAATGAATGAGTGCTGTTTTATTCATTGAATGGATGAATTCAGTTGGAATCGCTAAGTAAATGAGTGAAGTTTCTTTCATTGAATCAATGAATAACGTTTGATTCATTGAATCAATGATTGAGGTTTGACACAATGATTGCAGTTTGTTATATTAAATGAAGGAGTTAAGCTTGACATAATGAATAAATAAGAGAAGTTCTACTCTTTGATTTAAGACGTGCAGTCTGTTTCATTCAATGAATGTGAGCGGTTTGATTCACTGCATAAGTTAGTTACATGTGTCTTATAAAATCTAAGAATGCCGATTGATTCATTGAATTACTGCTTGAAGTTTAAATCAATGGCTGATTCACTGGTTTCAGCTTGTTTTATTAAATGAAAACTTTAAACTCGAAACGATGAATCAATGAGAGAAGCTGTACTCATTGAATTAGCACATGCACTTTTTATCATTAAATGAATGGGTGTAGTTTGTTTAATTGAATCGAATCCTTGAACTCGTGGTATTGAATCAATGTGTGAAGCTCTACTCATTGAATTAACAAAGTTCAGGCTTTTTCATTGAAACAAAACGTTTAGCTCGAGGCACTGAATAATTGAGAGAAGCTGTACTCATTGAATGAATACCTGCAGTTTGTTGCATTGAATGAATGAGATAAGCTTAAAAAGTTGAATGAATGAAAGAAGCTCTACACATTGAATTAACGAGTGCAGTCTGTTTGATTAAATGAATGCATGCAGTCGGTTTCTTTGACAGAAAGCGTCCAACTTGTTTCATTAAATGAATGGCAAAGCTCTACTTATTCGATTAGCATGTGCAGCTTTTTTCATGAAATGAATGAGTGCTGTTTGATTCATTGAATGGATGAATGCTGTTAGAATCACTAAGTAAATGAGTGAAGTTTCTTTCATTGAATCAATGAATAAGGTTTGATTCATTGAATCAATGATTGAGGTTTGACATACTGATTGAATGTTTGCAGTTTGTTACATTAAATGAAGGAGTTAAGCTTGACATAAGGAATAAAAAAGAGAAGATCTACTTTTTGAATTATGACGTGCAGTCTTTTTCATTCAATGAATATGAGCGGTTTGATAGGTGCACACAACAAGGAAGTTTTTACAATTGGGGGAAGGGAAATTACGATGCTGTAAGACAGGATTTGAGGAGCATACGTTGGGAGCATAGGCTGTCAGGGAAGGATGTGGTGGAAATGTGGGACTTTTTCAAGGAGCAGATACGACGTGTCCTTGATATGTATGTACCGATCAGGCAGGAAAGAAATGGTCGTGTGAGGGAGCCTTGGTTGACGAGGGAGGTTGAATGTCTAGTAAAGAGGAAGAAGGAGGCTTACATAAGGTTGAGGAAACAAGGTTCAGACAGAGCAGTGGAGGGATACAGGATAGCCAGAAGGGACCTGAAGAAAGGGATTAGGAGAGCTAAGAGAGGGCATGAAAAATCCCTGGCGGATAGGATCAAGGATAACCCCAAGGCATTCTATGCGTATGTGAGAAACCTGAGAATGACGAGAACGAGGGTAGGTCCGATCAAGGACAGTGGTGGGAGACTGTGTATTGAGTCGGAAGAGATAGGAGAGGTCTTGAACAAGTACTTCTCTTCAGTATTTACGAACGAGAGGGACTGTATTGTTGAAGAGGAGAGTGTGAAACGGACTGATAAGCTAGAAGAGATATCTGTTAGGAAGGAAGATGTGTTGGACATTTTGAACAACTTGAGGATAGACAAGTCCCCCGGGCCTGACGGGATATATCCTAGGATTATGTGGGAAGCAAGAGAGGAAATTGCAGTACCGTTGGCAATGATCTTCTCGTCTTCACTGGCAACGGGGGTGGTACCAGGGGACTGGAGAGTAGCGAATGTTGTGCCCCTGTTCAAAAAAGGGAATAGGGATAACCCCGGGAATTACAGGCCAGTTAGTCTTACTTCTGTGGTAGGCAAAGTAATGGAAAGGGTACTGAGGGATAGGATTTACGAGTATCTGGAACGGCACTGCTTGATTAGGGACAGCCAGCACGGATTTGTGAAGGGTAGGTCTTGCCTTACAAGTCTTATTGAATTCTTCGAGGAGGTGACCAAGCATGTGGATGAGGGTAGAGCAGTGGATGTAGTGTACATGGATTTTAGTAAGGCATTTGATAAGGTTCCCCATGGTAGGCTTATGCGGAAAGTCAGGAGGCATGGCATAGAGGGAAATTTGGCCAATTGGATAGAAAACTGGCTAACCGGTCGAAGTCAGAGAGTGGTGGTAGATGGTAAATATTCAGCATGGAGTCCAGTTACAAGTGGAGTTCCGCAGGGATCAGTTCTGGGCCCTCTGCTGTTTGTAATTTTTATTAATGACTTAGATGAGGGAGTCGAAGGGTGGGTCAGTAAATTTGCAGATGATACAAAGATAGGTGGAGTTGTGGACAGTGAGGAGGGCTGTTGTCGGCTGCAGAGGGACTTAGATATGATGCAGAGCTGGGCTGAGGAGTGGCAGATGGAGTTCAACCCTGCCAAGTGTGAAGTTGTCCATTTTGGAAGAACAAATAAGAATGCGGAATACAGGGTTAATGGTAGGGTTCTTGGTCAGGTGGAGGAACAGAGGGATCTTGGGGTCTATGTACATAGATCTTTGAAGGTTGCCACTCAGGTGGATAGAGTTTGTAAGAAGGCCTATGGAGTATTATCGTTCATTAGCAGAGGGATTGAATTCAAGAGTCGTGAGGTGATGTTGCAGCTGTACAGGACTTTGGTTAGGCCACATTTGGAGTACTGTGTGCAGTTCTGGTCGCCTCACTTTAGGAAAGATGTGGAAGCTTTGGAGAGGGTGCAGAGAAGATTTACCAGGATGTTGCCTGGAATGGAGAGTAGGTCATACGAGGATAGGTTGAGAGTTCTCGGCCTTTTCTCGTTGGAACGGCGAAGGATGAGGGGTGACTTGATAGAGGTTTATAAGATGATCAGAGGAATAGATAGAGTAGACAGTCAGAAACTTTTTCCCCGGGTACAACAGAGTGTTACAAGGGGACATAAATTTAAGGTGAAGGGTGGAAGGTATAGGGGAGATGTCAGGGGTGGGTTCTTCACCCAGAGAGTGGTGGGGGCATGGAATGCGCTGCCCGTGGGAGTGGTAGAGTCAGATTCATTGGCGACCTTTAAGCGGCATTTGGATAGGTACATGGATGGGTGCTTAATCTAGGATAGAAGTTCGGCACAACATCGTGGGCCGAAGGGCCTGTTCTGTGCTGTATTGTTCTATGTTCTATGTTCTATGTTCTATGTTCTATGTTCTATGATTCACTGCATAAGATAGTTACATCTGTCTCATTAAATCTAAGAATGCCGATTGATTCATTGAATTACTGCTTGAAGTTTAAATCAATGGCTGATTCACTGGTTTCAGCTTGTTTCATTAAGTGAAAACTTTAAACTCGAAACAATGAATCAATGAGAGAAGCTGTACTCTTTGAATTAACACATGCACTTTTTATCATTAAATGAATGGGTGTAGTTTGTTTAATTGAATCGAATCCTTGAACTCGTGGTATTGAATCAATGTGTGAAGCTCTACTCATTGAATTAACAAAGTTCAGGCTTTTTCATTGAAACAAAACGTTTAGCTCGAGGCACTGAATAATTGAGAGAAGCTGTACTCATTGAATGAATACCTGCAGTTTGTTGCATTGAATGAATGAGATAAGCTTAAAAAGTTGAATGAATGAAAGAAGCTCTACACATTGAATTAACGAGTGCAGTCTGTTTGATTAAATGAATGCATGCAGTCGGTTTCTTTGACAGAAAGCGTCCAACTTGTTTCATTAAATGAATGGCAAAGCTCTACTTATTCGATTAGCATGTGCAGCTTTTTTCATGAAATGAATGAGTGCTGTTTGATTCATTGAATGGATGAATGCTGTTAGAATCACTAAGTAAATGAGTGAAGTTTCTTTCATTGAATCAATGAATAAGGTTTGATTCATTGAATCAATGATTGAGGTTTGACATACTGATTGAATGTTTGCAGTTTGTTACATTAAATGAAGGAGTTAAGCTTGACATAAGGAATAAAAAAGAGAAGATCTACTTTTTGAATTATGACGTGCAGTCTTTTTCATTCAATGAATATGAGCGGTTTGATTCACTGCATAAGATAGTTACATCTGTCTCATTAAATCTAAGAATGACGATTGATTCATTGAATTACTGCTTGAAGTTTAAATCAATGGCTGATTCACTGGTTTCAGCTTGTTTCATTAAGTGAAAACTTTAAACTCGAAACAATGAATCAATGAGAGAAGCTGTACTCTTTGAATTAACACATGCACTTTTTATCATTAAATGAATGGGTGTAGTTTGTTTAATTGAATCGATTCCTTGAACTCGTGGTATTGAATCAATGTGTGAAGCTCTACTCATTGAATGAACAAGTGCTGGCTTTTTCATTGAAACAAAACGTTTAGCTAGGGGCAACGAATAAATGAGAGTAGCTGTACTCATTGAATGAACACCTGCAGTTTGTTGCATTGAATGCATGATATAAGCTGGAAACGTTGACTGAATGAAAGAAGCTCTACACATTGAATTAACAAGTGCAATCTGCTTGATGAAATGAATGCAGGCAGTTGGTTTCTTTGACAGAAAGCGTGCAACTAGTATCATTGAATGAATGGCAAAAGCTCTACTCATTCGATTAGCATGTGCAGATATTTTCATGGAATGAATGAGTGCTGTTTGATTCATTGAATGGATGCATGCTCTTGGAATCACTAAATAAATAAGTTAAGTTTCGTTCATTCAATCAATGAATGACGTTTGATTCATTGAATCGATGATTGAAGTTTGGCACAATGATTGAATGATTGCAGTTTGTTATATTAAATGAAGGAGTTAAGCTTGACATATTGAATAAATAAGAGAAGTTCTACTCTTTGAGTTAACACGTGCAGTCTGTAAATTCAATAAATGTGTGCAGTATGTTTCACTAAAAAGGTTCGTTAGATCTGTCTCATTGAACCTAAGATTACCGTTTGATTCATTGAATCTATGATTGAAGTTTAAATAAATGACTGATTCAATTGTTTCAGCTTGTTTCATTAAGTGAAAACTTTAAGCTGGAGGCCCTCATTCAGTTAGCACATGCACTTTTTGTCATTAAATCAATGGGTGCAATTTGTTTCATTGAATCGAAACCTTAAACTCGTGGTATTGAATCAATGTGAGAAGCTCTACTCATTGAATGAACACCTGCAGTTTGTTACATTGAATGAATGAGATAAACTTAAAAATTGAATGAATGAAAGAAGCTCCACACATTGAATTAACGAGAGCAGTCTGTTTGATTAAATGAATGCATGCAGTTGGTTTCTTTAACAGAAAGCATACAACTTGTTTCATTAAATGAATGGCAAAGCTCTACTTATTCGATTAGCATGTGCAGATTTTTTCATGGAATGAATGAGTGCTGTTTTATTCATTGAATGGATGAATTCAGTTGGAATCGCTAAGTAAATGAGTGAAGTTTCTTTCATTGAATCAATGAATAACGTTTGATTCATTGAATCAATGATTGAGGTTTGACACAATGATTGCAGTTTGTTATCTTAAATGAAGGAGTTAAGCTTGACGTAATGAATAAATAAGAGAAGTTCTACTCTTTGATTTAAGACGTGCAGTCTGTTTCATTCAATGAATGTGAGCGGTTTGATTCACTGCATAAGTTAGTTACATGTGTCTTATAAAATCTAAGAATGCCGATTGATTCATTGAATTACTGCTTGAAGTATAAATCAATGGCTGATTCACTGGTTTCAGCTTGTTTCATTAAATGAAAACTTTAAACTCGAAACGATGAATCAATGAGAGAAGCTGTACTCATTGAATTAGCACATGCACTTTTTATCATTAAATGAATGGGTGTAGTTTGTTTAATTGAATCGAATCCTTGAACTCGTGGTATTGAATCAATGTGTGAAGCTCTACTCATTGAATTAACAAAGTTCAGGCTTTTTCATTGAAACAAAACGTTTAGCTCGAGGCACTGAATAATTGAGAGAAGCTGTACTCATTGAATGAATACCTGCAGTTTGTTGCATTGAATGAATGAGATAAGCTTAAAAAGTTGAATGAATGAAAGAAGCTCTACACATTGAATTAACGAGTGCAGTCTGTTTGATTAAATGAATGCATGCAGTCGGTTTCTTTGACAGAAAGCGTCCAACTTGTTTCATTAAATGAATGGCAAAGCTCTACTTATTCGATTAGCATGTGCAGCTTTTTCATGAAATGAATGAGTGCTGTTTGATTCATTGAATGGATGAATGCTGTTAGAATCACTAAGTAAATGAGTGAAGTTTCTTTCATTGAATCAATGAATAAGGTTTGATTCATTGAATCAATGATTGAGGTTTGACACAATGATTGTATGTTTGCAGTTTGTTACATTAAATGAAGGAGTTAAGCTTGACATAATGAATAAAAAAGAGAAGATCTACTTTTTGAATTATGACGTGCAGTCTTTTTCATTCAATGAATGTGAGCGGTTTGATTCACTGCATAAGTTAGTTACATCTGTCTCACTAAATCTAAGAATGCCGATTGATTCATTGAATTACTGTTTGAAGTTTAAATCAATGGCTGATTCACTGGTTTCAGCTTGTTTCATTAAGTGAAAACTTTAAACTCGAAACAATGAATCAATGAGAGAAGCTGTACTCTTTGAATTAACACATGCACTTTTTATCATTAAATGAATGGGTGTAGTTTGTTTAATTGAATCGATTCCTTGAACTCGTGGTATTGAATCAATGTGTGAAGCTCTACTCATTGAATGAACAAGTGCAGGCTTTTTCATTGAAACAAAACGTTTAGCTAGGGGCAACGAATAAATGAGAGTAGCTGTACTCATTGAATGAACACCTGCAGTTTGTTGCATTGAATGCATGATATAAGCTGGAAACGTTGACTGAATGAAAGAAGCTCTACACATTGAATTAACAAGTGCAATCTGCTTGATGAAATGAATGCAGGCAGTTGGTTTCTTTGACAGAAAGCGTGCAACAGGTATCATTGAATGAATGGCAAAAGCTCTACTCATTCGATTAGCATGTGCAGATATTTTCATGGAATGAATGAGTGCTGTTTGATTCATTGAATGGATGCATGCTCTTGGAATCACTAAATAAATAAGTTAAGTTTCGTTCATTCAATCAATGAATGACGTTTGATTCATTGAATCGATGATTGAAGTTTGGCACAATGATTGAATGATTGCAGTTTGTTATATTAAATGAAGGAGTTAAGCTTGACATATTGAATAAATAAGAGAAGCTCTACTCTTTGAGTTAACACGTGCAGTCTGTAAATTCAATAAATGTGTGCAGTATGTTTCACTAAAAAGGTTCGTTAGATCTGTCTCATTGAACTTAAGATTACCGTTTGATTCATTAAATCTATGATTGAAGTTTAAATAAATGACTGATTCAATTGTTTCAGCTTGTTTCATTAAGTGAAAACTTTAAGCTGGAGGCCCTCATTCAATTAGCACATGCACTTTTTGTCATTAAATCAATGGGTGCAATTTGTTTCATTGAATCGAAACCTTAAACTCGTGGTATTGAATCAATGTGAGAAGCTCTACTCATTGAATGAACACCTGCAGTTTGTTACATTGAATGAATGAGATAAACTTAAAAATTGAATGAATGAAAGAAGCTCCACACATTGAATTAACGAGAGCAGTCTGTTTGATTAAATGAATGCATGCAGTTGGTTTCTTTAACAGAAAGCATACAACTTGTTTCATTAAATGAATGGCAAAGCTCTACTTATTCGATTAGCATGTGCAGATTTTTTCATGGAATGAATGAGTCCTGTTTTATTCATTGAATGGATGAATTCAGTTGGAATCGCTAAGTAAATGAGTGAAGTTTCTTTCATTGAATCAATGAATAACGTTTGATTCATTGAATCAATGATTGAGGTTTGACACAATGATTGCAATTTGTTATATTAAATGAAGGAGTTAAGCTTGACATATTGAATAAATAAGAGAAGCTCTACTCTTTGATTTAAGACGTGCAGTCTGTTTCATTCAATGAATGTGAGCGGTTTGATTCACTGCATAAGTTAGTTACATGTGTCTTATAAAATCTAAGAATGCCGATTGATTCATTGAATTACTGCTTGAAGTATAAATCAATGGCTGATTCACTGGTTTCAGCTTGTTTCATTAAATGAAAACTTTAAACTCGAAACGATGAATCAATGAGAGAAGCTGTACTCATTGAATTAGCACATGCACTTTTTATCATTAAATGAATGGGTGTAGTTTGTTTAATTGAATCGAATCCTTGAACTCGTGGTATTGAATCAATGTGTGAAGCTCTACTCATTGAATTAACAAAGTTCAGGCTTTTTCATTGAAACAAAACGTTTAGCTCGAGGCACTGAATAATTGAGAGAAGCTGTACTCATTGAATGAATACCTGCAGTTTGTTGCATTGAATGAATGAGATAAGCTTAAAAAGTTGAATGAATGAAAGAAGCTCTACACATTGAATTAACGAGTGCAGTCTGTTTGATTAAATGAATGCATGCAGTCGGTTTCTTTGACAGAAAGCGTCCAACTTGTTTCATTAAATGAATGGCAAAGCTCTACTTATTCGATTAGCATGTGCAGCTTTTTTCATGAAATGAATGAGTGCTGTTTGATTCATTGAATGGATGAATGCTGTTAGAATCACTAAGTAAATGAGTGAAGTTTCTTTCATTGAATCAATGAATAAGGTTTGATTCATTGAATCAATGATTGAGGTTTGACACAATGATTGAATGTTTGCAGTTTGTTACATTAAATGAAGGAGTTAAGCTTGACATAATGAATAAAAAAGAGAAGATCTACATTTTGAATTATGACGTGCAGTCTTTTTCATTCAATGAATGTGAGCGGTTTGATTCACTGCATAAGTTAGTTACATCTGTCTCATTAAATCTAAGAATGCCGATTGATTCATTGAATTACTGTTTGAAGTTTAAATCAATGGCTGATTCACTGGTTTCAGCTTGTTTCATTAAATGAAAACTTTAAACTCGAAACAATGAATCAATGAGAGAAGCTGTACTCTTTGAATTAACACATGCACTTTTTATCATTAAATGAATGGGTGTAGTTTGTTTAATTGAATCGATTCCTTGAACTCGTGGTATTGAATCAATGTGTGAAGCTCTACTCATTGAATGTACAAGTGCAGGCTTTTTCATTGAAACAAAACGTTTAGCTAGGGACAACGAATAAATGAGAGTAGCTGTACTCATTGAATGAACACCTGCAGTTTGTTGCATTGAATGCATGATATAAGCTGGAAACGTTGACTGAATGAAAGAAGCTCTACACATTGAATTAACAAGTGCAATCTGCTTGATGAAATGAATGCAGGCAGTTGGTTTCTTTGACAGAAAGCGTGCAACAGGTATCATTGAATGAATGGCAAAAGCTCTACTCATTCGATTAGCATGTGCAGATATTTTCATGGAATGAATGAGTGCTGTTTGATTCATTGAATGGATGCATGCTCTTGGAATCACTAAATAAATAAGTTAAGTTTCGTTCATTCAATCAATGAATGACGTTTGATTCATTGAATCGATGATTGAAGTTTGGCACAATGATTGAATGATTGCAGTTTGTTATATTAAATGAAGGAGTTAAGCTTGACATATTGAATAAATAAGAGAAGCTCTACTCTTTGAGTTAACACGTGCAGTCTGTAAATTCAATAAATGTGTGCAGTATGTTTCACTAAAAAGGTTCGTTAGATCTGTCTCATTGAACTTAAGATTACCGTTTGATTCATTGAATCTATGATTGAAGTTTAAATAAATGACTGATTCAATTGTTTCAGCTTGTTTCATTAAGTGAAAACTTTAAGCTGGAGGCCCTCATTCAATTAGCACATGCACTTGTTGTCATTAAATCAATGGGTGCAATTTGTTTCATTGAATCGAAACCTTAAACTCGTGGTATTGAATCAATGTGAGAAGCTCTACTCATTGAATGAACACCTGCAGTTTGTTACATTGAATGAATGAGATAAACTTAAAAATTGAATGAATGAAAGAAGCTCCACACATTGAATTAACGAGAGCAGTCTGTTTGATTAAATGATTGCATGCAGTTGGTTTCTTTAACAGAAAGCATACAACTTGTTTCATTAAATGAATGGCAAAGCTCTACTTATTCGATTAGCATGTGCAGATTTTTTCATGGAATGAATGAGTGCTGTTTTATTCATTGAATGGATGAATTCAGTTGGAATCGCTAAGTAAATGAGTGAAGTTTCTTTCATTGAATCAATGAATAACGTTTGATTCATTGAATCAATGATTGAGGTTTGACACAATGATTGCAGTCTGTTATATTAAATGAAGAATTAAGCTTGACATAATGAAGAAATAAGAGAAGTTCTACTCTTTGATTTAAGACGTGCAGTCTGTTTCATTCAATGAATGTGAGCGGTTTGAGTCACTGCATAAGTTAGTTACATGTGTCTTATAAAATCTAAGAATGCCGATTGATTCATTGAATTACTGCTTGAAGTTTAAATCAATGGCTGATTCACTGGTTTCAGCTTGTTTCATTAAATGAAAACTTTAAACTCGAAACGATGAATCAATGAGAGAAGCTGTACTCATTGAATTAGCACATGCACTTTTTATCATTAAATGAATGGGTGTAGTTTGTTTAATTGAATCGAATCCTTGAACTCGTGGTATTGAATCAATGTGTGAAGCTCTACTCATTGAATGAACAAGTTCAGGCTTTTTCATTGAAACAAAACGTTTAGCTCGAGGCACTGAATAATTGAGAGAAGCTGTACTCATTGAATGAACACCTGCAGTTTGTTGCATTGAATGAATGAGATAAGCTTAAAAAGTTGAATGAATGAAAGAAGCTCTACACATTGAATTAACGAGTGCAGTCTGTTTGATTAAATGAATGCATGCAGTCGGTTTCTTTGACAGAAAGCGTCCAACTTGTTTCATTAAATGAATGGCAAAGCTCTACTTATTCGATTAACATGTGCAGCTTTTTTCATGAAATGAATGAGTGCTGTTTGATTCATTGATTGGATGAATGCTGTTAGAATCACTAAGTAAATGAGTGAAGTTTCTTTCATTGAATCAATGAATAAGGTTTGATTCATTGAATCAATGATTGAGGTTTGACACAATGATTGAATGTTTGCAGTTTGTTACATTAAATGAAGGAGTTAAGCTTGACATAATGAATAAAAAAGAGAAGATCTACTTTTTGAATTAAGACGTGCAGTCTTTTTCATTCAATGAATGTGAGCGGTTTGATTCACTGCATAAGTTAGTTACATCTGTCTCATTAAATCTAAGAATGCCGATTGATTCATTGAATTACTGTTTGAAGTTTAAATCAATGGCTGATTCACTGGTTTCAGCTTGTTTCATTAAGTGAAAACTTTAAACTCGAAATAATGAATCAATGAGAGAAGCTGTACTCTTTGAATTAACACATGCACTTTTTATCATTAAATGAATGGGTACAGTTTGTTTCATTGAATCGATTCCTTGAACTCGTGGTATTGAATCAATGTGTGAAGCTCCACTCATTAAATGAACAAGTGCAGGCTTTTTCATTGAAACAAAACGTTTAGCTAGGGGCAACGAATAAATGAGAGTAGCTGTACTCATTGAATGAACACCTGCAGTTTGTTGCATTGAATGCATGATATAAGCTGGAAACGTTGACTGAATGAAAGAAGCTCTACACATTGAATTAACAAGTGCAATCTGCTTGATGAAATGAATGCAGGCAGTTGGTTTCTTTGACAGAAAGCGTGCAACTAGTATCATTGAATGAATGGCAAAAGCTCTACTCATTCGATTAGCATGTGCAGATATTTTCATGGAATGAATGAGTGCTGTTTGATTCATTGAATGGATGCATGCTCTTGGAATCACTAAATAAATAAGTTAAGTTTCGTTCATTCAATCAATGAATGACGTTTGATTCATTGAATCGATGATTGAAGTTTGGCACAATGATTGAATGATTGCAGTTTGTTATATTAAATGAAGGAGTTAAGCTTGACATATTGAATAAATAAGAGAAGTTCTACTCTTTGAGTTAAGACGTGCAGTCTGTAAATTCAATAAATATGTGCAGTATGTTTCACTAAAAAGGTTCGTTAGATCTGTCTCATTGAACCTAAGATTACCGTTTGATTCATTGAATCTATGATTGAAGTTTAAATAAATGACTGATTCAATTGTTTCAGCTTGTTTCATTAAGTGAAAACTTTAAGCTGGAGGCCCTCATTCAGTTAGCACATGCACTTTTTGTCATTAAATCAATGGGTGCAATTTGTTTCATTGAATCGAAACCTTAAACTCGTGGTATTGAATCAATGTGAGAAGCTCTAAGCATTGAATGAACACCTGCAGTGTGTTACATTGAATGAATGAGATAAACTTAAAAATTGAATGAATGAAAGAAGCTCCACACATTGAATTAACGAGAGCAGTCTGTTTGATTAAATGAATGCATGCAGTTGGTTTCTTTAACAGAAAGCATACAACTTGTTTCATTAAATGAATGGCAAAGCTCTCCTTATTCGATTAGCATGTGCAGATTTTTTCATGGAATGAATGAGTGCTGTTTTATTCATTGAATGGATGAATTCAGTTGGAATCGCTAAGTAAATGAGTGAAGTTTCTTTCATTGAATCAATGAATAACGTTTGATTCATTGAATCAATGATTGAGGTTTGACACAATGATTGCAGTTTGTTATATTAAATGAAGGAGTTAAGCTTGACGTAATGAATAAATAAGAGAAGTTCTACTCTTTGATTTAAGACGTGCAGTCTGTTTCATTCAATGAATGTGAGCGGTTTGATTCACTGCATAAGTTAGTTACATGTGTCTTATAAAATCTAAGAATGCCGATTGATTCATTGAATTACTGCTTGAAGTTTAAATCAATGGCTGATTCACTGGTTTCAGCTTGTTTCATTGAATGAAAACTTTAAACTCGAAACGATGAATCAATGAGAGAAGCTGTACTCATTGAATTAGCACATGCACTTTTTATCATTAAATGAATGGGTGTAGTTTGTTTAATTGAATCGAATCCTTGAACTCATGGTATTGAATCAATGTGTGAAGCTCTACTCATTGAATTAACAAAGTTCAGGCTTTTTCATTGAAACAAAACGTTTAGCTCGAGGCACTGAATAATTGAGAGAAGCTGTACTCATTGAATGAATACCTGCAGTTTGTTGCATTGAATGAATGAGATAAGCTTAAAAAGTTGAATGAATGAAAGAAGCTCTACACATTGAATTAACGAGTGCAGTCTGTTTGATTAAATGAATGCATGCAGTCGGTTTCTTTGACAGAAAGCGTCCAACTTGTTTCATTAAATGAATGGCAAAGCTCTACTTATTCGATTAGCATGTGCAGCTTTTTTCATGAAATGAATGAGTGCTGTTTGATTCATTGAATGGATGAATGCTGTTAGAATCACTAAGTAAATGAGTGAAGTTTCTTTCATTGAATCAATGAATAAGGTTTGATTCATTGAATCAATGATTGAGGTTTGACACAATGATTGAATGTTTGCAGTTTGTTACATTAAATGAAGGAGTTAAGCTTGACATAATGAATAAAAAAGAGAAGATCTACTTTTTGAATTATGACGTGCAGTCTTTTTCATTCAATGAATGTGAGCGGTTTGATTCACTGCATAAGTTAGTTACATCTGTCTCATTAAATCTAAGAATGCCGATTGATTCATTGAATTACTGTTTGAAGTTTAAATCAATGGCTGATTCACTGGTTTCAGCTTGTTTCATTAAGTGAAAACTTTAAACTCGAAACAATGAATCAATGAGAGAAGCTGTACTCTTTGAATTAACACATGCACTTTTTATCATTAAATGAATGGGTACAGTTTGTTTCATTGAATCGATTCCTTGAACTCGTGGTATTGAATCAATGTGTGAAGCTCTACTCATTGAATGAACAAGTGCAGGCTTTTTCATTGAAACAAAACGTTTAGCTAGGGGCAACGAATAAATGAGAGTAGCTGTACTCATTGAATGAACACCTGCAGTTTGTTGCATTGAATGCATGATATAAGCTGGAAACGTTGACTGAATGAAAGAAGCTCTACACATTGAATTAACAAGTGCAATCTGCTTGATGAAATGAATGCAGGCAGTTGGTTTCTTTGACAGAAAGCGTGCAACAGGTATCATTGAATGAATGGCAAAAGCTCTACTCATTCGATTAGCATGTGCAGATATTTTCATGGAATGAATGAGTGCTGTTTGATTCATTGAATGGATGCATGCTCTTGGAATCACTAAATAAATAAGTTAAGTTTCGTTCATTCAATCAATGAATGACGTTTGATTCATTGAATCGATGATTGAAGTTTGGCACAATGATTGAATGATTGCAGTTTGTTATATTAAATGAAGGAGTTAAGCTTGACATATTGAATAAATAAGAGAAGCTCTACTCTTTGAGTTAACACGTGCAGTCTGTAAATTCAATAAATGTGTGCAGTATGTTTCACTAAAAAGGTTCGTTAGATCTGTCTCATTGAACTTAAGATTACCGTTTGATTCATTGAATCTATGATTGAAGTTTAAATAAATGACTGATTCAATTGTTTCAGCTTGTTTCATTAAGTGAAAACTTTAAGCTGGAGGCCCTCATTCAATTAGCACATGCACTTGTTGTCATTAAATCAATGGGTGCAATTTGTTTCATTGAATCGAAACCTTAAACTCGTGGTATTGAATCAATGTGAGAAGCTCTACTCATTGAATGAACACCTGCAGTTTGTTACATTGAATGAATGAGATAAACTTAAAAATTGAATGAATGAAAGAAGCTCCACACATTGAATTAACGAGAGCAGTCTGTTTGATGAAATGAATGCATGCAGTTGGTTTCTTTAACAGAAAGCATACAACTTGTTTCATTAAATGAATGGCAAAGCTCTACTTATTCGATTAGCATGTGCAGATTTTTTCATGGAATGAATGAGTGCTGTTTTATTCATTGAATGGATGAATTCAGTTGGAATCGCTAAGTAAATGAGTGAAGTTTCTTTCATTGAATCAATGAATAACGTTTGATTCATTGAATCAATGATTGAGGTTTGACACAATGATTGCAGTCTGTTATATTAAATGAAGAATTAAGCTTGACATAATGAAGAAATAAGAGAAGTTCTACTCTTTGATTTAAGACGTGCAGTCTGTTTCATTCAATGAATGTGAGCGGTTTGAGTCGCTGCATAAGTTAGTTACATGTGTCTTATAAAATCTAAGAATGCCGATTGATTCATTGAATTACTGCTTGAAGTTTAAATCAATGGCTGATTCACTGGTTTCAGCTTGTTTCATTAAATGAAAACTTTAAACTCGAAACGATGAATCAATGAGAGAAGCTGTACTCATTGAATTAGCACATGCACTTTTTATCATTAAATGAATGGGTGTAGTTTGTTTAATTGAATCGAATCCTTGAACTCGTGGTATTGAATCAATGTGTGAAGCTCTACTCATTGAATGAACAAGTTCAGGCTTTTTCATTGAAACAAAACGTTTAGCTCGAGGCACTGAATAATTGAGAGAAGCTGTACTCATTGAATGAACACCTGCAGTTTGTTGCATTGAATGAATGAGATAAGCTTAAAAAGTTGAATGAATGAAAGAAGCTCTACACATTGAATTAACGAGTGCAGTCTGTTTGATTAAATGAATGCATGCAGTCGGTTTCTTTGACAGAAAGCGTCCAACTTGTTTCATTAAATGAATGGCAAAGCTCTACTTATTCGATTAGCATGTGCAGCTTTTTTCATGAAATGAATGAGTGCTGTTTGATTCATTGAATGGATGAATGCTGTTAGAATCACTAAGTAAATGAGTGAAGTTTCTTTCATTGAATCAATGAATAAGGTTTGATTCATTGAATCAATGATTGAGGTTTGACACAATGATTGAATGTTTGCAGTTTGTTACATTAAATGAAGGAGTTAAGCTTGACATAATGAATAAAAAAGAGAAGATCTACTTTTTGAATTAAGACGTGCAGTCTTTTTCATTCAATGAATGTGAGCGGTTTGATTCACTGCATAAGTTAGTTACATCTGTCTCATTAAATCTAAGAATGCCGATTGATTCATTGAATTACTGTTTGAAGTTTAAATCAATGGCTGATTCACTGGTTTCAGCTTGTTTCATTAAGTGAAAACTTTAAACTCGAAATAATGAATCAATGAGAGAAGCTGTACTCTTTGAATTAACACATGCACTTTTTATCATTAAATGAATGGGTACAGTTTGTTTCATTGAATCGATTCCTTGAACTCGTGGTATTGAATCAAAGTGTGAAGCTCCACTCATTGAATGAACAAGTGCAGGCTTTTTCATTGAAACAAAACGTTTAGCTAGGGGCAACGAATAAATGAGAGTAGCTGTACTCATTGAATGAACACCTGCAGTTTGTTGCATTGAATGCATGATATAAGCTGGAAACGTTGACTGAATGAAAGAAGCTCTACACATTGAATTAACAAGTGCAATCTGCTTGATGAAATGAATGCAGGCAGTTGGTTTCTTTGACAGAAAGCGTGCAACTAGTATCATTGAATGAATGGCAAAAGCTCTACTCATTCGATTAGCATGTGCAGATATTTTCATGGAATGAATGAGTGCTGTTTGATTCATTGAATGGATGCATGCTCTTGGAATCACTAAATAAATAAGTTAAGTTTCGTTCATTCAATCAATGAATGACGTTTGATTCATTGAATCAATGATTGAAGTTTGGCACAATGATTGAATGATTGCAGTTTGTTATATTAAATGAAGGAGTTAAGCTTGACATATTGAATAAATAAGAGAAGCTCTACTCTTTGAGTTAACACGTGCAGTCTGTAAATTCAATAAATGTGTGCAGTATGTTTCACTAAAAAGGTTCGTTAGATCTGTCTCATTGAACTTAAGATTACCGTTTGATTCATTGAATCTGTGATTGAAGTTTAAATAAATGACTGATTCAATTGTTTCAGCTTGTTTCATTAAGTGAAAACTTTAAGCTGGAGGCCCTCATTCAATTAGCACATGCACTTTCTGTCATTAAATCAATGGGTGCAATTTGTTTCATTGAATCGAAACCTTAAACTCGTGGTATTGAATCAATGTGAGAAGCTCTACTCATTGAATGAACACCTGCAGTTTGTTACATTGAATGAATGAGATAAACTTAAAAATTGAATGAATGAAAGAAGCTCCACACATTGAATTAACGAGAGCAGTCTGTTTGATTAAATGAATGCATGCAGTTGGTTTCTTTAACAGAAAGCATACAACTTGTTTCATTAAATGAATGGCAAAGCTCTACTTATTCGATTAGCATGTGCAGATTTTTTCATGGAATGAATGAGTGCTGTTTTATTCATTGAATGGATGAATTCAGTTGGAATCGCTAAGTAAATGAGTGAAGTTTCTTTCATTGAAACAATGAATAACGTTTGATTCATTGAATCAATGATTGAGGTTTGACACAATGATTGCAGTTTGTTATATTAAATGAAGGAGTTAAGCTTGACGTAATGAATAAATAAGAGAAGTTCTACTCTTTGATTTAAGACGTGCAGTCTGTTTCATTCAATGAATGTGAGCGGTTTGATTCACTGCATAAGTTAGTTACATGTGTCTTATAAAATCTAAGAATGCCGATTGATTCATTGAATTACTGCTTGAAGTTTAAATCAATGGCTGATTCACTGGTTTCAGCTTGTTTCATTGAATGAAAACTTTAAACTCGAAACGATGAATCAATGAGAGAAGCTGTACTCATTGAATTAGCACATGCACTTTTTATCATTAAATGAATGGGTGTAGTTTGTTTAATTGAATCGAATCCTTGAACTCGTGGTATTGAATCAATGTGTGAAGCTCTACTCATTGAATTAACAAAGTTCAGGCTTTTTCATTGAAACAAAACGTTTAGCTCGAGGCACTGAATAATTGAGAGAAGCTGTACTCATTGAATGAACACCTGCAGTTTGTTGCATTGAATGAATGAGATAAGCTTAAAAAGTTGAATGAATGAAAGAAGCTCTACACATTGAATTAACGAGTGCAGTCTGTTTGATTAAATGAATGCATGCAGTCGGTTTCTTTGACAGAAAGCGTCCAACTTGTTTCATTAAATGAATGGCAAAGCTCTACTTATTCGATTAGCATGTGCAGCTTTTTTCATGAAATGAATGAGTGCTGTTTGATTCATTGAATGGATGAATGCTGTTAGAATCACTAAGTAAATGAGTGAAGTTTCTTTCATTGAATCAATGAATAAGGTTTGATTCATTGAATCAATGATTGAGGTTTGACACAATGATTGAATGTTTGCAGTTTGTTACATTAAATGAAGGAGTTAAGCTTGACATAATGAATAAAAAAGAGAAGATCTACTTTTTGAATTATGACGTGCAGTCTTTTTCATTCAATGAATGTGAGCGGTTTGATTCACTGCATAAGTTAGTTACATCTGTCTCATTAAATCTAAGAATGCCGATTGATTCATTGAATTACTGTTTGAAGTTTAAATCAATGGCTGATTCACTGGTTTCAGCTTGTTTCATTAAGTGAAAACTTTAAACTCGAAACAATGAATCAATGAGAGAAGCTGTACTCTTTGAATTAACACATGCACTTTTTATCATTAAATGAATGGGTACAGTTTGTTTCATTGAATCGATTCCTTGAACTCGTGGTATTGAATCAATGTGTGAAGCTCTACTCATTGAATGAACAAGTGCAGGCTTTTTCATTGAAACAAAACGTTTAGCTAGGGGCAACGAATAAATGAGAGTAGCTGTACTCATTGAATGAACACCTGCAGTTTGTTGCATTGAATGCATGATATAAGCTGGAAACGTTGACTGAATGAAAGAAGCTCTACACATTGAATTAACAAGTGCAATCTGCTTGATGAAATGAATGCAGGCAGTTGGTTTCTTTGACAGAAAGCGTGCAACAGGTATCATTGAATGAATGGCAAAAGCTCTACTCATTCGATTAGCATGTGCAGATATTTTCATGGAATGAATGAGTGCTGTTTGATTCATTGAATGGATGCATGCTCTTGGAATCACTAAATAAATAAGTTAAGTTTCGTTCATTCAATCAATGAATGACGTTTGATTCATTGAATCGATGATTGAAGTTTGGCACAATGATTGAATGATTGCAGTTTGTTATATTAAATGAAGGAGTTAAGCTTGACATATTGAATAAATAAGAGAAGCTCTACTCTTTGAGTTAACACGTGCAGTCTGTAAATTCAATAAATGTGTGCAGTATGTTTCACTAAAAAGGTTCGTTAGATCTGTCTCATTGAACTTAAGATTACCGTTTGATTCATTGAATCTATGATTGAAGTTTAAATAAATGACTGATTCAATTGTTTCAGCTTGTTTCATTAAGTGAAAACTTTAAGCTGGAGGCCCTCATTCAATTAGCACATGCACTTGTTGTCATTAAATCAATGGGTGCAATTTGTTTCATTGAATCGAAACCTTAAACTCGTGGTATTGAATCAATGTGAGAAGCTCTACTCATTGAATGAACACCTGCAGTTTGTTACATTGAATGAATGAGATAAACTTAAAAATTGAATGAATGAAAGAAGCTCCACACATTGAATTAACGAGAGCAGTCTGTTTGATGAAATGAATGCATGCAGTTGGTTTCTTTAACAGAAAGCATACAACTTGTTTCATTAAATGAATGGCAAAGCTCTACTTATTCGATTAGCATGTGCAGATTTTTTCATGGAATGAATGAGTGCTGTTTTATTCATTGAATGGATGAATTCAGTTGGAATCGCTAAGTAAATGAGTGAAGTTTCTTTCATTGAATCAATGAATAACGTTTGATTCATTGAATCAATGATTGAGGTTTGACACAATGATTGCAGTCTGTTATATTAAATGAAGAATTAAGCTTGACATAATGAAGAAATAAGAGAAGTTCTACTCTTTGATTTAAGACGTGCAGTCTGTTTCATTCAATGAATGTGAGCGGTTTGATTCACTGCATAAGTTAGTTACATGTGTCTTATAAAATCTAAGAATGCCGATTGATTCATTGAATTACTGCTTGAAGTTTAAATCAATGGCTGATTCACTGGTTTCAGCTTGTTTCATTAAATGAAAACTTTAAACTCGAAACGATGAATCAATGAGAGAAGCTGTACTCATTGAATTAGCACATGCACTTTTTATCATTAAATGAATGGGTGTAGTTTGTTTAATTGAATCGAATCCTTGAACTCGTGGTATTGAATCAATGTGTGAAGCTCTACTCATTGAATGAACAAGTTCAGGCTTTTTCATTGAAACAAAACGTTTAGCTCGAGGCACTGAATAATTGAGAGAAGCTGTACTCATTGAATGAACACCTGCAGTTTGTTGCATTGAATGAATGAGATAAGCTTAAAAAGTTGAATGAATGAAAGAAGCTCTACACATTGAATTAACGAGTGCAGTCTGTTTGATTAAATGAATGCATGCAGTCGGTTTCTTTGACAGAAAGCGTCCAACTTGTTTCATTAAATGAATGGCAAAGCTCTACTTATTCGATTAGCATGTGCAGCTTTTTTCATGAAATGAATGAGTGCTGTTTGATTCATTGAATGGATGAATGCTGTTAGAATCACTAAGTAAATGAGTGAAGTTTCTTTCATTGAATCAATGAATAAGGTTTGATTCATTGAATCAATGATTGAGGTTTGACACAATGATTGAATGTTTGCAGTTTGTTACATTAAATGAAGGAGTTAAGCTTGACATAATGAATAAAAAAGAGAAGATCTACTTTTTGAAGTAAGACGTGCAGTCTTTTTCATTCAATGAATGTGAGCGGTTTGATTCACTGCATAAGTTAGTTACATCTGTCTCATTAAATCTAAGAATGCCGATTGATTCATTGAATTACTGTTTGAAGTTTAAATCAATGGCTGATTCACTGGTTTCAGCTTGTTTCATTAAGTGAAAACTTTAAACTCGAAATAATGAATCAATGAGAGAAGCTGTACTCTTTGAATTAACACATGCACTTTTTATCATTAAATGAATGGGTACAGTTTGTTTCATTGAATCGATTCCTTGAACTCGTGGTATTGAATCAAAGTGTGAAGCTCCACTCATTGAATGAACAAGTGCAGGCTTTTTCATTGAAACAAAACGTTTAGCTAGGGGCAACGAATAAATGAGAGTAGCTGTACTCATTGAATGAACACCTGCAGTTTGTTGCATTGAATGCATGATATAAGCTGGAAACGTTGACTGAATGAAAGAAGCTCTACACATTGAATTAACAAGTGCAATCTGCTTGATGAAATGAATGCAGGCAGTTGGTTTCTTTGACAGAAAGCGTGCAACTAGTATCATTGAATGAATGGCAAAAGCTCTACTCATTCGATTAGCATGTGCAGATATTTTCATGGAATGAATGAGTGCTGTTTGATTCATTGAATGGATGCATGCTCTTGGAATCACTAAATAAATAAGTTAAGTTTCGTTCATTCAATCAATGAATGACGTTTGATTCATTGAATCAATGATTGAAGTTTGGCACAATGATTGAATGATTGCAGTTTGTTATATTAAATGAAGGAGTTAAGCTTGACATATTGAATAAATAAGAGAAGCTCTACTCTTTGAGTTAACACGTGCAGTCTGTAAATTCAATAAATGTGTGCAGTATGTTTCACTAAAAAGGTTCGTTAGATCTGTCTCATTGAACTTAAGATTACCGTTTGATTCATTGAATCTGTGATTGAAGTTTAAATAAATGACTGATTCAATTGTTTCAGCTTGTTTCATTAAGTGAAAACTTTAAGCTGGAGGCCCTCATTCAATTAGCACATGCACTTTCTGTCATTAAATCAATGGGTGCAATTTGTTTCATTGAATCGAAACCTTAAACTCGTGGTATTGAATCAATGTGAGAAGCTCTACTCATTGAATGAACACCTGCAGTTTGTTACATTGAATGAATGAGATAAACTTAAAAATTGAATGAATGAAAGAAGCTCCACACATTGAATTAACGAGAGCAGTCTGTTTGATTAAATGAATGCATGCAGTTGGTTTCTTTAACAGAAAGCATACAACTTGTTTCATTAAATGAATGGCAAAGCTCTACTTATTCGATTAGCATGTGCAGATTTTTTCATGGAATGAATGAGTGCTGTTTTATTCATTGAATGGATGAATTCAGTTGGAATCGCTAAGTAAATGAGTGAAGTTTCTTTCATTGAAACAATGAATAACGTTTGATTCATTGAATCAATGATTGAGGTTTGACACAATGATTGCAGTTTGTTATATTAAATGAAGGAGTTAAGCTTGACATAATGAATAAATAAGAGAAGGTCTACTCTTTGATTTAAGACGTGCAGTCTGTTTCATTCAATGAATGTGCGCGGTTTGATTCACTGCATAAGTTAGTTACATGTGTCTTATAAAATCTAAGAATGCCGATTGATTCATTGAATTACTGCTTGAAGTTTAAATCAATGGCTGATTCACTGGTTTCAGCTTGTTTCATTAAATGAAAACTTTAAACTCGAAACGATGAATCAATGAGAGAAGCTGTACTCATTGAATTAGCACATGCACTTTTTATCATTAAATGAATGGGTGTAGTTTGTTTAATTGAATCGAATCCTTGAACTCGTGGTATTGAATCAATGTGTGAAGCTCTACTCATTGAATTAACAAAGTTCAGGCTTTTTCATTGAAACAAAACGTTTAGCTCGAGGCACTGAATAATTGAGAGAAGCTGTACTCATTGAATGAATACCTGCAGTTTGTTGCATTGAATGAATGAGATAAGCTTAAAAAGTTGAATGAATGAAAGAAGCTCTACACATTGAATTAACGAGTGCAGTCTGTTTGATTAAATGAATGCATGCAGTCGGTTTCTTTGACAGAAAGCGTCCAACTTGTTTCATTAAATGAATGGCAAAGCTCTACTTATTCGATTAGCATGTGCAGCTTTTTTCATGAAATGAATGAGTGCTGTTTGATTCATTGAATGGATGAATGCTGTTAGAATCACTAAGTAAATGAGTGAAGTTTCTTTCATTGAATCAATGAATAAGGTTTGATTCATTGAATCAATGATTGAGGTTTGACACAATGATTGAATGTTTGCAGTTTGTTACATTAAATGAAGGAGTTAAGCTTGACATAATGAATAAAAAAGAGAAGATCTACTTTTTGAATTATGACGTGCAGTCTTTTTCATTCAATGAATGTGAGCGGTTTGATTCACTGCATAAGTTAGTTACATCTGTCTCATTAAATCTAAGAATGCCGATTGATTCATTGAATTACTGTTTGAAGTTTAAATCAATGGCTGATTCACTGGTTTCAGCTTGTTTCATTAAGTGAAAACTTGAAACTCGAAACAATGAATCAATGAGAGAAGCTGTACTCTTTGAATTAACACATGCACTTTTTATCATTAAATGAATGGATGTAGTTTGTTTAATTGAATCGATTCCTTGAACTCGTGGTATTGAATCAATGTGTGAAGCTCTACTCATTGAATGAACAAGTGCAGGCTTTTTCATTGAAACAAAACGTTTAGCTAGGGGCAACGAATAAATGAGAGTAGCTGTACTCATTGAATGAACACCTGCAGTTTGTTGCATTGAATGCATGATATAAGCTGGAAACGTTGACTGAATGAAAGAAGCTCTACACATTGAATTAACAAGTGCAATCTGCTTGATGAAATGAATGCAGGCAGTTGGTTTCTTTGACAGAAAGCGTGCAACAGGTATCATTGAATGAATGGCAAAAGCTCTACTCATTCGATTAGCATGTGCAGATATTTTCATGGAATGAATGAGTGCTGTTTGATTCATTGAATGGATGCATGCTCTTGGAATCACTAAATAAATAAGTTAAGTTTCGTTCATTCAATCAATGAATGACGTTTGATTCATTGAATCGATGATTGAAGTTTGGCACAATGATTGAATGATTGCAGTTTGTTATATTAAATGAAGGAGTTAAGCTTGACATATTGAATAAATAAGAGAAGCTCTACTCTTTGAGTTAACACGTGCAGTCTGTAAATTCAATAAATGTGTGCAGTATGTTTCACTAAAAAGGTTCGTTAGATCTGTCTCATTGAACTTAAGATTACCGTTTGATTCATTGAATCTATGATTGAAGTTTAAATAAATGACTGATTCAATTGTTTCAGCTTGTTTCATTAAGTGAAAACTTTAAGCTGGAGGCCCTCATTCAATTAGCACATGCACTTGTTGTCATTAAATCAATGGGTGCAATTTGTTTCATTGAATCGAAACCTTAAACTCGTGGTATTGAATCAATGTGAGAAGCTCTACTCATTGAATGAACACCTGCAGTTTGTTACATTGAATGAATGAGATAAACTTAAAAATTGAATGAATGAAAGAAGCTCCACACATTGAATTAACGAGAGCAGTCTGTTTGATTAAATGATTGCATGCAGTTGGTTTCTTTAACAGAAAGCATACAACTTGTTTCATTAAATGAATGGCAAAGCTCTACTTATTCGATTAGCATGTGCAGATTTTTTCATGGAATGAATGAGTGCTGTTTTATTCATTGAATGGATGAATTCAGTTGGAATCGCTAAGTAAATGAGTGAAGTTTCTTTCATTGAATCAATGAATAACGTTTGATTCATTGAATCAATGATTGAGGTTTGACACAATGATTGCAGTCTGTTATATTAAATGAAGAATTAAGCTTGACATAATGAAGAAATAAGAGAAGTTCTACTCTTTGATTTAAGACGTGCAGTCTGTTTCATTCAATGAATGTGAGCGGTTTGAGTCACTGCATAAGTTAGTTACATGTGTCTTATAAAATCTAAGAATGCCGATTGATTCATTGAATTACTGCTTGAAGTTTAAATCAATGGCTGATTCACTGGTTTCAGCTTGTTTCATTAAATGAAAACTTTAAACTCGAAACGATGAATCAATGAGAGAAGCTGTACTCATTGAATTAGCACATGCACTTTTTATCATTAAATGAATGGGTGTAGTTTGTTTAATTGAATCGAATCCTTGAACTCGTGGTATTGAATCAATGTGTGAAGCTCTACTCATTGAATGAACAAGTTCAGGCTTTTTCATTGAAACAAAACGTTTAGCTCGAGGCACTGAATAATTGAGAGAAGCTGTACTCATTGAATGAACACCTGCAGTTTGTTGCATTGAATGAATGAGATAAGCTTAAAAAGTTGAATGAATGAAAGAAGCTCTACACATTGAATTAACGAGTGCAGTCTGTTTGATTAAATGAATGCATGCAGTCGGTTTCTTTGACAGAAAGCGTCCAACTTGTTTCATTAAATGAATGGCAAAGCTCTACTTATTCGATTAACATGTGCAGCTTTTTTCATGAAATGAATGAGTGCTGTTTGATTCATTGATTGGATGAATGCTGTTAGAATCACTAAGTAAATGAGTGAAGTTTCTTTCATTGAATCAATGAATAAGGTTTGATTCATTGAATCAATGATTGAGGTTTGACACAATGATTGAATGTTTGCAGTTTGTTACATTAAATGAAGGAGTTAAGCTTGACATAATGAATAAAAAAGAGAAGATCTACTTTTTGAATTAAGACGTGCAGTCTTTTTCATTCAATGAATGTGAGCGGTTTGATTCACTGCATAAGTTAGTTACATCTGTCTCATTAAATCTAAGAATGCCGATTGATTCATTGAATTACTGTTTGAAGTTTAAATCAATGGCTGATTCACTGGTTTCAGCTTGTTTCATTAAGTGAAAACTTTAAACTCGAAATAATGAATCAATGAGAGAAGCTGTACTCTTTGAATTAACACATGCACTTTTTATCATTAAATGAATGGGTACAGTTTGTTTCATTGAATCGATTCCTTGAACTCGTGGTATTGAATCAATGTGTGAAGCTCCACTCATTAAATGAACAAGTGCAGGCTTTTTCATTGAAACAAAACGTTTAGCTAGGGGCAACGAATAAATGAGAGTAGCTGTACTCATTGAATGAACACCTGCAGTTTGTTGCATTGAATGCATGATATAAGCTGGAAACGTTGACTGAATGAAAGAAGCTCTACACATTGAATTAACAAGTGCAATCTGCTTGATGAAATGAATGCAGGCAGTTGGTTTCTTTGACAGAAAGCGTGCAACTAGTATCATTGAATGAATGGCAAAAGCTCTACTCATTCGATTAGCATGTGCAGATATTTTCATGGAATGAATGAGTGCTGTTTGATTCATTGAATGGATGCATGCTCTTGGAATCACTAAATAAATAAGTTAAGTTTCGTTCATTCAATCAATGAATGACGTTTGATTCATTGAATCGATGATTGAAGTTTGGCACAATGATTGAATGATTGCAGTTTGTTATATTAAATGAAGGAGTTAAGCTTGACATATTGAATAAATAAGAGAAGTTCTACTCTTTGAGTTAAGACGTGCAGTCTGTAAATTCAATAAATATGTGCAGTATGTTTCACTAAAAAGGTTCGTTAGATCTGTCTCATTGAACCTAAGATTACCGTTTGATTCATTGAATCTATGATTGAAGTTTAAATAAATGACTGATTCAATTGTTTCAGCTTGTTTCATTAAGTGAAAACTTTAAGCTGGAGGCCCTCATTCAGTTAGCACATGCACTTTTTGTCATTAAATCAATGGGTGCAATTTGTTTCATTGAATCGAAACCTTAAACTCGTGGTATTGAATCAATGTGAGAAGCTCTAAGCATTGAATGAACACCTGCAGTGTGTTACATTGAATGAATGAGATAAACTTAAAAATTGAATGAATGAAAGAAGCTCCACACATTGAATTAACGAGAGCAGTCTGTTTGATTAAATGAATGCATGCAGTTGGTTTCTTTAACAGAAAGCATACAACTTGTTTCATTAAATGAATGGCAAAGCTCTCCTTATTCGATTAGCATGTGCAGATTTTTTCATGGAATGAATGAGTGCTGTTTTATTCATTGAATGGATGAATTCAGTTGGAATCGCTAAGTAAATGAGTGAAGTTTCTTTCATTGAATCAATGAATAACGTTTGATTCATTGAATCAATGATTGAGGTTTGACACAATGATTGCAGTTTGTTATATTAAATGAAGGAGTTAAGCTTGACGTAATGAATAAATAAGAGAAGTTCTACTCTTTGATTTAAGACGTGCAGTCTGTTTCATTCAATGAATGTGAGCGGTTTGATTCACTGCATAAGTTAGTTACATGTGTCTTATAAAATCTAAGAATGCCGATTGATTCATTGAATTACTGCTTGAAGTTTAAATCAATGGCTGATTCACTGGTTTCAGCTTGTTTCATTGAATGAAAACTTTAAACTCGAAACGATGAATCAATGAGAGAAGCTGTACTCATTGAATTAGCACATGCACTTTTTATCATTAAATGAATGGGTGTAGTTTGTTTAATTGAATCGAATCCTTGAACTCATGGTATTGAATCAATGTGTGAAGCTCTACTCATTGAATTAACAAAGTTCAGGCTTTTTCATTGAAACAAAACGTTTAGCTCGAGGCACTGAATAATTGAGAGAAGCTGTACTCATTGAATGAATACCTGCAGTTTGTTGCATTGAATGAATGAGATAAGCTTAAAAAGTTGAATGAATGAAAGAAGCTCTACACATTGAATTAACGAGTGCAGTCTGTTTGATTAAATGAATGCATGCAGTCGGTTTCTTTGACAGAAAGCGTCCAACTTGTTTCATTAAATGAATGGCAAAGCTCTACTTATTCGATTAGCATGTGCAGCTTTTTTCATGAAATGAATGAGTGCTGTTTGATTCATTGAATGGATGAATGCTGTTAGAATCACTAAGTAAATGAGTGAAGTTTCTTTCATTGAATCAATGAATAAGGTTTGATTCATTGAATCAATGATTGAGGTTTGACACAATGATTGAATGTTTGCAGTTTGTTACATTAAATGAAGGAGTTAAGCTTGACATAATGAATAAAAAAGAGAAGATCTACTTTTTGAATTATGACGTGCAGTCTTTTTCATTCAATGAATGTGAGCGGTTTGATTCACTGCATAAGTTAGTTACATCTGTCTCATTAAATCTAAGAATGCCGATTGATTCATTGAATTACTGTTTGAAGTTTAAATCAATGGCTGATTCACTGGTTTCAGCTTGTTTCATTAAGTGAAAACTTTAAACTCGAAACAATGAATCAATGAGAGAAGCTGTACTCTTTGAATTAACACATGCACTTTTTATCATTAAATGAATGGGTACAGTTTGTTTCATTGAATCGATTCCTTGAACTCGTGGTATTGAATCAATGTGTGAAGCTCTACTCATTGAATGAACAAGTGCAGGCTTTTTCATTGAAACAAAACGTTTAGCTAGGGGCAACGAATAAATGAGAGTAGCTGTACTCATTGAATGAACACCTGCAGTTTGTTGCATTGAATGCATGATATAAGCTGGAAACGTTGACTGAATGAAAGAAGCTCTACACATTGAATTAACAAGTGCAATCTGCTTGATGAAATGAATGCAGGCAGTTGGTTTCTTTGACAGAAAGCGTGCAACAGGTATCATTGAATGAATGGCAAAAGCTCTACTCATTCGATTAGCATGTGCAGATATTTTCATGGAATGAATGAGTGCTGTTTGATTCATTGAATGGATGCATGCTCTTGGAATCACTAAATAAATAAGTTAAGTTTCGTTCATTCAATCAATGAATGACGTTTGATTCATTGAATCGATGATTGAAGTTTGGCACAATGATTGAATGATTGCAGTTTGTTATATTAAATGAAGGAGTTAAGCTTGACATATTGAATAAATAAGAGAAGCTCTACTCTTTGAGTTAACACGTGCAGTCTGTAAATTCAATAAATGTGTGCAGTATGTTTCACTAAAAAGGTTCGTTAGATCTGTCTCATTGAACTTAAGATTACCGTTTGATTCATTGAATCTATGATTGAAGTTTAAATAAATGACTGATTCAATTGTTTCAGCTTGTTTCATTAAGTGAAAACTTTAAGCTGGAGGCCCTCATTCAATTAGCACATGCACTTGTTGTCATTAAATCAATGGGTGCAATTTGTTTCATTGAATCGAAACCTTAAACTCGTGGTATTGAATCAATGTGAGAAGCTCTACTCATTGAATGAACACCTGCAGTTTGTTACATTGAATGAATGAGATAAACTTAAAAATTGAATGAATGAAAGAAGCTCCACACATTGAATTAACGAGAGCAGTCTGTTTGATGAAATGAATGCATGCAGTTGGTTTCTTTAACAGAAAGCATACAACTTGTTTCATTAAATGAATGGCAAAGCTCTACTTATTCGATTAGCATGTGCAGATTTTTTCATGGAATGAATGAGTGCTGTTTTATTCATTGAATGGATGAATTCAGTTGGAATCGCTAAGTAAATGAGTGAAGTTTCTTTCATTGAATCAATGAATAACGTTTGATTCATTGAATCAATGATTGAGGTTTGACACAATGATTGCAGTCTGTTATATTAAATGAAGAATTAAGCTTGACATAATGAAGAAATAAGAGAAGTTCTACTCTTTGATTTAAGACGTGCAGTCTGTTTCATTCAATGAATGTGAGCGGTTTGAGTCGCTGCATAAGTTAGTTACATGTGTCTTATAAAATCTAAGAATGCCGATTGATTCATTGAATTACTGCTTGAAGTTTAAATCAATGGCTGATTCACTGGTTTCAGCTTGTTTCATTAAATGAAAACTTTAAACTCGAAACGATGAATCAATGAGAGAAGCTGTACTCATTGAATTAGCACATGCACTTTTTATCATTAAATGAATGGGTGTAGTTTGTTTAATTGAATCGAATCCTTGAACTCGTGGTATTGAATCAATGTGTGAAGCTCTACTCATTGAATGAACAAGTTCAGGCTTTTTCATTGAAACAAAACGTTTAGCTCGAGGCACTGAATAATTGAGAGAAGCTGTACTCATTGAATGAACACCTGCAGTTTGTTGCATTGAATGAATGAGATAAGCTTAAAAAGTTGAATGAATGAAAGAAGCTCTACACATTGAATTAACGAGTGCAGTCTGTTTGATTAAATGAATGCATGCAGTCGGTTTCTTTGACAGAAAGCGTCCAACTTGTTTCATTAAATGAATGGCAAAGCTCTACTTATTCGATTAGCATGTGCAGCTTTTTTCATGAAATGAATGAGTGCTGTTTGATTCATTGAATGGATGAATGCTGTTAGAATCACTAAGTAAATGAGTGAAGTTTCTTTCATTGAATCAATGAATAAGGTTTGATTCATTGAATCAATGATTGAGGTTTGACACAATGATTGAATGTTTGCAGTTTGTTACATTAAATGAAGGAGTTAAGCTTGACATAATGAATAAAAAAGAGAAGATCTACTTTTTGAATTAAGACGTGCAGTCTTTTTCATTCAATGAATGTGAGCGGTTTGATTCACTGCATAAGTTAGTTACATCTGTCTCATTAAATCTAAGAATGCCGATTGATTCATTGAATTACTGTTTGAAGTTTAAATCAATGGCTGATTCACTGGTTTCAGCTTGTTTCATTAAGTGAAAACTTTAAACTCGAAATAATGAATCAATGAGAGAAGCTGTACTCTTTGAATTAACACATGCACTTTTTATCATTAAATGAATGGGTACAGTTTGTTTCATTGAATCGATTCCTTGAACTCGTGGTATTGAATCAAAGTGTGAAGCTCCACTCATTGAATGAACAAGTGCAGGCTTTTTCATTGAAACAAAACGTTTAGCTAGGGGCAACGAATAAATGAGAGTAGCTGTACTCATTGAATGAACACCTGCAGTTTGTTGCATTGAATGCATGATATAAGCTGGAAACGTTGACTGAATGAAAGAAGCTCTACACATTGAATTAACAAGTGCAATCTGCTTGATGAAATGAATGCAGGCAGTTGGTTTCTTTGACAGAAAGCGTGCAACTAGTATCATTGAATGAATGGCAAAAGCTCTACTCATTCGATTAGCATGTGCAGATATTTTCATGGAATGAATGAGTGCTGTTTGATTCATTGAATGGATGCATGCTCTTGGAATCACTAAATAAATAAGTTAAGTTTCGTTCATTCAATCAATGAATGACGTTTGATTCATTGAATCAATGATTGAAGTTTGGCACAATGATTGAATGATTGCAGTTTGTTATATTAAATGAAGGAGTTAAGCTTGACATATTGAATAAATAAGAGAAGCTCTACTCTTTGAGTTAACACGTGCAGTCTGTAAATTCAATAAATGTGTGCAGTATGTTTCACTAAAAAGGTTCGTTAGATCTGTCTCATTGAACTTAAGATTACCGTTTGATTCATTGAATCTGTGATTGAAGTTTAAATAAATGACTGATTCAATTGTTTCAGCTTGTTTCATTAAGTGAAAACTTTAAGCTGGAGGCCCTCATTCAATTAGCACATGCACTTTCTGTCATTAAATCAATGGGTGCAATTTGTTTCATTGAATCGAAACCTTAAACTCGTGGTATTGAATCAATGTGAGAAGCTCTACTCATTGAATGAACACCTGCAGTTTGTTACATTGAATGAATGAGATAAACTTAAAAATTGAATGAATGAAAGAAGCTCCACACATTGAATTAACGAGAGCAGTCTGTTTGATTAAATGAATGCATGCAGTTGGTTTCTTTAACAGAAAGCATACAACTTGTTTCATTAAATGAATGGCAAAGCTCTACTTATTCGATTAGCATGTGCAGATTTTTTCATGGAATGAATGAGTGCTGTTTTATTCATTGAATGGATGAATTCAGTTGGAATCGCTAAGTAAATGAGTGAAGTTTCTTTCATTGAAACAATGAATAACGTTTGATTCATTGAATCAATGATTGAGGTTTGACACAATGATTGCAGTTTGTTATATTAAATGAAGGAGTTAAGCTTGACGTAATGAATAAATAAGAGAAGTTCTACTCTTTGATTTAAGACGTGCAGTCTGTTTCATTCAATGAATGTGAGCGGTTTGATTCACTGCATAAGTTAGTTACATGTGTCTTATAAAATCTAAGAATGCCGATTGATTCATTGAATTACTGCTTGAAGTTTAAATCAATGGCTGATTCACTGGTTTCAGCTTGTTTCATTGAATGAAAACTTTAAACTCGAAACGATGAATCAATGAGAGAAGCTGTACTCATTGAATTAGCACATGCACTTTTTATCATTAAATGAATGGGTGTAGTTTGTTTAATTGAATCGAATCCTTGAACTCGTGGTATTGAATCAATGTGTGAAGCTCTACTCATTGAATTAACAAAGTTCAGGCTTTTTCATTGAAACAAAACGTTTAGCTCGAGGCACTGAATAATTGAGAGAAGCTGTACTCATTGAATGAACACCTGCAGTTTGTTGCATTGAATGAATGAGATAAGCTTAAAAAGTTGAATGAATGAAAGAAGCTCTACACATTGAATTAACGAGTGCAGTCTGTTTGATTAAATGAATGCATGCAGTCGGTTTCTTTGACAGAAAGCGTCCAACTTGTTTCATTAAATGAATGGCAAAGCTCTACTTATTCGATTAGCATGTGCAGCTTTTTTCATGAAATGAATGAGTGCTGTTTGATTCATTGAATGGATGAATGCTGTTAGAATCACTAAGTAAATGAGTGAAGTTTCTTTCATTGAATCAATGAATAAGGTTTGATTCATTGAATCAATGATTGAGGTTTGACACAATGATTGAATGTTTGCAGTTTGTTACATTAAATGAAGGAGTTAAGCTTGACATAATGAATAAAAAAGAGAAGATCTACTTTTTGAATTATGACGTGCAGTCTTTTTCATTCAATGAATGTGAGCGGTTTGATTCACTGCATAAGTTAGTTACATCTGTCTCATTAAATCTAAGAATGCCGATTGATTCATTGAATTACTGTTTGAAGTTTAAATCAATGGCTGATTCACTGGTTTCAGCTTGTTTCATTAAGTGAAAACTTTAAACTCGAAACAATGAATCAATGAGAGAAGCTGTACTCTTTGAATTAACACATGCACTTTTTATCATTAAATGAATGGGTACAGTTTGTTTCATTGAATCGATTCCTTGAACTCGTGGTATTGAATCAATGTGTGAAGCTCTACTCATTGAATGAACAAGTGCAGGCTTTTTCATTGAAACAAAACGTTTAGCTAGGGGCAACGAATAAATGAGAGTAGCTGTACTCATTGAATGAACACCTGCAGTTTGTTGCATTGAATGCATGATATAAGCTGGAAACGTTGACTGAATGAAAGAAGCTCTACACATTGAATTAACAAGTGCAATCTGCTTGATGAAATGAATGCAGGCAGTTGGTTTCTTTGACAGAAAGCGTGCAACAGGTATCATTGAATGAATGGCAAAAGCTCTACTCATTCGATTAGCATGTGCAGATATTTTCATGGAATGAATGAGTGCTGTTTGATTCATTGAATGGATGCATGCTCTTGGAATCACTAAATAAATAAGTTAAGTTTCGTTCATTCAATCAATGAATGACGTTTGATTCATTGAATCGATGATTGAAGTTTGGCACAATGATTGAATGATTGCAGTTTGTTATATTAAATGAAGGAGTTAAGCTTGACATATTGAATAAATAAGAGAAGCTCTACTCTTTGAGTTAACACGTGCAGTCTGTAAATTCAATAAATGTGTGCAGTATGTTTCACTAAAAAGGTTCGTTAGATCTGTCTCATTGAACTTAAGATTACCGTTTGATTCATTGAATCTATGATTGAAGTTTAAATAAATGACTGATTCAATTGTTTCAGCTTGTTTCATTAAGTGAAAACTTTAAGCTGGAGGCCCTCATTCAATTAGCACATGCACTTGTTGTCATTAAATCAATGGGTGCAATTTGTTTCATTGAATCGAAACCTTAAACTCGTGGTATTGAATCAATGTGAGAAGCTCTACTCATTGAATGAACACCTGCAGTTTGTTACATTGAATGAATGAGATAAACTTAAAAATTGAATGAATGAAAGAAGCTCCACACATTGAATTAACGAGAGCAGTCTGTTTGATGAAATGAATGCATGCAGTTGGTTTCTTTAACAGAAAGCATACAACTTGTTTCATTAAATGAATGGCAAAGCTCTACTTATTCGATTAGCATGTGCAGATTTTTTCATGGAATGAATGAGTGCTGTTTTATTCATTGAATGGATGAATTCAGTTGGAATCGCTAAGTAAATGAGTGAAGTTTCTTTCATTGAATCAATGAATAACGTTTGATTCATTGAATCAATGATTGAGGTTTGACACAATGATTGCAGTCTGTTATATTAAATGAAGAATTAAGCTTGACATAATGAAGAAATAAGAGAAGTTCTACTCTTTGATTTAAGACGTGCAGTCTGTTTCATTCAATGAATGTGAGCGGTTTGATTCACTGCATAAGTTAGTTACATGTGTCTTATAAAATCTAAGAATGCCGATTGATTCATTGAATTACTGCTTGAAGTTTAAATCAATGGCTGATTCACTGGTTTCAGCTTGTTTCATTAAATGAAAACTTTAAACTCGAAACGATGAATCAATGAGAGAAGCTGTACTCATTGAATTAGCACATGCACTTTTTATCATTAAATGAATGGGTGTAGTTTGTTTAATTGAATCGAATCCTTGAACTCGTGGTATTGAATCAATGTGTGAAGCTCTACTCATTGAATGAACAAGTTCAGGCTTTTTCATTGAAACAAAACGTTTAGCTCGAGGCACTGAATAATTGAGAGAAGCTGTACTCATTGAATGAACACCTGCAGTTTGTTGCATTGAATGAATGAGATAAGCTTAAAAAGTTGAATGAATGAAAGAAGCTCTACACATTGAATTAACGAGTGCAGTCTGTTTGATTAAATGAATGCATGCAGTCGGTTTCTTTGACAGAAAGCGTCCAACTTGTTTCATTAAATGAATGGCAAAGCTCTACTTATTCGATTAGCATGTGCAGCTTTTTTCATGAAATGAATGAGTGCTGTTTGATTCATTGAATGGATGAATGCTGTTAGAATCACTAAGTAAATGAGTGAAGTTTCTTTCATTGAATCAATGAATAAGGTTTGATTCATTGAATCAATGATTGAGGTTTGACACAATGATTGAATGTTTGCAGTTTGTTACATTAAATGAAGGAGTTAAGCTTGACATAATGAATAAAAAAGAGAAGATCTACTTTTTGAAGTAAGACGTGCAGTCTTTTTCATTCAATGAATGTGAGCGGTTTGATTCACTGCATAAGTTAGTTACATCTGTCTCATTAAATCTAAGAATGCCGATTGATTCATTGAATTACTGTTTGAAGTTTAAATCAATGGCTGATTCACTGGTTTCAGCTTGTTTCATTAAGTGAAAACTTTAAACTCGAAATAATGAATCAATGAGAGAAGCTGTACTCTTTGAATTAACACATGCACTTTTTATCATTAAATGAATGGGTACAGTTTGTTTCATTGAATCGATTCCTTGAACTCGTGGTATTGAATCAAAGTGTGAAGCTCCACTCATTGAATGAACAAGTGCAGGCTTTTTCATTGAAACAAAACGTTTAGCTAGGGGCAACGAATAAATGAGAGTAGCTGTACTCATTGAATGAACACCTGCAGTTTGTTGCATTGAATGCATGATATAAGCTGGAAACGTTGACTGAATGAAAGAAGCTCTACACATTGAATTAACAAGTGCAATCTGCTTGATGAAATGAATGCAGGCAGTTGGTTTCTTTGACAGAAAGCGTGCAACTAGTATCATTGAATGAATGGCAAAAGCTCTACTCATTCGATTAGCATGTGCAGATATTTTCATGGAATGAATGAGTGCTGTTTGATTCATTGAATGGATGCATGCTCTTGGAATCACTAAATAAATAAGTTAAGTTTCGTTCATTCAATCAATGAATGACGTTTGATTCATTGAATCAATGATTGAAGTTTGGCACAATGATTGAATGATTGCAGTTTGTTATATTAAATGAAGGAGTTAAGCTTGACATATTGAATAAATAAGAGAAGCTCTACTCTTTGAGTTAACACGTGCAGTCTGTAAATTCAATAAATGTGTGCAGTATGTTTCACTAAAAAGGTTCGTTAGATCTGTCTCATTGAACTTAAGATTACCGTTTGATTCATTGAATCTGTGATTGAAGTTTAAATAAATGACTGATTCAATTGTTTCAGCTTGTTTCATTAAGTGAAAACTTTAAGCTGGAGGCCCTCATTCAATTAGCACATGCACTTTCTGTCATTAAATCAATGGGTGCAATTTGTTTCATTGAATCGAAACCTTAAACTCGTGGTATTGAATCAATGTGAGAAGCTCTACTCATTGAATGAACACCTGCAGTTTGTTACATTGAATGAATGAGATAAACTTAAAAATTGAATGAATGAAAGAAGCTCCACACATTGAATTAACGAGAGCAGTCTGTTTGATTAAATGAATGCATGCAGTTGGTTTCTTTAACAGAAAGCATACAACTTGTTTCATTAAATGAATGGCAAAGCTCTACTTATTCGATTAGCATGTGCAGATTTTTTCATGGAATGAATGAGTGCTGTTTTATTCATTGAATGGATGAATTCAGTTGGAATCGCTAAGTAAATGAGTGAAGTTTCTTTCATTGAAACAATGAATAACGTTTGATTCATTGAATCAATGATTGAGGTTTGACACAATGATTGCAGTTTGTTATATTAAATGAAGGAGTTAAGCTTGACATAATGAATAAATAAGAGAAGGTCTACTCTTTGATTTAAGACGTGCAGTCTGTTTCATTCAATGAATGTGCGCGGTTTGATTCACTGCATAAGTTAGTTACATGTGTCTTATAAAATCTAAGAATGCCGATTGATTCATTGAATTACTGCTTGAAGTTTAAATCAATGGCTGATTCACTGGTTTCAGCTTGTTTCATTAAATGAAAACTTTAAACTCGAAACGATGAATCAATGAGAGAAGCTGTACTCATTGAATTAGCACATGCACTTTTTATCATTAAATGAATGGGTGTAGTTTGTTTAATTGAATCGAATCCTTGAACTCGTGGTATTGAATCAATGTGTGAAGCTCTACTCATTGAATTAACAAAGTTCAGGCTTTTTCATTGAAACAAAACGTTTAGCTCGAGGCACTGAATAATTGAGAGAAGCTGTACTCATTGAATGAATACCTGCAGTTTGTTGCATTGAATGAATGAGATAAGCTTAAAAAGTTGAATGAATGAAAGAAGCTCTACACATTGAATTAACGAGTGCAGTCTGTTTGATTAAATGAATGCATGCAGTCGGTTTCTTTGACAGAAAGCGTCCAACTTGTTTCATTAAATGAATGGCAAAGCTCTACTTATTCGATTAGCATGTGCAGCTTTTTTCATGAAATGAATGAGTGCTGTTTGATTCATTGAATGGATGAATGCTGTTAGAATCACTAAGTAAATGAGTGAAGTTTCTTTCATTGAATCAATGAATAAGGTTTGATTCATTGAATCAATGATTGAGGTTTGACACAATGATTGAATGTTTGCAGTTTGTTACATTAAATGAAGGAGTTAAGCTTGACATAATGAATAAAAAAGAGAAGATCTACTTTTTGAATTATGACGTGCAGTCTTTTTCATTCAATGAATGTGAGCGGTTTGATTCACTGCATAAGTTAGTTACATCTGTCTCATTAAATCTAAGAATGCCGATTGATTCATTGAATTACTGTTTGAAGTTTAAATCAATGGCTGATTCACTGGTTTCAGCTTGTTTCATTAAGTGAAAACTTGAAACTCGAAACAATGAATCAATGAGAGAAGCTGTACTCTTTGAATTAACACATGCACTTTTTATCATTAAATGAATGGATGTAGTTTGTTTAATTGAATCGATTCCTTGAACTCGTGGTATTGAATCAATGTGTGAAGCTCTACTCATTGAATGAACAAGTGCAGGCTTTTTCATTGAAACAAAACGTTTAGCTAGGGGCAACGAATAAATGAGAGTAGCTGTACTCATTGAATGAACACCTGCAGTTTGTTGCATTGAATGCATGATATAAGCTGGAAACGTTGACTGAATGAAAGAAGCTCTACACATTGAATTAACAAGTGCAATCTGCTTGATGAAATGAATGCAGGCAGTTGGTTTCTTTGACAGAAAGCGTGCAACAGGTATCATTGAATGAATGGCAAAAGCTCTACTCATTCGATTAGCATGTGCAGATATTTTCATGGAATGAATGAGTGCTGTTTGATTCATTGAATGGATGCATGCTCTTGGAATCACTAAATAAATAAGTTAAGTTTCGTTCATTCAATCAATGAATGACGTTTGATTCATTGAATCGATGATTGAAGTTTGGCACAATGATTGAATGATTGCAGTTTGTTATATTAAATGAAGGAGTTAAGCGTGACATATTGAATAAATAAGAGAAGCTCTACTCTTTGAGTTAACACGTGCAGTCTGTAAATTCAATAAATGTGTGCAGTATGTTTCACTAAAAAGGTTCGTTAGATCTGTCTCATTGAACTTAAGATTACCGTTTGATTCATTGAATCTATGATTGAAGTTTAAATAAATGACTGATTCAATTGTTTCAGCTTGTTTCATTAAGTGAAAACTTTAAGCTGGAGGCCCTCATTCAATTAGCACATGCACTTTTTGTCATTAAATCAATGGGTGCAATTTGTTTCATTGAATCGAAACCTTAAACTCGTGGTATTGAATCAATGTGAGAAGCTCTACTCATTGAATGAACACCTGCAGTTTGTTACATTGAATGAATGAGATAAACTTAAAAATTGAATGAATGAAAGAAGCTCCACACATTGAATTAACGAGAGCAGTCTGTTTGATTAAATGAATGCATGCAGTTGGTTTCTTTAACAGAAAGCATACAACTTGTTTCATTAAATGAATGGCAAAGCTCTACTTATTCGATTAGCATGTGCAGATTTTTTCATGGAATGAATGAGTGCTGTTTTATTCATTGAATGGATGAATTCAGTTGGAATCGCTAAGTAAATGAGTGAAGTTTCTTTCATTGAATCAATGAATAACGTTTGATTCATTGAATCAATGATTGAGGTTTGACACAATGATTGCAGTTTGTTATATTAAATGAAGGAGTTAAGCTTGACATAATGAATAAATAAGAGAAGTTCTACTCTTTGATTTAAGACGTGCAGTCTGTTTCATTCAATGAATGTGAGCGGTTTGATTCACTGCATAAGTTAGTTACATGTGTCTTATAAAATCTAAGAATGCCGATTGATTCATTGAATTACTGCTTGAAGTTTAAATCAATGGCTGATTCACTGGTTTCAGCTTGTTTCATTAAATGAAAACTTTAAACTCGAAACGATGAATCATTGAGAGAAGCTGTACTCATTGAATTAGCACATGCACTTTTTATCATTAAATGAATGGGTGTAGTTTGTTTAATTGAATCGAATCCTTGAACTCGTGGTATTGAATCAATGTGTGAAGCTCTACTCATTGAATTAACAAAGTTCAGGCTTTTTCATTGAAACAAAACGTTTAGCTCGAGGCACTGAATAATTGAGAGAAGCTGTACTCATTGAATGAATACCTGCAGTTTGTTGCATTGAATGAATGAGATAAGCTTAAAAAGTTGAATGAATGAAAGAAGCTCTACACATTGAATTAACGAGTGCAGTCTGTTTGATTAAATGAATGCATGCAGTCGGTTTCTTTGACAGAAAGCGTCCAACTTGTTTCATTAAATGAATGGCAAAGATCTACTTATTCGATTAGCATGTGCAGCTTTTTTCATGAAATGAATGAGTGCTGTTTGATTCATTGAATGGATGAATGCTGTTAGAATCACTAAGTAAATGAGTGAAGTTTCTTTCATTGAATCAATGAATAAGGTTTGATTCATTGAATCAATGATTGAGGTTTGACACAATGATTGAATGTTTGCAGTTTGTTACATTAAATGAAGGAGTTAAGCTTGACATAATGAATAAAAAAGAGAAGATCTACATTTTGAATTATGACGTGCAGTCTTTTTCATTCAATGAATGTGAGCGGTTTGATTCACTGCATAAGTTAGTTACATCTGTCTCATTAAATCTAAGAATGCCGATTGATTCATTGAATTACTGTTTGAAGTTTAAATCAATGGCTGATTCACTGGTTTCAGCTTGTTTCATTAAGTGAAAACTTTAAACTCGAAACAATGAATCAATGAGAGAAGCTGTACTCTTTGAATTAACACATGCACTTTTTATCATTAAATGAATGGGTGTAGTTTGTTTAATTGAATCGATTCCTTGAACTCGTGGTATTGAATCAATGTGTGAAGCTCTACTCATTGAATGAACAAGTGCAGGCTTTTTCATTGAAACAAAACGTTTAGCTAGGGGCAACGAATAAATGAGAGTAGATGTACTCATTGAATGAACACCTGCAGTTTGTTGCATTGAATGCATGATATAAGCTGGAAACGTTGACTGAATGAAAGAAGCTCTACACATTGAATTAACAAGTGCAATCTGCTTGATGAAATGAATGCAGGCAGTTGGTTTCTTTGACAGAAAGCGTGCAACTAGTATCATTGAATGAATGGCAAAAGCTCTACTCATTCGATTAGCATGTGCAGATATTTTCATGGAATGAATGAGTGTTGTTTGATTCATTGAATGGATGCATGCTCTTGGAATCACTAAATAAATAAGTTAAGTTTCGTTCATTCAATCAATGAATGACGTTTGATTCATTGAATCGATGATTGAAGTTTGGCACAATGATTGAATGATTGCAGTTTGTTATATTAAATGAAGGAGTTAAGCTTGACATATTGAATAAATAAGAGAAGCTCTACTCTTTGAGTTAACACGTGCAGTCTGTAAATTCAATAAATGTGTGCAGTATGTTTCACTAAAAAGGTTCGTTAGATCTGTCTCATTGAACTTAAGATTACCGTTTGATTCATTGAATCTATGATTGAAGTTTAAATAAATGACTGATTCAATTGTTTCAGCTTGTTTCATTAAGTGAAAACTTTAAGCTGGAGGCCCTCATTCAATTAGCACATGCACTTTTTGTCATTAAATCAATGGGTGCAATTTGTTTCATTGAATCGAAACCTTAAACTCGTGGTATTGAATCAATGTGAGAAGCTCTACTCATTGAATGAACACCTGCAGTTTGTTACATTGAATGAATGAGATAAACTTAAAAATTGAATGAATGAAAGAAGCTCCACACATTGAATTAACGAGAGCAGTCTGTTTGATTAAATGAATGCATGCAGTTGGTTTCTTTAACAGAAAGCATACAACTTGTTTCATTAAATGAATGGCAAAGCTCTACTTATTCGATTAGCATGTGCAGATTTTTTCATGGAATGAATGAGTGCTGTTTTATTCATTGAATGGATGAATTCAGTTGGAATCGCTAAGTAAATGAGTGAAGTTTCTTTCATTGAATCAATGAATAACGTTTGATTCATTGAATCAATGATTGAGGTTTGACACAATGATTGCAGTTTGTTATATTAAATGAAGGAGTTAAGCTTGACATAATGAATAAATAAGAGAAGTTCTACTCTTTGAATTATGACGTGCAGTCTGTTTCATTCAATGAATATGAGCGGTTTGATTCACTGCATAAGATAGTTACATCTGTCTCATTAAATCTAAGAATGCCGATTGATTCATTGAATTACTGCTTGAAGTTTAAATCAATGGCTGATTCACTGGTTTCAGCTTGTTTCATTAAATGAAAACTTTAAACTCGAAACGATGAATCAATGAGAGAAGCTGTACTCATTGAATTAGCACATGCACTTTTTATCATTAAATGAATGGGTGTAGTTTGTTTAATTGAATCGAATCCTTGAACTCGTGGTATTGAATCAATGTGTGAAGCTCTACTCATTGAATTAACAAAGTTCAGGCTTTTTCATTGAAACAAAACGTTTAGCTCGAGGCACTGAATAATTGAGAGAAGCTGTACTCATTGAATGAATACCTGCAGTTTGTTGCATTGAATGAATGAGATAAGCTTAAAAAGTTGAATGAATGAAAGAAGCTCTACACATTGAATTAACGAGTGCAGTCTGTTTGATTAAATGAATGCATGCAGTCGGTTTCTTTGACAGAAAGCGTCCAACTTGTTTCATTAAATGAATGGCAAAGCTCTACTTATTCGATTAGCATGTGCAGCTTTTTCATGAAATGAATGAGTGCTGTTTGATTCATTGAATGGATGAATGCTGTTAGAATCACTAAGTAAATGAGTGAAGTTTCTTTCATTGAATCAATGAATAAGGTTTGATTCATTGAATCAATGATTGAGGTTTGACACAATGATTGAATGTTTGCAGTTTGTTACATTAAATGAAGGAGTTAAGCTTGACATAATGAATAAAAAAGAGAAGATCTACGTTTTGAATTATGACGTGCAGTCTTTTTCATTCCATGAATGTGAGCGGTTTGATTCACTGCATAAGTTAGTTACATCTGTCTCATTAAATCTAAGAATGCCGATTGATTCATTGAATTACTGTTTGAAGTTTAAATCAATGGCTGATTCACTGGTTTCAGCTTGTTTCATTAAGTGAAAACTTTAAACTCGAAACAATGAATCAATGAGAGAAGCTGTACTCTTTGAATTAACACATGCACTTTTTATCATTAAATGAATGGGTGTAGTTTGTTTAATTGAATCGATTCCTTGAACTCGTGGTATTGAATCAATGTGTGAAGCTCTACTCATTGAATGAACAAGTGCAGGCTTTTTCATTGAAACAAAACGTTTAGCTAGGGGCAACGAATAAATGAGAGTAGCTGTACTCATTGAATGAACACCTGCAGTTTGTTGCATTGAATGCATGATATAAGCTGGAAACGTTGACTGAATGAAAGAAGCTCTACACATTGAATTAACAAGTGCAATCTGCTTGATGAAATGAATGCAGGCAGTTGGTTTCTTTGACAGAAAGCGTGCAACAGGTATCATTGAATGAATGGCAAAAGCTCTACTCATTCGATTAGCATGTGCAGATATTTTCATGGAATGAATGAGTGCTGTTTGATTCATTGAATGGATGCATGCTCTTGGAATCACTAAATAAATAAGTTAAGTTTCGTTCATTCAATCAATGAATGACGTTTGATTCATTGAATCGATGATTGAAGTTTGGCACAATGATTGAATGATTGCAGTTTGTTATATTAAATGAAGGAGTTAAGCTTGACATATTGAATAAATAAGAGAAGCTCTACTCTTTGAGTTAACACGTGCAGTCTGTAAATTCAATAAATGTGTGCAGTATGTTTCACTAAAAAGGTTCGTTAGATCTGTCTCATTGAACTTAAGATTACCGTTTGATTCATTAAATCTATGATTGAAGTTTAAATAAATGACTGATTCAATTGTTTCAGCTTGTTTCATTAAGTGAAAACTTTAAGCTGGAGGCCCTCATTCAATTAGCACATGCACTTTTTGTCATTAAATCAATGGGTGCAATTTGTTTCATTGAATCGAAACCTTAAACTCGTGGTATTGAATCAATGTGAGAAGCTCTACTCATTGAATGAACACCTGCAGTTTGTTACATTGAATGAATGAGATAAACTTAAAAATTGAATGAATGAAAGAAGCTCCACACATTGAATTAACGAGAGCAGTCTGTTTGATTAAATGAATGCATGCAGTTGGTTTCTTTAACAGAAAGCATACAACTTGTTTCATTAAATGAATGGCAAAGCTCTACTTATTCGATTAGCATGTGCAGATTTTTTCATGGAATGAATGAGTGCTGTTTTATTCATTGAATGGATGAATTCAGTTGGAATCGCTAAGTAAATGAGTGAAGTTTCTTTCATTGAATCAATGAATAACGTTTGATTCATTGAATCAATGATTGAGGTTTGACACAATGATTGCAGTTTGTTATATTAAATGAAGGAGTTAAGCTTGACATATTGAATAAATAAGAGAAGCTCTACTCTTTGATTTAAGACGTGCAGTCTGTTTCATTCAATGAATGTGAGCGGTTTGATTCACTGCATAAGTTAGTTACATGTGTCTTATAAAATCTAAGAATGCCGATTGATTCATTGAATTACTGCTTGAAGTATAAATCAATGGCTGATTCACTGGTTTCAGCTTGTTTCATTAAATGAAAACTTTAAACTCGAAACGATGAATCAATGAGAGAAGCTGTACTCATTGAATTAGCACATGCACTTTTTATCATTAAATGAATGGGTGTAGTTTGTTTAATTGAATCGAATCCTTGAACTCGTGGTATTGAATCAATGTGTGAAGCTCTACTCATTGAATTAACAAAGTTCAGGCTTTTTCATTGAAACAAAACGTTTAGCTCGAGGCACTGAATAATTGAGAGAAGCTGTACTCATTGAATGAATACCTGCAGTTTGTTGCATTGAATGAATGAGATAAGCTTAAAAAGTTGAATGAATGAAAGAAGCTCTACACATTGAATTAACGAGTGCAGTCTGTTTGATTAAATGAATGCATGCAGTCGGTTTCTTTGACAGAAAGCGTCCAAATTGTTTCATTAAATGAATGGCAAAGCTCTACTTATTCGATTAGCATGTGCAGCTTTTTTCATGAAATGAATGAGTGCTGTTTGATTCATTGAATGGATGAATGCTGTTAGAATCACAAAGTAAATGAGTGAAGTTTCTTTCATTGAATCAATGAATAAGGTTTGATTCATTGAATCAATGATTGAGGTTTGACACAATGATTGAATGTTTGCAGTTTGTTACATTAAATGAAGGAGTTAAGCTTGACATAATGAATAAAAAAGAGAAGATCTACATTTTGAATTATGACGTGCAGTCTTTTTCATTCAATGAATGTGAGCGGTTTGATTCACTGCATAAGTTAGTTACATCTGTCTCATTAAATCTAAGAATGCCGATTGATTCATTGAATTACTGTTTGAAGTTTAAATCAATGGCTGATTCACTGGTTTCAGCTTGTTTCATTAAATGAAAACTTTAAACTCGAAACAATGAATCAATGAGAGAAGCTGTACTCTTTGAATTAACACATGCACTTTTTATCATTAAATGAATGGGTGTAGTTTGTTTAATTGAATCGATTCCTTGAACTCGTGGTATTGAATCAATGTGTGAAGCTCTACTCATTGAATGTACAAGTGCAGGCTTTTTCATTGAAACAAAACGTTTAGCTAGGGGCAACGAATAAATGAGAGTAGCTGTACTCATTGAATGAACACCTGCAGTTTGTTGCATTGAATGCATGATATAAGCTGGAAACGTTGACTGAATGAAAGAAGCTCTACACATTGAATTAACAAGTGCAATCTGCTTGATGAAATGAATGCAGGCAGTTGGTTTCTTTGACAGAAAGCGTGCAACAGGTATCATTGAATGAATGGCAAAAGCTCTACTCATTCGATTAGCATGTGCAGATATTTTCATGGAATGAATGAGTGCTGTTTGATTCATTGAATGGATGCATGCTCTTGGAATCACTAAATAAATAAGTTAAGTTTCGTTCATTCAATCAATGAATGACGTTTGATTCATTGAATCGATGATTGAAGTTTGGCACAATGATTGAATGATTGCAGTTTGTTATATTAAATGAAGGAGTTAAGCTTGACATATTGAATAAATAAGAGAAGCTCTACTCTTTGAGTTAACACGTGCAGTCTGTAAATTCAATAAATGTGTGCAGTATGTTTCACTAAAAAGGTTCGTTAGATCTGTCTCATTGAACTTAAGATTACCGTTTGATTCATTGAATCTATGATTGAAGTTTAAATAAATGACTGATTCAATTGTTTCAGCTTGTTTCATTAAGTGAAAACTTTAAGCTGGAGGCCCTCATTCAATTAGCACATGCACTTGTTGTCATTAAATCAATGGGTGCAATTTGTTTCATTGAATCGAAACCTTAAACTCGTGGTATTGAATCAATGTGAGAAGCTCTACTCATTGAATGAACACCTGCAGTTTGTTACATTGAATGAATGAGATAAACTTAAAAATTGAATGAATGAAAGAAGCTCCACACATTGAATTAACGAGAGCAGTCTGTTTGATTAAATGATTGCATGCAGTTGGTTTCTTTAACAGAAAGCATACAACTTGTTTCATTAAATGAATGGCAAAGCTCTACTTATTCGATTAGCATGTGCAGATTTTTTCATGGAATGAATGAGTGCTGTTTTATTCATTGAATGGATGAATTCAGTTGGAATCGCTAAGTAAATGAGTGAAGTTTCTTTCATTGAATCAATGAATAACGTTTGATTCATTGAATCAATGATTGAGGTTTGACACAATGATTGCAGTCTGTTATATTAAATGAAGAATTAAGCTTGACATAATGAAGAAATAAGAGAAGTTCTACTCTTTGATTTAAGACGTGCAGTCTGTTTCATTCAATGAATGTGAGCGGTTTGAGTCACTGCATAAGTTAGTTACATGTGTCTTATAAAATCTAAGAATGCCGATTGATTCATTGAATTACTGCTTGAAGTTTAAATCAATGGCTGATTCACTGGTTTCAGCTTGTTTCATTAAATGAAAACTTTAAACTCGAAACGATGAATCAATGAGAGAAGCTGTACTCATTGAATTAGCACATGCACTTTTTATCATTAAATGAATGGGTGTAGTTTGTTTAATTGAATCGAATCCTTGAACTCGTGGTATTGAATCAATGTGTGAAGCTCTACTCATTGAATGAACAAGTTCAGGCTTTTTCATTGAAACAAAACGTTTAGCTCGAGGCACTGAATAATTGAGAGAAGCTGTACTCATTGAATGAACACCTGCAGTTTGTTGCATTGAATGAATGAGATAAGCTTAAAAAGTTGAATGAATGAAAGAAGCTCTACACATTGAATTAACGAGTGCAGTCTGTTTGATTAAATGAATGCATGCAGTCGGTTTCTTTGACAGAAAGCGTCCAACTTGTTTCATTAAATGAATGGCAAAGCTCTACTTATTCGATTAGCATGTGCAGCTTTTTTCATGAAATGAATGAGTGCTGTTTGATTCATTGATTGGATGAATGCTGTTAGAATCACTAAGTAAATGAGTGAAGTTTCTTTCATTGAATCAATGAATAAGGTTTGATTCATTGAATCAATGATTGAGGTTTGACACAATGATTGAATGTTTGCAGTTTGTTACATTAAATGAAGGAGTTAAGCTTGACATAATGAATAAAAAAGAGAAGATCTACTTTTTGAATTAAGACGTGCAGTCTTTTTCATTCAATGAATGTGAGCGGTTTGATTCACTGCATAAGTTAGTTACATCTGTCTCATTAAATCTAAGAATGCCGATTGATTCATTGAATTACTGTTTGAAGTTTAAATCAATGGCTGATTCACTGGTTTCAGCTTGTTTCATTAAGTGAAAACTTTAAACTCGAAATAATGAATCAATGAGAGAAGCTGTACTCTTTGAATTAACACATGCACTTTTTATCATTAAATGAATGGGTACAGTTTGTTTCATTGAATCGATTCCTTGAACTCGTGGTATTGAATCAATGTGTGAAGCTCCACTCATTGAATGAACAAGTGCAGGCTTTTTCATTGAAACAAAACGTTTAGCTAGGGGCAACGAATAAATGAGAGTAGCTGTACTCATTGAATGAACACCTGCAGTTTGTTGCATTGAATGCATGATATAAGCTGGAAACGTTGACTGAATGAAAGAAGCTCTACACATTGAATTAACAAGTGCAATCTGCTTGATGAAATGAATGCAGGCAGTTGGTTTCTTTGACAGAAAGCGTGCAACTAGTATCATTGAATGAATGGCAAAAGCTCTACTCATTCGATTAGCATGTGCAGATATTTTCATGGAATGAATGAGTGCTGTTTGATTCATTGAATGGATGCATGCTCTTGGAATCACTAAATAAATAAGTTAAGTTTCGTTCATTCAATCAATGAATGACGTTTGATTCATTGAATCGATGATTGAAGTTTGGCACAATGATTGAATGATTGCAGTTTGTTATATTAAATGAAGGAGTTAAGCTTGACATATTGAATAAATAAGAGAAGTTCTACTCTTTGAGTTAAGACGTGCAGTCTGTAAATTCAATAAATATGTGCAGTATGTTTCACTAAAATGGTTCGTTAGATCTGTCTCATTGAACCTAAGATTACCGTTTGATTCATTGAATCTATGATTGAAGTTTAAATAAATGACTGATTCAATTGTTTCAGCTTGTTTCATTAAGTGAAAACTTTAAGCTGGAGGCCCTCATTCAGTTAGCACATGCACTTTTTGTCATTAAATCAATGGGTGCAATTTGTTTCATTGAATCGAAACCTTAAACTCGTGGTATTGAATCAATGTGAGAAGCTCTAAGCATTGAATGAACACCTGCAGTGTGTTACATTGAATGAATGAGATAAACTTAAAAATTGAATGAATGAAAGAAGCTCCACACATTGAATTAACGAGAGCAGTCTGTTTGATTAAATGAATGCATGCAGTTGGTTTCTTTAACAGAAAGCATACAACTTGTTTCATTAAATGAATGGCAAAGCTCTCCTTATTCGATTAGCATGTGCAGATTTTTTCATGGAATGAATGAGTGCTGTTTTATTCATTGAATGGATGAATTCAGTTGGAATCGCTAAGTAAATGAGTGAAGTTTCTTTCATTGAATCAATGAATAACGTTTGATTCATTGAATCAATGATTGAGGTTTGACACAATGATTGCAGTTTGTTATATTAAATGAAGGAGTTAAGCTTGACGTAATGAATAAATAAGAGAAGTTCTACTCTTTGATTTAAGACGTGCAGTCTGTTTCATTCAATGAATGTGAGCGGTTTGATTCACTGCATAAGTTAGTTACATGTGTCTTATAAAATCTAAGAATGCCGATTGATTCATTGAATTACTGCTTGAAGTTTAAATCAATGGCTGATTCACTGGTTTCAGCTTGTTTCATTGAATGAAAACTTTAAACTCGAAACGATGAATCAATGAGAGAAGCTGTACTCATTGAATTAGCACATGCACTTTTTATCATTAAATGAATGGGTGTAGTTTGTTTAATTGAATCGAATCCTTGAACTCGTGGTATTGAATCAATGTGTGAAGCTCTACTCATTGAATTAACAAAGTTCAGGCTTTTTCATTGAAACAAAACGTTTAGCTCGAGGCACAGAATAATTGAGAGAAGCTGTACTCATTGAATGAACACCTGCAGTTTGTTGCATTGAATGAATGAGATAAGCTTAAAAAGTTGAATGAATGAAAGAAGCTCTACACATTGAATTAACGAGTGCAGTCTGTTTGATTAAATGAATGCATGCAGTCGGTTTCTTTGACAGAAAGCGTCCAACTTGTTTCATTAAATGAATGGCAAAGCTCTACTTATTCGATTAGCATGTGCAGCTTTTTTCATGAAATGAATGAGTGCTGTTTGATTCATTGAATGGATGAATGCTGTTAGAATCACTAAGTAAATGAGTGAAGTTTCTTTCATTGAATCAATGAATAAGGTTTGATTCATTGAATCAATGATTGAGGTTTGACACAATGATTGAATGTTTGCAGTTTGTTACATTAAATGAAGGAGTTAAGCTTGACATAATGAATAAAAAAGAGAAGATCTACTTTTTGAATTATGACGTGCAGTCTTTTTCATTCAATGAATGTGAGCGGTTTGATTCACTGCATAAGTTAGTTACATCTGTCTCATTAAATCTAAGAATGCCGATTGATTCATTGAATTACTGTTTGAAGTTTAAATCAATGGCTGATTCACTGGTTTCAGCTTGTTTCATTAAGTGAAAACTTTAAACTCGAAACAATGAATCAATGAGAGAAGCTGTACTCTTTGAATTAACACATGCACTTTTTATCATTAAATGAATGGGTACAGTTTGTTTCATTGAATCGATTCCTTGAACTCGTGGTATTGAATCAATGTGTGAAGCTCTACTCATTGAATGAACAAGTGCAGGCTTTTTCATTGAAACAAAACGTTTAGCTAGGGGCAACGAATAAATGAGAGTAGCTGTACTCATTGAATGAACACCTGCAGTTTGTTGCATTGAATGCATGATATAAGCTGGAAACGTTGACTGAATGAAAGAAGCTCTACACATTGAATTAACAAGTGCAATCTGCTTGATGAAATGAATGCAGGCAGTTGGTTTCTTTGACAGAAAGCGTGCAACAGGTATCATTGAATGAATGGCAAAAGCTCTACTCATTCGATTAGCATGTGCAGATATTTTCATGGAATGAATGAGTGCTGTTTGATTCATTGAATGGATGCATGCTCTTGGAATCACTAAATAAATAAGTTAAGTTTCGTTCATTCAATCAATGAATGACGTTTGATTCATTGAATCGATGATTGAAGTTTGGCACAATGATTGAATGATTGCAGTTTGTTATATTAAATGAAGGAGTTAAGCTTGACATATTGAATAAATAAGAGAAGCTCTACTCTTTGAGTTAACACGTGCAGTCTGTAAATTCAATAAATGTGTGCAGTATGTTTCACTAAAAAGGTTCGTTAGATCTGTCTCATTGAACTTAAGATTACCGTTTGATTCATTGAATCTATGATTGAAGTTTAAATAAATGACTGATTCAATTGTTTCAGCTTGTTTCATTAAGTGAAAACTTTAAGCTGGAGGCCCTCATTCAATTAGCACATGCACTTGTTGTCATTAAATCAATGGGTGCAATTTGTTTCATTGAATCGAAACCTTAAACTCGTGGTATTGAATCAATGTGAGAAGCTCTACTCATTGAATGAACACCTGCAGTTTGTTACATTGAATGAATGAGATAAACTTAAAAATTGAATGAATGAAAGAAGCTCCACACATTGAATTAACGAGAGCAGTCTGTTTGATGAAATGAATGCATGCAGTTGGTTTCTTTAACAGAAAGCATACAACTTGTTTCATTAAATGAATGGCAAAGCTCTACTTATTCGATTAGCATGTGCAGATTTTTTCATGGAATGAATGAGTGCTGTTTTATTCATTGAATGGATGAATTCAGTTGGAATCGCTAAGTAAATGAGTGAAGTTTCTTTCATTGAATCAATGAATAACGTTTGATTCATTGAATCAATGATTGAGGTTTGACACAATGATTGCAGTCTGTTATATTAAATGAAGAATTAAGCTTGACATAATGAAGAAATAAGAGAAGTTCTACTCTTTGATTTAAGACGTGCAGTCTGTTTCATTCAATGAATGTGAGCGGTTTGAGTCGCTGCATAAGTTAGTTACATGTGTCTTATAAAATCTAAGAATGCCGATTGATTCATTGAATTACTGCTTGAAGTTTAAATCAATGGCTGATTCACTGGTTTCAGCTTGTTTCATTAAATGAAAACTTTAAACTCGAAACGATGAATCAATGAGAGAAGCTGTACTCATTGAATTAGCACATGCACTTTTTATCATTAAATGAATGGGTGTAGTTTGTTTAATTGAATCGAATCCTTGAACTCGTGGTATTGAATCAATGTGTGAAGCTCTACTCATTGAATGAACAAGTTCAGGCTTTTTCATTGAAACAAAACGTTTAGCTCGAGGCACTGAATAATTGAGAGAAGCTGTACTCATTGAATGAACACCTGCAGTTTGTTGCATTGAATGAATGAGATAAGCTTAAAAAGTTGAATGAATGAAAGAAGCTCTACACATTGAATTAACGAGTGCAGTCTGTTTGATTAAATGAATGCATGCAGTCGGTTTCTTTGACAGAAAGCGTCCAACTTGTTTCATTAAATGAATGGCAAAGCTCTACTTATTCGATTAGCATGTGCAGCTTTTTTCATGAAATGAATGAGTGCTGTTTGATTCATTGAATGGATGAATGCTGTTAGAATCACTAAGTAAATGAGTGAAGTTTCTTTCATTGAATCAATGAATAAGGTTTGATTCATTGAATCAATGATTGAGGTTTGACACAATGATTGAATGTTTGCAGTTTGTTACATTAAATGAAGGAGTTAAGCTTGACATAATGAATAAAAAAGAGAAGATCTACTTTTTGAATTAAGACGTGCAGTCTTTTTCATTCAATGAATGTGAGCGGTTTGATTCACTGCATAAGTTAGTTACATCTGTCTCATTAAATCTAAGAATGCCGATTGATTCATTGAATTACTGTTTGAAGTTTAAATCAATGGCTGATTCACTGGTTTCAGCTTGTTTCATTAAGTGAAAACTTTAAACTCGAAATAATGAATCAATGAGAGAAGCTGTACTCTTTGAATTAACACATGCACTTTTTATCATTAAATGAATGGGTACAGTTTGTTTCATTGAATCGATTCCTTGAACTCGTGGTATTGAATCAAAGTGTGAAGCTCCACTCATTGAATGAACAAGTGCAGGCTTTTTCATTGAAACAAAACGTTTAGCTAGGGGCAACGAATAAATGAGAGTAGCTGTACTCATTGAATGAACACCTGCAGTTTGTTGCATTGAATGCATGATATAAGCTGGAAACGTTGACTGAATGAAAGAAGCTCTACACATTGAATTAACAAGTGCAATCTGCTTGATGAAATGAATGCAGGCAGTTGGTTTCTTTGACAGAAAGCGTGCAACTAGTATCATTGAATGAATGGCAAAAGCTCTACTCATTCGATTAGCATGTGCAGATATTTTCATGGAATGAATGAGTGTTGTTTGATTCATTGAATGGATGCATGCTCTTGGAATCACTAAATAAATAAGTTAAGTTTCGTTCATTCAATCAATGAATGACGTTTGATTCATTGAATCAATGATTGAAGTTTGGCACAATGATTGAATGATTGCAGTTTGTTATATTAAATGAAGGAGTTAAGCTTGACATATTGAATAAATAAGAGAAGCTCTACTCTTTGAGTTAACACGTGCAGTCTGTAAATTCAATAAATGTGTGCAGTATGTTTCACTAAAAAGGTTCGTTAGATCTGTCTCATTGAACTTAAGATTACCGTTTGATTCATTGAATCTGTGATTGAAGTTTAAATAAATGACTGATTCAATTGTTTCAGCTTGTTTCATTAAGTGAAAACTTTAAGCTGGAGGCCCTCATTCAATTAGCACATGCACTTTCTGTCATTAAATCAATGGGTGCAATTTGTTTCATTGAATCGAAACCTTAAACTCGTGGTATTGAATCAATGTGAGAAGCTCTACTCATTGAATGAACACCTGCAGTTTGTTACATTGAATGAATGAGATAAACTTAAAAATTGAATGAATGAAAGAAGCTCCACACATTGAATTAACGAGAGCAGTCTGTTTGATTAAATGAATGCATGCAGTTGGTTTCTTTAACAGAAAGCATACAACTTGTTTCATTAAATGAATGGCAAAGCTCTACTTATTCGATTAGCATGTGCAGATTTTTTCATGGAATGAATGAGTGCTGTTTTATTCATTGAATGGATGAATTCAGTTGGAATCGCTAAGTAAATGAGTGAAGTTTCTTTCATTGAAACAATGAATAACGTTTGATTCATTGAATCAATGATTGAGGTTTGACACAATGATTGCAGTTTGTTATATTAAATGAAGGAGTTAAGCTTGACATAATGAATAAATAAGCGAAGGTCTACTCTTTGATTTAAGACGTGCAGTCTGTTTCATTCAATGAATGTGAGCGGTTTGATTCACTGCATAAGTTAGTTACATGTGTCTTATAAAATCTAAGAATGCCGATTGATTCATTGAATTACTGCTTGAAGTTTAAATCAATGGCTGATTCACTGGTTTCAGCTTGTTTCATTAAATGAAAACTTTAAACTCGAAACGATGAATCAATGAGAGAAGCTGTACTCATTGAATTAGCACATGCACTTTTTATCATTAAATGAATGGGTGTAGTTTGTTTAATTGAATCGAATCCTTGAACTCGTGGTATTGAATCAATGTGTGAAGCTCTACTCATTGAATTAACAAAGTTCAGGCTTTTTCATTGAAACAAAACGTTTAGCTCGAGGCACTGAATAATTGAGAGAAGCTGTACTCATTGAATGAATACCTGCAGTTTGTTGCATTGAATGAATGAGATAAGCTTAAAAAGTTGAATGAATGAAAGAAGCTCTACACATTGAATTAACGAGTGCAGTCTGTTTGATTAAATGAATGCATGCAGTCGGTTTCTTTGACAGAAAGCGTCCAACTTGTTTCATTAAATGAATGGCAAAGCTCTACTTATTCGATTAGCATGTGCAGCTTTTTTCATGAAATGAATGAGTGCTGTTTGATTCATTGAATGGATGAATGCTGTTAGAATCACTAAGTAAATGAGTGAAGTTTCTTTCATTGAATCAATGAATAAGGTTTGATTCATTGAATCAATGATTGAGGTTTGACACAATGATTGAATGTTTGCAGTTTGTTACATTAAATGAAGGAGTTAAGCTTGACATAATGAATAAAAAAGAGAAGATCTACTTTTTGAATTATGACGTGCAGTCTTTTTCATTCAATGAATGTGAGCGGTTTGATTCACTGCATAAGTTAGTTACATCTGTCTCATTAAATCTAAGAATGCCGATTGATTCATTGAATTACTGTTTGAAGTTTAAATCAATGGCTGATTCACTGGTTTCAGCTTGTTTCATTAAGTGAAAACTTTAAACTCGAAACAATGAATCAATGAGAGAAGCTGTACTCTTTGAATTAACACATGCACTTTTTATCATTAAATGAATGGATGTAGTTTGTTTAATTGAATCGATTCCTTGAACTCGTGGTATTGAATCAATGTGTGAAGCTCTACTCATTGAATGAACAAGTGCAGGCTTTTTCATTGAAACAAAACGTTTAGCTAGGGGCAACGAATAAATGAGAGTAGCTGTACTCATTGAATGAACACCTGCAGTTTGTTGCATTGAATGCATGATATAAGCTGGAAACGTTGACTGAATGAAAGAAGCTCTACACATTGAATTAACAAGTGCAATCTGCTTGATGAAATGAATGCAGGCAGTTGGTTTCTTTGACAGAAAGCGTGCAACAGGTATCATTGAATGAATGGCAAAAGCTCTACTCATTCGATTAGCATGTGCAGATATTTTCATGGAATGAATGAGTGCTGTTTGATTCATTGAATGGATGCATGCTCTTGGAATCACTAAATAAATAAGTTAAGTTTCGTTCATTCAATCAATGAATGACGTTTGATTCATTGAATCGATGATTGAAGTTTGGCACAATGATTGAATGATTGCAGTTTGTTATATTAAATGAAGGAGTTAAGCGTGACATATTGAATAAATAAGAGAAGCTCTACTCTTTGAGTTAACACGTGCAGTCTGTAAATTCAATAAATGTGTGCAGTATGTTTCACTAAAAAGGTTCGTTAGATCTGTCTCATTGAACTTAAGATTACCGTTTGATTCATTGAATCTATGATTGAAGTTTAAATAAATGACTGATTCAATTGTTTCAGCTTGTTTCATTAAGTGAAAACTTTAAGCTGGAGGCCCTCATTCAATTAGCACATGCACTTGTTGTCATTAAATCAATGGGTGCAATTTGTTTCATTGAATCGAAACCTTAAACTCGTGGTATTGAATCAATGTGAGAAGCTCTACTCATTGAATGAACACCTGCAGTTTGTTACATTGAATGAATGAGATAAACTTAAAAATTGAATGAATGAAAGAAGCTCCACACATTGAATTAACGAGAGCAGTCTGTTTGATTAAATGATTGCATGCAGTTGGTTTCTTTAACAGAAAGCATACAACTTGTTTCATTAAATGAATGGCAAAGCTCTACTTATTCGATTAGCATGTGCAGATTTTTTCATGGAATGAATGAGTGCTGTTTTATTCATTGAATGGATGAATTCAGTTGGAATCGCTAAGTAAATGAGTGAAGTTTCTTTCATTGAATCAATGAATAACGTTTGATTCATTGAATCAATGATTGAGGTTTGACACAATGATTGCAGTTTGTTATATTAAATGAAGGAGTTAAGCTTGACATAATGAATAAATAAGAGAAGTTCTACTCTTTGATTTAAGACGTGCAGTCTGTTTCATTCAATGAATGTGAGCGGTTTGATTCACTGCATAAGTTAGTTACATGTGTCTTATAAAATCTAAGAATGCCGATTGATTCATTGAATTACTGCTTGAAGTTTAAATCAATGGCTGATTCACTGGTTTCAGCTTGTTTCATTAAATGAAAACTTTAAACTCGAAACGATGAATCATTGAGAGAAGCTGTACTCATTGAATTAGCACATGCACTTTTTATCATTAAATGAATGGGTGTAGTTTGTTTAATTGAATCGAATCCTTGAACTCGTGGTATTGAATCAATGTGTGAAGCTCTACTCATTGAATTAACAAAGTTCAGGCTTTTTCATTGAAACAAAACGTTTAGCTCGAGGCACTGAATAATTGAGAGAAGCTGTACTCATTGAATGAATACCTGCAGTTTGTTGCATTGAATGAATGAGATAAGCTTAAAAAGTTGAATGAATGAAAGAAGCTCTACACATTGAATTAACGAGTGCAGTCTGTTTGATTAAATGAATGCATGCAGTCGGTTTCTTTGACAGAAAGCGTCCAACTTGTTTCATTAAATGAATGGCAAAGATCTACTTATTCGATTAGCATGTGCAGCTTTTTTCATGAAATGAATGAGTGCTGTTTGATTCATTGAATGGATGAATGCTGTTAGAATCACTAAGTAAATGAGTGAAGTTTCTTTCATTGAATCAATGAATAAGGTTTGATTCATTGAATCAATGATTGAGGTTTGACACAATGATTGAATGTTTGCAGTTTGTTACATTAAATGAAGGAGTTAAGCTTGACATAATGAATAAAAAAGAGAAGATCTACATTTTGAATTATGACGTGCAGTCTTTTTCATTCAATGAATGTGAGCGGTTTGATTCACTGCATAAGTTAGTTACATCTGTCTCATTAAATCTAAGAATGCCGATTGATTCATTGAATTACTGTTTGAAGTTTAAATCAATGGCTGATTCACTGGTTTCAGCTTGTTTCATTAAGTGAAAACTTTAAACTCGAAACAATGAATCAATGAGAGAAGCTGTACTCTTTGAATTAACACATGCACTTTTTATCATTAAATGAATGGGTGTAGTTTGTTTAATTGAATCGATTCCTTGAACTCGTGGTATTGAATCAATGTGTGAAGCTCTACTCATTGAATGAACAAGTGCAGGCTTTTTCATTGAAACAAAACGTTTAGCTAGGGGCAACGAATAAATGAGAGTAGATGTACTCATTGAATGAACACCTGCAGTTTGTTGCATTGAATGTATGATATAAGCTGGAAACGTTGACTGAATGAAAGAAGCTCTACACATTGAATTAACAAGTGCAATCTGCTTGATGAAATGAATGCAGGCAGTTGGTTTCTTTGACAGAAAGCGTGCAACTAGTATCATTGAATGAATGGCAAAAGCTCTACTCATTCGATTAGCATGTGCAGATATTTTCATGGAATGAATGAGTGTTGTTTGATTCATTGAATGGATGCATGCTCTTGGAATCACTAAATAAATAAGTTAAGTTTCGTTCATTCAATCAATGAATGACGTTTGATTCATTGAATCGATGATTGAAGTTTGGCACAATGATTGAATGATTGCAGTTTGTTATATTAAATGAAGGAGTTAAGCTTGACATATTGAATAAATAAGAGAAGCTCTACTCTTTGAGTTAACACGTGCAGTCTGTAAATTCAATAAATGTGTGCAGTATGTTTCACTAAAAAGGTTCGTTAGATCTGTCTCATTGAACTTAAGATTACCGTTTGATTCATTGAATCTATGATTGAAGTTTAAATAAATGACTGATTCAATTGTTTCAGCTTGTTTCATTAAGTGAAAACTTTAAGCTGGAGGCCCTCATTCAATTAGCACATGCACTTTTTGTCATTAAATCAATGGGTGCAATTTGTTTCATTGAATCGAAACCTTAAACTCGTGGTATTGAATCAATGTGAGAAGCTCTACTCATTGAATGAACACCTGCAGTTTGTTACATTGAATGAATGAGATAAACTTAAAAATTGAATGAATGAAAGAAGCTCCACACATTGAATTAACGAGAGCAGTCTGTTTGATTAAATGAATGCATGCAGTTGGTTTCTTTAACAGAAAGCATACAACTTGTTTCATTAAATGAATGGCAAAGCTCTACTTATTCGATTAGCATGTGCAGATTTTTTCATGGAATGAATGAGTGCTGTTTTATTCATTGAATGGATGAATTCAGTTGGAATCGCTAAGTAAATGAGTGAAGTTTCTTTCATTGAATCAATGAATAACGTTTGATTCATTGAATCAATGATTGAGGTTTGACACAATGATTGCAGTTTGTTATATTAAATGAAGGAGTTAAGCTTGACATAATGAATAAATAAGAGAAGTTCTACTCTTTGATTTAAGACGTGCAGTCTGTTTCATTCAATGAATGTGAGCGGTTTGATTCACTGCATAAGTTAGTTACATGTGTCTTATAAAATCTAAGAATGCCGATTGATTCATTGAATTACTGCTTGAAGTTTAAATCAATGGCTGATTCACTGGTTTCAGCTTGTTTCATTAAATGAAAACTTTAAACTCGAAACGATGAATCATTGAGAGAAGCTGTACTCATTGAATTAGCACATGCACTTTTTATCATTAAATGAATGGGTGTAGTTTGTTTAATTGAATCGAATCCTTGAACTCGTGGTATTGAATCAATGTGTGAAGCTCTACTCATTGAATTAACAAAGTTCAGGCTTTTTCATTGAAACAAAACGTTTAGCTCGAGGCACTGAATAATTGAGAGAAGCTGTACTCATTGAATGAATACCTGCAGTTTGTTGCATTGAATGAATGAGATAAACTTAAAAATTGAATGAATGAAAGAAGCTCCACACATTGAATTAACGAGAGCAGTCTGTTTGATTAAATGAATGCATGCAGTTGGTTTCTTTAACAGAAAGCATACAACTTGTTTCATTAAATGAATGGCAAAGCTCTACTTATTCGATTAGCATGTGCAGCTTTTTTCATGAAATGAATGAGTGCTGTTTGATTCATTGAATGGATGAATGCTGTTAGAATCGCTAAGTAAATGAGTGAAGTTTCTTTCATTGAATCAATGAATAAGGTTTGATTCATTGAATCAATGATTGAGGTTTGACACAATGATTGAATGTTTGCAGTTTGTTACATTAAATGAAGGAGTTAAGCTTGACATAATGAATAAAAAAGAGAAGATCTACTTTTTGAATTATGACGTGCAGTCTTTTTCATTCAATGAATGTGAGCGGTTTGATTCACTGCATAAGTTAGTTACATCTGTCTCATTAAATCTAAGAATGCCGATTGATTCATTGAATTACTGTTTGAAGTTTAAATCAATGGCTGATTCACTGGTTTCAGCTTGTTTCATTAAGTGAAAACTTTAAACTCGAAACAATGAATCAATGAGAGAAGCTGTACTCTTTGAATTAACACATGCACTTTTTATCATTAAATGAATGGGTGTAGTTTGTTTAATTGAATCGATTCCTTGAACTCGTGGTATTGAATCAATGTGTGAAGCTCTACTCATTGAATGAACAAGTGCAGGCTTTTTCATTGAAACAAAACGTTTAGCTAGGGGCAACGAATAAATGAGAGTAGCTGTACTCATTGAATGAACACCTGCAGTTTGTTGCATTGAATGCATGATATAAGCTGGAAACGTTGACTGAATGAAAGAAGCTCTACACATTGAATTAACAAGTGCAATCTGCTTGATGAAATGAATGCAGGCAGTTGGTTTCTTTGACAGAAAGCGTGCAACAGGTATCATTGAATGAATGGCAAAAGCTCTACTCATTCGATTAGCATGTGCAGATATTTTCATGGAATGAATGAGTGCTGTTTGATTCATTGAATGGATGCATGCTCTTGGAATCACTAAATAAATAAGTTAAGTTTCGTTCATTCAATCAATGAATGACGTTTGATTCATTGAATCGATGATTGAAGTTTGGCACAATGATTGAATGATTGCAGTTTGTTATATTAAATGAAGGAGTTAAGCTTGACATATTGAATAAATAAGAGAAGCTCTACTCTTTGAGTTAACACGTGCAGTCTGTAAATTCAATAAATGTGTGCAGTATGTTTCACTAAAAAGGTTCGTTAGATCTGTCTCATTGAACTTAAGATTACCGTTTGATTCATTGAATCTATGATTGAAGTTTAAATAAATGACTGATTCAATTGTTTCAGCTTGTTTCATTAAGTGAAAACTTTAAGCTGGAGGCCCTCATTCAATTAGCACATGCACTTTTTGTCATTAAATCAATGGGTGCAATTTGTTTCATTGAATCGAAACCTTAAACTCGTGGTATTGAATCAATGTGAGAAGCTCTACTCATTGAATGAACACCTGCAGTTTGTTACATTGAATGAATGAGATAAACTTAAAAATTGAATGAATGAAAGAAGCTCCACACATTGAATTAACGAGAGCAGTCTGTTTGATTAAATGAATGCATGCAGTTGGTTTCTTTAACAGAAAGCATACAACTTGTTTCATTAAATGAATGGCAAAGCTCTACTTATTCGATTAGCATGTGCAGATTTTTTCATGGAATGAATGAGTGCTGTTTTATTCATTGAATGGATGAATTCAGTTGGAATCGCTAAGTAAATGAGTGAAGTTTCTTTCATTGAATCAATGAATAACGTTTGATTCATTGAATCAATGATTGAGGTTTGACACAATGATTGCAGTTTGTTATATTAAATGAAGGAGTTAAGCTTGACATAATGAATAAATAAGAGAAGTTCTACTCTTTGATTTAAGACGTGCAGTCTGTTTCATTCAATGAATGTGAGCGGTTTGATTCACTGCATAAGTTAGTTACATGTGTCTTATAAAATCTAAGAATGCCGATTGATTCATTGAATTACTGCTTGAAGTTTAAATCAATGGCTGATTCACTGGTTTCAGCTTGTTTCATTAAATGAAAACTTTAAACTCGAAACGATGAATCATTGAGAGAAGCTGTACTCATTGAATTAGCACATGCACTTTTTATCATTAAATGAATGGGTGTAGTTTGTTTAATTGAATCGAATCCTTGAACTCGTGGTATTGAATCAATGTGTGAAGCTCTACTCATTGAATTAACAAAGTTCAGGCTTTTTCATTGAAACAAAACGTTTAGCTCGAGGCACTGAATAATTGAGAGAAGCTGTACTCATTGAATGAATACCTGCAGTTTGTTGCATTGAATGAATGAGATAAGCTTAAAAAGTTGAATGAATGAAAGAAGCTCTACACATTGAATTAACGAGTGCAGTCTGTTTGATTAAATGAATGCATGCAGTCGGTTTCTTTGACAGAAAGCGTCCAACTTGTTTCATTAAATGAATGGCAAAGCTCTACTTATTCGATTAGCATGTGCAGCTTTTTTCATGAAATGAATGAGTGCTGTTTGATTCATTGAATGGATGAATGCTGTTAGAATCACTAAGTAAATGAGTGAAGTTTCTTTCATTGAATCAATGAATAAGGTTTGATTCATTGAATCAATGACTGAGGTTTGACACAATGATTGAATGTTTGCAGTTTGTTACATTAAATGAAGGAGTTAAGCTTGACATAATGAATAAAAAGGAGAAGATCTACTTTTTGAATTATGACGTGCAGTCTTTTTCATTCAATGAATGTGAGCGGTTTGATTCACTGCATAAGTTAGTTACATCTGTCTCATTAAATCTAAGAATGCCGATTGATTCATTGAATTACTGTTTGAAGTTTAAATCAATGGCTGATTCACTGGTTTCAGCTTGTTTCATTAAGTGAAAACTTTAAACTCGAAACAATGAATCAATGAGAGAAGCTGTACTCTTTGAATTAACACATGCACTTTTTATCATTAAATGAATGGGTGTAGTTTGTTTAATTGAATCGATTCCTTGAACTCGTGGTATTGAATCAATGTGTGAAGCTCTACTCATTGAATGAACAAGTGCTGGCTTTTTCATTGAAACAAAACGTTTAGCTAGGGGCAACGAATAAATGAGAGTAGCTGTACTCATTGAATGAACACCTGCAGTTTGTTGCATTGAATGCATGATATAAGCTGGAAACGTTGACTGAATGAAAGAAGCTCTACACATTGAATTAACAAGTGCAATCTGCTTGATGAAATGAATGCAGGCAGTTGGTTTCTTTGACAGAAAGCGTGCAACAGGTATCATTGAATGAATGGCAAAAGCTCTACTCATTCGATTAGCATGTGCAGATATTTTCATGGAATGAATGAGTGCTGTTTGATTCATTGAATGGATGCATGCTCTTGGAATCACTAAATAAATAAGTTAAGTTTCGTTCATTCAATCAATGAATGACGTTTGATTCATTGAATCGATGATTGAAGTTTGGCACAATGATTGAATGATTGCAGTTTGTTATATTAAATGAAGGAGTTAAGCTTGACATATTGAATAAATAAGAGAAGCTCTACTCTTTGAGTTAACACGTGCAGTCTGTAAATTCAATAAATGTGTGCAGTATGTTTCACTAAAAAGGTTCGTTAGATCTGTCTCATTGAACTTAAGATTACCGTTTGATTCATTGAATCTATGATTGAAGTTTAAATAAATGACTGATTCAATTGTTTCAGCTTGTTTCATTAAGTGAAAACTTTAAGCTGGAGGCCCTCATTCAATTAGCACATGCACTTTTTGTCATTAAATCAATGGGTGCAATTTGTTTCATTGAATCGAAACCTTAAACTCGTGGTATTGAATCAATGTGAGAAGCTCTACTCATTGAATGAACACCTGCAGTTTGTTACATTGAATGAATGAGATAAACTTAAAAATTGAATGAATGAAAGAAGCTCCACACATTGAATTAACGAGAGCAGTCTGTTTGATTAAATGAATGCATGCAGTTGGTTTCTTTAACAGAAAGCATACAACTTGTTTCATTAAATGAATGGCAAAGCTCTACTTATTCGATTAGCATGTGCAGATTTTTTCATGGAATGAATGAGTGCTGTTTTATTCATTGAATGGATGAATTCAGTTGGAATCGCTAAGTAAATGAGTGAAGTTTCTTTCATTGAATCAATGAATAACGTTTGATTCATTGAATCAATGATTGAGGTTTGACACAATGATTGCAGTTTGTTATATTAAATGAAGGAGTTAAGCTTGACATAATGAATAAATAAGAGAAGTTCTACTCTTTGATTTAAGACGTGCAGTCTGTTTCATTCAATGAATGTGAGCGGTTTGATTCACTGCATAAGTTAGTTACATGTGTCTTATAAAATCTAAGAATGCCGATTGATTCATTGAATTACTGTTTGAAGTTTAAATCAATGGCTGATTCACTGGTTTCAGCTTGTTTCATTAAATGAAAACTTTAAACTCGAAACGATGAATCATTGAGAGAAGCTGTACTCATTGAATTAGCACATGCACTTTTTATCATTAAATGAATGGGTGTAGTTTGTTTAATTGAATCGAATCCTTGAACTCGTGGTATTGAATCAATGTGTGAAGCTCTACTCATTGAATTAACAAAGTTCAGGCTTTTTCATTGAAACAAAACGTTTAGCTCGAGGCACTGAATAATTGAGAGAAGCTGTACTCATTGAATGAATACCTGCAGTTTGTTGCATTGAATGAATGAGATAAGCTTAAAAAGTTGAATGAATGAAAGAAGCTCTACACATTGAATTAACGAGTGCAGTCTGTTTGATTAAATGAATGCATGCAGTCGGTTTCTTTGACAGAAAGCGTCCAACTTGTTTCATTAAATGAATGGCAAAGCTCTACTTATTCGATTAGCATGTGCAGCTTTTTTCATGAAATGAATGAGTGCTGTTTGATTCATTGAATGGATGAATGCTGTTAGAATCACTAAGTAAATGAGTGAAGTTTCTTTCATTGAATCAATGAATAAGGTTTGATTCATTGAATCAATGATTGAGGTTTGACATACTGATTGAATGTTTGCAGTTTGTTACATTAAATGAAGGAGCTAAGCTTGACATAATGAATAAAAAAGAGAAGATCTACTTTTTGAATTATGACGTGCAGTCTTTTTCATTCAATGAATATGAGCGGTTTGATTCACTGCATAAGTTAGTTACATCTGTCTCATTAAATCTAAGAATGCCGATTGATTCATTGAATTACTGTTTGAAGTTTAAATCAATGGCTGATTCACTGGTTTCAGCTTGTTTCATTAAGTGAAAACTTTAAACTCGAAACAATGAATCAATGAGAGAAGCTGCACTCTTTGAATTAACACATGCACTTTTTATCATTAAATGAATGGGTACAGTTTGTTTCATTGAATCGATTCCTTGAACTCGTGGTATTGAATCAATGTGTGAAGCTCTACTCATTCAATGAACAAGTGCTGGCTTTTTCATTGAAACAAAACGTTTAGCTAGGGGCAACGAATAAATGAGAGTAGCTGTACTCATTGAATGAACACCTGCAGTTTGTTGCATTGAATGCATGATATAAGCTGGAAACGTTGACTGAATGAAAGAAGCTCTACACATTGAATTAACAAGTGCAATCTGCTTGATGAAATGAATGCAGGCAGTTGGTTTCTTTGACAGAAAGCGTGCAACTAGTATCATTGAATGAATGGCAAAAGCTCTACTCATTCGATTAGCATGTGCAGATATTTTCATGGAATGAATGAGTGCTGTTTGATTCATTGAATGGATGCATGCTCTTGGAATCACTAAATAAATAAGTTAAGTTTCGTTCATTCAATCAATGAATGACGTTTGATTCATTGAATCAATGATTGAAGTTTGGCACAATGATTGAATGATTGCAGTTTGTTATATTAAATGAAGGAGTTAAGCTTGACATATTGAATAAATAAGAGAAGTTCTACTCTTTGAGTTAACACGTGCAGTCTGTAAATTCAATAAATGTGTGCAGTATGTTTCACTAAAAAGGTTCGTTAGATCTGTCTCATTGAACCTAAGATTACCGTTTGATTCATTGAATCTATGATTGAAGTTTAAATAAATGACTGATTCAATTGTTTCAGCTTGTTTCATTAAGTGAAAACTTTAAGCTGGAGGCCCTCATTCAGTTAGCACATGCACTTTTTGTCATTAAATCAATGGGTGCAATTTGTTTCATTGAATCGAAACCTTAAACTCGTGGTATTGAATCAATGTGAGAAGCTCTACTCATTGAATGAACACCTGCAGTTTGTTACATTGAATGAATGAGATAAACTTAAAAATTGAATGAATGAAAGAAGCTCCACACATTGAATTAACGAGAGCAGTCTGTTTTATTAAATGAATGCATGCAGTTGGTTTCTTTAACAGAAAGCATACAACTTGTTTCATTAAATGAATGGCAAAGCTCTACTTATTCGATTAGCATGTGCAGATTTTTTCATGGAATGAATGAGTGCTGTTTTATTCATTGAATGGATGAATTCAGTTGGAATCGCTAAGTAAATGAGTGAAGTTTCTTTCATTGAATCAATGAATAACGTTTGATTCATTGAATCAATGATTGAGGTTTGACACAATGATTGCAGTTTGTTATATTAAATGAAGGAGTTAAGCTTGACATAATGAATAAATAAGAGAAGTTCTACTCTTTGATTTAAGACGTGCAGTCTGTTTCATTCAATGAATGTGAGCGGTTTGATTCACTGCATAAGTTAGTTACATGTGTCTTATAAAATCTAAGAATGCCGATTGATTCATTGAATTACTGCTTGAAGTTTAAATCAATGGCTGATTCACTGGTTTCAGCTTGTTTCATTAAATGAAAACTTTAAACTCGAAACGATGCATCAATGAGAGAAGCTGTACTCATTGAATTAGCACATGCACTTTTTATCATTAAATGAATGGGTGTAGTTTGTTTAATTGAATCTATTCCTTGAACTCGTGGTATTGAATCAATGTGTGAAGCTCTACTCATTGAATGAACAAGTTCAGGCTTTTTCATTGAAACAAAACGTTTAGCTCGAGGCACTGAATAATTGAGAGAAGCTGTACTAATTGAATTTTCACCTGCAGTTTGTTGCGTTGAATGAATGAGATAAGTTTAAAAAGTTGAATGAATGAAAGAAGCTCTACACATTGAATTAACGAGTGCAGTCTGTTTGATTAAATGAATGCATGCAGTCGGTTTCTTTGACAGAAAGCGTGCAACTTCTTTCATTAAATGAATGGCAAAGCTCTATTAATTCGATCAGCATGTGCAGCTTTTTTCATGAAATGAATGAGTGCTGTTTGATTCATTGAATGGATGAATGCTGTTAGAATCACTAAGTAAATGAGTGAAGTTTCTTTCATTGAATCAATGAATAAGGTTTGATTCATTGAATCAATGATTGAGGTTTGACACAATGATTGAATGTTTGCAGTTTGTTACATTAAATGAAGGAGTTAAGCTTGACATAATGAATAAAAAGGAGAAGATCTACTTTTTGAATTAAGACGTGCAGTCTTTTTCATTCAATGAATGTGAGCGGTTTGATTCACTGCATAAGTTAGTTACATCTGTCTCATTAAATCTAAGAATGCCGATTGATTCATTGAATTACTGTTTGAAGTTTAAATCAATGGCTGATTCACTGGTTTCAGCTTGTTTCATTAAGTGAAAACTTTAAACTCGAAACAATGAATCAATGAGAGAAGCTGTACTCTTTGAATTACACATGCACTTTTTATCATTAAATGAATGGGTGTAGTTTGTTTAATTGAATCGAGTCCTTGAACTCGTGGTATTGAATCAATGTGTGAAGCTCTTCTCATTTAATGAACAAGTGCTGGCTTTTTCATTGAAACAAAACGTTTAGCTAGGGGCAACGAATAAATGAGAGTAGCTGTACTCATTGAATGAACACCTGCAGTTTGTTGCATTGAATGCATGATATAAGCTGGAAACGTTGACTGAATGAAAGAAGCTCTACACATTGAATTAACAAGTGCAATCTGCTTGATGAAATGAATGCAGGCAGTTGGTTTCTTTGACAGAAAGCGTGCAACTAGTATCATTGAATGAATGGCAAAAGCTCTACTCATTCGATTAGCATGTGCAGATATTTTCATGGAATGAATGAGTGCTGTTTGATTCATTGAATGGATGCATGCTCTTGGAATCACTAAATAAATAAGTTAAGTTTCGTTCATTCAATCAATGAATGACGTTTGATTCATTGAATCAATGATTGAAGTTTGGCACAATGATTGATGGATTGCAGTTTGTTATATTAAATGAAGGAGTTAAGCTTGACATATTGAATAAATAAGAGAAGCTGTACTCTTTGAGTTAACACGTGCAGTCTGTAAATTCAATAAATGTGTGCAGTATGTTTCACTAAAAAGGTTCGTTAGATCTGTCTCATTGAACTTAAGATTACCGTTTGATTCATTGAATCTATGATTGAAGTTTAAATAAATGACTGATTCAATTGTTTCAGCTTGTTTCATTAAGTGAAAACTTTAAGCTGGAGGCCCTCATTCAATTAGCACATGCACTTTTTGTCATTAAATCAATGGGTGCAATTTGTTTCATTGAATCAAAACCTTAAACTCGTGGTATTGAATCAATGTGAGAAGCTCTACTCATTGAATGAACACCTGCAGTTTGTTACATTGAATGAATGAGATAAACTTAAAAATTGAATGAATGAATGAAGCTCCACACATTGAATTAACGAGAGCAGTCTGTTTGATTAAATGAATGCATGCAGTTGGTTTCTTTAACAGAAAGCATACAACTTGTTTCATTAAATGAATGGCAAAGCTCTACTTATTCGATTAGCATGTGCAGATTTTTTCATGGAATGAATGAGTGCTGTTTTATTCATTGAATGGATGAATTCAGTTGGAATCGCTAAGTAAATGAGTGAAGTTTCTTTCATTGAATCAATGAATAACGTTTGATTCATTGAATCAATGATTGAGGTTTGACACAATGATTGCAGTTTGTTATATTAAATGAAGGAGTTAAGCTTGACGTAATGAATAAATAAGAGAAGTTCTACTCTTTGATTTAAGACGTGCAGTCTGTTTCATTCAATGAATGTGAGCGGTTTGATTCACTGCATAAGTTAGTTACATGTGTCTTATAAAATCTAAGAATGCCGATTGATTCATTGAATTACTGCTTGAAGTATAAATCAAAAGCTGATTCACTGGTTTCAGCTTGTTTCATTAAATGAAAACTTTAAACTCGAAACGATGAATCAATGAGAGAAGCTGTACTCATTGAATTAGCACATGCACTTTTTATCATTAAATGAATGGGTGTAGTTTGTTTAATTGAATCGAATCCTTGAACTCGTGGTATTGAATCAATGTGTGAAGCTCTACTCATTGAATTAACAAAGTTCAGGCTTTTTCATTGAAACAAAACGTTTAGCTCGAGGCACTGAATAATTGAGAGAAGCTGTACTCATTGAATGAATACCTGCAGTTTGTTGCATTGAATGAATGAGATAAGCTTAAAAAGTTGAATGAATGAAAGAAGCTCTACACATTGAATTAACGAGTGCAGTCTGTTTGATTAAATGAATGCATGCAGTCGGTTTCTTTGACAGAAAGCGTCCAACTTGTTTCATTAAATGAATGGCAAAGCTCTACTTATTCGATTAGCATGTGCAGCTTTTTTCATGAAATGAATGAGTGCTGTTTGATTCATTGAATGGATGAATGCTGTTAGAATCACTAAGTAAATGAGTGAAGTTTCTTTCATTGAATCAATGAATAAGGTTTGATTCATTGAATCAATGATTGAGGTTTGACACAATGATTGAATGTTTGCAGTTTGTTACATTAAATGAAGGAGTTAAGCTTGACATAATGAATAAAAAAGAGAAGATCTACATTTTGAATTATGACGTGCAGTCTTTTTCATTCAATGAATGTGAGCGGTTTGATTCACTGCATAAGTTAGTTACATCTGTCTCATTAAATCTAAGAATGCCGATTGATTCATTGAATTACTGTTTGAAGTTTAAATCAATGGCTGATTCACTGGTTTCAGCTTGTTTCATTAAGTGAAAACTTTAAACTCGAAACAATGAATCAATGAGAGAAGCTGTACTCTTTGAATTAACACATGCACTTTTTATCATTAAATGAATGGGTGTAGTTTGTTTAATTGAATCGATTCCTTGAACTCGTGGTATTGAATCAATGTGTGAAGCTCTACTCATTGAATGAACAAGTGCTGGCTTTTTCATTGAAACAAAACGTTTAGCTAGGGGCAACGAATAAATGAGAGTAGCTGTACTCATTGAATGAACACCTGCAGTTTGTTGCATTGAATGCATGATATAAGCTGGAAACGTTGACTGAATGAAAGAAGCTCTACACATTGAATTAACAAGTGCAATCTGCTTGATGAAATGAATGCAGGTTTCTTTGACAGAAAGCGTGCAACTAGTATCATTGAATGAATGGCAAAAGCTCTACTCATTCGATTAGCATGTGCAGATATTTTCATGGAATGAATGAGTGCTGTTTGATTCATTGAATGGATGCATGCTCTTGGAATCACTAAATAAATAAGTTAAGTTTCGTTCATTCAATCAATGAATGACGTTTGATTCATTGAATCGATGATTGAAGTTTGGCACAATGATTGAATGATTGCAGTTTGTTATATTAAATGAAGGAGTTAAGCTTGACATATTGAATAAATAAGAGAAGCTCTACTCTTTGAGTTAACACGTGCAGTCTGTAAATTCAATAAATGTGTACAGTATGTTTCACTAAAAAGGTTCGTTAGATCTGTCTCATTGAACTTAAGATTACCGTTTGATTCATTGAATCTATGATTGAAGTTTAAATAAATGACTGATTCAATTGTTTCAGCTTGTTTCATTAAGTGAAAACTTTAAGCTGGAGGCCCTCATTCAATTAGCACATGCACTTTTTGTCATTAAATCAATGGGTGCAATTTGTTTCATTGAATCGAAACCTTAAACTCGTGGTATTGAATCAATGTGAGAAGCTCTACTCATTGAATGAACACCTGCAGTTTGTTACATTGAATGAATGAGATAAACTTAAAAATTGAATGAATGAAAGAAGCTCCACACATTGAATTAACGAGAGCAGTCTGTTTGATTAAATGAATGCATGCAGTTGGTTTCTTTAACAGAAAGCATACAACTTGTTTCATTAAATGAATGGCAAAGCTCTACTTATTCGATTAGCATGTGCAGATTTTTTCATGGAATGAATGAGTGCTGTTTTATTCATTGAATGGATGAATTCAGTTGGAATCGCTAAGTAAATGAGTGAAGTTTCTTTCATTGAATCAATGAATAACGTTTGATTCATTGAATCAATGATTGAGGTTTGACACAATGATTGCAGTCTGTTATATTAAATGAAGAATTAAGCTTGACATAATGAAGAAATAAGAGAAGTTCTACTCTTTGATTTAAGACGTGCAGTCTGTTTCATTCAATGAATGTGAGCGGTTTGATTCACTGCATAAGTTAGTTACATGTGTCTTATAAAATCTAAGAATGCCGATTGATTCATTGAATTACTGCTTGAAGTTTAAATCAATGGCTGATTCACTGGTTTCAGCTTGTTTCATTAAATGAAAACTTTAAACTCGAAACGATGAATCAATGAGAGAAGCTGTACTCATTGAATTAGCACATGCACTTTTTATCATTAAATGAATGGGTGTAGTTTGTTTAATTGAATCGAATCCTTGAACTCGTGGTATTGAATCAATGTGTGAAGCTCTACTCATTGAATGAACAAGTTCAGGCTTTTTCATTGAAACAAAACGTTTAGCTCGAGGCACTGAATAATTGAGAGAAGCTGTACTCATTGAATGAACACCTGCAGTTTGTTGCATTGAATGAATGAGATAAGCTTAAAAAGTTGAATGAATGAAAGAAGCTCTACACATTGAATTAACGAGTGCAGTCTGTTTGATTAAATGAATGCATGCAGTCGGTTTCTTTGACAGAAAGCGTCCAACTTGTTTCATTAAATGAATGGCAAAGCTCTACTTATTCGATTAGCATGTGCAGCTTTTTTCATGAAATTAATAAGTGCTGTTTGATTCATTGAATGGATGAATGCTGTTAGAATCACTAAGTAAATGAGTGAAGTTTCTTTCATTGAATCAATGAATAAGGTTTGATTCATTGAATCAATGATTGAGGTTTGACACAATGATTGAATGTTTGCAGTTTGTTACATTAAATGAAGGAGTTAAGCTTGACATAATGAATAAAAAAGAGAAGATCTACTTTTTGAATTAAGACGTGCAGTCTTTTTCATTCAATGAATGTGACCGGTTTGATTCACTGCATAAGTTAGTTACATCTGTCTCATTAAATCTAAGAATGCCGATTGATTCATTGAATTACTGTTTGAAGTTTAAATCAATGGCTGATTCACTGGTTTCAGCTTGTTTCATTAAGTGAAAACTTTAAACTCGAAATAATGAATCAATGAGAGAAGCTGTACTCTTTGAATTAACACATGCACTTTTTATCATTAAATGAATGGGTACAGTTTGTTTAATTGAATCGATTCCTTGAACTCGTGGTATTGAATCAATGTGTGAAGCTCCACTCATTGAATGAACAAGTGCAGGCTTTTTCATTGAAACAAAACGTTTAGCTAGGGGCAACGAATAAATGAGAGTAGCTGTACTCATTGAATGAACACCTGCAGTTTGTTGCATTGAATGCATGATATAAGCTGGAAACGTTGACTGAATGAAAGAAGCTCTACACATTGAATTAACAAGTGCAATCTGCTTGATGAAATGAATGCAGGCAGTTGGTTTCTTTGACAGAAAGCGTGCAACTAGTATCATTGAATGAATGGCAAAAGCTCTACTCATTCGATTAGCATGTGCAGATATTTTCATGGAATGAATGAGTGTTGTTTGATTCATTGAATGGATGCATGCTCTTGGAATCACTAAATAAATAAGTTAAGTTTCGTTCATTCAATCAATGAATGACGTTTGATTCATTGAATCAATGATTGAAGTTTGGCACAATGATTGAATGATTGCAGTTTGTTATATTAAATGAAGGAGTTAAGCTTGACATATTGAATAAATAAGAGAAGCTCTACTCTTTGAGTTAACACGTGCAGTCTGTAAATTCAATAAATGTGTGCAGTATGTTTCACTAAAAAGGTTCGTTAGATCTGTCTCATTGAACTTAAGATTACCGTTTGATTCATTGAATCTATGATTGAAGTTTAAATAAATGACTGATTCAATTGTTTCAGCTTGTTTCATTAAGTGAAAACTTTAAGCTGGAGGCCCTCATTCAATTAGCACATGCACTTTTTGTCATTAAATCAATGGGTGCAATTTGTTTCATTGAATCAAAACCTTAAACTCGTGGTATTGAATCAATGTGAGAAGCTCTACTCATTGAAAGAACACCTGCAGTTTGTTACATTGAATGAATGAGATAAACTTAAAAATTGAATGAATGAAAGAAGCTCCACACATTGAATTAACGAGAGCAGTCTGTTTGATTAAATGAATGCATGCAGTTGGTTTCTTTAACAGAAAGCATACAACTTGTTTCATTAAATGAATGGCAAAGCTCTACTGATTCGATTAGCATGTGCAGATTTTTTCATGGAATGAATGAGTGCTGTTTTATTCATTGAATGGATGAATTCAGTTGGAATCGCTAAGTAAATGAGTGAAGTTTCTTTCATTGAATCAATGAATAACGTTTGATTCATTGAATCAATGATTGAGGTTTGACACAATGATTGCAGTTTGTTATATTAAATGAAGGAGTTAAGCTTGACGTAATGAATAAATAAGAGAAGTTCTACTCTTTGATTTAAGACGTGCAGTCTGTTTCATTCAATGAATGTGAGCGGTTTGATTCACTGCATAAGTTAGTTACATGTGTCTTATAAAATCTAAGAATGCCGATTGATTCATTGAATTACTGCTTGAAGTATAAATCAATGGCTGATTCACTGGTTTCAGCTTGTTTCATTAAATGAAAACTTTAAACTCGAAACGATGAATCAATGAGAGAAGCTGTACTCATTGAATTAGCACATGCACTTTTTATCATTAAATGAATGGGTGTAGTTTGTTTAATTGAATCGAATCCTTGAACTCGTGGTATTGAATCAATGTGTGAAGCTCTACTCATTGAATTAACAAAGTTCAGGCTTTTTCATTGAAACAAAACGTTTAGCTCGAGGCACTGAATAATTGAGAGAAGCTGTACTCATTGAATGAATACCTGCAGTTTGTTGCATTGAATGAATGAGATAAGCTTAAAAAGTTGAATGAATGAAAGAAGCTCTACACATTGAATTAACGAGTGCAGTCTGTTTGATTAAATGAATGCATGCAGTCGGTTTCTTTGACAGAAAGCGTCCAACTTGTTTCATTAAATGAATGGCAAAGCTCTACTTATTCGATTAGCATGTGCAGCTTTTTTCATGAAATGAATGAGTGCTGTTTGATTCATTGAATGGATGAATGCTGTTAGAATCACTAAGTAAATGAGTGAAGTTTCTTTCATTGAATCAATGAATAAGGTTTGATTCATTGAATCAATGATTGAGGTTTGACACAATGATTGAATGTTTGCAGTTTGTTACATTAAATGAAGGAGTTAAGCTTGACATAATGAATAAAAAAGAGAAGATCTACATTTTGAATTATGACGTGCAGTCTTTTTCATTCAATGAATGTGAGCGGTTTGATTCACTGCATAAGTTAGTTACATCTGTCTCATTAAATCTAAGAATGCCGATTGATTCATTGAATTACTGTTTGAAGTTTAAATCAATGGCTGATTCACTGGTTTCAGCTTGTTTCATTAAGTGAAAACTTTAAACTCGAAACAATGAATCAATGAGAGAAGCTGTACTCTTTGAATTAACACATGCACTTTTTATCATTAAATGAATGGGTGTAGTTTGTTTAATTGAATCGATTCCTTGAACTCGTGGTATTGAATCAATGTGTGAAGCTCTACTCATTGAATGAACAAGTGCAGGCTTTTTCATTGAAACAAAACGTTTAGCTAGGGGCAACGAATAAATGAGAGTAGCTGTACTCATTGAATGAACACCTGCAGTTTGTTGCATTGAATGCATGATATAAGCTGGAAACGTTGACTGAATGAAAGAAGCTCTACACATTGAATTAACAAGTGCAATCTGCTTGATGAAATGAATGCAGGCAGTTGGTTTCTTTGACAGAAAGCGTGCAACAGGTATCATTGAATGAATGGCAAAAGCTCTACTCATTCGATTAGCATGTGCAGATATTTTCATGGAATGAATGAGTGCTGTTTGATTCATTGAATGGATGCATGCTCTTGGAATCACTAAATAAATAAGTTAAGTTTCGTTCATTCAATCAATGAATGACGTTTGATTCATTGAATCGATGATTGAAGTTTGGCACAATGATTGAATGATTGCAGTTTGTTATATTAAATGAAGGAGTTAAGCTTGACATATTGAATAAATAAGAGAAGCTCTACTCTTTGAGTTAACACGTGCAGTCTGTAAATTCAATAAATGTGTGCAGTATGTTTCACTAAAAAGGTTCGTTAGATCTGTCTCATTGAACTTAAGATTACCGTTTGATTCATTGAATCTATGATTGAAGTTTAAATAAATGACTGATTCAATTGTTTCAGCTTGTTTCATTAAGTGAAAACTTTAAGCTGGAGGCCCTCATTCAATTAGCACATGCACTTTTTGTCATTAAATCAATGGGTGCAATTTGTTTCATTGAATCAAAACCTTAAACTCGTGGTATTGAATCAATGTGAGAAGCTCTACTCATTGAATGAACACCTGCAGTTTGTTACATTGAATGAATGAGATAAACTTAAAAATTGAATGAATGAATGAAGCTCCACACATTGAATTAACGAGAGCAGTCTGTTTGATTAAATGAATGCATGCAGTTGGTTTCTTTAACAGAAAGCATACAACTTGTTTCATTAAATGAATGGCAAAGCTCTACTTATTCGATTAGCATGTGCAGATTTTTTCATGGAATGTATGAGTGCTGTTTTATTCATTGAATGGATGAATTCAGTTGGAATCGCTAAGTAAATGAGTGAAGTTTCTTTCATTGAATCAATGAATAACGTTTGATTCATTGAATCAATGATTGAGGTTTGACACAATGATTGCAGTTTGTTATATTAAATGAAGGAGTTAAGCTTGACGTAATGAATAAATAAGAGAAGTTCTACTCTTTGATTTAAGACGTGCAGTCTGTTTCATTCAATGAATGTGAGCGGTTTGATTCACTGCATAAGTTAGTTACATGTGTCTTTTAAATCTAAGAATGCCGATTGATTCATTGAATTACTGCTTGAAGTATAAATCAAAAGCTGATTCACTGGTTTCAGCTTGTTTCATTAAATGAAAACTTTAAACTCGAAACGATGAATCAATGAGAGAAGCTGTACTCATTGAATTAGCACATGCACTTTTTATCATTAAATGAATGGGTGTAGTTTGTTTAATTGAATCGAATCCTTGAACTCGTGGTATTGAATCAATGTGTGAAGCTCTACTCATTGAATTAACAAAGTTCAGGCTTTTTCATTGAAACAAAACGTTTAGCTCGAGGCACTGAATAATTGAGAGAAGCTGTACTCATTGAATGAATACCTGCAGTTTGTTGCATTGAATGAATGAGATAAGCTTAAAAAGTTGAATGAATGAAAGAAGCTCTACACATTGAATTAACGAGTGCAGTCTGTTTGATTAAATGAATGCATGCAGTCGGTTTCTTTGACAGAAAGCGTCCAACTTGTTTCATTAAATGAATGGCAAAGCTCTACTTATTCGATTAGCATGTGCAGCTTTTTTCATGAAATGAATGAGTGCTGTTTGATTCATTGAATGGATGAATGCTGTTAGAATCACTAAGTAAATGAGTGAAGTTTCTTTCATTGAATCAATGAATAAGGTTTGATTCATTGAATCAATGATTGAGGTTTGACACAATGATTGAATGTTTGCAGTTTGTTACATTAAATGAAAGAGTTAAGCTTGACATAATGAATAAAAAAGAGAAGATCTACATTTTGAATTATGACGTGCAGTCTTTTTCATTCAATGAATGTGAGCGGTTTGATTCACTGCATAAGTTAGTTACATCTGTCTCATTAAATCTAAGAATGCCGATTGATTCATTGAATTACTGTTTGAAGTTTAAATCAATGGCTGATTCACTGGTTTCAGCTTGTTTCATTAAGTGAAAACTTTAAACTCGAAACAATGAATCAATGAGAGAAGCTGTACTCTTTGAATTAACACATGCACTTTTTATCATTAAATGAATGGGTGTAGTTTGTTTAATTGAATCGATTCCTTGAACTCGTGGTATTGAATCAATGTGTGAAGCTCTACTCATTGAATGAACAAGTGCAGGCTTTTTCATTGAAACAAAACGTTTAGCTAGGGGCAACGAATAAATGAGAGTAGCTGTACTCATTGAATGAACACCTGCAGTTTGTTGCATTGAATGCATGATATAAGCTGGAAACGTTGACTGAATGAAAGAAGCTCTACACATTGAATTAACAAGTGCAATCTGCTTGATGAAATGAATGCAGGCAGTTGGTTTCTTTGACAGAAAGCGTGCAACAGGTATCATTGAATGAATGGCAAAAGCTCTACTCATTCGATTAGCATGTGCAGATATTTTCATGGAATGAATGAGTGCTGTTTGATTCATTGAATGGATGCATGCTCTTGGAATCACTAAATAAATAAGTTAAGTTTCGTTCATTCAATCAATGAATGACGTTTGATTCATTGAATCGATGATTGAAGTTTGGCACAATGATTGAATGATTGCAGTTTGTTATATTAAATGAAGGAGTTAAGCTTGACATATTGAATAAATAAGAGAAGCTCTACTCTTTGAGTTAACACGTGCAGTCTGTAAATTCAATAAATGTGTGCAGTATGTTTCACTAAAAAGGTTCGTTAGATCTGTCTCATTGAACTTAAGATTACCGTTTGATTCATTGAATCTATGATTGAAGTTTAAATAAATGACTGATTCAATTGTTTCAGCTTGTTTCATTAAGTGAAAACTTTAAGCTGGAGGCCCTCATTCAATTAGCACATGCACTTTTTGTCATTAAATCAATGGGTGCAATTTGTTTCATTGAATCAAAACCTTAAACTCGTGGTATTGAATCAATGTGAGAAGCTCTACTCATTGAATGAACACCTGCAGTTTGTTACATTGAATGAATGAGATAAACTTAAAAATTGAATGAATGAATGAAGCTCCACACATTGAATTAACGAGAGCAGTCTGTTTGATTAAATGAATGCATGCAGTTGGTTTCTTTAACAGAAAGCATACAACTTGTTTCATTAAATGAATGGCAAAGCTCTACTTATTCGATTAGCATGTGCAGATTTTTTCATGGAATGTATGAGTGCTGTTTTATTCATTGAATGGATGAATTCAGTTGGAATCGCTAAGTAAATGAGTGAAGTTTCTTTCATTGAATCAATGAATAACGTTTGATTCATTGAATCAATGATTGAGGTTTGACACAATGATTGCAGTTTGTTATATTAAATGAAGGAGTTAAGCTTGACGTAATGAATAAATAAGAGAAGTTCTACTCTTTGATTTAAGACGTGCAGTCTGTTTCATTCAATGAATGTGAGCGGTTTGATTCACTGCATAAGTTAGTTACATGTGTCTTATAAAATCTAAGAATGCCGATTGATTCATTGAATTACTGCTTGAAGTATAAATCAAAAGCTGATTCACTGGTTTCAGCTTGTTTCATTAAATGAAAACTTTAAACTCGAAACGATGAATCAATGAGAGAAGCTGTACTCATTGAATTAGCACATGCACTTTTTATCATTAAATGAATGGGTGTAGTTTGTTTAATTGAATCGAATCCTTGAACTCGTGGTATTGAATCAATGTGTGAAGCTCTACTCATTGAATTAACAAAGTTCAGGCTTTTTCATTGAAACAAAACGTTTAGCTCGAGGCACTGAATAATTGAGAGAAGCTGTACTCATTGAATGAATACCTGCAGTTTGTTGCATTGAATGAATGAGATAAGCTTAAAAAGTTGAATGAATGAAAGAAGCTCTACACATTGAATTAACGAGTGCAGTCTGTTTGATTAAATGAATGCATGCAGTCGGTTTCTTTGACAGAAAGCGTCCAACTTGTTTCATTAAATGAATGGCAAAGCTCTACTTATTCGATTAGCATGTGCAGCTTTTTTCATGAAATGAATGAGTGCTGTTTGATTCATTGAATGGATGAATGCTGTTAGAATCACTAAGTAAATGAGTGAAGTTTCTTTCATTGAATCAATGAATAAGGTTTGATTCATTGAATCAATGATTGAGGTTTGACACAATGATTGAATGTTTGCAGTTTGTTACATTAAATGAAGGAGTTAAGCTTGACATAATGAATAAAAAAGAGAAGATCTACATTTTGAATTATGACGTGCAGTCTTTTTCATTCAATGAATGTGAGCGGTTTGATTCACTGCATAAGTTAGTTACATCTGTCTCATTAAATCTAAGAATGCCGATTGAATCATTGAATTACTGTTTGAAGTTTAAATCAATGGCTGATTCACTGGTTTCAGCTTGTTTCATTAAGTGAAAACTTTAAACTCGAAACAATGAATCAATGAGAGAAGCTGTACTCTTTGAATTAACACATGCACTTTTTATCATTAAATGAATGGGTGTAGTTTGTTTAATTGAATCGATTCCTTGAACTCGTGGTATTGAATCAATGTGTGAAGCTCTACTCATTGAATGAACAAGTGCTGGCTTTTTCATTGAAACAAAACGTTTAGCTAGGGGCAACGAATAAATGAGAGTAGCTGTACTCATTGAATGAACACCTGCAGTTTGTTGCATTGAATGCATGATATAAGCTGGAAACGTTGACTGAATGAAAGAAGCTCTACACATTGAATTAACAGGTGCAATCTGCTTGATGAAATGAATGCAGGTTTCTTTGACAGAAAGCGTGCAACTAGTATCATTGAATGAATGGCAAAAGCTCTACTCATTCGATTAGCATGTGCAGATATTTTCATGGAATGAATGAGTGCTGTTTGATTCATTGAATGGATGCATGCTCTTGGAATCACTAAATAAATAAGTTAAGTTTCGTTCATTCAATCAATGAATGACGTTTGATTCATTGAATCGATGATTGAAGTTTGGCACAATGATTGAATGATTGCAGTTTGTTATATTAAATGAAGGAGTTAAGCTTGACATATTGAATAAATAAGAGAAGCTCTACTCTTTGAGTTAACACGTGCAGTCTGTAAATTCAATAAATGTGTACAGTATGTTTCACTAAAAAGGTTCGTTAGATCTGTCTCATTGAACTTAAGATTACCGTTTGATTCATTGAATCTATGATTGAAGTTTAAATAAATGACTGATTCAATTGTTTCAGCTTGTTTCATTAAGTGAAAACTTTAAGCTGGAGGCCCTCATTCAATTAGCACATGCACTTTTTGTCATTAAATCAATGGGTGCAATTTGTTTCATTGAATCGAAACCTTAAACTCGTGGTATTGAATCAATGTGAGAAGCTCTACTCATTGAATGAACACCTGCAGTTTGTTACATTGAATGAATGAGATAAACTTAAAAATTGAATGAATGAAAGAAGCTCCACACATTGAATTAACGAGAGCAGTCTGTTTGATTAAATGAATGCATGCAGTTGGTTTCTTTAACAGAAAGCATACAACTTGTTTCATTAAATGAATGGCAAAGCTCTACTTATTCGATTAGCATGTGCAGATTTTTTCATGGAATGAATGAGTGCTGTTTTATTCATTGAATGGATGAATTCAGTTGGAATCGCTAAGTAAATGAGTGAAGTTTCTTTCATTGAATCAATGAATAACGTTTGATTCATTGAATCAATGATTGAGGTTTGACACAATGATTGCAGTCTGTTATATTAAATGAAGAATTAAGCTTGACATAATGAAGAAATAAGAGAAGTTCTACTCTTTGATTTAAGACGTGCAGTCTGTTTCATTCAATGAATGTGAGCGGTTTGATTCACTGCATAAGTTAGTTACATGTGTCTTATAAAATCTAAGAATGCCGATTGATTCATTGAATTACTGCTTGAAGTTTAAATCAATGGCTGATTCACTGGTTTCAGCTTGTTTCATTAAATGAAAACTTTAAACTCGAAACGATGAATCAATGAGAGAAGCTGTACTCATTGAATTAGCACATGCACTTTTTATCATTAAATGAATGGGTGTAGTTTGTTTAATTGAATCGAATCCTTGAACTCGTGGTATTGAATCAATGTGTGAAGCTCTACTCATTGAATGAACAAGTTCAGGCTTTTTCATTGAAACAAAACGTTTAGCTCGAGGCACTGAATAATTGAGAGAAGCTGTACTCATTGAATGAACACCTGCAGTTTGTTGCATTGAATGAATGAGATAAGCTTAAAAAGTTGAATGAATGAAAGAAGCTCTACACATTGAATTAACGAGTGCAGTCTGTTTGATTAAATGAATGCATGCAGTCGGTTTCTTTGACAGAAAGCGTCCAACTTGTTTCATTAAATGAATGGCAAAGCTCTACTTATTCGATTAGCATGTGCAGCTTTTTTCATGAAATTAATAAGTGCTGTTTGATTCATTGAATGGATGAATGCTGTTAGAATCACTAAGTAAATGAGTGAAGTTTCTTTCATTGAATCAATGAATAAGGTTTGATTCATTGAATCAATGATTGAGGTTTGACACAATGATTGAATGTTTGCAGTTTGTTACATTAAATGAAGGAGTTAAGCTTGACATAATGAATAAAAAAGAGAAGATCTACTTTTTGAATTAAGACGTGCAGTCTTTTTCATTCAATGAATGTGACCGGTTTGATTCACTGCATAAGTTAGTTACATCTGTCTCATTAAATCTAAGAATGCCGATTGATTCATTGAATTACTGTTTGAAGTTTAAATCAATGGCTGATTCACTGGTTTCAGCTTGTTTCATTAAGTGAAAACTTTAAACTCGAAATAATGAATCAATGAGAGAAGCTGTACTCTTTGAATTAACACATGCACTTTTTATCATTAAATGAATGGGTACAGTTTGTTTAATTGAATCGATTCCTTGAACTCGTGGTATTGAATCAATGTGTGAAGCTCCACTCATTGAATGAACAAGTGCAGGCTTTTTCATTGAAACAAAACGTTTAGCTAGGGGCAACGAATAAATGAGAGTAGCTGTACTCATTGAATGAACACCTGCAGTTTGTTGCATTGAATGCATGATATAAGCTGGAAACGTTGACTGAATGAAAGAAGCTCTACACATTGAATTAACAAGTGCAATCTGCTTGATGAAATGAATGCAGGCAGTTGGTTTCTTTGACAGAAAGCGTGCAACTAGTATCATTGAATGAATGGCAAAAGCTCTACTCATTCGATTAGCATGTGCAGATATTTTCATGGAATGAATGAGTGTTGTTTGATTCATTGAATGGATGCATGCTCTTGGAATCACTAAATAAATAAGTTAAGTTTCGTTCATTCAATCAATGAATGACGTTTGATTCATTGAATCAATGATTGAAGTTTGGCACAATGATTGAATGATTGCAGTTTGTTATATTAAATGAAGGAGTTAAGCTTGACATATTGAATAAATAAGAGAAGCTCTACTCTTTGAGTTAACACGTGCAGTCTGTAAATTCAATAAATGTGTGCAGTATGTTTCACTAAAAAGGTTCGTTAGATCTGTCTCATTGAACTTAAGATTACCGTTTGATTCATTGAATCTATGATTGAAGTTTAAATAAATGACTGATTCAATTGTTTCAGCTTGTTTCATTAAGTGAAAACTTTAAGCTGGAGGCCCTCATTCAATTAGCACATGCACTTTTTGTCATTAAATCAATGGGTGCAATTTGTTTCATTGAATCAAAACCTTAAACTCGTGGTATTGAATCAATGTGAGAAGCTCTACTCATTGAAAGAACACCTGCAGTTTGTTACATTGAATGAATGAGATAAACTTAAAAATTGAATGAATGAAAGAAGCTCCACACATTGAATTAACGAGAGCAGTCTGTTTGATTAAATGAATGCATGCAGTTGGTTTCTTTAACAGAAAGCATACAACTTGTTTCATTAAATGAATGGCAAAGCTCTACTGATTCGATTAGCATGTGCAGATTTTTTCATGGAATGAATGAGTGCTGTTTTATTCATTGAATGGATGAATTCAGTTGGAATCGCTAAGTAAATGAGTGAAGTTTCTTTCATTGAATCAATGAATAACGTTTGATTCATTGAATCAATGATTGAGGTTTGACACAATGATTGCAGTTTGTTATATTAAATGAAGGAGTTAAGCTTGACGTAATGAATAAATAAGAGAAGTTCTACTCTTTGATTTAAGACGTGCAGTCTGTTTCATTCAATGAATGTGAGCGGTTTGATTCACTGCATAAGTTAGTTACATGTGTCTTATAAAATCTAAGAATGCCGATTGATTCATTGAATTACTGCTTGAAGTATAAATCAATGGCTGATTCACTGGTTTCAGCTTGTTTCATTAAATGAAAACTTTAAACTCGAAACGATGAATCAATGAGAGAAGCTGTACTCATTGAATTAGCACATGCACTTTTTATCATTAAATGAATGGGTGTAGTTTGTTTAATTGAATCGAATCCTTGAACTCGTGGTATTGAATCAATGTGTGAAGCTCTACTCATTGAATTAACAAAGTTCAGGCTTTTTCATTGAAACAAAACGTTTAGCTCGAGGCACTGAATAATTGAGAGAAGCTGTACTCATTGAATGAATACCTGCAGTTTGTTGCATTGAATGAATGAGATAAGCTTAAAAAGTTGAATGAATGAAAGAAGCTCTACACATTGAATTAACGAGTGCAGTCTGTTTGATTAAATGAATGCATGCAGTCGGTTTCTTTGACAGAAAGCGTCCAACTTGTTTCATTAAATGAATGGCAAAGCTCTACTTATTCGATTAGCATGTGCAGCTTTTTTCATGAAATGAATGAGTGCTGTTTGATTCATTGAATGGATGAATGCTGTTAGAATCACTAAGTAAATGAGTGAAGTTTCTTTCATTGAATCAATGAATAAGGTTTGATTCATTGAATCAATGATTGAGGTTTGACACAATGATTGAATGTTTGCAGTTTGTTACATTAAATGAAGGAGTTAAGCTTGACATAATGAATAAAAAAGAGAAGATCTACATTTTGAATTATGACGTGCAGTCTTTTTCATTCAATGAATGTGAGCGGTTTGATTCACTGCATAAGTTAGTTACATCTGTCTCATTAAATCTAAGAATGCCGATTGATTCATTGAATTACTGTTTGAAGTTTAAATCAATGGCTGATTCACTGGTTTCAGCTTGTTTCATTAAGTGAAAACTTTAAACTCGAAACAATGAATCAATGAGAGAAGCTGTACTCTTTGAATTAACACATGCACTTTTTATCATTAAATGAATGGGTGTAGTTTGTTTAATTGAATCGATTCCTTGAACTCGTGGTATTGAATCAATGTGTGAAGCTCTACTCATTGAATGAACAAGTGCAGGCTTTTTCATTGAAACAAAACGTTTAGCTAGGGGCAACGAATAAATGAGAGTAGCTGTACTCATTGAATGAACACCTGCAGTTTGTTGCATTGAATGCATGATATAAGCTGGAAACGTTGACTGAATGAAAGAAGCTCTACACATTGAATTAACAAGTGCAATCTGCTTGATGAAATGAATGCAGGCAGTTGGTTTCTTTGACAGAAAGCGTGCAACAGGTATCATTGAATGAATGGCAAAAGCTCTACTCATTCGATTAGCATGTGCAGATATTTTCATGGAATGAATGAGTGCTGTTTGATTCATTGAATGGATGCATGCTCTTGGAATCACTAAATAAATAAGTTAAGTTTCGTTCATTCAATCAATGAATGACGTTTGATTCATTGAATCGATGATTGAAGTTTGGCACAATGATTGAATGATTGCAGTTTGTTATATTAAATGAAGGAGTTAAGCTTGACATATTGAATAAATAAGAGAAGCTCTACTCTTTGAGTTAACACGTGCAGTCTGTAAATTCAATAAATGTGTGCAGTATGTTTCACTAAAAAGGTTCGTTAGATCTGTCTCATTGAACTTAAGATTACCGTTTGATTCATTGAATCTATGATTGAAGTTTAAATAAATGACTGATTCAATTGTTTCAGCTTGTTTCATTAAGTGAAAACTTTAAGCTGGAGGCCCTCATTCAATTAGCACATGCACTTTTTGTCATTAAATCAATGGGTGCAATTTGTTTCATTGAATCAAAACCTTAAACTCGTGGTATTGAATCAATGTGAGAAGCTCTACTCATTGAATGAACACCTGCAGTTTGTTACATTGAATGAATGAGATAAACTTAAAAATTGAATGAATGAATGAAGCTCCACACATTGAATTAACGAGAGCAGTCTGTTTGATTAAATGAATGCATGCAGTTGGTTTCTTTAACAGAAAGCATACAACTTGTTTCATTAAATGAATGGCAAAGCTCTACTTATTCGATTAGCATGTGCAGATTTTTTCATGGAATGTATGAGTGCTGTTTTATTCATTGAATGGATGAATTCAGTTGGAATCGCTAAGTAAATGAGTGAAGTTTCTTTCATTGAATCAATGAATAACGTTTGATTCATTGAATCAATGATTGAGGTTTGACACAATGATTGCAGTTTGTTATATTAAATGAAGGAGTTAAGCTTGACGTAATGAATAAATAAGAGAAGTTCTACTCTTTGATTTAAGACGTGCAGTCTGTTTCATTCAATGAATGTGAGCGGTTTGATTCACTGCATAAGTTAGTTACATGTGTCTTTTAAATCTAAGAATGCCGATTGATTCATTGAATTACTGCTTGAAGTATAAATCAAAAGCTGATTCACTGGTTTCAGCTTGTTTCATTAAATGAAAACTTTAAACTCGAAACGATGAATCAATGAGAGAAGCTGTACTCATTGAATTAGCACATGCACTTTTTATCATTAAATGAATGGGTGTAGTTTGTTTAATTGAATCGAATCCTTGAACTCGTGGTATTGAATCAATGTGTGAAGCTCTACTCATTGAATTAACAAAGTTCAGGCTTTTTCATTGAAACAAAACGTTTAGCTCGAGGCACTGAATAATTGAGAGAAGCTGTACTCATTGAATGAATACCTGCAGTTTGTTGCATTGAATGAATGAGATAAGCTTAAAAAGTTGAATGAATGAAAGAAGCTCTACACATTGAATTAACGAGTGCAGTCTGTTTGATTAAATGAATGCATGCAGTCGGTTTCTTTGACAGAAAGCGTCCAACTTGTTTCATTAAATGAATGGCAAAGCTCTACTTATTCGATTAGCATGTGCAGCTTTTTTCATGAAATGAATGAGTGCTGTTTGATTCATTGAATGGATGAATGCTGTTAGAATCACTAAGTAAATGAGTGAAGTTTCTTTCATTGAATCAATGAATAAGGTTTGATTCATTGAATCAATGATTGAGGTTTGACACAATGATTGAATGTTTGCAGTTTGTTACATTAAATGAAAGAGTTAAGCTTGACATAATGAATAAAAAAGAGAAGATCTACATTTTGAATTATGACGTGCAGTCTTTTTCATTCAATGAATGTGAGCGGTTTGATTCACTGCATAAGTTAGTTACATCTGTCTCATTAAATCTAAGAATGCCGATTGATTCATTGAATTACTGTTTGAAGTTTAAATCAATGGCTGATTCACTGGTTTCAGCTTGTTTCATTAAGTGAAAACTTTAAACTCGAAACAATGAATCAATGAGAGAAGCTGTACTCTTTGAATTAACACATGCACTTTTTATCATTAAATGAATGGGTGTAGTTTGTTTAATTGAATCGATTCCTTGAACTCGTGGTATTGAATCAATGTGTGAAGCTCTACTCATTGAATGAACAAGTGCAGGCTTTTTCATTGAAACAAAACGTTTAGCTAGGGGCAACGAATAAATGAGAGTAGCTGTACTCATTGAATGAACACCTGCAGTTTGTTGCATTGAATGCATGATATAAGCTGGAAACGTTGACTGAATGAAAGAAGCTCTACACATTGAATTAACAAGTGCAATCTGCTTGATGAAATGAATGCAGGCAGTTGGTTTCTTTGACAGAAAGCGTGCAACAGGTATCATTGAATGAATGGCAAAAGCTCTACTCATTCGATTAGCATGTGCAGATATTTTCATGGAATGAATGAGTGCTGTTTGATTCATTGAATGGATGCATGCTCTTGGAATCACTAAATAAATAAGTTAAGTTTCGTTCATTCAATCAATGAATGACGTTTGATTCATTGAATCGATGATTGAAGTTTGGCACAATGATTGAATGATTGCAGTTTGTTATATTAAATGAAGGAGTTAAGCTTGACATATTGAATAAATAAGAGAAGCTCTACTCTTTGAGTTAACACGTGCAGTCTGTAAATTCAATAAATGTGTGCAGTATGTTTCACTAAAAAGGTTCGTTAGATCTGTCTCATTGAACTTAAGATTACCGTTTGATTCATTGAATCTATGATTGAAGTTTAAATAAATGACTGATTCAATTGTTTCAGCTTGTTTCATTAAGTGAAAACTTTAAGCTGGAGGCCCTCATTCAATTAGCACATGCACTTTTTGTCATTAAATCAATGGGTGCAATTTGTTTCATTGAATCAAAACCTTAAACTCGTGGTATTGAATCAATGTGAGAAGCTCTACTCATTGAATGAACACCTGCAGTTTGTTACATTGAATGAATGAGATAAACTTAAAAATTGAATGAATGAATGAAGCTCCACACATTGAATTAACGAGAGCAGTCTGTTTGATTAAATGAATGCATGCAGTTGGTTTCTTTAACAGAAAGCATACAACTTGTTTCATTAAATGAATGGCAAAGCTCTACTTATTCGATTAGCATGTGCAGATTTTTTCATGGAATGTATGAGTGCTGTTTTATTCATTGAATGGATGAATTCAGTTGGAATCGCTAAGTAAATGAGTGAAGTTTCTTTCATTGAATCAATGAATAACGTTTGATTCATTGAATCAATGATTGAGGTTTGACACAATGATTGCAGTTTGTTATATTAAATGAAGGAGTTAAGCTTGACGTAATGAATAAATAAGAGAAGTTCTACTCTTTGATTTAAGACGTGCAGTCTGTTTCATTCAATGAATGTGAGCGGTTTGATTCACTGCATAAGTTAGTTACATGTGTCTTATAAAATCTAAGAATGCCGATTGATTCATTGAATTACTGCTTGAAGTATAAATCAAAAGCTGATTCACTGGTTTCAGCTTGTTTCATTAAATGAAAACTTTAAACTCGAAACGATGAATCAATGAGAGAAGCTGTACTCATTGAATTAGCACATGCACTTTTTATCATTAAATGAATGGGTGTAGTTTGTTTAATTGAATCGAATCCTTGAACTCGTGGTATTGAATCAATGTGTGAAGCTCTACTCATTGAATTAACAAAGTTCAGGCTTTTTCATTGAAACAAAACGTTTAGCTCGAGGCACTGAATAATTGAGAGAAGCTGTACTCATTGAATGAATACCTGCAGTTTGTTGCATTGAATGAATGAGATAAGCTTAAAAAGTTGAATGAATGAAAGAAGCTCTACACATTGAATTAACGAGTGCAGTCTGTTTGATTAAATGAATGCATGCAGTCGGTTTCTTTGACAGAAAGCGTCCAACTTGTTTCATTAAATGAATGGCAAAGCTCTACTTATTCGATTAGCATGTGCAGCTTTTTTCATGAAATGAATGAGTGCTGTTTGATTCATTGAATGGATGAATGCTGTTAGAATCACTAAGTAAATGAGTGAAGTTTCTTTCATTGAATCAATGAATAAGGTTTGATTCATTGAATCAATGATTGAGGTTTGACACAATGATTGAATGTTTGCAGTTTGTTACATTAAATGAAGGAGTTAAGCTTGACATAATGAATAAAAAAGAGAAGATCTACATTTTGAATTATGACGTGCAGTCTTTTTCATTCAATGAATGTGAGCGGTTTGATTCACTGCATAAGTTAGTTACATCTGTCTCATTAAATCTAAGAATGCCGATTGAATCATTGAATTACTGTTTGAAGTTTAAATCAATGGCTGATTCACTGGTTTCAGCTTGTTTCATTAAGTGAAAACTTTAAACTCGAAACAATGAATCAATGAGAGAAGCTGTACTCTTTGAATTAACACATGCACTTTTTATCATTAAATGAATGGGTGTAGTTTGTTTAATTGAATCGATTCCTTGAACTCGTGGTATTGAATCAATGTGTGAAGCTCTACTCATTGAATGAACAAGTGCTGGCTTTTTCATTGAAACAAAACGTTTAGCTAGGGGCAACGAATAAATGAGAGTAGCTGTACTCATTGAATGAACACCTGCAGTTTGTTGCATTGAATGCATGATATAAGCTGGAAACGTTGACTGAATGAAAGAAGCTCTACACATTGAATTAACAGGTGCAATCTGCTTGATGAAATGAATGCAGGTTTCTTTGACAGAAAGCGTGCAACTAGTATCATTGAATGAATGGCAAAAGCTCTACTCATTCGATTAGCATGTGCAGATATTTTCATGGAATGAATGAGTGCTGTTTGATTCATTGAATGGATGCATGCTCTTGGAATCACTAAATAAATAAGTTAAGTTTCGTTCATTCAATCAATGAATGACGTTTGATTCATTGAATCGATGATTGAAGTTTGGCACAATGATTGAATGATTGCAGTTTGTTATATTAAATGAAGGAGTTAAGCTTGACATATTGAATAAATAAGAGAAGCTCTACTCTTTGAGTTAACACGTGCAGTCTGTAAATTCAATAAATGTGTACAGTATGTTTCACTAAAAAGGTTCGTTAGATCTGTCTCATTGAACCTAAGATTACCGTTTGATTCATTGAATCTATGATTGAAGTTTAAATAAATGACTGATTCAATTGTTTCAGCTTGTTTCATTAAGTGAAAACTTTAAGCTGGAGGCCCTCATTCAATTAGCACATGCACTTTTTGTCATTAAATCAATGGGTGCAATTTGTCTCATTGAATCGAAACCTTAAACTCGTGGTATTGAATCAATGTGAGAAGCTCTACTCATTGAATGAACACCTGCAGTTTGTTACATTGAATGAATGAGATAAACTTAAAAATTGAATGAATGAAAGAAGCTCCACACATTGAATTAACGAGAGCAGTCTGTTTGATTAAATGAATGCATGCAGTTGGTTTCTTTAACAGAAAGCATACAACTTGTTTCATTAAATGAATGGCAAAGCTCTACTTATTCGATTAGCATGTGCAGATTTTTTCATGGAATGAATGAGTGCTGTTTTATTCATTGAATGGATGAATTCAGTTGGAATCGCTAAGTAAATGAGTGAAGTTTCTTTCATTGAATCAATGAATAACGTTTGATTCATTGAATCAATGATTGAGGTTTGACACAATGATTGCAGTCTGTTATATTAAATGAAGAATTAAGCTTGACATAATGAAGAAATAAGAGAAGTTCTACTCTTTGATTTAAGACGTGCAGTCTGTTTCATTCAATGAATGTGAGCGGTTTGATTCACTGCATAAGTTAGTTACATGTGTCTTATAAAATCTAAGAATGCCGATTGATTCATTGAATTACTGCTTGAAGTTTAAATCAATGGCTGATTCACTGGTTTCAGCTTGTTTCATTAAATGAAAACTTTAAACTCGAAACGATGAATCAATGAGAGAAGCTGTACTCATTGAATTAGCACATGCACTTTTTATCATTAAATGAATGGGTGTAGTTTGTTTAATTGAATCGAATCCTTGAACTCGTGGTATTGAATCAATGTGTGAAGCTCTACTCATTGAATGAACAAGTTCAGGCTTTTTCATTGAAACAAAACGTTTAGCTCGAGGCACTGAATAATTGAGAGAAGCTGTACTCATTGAATGAACACCTGCAGTTTGTTGCATTGAATGAATGAGATAAGCTTAAAAAGTTGAATGAATGAAAGAAGCTCTACACATTGAATTAACGAGTGCAGTCTGTTTGATTAAATGAATGCATGCAGTCGGTTTCTTTGACAGAAAGCGTCCAACTTGTTTCATTAAATGAATGGCAAAGCTCTACTTATTCGATTAGCATGTGCAGCTTTTTTCATGAAATTAATAAGTGCTGTTTGATTCATTGAATGGATGAATGCTGTTAGAATCACTAAGTAAATGAGTGAAGTTTCTTTCATTGAATCAATGAATAAGGTTTGATTCATTGAATCAATGATTGAGGTTTGACACAATGATTGAATGTTTGCAGTTTGTTACATTAAATGAAGGAGTTAAGCTTGACATAATGAATAAAAAAGAGAAGATCTACTTTTTGAATTAAGACGTGCAGTCTTTTTCATTCAATGAATGTGACCGGTTTGATTCACTGCATAAGTTAGTTACATCTGTCTCATTAAATCTAAGAATGCCGATTGATTCATTGAATTACTGTTTGAAGTTTAAATCAATGGCTGATTCACTGGTTTCAGCTTGTTTCATTAAGTGAAAACTTTAAACTCGAAATAATGAATCAATGAGAGAAGCTGTACTCTTTGAATTAACACATGCACTTTTTATCATTAAATGAATGGGTACAGTTTGTTTCATTGAATCGATTCCTTGAACTCGTGGTATTGAATCAATGTGTGAAGCTCCACTCATTGAATGAACAAGTGCAGGCTTTTTCATTGAAACAAAACGTTTAGCTAGGGGCAACGAATAAATGAGAGTAGCTGTACTCATTGAATGAACACCTGCAGTTTGTTGCATTGAATGCATGATATAAGCTGGAAACGTTGACTGAATGAAAGAAGCTCTACACATTGAATTAACAAGTGCAATCTGCTTGATGAAATGAATGCAGGCAGTTGGTTTCTTTGACAGAAAGCGTGCAACTAGTATCATTGAATGAATGGCAAAAGCTCTACTCATTCGATTAGCATGTGCAGATATTTTCATGGAATGAATGAGTGTTGTTTGATTCATTGAATGGATGCATGCTCTTGGAATCACTAAATAAATAAGTTAAGTTTCGTTCATTCAATCAATGAATGACGTTTGATTCATTGAATCGATGATTGAAGTTTGGCACAATGATTGAATGATTGCAGTTTGTTATATTAAATGAAGGAGTTAAGCTTGACATATTGAATAAATAAGAGAAGCTCTACTCTTTGAGTTAACACGTGCAGTCTGTAAATTCAATAAATGTGTGCAGTATGTTTCACTAAAAAGGTTCGTTAGATCTGTCTCATTGAACTTAAGATTACCGTTTGATTCATTGAATCTATGATTGAAGTTTAAATAAATGACTGATTCAATTGTTTCAGCTTGTTTCATTAAGTGAAAACTTTAAGCTGGAGGCCCTCATTCAATTAGCACATGCACTTTTTGTCATTAAATCAATGGGTGCAATTTGTTTCATTGAATCAAAACCTTAAACTCGTGGTATTGAATCAATGTGAGAAGCTCTACTCATTGAATGAACACCTGCAGTTTGTTACATTGAATGAATGAGATAAACTTAAAAATTGAATGAATGAAAGAAGCTCCACACATTGAATTAACGAGAGCAGTCTGTTTGATTAAATGAATGCATGCAGTTGGTTTCTTTAACAGAAAGCATACAACTTGTTTCATTAAATGAATGGCAAAGCTCTACTGATTCGATTAGCATGTGCAGATTTTTTCATGGAATGAATGAGTGCTGTTTTATTCATTGAATGGATGAATTCAGTTGGAATCGCTAAGTAAATGAGTGAAGTTTCTTTCATTGAATCAATGAATAACGTTTGATTCATTGAATCAATGATTGAGGTTTGACACAATGATTGCAGTTTGTTATATTAAATGAAGGAGTTAAGCTTGACGTAATGAATAAATAAGAGAAGTTCTACTCTTTGATTTAAGACGTGCAGTCTGTTTCATTCAATGAATGTGAGCGGTTTGATTCACTGCATAAGTTAGTTACATGTGTCTTATAAAATCTAAGAATGCCGATTGATTCATTGAATTACTGCTTGAAGTATAAATCAATGGCTGATTCACTGGTTTCAGCTTGTTTCATTAAATGAAAACTTTAAACTCGAAACGATGAATCAATGAGAGAAGCTGTACTCATTGAATTAGCACATGCACTTTTTATCATTAAATGAATGGGTGTAGTTTGTTTAATTGAATCGAATCCTTGAACTCGTGGTATTGAATCAATGTGTGAAGCTCTACTCATTGAATTAACAAAGTTCAGGCTTTTTCATTGAAACAAAACGTTTAGCTCGAGGCACTGAATAATTGAGAGAAGCTGTACTCATTGAATGAATACCTGCAGTTTGTTGCATTGAATGAATGAGATAAGCTTAAAAAGTTGAATGAATGAAAGAAGCTCTACACATTGAATTAACGAGTGCAGTCTGTTTGATTAAATGAATGCATGCAGTCGGTTTCTTTGACAGAAAGCGTCCAACTTGTTTCATTAAATGAATGGCAAAGCTCTACTTATTCGATTAGCATGTGCAGCTTTTTTCATGAAATGAATGAGTGCTGTTTGATTCATTGAATGGATGAATGCTGTTAGAATCACTAAGTAAATGAGTGAAGTTTCTTTCATTGAATCAATGAATAAGGTTTGATTCATTGAATCAATGATTGAGGTTTGACACAATGATTGAATGTTTGCAGTTTGTTACATTAAATGAAGGAGTTAAGCTTGACATAATGAATAAAAAAGAGAAGATCTACATTTTGAATTATGACGTGCAGTCTTTTTCATTCAATGAATGTGAGCGGTTTGATTCACTGCATAAGTTAGTTACATCTGTCTCATTAAATCTAAGAATGCCGATTGATTCATTGAATTACTGTTTGAAGTTTAAATCAATGGCTGATTCACTGGTTTCAGCTTGTTTCATTAAGTGAAAACTTTAAACTCGAAACAATGAATCAATGAGAGAAGCTGTACTCTTTGAATTAACACATGCACTTTTTATCATTAAATGAATGGGTGTAGTTTGTTTAATTGAATCGATTCCTTGAACTCGTGGTATTGAATCAATGTGTGAAGCTCTACTCATTGAATGAACAAGTGCAGGCTTTTTCATTGAAACAAAACGTTTAGCTAGGGGCAACGAATAAATGAGAGTAGCTGTACTCATTGAATGAACACCTGCAGTTTGTTGCATTGAATGCATGATATAAGCTGGAAACGTTGACTGAATGAAAGAAGCTCTACACATTGAATTAACAAGTGCAATCTGCTTGATGAAATGAATGCAGGCAGTTGGTTTCTTTGACAGAAAGCGTGCAACAGGTATCATTGAATGAATGGCAAAAGCTCTACTCATTCGATTAGCATGTGCAGATATTTTCATGGAATGAATGAGTGCTGTTTGATTCATTGAATGGATGCATGCTCTTGGAATCACTAAATAAATAAGTTAAGTTTCGTTCATTCAATCAATGAATGACGTTTGATTCATTGAATCGATGATTGAAGTTTGGCACAATGATTGAATGATTGCAGTTTGTTATATTAAATGAAGGAGTTAAGCTTGACATATTGAATAAATAAGAGAAGCTCTACTCTTTGAGTTAACACGTGCAGTCTGTAAATTCAATAAATGTGTGCAGTATGTTTCACTAAAAAGGTTCGTTAGATCTGTCTCATTGAACTTAAGATTACCGTTTGATTCATTGAATCTATGATTGAAGTTTAAATAAATGACTGATTCAATTGTTTCAGCTTGTTTCATTAAGTGAAAACTTTAAGCTGGAGGCCCTCATTCAATTAGCACATGCACTTTTTGTCATTAAATCAATGGGTGCAATTTGTTTCATTGAATCGAAACCTTAAACTCGTGGTATTGAATCAATGTGAGAAGCTCTACTCATTGAATGAACACCTGCAGTTTGTTACATTGAATGAATGAGATAAACTTAAAAATTGAATGAATGAAAGAAGCTCCACACATTGAATTAACGAGAGCAGTCTGTTTGATTAAATGAATGCATGCAGTTGGTTTCTTTAACAGAAAGCATACAACTTGTTTCATTAAATGAATGGCAAAGCTCTACTTATTCGATTAGCATGTGCAGATTTTTTCATGGAATGAATGAGTGCTGTTTTATTCATTGAATGGATGAATTCAGTTGGAATCGCTAAGTAAATGAGTGAAGTTTCTTTCATTGAATCAATGAATAACGTTTGATTCATTGAATCAATGATTGAGGTTTGACACAATGATTGCAGTTTGTTATATTAAATGAAGGAGTTAAGCTTGACATAATGAAGAAATAAGAGAAGTTCTACTCTTTGATTTAAGACGTGCAGTCTGTTTCATTCAATGAATGTGAGCGGTTTGATTCACTGCATAAGTTAGTTACATGTGTCTTATAAAATCTAAGAATGCCGATTGATTCATTGAATTACTGCTTGAAGTTTAAATCAATGGCTGATTCACTGGTTTCAGCTTGTTTCATTAAATGAAAACTTTAAACTCGAAACGATGAATCATTGAGAGAAGCTGTACTCATTGAATTAGCACATGCGCTTTTTATCATTAAATGAATGGGTGTAGTTTGTTTAATTGAATCGAATCCTTGAACTCGTGGTATTGAATCAATGTGTGAAGCTCTACTCATTGAATTAACAAAGTTCAGGCTTTTTCATTGAAACAAAACGTTTAGTTCGAGGCACTGAATAATTGAGAGAAGCTGTACTCATTGAATGAATACCTGCAATTTGTTGCATTGAATGAATGAGATAAGCTTAAAAAGTTGAATGAATGAAAGAAGCTCTACACATTGAATTAACGAGTGCAGTCTGTTTGATTAAATGAATGCATGCAGTCGGTTTCTTTGACAGAAAGTGTCCAACTTGTTTCATTAAATGAATGGCAAAGCTCTACTTATTCGATTAGAATGTGCAGCTTTTTTCATGAAATGAATGAGTGCTGTTTGATTCATTGAATGGATGAATGCTGTTAGAATCACTAAGTAAATGAGTGAAGTTTCTTTCATTGAATCAATGAATAAGGTTTGATTCATTGAATCAATGATTGAGGTTTGACATACTGATTGAATGTTTGCAGTTTGTTACATTAAATGAAGGAGTTAAGCTTGACATAATGAATAAAAAAGAGAAGATCTACATTTTGAATTATGACGTGCAGTCTTTTTCATTCAATGAATGTGAGCGGTTTGATTCACTGCATAAGTTAGTTACATCTGTCTCATTAAATCTAAGAATGCCGATTGATTCATTGAATTACTGTTTGAAGTTTAAATCAATGGCTGATTCACTGGTTTCAGCTTGTTTCATTAAGTGAAAACTTTAAACTCGAAACAATGAATCAATGAGAGAAGCTGTACTCTTTGAATTAACACATGCACTTTTTATCATTAAATGAATGGGTGTAGTTTGTTTAATTGAATCGATTCCTTGAACTCGTGGTATTGAATCAATGTGTGAAGCTCTACTCATTGAATGAACAAGTGCAGGCTTTTTCATTGAAACAAAACGTTTAGCTAGGGGCAACGAATAAATGAGAGTAGCTGTACTCATTGAATGAACACCTGCAGTTTGTTGCATTGAATGCATGATATAAGCTGGAAACGTTGACTGAATGAAAGAAGCTCTACACATTGAATTAACAAGTGCAATCTGCTTGATGAAATGAATGCAGGCAGTTGGTTTCTTTGACAGAAAGCGTGCAACAGGTATCATTGAATGAATGGCAAAAGCTCTACTCATTCGATTAGCATGTGCAGATATTTTCATGGAATGAATGAGTGCTGTTTGATTCATTGAATGGATGCATGCTCTTGGAATCACTAAATAAATAAGTTAAGTTTCGTTCATTCAATCAATGAATGACGTTTGATTCATTGAATCGATGATTGAAGTTTGGCACAATGATTGAATGATTGCAGTTTGTTATATTAAATGAAGGAGTTAAGCTTGACATATTGAATAAATAAGAGAAGCTCTACTCTTTGAGTTAACACGTGCAGTCTGTAAATTCCATAAATGTGTGCAGTATGTTTCACTAAAAAGGTTCGTTAGATCTGTCTCATTGAACTTAAGATTACCGTTTGATTCATTGAATCTATGATTGAAGTTTAAATAAATGACTGATTCAATTGTTTCAGCTTGTTTCATTAAGTGAAAACTTTAAGCTGGAGGCCCTCATTCAATTAGCACATGCACTTTTTGTCATTAAATCAATGGGTGCAATTTGTTTCATTGAATCGAAACCTTAAACTCGTGGTATTGAATCAATGTGAGAAGCTCTACTCATTGAATGAACACCTGCAGTTTGTTACATTGAATGAATGAGATAAACTTAAAAATTGAATGAATGAAAGAAGCTCCACACATTGAATTAACGAGAGCAGTCTGTTTGATTAAATGAATGCATGCAGTTGGTTTCTTTAACAGAAAGCATACAACTTGTTTCATTAAATGAATGGCAAAGCTCTACTTATTCGATTAGCATGTGCAGATTTTTTCATGGAATGAATGAGTGCTGTTTTATTCATTGAATGGATGAATTCAGTTGGAATCGCTAAGTAAATGAGTGAAGTTTCTTTCATTGAATCAATGAATAACGTTTGATTCATTGAATCAATGATTGAGGTTTGACACAATGATTGCAGTTTGTTATATTAAATGAAGGAGTTAAGCTTGACGTAATGAATAAATAAGAGAAGTTCTACTCTTTGATTTAAGACGTGCAGTCTGTTTCATTCAATGAATGTGAGCGGTTTGATTCACTGCATAAGTTAGTTACATGTGTCTTATAAAATCTAAGAATGCCGATTGATTCATTGAATTACTGCTTGAAGTATAAATCAAAAGCTGATTCACTGGTTTCAGCTTGTTTCATTAAATGAAAACTTTAAACTCGAAACGATGAATCAATGAGAGAAGCTGTACTCATTGAATTAGCACATGCACTTTTTATCATTAAATGAATGGGTGTAGTTTGTTTAATTGAATCGAATCCTTGAACTCGTGGTATTGAATCAATGTGTGAAGCTCTACTCATTGAATTAACAAAGTTCAGGCTTTTTCATTGAAACAAAACGTTTAGCTCGAGGCACTGAATAATTGAGAGAAGCTGTACTCATTGAATGAATACCTGCAGTTTGTTGCATTGAATGAATGAGATAAGCTTAAAAAGTTGAATGAATGAAAGAAGCTCTACACATTGAATTAACGAGTGCAGTCTGTTTGATTAAATGAATGCATGCAGTCGGTTTCTTTGACAGAAAGCGTCCAACTTGTTTCATTAAATGAATGGCAAAGCTCTACTTATTCGATTAGCATGTGCAGCTTTTTTCATGAAATGAATGAGTGCTGTTTGATTCATTGAATGGATGAATGCTGTTAGAATCACTAAGTAAATGAGTGAAGTTTCTTTCATTGAATCAATGAATAAGGTTTGATTCATTGAATCAATGATTGAGGTTTGACACAATGATTGAATGTTTGCAGTTTGTTACATTAAATGAAGGAGTTAAGCTTGACATAATGAATAAAAAAGAGAAGATCTACATTTTGAATTATGACGTGCAGTCTTTTTCATTCAATGAATGTGAGCGGTTTGATTCACTGCATAAGTTAGTTACATCTGTCTCATTAAATCTAAGAATGCCGATTGAATCATTGAATTACTGTTTGAAGTTTAAATCAATGGCTGATTCACTGGTTTCAGCTTGTTTCATTAAGTGAAAACTTTAAACTCGAAACAATGAATCAATGAGAGAAGCTGTACTCTTTGAATTAACACATGCACTTTTTATCATTAAATGAATGGGTGTAGTTTGTTTAATTGAATCGATTCCTTGAACTCGTGGTATTGAATCAATGTGTGAAGCTCTACTCATTGAATGAACAAGTGCTGGCTTTTTCATTGAAACAAAACGTTTAGCTAGGGGCAACGAATAAATGAGAGTAGCTGTACTCATTGAATGAACACCTGCAGTTTGTTGCATTGAATGCATGATATAAGCTGGAAACGTTGACTGAATGAAAGAAGCTCTACACATTGAATTAACAAGTGCAATCTGCTTGATGAAATGAATGCAGGTTTCTTTGACAGAAAGCGTGCAACTAGTATCATTGAATGAATGGCAAAAGCTCTACTCATTCGATTAGCATGTGCAGATATTTTCATGGAATGAATGAGTGCTGTTTGATTCATTGAATGGATGCATGCTCTTGGAATCACTAAATAAATAAGTTAAGTTTCGTTCATTCAATCAATGAATGACGTTTGATTCATTGAATCGATGATTGAAGTTTGGCACAATGATTGAATGATTGCAGTTTGTTATATTAAATGAAGGAGTTAAGCTTGACATATTGAATAAATAAGAGAAGCTCTACTCTTTGAGTTAACACGTGCAGTCTGTAAATTCAATAAATGTGTACAGTATGTTTCACTAAAAAGGTTCGTTAGATCTGTCTCATTGAACTTAAGATTACCGTTTGATTCATTGAATCTATGATTGAAGTTTAAATAAATGACTGATTCAATTGTTTCAGCTTGTTTCATTAAGTGAAAACTTTAAGCTGGAGGCCCTCATTCAATTAGCACATGCACTTTTTGTCATTAAATCAATGGGTGCAATTTGTCTCATTGAATCGAAACCTTAAACTCGTGGTATTGAATCAATGTGAGAAGCTCTACTCATTGAATGAACACCTGCAGTTTGTTACATTGAATGAATGAGATAAACTTAAAAATTGAATGAATGAAAGAAGCTCCACACATTGAATTAACGAGAGCAGTCTGTTTGATTAAATGAATGCATGCAGTTGGTTTCTTTAACAGAAAGCATACAACTTGTTTCATTAAATGAATGGCAAAGCTCTACTTATTCGATTAGCATGTGCAGATTTTTTCATGGAATGAATGAGTGCTTTTTTATTCATTGAATGGATGAATTCAGTTGGAATCGCTAAGTAAATGAGTGAAGTTTCTTTCATTGAATCAATGAATAACGTTTGATTCATTGAATCAATGATTGAGGTTTGACACAATGATTGCAGTCTGTTATATTAAATGAAGAATTAAGCTTGACATAATGAAGAAATAAGAGAAGTTCTACTCTTTGATTTAAGACGTGCAGTCTGTTTCATTCAATGAATGTGAGCGGTTTGATTCACTGCATAAGTTAGTTACATGTGTCTTATAAAATCTAAGAATGCCGATTGATTCATTGAATTACTGCTTGAAGTTTAAATCAATGGCTGATTCACTGGTTTCAGCTTGTTTCATTAAATGAAAACTTTAAACTCGAAACGATGAATCAATGAGAGAAGCTGTACTCATTGAATTAGCACATGCACTTTTTATCATTAAATGAATGGGTGTAGTTTGTTTAATTGAATCGAATCCTTGAACTCGTGGTATTGAATCAATGTGTGAAGCTCTACTCATTGAATGAACAAGTTCAGGCTTTTTCATTGAAACAAAACGTTTAGCTCGAGGCACTGAATAATTGAGAGAAGCTGTACTCATTGAATGAACACCTGCAGTTTGTTGCATTGAATGAATGAGATAAGCTTAAAAAGTTGAATGAATGAAAGAAGCTCTACACATTGAATTAACGAGTGCAGTCTGTTTGATTAAATGAATGCATGCAGTCGGTTTCTTTGACAGAAAGCGTCCAACTTGTTTCATTAAATGAATGGCAAAGCTCTACTTATTCGATTAGCATGTGCAGCTTTTTTCATGAAATTAATAAGTGCTGTTTGATTCATTGAATGGATGAATGCTGTTAGAATCACTAAGTAAATGAGTGAAGTTTCTTTCATTGAATCAATGAATAAGGTTTGATTCATTGAATCAATGATTGAGGTTTGACACAATGATTGAATGTTTGCAGTTTGTTACATTAAATGAAGGAGTTAAGCTTGACATAATGAATAAAAAAGAGAAGATCTACTTTTTGAATTAAGACGTGCAGTCTTTTTCATTCAATGAATGTGACCGGTTTGATTCACTGCATAAGTTAGTTACATCTGTCTCATTAAATCTAAGAATGCCGATTGATTCATTGAATTACTGTTTGAAGTTTAAATCAATGGCTGATTCACTGGTTTCAGCTTGTTTCATTAAGTGAAAACTTTAAACTCGAAACAATGAATCAATGAGAGAAGCTGTACTCTTTGAATTAACACATGCACTTTTTATCATTAAATGAATGGGTACAGTTTGTTTAATTGAATCGATTCCTTGAACTCGTGGTATTGAATCAATGTGTGAAGCTCCACTCATTGAATGAACAAGTGCAGGCTTTTTCATTGAAACAAAACGTTTAGCTAGGGGCAACGAATAAATGAGAGTAGCTGTACTCATTGAATGAACACCTGCAGTTTGTTGCATTGAATGCATGATATAAGCTGGAAACGTTGACTGAATGAAAGAAGCTCTACACATTGAATTAACAAGTGCAATCTGCTTGATGAAATGAATGCAGGCAGTTGGTTTCTTTGACAGAAAGCGTGCAACTAGTATCATTGAATGAATGGCAAAAGCTCTACTCATTCGATTAGCATGTGCAGATATTTTCATGGAATGAATGAGTGTTGTTTGATTCATTGAATGGATGCATGCTCTTGGAATCACTAAATAAATAAGTTAAGTTTCGTTCATTCAATCAATGAATGACGTTTGATTCATTGAATCGATGATTGAAGTTTGGCACAATGATTGAATGATTGCAGTTTGTTATATTAAATGAAGGAGTTAAGCTTGACATATTGAATAAATAAGAGAAGCTCTACTCTTTGAGTTAACACGTGCAGTCTGTAAATTCAATAAATGTGTGCAGTATGTTTCATTAAAAAGGTTCGTTAGATCTGTCTCATTGAACTTAAGATTACCGTTTGATTCATTGAATCTATGATTGAAGTTTAAATAAATGACTGATTCAATTGTTTCAGCTTGTTTCATTAAGTGAAAACTTTAAGCTGGAGGCCCTCATTCAATTAGCACATGCACTTTTTGTCATTAAATCAATGGGTGCAATTTGTTTCATTGAATCAAAACCTTAAACTCGTGGTATTGAATCAATGTGAGAAGCTCTACTCATTGAATGAACACCTGCAGTTTGTTACATTGAATGAATGAGATAAACTTAAAAATTGAATGAATGAAAGAAGCTCCACACATTGAATTAACGAGAGCAGTCTGTTTGATTAAATGAATGCATGCAGTTGGTTTCTTTAACAGAAAGCATACAACTTGTTTCATTAAATGAATGGCAAAGCTCTACTGATTCGATTAGCATGTGCAGATTTTTTCATGGAATGAATGAGTGCTGTTTTATTCATTGAATGGATGAATTCAGTTGGAATCGCTAAGTAAATGAGTGAAGTTTCTTTCATTGAATCAATGAATAACGTTTGATTCATTGAATCAATGATTGAGGTTTGACACAATGATTGCAGTTTGTTATATTAAATGAAGGAGTTAAGCTTGACGTAATGAATAAATAAGAGAAGTTCTACTCTTTGATTTAAGACGTGCAGTCTGTTTCATTCAATGAATGTGAGCGGTTTGATTCACTGCATAAGTTAGTTACATGTGTCTTATAAAATCTAAGAATGCCGATTGATTCATTGAATTACTGCTTGAAGTATAAATCAATGGCTGATTCACTGGTTTCAGCTTGTTTCATTAAATGAAAACTTTAAACTCGAAACGATGAATCAATGAGAGAAGCTGTACTCATTGAATTAGCACATGCACTTTTTATCATTAAATGAATGGGTGTAGTTTGTTTAATTGAATCGAATCCTTGAACTCGTGGTATTGAATCAATGTGTGAAGCTCTACTCATTGAATTAACAAAGTTCAGGCTTTTTCATTGAAACAAAACGTTTAGCTCGAGGCACTGAATAATTGAGAGAAGCTGTACTCATTGAATGAATACCTGCAGTTTGTTGCATTGAATGAATGAGATAAGCTTAAAAAGTTGAATGAATGAAAGAAGCTCTACACATTGAATTAACGAGTGCAGTCTGTTTGATTAAATGAATGCATGCAGTCGGTTTCTTTGACAGAAAGCGTCCAACTTGTTTCATTAAATGAATGGCAAAGCTCTACTTATTCGATTAGCATGTGCAGCTTTTTTCATGAAATGAATGAGTGCTGTTTGATTCATTGAATGGATGAATGCTGTTAGAATCACTAAGTAAATGAGTGAAGTTTCTTTCATTGAATCAATGAATAAGGTTTGATTCATTGAATCAATGATTGAGGTTTGACACAATGATTGAATGTTTGCAGTTTGTTACATTAAATGAAGGAGTTAAGCTTGACATAATGAATAAAAAAGAGAAGATCTACATTTTGAATTATGACGTGCAGTCTTTTTCATTCAATGAATGTGAGCGGTTTGATTCACTGCATAAGTTAGTTACATCTGTCTCATTAAATCTAAGAATGCCGATTGATTCATTGAATTACTGTTTGAAGTTTAAATCAATGGCTGATTCACTGGTTTCAGCTTGTTTCATTAAGTGAAAACTTTAAACTCGAAACAATGAATCAATGAGAGAAGCTGTACTCTTTGAATTAACACATGCACTTTTTATCATTAAATGAATGGGTGTAGTTTGTTTAATTGAATCGATTCCTTGAACTCGTGGTATTGAATCAATGTGTGAAGCTCTACTCATTGAATGAACAAGTGCAGGCTTTTTCATTGAAACAAAACGTTTAGCTAGGGGCAACGAATAAATGAGAGTAGCTGTACTCATTGAATGAACACCTGCAGTTTGTTGCATTGAATGCATGATATAAGCTGGAAACGTTGACTGAATGAAAGAAGCTCTACACATTGAATTAACAAGTGCAATCTGCTTGATGAAATGAATGCAGGCAGTTGGTTTCTTTGACAGAAAGCGTGCAACAGGTATCATTGAATGAATGGCAAAAGCTCTACTCATTCGATTAGCATGTGCAGATATTTTCATGGAATGAATGAGTGCTGTTTGATTCATTGAATGGATGCATGCTCTTGGAATCACTAAATAAATAAGTTAAGTTTCGTTCATTCAATCAATGAATGACGTTTGATTCATTGAATCGATGATTGAAGTTTGGCACAATGATTGAATGATTGCAGTTTGTTATATTAAATGAAGGAGTTAAGCTTGACATATTGAATAAATAAGAGAAGCTCTACTCTTTGAGTTAACACGTGCAGTCTGTAAATTCAATAAATGTGTGCAGTATGTTTCACTAAAAAGGTTCGTTAGATCTGTCTCATTGAACTTAAGATTACCGTTTGATTCATTGAATCTATGATTGAAGTTTAAATAAATGACTGATTCAATTGTTTCAGCTTGTTTCATTAAGTGAAAACTTTAAGCTGGAGGCCCTCATTCAATTAGCACATGCACTTTTTGTCATTAAATCAATGGGTGCAATTTGTTTCATTGAATCGAAACCTTAAACTCGTGGTATTGAATCAATGTGAGAAGCTCTACTCATTGAATGAACACCTGCAGTTTGTTACATTGAATGAATGAGATAAACTTAAAAATTGAATGAATGAAAGAAGCTCCACACATTGAATTAACGAGAGCAGTCTGTTTGATTAAATGAATGCATGCAGTTGGTTTCTTTAACAGAAAGCATACAACTTGTTTCATTAAATGAATGGCAAAGCTCTACTTATTCGATTAGCATGTGCAGATTTTTTCATGGAATGAATGAGTGCTGTTTTATTCATTGAATGGATGAATTCAGTTGGAATCGCTAAGTAAATGAGTGAAGTTTCTTTCATTGAATCAATGAATAACGTTTGATTCATTGAATCAATGATTGAGGTTTGACACAATGATTGCAGTTTGTTATATTAAATGAAGGAGTTAAGCTTGACATAATGAAGAAATAAGAGAAGTTCTACTCTTTGATTTAAGACGTGCAGTCTGTTTCATTCAATGAATGTGAGCGGTTTGATTCACTGCATAAGTTAGTTACATGTGTCTTATAAAATCTAAGAATGCCGATTGATTCATTGAATTACTGCTTGAAGTTTAAATCAATGGCTGATTCACTGGTTTCAGCTTGTTTCATTAAATGAAAACTTTAAACTCGAAACGATGAATCATTGAGAGAAGCTGTACTCATTGAATTAGCACATGCGCTTTTTATCATTAAATGAATGGGTGTAGTTTGTTTAATTGAATCGAATCCTTGAACTCGTGGTATTGAATCAATGTGTGAAGCTCTACTCATTGAATTAACAAAGTTCAGGCTTTTTCATTGAAACAAAACGTTTAGCTCGAGGCACTGAATAATTGAGAGAAGCTGTACTCATTGAATGAATACCTGCAGTTTGTTGCATTGAATGAATGAGATAAGCTTAAAAAGTTGAATGAATGAAAGAAGCTCTACACATTGAATTAACGAGTGCAGTCTGTTTGATTAAATGAATGCATGCAGTCGGTTTCTTTGACAGAAAGTGTCCAACTTGTTTCATTAAATGAATGGCAAAGCTCTACTTATTCGATTAGAATGTGCAGCTTTTTTCATGAAATGAATGAGTGCTGTTTGATTCATTGAATGGATGAATGCTGTTAGAATCACTAAGTAAATGAGTGAAGTTTCTTTCATTGAATCAATGAATAAGGTTTGATTCATTGAATCAATGATTGAGGTTTGACATACTGATTGAATGTTTGCAGTTTGTTACATTAAATGAAGGAGTTAAGCTTGACATAATGAATAAAAAAGAGAAGATCTACATTTTGAATTATGACGTGCAGTCTTTTTCATTCAATGAATGTGAGCGGTTTGATTCACTGCATAAGTTAGTTACATCTGTCTCATTAAATCTAAGAATGCCGATTGATTCATTGAATTACTGTTTGAAGTTTAAATCAATGGCTGATTCACTGGTTTCAGCTTGTTTCATTAAGTGAAAACTTTAAACTCGAAACAATGAATCAATGAGAGAAGCTGTACTCTTTGAATTAACACATGCACTTTTTATCATTAAATGAATGGGTGTAGTTTGTTTAATTGAATCGATTCCTTGAACTCGTGGTATTGAATCAATGTGTGAAGCTCTACTCATTGAATGAACAAGTGCAGGCTTTTTCATTGAAACAAAACGTTTAGCTAGGGGCAACGAATAAATGAGAGTAGCTGTACTCATTGAATGAACACCTGCAGTTTGTTGCATTGAATGCATGATATAAGCTGGAAACGTTGACTGAATGAAAGAAGCTCTACACATTGAATTAACAAGTGCAATCTGCTTGATGAAATGAATGCAGGCAGTTGGTTTCTTTGACAGAAAGCGTGCAACAGGTATCATTGAATGAATGGCAAAAGCTCTACTCATTCGATTAGCATGTGCAGATATTTTCATGGAATGAATGAGTGCTGTTTGATTCATTGAATGGATGCATGCTCTTGGAATCACTAAATAAATAAGTTAAGTTTCGTTCATTCAATCAATGAATGACGTTTGATTCATTGAATCGATGATTGAAGTTTGGCACAATGATTGAATGATTGCAGTTTGTTATATTAAATGAAGGAGTTAAGCTTGACATATTGAATAAATAAGAGAAGCTCTACTCTTTGAGTTAACACGTGCAGTCTGTAAATTCAATAAATGTGTGCAGTATGTTTCACTAAAAAGGTTCGTTAGATCTGTCTCATTGAACTTAAGATTACCGTTTGATTCATTGAATCTATGATTGAAGTTTAAATAAATGACTGATTCAATTGTTTCAGCTTGTTTCATTAAGTGAAAACTTTAAGCTGGAGGCCCTCATTCAATTAGCACATGCACTTTTTGTCATTAAATCAATGGGTGCAATTTGTTTCATTGAATCGAAACCTTAAACTCGTGGTATTGAATCAATGTGAGAAGCTCTACTCATTGAATGAACACCTGCAGTTTGTTACATTGAATGAATGAGATAAACTTAAAAATTGAATGAATGAAAGAAGCTCCACACATTGAATTAACGAGAGCAGTCTGTTTGATTAAATGAATGCATGCAGTTGGTTTCTTTAACAGAAAGCATACAACTTGTTTCATTAAATGAATGGCAAAGCTCTACTTATTCGATTAGCATGTGCAGATTTTTTCATGGAATGAATGAGTGCTGTTTTATTCATTGAATGGATGAATTCAGTTGGAATCGCTAAGTAAATGAGTGAAGTTTCTTTCATTGAATCAATGAATAACGTTTGATTCATTGAATCAATGATTGAGGTTTGACACAATGATTGCAGTTTGTTATATTAAATGAAGGAGTTAAGCTTGACATAATGAAGAAATAAGAGAAGTTCTACTCTTTGATTTAAGACGTGCAGTCTGTTTCATTCAATGAATGTGAGCGGTTTGATTCACTGCATAAGTTAGTTACATGTGTCTTATAAAATCTAAGAATGCCGATTGATTCATTGAATTACTGCTTGAAGTTTAAATCAATGGCTGATTCACTGGTTTCAGCTTGTTTCATTAAATGAAAACTTTAAACTCGAAACGATGAATCATTGAGAGAAGCTGTACTCATTGAATTAGCACATGCGCTTTTTATCATTAAATGAATGGGTGTAGTTTGTTTAATTGAATCGAATCCTTGAACTCGTGGTATTGAATCAATGTGTGAAGCTCTACTCATTGAATTAACAAAGTTCAGGCTTTTTCATTGAAACAAAACGTTTAGCTCGAGGCACTGAATAATTGAGAGAAGCTGTACTCATTGAATGAATACCTGCAGTTTGTTGCATTGAATGAATGAGATAAGCTTAAAAAGTTGAATGAATGAAAGAAGCTCTACACATTGAATTAACGAGTGCAGTCTGTTTGATTAAATGAATGCATGCAGTCGGTTTCTTTGACAGAAAGTGTCCAACTTGTTTCATTAAATGAATGGCAAAGCTCTACTTATTCGATTAGCATGTGCAGCTTTTTTCATGAAATGAATGAGTGCTGTTTGATTCATTGAATGGATGAATGCTGTTAGAATCACTAAGTAAATGAGTGAAGTTTCTTTCATTGAATCAATGAATAAGGTTTGATTCATTGAATCAATGATTGAGGTTTGACATACTGATTGAATGTTTGCAGTTTGTTACATTAAATGAAGGAGTTAAGCTTGACATAATGAATAAAAAAGAGAAGATCTACTTTTTGAATTATGACGTGCAGTCTTTTTCATTCAATGAATATGAGCGGTTTGATTCACTGCATCTTACATCTGTCTCATTAAATCTAAGAATGCCGATTGATTCATTGAATTACTGTTTGAAGTTTAAATCAATGGCTGATTCACTGGTTTCAGCTTGTTTCATTAAGTGAAAACTTTAAACTCGAAACAATGAATCAATGAGAGAAGCTGTACTCTTTGAATTAACACATGCACTTTTTATCATTAAATGAATGGGTGTAGTTTGTTTAATTGAATCGATTCCTTGAACTCGTGGTATTGAATCAATGTGTGAAGCTCTACTCATTGAATGAACAAGTGCAGGCTTTTTCATTGAAACAAAACGTTTAGCTAGGGGCAACGAATAAATGAGAGTAGCTGTACTCATTGAATGAACACCTGCAGTTTGTTGCATTGAATGCATGATATAAGCTGGAAACGTTGACTGAATGAAAGAAGCTCTACACATTGAATTAACAAGTGCAATCTGCTTGATGAAATGAATGCAGGCAGTTGGTTTCTTTGACAGAAAGCGTGCAACTAGTATCATTGAATGAATGGCAAAAGCTCTACTCATTCGATTAGCATGTGCAGATATTTTCATGGAATGAATGAGTGCTGTTTGATTCATTGAATGGATGCATGCTCTTGGAATCACTAAATAAATAAGTTAAGTTTCGTTCATTCAATCAATGAATGACGTTTGATTCATTGAATCAATGATTGAAGTTTGGCACAATGATTGAATGATTGCAGTTTGTTATATTAAATGAAGGAGTTCAGCTTGACATATTGAATAAATAAGAGAAGTTCTACTCTTTGAGTTAACACGTGCAGTCTGTAAATTCAATAAATGTGTGCAGTATGTTTCACTAAAAAGGTTCGTTAGATCTGTCTCATTGAACTTAAGATTACCGTTTGATTCATTGAATCTATGATTGAAGTTTAAATAAATGACTGATTCAATTGTTTCAGCTTGTTTCATTAAGTGAAAACTTTAAGCTGGAGGCCCTCATTCAGTTAGCACATGCACTTTTTGTCATTAAATCAATGGGTGCAATTTGTTTCATTGAATCGAAACCTTAAACTCGTGGTATTGAATCAATGTGAGAAGCTCTACTCATTGAATGAACACCTGCAGTTTGTTACATTGAATGAATGAGATAAACTTAAAAATTGAATGAATGAAAGAAGCTCCACACATTGAATTAACGAGAGCAGTCTGTTTTATTAAATGAATGCATGCAGTTGGTTTCTTTAACAGAAAGCATACAACTTGTTTCATTAAATGAATGGCAAAGCTCTACTTATTCGATTAGCATGTGCAGATTTTTTCATGGAATGAATGAGTGCTGTTTTATTCATTGAATGGATGAATTCAGTTGGAATCGCTAAGTAAATGAGTGAAGTTTCTTTCATTGAATCAATGAATAACGTTTGATTCATTGAATCAATGATTGAGGTTTGACACAATGATTGCAGTCTGTTATATTAAATGAAGAATTAAGCTTGACATAATGAAGAAATAAGAGAAGTTCTACTCTTTGATTTAAGACGTGCAGTCTGTTTCATTCAATGAATGTGAGCGGTTTGATTCACTGCATAAGTTAGTTACATGTGTCTTATAAAATCTAAGAATGCCGATTGATTCATTGAATTACTGCTTGAAGTTTAAATCAATGGCTGATTCACTGGTTTCAGCTTGTTTCATTAAATGAAAACTTTAAACTCGAAACGATGAATCAATGAGAGAAGCTGTACTCATTGAATTAGCACATGCACTTTTTATCATTAAATGAATGGGTGTAGTTTGTTTAATTGAATCGAATCCTTGAACTCGTGGTATTGAATCAATGTGTGAAGCTCTACTCATTGAATGAACAAGTTCAGGCTTTTTCATTGAAACAAAACGTTTAGCTCGAGGCACTGAATAATTGAGAGAAGCTGTACTCATTGAATGAACACCTGCAGTTTGTTGCATTGAATGAATGAGATAAGCTTAAAAAGTTGAATGAATGAAAGAAGCTCTACACATTGAATTAACGAGTGCAGTCTGTTTGATTAAATGAATGCATGCAGTCGGTTTCTTTGACAGAAAGCGTCCAACTTGTTTCATTAAATGAATGGCAAAGCTCTACTTATTCGATTAGCATGTGCAGCTTTTTTCATGAAATTAATAAGTGCTGTTTGATTCATTGAATGGATGAATGCTGTTAGAATCACTAAGTAAATGAGTGAAGTTTCTTTCATTGAATCAATGAATAAGGTTTGATTCATTGAATCAATGATTGAGGTTTGACACAATGATTGAATGTTTGCAGTTTGTTACATTAAATGAAGGAGTTAAGCTTGACATAATGAATAAAAAAGAGAAGATCTACTTTTTGAATTAAGACGTGCAGTCTTTTTCATTCAATGAATGTGACCGGTTTGATTCACTGCATAAGTTAGTTACATCTGTCTCATTAAATCTAAGAATGCCGATTGATTCATTGAATTACTGTTTGAAGTTTAAATCAATGGCTGATTCACTGGTTTCAGCTTGTTTCATTAAGTGAAAACTTTAAACTCGAAATAATGAATCAATGAGAGAAGCTGTACTCTTTGAATTAACACATGCACTTTTTATCATTAAATGAATGGGTACAGTTTGTTTAATTGAATCGATTCCTTGAACTCGTGGTATTGAATCAATGTGTGAAGCTCCACTCATTGAATGAACAAGTGCAGGCTTTTTCATTGAAACAAAACGTTTAGCTAGGGGCAACGAATAAATGAGAGTAGCTGTACTCATTGAATGAACACCTGCAGTTTGTTGCATTGAATGCATGATATAAGCTGGAAACGTTGACTGAATGAAAGAAGCTCTACACATTGAATTAACAAGTGCAATCTGCTTGATGAAATGAATGCAGGCAGTTGGTTTCTTTGACAGAAAGCGTGCAACTAGTATCATTGAATGAATGGCAAAAGCTCTACTCATTCGATTAGCATGTGCAGATATTTTCATGGAATGAATGAGTGCTGTTTGATTCATTGAATGGATGCATGCTCTTGGAATCACTAAATAAATAAGTTAAGTTTCGTTCATTCAATCAATGAATGACGTTTGATTCATTGAATCAATGATTGAAGTTTGGCACAATGATTGAATGATTGCAGTTTGTTATATTAAATGAAGGAGTTAAGCTTGACATATTGAATAAATAAGAGAAGCTCTACTCTTTGAGTTAACACGTGCAGTCTGTAAATTCAATAAATGTGTGCAGTATGTTTCACTAAAAAGGTTCGTTAGATCTGTCTCATTGAACTTAAGATTACCGTTTGATTCATTGAATCTATGATTGAAGTTTAAATAAATGACTGATTCAATTGTTTCAGCTTGTTTCATTAAGTGAAAACTTTAAGCTGGAGGCCCTCATTCAATTAGCACATGCACTTTTTATCATTAAATGAATGGGTGTAGTTTGTTTAATTGAATCGAATCCTTGAACTCGTGGTATTGAATCAATGTGTGAAGCTCTACTCATTGAATGAACAAGTTCAGGCTTTTTCATTGAAACAAAACGTTTAGCTCGAGGCACTGAATAATTGAGAGAAGCTGTACTCATTGAATGAACACCTGCAGTTTGTTGCATTGAATGAATGAGATAAGCTTAAAAAGTTGAATGAATGAAAGAAGCTCTACACATTGAATTAACGAGTGCAGTCTGTTTGATTAAATGAATGCATGCAGTCGGTTTCTTTGACAGAAAGCGTCCAACTTGTTTCATTAAATGAATGGCAAAGCTCTACTTATTCGATTAGCATGTGCAGCTTTTTTCATGAAATTAATAAGTGCTGTTTGATTCATTGAATGGATGAATGCTGTTAGAATCACTAAGTAAATGAGTGAAGTTTCTTTCATTGAATCAATGAATAAGGTTTGATTCATTGAATCAATGATTGAGGTTTGACACAATGATTGAATGTTTGCAGTTTGTTACATTAAATGAAGGAGTTAAGCTTGACATAATGAATAAAAAAGAGAAGATCTACTTTTTGAATTAAGACGTGCAGTCTTTTTCATTCAATGAATGTGACCGGTTTGATTCACTGCATAAGTTAGTTACATCTGTCTCATTAAATCTAAGAATGCCGATTGATTCATTGAATTACTGTTTGAAGTTTAAATCAATGGCTGATTCACTGGTTTCAGCTTGTTTCATTAAGTGAAAACTTTAAACTCGAAATAATGAATCAATGAGAGAAGCTGTACTCTTTGAATTAACACATGCACTTTTTATCATTAAATGAATGGGTACAGTTTGTTTAATTGAATCGATTCCTTGAACTCGTGGTATTGAATCAATGTGTGAAGCTCCACTCATTGAATGAACAAGTGCAGGCTTTTTCATTGAAACAAAACGTTTAGCTAGGGGCAACGAATAAATGAGAGTAGCTGTACTCATTGAATGAACACCTGCAGTTTGTTGCATTGAATGCATGATATAAGCTGGAAACGTTGACTGAATGAAAGAAGCTCTACACATTGAATTAACAAGTGCAATCTGCTTGATGAAATGAATGCAGGCAGTTGGTTTCTTTGACAGAAAGCGTGCAACTAGTATCATTGAATGAATGGCAAAAGCTCTACTCATTCGATTAGCATGTGCAGATATTTTCATGGAATGAATGAGTGCTGTTTGATTCATTGAATGGATGCATGCTCTTGGAATCACTAAATAAATAAGTTAAGTTTCGTTCATTCAATCAATGAATGACGTTTGATTCATTGAATCAATGATTGAAGTTTGGCACAATGATTGAATGATTGCAGTTTGTTATATTAAATGAAGGAGTTAAGCTTGACATATTGAATAAATAAGAGAAGCTCTACTCTTTGAGTTAACACGTGCAGTCTGTAAATTCAATAAATGTGTGCAGTATGTTTCACTAAAAAGGTTCGTTAGATCTGTCTCATTGAACTTAAGATTACCGTTTGATTCATTGAATCTATGATTGAAGTTTAAATAAATGACTGATTCAATTGTTTCAGCTTGTTTCATTAAGTGAAAACTTTAAGCTGGAGGCCCTCATTCAATTAGCACATGCACTTTTTGTCATTAAATCAATGGGTGCAATTTGTTTCATTGAATCAAAACCTTAAACTCGTGGTATTGAATCAATGTGAGAAGCTCTACTCATTGAATGAACACCTGCAGTTTGTTACATTGAATGAATGAGATAAACTTAAAAATTGAATGAATGAAAGAAGCTCCACACATTGAATTAACGAGAGCAGTCTCTTTGATTAAATGAATGCATGCAGTTGGTTTCTTTAACAGAAAGCATACAACTTGTTTCATTAAATGAATGGCAAAGCTCTACTGATTCGATTAGCATGTGCAGATTTTTTCATGGAATGAATGAGTGCTGTTTTATTCATTGAATGGATGAATTCAGTTGGAATCGCTAAGTAAATGAGTGAAGTTTCTTTCATTGAATCAATGAATAACGTTTGATTCATTGAATCAATGATTGAGGTTTGACACAATGATTGCAGTTTGTTATATTAAATGAAGGAGTTAAGCTTGACGTAATGAATAAATAAGAGAAGTTCTACGCTTTGATTTAAGACGTGCAGTCTGTTTCATTCAATGAATGTGAGCGGTTTGATTCACTGCATAAGTTAGTTACATGTGTCTTATAAAATCTAAGAATGCCGATTGATTCATTGAATTACTGCTTGAAGTATAAATCAATGGCTGATTCACTGGTTTCAGCTTGTTTCATTAAATGAAAACTTTAAACTCGAAACGATGAATCAATGAGATAAGCTGTACTCATTGAATTAGCACATGCACTTTTTATCATTAAATGAATGGGTGTAGTTTGTTTAGTTGAATCGAATCCTTGAACTCGTGGTATTGAATCAATGTGTGAAGCTCTACTCATTGAATTAACAAAGTTCAGGCTTTTTCATTGAAACAAAACGTTTAGCTCGAGGCACTGAATAATTGAGAGAAGCTGTACTCATTGAATGAATACCTGCAGTTTGTTGCATTGAATGAATGAGATAAGCTTAAAAAGTTGAATGAATGAAAGAAGCTCTACACATTGAATTAACGAGTGCAGTCTGTTTGATTAAATGAATGCATGCAGTCGGTTTCTTTGACAGAAAGCGTCCAACTTGTTTCATTAAATGAATGGCAAAGCTCTACTTATTCGATTAGCATGTGCAGCTTTTTTCATGAAATGAATGAGTGCTGTTTGATTCATTGAATGGATGAATGCTGTTAGAATCACTAAGTAAATGAGTGAAGTTTCTTTCATTGAATCAATGAATAAGGTTTGATTCATTGAATCAATGATTGAGGTTTGACACAATGATTGAATGTTTGCAGTTTGTTACATTAAATGAAGGAGTTAAGCTTGACATAATGAATAAAAAAGAGAAGATCTACATTTTGAATTATGACGTGCAGTCTTTTTCATTCAATGAATGTGAGCGGTTTGATTCACTGCATAAGTTAGTTACATCTGTCTCATTAAATCTAAGAATGCCGATTGATTCATTGAATTACTGTTTGAAGTTTAAATCAATGGCTGATTCACTGGTTTCAGCTTGTTTCATTAAGTGAAAACTTTAAACTCGAAACAATGAATCAATGAGAGAAGCTGTACTCTTTGAATTAACACATGCACTTTTTATCATTAAATGAATGGGTACAGTTTGTTTCATTGAATCGATTCCTTGAACTCGTGGTATTGAATCAATGTGTGAAGCTCTACTCATTGAATGAACAAGTGCAGGCTTTTTCATTGAAACAAAACGTTTAGCTAGGGGCAACGAATAAATGAGAGTAGCTGTACTCATTGAATGAACACCTGCAGTTTGTTGCATTGAATGCATGATATAAGCTGGAAACGTTGACTGAATGAAAGAAGCTCTACACATTGAATTAACAAGTGCAATCTGCTTGATGAAATGAATGCAGGCAGTTGGTTTCTTTGACAGAAAGCGTGCAACAGGTATCATTGAATGAATGGCAAAAGCTCTACTCATTCGATTAGCATGTGCAGATATTTTCATGGAATGAATGAGTGCTGTTTGATTCATTGAATGGATGCATGCTCTTGGAATCACTAAATAAATAAGTTAAGTTTCGTTCATTCAATCAATGAATGACGTTTGATTCATTGAATCGATGATTGAAGTTTGGAACAATGATTGAATGATTGCAGTTTGTTATATTAAATGAAGGAGTTAAGCTTGACATATTGAATAAATAAGAGAAGCTCTACTCTTTGAGTTAACACGTGCAGTCTGTAAATTCAATAAATGTGTGCAGTATGTTTCACTAAAAAGGTTCGTTAGATCTGTCTCATTGAACTTAAGATTACCGTTTGATTCATTGAATCTATGATTGAAGTTTAAATAAATGACTGATTCAATTGTTTCAGCTTGTTTCATTAAGTGAAAACTTTAAGCTGGAGGCCCTCATTCAATTAGCACATGCACTTTTTGTCATTAAATCAATGGGTGCAATTTGTTTCATTGAATCGAAACCTTAAACTCGTGGTATTGAATCAATGTGAGAAGCTCTACTCATTGAATGAACACCTGCAGTTTGTTACATTGAATGAATGAGATAAACTTAAAAATTGAATGAATGAAAGAAGCTCCACACATTGAATTAACGAGAGCAGTCTGTTTGATTAAATGAATGCATGCAGTTGGTTTCTTTAACAGAAAGCATACAACTTGTTTCATTAAATGAATGGCAAAGCTCTACTTATTCGATTAGCATGTGCAGATTTTTTCATGGAATGAATGAGTGCTGTTTTATTCATTGAATGGATGAATTCAGTTGGAATCGCTAAGTAAATGAGTGAAGTTTCTTTCATTGAATCAATGAATAACGTTTGATTCATTGAATCAATGATTGAGGTTTGACACAATGATTGCAGTTTGTTATATTAAATGAAGGAGTTAAGCTTGACATAATGAAGAAATAAGAGAAGTTCTACTCTTTGATTTAAGACGTGCAGTCTGTTTCATTCAATGAATGTGAGCGGTTTGATTCACTGCATAAGTTAGTTACATGTGTCTTATAAAATCTAAGAATGCCGATTGATTCATTGAATTACTGCTTGAAGTTTAAATCAATGGCTGATTCACTGGTTTCAGCTTGTTTCATTAAATGAAAACTTTAAACTCGAAACGATGAATCATTGAGAGAAGCTGTACTCATTGAATTAGCACATGCGCTTTTTATCATTAAATGAATGGGTGTAGTTTGTTTAATTGAATCGAATCCTTGAACTCGTGGTATTGAATCAATGTGTGAAGCTCTACTCATTGAATTAACAAAGTTCAGGCTTTTTCATTGAAACAAAACGTTTAGCTCGAGGCAGTGAATAATTGAGAGAAGCTGTACTCATTGAATGAATACCTGCAGTTTGTTGCATTGAATGAATGAGATAAGCTTAAAAAGTTGAATGAATGAAAGAAGCTCTACACATTGAATTAACGAGTGCAGTCTGTTTGATTAAATGAATGCATGCAGTCGGTTTCTTTGACAGAAAGCGTCCAACTTGTTTCATTAAATGAATGGCAAAGCTCTACTTATTCGATTAGCATGTGCAGCTTTTTTCATGAAATGAATGAGTGCTGTTTGATTCATTGAATGGATGAATGCTGTTAGAATCACTAAGTAAATGAGTGAAGTTTCTTTCATTGAATCAATGAATAAGGTTTGATTCATTGAATCAATGATTGAGGTTTGACATACTGATTGAATGTTTGCAGTTTGTTACATTAAATGAAGGAGTTAAGCTTGACATAATGAATAAAAAAGAGAAGATCTACTTTTTGAATTATGACGTGCAGTCTTTTTCATTCAATGAATATGAGCGGTTTGATTCACTGCATAAGTTAGTTACATCTGTCTCATTAAATCTAAGAATGCCGATTGATTCATTGAATTACTGTTTGAAGTTTAAATCAATGGCTGATTCACTGGTTTCAGCTTGTTTCATTAAGTGAAAACTTTAAACTCGAAACAATGAATCAATGAGAGAAGCTGTACTCTTTGAATTAACACATGCACTTTTTATCATTAAATGAATGGGTACAGTTTGTTTCATTGAATCGATTCCTTGAACTCGTGGTATTGAATCAATGTGTGAAGCTCTACTCATTGAATGAACAAGTGCAGGCTTTTTCATTGAAACAAAACGTTTAGCTAGGGGCAACGAATAAATGAGAGTAGCTGTACTCATTGAATGAACACCTGCAGTTTGTTGCATTGAATGCATGATATAAGCTGGAAACGTTGACTGAATGAAAGAAGCTCTACACATTGAATTAACAAGTGCAATCTGCTTGATGAAATGAATGCAGGCAGTTGGTTTCTTTGACAGAAAGCGTGCAACTAGTATCATTGAATGAATGGCAAAAGCTCTACTCATTCGATTAGCATGTGCAGATATTTTCATGGAATGAATGAGTGCTGTTTGATTCATTGAATGGATGCATGCTCTTGGAATCACTAAATAAATAAGTTAAGTTTCGTTCATTCAATCAATGAATGACGTTTGATTCATTGAATCAATGATTGAAGTTTGGCACAATGATTGAATGATTGCAGTTTGTTATATTAAATGAAGGAGTTCAGCTTGACATATTGAATAAATAAGAGAAGTTCTACTCTTTGAGTTAACACGTGCAGTCTGTAAATTCAATAAATGTGTGCAGTATGTTTCACTAAAAAGGTTCGTTAGATCTGTCTCATTGAACCTAAGATTACCGTTTGATTCATTGAATCTATGATTGAAGTTTAAATAAATGACTGATTCAATTGTTTCAGCTTGTTTCATTAAGTGAAAACTTTAAGCTGGAGGCCCTCATTCAGTTAGCACATGCACTTTTTGTCATTAAATCAATGGGTGCAATTTGTTTCATTGAATCGAAACCTTAAACTCGTGGTATTGAATCAATGTGAGAAGCTCTACTCATTGAATGAACACCTGCAGTTTGTTACATTGAATGAATGAGATAAACTTAAAAATTGAATGAATGAAAGAAGCTCCACATATTGAATTAACGAGAGCAGTCTGTTTTATTAAATGAATGCATGCAGTTGGTTTCTTTAACAGAAAGCATACAACTTGTTTCATTAAATGAATGGCAAAGCTCTACTTATTCGATTAGCATGTGCAGATTTTTTCATGGAATGAATGAGTGCTGTTTTATTCATTGAATGGATGAATTCAGTTGGAATCGCTAAGTAAATGAGTGAAGTTTCTTTCATTGAATCAATGAATAACGTTTGATTCATTGAATCAATGATTGAGGTTTGACACAATGATTGCAGTTTGTTATATTAAATGAAGGAGTTAAGCTTGACGTAATGAATAAATAAGAGAAGTTCTACTCTTTGATTTAAGACGTGCAGTCTGTTTCATTCAATGAATGTGAGCGGTTTGATTCACTGCATAAGTTAGTTACATGTGTCTTATAAAATCTAAGAATGCCGATTGATTCATTGAATTACTGCTTGAAGTTTAAATCAATGGCTGATTCACTGGTTTCAGCTTGTTTCATTAAATGAAAACTTTAAACTCGAAACGATGAATCAATGAGAGAAGCTGTACTTATTGAATTAGCGCATGCACTTTTTATCATTAAATGAATGGGTGTATTTTGTTTAATTGAATCTATTCCTTGAACTCGTGGTATTGAATCAATGTGTGAAGCTCTACTCATTGAATGAACAAGTTCAGGCTTTTTCATTGAAACAAAACGTTTAGCTCGAGGCACTGAATAATTGAGAGAAGCTGTACTCATTGAATTTTCACCTGCAGTTTGTTGCGTTGAATGAATGAGATAAGTTTAAAAAGTTGAATGAATGAAAGAAGCTCTACACATTGAATTAACGAGTGCAGTCTGTTTGATTAAATGAATGCATGCAGTCGGTTTCTTTGACAGAAAGCGTCCAACTTGTTTCATTAAATGAATGGCAAAGCTCTACTTATTCGATTAGCATGTGCAGCTTTTTTCATGAAATGAATGAGTGCTGTTTGATTCATTGAATGGATGAATGCTGTTAGAATCACTAAGTAAATGAGTGAAGTTTCTTTCATTGAATCAATGAATAAGGTTTGATTCATTGAATCAATGATTGAGGTTTGACACAATGATTGAATGTTTGCAGTTTGTTACATTAAATGAAGGAGTTAAGCTTGACATAATGAATAAAAAGGAGAAGATCTACTTTTTGAATTAAGACGTGCAGTCTTTTTCATTCAATGAATGTGAGCGGTTTGATTCACTGCATAAGTTAGTTACATCTGTCTCATTAAATCTAAGAATACCGATTGATTCATTGAATTACTGTTTGAAGTTTAAATCAACGGCTGATTCACTGGTTTCAGCTTGTTTCATTAAGTGAAAACTTTAAACTCGAAACAATGAATCAATGAGAGAAGCTGTACTCTTTGAATTAACACATGCACTTTTTATCATTAAATGAATGGGTGTAGTTTGTTTAATTGAATCGAGTCCTTGAACTCGTGGTATTGAATCAATGTGTGAAGCTCTACTCATTTAATGAACAAGTGCTGGCTTTTTCATTGAAACAAAACGTTTAGCTAGGGGCAACGAATAAATGAGAGTAGCTGTACTCATTGAATGAACACCTGCAGTTTGTTGCATTGAATGCATGATATAAGCTGGAAACGTTGACTGAATGAAAGAAGCTCTGCACATTGAATTAACAAGTGCAATCTGCTTGATGAAATGAATGCAGGCAGTTGGTTTCTTTGACAGAAAGCGTGCAACTAGTATCATTGAATGAATGGCAAAAGCTCTACTCATTCGATTAGCATGTGCAGATATTTTCATGGAATGAATGAGTGCTGTTTGATTCAATGAATGGATGCATGCTCTTGGAATCACTAAATAAATAAGTTAAGTTTCGTTCATTCAATCAATGAATGACGTTTGATTCATTGAATCAATGATTGAAGTTTGGCACAATGATTGAATGATTGCAGTTTGTTATATTAAATGAAGGAGTTAAGCTTGACATATTGAATAAATAAGAGAAGCTCTACTCTTTGAGTTAACACGTGCAGTCTGTAAATTCAATAAATGTGTGCAGTATGTTTCACTAAAAAGGTTCGTTAGATCTGTCTCATTGAACTTAAGATTACCGTTTGATTCATTGAATCTATGATTGAAGTTTAAATAAATGACTGATTCAATTGTTTCAGCTTGTTTCATTAAGTGAAAACTTTAAGCTGGAGGCCCTCATTCAATTAGCACATGCACTTTTTGTCATTAAATCAATGGGTGCAATTTGTTTCATTGAATCAAAACCTTAAACTCGTGGTATTGAATCAATGTGAGAAGCTCTACTCATTGAATGAACACCTGCAGTTTGTTACATTGAATGAATGAGATAAACTTAAAAATTGAATGAATGAAAGAAGCTCCACACATTGAATTAACGAGAGCAGTCTGTTTGATTAAATGAATGCATGCAGTTGGTTTCTTTAACAGAAAGCATACAACTTGTTTCATTAAATGAATGGCAAAGCTCTACTTATTCGATTAGCATGTGCAGATTTTTTCATGGAATGAATGAGTGCTGTTTTATTCATTGAATGGATGAATTCAGTTGGAATCGCTAAGTAAATGAGTGAAGTTTCTTTCATTGAATCAATGAATAATGTTTGATTCATTGAATCAATGATTGAGGTTTGACACAATGATTGCAGTTTGTTATATTAAATGAAGGAGTTAAGCTTGACGTAATGAATAAATAAGAGAAGTTCTACTCTTTGATTTAAGACGTGCAGTCTGTTTCATTCAATGAATGTGAGCGGTTTGATTCACTGCATAAGTTAGTTACATGTGTCTTATAAAATCTAAGAATGCCGATTGATTCATTGAATTACTGCTTGAAGTATAAATCAATGGCTGATTCACTGGTTTCAGCTTGTTTCATTAAATGAAAACTTTAAACTCGAAACGATGAATCAATGAGAGAAGCTGTACTCATTGAATTAGCACATGCACTTTTTATCATTAAATGAATGGGTGTAGTTTGTTTAATTGAATCGAATCCTTGAACTCGTGGTATTGAATCAATGTGTGAAGCTCTACTCATTGAATTAACAAAGTTCAGGCTTTTTCATTGAAACAAAACGTTTAGCTCGAGGCACTGAATAATTGAGAGAAGCTGTACTCATTGAATGAATACCTGCAGTTTGTTGCATTGAATGAATGAGATAAGCTTAAAAAGTTGAATGAATGAAAGAAGCTCTACACATTGAATTAACGAGTGCAGTCTGTTTGATTAAATGAATGCATGCAGTCGGTTTCTTTGACAGAAAGCGTCCAACTTGTTTCATTAAATGAATGGCAAAGCTCTACTTATTCGATTAGCATGTGCAGCTTTTTTCATGAAATGAATGAGTGCTGTTTGATTCATTGAATGGATGAATGCTGTTAGAATCACTAAGTAAATGAGTGAAGTTTCTTTCATTGAATCAATGAATAAGGTTTGATTCATTGAATCAATGATTGAGGTTTGACACAATGATTGAATGTTTGCAGTTTGTTACATTAAATGAAGGAGTTAAGCTTGACATAATGAATAAAAAAGAGAAGATCTACATTTTGAATTATGACGTGCAGTCTTTTTCATTCAATGAATGTGAGCGGTTTGATTCACTGCATAAGTTAGTTACATCTGTCTCATTAAATCTAAGAATGCCGATTGATTCATTGAATTACTGTTTGAAGTTTAAATCAATGGCTGATTCACTGGTTTCAGCTTGTTTCATTAAGTGAAAACTTTAAACTCGAAACAATGAATCAATGAGAGAAGCTGTACTCTTTGAATTAACACATGCACTTTTTATCATTAAATGAATGGGTGTAGTTTGTTTAATTGAATCGATTCCTTGAACTCGTGGTATTGAATCAATGTGTGAAGCTCTACTCATTGAATGAACAAGTGCAGGCTTTTTCATTGAAACAAAACGTTTAGCTAGGGGCAACGAATAAATGAGAGTAGCTGTACTCATTGAATGAACACCTGCAGTTTGTTGCATTGAATGCATGATATAAGCTGGAAACGTTGACTGAATGAAAGAAGCTCTACACATTGAATTAACAAGTGCAATCTGCTTGATGAAATGAATGCAGGTTTCTTTGACAGAAAGCGTGCAACTAGTATCATTGAATGAATGGCAAAAGCTCTACTCATTCGATTAGCATGTGCAGATATTTTCATGGAATGAATGAGTGCTGTTTGATTCATTGAATGGATGCATGCTCTTGGAATCACTAAATAAATAAGTTAAGTTTCGTTCATTCAATCAATGAATGACGTTTGATTCATTGAATCAATGATTGAAGTTTGGCACAATGATTGAATGATTGCAGTTTGTTATATTAAATGAAGGAGTTAAGCTTGACATATTGAATAAATAAGAGAAGCTCTACTCTTTGAGTTAACACGTGCAGTCTGTAAATTCAATAAATGTGTACAGTATGTTTCACTAAAAAGGTTCGTTAGATCTGTCTCATTGAACTTAAGATTACCGTTTGATTCATTGAATCTATGATTGAAGTTTAAATAAATGACTGATTCAATTGTTTCAGCTTGTTTCATTAAGTGAAAACTTTAAGCTGGAGGCCCTCATTCAATTAGCACATGCACTTTTTGTCATTAAATCAATGGGTGCAATTTGTTTCATTGAATCGAAACCTTAAACTCGTGGTATTGAATCAATGTGAGAAGCTCTACTCATTGAATGAACACCTGCAGTTTGTTACATTGAATGAATGAGATAAACTTAAAAATTGAATGAATGAAAGAAGCTCCACACATTGAATTAACGAGAGCAGTCTGTTTGATTAAATGAATGCATGCAGTTGGTTTCTTTAACAGAAAGCATACAACTTGTTTCATTAAATGAATGGCAAAGCTCTACTTATTCGATTAGCATGTGCAGATTTTTTCATGGAATGAATGAGTGCTGTTTTATTCATTGAATGGATGAATTCAGTTGGAATCGCTAAGTAAATGAGTGAAGTTTCTTTCATTGAATCAATGAATAACGTTTGATTCATTGACTCAATGATTGAGGTTTGACACAATGATTGCAGTCTGTTATATTAAATGAAGAATTAAGCTTGACATAATGAAGAAATAAGAGAAGTTCTACTCTTTGATTTAAGACGTGCAGTCTGTTTCATTCAATGAATGTGAGCGGTTTGATTCACTGCATAAGTTAGTTACATGTGTCTTATAAAATCTAAGAATGCCGATTGATTCATTGAATTACTGCTTGAAGTTTAAATCAATGGCTGATTCACTGGTTTCAGCTTGTTTCATTAAATGAAAACTTTAAACTCGAAACGATGAATCAATGAGAGAAGCTGTACTCATTGAATTAGCACATGCACTTTTTATCATTAAATGAATGGGTGTAGTTTGTTTAATTGAATCGAATCCTTGAACTCGTGGTATTGAATCAATGTGTGAAGCTCTACTCATTGAATGAACAAGTTCAGGCTTTTTCATTGAAACAAAACGTTTAGCTCGAGGCACTGAATAATTGAGAGAAGCTGTACTCATTGAATGAACACCTGCAGTTTGTTGCATTGAATGAATGAGATAAGCTTAAAAAGTTGAATGAATGAAAGAAGCTCTACACATTGAATTAACGAGTGCAGTCTGTTTGATTAAATGAATGCATGCAGTCGGTTTCTTTGACAGAAAGCGTCCAACTTGTTTCATTAAATGAATGGCAAAGCTCTACTTATTCGATTAGCATGTGCAGCTTTTTTCATGAAATTAATAAGTGCTGTTTGATTCATTGAATGGATGAATGCTGTTAGAATCACTAAGTAAATGAGTGAAGTTTCTTTCATTGAATCAATGAATAAGGTTTGATTCATTGAATCAATGATTGAGGTTTGACACAATGATTGAATGTTTGCAGTTTGTTACATTAAATGAAGGAGTTAAGCTTGACATAATGAATAAAAAAGAGAAGATCTACTTTTTGAATTAAGACGTGCAGTCTTTTTCATTCAATGAATGTGACCGGTTTGATTCACTGCATAAGTTAGTTACATCTGTCTCATTAAATCTAAGAATGCCGATTGATTCATTGAATTACTGTTTGAAGTTTAAATCAATGTCTGATTCACTGGTTTCAGCTTGTTTCATTAAGTGAAAACTTTAAACTCGAAATAATGAATCAATGAGAGAAGCTGTACTCTTTGAATTAACACATGCACTTTTTATCATTAAATGAATGGGTGTAGTTTGTTTAATTGAATCGATTCCTTGAACTCGTGGTATTGAATCAATGTGTGAAGCTCCACTCATTGAATGAACAAGTGCAGGCTTTTTCATTGAAACAAAACGTTTAGCTAGGGGCAACGAATAAATGAGAGTAGCTGTACTCATTGAATGAACACCTGCAGTTTGTTGCATTGAATGCATGATATAAGCTGGAAACGTTGACTGAATGAAAGAAGCTCTACACATTGAATTAACAAGTGCAATCTGCTTGATGAAATGAATGCAGGCAGTTGGTTTCTTTGACAGAAAGCGTGCAACTAGTATCATTGAATGAATGGCAAAAGCTCTACTCATTCGATTAGCATGTGCAGATATTTTCATGGAATGAATGAGTGTTGTTTGATTCATTGAATGGATGCATGCTCTTGGAATCACTAAATAAATAAGTTAAGTTTCGTTCATTCAATCAATGAATGACGTTTGATTCATTGAATCAATGATTGAATGATTGCAGTTTGTTATATTAAATGAAGGAGTTAAGCTTGACATATTGAATAAATAAGAGAAGCTCTACTCTTTGAGTTAACACGTGCAGTCTGTAAATTCAATAAATGTGTGCAGTATGTTTCACTAAAAAGGTTCGTTAGATCTGTCTCATTGAACTTAAGATTACCGTTTGATTCATTGAATCTATGATTGAAGTTTAAATAAATGACTGATTCAATTGTTTCAGCTTGTTTCATTAAGTGAAAACTTTAAGCTGGAGGCACTCATTCAATTAGCACATGCACTTTTTGTCATTAAATCAATGGGTGCAATTTGTTTCATTGAATCAAAACCTTAAACTCGTGGTATTGAATCAATGTGAGAAGCTCTACTCATTGAATGAACACCTGCAGTTTGTTACATTGAATGAATGAGATAAACTTAAAAATTGAATGAATGAAAGAAGCTCCACACATTGAATTAACGAGAGCAGTCTGTTTGATTAAATGAATGCATGCAGTTGGTTTCTTTAACGGAAAGCATACAACTTGTTTCATTATATGAATGGCAAAGCTCTACTGATTCGATTAGCATGTGCAGATTTTTTCATGGAATGAATGAGTGCTGTTTTATTCATTGAATGGATGAATTCAGTTGGAATCGCTAAGTAAATGAGTAAAGTTTCTTTCATTGAATCAATGAATAACGTTTGATTCATTGAATCAATGATTGAGGTTTGACACAATGATTGCAGTTTGTTATATTAAATGAAGGAGTTAAGCTTGACGTAATGAATAAATAAGAGAAGTTCTACTCTTTGATTTAAGACGTGCAGTGTGTTTCATTCAATGAATGTGAGCGGTTTGATTCACTGCATAAGTTAGTTACATGTGTCTTATAAAATCTAAGAATGCCGATTGATTCATTGAATTACTGCTTGAAGTATAAATCAATGGCTGATTCACTGGTTTCAGCTTGTTTCATTAAATGAAAACTTTAAACTCGAAACGATGAATCAATGAGAGAAGCTGTACTCATTGAATTAGCACATGCACTTTCTATCATTAAATGAATGGGTGTAGTTTGTTTAATTGAATCGAATCCTTGAACTCGTGGTATTGAATCAATGTGTGAAGCTCTACTCATTGAATTAACAAAGTTCAGGCTTTTTCATTGAAACAAAACGTTTAGCTCGAGGCACTGAATAATTGAGAGAAGCTGTACTCATTGAATGAATACCTGCAGTTTGTTGCATTGAATGAATGAGATAAGCTTAAAAAGTTGAATGAATGAAAGAAGCTCTACACATTGAATTAACGAGTGCAGTCTGTTTGATTAAATGAATGCATGCAGTCGGTTTCTTTGACAGAAAGCGTCCAACTTGTTTCATTAAATGAATGGCAAAGCTCTACTTATTCGATTAGCATGTGCAGCTTTTTTCATGAAATGAATGAGTGCTGTTTGATTCATTGAATGGATGAATGCTGTTAGAATCACTAAGTAAATGAGTGAAGTTTCTTTCATTGAATCAATGAATAAGGTTTGATTCATTGAATCAATGATTGAGGTTTGACACAATGATTGAATGTTTGCAGTTTGTTACATTAAATGAAGGAGTTAAGCTTGACATAATGAATAAAAAAGAGAAGATCTACATTTTGAATTATGACGTGCAGTCTTTTTCATTCAATGAATGTGAGCGGTTTGATTCACTGCATAAGTTAGTTACATCTGTCTCATTAAATCTAAGAATGCCGATTGATTCATTGAATTACTGTTTGAAGTTTAAATCAATGGCTGATTCACTGGTTTCAGCTTGTTTCATTAAGTGAAAACTTTAAACTCGAAACAATGAATCAATGAGAGAAGCTGTACTCTTTGAATTAACACATGCACTTTTTATCATTAAATGAATGGGTACAGTTTGTTTAATTGAATCGATTCCTTGAACTCGTGGTATTGAATCAATGTGTGAAGCTCTACTCATTGAATGAACAAGTGCAGGCTTTTTCATTGAAACAAAACGTTTAGCTAGGGGCAACGAATAAATGAGAGTAGCTGTACTCATTGAATGAACACCTGCAGTTTGTTGCATTGAATGCACGATATAAGCTGGAAACGTTGACTGAATGAAAGAAGCTCTACACATTGAATTAACAAGTGCAATCTGCTTGATGAAATGAATGCAGGCAGTTGGTTTCTTTGACAGAAAGCGTGCAACAGGTATCATTGAATGAATGGCAAAAGCTCTACTCATTCGATTAGCATGTGCAGATATTTTCATGGAATGAATGAGTGCTGTTTGATTCATTGAATGGATGCATGCTCTTGGAATCACTAAATAAATAAGTTAAGTTTCGTTCATTCAATCAATGAATGACGTTTGATTCATTGAATCGATGATTGAAGTTTGGCACAATGATTGAATGATTGCAGTTTGTTATATTAAATGAAGGAGTTAAGCTTGACATATTGAATAAATAAGAGAAGCTCTACTCTTTGAGTTAACACGTGCAGTCTGTAAATTCAATAAACGTGTGCAGTATGTTTCACTAAAAAGGTTCGTTAGATCTGTCTCATTGAACTTAAGATTACCGTTTGATTCATTGAATCTATGATTGAAGTTTAAATAAATGACTGATTCAATTGTTTCAGCTTGTTTCATTAAGTGAAAACTTTAAGCTGGAGGCCCTCATTCAATTAGCACATGCACTTTTTGTCATTAAATCAATGGGTGCAATTTGTTTCATTGAATCGAAACCTTAAACTCGTGGTATTGAATCAATGTGAGAAGCTCTACTCATTGAATGAACACCTGCAGTTTGTTACATTGAATGAATGAGATAAACTTAAAAATTGAATGAATGAAAGAAGCTCCACACATTGAATTAACGAGAGCAGTCTGTTTGATTAAATGAATGCATGCAGTTGGTTTCTTTAACAGAAAGCATACAACTTGTTTCATTAAATGAATGGCAAAGCTCTACTTATTCGATTAGCATGTGCAGATTTTTTCATGGAATGAATGAGTGCTGTTTTATTCATTGAATGGATGAATTCAGTTGGAATCGCTAAGTAAATGAGTGAAGTTTCTTTCATTGAATCAATGAATAACGTTTGATTCATTGAATCAATGATTGAGGTTTGACACAATGATTGCAGTTTGTTATATTAAATGAAGGAGTTAAGCTTGACATAATGAAGAAATAAGAGAAGTTCTACTCTTTGATTTAAGACGTGCAGTCTGTTTCATTCAATGAATGTGAGCGGTTTGATTCACTGCATAAGTTAGTTACATGTGTCTTATAAAATCTAAGAATGCCGATTGATTCATTGAATTACTGCTTGAAGTTTAAATCAATGGCTGATTCACTGGTTTCAGCTTGTTTCATTAAATGAAAACTTTAAACTCGAAACGATGAATCATTGAGAGAAGCTGTACTCATTGAATTAGCACATGCGCTTTTTATCATTAAATGAATGGGTGTAGTTTGTTTAATTGAATCGAATCCTTGAACTCGTGGTATTGAATCAATGTGTGAAGCTCTACTCATTGAATTAACAAAGTTCAGGCTTTTTCATTGAAACAAAACGTTTAGCTCGAGGCACTGAATAATTGAGAGAAGCTGTACTCATTGAATGAATACCTGCAGTTTGTTGCATTGAATGAATGAGATAAGCTTAAAAAGTTGAATGAATGAAAGAAGCTCTACACATTGAATTAACGAGTGCAGTCTGTTTGATTAAATGAATGCATGCAGTCGGTTTCTTTGACAGAAAGTGTCCAACTTGTTTCATTAAATGAATGGCAAAGCTCTACTTATTCGATTAGCATGTGCAGCTTTTTTCATGAAATGAATGAGTGCTGTTTGATTCATTGAATGGATGAATGCTGTTAGAATCACTAAGTAAATGAGTGAAGTTTCTTTCATTGAATCAATGAATAAGGTTTGATTCATTGAATCAATGATTGAGGTTTGACATACTGATTGAATGTTTGCAGTTTGTTACATTAAATGAAGGAGTTAAGCTTGACATAATGAATAAAAAAGAGAAGATCTACTTTTTGAATTATGACGTGCAGTCTTTTTCATTCAATGAATATGAGCGGTTTGATTCACTGCATAAGTTAGTTACATCTGTCTCATTAAATCTAAGAATGCCGATTGATTCATTGAATTACTGTTTGAAGTTTAAATCAATGGCTGATTCACTGGTTTCAGCTTGTTTCATTAAGTGAAAACTTTAAACTCGAAACAATGAATCAATGAGAGAAGCTGTACTCTTTGAATTAACACATGCACTTTTTATCATTAAATGAATGGGTACAGTTTGTTTCATTGAATCGATTCCTTGAACTCGTGGTATTGAATCAATGTGTGAAGCTCTACTCATTGAATGAACAAGTGCAGGCTTTTTCATTGAAACAAAACGTTTAGCTAGGGGCAACGAATAAATGAGAGTAGCTGTACTCATTGAATGAACACCTGCAGTTTGTTGCATTGAATGCATGATATAAGCTGGAAACGTTGACTGAATGAAAGAAGCTCTACACATTGAATTAACAAGTGCAATCTGCTTGATGAAATGAATGCAGGCAGTTGGTTTCTTTGACAGAAAGCGTGCAACTAGTATCATTGAATGAATGGCAAAAGCTCTACTCATTCGATTAGCATGTGCAGATATTTTCATGGAATGAATGAGTGCTGTTTGATTCATTGAATGGATGCATGCTCTTGGAATCACTAAATAAATAAGTTAAGTTTCGTTCATTCAATCAATGAATGACGTTTGATTCATTGAATCAATGATTGAAGTTTGGCACAATGATTGAATGATTGCAGTTTGTTATATTAAATGAAGGAGTTCAGCTTGACATATTGAATAAATAAGAGAAGTTCTACTCTTTGAGTTAACACGTGCAGTCTGTAAATTCAATAAATGTGTGCAGTATGTTTCACTAAAAAGGTTCGTTAGATCTGTCTCATTGAACCTAAGATTACCGTTTGATTCATTGAATCTATGATTGAAGTTTAAATAAATGACTGATTCAATTGTTTCAGCTTGTTTCATTAAGTGAAAACTTTAAGCTGGAGGCCCTCATTCAGTTAGCACATGCACTTTTTGTCATTAAATCAATGGGTGCAATTTGTTTCATTGAATCGAAACCTTAAACTCGTGGTATTGAATCAATGTGAGAAGCTCTACTCATTGAATGAACACCTGCAGTTTGTTACATTGAATGAATGAGATAAACTTAAAAATTGAATGAATGAAAGAAGCTCCACACATTGAATTAACGAGAGCAGTCTGTTTGATTAAATGAATGCATGCAGTTGGTTTCTTTAACAGAAAGCATACAACTTGTTTCATTAAATGAATGGCAAAGCTCTACTTATTCGATTAGCATGTGCAGATTTTTTCATGGAATAAATGAGTGCTGTTTTATTCATTGAATGGATGAATTCAGTTGGAATCGCTAAGTAAATGAGTGAAGTTTCTTTCATTGAATCAATGAATAACGTTTGATTCATTGAATCAATGATTGAGGTTTGACACAATGATTGCAGTCTGTTATATTAAATGAAGAATTAAGCTTGACATAATGAAGAAATAAGAGAAGTTCTACTCGTTGATTTAAGACGTGCAGTCTGTTTCATTCAATGAATGTGAGCGGTTTGGTTCACTGCATAAGTTAGTTACATGTGTCTTATAAAATCTAAGAATGCCGATTGATTCATTGAATTACTGCTTGAAGTTTAAATCAATGGCTGATTCACTGGTTTCAGCTTGTTTCATTAAATGAAAACTTTAAACTCGAAACGATGAATCAATGAGAGAAGCTGTACTCATTGAATTAGCACATGCACTTTTTATCATTAAATGAATGGGTGGAGTTTGTTTAATTGAATCGAATCCTTGAACTCGTGGTATTGAATCAATGTGTGAAGCTCTACTCATTGAATTAACAAAGTTCAGGCTTTTTCATTGAAACAAAACGTTTAGCTCGAGGCACTGAATAATTGAGAGAAGCTGTACTCATTGAATGAATACCTGCAGTTTGTTGCATTGAATGAATGAGATAAGCTTAAAAAGTTGAATGAATGAAAGAAGCTCTACACATTGAAATAACGAGTGCAGTCTGTTTGATTAAATGAATGCATGCTGTCGGTTTCTTTGACAGAAAGCGTCCAACTTGTTTCATTAAATGAATGGCAAAGCTCTACTTATTCGATTAGCATGTGCAGCTTTTTTCATGAAATGAATGAGTGCTGTTTGATTCATTGAATGGATGAATGCTGTTAGAATCACTAAGTAAATGAGTGAAGTTTCTTTCATTGAATCAATGAATAAGGTTTGATTCATTGAATCAATGATTGAGGTTTGGCACAATGATTGAATGTTTGCAGTTTGTTACATTAAATGAAGGAGTTAAGCTTGACATAATGAATAAAAAAGAGAAGATCTACTTTTTGAATTATGACGTGCAGTCTTTTTCATTCAATGAATGTGAGCGGTTTGATTCACTGCATAAGTTAGTTACATCTGTCTCATTAAATCTAAGAATGCCGATTGATTCATTGAATTACTGTTTGAAGTTTAAATCAATGGCTGATTCACTGGTTTCAGCTTGTTTCATTAAGTGAAAACTTTAAACTCGAAACAATGAATCAATGAGAGAAGCTGTACTCTTTGAATTAACACATGCACTTTTTATCATTAAATGAATGGGTGTAGTTTGTTTAATTGAATCGATTCCTTGAACTCGTGGTATTGAATCAATGTGTGAAGCTCTACTCATTGAATGAACAAGTGCAGGCTTTTTCATTGAAACAAAACGTTTAGCTAGGGGCAACGAATAAATGAGAGTAGCTGTACTCATTGAATGAACACCTGCAGTTTGTTGCATTGAATGCATGATATAAGCTGGAAACGTTGACTGAATGAAAGAAGCTCTACACATTGAATTAACAAGTGCAATCTGCTTGATGAAATGAATGCAGGCAGTTGGTTTCTTTGACAGGAAGCGTGCAACTAGTATCATTGAATGTATGGCAAAAGCTCTACTCATTCGATTAGCATGTGCAGATATTTTCATGGAATGAATGAGTGCTGTTTGATTCATTGAATGGATGCATGCTCTTGGAATCACTAAATAAATAAGTTAAGTTTCGTTCATTCAATCAATGAATGACGTTTGATTCATTGAATCGATGATTGAAGTTTGGCACAATGATTGAATGATTGCAGTTTGTTATATTAAATGAAGGAGTTAAGCTTGACATATTGAATAAATAAGAGAAGCTCTACTCTTTGAGTTAACACGTGCAGTCTGTAAATTCAATAAATGTGTGCAGTATGTTTCACTAAAAAGGTTCGTTAGATCTGTCTCATTGAACTTAAGATTACCGTTTGATTCATTGAATCTATGATTGAAGTTTAAATAATTGACTGATTCAATTGTTTCAGCTTGTTTCATTAAGTGAAAACTTTAAGCTGGAGGCCCTCATTCAATTAGCACATGCACTTTTTGTCATTAAATCAATGGGTGCAATTTGTTTCATTGAATCGAAACCTTAAACTCGTGGTATTGAATCAATGTGAGAAGCTCTACTCATTGAATGAACACCTGCAGTTTGTTACATTGAATGAATGAGATAAACTTAAAAATTGAATGAATGAAAGAAGCTACACACATTGAATTAACGAGAGCAGTCTGTTTGATGAAATGAATGCATGCAGTTGGTTTCTTTAACAGAAAGCATACAACTTGTTTCATTAAATGAATGGCAAAGCTCTACTTATTCGATTAGCATGTGCAGATTTTTTCATGGAATGAATGAGTGCTGTTTTATTCATTGAATGGATGAATTCAGTTGGAATCGCTAAGTAAATGAGTGAAGTTTCTTTCATTGAATCAATGAATAACGTTTGATTCATTGAATCAATGATTGAAGTTTGACAGAATGATTGCAGTTTGTTATATTAAATGAAGGAGTTAAGCTTGACATAATGAATAAATAAGAGAAGTTCTACTCTTTGATTTAAGACGTGCAGTCTGTTTCATTCAATGAATGTGAGCAGTTTGATTCACTGCATAAGTTAGTTACATGTGTCTTATAAAATCTAAGAATGCCGATTGATTCATTGAATTACTGCTTGAAGTTTAAATCAATGGCTGATTCACTGGTTTCAGCTTGTTTCATTAAATGAAAACTTTAAACTCGAAAGGATGAATCAATGAGAGAAGCTGTACTCATTGAATTAGCACATGCACTTTTTATCATTAAATGAATGGGTGCAGTTTGTTTCATTGAATCTATTCCTTGAACTCGTGGTATTGAATCAATGTGTGAAGCTCTACTCATTGAATTAACAAGTTCAGGCTTTTTCATTGAAACAAAACGTTTAGCTCGAGGCACTGAATAATTGAGAGAAGCTGTACTCATTGAATGAACACCTGCAGTTTGTTGCGTTGAATGAATGAGATAAGCTTAAAAAGTTGAATGAATGAAAGAAGCTCTACACATTGAATAAACGAGAGCAGTCTGTTTGTTTAAATGAATGCATGCAGTCGGTTTCTTTGACAGAAAGCGTGCAACTTGTTTCATTAAATGAATGGCAAAGCTCTACTTATTCGATCAGCATGTGCAGCTTTTTTCATGAAATGAATGAGTGCTGTTTGATTCATTGAATGGATGAATGCTGTTAGAATCACTAAGTAAATGAGTGAAGTTTCTTTCATTGAATAAATGAATAAGGTTTGATTCATTGAATCAATGATTGAGGTTTGACACAATGATTGAATGTTTGCAGTTTGTTACATTAAATGAAGGAGTTAAGCTTGACATAATGAATAAAAAGGAGAAGATCTACTTTTTGAATTAAGACGTGCAGTCTTTTTCATTCAATGAATGTGAGCGGTTTGATTCACTGCATAAGTTAGTTACATCTGTCTCATTAAATCTAAGAATGCTGATTGATTCATTGAATTACTGTTTGAAGTTTAAATCAATGGCTGATTCACTGGTTTCAGCTTGTTTCATTAAGTGAAAACTTTAAACTCGAAACAATGAATCAATGAGAGAAGCTGTACTCTTTGAATTAACACATGCACTTTTTATCATTAAATGAATGGGTACAGTTTGTTTCATTGAATCGATTCCTTGAACTCGTGGTATTGAATCAATGTGTGAAGCTCTACTCATTGAATGAACAAGTGCTGGCTTTTTCATTGAAACAAAACGTTTAGCTAGGGGCAACGAATAAATGAGAGTAGCTGTACTCATTGAATGAACACCTGCAGTTTGTTGCATTGAATGCATGATATAAGCTGGAAACGTTGTCTGAATGAAAGAAGCTCTACACATTGAATTAACAAGTGCAATCTGCTTGATGAAATGAATGCAGGCAGTTGGTTTCTTTGACAGAAAGCGTGCAACTAGTATCATTGAATGAATGGCAAAAGCTCTACTCATTCGATTAGCATGTGCAGATATTTTCATGGAATGAATGAGTGCTGTTTGATTCATTGAATGGATGCATGCTCTTGGAATCACTAAATAAATAAGTTAAGTTTCGTTCATTCAATCAATGAATGACGTTTGATTCATTGAATCAATGATTGAAGTTTGGCACAATGATTGAATGATTGCAGTTTGTTATATTAAATGAAGGAGTTAAGCTTGACATATTGAATAAATAAGAGAAGCTCTACTCTTTGAGTTAACACGTGCAGTCTGTAAATTCAATAAATGTGTGCAGTATGTTTCACTAAAAAGGTTCGTTAGATCTGTCTCATTGAACTTAAGATTACCGTTTGATTCATTGAATCTATGATTGAAGTTTAAATAAATGACTGATTCAATTGTTTCAGCTTGTTTCATTAAGTGAAAACTTTAAGCTGGAGGCCCTCATTCAATTAGCACATGCACTTTTTGTCATTAAATCAATGGGTGCAATTTGTTTCATTGAATCGAAACCTTAAACTCGTGGTATTGAATCAATGTGAGAAGCTCTACTCATTGAATGAACACCTGCAGTTTGTTACATTGAATGAATGAGATAAACTTAAAAATTGAATGAATGAAAGAAGCTCCACACATTGAATTAACGAGAGCAGTCTGTTTGATGAAATGAATGCATGCAGTTGGTTTCTTTAACAGAAAGCATACAACTTGTTTCATTAAATGAATGGCAAAGCTCTACTTATTCGATTAGCATGTGCAGATTTTTTCATGGAATGAATGAGTGCTGTTTTATTCATTGAATGGATGAATTCAGTTGGAATCGCTAAGTAAATGAGTGAAATTTCTTTCATTGAATCAATGAATAACGTTTGATTCATTGAATCAATGATTGAGGTTTGACACAATGATTGCAGTTTGTTATATTAAATGAAGGAGTTAAGCTTGACATAATGAATAAATAAGAGAAGTTCTACTCTTTGATTTAAGACGTGCAGTCTGTTTCATTCAATGAATGTGAGCGGTTTGATTCACTGCATAAGTTAGTTACATGTGTCTTATAAAATCTAAGAATGCCGATTGATTCATTGAATTACTGCTTGAAGTTTAAATCAATGGCTGATTCACTGGTTTCAGCTTGTTTCATTGAATGAAAACTTTAAACTCGAAACGATGAATCAATGAGAGAAGCTGTACTCATTGAATTAGCACATGCACTTTTTATCATTAAATGAATGGGTGTAGTTTGTTTAATTGAATCGAATCCTTGAACTCGTGGTATTGAATCAATGTGTGAAGCTCTACTCATTGAATTAACAAAGTTCAGGCTTTTTCATTGAAACAAAACGTTTAGCTCGAGGCACTGAATAATTGAGAGAAGCTGTACTCATTGAATGAATACCTGCAGTTTGTTGCATTGAATGAATGAGATAAGCTTAAAAAGTTGAATGAATGAAAGAAGCTCTACACATTGAATTAACGAGTGCAGTCTGTTTGATTAAATGAATGCATGCAGTCGGTTTCTTTGACAGAAAGCGTCCAACTTGTTTCATTAAATGAATGGCAAAGCTCTACTTATTCGATTAGCATGTGCAGCTTTTTTCATGAAATGAATGAGTGCTGTTTGATTCATTGAATGGATGAATGCTGTTAGAATCACTAAGTAAATGAGTGAAGTTTCTTTCATTGAATCAATGAATAAGGTTTGATTCATTGAATCAATGATTGAGGTTTGACACAATGATTGAATGTTTGCAGTTTGTTACATTAAATGAAGGAGTTAAGCTTGACATAATGAATAAAAAAGAGAAGATCTACTTTTTGAATTATGACGTGCAGTCTTTTTCATTCAATGAATGTGAGCGGTTTGATTCACTGCATAAGTTAGTTACATCTGTCTCATTAAATCTAAGAATGCCGATTGATTCATTGAATTACTGTTTGAAGTTTAAATCAATGGCTGATTCACTGGTTTCAGCTTGTTTCATTAAGTGAAAACTTTAAACTCGAAACAATGAATCAATGAGAGAAGCTGTACTCTTTGAATTAACACATGCACTTTTTATCATTAAATGAATGGGTACAGTTTGTTTCATTGAATCGATTCCTTGAACTCGTGGTATTGAATCAATGTGTGAAGCTCTACTCATTGAATGAACAAGTGCAGGCTTTTTCATTGAAACAAAACGTTTAGCTAGGGGCAACGAATAAATGAGAGTAGCTGTACTCATTGAATGAACACCTGCAGTTTGTTGCATTGAATGCATGATATAAGCTGGAAACGTTGACTGAATGAAAGAAGCTCTACACATTGAATTAACAAGTGCAATCTGCTTGATGAAATGAATGCAGGCAGTTGGTTTCTTTGACAGGAAGCGTGCAACTAGTATCATTGAATGTATGGCAAAAGCTCTACTCATTCGATTAGCATGTGCAGATATTTTCATGGAATGAATGAGTGCTGTTTGATTCATTGAATGGATGCATGCTCTTGGAATCACTAAATAAATAAGTTAAGTTTCGTTCATTCAATCAATGAATGACGTTTGATTCATTGAATCGATGATTGAAGTTTGGCACAATGATTGAATGATTGCAGTTTGTTATATTAAATGAAGGAGTTAAGCTTGACATATTGAATAAATAAGAGAAGCTCTACTCTTTGAGTTAACACGTGCAGTCTGTAAATTCAATAAATGTGTGCAGTATGTTTCACTAAAAAGGTTCGTTAGATCTGTCTCATTGAACTTAAGATTACCGTTTGATTCATTGAATCTATGATTGAAGTTTAAATAAATGACTGATTCAATTGTTTCAGCTTGTTTCATTAAGTGAAAACTTTAAGCTGGAGGCCCTCATTCAATTAGCACATGCACTTTTTGTCATTAAATCAATGGGTGCAATTTGTTTCATTGAATCGAAACCTTAAACTCGTGGTATTGAATCAATGTGAGAAGCTCTACTCATTGAATGAACACCTGCAGTTTGTTACATTGAATGAATGAGATAAACTTAAAAATTGAATGAATGAAAGAAGCTACACACATTGAATTAACGAGAGCAGTCTGTTTGATGAAATGAATGCATGCAGTTGGTTTCTTTAACAGAAAGCATACAACTTGTTTCATTAAATGAATGGCAAAGCTCTACTTATTCGATTAGCATGTGCAGATTTTTTCATGGAATGAATGAGTGCTGTTTTATTCATTGAATGGATGAATTCAGTTGGAATCGCTAAGTAAATGAGTGAAGTTTCTTTCATTGAATCAATGAATAACGTTTGATTCATTGAATCAATGATTGAAGTTTGACAGAATGATTGCAGTTTGTTATATTAAATGAAGGAGTTAAGCTTGACATAATGAATAAATAAGAGAAGTTCTACTCTTTGATTTAAGACGTGCAGTCTGTTTCATTCAATGAATGTGAGCGGTTTGATTCACTGCATAAGTTAGTTACATCTGTCTTATAAAATCTAAGAATGCCGATTGATTCATTGAATTACTGCTTGAAGTTTAAATCAATGGCTGATTCACTGGTTTCAGCTTGTTTCATTAAATGAAAACTTTAAACTCGAAAGGATGAATCAATGAGAGAAGCTGTACTCATTGAATTAGCACATGCACTTTTTATCATTTAATGAATGGGTGCAGTTTGTTTCATTGAATCTATTCCTTGAACTCGTGGTATTGAATCAATGTGTGAAGCTCTACTCATTGAATTAACAAGTTCAGGCTTTTTCATTGAAACAAAACGTTTAGCTCGAGGCACTGAATAATTGAGAGAAGCTGTACTCATTGAATGAACACCTGCAGTTTGTTGCGTTGAATGAATGAGATAAGCTTAAAAAGTTGAATGAATGAAATAAGCTCTACACATTGAATAAACGAGAGCAGTCTGTTTGTTTAAATGAATGCATGCAGTCGGTTTCTTTGACAGAAAGCGTGCAACTTGTTTCATTAAATGAATGGCAAAGCTCTACTTATCCGATCAGCATGTGCAGCTTTTTTCATGAAATGAATGAGTGCTGTTTGATTCATTGAATGGATGAATGCTTTTAGAATCACTAAGTAAATGAGTGAAGTTTCTTTCATTGAATCAATGAATAAGGTTTGATTCATTGAATCAATGATTGAGGTTTGACACAATGATTGAATGTTTGCAGTTTGTTACATTAAATGAAGGAGTTAAGCTTGACATAATGAATAAAAAAGAGAAGATCTACTTTTTGAATTAAGACGTGCAGTCTTTTTCATTCAATGAATGTGAGCGGTTTGATTCACAGCATAAGTTAGTTAACTCTGTCTCATTAAATCTAAGAATGCCGATTGATACATTGAATTACTGTTTGAAGTTTAAATCAATGGCTGATTCACTGGTTTCAGCTTGTTTCATTAAGTGAAAACTTTAAACTCGAAACAATGAATCAATGAGAGAAGCTGTACTCTTTGAATTAACACATGCACTTTTTATCATTAAATGAATGGGTACAGTTTGTTTCATTGAATCGATTCCTTGAACTCGTGGTATTGAATCAATGTGTGAAGCTCTACTCATTGAATGAACAAGTGCAGGCTTTTTCATTGAAACAAAACGTTTAGCTAGGGGCAACGAATAAATGAGAGTAGCTGTACTCATTGAATGAACACCTGCAGTTTGTTGCATTGAATGCATGATATAAGCTGGAAACGTTGACTGAATGAAAGAAGCTCTACACATTGAATTAACAAGTGCAATCTGCTTGATGAAATGAATGCAGGCAGTTGGTTTCTTTGACAGAAAGCGTGCAACTAGTATCATTGAATGAATGGCAAAAGCTCTACTCATTCGATTAGCATGTGCAGATATTTTCATGGAATGAATGAGTGCTGTTTGATTCATTGAATGGATGCATGCTCTTGGAATCACTAAATAAATAAGTTAAGTTTCGTTCATTCAATCAATGAATGACGTTTGATTCATTGAATCAATGATTGAAGTTTGGCACAATGATTGAATGATTGCAGTTTGTTATATTAAATGAAGGAGTTAAGCTTGACATATTGAATAAATAAGAGAAGCTCTACTCTTTGAGTTAACACGTGCAGTCTGTAAATTCAATAAATGTGTGCAGTATGTTTCACTAAAAAGGTTCGTTAGATCTGTCTCATTGAACTTAAGATTACCGTTTGATTCATTGAATCTATGATTGAAGTTTAAATAAATGACTGATTCAATTGTTTCAGCTTGTTTCATTAAGTGAAAACTTTAAGCTGGAGGCCCTCATTCAATTAGCACATGCACTTTTTGTCATTAAATCAATGGGTGCAATTTGTTTCATTGAATCGAAACCTTAAACTCGTGGTATTGAATCAATGTGAGAAGCTCTACTCATTGAATGAACACCTGCAGTTTGTTACATTGAATGAATGAGATAAACTTAAAAATTGAATGAATGAAAGAAGCTCCACACATTGAATTAACGAGAGCAGTCTGTTTGATTAAATGAATGCATGCAGTTGGTTTCTTTAACAGAAAGCATACAACTTGTTTCATTAAATGAATGGCAAAGCTCTACTTATTCGATTAGCATGTGCAGATTTTTTCATGGAATGAATGAGTGCTGTTTTATTCATTGAATGGATGAATTCAGTTGGAATCGCTAAGTAAATGAGTGAAGTTTCTTTCATTGAATCAATGAATAACGTTTGATTCATTGAATCAATGATTGAGGTTTGACACAATGATTGCAGTTTGTTATATTAAATGAAGGAGTTAAGCTTGACATAATGAATAAATAAGAGAAGTTCTACTCTTTGATTTAAGACGTGCAGTCTGTTTCATTCAATGAATGTGAGCGGTTTGATTCACTGCATAAGTTAGTTACATGTGTCTTATAAAATCTAAGAATGCCGATTGATTCATTGAATTACTGCTTGAAGTTTAAATCAATGGCTGATTCACTGGTTTCAGCTTGTTTCATTGAATGAAAACTTTATACTCGAAACGATGAATCAATGAGAGAAGCTGTACTCATTGAATTAGCACATGCACTTTTTATCATTAAATGAATGGGTGTAGTTTGTTTAATTGAATCGAATCCTTGAACTCGTGGTATTGAATCAATGTGTGAAGCTCTACTCATTGAATTAACAAAGTTCAGGCTTTTTCATTGAAACAAAACGTTTAGCTCGAGGCACTGAATAATTGAGAGAAGCTGTACTCATTGAATGAATACCTGCAGTTTGTTGCATTGAATGAATGAGATAAGCTTAAAAAGTTGAATGAATGAAAGAAGCTCTACACATTGAATTAACGAGTGCAGTCTGTTTGATTAAATGAATGCATGCAGTCGGTTTCTTTGACAGAAAGCGTCCAACTTGTTTCATTAAATGAATGGCAAAGCTCTACTTATTCGATTAGCATGTGCAGCTTTTTTCATGAAATGAATGAGTGCTGTTTGATTCATTGAATGGATGAATGCTGTTAGAATCACTAAGTAAATGAGTGAAGTTTCTTTCATTGAATCAATGAATAAGGTTTGATTCATTGAATCAATGATTGAGGTTTGACACAATGATTGAATGTTTGCAGTTTGTTACATTAAATGAAGGAGTTAAGCTTGACATAATGAATAAAAAAGAGAAGATCTACTTTTTGAATTATGACGTGCAGTCTTTTTCATTCAATGAATGTGAGCGGTTTGATTCACTGCATAAGTTAGTTACATCTGTCTCATTAAATCTAAGAATGCCGATTGATTCATTGAATTACTGTTTGAAGTTTAAATCAATGGCTGATTCACTGGTTTCAGCTTGTTTCATTAAGTGAAAACTTTAAACTCGAAACAATGAATCAATGAGAGAAGCTGTACTCTTTGAATTAACACATGCACTTTTTATCATTAAATGAATGGGTGTAGTTTGTTTAATTGAATCGATTCCTTGAACTCGTGGTATTGAATCAATGTGTGAAGCTCTACTCATTGAATGAACAAGTGCAGGCTTTTTCATTGAAACAAAACGTTTAGCTAGGGGCAACGAATAAATGAGAGTAGCTGTACTCATTGAATGAACACCTGCAGTTTGTTGCATTGAATGCATGATATAAGCTGGAAACGTTGACTGAATGAAAGAAGCTCTACACATTGAATTAACAAGTGCAATCTGCTTGATGAAATGAATGCAGGCAGTTGGTTTCTTTGACAGGAAGCGTGCAACTAGTATCATTGAATGTATGGCAAAAGCTCTACTCATTCGATTAGCATGTGCAGATATTTTCATGGAATGAATGAGTGCTGTTTGATTCATTGAATGGATGCATGCTCTTGGAATCACTAAATAAATAAGTTAAGTTTCGTTCATTCAATCAATGAATGACGTTTGATTCATTGAATCGATGATTGAAGTTTGGCACAATGATTGAATGATTGCAGTTTGTTATATTAAATGAAGGAGTTAAGCTTGACATATTGAATAAATAAGAGAAGCTCTACTCTTTGAGTTAACACGTGCAGTCTGTAAATTCAATAAATGTGTGCAGTATGTTTCACTAAAAAGGTTCGTTAGATCTGTCTCATTGAACTTAAGATTACCGTTTGATTCATTGAATCTATGATTGAAGTTTAAATAAATGACTGATTCAATTGTTTCAGCTTGTTTCATTAAGTGAAAACTTTAAGCTGGAGGCCCTCATTCAATTAGCACATGCACTTTTTGTCATTAAATCAATGGGTGCAATTTGTTTCATTGAATCGAAACCTTAAACTCGTGGTATTGAATCAATGTGAGAAGCTCTACTCATTGAATGAACACCTGCAGTTTGTTACATTGAATGAATGAGATAAACTTAAAAATTGAATGAATGAAAGAAGCTACACACATTGAATTAACGAGAGCAGTCTGTTTGATGAAATGAATGCATGCAGTTGGTTTCTTTAACAGAAAGCATACAACTTGTTTCATTAAATGAATGGCAAAGCTCTACTTATTCGATTAGCATGTGCAGATTTTTTCATGGAATGAATGAGTGCTGTTTTATTCATTGAATGGATGAATTCAGTTGGAATCGCTAAGTAAATGAGTGAAGTTTCTTTCATTGAATCAATGAATAACGTTTGATTCATTGAATCAATGATTGAAGTTTGACAGAATGATTGCAGTTTGTTATATTAAATGAAGGAGTTAAGCTTGACATAATGAATAAATAAGAGAAGTTCTACTCTTTGATTTAAGACGTGCAGTCTGTTTCATTCAATGAATGTGAGCGGTTTGATTCACTGCATAAGTTAGTTACATCTGTCTTATAAAATCTAAGAATGCCGATTGATTCATTGAATTACTGCTTGAAGTTTAAATCAATGGCTGATTCACTGGTTTCAGCTTGTTTCATTAAATGAAAACTTTAAACTCGAAAGGATGAATCAATGAGAGAAGCTGTACTCATTGAATTAGCACATGCACTTTTTATCATTAAATGAATGAGTGTAGTTTGTTTAATTGAATCTATTCCTTGAACTCGTGGTATTGAATCAATGTGTGAAGCTCTACTCATTGAATGAACAAGTTCAGGCTTTTTCATTGAAACAAAACGTTTAGCTCGAGGCACTGAATAATTGAGAGAAGCTGTACTCATTGAATGAACACCTGCAGTTTGTTGCGTTGAATGAATGAGATAAGCTTAAAAAGTTGAATGAATGAAATAAGCTCTACACATTGAATAAACGAGAGCAGTCTGTTTGTTTAAATGAATGCATGCAGTCGGTTTCTTTGACAGAAAGCGTGCAACTTGTTTCATTAAATGAATGGCAAAGCTCTACTTATCCGATCAGCATGTGCAGCTTTTTTCATGAAATGAATGAGTGCTGTTTGATTCATTGAATGGATGAATGCTTTTAGAATCACTAAGTAAATGAGTGAAGTTTCTTTCATTGAATCAATGAATAAGGTTTGATTCATTGAATCAATGATTGAGGTTTGACACAATGATTGAATGTTTGCAGTTTGTTACATTAAATGAAGGAGTTAAGCTTGACATAATGAATAAAAAAGAGAAGATCTACTTTTTGAATTAAGACGTGCAGTCTTTTTCATTCAATGAATGTGAGCGGTTTGATTCACAGCATAAGTTAGTTAACTCTGTCTCATTAAATCTAAGAATGCCGATTGATTCATTGAATTACTGTTTGAAGTTTAAATCAATGGCTGATTCACTGGTTTCAGCTTGTTTCATTAAGTGAAAACTTTAAACTCGAAACAATGAATCAATGAGAGAAGCTGTACTCTTTGAATTAACACATGCACTTTTTATCATTAAATGAATGGGTACAGTTTGTTTCATTGAATCGATTCCTTGAACTCGTGGTATTGAATCAATGTGTGAAGCTCTACTCATTGAATGAACAAGTGCAGGCTTTTTCATTGAAACAAAACGTTTAGCTAGGGGCAACGAATAAATGAGAGTAGCTGTACTCATTGAATGAACACCTGCAGTTTGTTGCATTGAATGCATGATATAAGCTGGAAACGTTGACTGAATGAAAGAAGCTCTACACATTGAATTAACAAGTGCAATCTGCTTGATGAAATGAATGCAGGCAGTTGGTTTCTTTGACAGGAAGCGTGCAACTAGTATCATTGAATGTATGGCAAAAGCTCTACTCATTCGATTAGCATGTGCAGATATTTTCATGGAATGAATGAGTGCTGTTTGATTCATTGAATGGATGCATGCTCTTGGAATCACTAAATAAATAAGTTAAGTTTCGTTCATTCAATCAATGAATGACGTTTGATTCATTGAATCAATGATTGAAGTTTGGCACAATGATTGATGGATTGCAGTTTGTTATATTAAATGAAGGAGTTAAGCTTGACATATTGAATAAATAAGAGAAGCTCTACTCTTTGAGTTAACACGTGCAGTCTGTAAATTCAATAAATGTGTGCAGTATGTTTCACTAAAAAGGTTCGTTAGATCTGTCTCATTGAACTTAAGATTACCGTTTGATTCATTGAATCTATGATTGAAGTTTAAATAAATGACTGATTCAATTGTTTCAACTTGTTTCATTAAGTGAAAACTTTAAGCTGGAGGCCCTCATTCAATTAGCACATGCACTTTTTGTCATTAAATCAATGGGTGCAATTTGTTTCATTGAATCGAAACCTTAAACTCGTGGTATTGAATCAATGTGAGAAGCTCTACTCATTGAATGAACACCTGCAGTTTGTTACATTGAATGAATGAGATAAACTTAAAAATTGAATGAATGAAAGAAGCTCCACACATTGAATTAACGAGAGCAGTCTGTTTGATGAAATGAATGCATGCAGTTGGTTTCTTTAACAGAAAGCATACAACTTGTTTCATTAAATGAATGGCAAAGCTCTACTTATTCGATTAGCATGTGCAGATTTTTTCATGGAATGAATGAGTGCTGTTTTATTCATTGAATGGATGAATTCAGTTGGAATCGCTAAGTAAATGAGTGAAGTTTCTTTCATTGAATCAATGAATAAGGTTTGATTCATTGAATCAATGATTGAGGTTTGACACAATGATTGCAGTTTGTTATATTAAATGAAGGAGTTAAGCTTGACATAATGAATAAATAAGAGAAGTTCTACTCTTTGATTTAAGACGTGCAGTCTGTTTCATTCAATGAATGTGAGCGGTTTGATTCACTGCATAAGTTAGTTACATGTGTCTTATAAAATCTAAGAATGCCGATTGATTCATTGAATTACTGCTTGAAGTTTAAATCAATGGCTGATTCACTGGTTTCAGCTTGTTTCATTAAATGAAAACTTTAAACTCGAAAGGATGAATCAATGAGAGAAGCTGTACTCATTGAATTAGCACATGCACTTTTTATCATTAAATGAATGGGTGCAGTTTGTTTCATTGAATCTATTCCTTGAACTCGTGGTATTGAATCAATGTGTGAAGCTCTACTCATTGAATTAACAAGTTCAGGCTTTTTCATTGAAACAAAACGTTTAGCTCGAGGCACTGAATAATTGAGAGAAGCTGTACTCATTGAATGAACACCTGCAGTTTGTTGCGTTGAATGAATGAGATAAGCTTAAAAAGTTGAATGAATGAAAGAAGCTCTACACATTGAATAAACGAGAGCAGTCTGTTTGTTTAAATGAATGCATGCAGTCGGTTTCTTTGACAGAAAGCGTGCAACTTGTTTCATTAAATGAATGGCAAAGCTCTACTTATTCGATCAGCATGTGCAGCTTTTTTCATGAAATGAATGAGTGCTGTTTGATTCATTGAATGGATGAATGCTGTTAGAATCACTAAGTAAATGAGTGAAGTTTCTTTCATTGAATAAATGAATAAGGTTTGATTCATTGAATCAATGATTGAGGTTTGACACAATGATTGAATGTTTGCAGTTTGTTACATTAAATGAAGGAGTTAAGCTTGACATAATGAATAAAAAGGAGAAGATCTACTTTTTGAATTAAGACGTGCAGTCTTTTTCATTCAATGAATGTGAGCGGTTTGATTCACTGCATAAGTTAGTTACATCTGTCTCATTAAATCTAAGAATGCTGATTGATTCATTGAATTACTGTTTGAAGTTTAAATCAATGGCTGATTCACTGGTTTCAGCTTGTTTCATTAAGTGAAAACTTTAAACTCGAAACAATGAATCAATGAGAGAAGCTGTACTCTTTGAATTAACACATGCACTTTTTATCATTAAATGAATGGGTACAGTTTGTTTCATTGAATCGATTCCTTGAACTCGTGGTATTGAATCAATGTGTGAAGCTCTACTCATTGAATGAACAAGTGCTGGCTTTTTCATTGAAACAAAACGTTTAGCTAGGGGCAACGAATAAATGAGAGTAGCTGTACTCATTGAATGAACACCTGCAGTTTGTTGCATTGAATGCATGATATAAGCTGGAAACGTTGTCTGAATGAAAGAAGCTCTACACATTGAATTAACAAGTGCAATCTGCTTGATGAAATGAATGCAGGCAGTTGGTTTCTTTGACAGAAAGCGTGCAACTAGTATCATTGAATGAATGGCAAAAGCTCTACTCATTCGATTAGCATGTGCAGATATTTTCATGGAATGAATGAGTGCTGTTTGATTCATTGAATGGATGCATGCTCTTGGAATCACTAAATAAATAAGTTAAGTTTCGTTCATTCAATCAATGAATGACGTTTGATTCATTGAATCAATGATTGAAGTTTGGCACAATGATTGAATGATTGCAGTTTGTTATATTAAATGAAGGAGTTAAGCTTGACATATTGAATAAATAAGAGAAGCTCTACTCTTTGAGTTAACACGTGCAGTCTGTAAATTCAATAAATGTGTGCAGTATGTTTCACTAAAAAGGTTCGTTAGATCTGTCTCATTGAACTTAAGATTACCGTTTGATTCATTGAATCTATGATTGAAGTTTAAATAAATGACTGATTCAATTGTTTCAGCTTGTTTCATTAAGTGAAAACTTTAAGCTGGAGGCCCTCATTCAATTAGCACATGCACTTTTTGTCATTAAATCAATGGGTGCAATTTGTTTCATTGAATCGAAACCTTAAACTCGTGGTATTGAATCAATGTGAGAAGCTCTACTCATTGAATGAACACCTGCAGTTTGTTACATTGAATGAATGAGATAAACTTAAAAATTGAATGAATGAAAGAAGCTCCACACATTGAATTAACGAGAGCAGTCTGTTTGATGAAATGAATGCATGCAGTTGGTTTCTTTAACAGAAAGCATACAACTTGTTTCATTAAATGAATGGCAAAGCTCTACTTATTCGATTAGCATGTGCAGATTTTTTCATGGAATGAATGAGTGCTGTTTTATTCATTGAATGGATGAATTCAGTTGGAATCGCTAAGTAAATGAGTGAAGTTTCTTTCATTGAATCAATGAATAACGTTTGATTCATTGAATCAATGATTGAGGTTTGACACAATGATTGCAGTTTGTTATATTAAATGAAGGAGTTAAGCTTGACATAATGAATAAATAAGAGAAGTTCTACTCTTTGATTTAAGACGTGCAGTCTGTTTCATTCAATGAATGTGAGCGGTTTGATTCACTGCATAAGTTAGTTACATGTGTCTTATAAAATCTAAGAATGCCGATTGATTCATTGAATTACTGCTTGAAGTTTAAATCAATGGCTGATTCACTGGTTTCAGCTTGTTTCATTGAATGAAAACTTTAAACTCGAAACGATGAATCAATGAGAGAAGCTGTACTCATTGAATTAGCACATGCACTTTTTATCATTAAATGAATGGGTGTAGTTTGTTTAATTGAATCGAATCCTTGAACTCGTGGTATTGAATCAATGTGTGAAGCTCTACTCATTGAATTAACAAAGTTCAGGCTTTTTCATTGAAACAAAACGTTTAGCTCGAGGCACTGAATAATTGAGAGAAGCTGTACTCATTGAATGAATACCTGCAGTTTGTTGCATTGAATGAATGAGATAAGCTTAAAAAGTTGAATGAATGAAAGAAGCTCTACACATTGAATTAACGAGTGCAGTCTGTTTGATTAAATGAATGCATGCAGTCGGTTTCTTTGACAGAAAGCGTCCAACTTGTTTCATTAAATGAATGGCAAAGCTCTACTTATTCGATTAGCATGTGCAGCTTTTTTCATGAAATGAATGAGTGCTGTTTGATTCATTGAATGGATGAATGCTGTTAGAATCACTAAGTAAATGAGTGAAGTTTCTTTCATTGAATCAATGAATGAGGTTTGATTCATTGAATCAATGATTGAGGTTTGACACAATGATTGAATGTTTGCAGTTTGTTACATTAAATGAAGGAGTTAAGCTTGACATAATGAATAAAAAAGAGAAGATCTACTTTTTGAATTATGACGTGCAGTCTTTTTCATTCAATGAATGTGAGCGGTTTGATTCACTGCATAAGTTAGTTACATCTGTCTCATTAAATCTAAGAATGCCGATTGATTCATTGAATTACTGTTTGAAGTTTAAATCAATGGCTGATTCACTGGTTTCAGCTTGTTTCATTAAGTGAAAACTTTAAACTCGAAACAATGAATCAATGAGAGAAGCTGTACTCTTTGAATTAACACATGCACTTTTTATCATTAAATGAATGGGTGTAGTTTGTTTAATTGAATCGATTCCTTGAACTCGTGGTATTGAATCAATGTGTGAAGCTCTACTCATTGAATGAACAAGTGCAGGCTTTTTCATTGAAACAAAACGTTTAGCTAGGGGCAACGAATAAATGAGAGTAGCTGTACTCATTGAATGAACACCTGCAGTTTGTTGCATTGAATGCATGATATAAGCTGGAAACGTTGACTGAATGAAAGAAGCTCTACACATTGAATTAACAAGTGCAATCTGCTTGATGAAATGAATGCAGGCAGTTGGTTTCTTTGACAGGAAGCGTGCAACTAGTATCATTGAATGTATGGCAAAAGCTCTACTCATTCGATTAGCATGTGCAGATATTTTCATGGAATGAATGAGTGCTGTTTGATTCATTGAATGGATGCATGCTCTTGGAATCACTAAATAAATAAGTTAAGTTTCGTTCATTCAATCAATGAATGACGTTTGATTCATTGAATCGATGATTGAAGTTTGGCACAATGATTGAATGATTGCAGTTTGTTATATTAAATGAAGGAGTTAAGCTTGACATATTGAATAAATAAGAGAAGCTCTACTCTTTGAGTTAACACGTGCAGTCTGTAAATTCAATAAATGTGTGCAGTATGTTTCACTAAAAAGGTTCGTTAGATCTGTCTCATTGAACTTAAGATTACCGTTTGATTCATTGAATCTATGATTGAAGTTTAAATAAATGACTGATTCAATTGTTTCAGCTTGTTTCATTAAGTGAAAACTTTAAGCTGGAGGCCCTCATTCAATTAGCACATGCACTTTTTGTCATTAAATCAATGGGTGCAATTTGTTTCATTGAATCGAAACCTTAAACTCGTGGTATTGAATCAATGTGAGAAGCTCTACTCATTGAATGAACACCTGCAGTTTGTTACATTGAATGAATGAGATAAACTTAAAAATTGAATGAATGAAAGAAGCTACACACATTGAATTAACGAGAGCAGTCTGTTTGATGAAATGAATGCATGCAGTTGGTTTCTTTAACAGAAAGCATACAACTTGTTTCATTAAATGAATGGCAAAGCTCTACTTATTCGATTAGCATGTGCAGATTTTTTCATGGAATGAATGAGTGCTGTTTTATTCATTGAATGGATGAATTCAGTTGGAATCGCTAAGTAAATGAGTGAAGTTTCTTTCATTGAATCAATGAATAACGTTTGATTCATTGAATCAATGATTGAAGTTTGACAGAATGATTGCAGTTTGTTATATTAAATGAAGGAGTTAAGCTTGACATAATGAATAAATAAGAGAAGTTCTACTCTTTGATTTAAGACGTGCAGTCTGTTTCATTCAATGAATGTGAGCGGTTTGATTCACTGCATAAGTTAGTTACATCTGTCTTATAAAATCTAAGAATGCCGATTGATTCATTGAATTACTGCTTGAAGTTTAAATCAATGGCTGATTCACTGGTTTCAGCTTGTTTCATTAAATGAAAACTTTAAACTCGAAAGGATGAATCAATGAGAGAAGCTGTACTCATTGAATTAGCACATGCACTTTTTATCATTTAATGAATGGGTGCAGTTTGTTTCATTGAATCTATTCCTTGAACTCGTGGTATTGAATCAATGTGTGAAGCTCTACTCATTGAATTAACAAGTTCAGGCTTTTTCATTGAAACAAAACGTTTAGCTCGAGGCACTGAATAATTGAGAGAAGCTGTACTCATTGAATGAACACCTGCAGTTTGTTGCGTTGAATGAATGAGATAAGCTTAAAAAGTTGAATGAATGAAATAAGCTCTACACATTGAATAAACGAGAGCAGTCTGTTTGTTTAAATGAATGCATGCAGTCGGTTTCTTTGACAGAAAGCGTGCAACTTGTTTCATTAAATGAATGGCAAAGCTCTACTTATCCGATCAGCATGTGCAGCTTTTTTCATGAAATGAATGAGTGCTGTTTGATTCATTGAATGGATGAATGCTTTTAGAATCACTAAGTAAATGAGTGAAGTTTCTTTCATTGAATCAATGAATAAGGTTTGATTCATTGAATCAATGATTGAGGTTTGACACAATGATTGAATGTTTGCAGTTTGTTACATTAAATGAAGGAGTTAAGCTTGACATAATGAATAAAAAAGAGAAGATCTACTTTTTGAATTAAGACGTGCAGTCTTTTTCATTCAATGAATGTGAGCGGTTTGATTCACAGCATAAGTTAGTTAACTCTGTCTCATTAAATCTAAGAATGCCGATTGATTCATTGAATTACTGTTTGAAGTTTAAATCAATGGCTGATTCACTGGTTTCAGCTTGTTTCATTAAGTGAAAACTTTAAACTCGAAACAATGAATCAATGAGAGAAGCTGTACTCTTTGAATTAACACATGCACTTTTTATCATTAAATGAATGGGTACAGTTTGTTTCATTGAATCGATTCCTTGAACTCGTGGTATTGAATCAATGTGTGAAGCTCTACTCATTGAATGAACAAGTGCAGGCTTTTTCATTGAAACAAAACGTTTAGCTAGGGGCAACGAATAAATGAGAGTAGCTGTACTCATTGAATGAACACCTGCAGTTTGTTGCATTGAATGCATGATATAAGCTGGAAACGTTGACTGAATGAAAGAAGCTCTACACATTGAATTAACAAGTGCAATCTGCTTGATGAAATGAATGCAGGCAGTTGGTTTCTTTGACAGGAAGCGTGCAACTAGTATCATTGAATGTATGGCAAAAGCTCTACTCATTCGATTAGCATGTGCAGATATTTTCATGGAATGAATGAGTGCTGTTTGATTCATTGAATGGATGCATGCTCTTGGAATCACTAAATAAATAAGTTAAGTTTCGTTCATTCAATCAATGAATGACGTTTGATTCATTGAATCAATGATTGAAGTTTGGCACAATGATTGATGGATTGCAGTTTGTTATATTAAATGAAGGAGTTAAGCTTGACATATTGAATAAATAAGAGAAGCTCTACTCTTTGAGTTAACACGTGCAGTCTGTAAATTCAATAAATGTGTGCAGTATGTTTCACTAAAAAGGTTCGTTAGATCTGTCTCATTGAACTTAAGATTACCGTTTGATTCATTGAATCTATGATTGAAGTTTAAATAAATGACTGATTCAATTGTTTCAACTTGTTTCATTAAGTGAAAACTTTAAGCTGGAGGCCCTCATTCAATTAGCACATGCACTTTTTGTCATTAAATCAATGGGTGCAATTTGTTTCATTGAATCGAAACCTTAAACTCGTGGTATTGAATCAATGTGAGAAGCTCTACTCATTGAATGAACACCTGCAGTTTGTTACATTGAATGAATGAGATAAACTTAAAAATTGAATGAATGAAAGAAGCTCCACACATTGAATTAACGAGAGCAGTCTGTTTGATGAAATGAATGCATGCAGTTGGTTTCTTTAACAGAAAGCATACAACTTGTTTCATTAAATGAATGGCAAAGCTCTACTTATTCGATTAGCATGTGCAGATTTTTTCATGGAATGAATGAGTGCTGTTTTATTCATTGAATGGATGAATTCAGTTGGAATCGCTAAGTAAATGAGTGAAGTTTCTTTCATTGAATCAATGAATAACGTTTGATTCATTGAATCAATGATTGAAGTTTGACAGAATGATTGCAGTTTGTTATATTAAATGAAGGAGTTAAGCTTGACATAATGAATAAATAAGAGAAGTTCTACTCTTTGATTTAAGACGTGCAGTCTGTTTCATTCAATGAATGTGAGCGGTTTGATTCACTGCATAAGTTAGTTACATCTGTCTTATAAAATCTAAGAATGCCGATTGATTCATTGAATTACTGCTTGAAGTTTAAATCAATGGCTGATTCACTGGTTTCAGCTTGTTTCATTAAATGAAAACTTTAAACTCGAAAGGATGAATCAATGAGAGAAGCTGTACTCATTGAATTAGCACATGCACTTTTTATCATTTAATGAATGGGTGCAGTTTGTTTCATTGAATCTATTCCTTGAACTCGTGGTATTGAATCAATGTGTGAAGCTCTACTCATTGAATTAACAAGTTCAGGCTTTTTCATTGAAACAAAACGTTTAGCTCGAGGCACTGAATAATTGAGAGAAGCTGTACTCATTGAATGAACACCTGCAGTTTGTTGCGTTGAATGAATGAGATAAGCTTAAAAAGTTGAATGAATGAAATAAGCTCTACACATTGAATAAACGAGAGCAGTCTGTTTGTTTAAATGAATGCATGCAGTCGGTTTCTTTGACAGAAAGCGTGCAACTTGTTTCATTAAATGAATGGCAAAGCTCTACTTATCCGATCAGCATGTGCAGCTTTTTTCATGAAATGAATGAGTGCTGTTTGATTCATTGAATGGATGAATGCTTTTAGAATCACTAAGTAAATGAGTGAAGTTTCTTTCATTGAATCAATGAATAAGGTTTGATTCATTGAATCAATGATTGAGGTTTGACACAATGATTGAATGTTTGCAGTTTGTTACATTAAATGAAGGAGTTAAGCTTGACATAATGAATAAAAAAGAGAAGATCTACTTTTTGAATTAAGACGTGCAGTCTTTTTCATTCAATGAATGTGAGCGGTTTGATTCACTGCATAAGTTAGTTAACTCTGTCTCATTAAATCTAAGAATGCCGATTGATTCATTGAATTACTGTTTGAAGTTTAAATCAATGGCTGATTCACTGGTTTCAGCTTGTTTCATTAAGTGAAAACTTTAAACTCGAAACAATGAATCAATGAGAGAAGCTGTACTCTTTGAATTAACACATGCACTTTTTATCATTAAATGAATGGGTACAGTTTGTTTCATTGAATCAATGAATAACGTTTGATTCATTGAATCAATGATTGAAGTTTGACAGAATGATTGCAGTTTGTTATATTAAATGAAGGAGTTAAGCTTGACATAATGAATAAATAAGAGAAGTTCTACTCTTTGATTTAAGACGTGCAGTCTGTTTCATTCAATGAATGTGAGCAGTTTGATTCACTGCATAAGTTAGTTACATGTGTCTTATAAAATCTAAGAATGCCGATTGATTCATTGAATTACTGCTTGAAGTTTAAATCAATGGCTGATTCACTGGTTTCAGCTTGTTTCATTAAATGAAAACTTTAAACTCGAAAGGATGAATCAATGAGAGAAGCTGTACTCATTGAATTAGCACATGCACTTTTTATCATTAAATGAATGGGTGCAGTTTGTTTCATTGAATCTATTCCTTGAACTCGTGGTATTGAATCAATGTGTGAAGCTCTACTCATTGAATTAACAAGTTCAGGCTTTTTCATTGAAACAAAACGTTTAGCTCGAGGCACTGAATAATTGAGAGAAGCTGTACTCATTGAATGAACACCTGCAGTTTGTTGCGTTGAATGAATGAGATAAGCTTAAAAAGTTGAATGAATGAAAGAAGCTCTACACATTGAATAAACGAGAGCAGTCTGTTTGTTTAAATGAATGCATGCAGTCGGTTTCTTTGACAGAAAGCGTGCAACTTGTTTCATTAAATGAATGGCAAAGCTCTACTTATTCGATCAGCATGTGCAGCTTTTTTCATGAAATGAATGAGTGCTGTTTGATTCATTGAATGGATGAATGCTGTTAGAATCACTAAGTAAATGAGTGAAGTTTCTTTCATTGAATAAATGAATAAGGTTTGATTCATTGAATCAATGATTGAGGTTTGACACAATGATTGAATGTTTGCAGTTTGTTACATTAAATGAAGGAGTTAAGCTTGACATAATGAATAAAAAGGAGAAGATCTACTTTTTGAATTAAGACGTGCAGTCTTTTTCATTCAATGAATGTGAGCGGTTTGATTCACTGCATAAGTTAGTTACATCTGTCTCATTAAATCTAAGAATGCTGATTGATTCATTGAATTACTGTTTGAAGTTTAAATCAATGGCTGATTCACTGGTTTCAGCTTGTTTCATTAAGTGAAAACTTTAAACTCGAAACAATGAATCAATGAGAGAAGCTGTACTCTTTGAATTAACACATGCACTTTTTATCATTAAATGAATGGGTACAGTTTGTTTCATTGAATCGATTCCTTGAACTCGTGGTATTGAATCAATGTGTGAAGCTCTACTCATTGAATGAACAAGTGCTGGCTTTTTCATTGAAACAAAACGTTTAGCTAGGGGCAACGAATAAATGAGAGTAGCTGTACTCATTGAATGAACACCTGCAGTTTGTTGCATTGAATGCATGATATAAGCTGGAAACGTTGTCTGAATGAAAGAAGCTCTACACATTGAATTAACAAGTGCAATCTGCTTGATGAAATGAATGCAGGCAGTTGGTTTCTTTGACAGAAAGCGTGCAACTAGTATCATTGAATGAATGGCAAAAGCTCTACTCATTCGATTAGCATGTGCAGATATTTTCATGGAATGAATGAGTGCTGTTTGATTCATTGAATGGATGCATGCTCTTGGAATCACTAAATAAATAAGTTAAGTTTCGTTCATTCAATCAATGAATGACGTTTGATTCATTGAATCAATGATTGAAGTTTGGCACAATGATTGAATGATTGCAGTTTGTTATATTAAATGAAGGAGTTAAGCTTGACATATTGAATAAATAAGAGAAGCTCTACTCTTTGAGTTAACACGTGCAGTCTGTAAATTCAATAAATGTGTGCAGTATGTTTCACTAAAAAGGTTCGTTAGATCTGTCTCATTGAACTTAAGATTACCGTTTGATTCATTGAATCTATGATTGAAGTTTAAATAAATGACTGATTCAATTGTTTCAGCTTGTTTCATTAAGTGAAAACTTTAAGCTGGAGGCCCTCATTCAATTAGCACATGCACTTTTTGTCATTAAATCAATGGGTGCAATTTGTTTCATTGAATCGAAACCTTAAACTCGTGGTATTGAATCAATGTGAGAAGCTCTACTCATTGAATGAACACCTGCAGTTTGTTACATTGAATGAATGAGATAAACTTAAAAATTGAATGAATGAAAGAAGCTCCACACATTGAATTAACGAGAGCAGTCTGTTTGATGAAATGAATGCATGCAGTTGGTTTCTTTAACAGAAAGCATACAACTTGTTTCATTAAATGAATGGCAAAGCTCTACTTATTCGATTAGCATGTGCAGATTTTTTCATGGAATGAATGAGTGCTGTTTTATTCATTGAATGGATGAATTCAGTTGGAATCGCTAAGTAAATGAGTGAAGTTTCTTTCATTGAATCAATGAATAACGTTTGATTCATTGAATCAATGATTGAGGTTTGACACAATGATTGCAGTTTGTTATATTAAATGAAGGAGTTAAGCTTGACATAATGAATAAATAAGAGAAGTTCTACTCTTTGATTTAAGACGTGCAGTCTGTTTCATTCAATGAATGTGAGCGGTTTGATTCACTGCATAAGTTAGTTACATGTGTCTTATAAAATCTAAGAATGCCGATTGATTCATTGAATTACTGCTTGAAGTTTAAATCAATGGCTGATTCACTGGTTTCAGCTTGTTTCATTGAATGAAAACTTTAAACTCGAAACGATGAATCAATGAGAGAAGCTGTACTCATTGAATTAGCACATGCACTTTTTATCATTAAATGAATGGGTGTAGTTTGTTTAATTGAATCGAATCCTTGAACTCGTGGTATTGAATCAATGTGTGAAGCTCTACTCATTGAATTAACAAAGTTCAGGCTTTTTCATTGAAACAAAACGTTTAGCTCGAGGCACTGAATAATTGAGAGAAGCTGTACTCATTGAATGAATACCTGCAGTTTGTTGCATTGAATGAATGAGATAAGCTTAAAAAGTTGAATGAATGAAAGAAGCTCTACACATTGAATTAACGAGTGCAGTCTGTTTGATTAAATGAATGCATGCAGTCGGTTTCTTTGACAGAAAGCGTCCAACTTGTTTCATTAAATGAATGGCAAAGCTCTACTTATTCGATTAGCATGTGCAGCTTTTTTCATGAAATGAATGAGTGCTGTTTGATTCATTGAATGGATGAATGCTGTTAGAATCACTAAGTAAATGAGTGAAGTTTCTTTCATTGAATCAATGAATGAGGTTTGATTCATTGAATCAATGATTGAGGTTTGACACAATGATTGAATGTTTGCAGTTTGTTACATTAAATGAAGGAGTTAAGCTTGACATAATGAATAAAAAAGAGAAGATCTACTTTTTGAATTATGACGTGCAGTCTTTTTCATTCAATGAATGTGAGCGGTTTGATTCACTGCATAAGTTAGTTACATCTGTCTCATTAAATCTAAGAATGCCGATTGATTCATTGAATTACTGTTTGAAGTTTAAATCAATGGCTGATTCACTGGTTTCAGCTTGTTTCATTAAGTGAAAACTTTAAACTCGAAACAATGAATCAATGAGAGAAGCTGTACTCTTTGAATTAACACATGCACTTTTTATCATTAAATGAATGGGTGTAGTTTGTTTAATTGAATCGATTCCTTGAACTCGTGGTATTGAATCAATGTGTGAAGCTCTACTCATTGAATGAACAAGTGCAGGCTTTTTCATTGAAACAAAACGTTTAGCTAGGGGCAACGAATAAATGAGAGTAGCTGTACTCATTGAATGAACACCTGCAGTTTGTTGCATTGAATGCATGATATAAGCTGGAAACGTTGACTGAATGAAAGAAGCTCTACACATTGAATTAACAAGTGCAATCTGCTTGATGAAATGAATGCAGGCAGTTGGTTTCTTTGACAGGAAGCGTGCAACTAGTATCATTGAATGTATGGCAAAAGCTCTACTCATTCGATTAGCATGTGCAGATATTTTCATGGAATGAATGAGTGCTGTTTGATTCATTGAATGGATGCATGCTGTTGGAATCACTAAATAAATAAGTTAAGTTTCGTTCATTCAATCAATGAATGACGTTTGATTCATTGAATCGATGATTGAAGTTTGGCACAATGATTGAATGATTGCAGTTTGTTATATTAAATGAAGGAGTTAAGCTTGACATATTGAATAAATAAGAGAAGCTCTACTCTTTGAGTTAACACGTGCAGTCTGTAAATTCAATAAATGTGTGCAGTATGTTTCACTAAAAAGGTTCGTTAGATCTGTCTCATTGAACTTAAGATTACCGTTTGATTCATTGAATCTATGATTGAAGTTTAAATAAATGACTGATTCAATTGTTTCAGCTTGTTTCATTAAGTGAAAACTTTAAGCTGGAGGCCCTCATTCAATTAGCACATGCACTTTTTGTCATTAAATCAATGGGTGCAATTTGTTTCATTGAATCGAAACCTTAAACTCGTGGTATTGAATCAATGTGAGAAGCTCTACTCATTGAATGAACACCTGCAGTTTGTTACATTGAATGAATGAGATAAACTTAAAAATTGAATGAATGAAAGAAGCTACACACATTGAATTAACGAGAGCAGTCTGTTTGATGAAATGAATGCATGCAGTTGGTTTCTTTAACAGAAAGCATACAACTTGTTTCATTAAATGAATGGCAAAGCTCTACTTATTCGATTAGCATGTGCAGATTTTTTCATGGAATGAATGAGTGCTGTTTTATTCATTGAATGGATGAATTCAGTTGGAATCGCTAAGTAAATGAGTGAAGTTTCTTTCATTGAATCAATGAATAACGTTTGATTCATTGAATCAATGATTGAAGTTTGACAGAATGATTGCAGTTTGTTATATTAAATGAAGGAGTTAAGCTTGACATAATGAATAAATAAGAGAAGTTCTACTCTTTGATTTAAGACGTGCAGTCTGTTTCATTCAATGAATGTGAGCGGTTTGATTCACTGCATAAGTTAGTTACATGTGTCTTATAAAATCTAAGAATGCCGATTGATTCATTGAATTACTGCTTGAAGTTTAAATCAATGGCTGATTCACTGGTTTCAGCTTGTTTCATTAAATGAAAACTTTAAACTCGAAAGGATGAATCAATGAGAGAAGCTGTACTCATTGAATTAGCACATGCACTTTTTATCATTAAATGAATGGGTGCAGTTTGTTTCATTGAATCTATTCCTTGAACTCGTGGTATTGAATCAATGTGTGAAGCTCTACTCATTGAATTAACAAGTTCAGGCTTTTTCATTGAAACAAAACGTTTAGCTCGAGGCACTGAATAATTGAGAGAAGCTGTACTCATTGAATGAACACCTGCAGTTTGTTGCGTTGAATGAATGAGATAAGCTTAAAAAGATGAATGAATGAAAGAAGCTCTACACATTGAATAAACGAGAGCAGTCTGTTTGTTTAAATGAATGCATGCAGTCGGATTCTTTGACAGAAAGCGTGCAACTTGTTTCATTAAATGAATGGCAAAGCTCTACTTATTCGATCAGCATGTGCAGCTTTTTTCATGAAATGAATGAGTGCTGTTTGATTCATTGAATGGATGAATGCTGTTAGAATCACTAAGTAAATGAGTGAAGTTTCTTTTATTGAATCAATGAATAAGGTTTGATTCATTGAATCAATGATTGAGGTTTGACACAATGATTGAATGTTTGCAGTTTGTTACATTAAATGAAGGAGTTAAGCTTGACATAATGAATAAAAAGGAGAAGATCTACTTTTTGAATTAAGACGTGCAGTCTTTTTCATTCAATGAATGTGAGCGGTTTGATTCACTGCATAAGTTAGTTACATCTGTCTCATTAAATCTAAGAATGCTGATTGATTCATTGAATTACTGTTTGAAGTTTAAATCAATGGCTGATTCACTGGTTTCAGCTTGTTTCATTAAGTGAAAACTTTAAACTCGAAACAAGGAATCAATGAGAGAAGCTGTACTCTTTGAATTAACACATGCACTTTTTATCATTAAATGAATGGGTACAGTTTGTTTCATTGAATCGATTCCTTGAACTCGTGGTATTGAATCAATGTGTGAAGCTCTACTCATTGAATGAACAAGTGCTGGCTTTTTCATTGAAACAAAACGTTTAGCTAGGGGCAACGAATAAATGAGAGTAGCTGTACTCATTGAATGAACACCTGCAGTTTGTTGCATTGAATGCATGATATAAGCTGGAAACGTTGTCTGAATGAAAGAAGCTCTACACATTGAATTAACAAGTGCAATCTGCTTGATGAAATGAATGCAGGCAGTTGGTTTCTTTGACAGAAAGCGTGCAACTAGTATCATTGAATGAATGGCAAAAGCTCTACTCATTCGATTAGCATGTGCAGATATTTTCATGGAATGAATGAGTGCTGTTTGATTCATTGAATGGATGCATGCTCTTGGAATCACTAAATAAATAAGTTAAGTTTCGTTCATTCAATCAATGAATGACGTTTGATTCATTGAATCAATGATTGAAGTTTGGCACAATGATTGAATGATTGCAGTTTGTTATATTAAATGAAGGAGTTAAGCTTGACATATTGAATAAATAAGAGAAGCTCTACTCTTTGAGTTAACACGTGCAGTCTGTAAATTCAATAAATGTGTGCAGTATGTTTCACTAAAAAGGTTCGTTAGATCTGTCTCATTGAACTTAAGATTACCGTTTGATTCATTGAATCTATGATTGAAGTTTAAATAAATGACTGATTCAATTGTTTCAGCTTGTTTCATTAAGTGAAAACTTTAAGCTGGAGGCCCTCATTCAATTAGCACATGCACTTTTTGTCATTAAATCAATGGGTGCAATTTGTTTCATTGAATCGAAACCTTAAACTCGTGGTATTGAATCAATGTGAGAAGCTCTACTCATTGAATGAACACCTGCAGTTTGTTACATTGAATGAATGAGATAAACTTAAAAATTGAATGAATGAAAGAAGCTCCACACATTGAATTAACGAGAGCAGTCTGTTTGATTAAATGAATGCATGCAGTTGGTTTCTTTAACAGAAAGCATACAACTTGTTTCATTAAATGAATGGCAAAGCTCTACTTATTCGATTAGCATGTGCAGATTTTTTCATGGAATGAATGAGTGCTGTTTTATTCATTGAATGGATGAATTCAGTTGGAATCGCTAAGTAAATGAGTGAAGTTTCTTTCATTGAATCAATGAATAACGTTTGATTCATTGAATCAATGATTGAGGTTTGACACAATGATTGCAGTTTGTTATATTAAATGAAGGAGTTAAGCTTGACATAATGAATAAATAAGAGAAGTTCTACTCTTTGATTTAAGACGTGCAGTCTGTTTCATTCAATGAATGTGAGCGGTTTGATTCACTGCATAAGTTAGTTACATGTGTCTTATAAAATCTAAGAATGCCGATTGATTCATTGAATTACTGCTTGAAGTTTAAATCAATGGCTGATTCACTGATTTCAGCTTGTTTCATTGAATGAAAACTTTAAACTCGAAACGATGAATCAATGAGAGAAGCTGTACTCATTGAATTAGCACATGCACTTTTTATCATTAAATGAATGGGTGTAGTTTGTTTAATTGAATCGAATCCTTGAACTCGTGGTATTGAATCAATGTGTGAAGCTCTACTCATTGAATTAACAAAGTTCAGGCTTTTTCATTGAAACAAAACGTTTAGCTCGAGGCACTGAATAATTGAGAGAAGCTGTACTCATTGAATGAATACCTGCAGTTTGTTGCATTGAATGAATGAGATAAGCTTAAAAAGTTGAATGAATGAAAGAAGCTCTACACATTGAATTAACGAGTGCAGTCTGTTTGATTAAATGAATGCATGCAGTCGGTTTCTTTGACAGAAAGCGTCCAACTTGTTTCATTAAATGAATGGCAAAGCTCTACTTATTCGATTAGCATGTGCAGCTTTTTTCATGAAATGAATGAGTGCTGTTTGATTCATTGAATGGATGAATGCTGTTAGAATCACTAAGTAAATGAGTGAAGTTTCTTTCATTGAATCAATGAATAAGGTTTGATTCATTGAATCAATGATTGAGGTTTGACACAATGATTGAATGTTTGCAGTTTGTTACATTAAATGAAGGAGTTAAGCTTGACATAATGAATAAAAAAGAGAAGATCTACTTTTTGAATTATGACGTGCAGTCTTTTTCATTCAATGAATGTGAGCGGTTTGATTCACTGCATAAGTTAGTTACATCTGTCTCATTAAATCTAAGAATGCCGATTGATTCATTGAATTACTGTTTGAAGTTTAAATCAATGGCTGATTCACTGGTTTCAGCTTGTTTCATTAAGTGAAAACTTTAAACTCGAAACAATGAATCAATGAGAGAAGCTGTACTCTTTGAATTAACACATGCACTTTTTATCATTAAATGAATGGGTGTAGTTTGTTTAATTGAATCGATTCCTTGAACTCGTGGTATTGAATCAATGTGTGAAGCTCTACTCATTGAATGAACAAGTGCAGGCTTTTTCATTGAAACAAAACGTTTAGCTAGGGGCAACGAATAAATGAGAGTAGCTGTACTCATTGAATGAACACCTGCAGTTTGTTGCATTGAATGCATGATATAAGCTGGAAACGTTGACTGAATGAAAGAAGCTCTACACATTGAATTAACAAGTGCAATCTGCTTGATGAAATGAATGCAGGCAGTTGGTTTCTTTGACAGGAAGCGTGCAACTAGTATCATTGAATGTATGGCAAAAGCTCTACTCATTCGATTAGCATGTGCAGATATTTTCATGGAATGAATGAGTGCTGTTTGATTCATTGAATGGATGCATGCTCTTGGAATCACTAAATAAATAAGTTAAGTTTCGTTCATTCAATCAATGAATGACGTTTGATTCATTGAATCGATGATTGAAGTTTGGCACAATGATTGAATGATTGCAGTTTGTTATATTAAATGAAGGAGTTAAGCTTGACATATTGAATAAATAAGAGAAGCTCTACTCTTTGAGTTAACACGTGCAGTCTGTAAATTCAATAAATGTGTGCAGTATGTTTCACTAAAAAGGTTCGTTAGATCTGTCTCATTGAACTTAAGATTACCGTTTGATTCATTGAATCTATGATTGAAGTTTAAATAAATGACTGATTCAATTGTTTCAGCTTGTTTCATTAAGTGAAAACTTTAAGCTGGAGGCCCTCATTCAATTAGCACATGCACTTTTTGTCATTAAATCAATGGGTGCAATTTGTTTCATTGAATCGAAACCTTAAACTCGTGGTATTGAATCAATGTGAGAAGCTCTACTCATTGAATGAACACCTGCAGTTTGTTACATTGAATGAATGAGATAAACTTAAAAATTGAATGAATGAAAGAAGCTACACACATTGAATTAACGAGAGCAGTCTGTTTGATGAAATGAATGCATGCAGTTGGTTTCTTTAACAGAAAGCATACAACTTGTTTCATTAAATGAATGGCAAAGCTCTACTTATTCGATTAGCATGTGCAGATTTTTTCATGGAATGAATGAGTGCTGTTTTATTCATTGAATGGATGAATTCAGTTGGAATCGCTAAGTAAATGAGTGAAGTTTCTTTCATTGAATCAATGAATAACGTTTGATTCATTGAATCAATGATTGAAGTTTGACAGAATGATTGCAGTTTGTTATATTAAATGAAGGAGTTAAGCTTGACATAATGAATAAATAAGAGAAGTTCTACTCTTTGATTTAAGACGTGCAGTCTGTTTCATTCAATGAATGTGAGCGGTTTGATTCACTGCATAAGTTAGTTACATCTGTCTTATAAAATCTAAGAATGCCGATTGATTCATTGAATTACTGCTTGAAGTTTAAATCAATGGCTGATTCACTGGTTTCAGCTTGTTTCATTAAATGAAAACTTTAAACTCGAAAGGATGAATCAATGAGAGAAGCTGTACTCATTGAATTAGCACATGCACTTTTTATCATTTAATGAATGGGTGCAGTTTGTTTCATTGAATCTATTCCTTGAACTCGTGGTATTGAATCAATGTGTGAAGCTCTACTCATTGAATTAACAAGTTCAGGCTTTTTCATTGAAACAAAACGTTTAGCTCGAGGCACTGAATAATTGAGAGAAGCTGTACTCATTGAATGAACACCTGCAGTTTGTTGCGTTGAATGAATGAGATAAGCTTAAAAAGTTGAATGAATGAAATAAGCTCTACACATTGAATAAACGAGAGCAGTCTGTTTGTTTAAATGAATGCATGCAGTCGGTTTCTTTGACAGAAAGCGTGCAACTTGTTTCATTAAATGAATGGCAAAGCTCTACTTATCCGATCAGCATGTGCAGCTTTTTTCATGAAATGAATGAGTGCTGTTTGATTCATTGAATGGATGAATGCTTTTAGAATCACTAAGTAAATGAGTGAAGTTTCTTTCATTGAATCAATGAATAAGGTTTGATTCATTGAATCAATGATTGAGGTTTGACACAATGATTGAATGTTTGCAGTTTGTTACATTAAATGAAGGAGTTAAGCTTGACATAATGAATAAAAAAGAGAAGATCTACTTTTTGAATTAAGACGTGCAGTCTTTTTCATTCAATGAATGTGAGCGGTTTGATTCACAGCATAAGTTAGTTAACTCTGTCTCATTAAATCTAAGAATGCCGATTGATTCATTGAATTACTGTTTGAAGTTTAAATCAATGGCTGATTCACTGGTTTCAGCTTGTTTCATTAAGTGAAAACTTTAAACTCGAAACAATGAATCAATGAGAGAAGCTGTACTCTTTGAATTAACACATGCACTTTTTATCATTAAATGAATGGGTACAGTTTGTTTCATTGAATCGATTCCTTGAACTCGTGGTATTGAATCAATGTGTGAAGCTCTACTCATTGAATGAACAAGTGCAGGCTTTTTCATTGAAACAAAACGTTTAGCTAGGGGCAACGAATAAATGAGAGTAGCTGTACTCATTGAATGAACACCTGCAGTTTGTTGCATTGAATGCATGATATAAGCTGGAAACGTTGACTGAATGAAAGAAGCTCTACACATTGAATTAACAAGTGCAATCTGCTTGATGAAATGAATGCAGGCAGTTGGTTTCTTTGACAGAAAGCGTGCAACTAGTATCATTGAATGAATGGCAAAAGCTCTACTCATTCGATTAGCATGTGCAGATATTTTCATGGAATGAATGAGTGCTGTTTGATTCATTGAATGGATGCATGCTCTTGGAATCACTAAATAAATAAGTTAAGTTTCGTTCATTCAATCAATGAATGACGTTTGATTCATTGAATCAATGATTGAAGTTTGGCACAATGATTGATGGATTGCAGTTTGTTATATTAAATGAAGGAGTTAAGCTTGACATATTGAATAAATAAGAGAAGCTCTACTCTTTGAGTTAACACGTGCAGTCTGTAAATTCTATAAATGTGTGCAGTATGTTTCACTAAAAAGGTTCGTTAGATCTGTCTCATTGAACTTAAGATTACCGTTTGATTCATTGAATCTATGATTGAAGTTTAAATAAATGACTGATTCAATTGTTTCAGCTTGTTTCATTAAGTGAAAACTTTAAGCTGGAGGCCCTCATTCAATTAGCACATGCACTTTTTGTCATTAAATCAATGGGTGCAATTTGTTTCATTGAATCGAAACCTTAAACTCGTGGTATTGAATCAATGTGAGAAGCTCTACTCATTGAATGAACACCTGCAGTTTGTTACATTGAATGAATGAGATAAACTTAAAAATTGAATGAATGAAAGAAGCTCCACACATTGAATTAACGAGAGCAGTCTGTTTGATTAAATGAATGCATGCAGTTGGTTTCTTTAACAGAAAGCATACAACTTGTTTCATTAAATGAATGGCAAAGCTCTACTTATTCGATTAGCATGTGCAGATTTTTTCATGGAATGAATGAGTGCTGTTTTATTCATTGAATGGATGAATTCAGTTGGAATCGCTAAGTAAATGAGTGAAGTTTCTTTCATTGAATCAATGAATAACGTTTGATTCATTGAATCAATGATTGAGGTTTGACACAATGATTGCAGTTTGTTATATTAAATGAAGGAGTTAAGCTTGACATAATGAATAAATAAGAGAAGTTCTACTCTTTGATTTAAGACGTGCAGTCTGTTTCATTCAATGAATGTGAGCGGTTTGATTCACTGCATAAGTTAGTTACATGTGTCTTATAAAATCTAAGAATGCCGATTGATTCATTGAATTACTGCTTGAAGTTTAAATCAATGGCTGATTCACTGATTTCAGCTTGTTTCATTGAATGAAAACTTTAAACTCGAAACGATGAATCAATGAGAGAAGCTGTACTCATTGAATTAGCACATGCACTTTTTATCATTAAATGAATGGGTGTAGTTTGTTTAATTGAATCGAATCCTTGAACTCGTGGTATTGAATCAATGTGTGAAGCTCTACTCATTGAATTAACAAAGTTCAGGCTTTTTCATTGAAACAAAACGTTTAGCTCGAGGCACTGAATAATTGAGAGAAGCTGTACTCATTGAATGAATACCTGCAGTTTGTTGCATTGAATGAATGAGATAAGCTTAAAAAGTTGAATGAATGAAAGAAGCTCTACACATTGAATTAACGAGTGCAGTCTGTTTGATTAAATGAATGCATGCAGTCGGTTTCTTTGACAGAAAGCGTCCAACTTGTTTCATTAAATGAATGGCAAAGCTCTACTTATTCGATTAGCATGTGCAGCTTTTTTCATGAAATGAATGAGTGCTGTTTGATTCATTGAATGGATGAATGCTGTTAGAATCACTAAGTAAATGAGTGAAGTTTCTTTCATTGAATCAATGAATAAGGTTTGATTCATTGAATCAATGATTGAGGTTTGACACAATGATTGAATGTTTGCAGTTTGTTACATTAAATGAAGGAGTTAAGCTTGACATAATGAATAAAAAAGAGAAGATCTACTTTTTGAATTATGACGTGCAGTCTTTTTCATTCAATGAATGTGAGCGGTTTGATTCACTGCATAAGTTAGTTACATCTGTCTCATTAAATCTAAGAATGCCGATTGATTCATTGAATTACTGTTTGAAGTTTAAATCAATGGCTGATTCACTGGTTTCAGCTTGTTTCATTAAGTGAAAACTTTAAACTCGAAACAATGAATCAATGAGAGAAGCTGTACTCTTTGAATTAACACATGCACTTTTTATCATTAAATGAATGGGTGTAGTTTGTTTCATTGAATCGATTCCTTGAACTCGTGGTATTGAATCAATGTGTGAAGCTCTACTCATTGAATGAACAAGTGCAGGCTTTTTCATTGAAACAAAACGTTTAGCTAGGGGCAACGAATAAATGAGAGTAGCTGTACTCATTGAATGAACACCTGCAGTTTGTTGCATTGAATGCATGATATAAGCTGGAAACGTTGACTGAATGAAAGAAGCTCTACACATTGAATTAACAAGTGCAATCTGCTTGATGAAATGAATGCAGGCAGTTGGTTTCTTTGACAGGAAGCGTGCAACTAGTATCATTGAATGTATGGCAAAAGCTCTACTCATTCGATTAGCATGTGCAGATATTTTCATGGAATGAATGAGTGCTGTTTGATTCATTGAATGGATGCATGCTCTTGGAATCACTAAATAAATAAGTTAAGTTTCGTTCATTCAATCAATGAATGACGTTTGATTCATTGAATCGATGATTGAAGTTTGGCACAATGATTGAATGATTGCAGTTTGTTATATTAAATGAAGGAGTTAAGCTTGACATATTGAATAAATAAGAGAAGCTCTACTCTTTGAGTTAACACGTGCAGTCTGTAAATTCAATAAATGTGTGCAGTATGTTTCACTAAAAAGGTTCGTTAGATCTGTCTCATTGAACTTAAGATTACCGTTTGATTCATTGAATCTATGATTGAAGTTTAAATAAATGACTGATTCAATTGTTTCAGCTTGTTTCATTAAGTGAAAACTTTAAGCTGGAGGCCCTCATTCAATTAGCACATGCACTTTTTGTCATTAAATCAATGGGTGCAATTTGTTTCATTGAATCGAAACCTTAAACTCGTGGTATTGAATCAATGTGAGAAGCTCTACTCATTGAATGAACACCTGCAGTTTGTTACATTGAATGAATGAGATAAACTTAAAAATTGAATGAATGAAAGAAGCTACACACATTGAATTAACGAGAGCAGTCTGTTTGATGAAATGAATGCATGCAGTTGGTTTCTTTAACAGAAAGCATACAACTTGTTTCATTAAATGAATGGCAAAGCTCTACTTATTCGATTAGCATGTGCAGATTTTTTCATGGAATGAATGAGTGCTGTTTTATTCATTGAATGGATGAATTCAGTTGGAATCGCTAAGTAAATGAGTGAAGTTTCTTTCATTGAATCAATGAATAACGTTTGATTCATTGAATCAATGATTGAAGTTTGACAGAATGATTGCAGTTTGTTATATTAAATGAAGGAGTTAAGCTTGACATAATGAATAAATAAGAGAAGTTCTACTCTTTGATTTAAGACGTGCAGTCTGTTTCATTCAATGAATGTGAGCGGTTTGATTCACTGCATAAGTTAGTTACATCTGTCTTATAAAATCTAAGAATGCCGATTGATTCATTGAATTACTGCTTGAAGTTTAAATCAATGGCTGATTCACTGGTTTCAGCTTGTTTCATTAAATGAAAACTTTAAACTCGAAAGGATGAATCAATGAGAGAAGCTGTACTCATTGAATTAGCACATGCACTTTTTATCATTTAATGAATGGGTGCAGTTTGTTTCATTGAATCTATTCCTTGAACTCGTGGTATTGAATCAATGTGTGAAGCTCTACTCATTGAATTAACAAGTTCAGGCTTTTTCATTGAAACAAAACGTTTAGCTCGAGGCACTGAATAATTGAGAGAAGCTGTACTCATTGAATGAACACCTGCAGTTTGTTGCGTTGAATGAATGAGATAAGCTTAAAAAGTTGAATGAATGAAAGAAGCTCTACACATTGAATAAACGAGAGCAGTCTGTTTGTTTAAATGAATGCATGCAGTCGGTTTCTTTGACAGAAAGCGTGCAACTTGTTTCATTAAATGAATGGCAAAGCTCTACTTATTCGATCAGCATGTGCAGCTTTTTTCATGAAATGAATGAGTGCTGTTTGATTCATTGAATGGATGAATGCTTTTAGAATCACTAAGTAAATGAGTGAAGTTTCTTTCATTGAATCAATGAATAAGGTTTGATTCATTGAATCAATGATTGAGGTTTGACACAATGATTGAATGTTTGCAGTTTGTTACATTAAATGAAGGAGTTAAGCTTGACATAATGAATAAAAAAGAGAAGATCTACTTTTTGAATTAAGACGTGCAGTCTTTTTCATTCAATGAATGTGAGCGGTTTGATTCACAGCATAAGTTAGTTAACTCTGTCTCATTAAATCTAAGAATGCCGATTGATTCATTGAATTACTGTTTGAAGTTTAAATCAATGGCTGATTCACTGGTTTCAGCTTGTTTCATTAAGTGAAAACTTTAAACTCGAAACAATGAATCAATGAGAGAAGCTGTACTCTTTGAATTAACACATGCACTTTTTATCATTAAATGAATGGGTGTAGTTTGTTTAATTGAATCGATTCCTTGAACTCGTGGTATTGAATCAATGTGTGAAGCTCTACTCATTGAATGAACAAGTGCAGGCTTTTTCATTGAAACAAAACGTTTAGCTAGGGGCAACGAATAAATGAGAGTAGCTGTACTCATTGAATGAACACCTGCAGTTTGTTGCATTGAATGCATGATATAAGCTGGAAACGTTGACTGAATGAAAGAAGCTCTACACATTGAATTAACAAGTGCAATCTGCTTGATGAAATGAATGCAGGCAGTTGGTTTCTTTGACAGAAAGCGTGCAACTAGTATCATTGAATGAATGGCAAAAGCTCTACTCATTCGATTAGCATGTGCAGATATTTTCATGGAATGAATGAGTGCTGTTTCATTCATTGAATGGATGCATGCTCTTGGAATCACTAAATAAATAAGTTAAGTTTCGTTCATTCAATCAATGAATGACGTTTGATTCATTGAATCAATGATTGAAGTTTGGCACAATGATTGATGGATTGCAGTTTGTTATATTAAATGAAGGAGTTAAGCTTGACATATTGAATAAATAAGAGAAGCTCTACTCTTTGAGTTAACACGTGCAGTCTGTAAATTCAATAAATGTGTGCAGTATGTTTCACTAAAAAGGTTCGTTAGATCTGTCTCATTGAACTTAAGATTACCGTTTGATTCATTGAATCTATGATTGAAGTTTAAATAAATGACTGATTCAATTGTTTCAGCTTGTTTCATTAAGTGAAAACTTTAAGCTGGAGGCCCTCATTCAATTAGCACATGCACTTTTTGTCATTAAATCAATGGGTGCAATTTGTTTCATTGAATCGAAACCTTAAACTCGTGGTATTGAATCAATGTGAGAAGCTCTACTCATTGAATGAACACCTGCAGTTTGTTACATTCAATGAATGAGATAAACTTAAAAATTGGATGAATGAAAGAAGCTCCACACATTGAATTAACGAGAGCAGTCTGTTTGATTAAATGAATGCATGCAGTTGGTTTCTTTAACAGAAAGCATACAACTTGTTTCATTAAATGAATGGCAAAGCTCTACTTATTCGATTAGCATGTGCAGATTTTTTCATGGAATGAATGAGTGCTGTTTTATTCATTGAATGGATGAATTCAGTTGGAATCGCTAAGTAAATGAGTGAAGTTTCTTTCATTGAATCAATGAATAAGGTTTGATTCATTGAATCAATGATTGAGGTTTGACACAATGATTGCAGTTTGTTATATTAAATGAAGGAGTTAAGCTTGACATAATGAATAAATAAGAGAAGTTCTACTCTTTGATTTAAGACGTGCAGTCTGTTTCATTCAATGAATGTGAGCGGTTTGATTCACTGCATAAGTTAGTTACATGTGTCTTATAAAATCTAAGAATGCCGATTGATTCATTGAATTACTGCTTGAAGTTTAAATCAATGGCTGATTCACTGGTTTCAGCTTGTTTCATTAAATGAAAACTTTAAACTCGAAAAAATGAATCAATGAGAGAAGCTGTACTCATTGAATTAGCACATGCACTTTTTATCATTAAATGAATGGGTGCAGTTTGTTTCATTGAATCTATTCCTTGAACTCGTGGTATTGAATCAATGTGTGAAGCTCTACTCATTGAATTAACAAGTTCAGGCTTTTTCATTGAAACAAAACGTTTAGCTCGAGGCACTGAATAATTGAGAGAAGCTGTACTCATTGAATGAACACCTGCAGTTTGTTGCATTGAATGAATGAGATAAGTTTAAAAAGTTGAATGAATGAAAGAAGCTCTACACATTGAATTAACGAGAGCAGTCTGTTTGTTTAAATGAATGCATGCAGTCGGTTTCTTTGACAGAAAGCGTCCAACTTGTTTCATTAAATGAATGGCAAAGCTCTACTTATTCGATTAGCATGTGCAGCTTTTTTCATGAAATGAATGAGTGCTGTTTGATTCATTGAATGGATGAATGCTGTTAGAATCACTAAGTAAATGAGTGAAGTTTCTTTCATTGAATCAATGAATAAGGTTTGATTCATTGAATCAATGATTGAGGTTTGACACAATGATTGAATGTTTGCAGTTTGTTACATTAAATGAAGGAGTTAAGCTTGACATAATGAATAAAAAAGAGAAGGTCTACTTTTTGAATTATGACGTGCAGTCTTTTTCATTCAATGAATGTGAGCGGTTTGATTCACTGCATAAGTTAGTTAACTCTGTCTCATTAAATCTAAGAATGCCGATTGATTCATTGAATTACTGTTTGAAGTTTAAATCAATGGCTGATTCACTGGTTTCAGCTTGTTTCATTAAGTGAAAACTTTAAACTCGAAACAATGATCAATGAGAGAAGCTGTACTCTTTGAATTAACACATGCACATTTTATCATTAAATGAATGGGTACAGTTTGTTTCATTGAATCGATTCCTTGAACTCGTGGTATTGAATCAATGTGTGAAGCTCTACTCATTGAATGAACAAGTGCTGGCTTTTTCATTGAAACAAAACGTTTAGCTAGGGGCAACGAATAAATGAGAGTAGCTGTACTCATTGAATGAACACCTGCAGTTTGTTGCATTGAATGAATGAGATAAGCTTAAAAAGTTGAAAGAATGAAAGAAGCTCTACACATTGAATTAACGAGTGCAGTCTGTTTGATTAAATGAATGCATGCAGTCGGTTTCTTTGACAGAAAGCGTCCAACTTGATTCATTAAATGAATGGCAAAGCTCTACTTATTCGATTAGCATGTGCAGTTTTTTTCATGAAATGAATGAGTGCTGTTTGATTCATTGAATGGATGAATGCTTTTAGAATCACTAAGTAAATGAGTGAAGTTTCTTTCATTGAATCAATGAATAAGGCTTGATTCATTGAATCAATGATTGAGGTTTGACACAATGATTGAATGTTTGCAGTTTGTTACATTAAATGAAGGGGTTAAGCTTGACATAATGAATAAAAAAGAGAAGATCTACTTTTTGAATTAAGACGTGCAGTCTTTTTCATTCAATGAATGTGAGCGGTTTGATTCACTGCATAAGTTAGTTACATCTGTCTCATTAAATCAAAGAATGCCGATTGATTCATTGAATTACTGTTTGAAGTTTAAATCAATGGCTGATTCACTGGTTTCAGCTTGTTTCATTAAGTGAAAACTTTAAACTCGAAACAATGAATCAATGAGAGAAGCTGTGCTCTTTGAATTAACACATGCACTTTTTATCATTAAATGAATGGGTACAGTTTGTTTCATTGAATCGATTCCTTGAACTCGTGGTATTGAATCAATGTGTGAAGCTCTACTCATTGAATGAACAAGTGCTGGCTTTTTTCATTGAAACAAAACGTTTAGCTAGGGGCAACGAATAAATGAGAGTAGCTGTACTCATTGAATGAACACCTGCAGTTTGTTGCATTGAATGCATGATATAAGCTGGAAACGTTGACTGAATGAAAGAAGCTCTACACATTGAATTAACAAGTGCAATCTGCTTGATGAAATGAATGCAGGCAGTTGGTTTCTTTGACAGAAAGCGTGCAACTAGTATCATTGAATGAATGGCAAAAGCTCTTCTCATTCGATTAGCATGTGCAGATATTTTCATGGAATGAATGAGTGCTGTTTGATTCATTGAATGGATGCATGCTCTTGGAATCACTAAATAAATAAGTTAAGTTTCCTTCATTCAATCAATGAATGACGTTTGATTCATTGAATCAATGATTGAAGTTTGGCAAAATGATTGATGGATTGCAGTTTGTTATATTAAATGAAGGAGTTAAGCTTGACATATTGAATAAATAAGAGAAGCTCTACTCTTTGAGTTAACACGTGCAGTCTGTAAATTCATAAAATGTGTGCAGTATGTTTCACTAAAAAGGTTCGTTAGATCTGTCTCATTGAACCTAAGATTACCGTTTGATTCATTGAATCTATGATTGAAGTTTAAATAAATGACTGATTCAATTGTTTCAGCTTGTTTCATTAAGTGATAACTTTAAGCTGGAGACCCTCATTCAATTAGCACATGCACTTTTTGTCATTAAATCAATGGGTGCAATTTGTTTCATTGAATCGAAACCTTAAACTCGTGGTATTGAATCAATATGAGAAGCTCTACTCATTGAATGTACACCTGCAGTTTGTTACATTGAATGAATGAGATAAACTTAAAAATTGAATGAATGAAAGAAGCTCCACACATTGAATTAACGAGAGCAGTCTGTTTGATTAAATGAATGCATGCAGTTGGTTTCTTTAACAGAAAGCATACAACTTGTTTCATTAAATGAATGGCAAAGCTCTACTTATTCGATTAGCATGTGCAGATTTTTTCATGGAATGAATGAGTGCTGTTTTATTCATTGAATGGATGAATTCAGTTGGAATCGCTAAGTAAATGAGTGAAGTTTCTTTCATTGAATCAATGAATAACGTTTGATTCATTGAATCAATGATTGAGGTTTGACACAATGATTGCAGTTTGTTATATTAAATGAAGGAGTTAAGCTTGACATAATGAATAAATAAGAGAAGTTCTACTCTTTGATTTAAGACGTGCAGTCTGTTTCATTCAATGAATGTGAGCGGTTTGATTCACTGCATAAGTTAGTTACATGTGTCTTATAAAATCTAAGAATGCCGATTGATTCATTGAATTACTGCTTGAAGTTTAAATCAATGGCTGATTCACTGGTTTCAGCTTGTTTCATTAAATGAAAACTTGAAACTCGAAACGGTGAATCAATGAGAGAAGCTGTACTCATTGAATTAGCACATGCACTTTTTATCATTAAATGAATGGGTGTAGTTTGTTTAATTGAATCGATTCCTTGAACTCGTGGTATTGAATCAATGTGTGAAGTCTACTCATTGAATTAACAAGTTCAGGCTTTATCATTGAAACAAAACGTTTAGCTCGAGGCACTGAATAATTGAGAGAAGCTGTACTCATTGAATGAACACCTGCAGTTTGTTGCATTGAATGAATGAGATAAGCTTAAAAAGTTGAATGAATGAAAGAAGCTCTACACATTGAATTAACGAGTGCAGTCTGTTTGATTAAATGAAAGCATGCAGTCGGTTTCTTTGACAGAAAGCGTCCAACTTGTTTCATTAAATGAATGGCAAAGCTCTACTTATTCGATTAGCATGTGCAGCTTTTTTCATGAAATGAATGAGTGCTGTTTGATTCATTGAATGGATGAATGCTGTTAGAATCACTAAGTAAATGAGTGAAGTTTCTTTCATTGAATCAATGAATAAGGTTTGATTCATTGAATCAATGATTGAGGTTTGACACAATGATTGAATGTTTGCAGTTTGTTACATTAAATGAAGGAGTTAAGCATGACATAATGAATAAAAAAGTGAAGATCTACTTTTTGAATTAAGACGTGCAGTCTTTTTCATTCAATGAATGTGAGCGGTTTGATTCACTGCATAAGTTAGTTACATCTGTCTCATTAAATCTAAGAATGCCGATTGACTCATTGAATTACTGTTTGAAGTTTAAATCATTGGCTGATTCACTGGTTTCAGCTTGTTTCATTAAGTGAAAACTTTAAACTCGAAACAATGAATCAATGAGAGAAGCTGTACTCTTTGAATTAGCACATGCACTTTTTATCATTAAATGAATGGGTACAGTTTGTTTCATTGAATCGATTCCTTGAACTCGTGGTATTGAATCAATGTGTGATGCTCTACTCATTGAATAAACAAGTGCAGGCTTTTTCATTGAAACAAAACGTTTAGCTAGGGGCAACGAATAAATGAGAGTAGCTGTACTCATTGAATGAACACCTGCAGTTTGTTGCATTGAATGCATGATATAAGCTGGAAACGTTGACTGAATGAAAGAAGCTCTACACATTGAATTAACAAGTGCAATCTGCTTGATGAAATGAATGCAGGCAGTTGGTTTCTTTGACAGAAAGCGTGCAACTAGTATCATTGAATGAATGGCAAAAGCTCTACTCATTCGATTAGCATGTGCAGATATTTTCATGGAATGAATGAGTGCTGTTTGATTCATTGAATGGATGCATGCTCTTGGAATCACTAAATAAATAAGTTAAGTTTCGTTCATTCAATCAATGAATGACGTTTGATTCATTGAATCAATGATTGAAGTTTGGCACAATGATTGATGGATTGCAGTTTGTTATATTAAATGAAGGAGTTAAGCTTGACATATTGAATAAATAAGAGAAGTTCTACTCTTTGAGTTAACACGTGCAGTCTGTAAATTCAATAAATGTGTGCAGTATGTTTCACTAAAAAGGTTCGTTAGATCTGTCTCATTGAACCTAAGATTACCGTTTGATTCATTGAATCTATGATTGAAGTTTAAATAAATGACTGATTCAATTGTTTCAGCTTGTTTCATTAAGTGAAAACTTTAAGCTGGAGGCCCTCATTCAATTAGCACATGCACTTTTTGTCATTAAATCAATGGGTGCAATTTGTTTCATTGAATCGAAACCTTAAACTCGTGGTATTGAATCAATGTGAGAAGCTCTACTCATTGAATGAACACCTGCAGTTTGTTACATTGAATGAATGAGATAAACTTAAAAATTGAATGAATGAAAGAAGCTACACACATTGAATTAACGAGAGCAGTCTGTTTGATTAAATGAATGCATGCAGTTGGTTTCTTTAACAGAAAGCATACAACTCGTTTCATTAAATGAATGGCAAAGCTCTACTTATTCGATTAGCATGTGCAGATTTTTTCATGGAATGAATGAGTGCTGTTTTATTCATTGAATGGATGAATTCAGTTGGAATCGCTAAGTAAATGAGTGAAGTTTCTTTTATTGAATCAATGAATAACGTTTGATTCATTGAATCAATGATTGAGGTTTGACACAATGATTGCAGTTTGTTATATTAAATGAAGGAGTTACGCTTGACATAATGAATAAATAAGAGAAGTTCTACTCTTTGATTTAAGACGTGCAGTGTGTTTCATTCAATGAATGTGAGCGGTTTGATTCACTGCATAAGTTAGTGACATGTGTCTTATAAAATCTAAGAATGCCGATTGATTCATTGAATTACTGCTTGAAGTTTAAATCAATGGCTGATTCACTGGTTTCAGCTTGTTTCATTAAGTGAAAACTTTAAACTCGAAACAATGAATCAATGAGAGAAGCTGTACTCATTGAATTAGCACATGCACTTTTTATCATTAAATGAATGGGTGTAGTTTGTTTAATTGAATCGATTCCTTGAACTCGTGGTATTGAATCAATGTGTGAAGCTCTACTCATTGAATGAACAATTTCAGGCTTTTTCATTGAAACAAAACGTTTAGCTCGAGGCACTGAATAATTGAGAGAAGCTGTACTCATTGAATGAACACCTGCAGTTTGTTGCATTGAATGAATGAGATAAGCTTAAAAAGTTGAATGAATGAAAGAAGCTCTACACATTGAATTAACGAGTGCAGTCTGTTTGATTAAATGAATGCATGCAGTCGGTTTCTTTGACAGAAAGCGTCCAACTTGTTTCATTAAATGAATGGCAAAGCTCTACTTATTCGATTGGCATGTGCAGCTTTTTTCATGAAATGAATGAGTGCTGTTTGATTCATTGAATGGATGAATGCTTTTAGAATCACTAAGTAAATGAGTGAAGTTTCTTTCATTGAATCAATGAATAAGGTTTGATTCATTGAATCAATGATTGAGGTTTGACACAATGATTGAATGTTTGCAGTTTGTTACATTAAATGAAGGAGTTAAGCTTGACATAATGAATAAAAAAGAGAAGATCTACTTTTTGAATTATGACGTGCAGTCTTTTTCATTCAATGAATGTGAGCGGTTTGATTCACTGCATAAGTTAGTTACATCTGTCTCATTAAATCTAAGAATGCCGATTGATTCATTGAATTACTGTTTGAAGTTTAAATCAATGGCTGATTCACTGGTTTCAGCTTGTTTCATTAAGTGAACACTTTAAACTCGAAACAATGAATCAATGAGAGAAGCTGTGCTCTTTGAATTAACACATGCACTTTTTATCATTAAATGAATGGGTACAGTTTGTTTCATTGAATCGATTCCTTGAACTCGTGGTATTGAATCAATGTGTGAAGCTCTACTCATTGAATGAACAAGTGCTGGCTTTTTCATTGAAACAAAACGTTTAGCTAGGGGCAACGAATAAATGAGAGTAGCTGTACTCATTGAATGAACACCTGCAGTTTGTTGCATTGAATGCATGATATAAGCTGGAAACGTTGACTGAATGAAAGAAGCTCTACACATTGAATTAACAAGTGCAATCTGCTTGATGAAATGAATGCAGGCAGTTGGTTTCTTTGACAGAAAGCGTGCAACTAGTATCATTGAATGAATGGCAAAAGCTCTACTCATTCGATTAGCATGTGCAGATATTTTCATGGAATGAATGAGTGCTGTTTGATTCATTGAATGGATGCATGCTCTTGGAATCACTAAATAAATAAGTTAAGTTTCGTTCATTCAATCAATGAATGACGTTTGATTCATTGAATCAATGATTGAAGTTTGGCACAATGATTGATGGATTGCAGTTTGTTATATTAAATGAAGGAGTTAAGCTTGACATATTGAATAAATAAGAGAAGCTGTACTCTTTGAGTTAACACGTGCAGTCTGTAAATTCAATAAATGTGTGCAGTATGTTTCACTAAAAAGGTTCGTTAGATCTGTCTCATTGAACCTAAGATTACCGTTTGATTCATTGAATCTATGATTGAAGTTTAAATAAATGACTGATTCAATTGTTTCAGCTTGTTTCATTAAGTGAAAACTTTAAGCTGGAGGCCCTCATTCAATTAGCACATGCACTTTTTGTCATTAAATCAATGGGTGCAATTTGTTTCATTGAATCGAAACCTTAAACTCGTGGTATTGAATCAATGTGAGAAGCTCTACTCATTGAATGAACACCTGCAGTTTGTTACATTCAATGAATGAGATAAACTTAAAAATTGAATGAATGAAAGAAGCTCCACACATTGAATTAACGAGAGCAGTCTGTTTGATTAAATGAATGCATGCAGTTGGTTTCTTTAACAGAAAGCATACAACTTGTTTCATTAAATGAATGGCAAAGCTCTACTTATTCGATTAGCATGTGCAGATTTTTTCATGGAATGAATGAGTGCTGTTTTATTCATTGAATGGATGAATTCAGTTGGAATCGCTAAGTAAATGAGTGAAGTTTCTTTCATTGAATCAATGAATAACGTTTGATTCATTGAATCAATGATTGAGGTTTGACACAATGATTGCAGTTTGTTATATTAAATGAAGGAGTTAAGCTTGACATAATGAATAAATAAGAGAAGTTCTACTCTTTGATTTAAGACGTGCAGTGTGTTTCATTCAATGAATGTGAGCGGTTTGATTCACTGCATAAGTTAGTTACATGTGTCTTATAAAATCTAAGAATGCCGATTGATTCATTGAATTACTGCTTGAAGTTTAAATCAATGGCTGATTCACTGGTTTCAGCTTGTTTCATTAAACGAAAACTTTAAACTCGAAAAAATGAATCAATGAGAGAAGCTGTACTCATTGAATTAGCACATGCACTTTTTATCATTAAATGAATGGGTGTAGTTTGTTTAATTGAATCGATTCCTTGAACTCGTGGTATTGAATCAATGTGTGAAGCTCTACTCATTGAATGAACAATTTCAGGCTTTTTCATTGAAACAAAACGTTTAGCTCGAGGCACTGAATAATTGAGAGAAGCTGTACTCATTGAATGAACACCTGCAGTTTGTTGCGTTGAATGAATGAGATAAGCTTAAAAAGTTGAATGAATGAAAGAAGCTCTACACATTGAATTAACGAGTGCAGTCTGTTTGATTAAGTGAATGCATGCAGTCGGTTTCTTTGACAGAAAGCATCCAACTTGTTTCATTAAATGAATGGCAAAGCTCTACTTATTCGATCAGCATGTGCAGCTTTTTTCATGAAATGAATGATTGCTGTTTGATTCATTGAATGGATGAATGCTTTTAGAATCACTAAGTAAATGAGTGAAATTTCTTTCATTGAATCAATGAATAAGGTTTGATTCATTGAATCAATGATTGAGGTTTGACACAATGATTGAATGTTTGCAGTTTGTTACATTAAATGAAGGAGTTAAGCTTGACATAATGAATAAAAAAGAGAAGATCTACTTTTTGAATTAAGACGTGCAGTCTTTTTCATTCAATGAATGTGAGCGGTTTGATTCACTGCATAAGTTAGTTACATCTGTCTCATTAAATCTAAGAATGCCGATTGATTCATTGAATTACTGTTTGAAGTTTAAATCAATGGCTGATTCACTGGTTTCAGCTTGTTTCATTAAGTGAAAACTTTAAACTCGAAACAATGAATCAATGAGAGAAGCTGTATCCTTTGAATTAACACATGCACTTTTTATCATTAAATGAATGGGTACAGTTTGTTTCATTGAATCGATTCCTTGAACTCGTGGTATTGAATCAATGTGTGAAGCTCTACTCATTGAATGAACAAGTGCTGGCTTTTTCATTGAAACAAAATGTTTAGCTAGGGGCAACGAATAAATGAGAGTAGCTGTACTCATTGAATGAACACCTGCAGTTTGTTGCATTGATTACATGATATAAGCTGGAAACGTTGACTGAATGAAAGAAGCTCTACACATTGAATTAACAAGTGCAATCTGCTTGATGAAATGAATGCAGGCAGTTGGTTTCTTTGACAGAAAGCGTGCAACTAGTATCATTGAATGAATGGCAAAAGCTCTACTCATTCGATTAGCATGTGCAGATATTTTCATGGAATGAATGAGTGCTGTTTGATTCATTGAATGGATGCATGCTCTTGGAATCACTAAATAAATAAGTTAAGTTTCGTTCATTCAATCAATGAATGACGTTTGATTCATTGAATCAATGATTGAAGTTTGGCACAATGATTGAATGATTGCAGTTTGTTATATTAAATGAAGGAGTTAAGCTTGACATATTGAATAAATAAGAGAAGCTCTACTCTTTGAGTTAACACGTGCAGCCTGTAAATTCAATAAATGTGTGCAGTATGTTTCACTAAAAAGGTTCGTTAGATCTGTCTCATTGAACTTAAGATTACCGTTTGATTCATTGAATCTATGATTGAAGTTTAAATAAATGACTGATTCAATTGTTTCAGCTTGTTTCATTAAGTGAAAACTTTAAGCAGGAGGCCCTCATTCAATTAGCACATGCACTTTTTGTCATTAAATCAATGGGTGCAATTTGTTTCATTGAATCGAAACCTTAAACTCGTGGTATTGAATCAATGTGAGAAGCTCTACTCATTGAATGAACACCTGCAGTTTGTTACATTGAATGAATGAGATAAACTTAAAAATTGAATGAATGAAAGAAGCTCCACACATTGAATTAACGAGAGCAGTCTGTTTGATTAAATGAATGCATGCAGTTGGTTTCTTTAACAGAAAGCATACAACTTGTTTCATTAAATGAATGGCAAAGCTCTACTTATTCGATTAGCATGTGCAGATTTTTTCATGGAATGAATGAGTGCTGTTTTATTCATTGAATGGATGAATTCAGTTGGAATCGCTAAGTAAATGAGTGAAGTTTCTTTCATTGAATCAATGAATAACGTTTGATTCATTGAATCAATGATTGAGGTTTGACACAATGATTGCAGTTTGTTATATTAAATGAAGGAGTTAAGCTTGACATAATGAATAAATAAGAGAAGTTCTACTCTTTGATTTAAGACGTGCAGTGTGTTTCATTCAATGAATGTGAGCGGTTTGATTCACTGCATAAGTTAGTTACATCTGTCTCATTAAATCTAAGAATGCCGATTGATTCATTGAATTACTGTTTGAAGTTTAAATCAATGGCTGATTCACTGGTTTCAGCCTGTTTCATTAAGTGAAAACTTTAAACTCGAAACAATGAATCAATGAGAGAAGCTGTATCCTTTGCATTAACACATGCACTTTTTATCATTAAATGAATGGGTACAGTTTGTTTCATTGAATCGATTCCTTGAACTCGTGGTATTGAATCAATGTGTGAAGCTCTACTCATTGAATGAACAAGTGCTGGCTTTTTCATTGAAACAAAACGTTTAGCTAGGGGCAACGAATAAATGAGAGTAGCTGTACTCATTGAATGAACACCTGCAGTTTGTTGCATTGAATGCATGATATAAGCTGGAAACGTTGACTGAATGAAAGAAGCTCTACACATTGAATTAACAAGTGCAATCTGCTTGATGAAATGAATGCAGGCAGTTGGTTTCTTTGACAGAAAGCGTGCAACTAGTATCATTGAATGAATGGCAAAAGCTCTACTCATTCGATTAGCATGTGCAGATATTTTCATGTAATGAATGAGTGCTGTTTGATTCATTGAATGGATGCATGCTCTTGGAATCACTAAATAAATAAGTTAAGTTTCCTTCATTCAATCAATGAATGACGTTTGATTCATTGAATCAATGATTGAAGTTTGGCACAATGATTGATGGATTGCAGTTTGTTATATTAAATGAAGGAGTTAAGCTTGACATATTGAATAAATAAGAGAAGCTCTACTCTTTGAGTTAACACGTGCAGTCTGTAAATTCAATAAATGTGTGCAGTATGTTTCACTAAAAAGGTTCGTTAGATCTGTCTCATTGAACCTAAGATTACCGTTTGATTCATTGAATCTATGATTGAAGTTTAAATAAATGACTGATTCAATTGTTTCAGCTTGTTTCATTAAGTGAAAACTTTAAGCTGGAGGCCCTCATTCAATTAGCACATGCACTTTTTGTCATTAAATCAATGGGTGCAATTTGTTTCATTGAATCGAAACCTTAAACTCGTGGTATTGAATCAATGTGAGAAGCTCTAACTCATTGAATGAACACCTGCAGTTTGTTACATTCAATGAATGAGATAAACTTAAAAATTGAATGAATGAAAGAAGCTCCACACATTGAATTAACGAGAGCAGTCTGTTTGATTAAATGAATGCATGCAGTTGGTTTCTTTAACAGAAAGCATACAACTTGTTTCATTAAATGAATGGCAAAGCTCTACTTATTCGATTAGCATGTGCAGATTTTTTCATGGAATGAATGAGTGCTGTTTTATTCATTGAATGGATGAATTCAGTTGGAATCGCTAAGTAAATGAGTGAAGTTTCTTTCATTGAATCAATGAATAACGTTTGATTCATTGAATCAATGATTGAGGTTTGACACAATGATTGCAGTTTGTTATATTAAATGAAGGAGTTAAGCTTGACATAATGAATAAATAAGAGAAGTTCTACTCTTTGATTTAAGACGTGCAGTGTGTTTCATTCAATGAATGTGAGCGGTTTGATTCACTGCATAAGTTAGTTACATGTGTCTTATAAAATCTAAGAATGCCGATTGATTCATTGAATTACTGCTTGAAGTTTAAATCAATGGCTGATTCACTGGTTTCAGCTTGTTTCATTAAACGAAAACTTTAAACTCGAAAAAATGAATCAATGAGAGAAGCTGTACTCATTGAATTAGCACATGCACTTTTTATCATTAAATGAATGGGTGTAGTTTGTTTAATTGAATCGATTCCTTGAACTCGTGGTATTGAATCAATGTGTGAAGCTCTACTCATTGAATGAACAATTTCAGGCTTTTTCATTGAAACAAAACGTTTAGCTCGAGGCACTGAATAATTGAGAGAAGCTGTACTCATTGAATGAACACCTGCAGTTTGTTGCATTGAATGAATGAGATAAGCTTAAAAAGTTGAATGAATGAAAGAAGCTCTACACATTGAATTAACGAATGCAGTCTGTTTGATTAAGTGAATGCATGCAGTCGGTTTCTTTGACAGAAAGCATCCAACTTGTTTCATTAAATGAATGGCAAAGCTCTACTTATTCGATCAGCATGTGCAGCTTTTTTCATGAAATGAATGAGTGCTGTTTGATTCATTGAATGGATGAATGCTTTTAGAATCACTAAGTAAATGAGTGAAATTTCTTTCATTGAATCAATGAATAAGGTTTGATTCATTGAATCAATGATTGAGGTTTGACACAATGATTGAATGTTTGCAGTTTGTTACATTAAATGAAGGAGTTAAGCTTGACATAATGAATAAAAAAGAGAAGATCTACTTTTTGAATTAAGACGTGCAGTCTTTTTCATTCAATGAATGTGAGCGGTTTGATTCACTGCATAAGTTAGTTACATCTGTCTCATTAAATCTAAGAATGCCGATTGATTCATTGAATTACTGTTTGAAGTTTAAATCAATGGCTGATTCACTGGTTTCAGCTTGTTTCATTAAGTGAAAACTTTAAACTCGAAACAATGAAACAATGAGAGAAGCTGTATCCTTTGAATTAACACATGCACTTTTTATCATTAAATGAATGGGTACAGTTTGTTTCATTGAATCGATTCCTTGAACTCGTGGTATTGAATCAATGTGTGAAGCTCTACTCATTGAATGAACAAGTGCTGGCTTTTTCATTGAAACAAAACGTTTAGCTAGGGGCAACGAATAAATGAGAGTAGCTGTACTCATTGAATGAACACCTGCAGTTTGTTGCATTGAATGCATGATATAAGCTGGAAACGTTGACTGAATGAAAGAAGCTCTACACATTGAATTAACAAGTGCAATCTGCTTGATGAAATGAATGCAGGCAGTTGGTTTCTTTGACAGAAAGCGTGCAACAGGTATCATTGAATGAATGGCAAAAGCTCTACTCATTCGATTAGCATGTGCAGATATTTTCATGGAATGAATGAGTGCTGTTTGATTCATTGAATGGATGCATGCTCTTGGAATCACTAAATAAATAAGTTAAGTTTCGTTCATTCAATCAATGAATGACGTTTGATTCTTTGAATCAATGATTGAAGTTTGGCACAATGATTGAATGATTGCAGTTTGTTACATTAAATGAAGGAGTTAAGCTTGACATATTGAATAAATAAGAGAAGCTCTACTCTTTGAGTTAACACGTGCAGTCTGTAAATTCAATAAATGTGTGCAGTATGTTTCACTATAAAGGTTCGTTAGATCTGTCTCATTGAACTTAAGATTACCGTTTGATTCATTGAATCTATGATTGAAGTTTAAATAAATGACTGATTCAATTGTTTCAGCTTGTTTCATTAAGTGAAAACTTTAAGCTGGATGCCCTCATTCAATTAGCACATGCACTTTTTGTCATTAAATCAATGGGTGCAATTTGTTTCATTGAATCGAAACCTTAAACTCGTGGTATTGAATCAATGTGAGAAGCTCTACTCATTGAATGAACAAGTGCTGGCTTTTTCATTGAAACAAAACGTTTAGCTAGGGGCAACGAATAAATGAGAGTAGCTGTACTCATTGATGAACACCTGCAGTTTGTTGCATTGAATGCATGATATAAGCTGGAAACGTTGACTGAATGAAAGAAGCTCTACACATTGAATTAACAAGTGCAATCTGCTTGATGAAATGAATGCAGGCAGTTGGTTTCTTTGACAGAAAGCGTGCAACTAGTATCATTGAATGAATGGCAAAAGGTCTACTCTTTCGATTAGCATGTGCAGATATTTTCATGGAATGAATGAGTGCTGTTTGATTCATTGAATGGATGCATGCTCTTGGAATCACTAAATAAATAAGTTAAGTTTCGTTTATTCAATCAATGAATGACGTTTGATTCATTGAATCAATGATTGAAGTTTGGCACAATGATTGATGGATTGCAGTTTGTTATATTAAATGAAGGAGTTAAGCTTGACATATTGAATAAATAAGAGAAGCTCTACTCTTTGAGTTAACACGTGCAGTCTGTAAATTCAATAAATGTGTGCAGTATGTTTCACTAAAAAGGTTCGTTAGATCTGTCTCATTGAACCTAAGATTACCGTTTGATTCATTGAATCTATGATTGAAGTTTAAATAAATGACTGATTCAATTGTTTCAGCTTGTTTCATTAAGTGAAAACTTTAAGCTGGAGGCCCTCATTCAATTAGCACATGCACTTTTTGTCATTAAATCAATGGGTGCAATTTGTTTCATTGAATCGAAACCTTAAACTCGTGGTATTGAATCAATGTGAGAAGCTCTACTCATTGAATGAACACCTGCAGTTTGTTACATTGAATGAATGAGATAAACTTAAAAATTGAATGAATGAAAGAAGCTACACACATTGAATTAACGAGAGCAGTCTGTTTGATGAAATGAATGCATGCAGTTGGTTTCTTTAACAGAAAGCATACAACTTGTTTCATTAAATGAATGGCAAAGCTCTACTTATTCGATTAGCATGTGCAGATTTTTTCATGGAATGAATGAGTGCTGTTTTATTCATTGAATGGATGAATTCAGTTGGAATCGCTAAGTAAATGAGTGAAGTTTCTTTCATTGAATCAATGAATAAGGTTTGATTCATTGAATCAATGATTGAGGTTTGACACAATGATTGCAGTTTGTTATATTAAATGAAGGAGTTAAGCTTGACATAATGAATAAATAAGAGAAGTTCTACTCTTTGATTTAAGACGTGCAGTCTGTTTCATTCAATGAATGTGAGCGGTTTGATTCACTGCATAAGTTAGTTACATGTGTCTTATAAAATCTAAGAATGCCGATTGATTCATTGAATTACTGCTTGAAGTTTAAATCAATGGCTGATTCACTGGTTTCAGCTTGTTTCATTAAATGAAAACTTTAAACTCGAAAAAATGAATCAATGAGAGAAGCTGTACTCATTGAATTAGCACATGCACTTTTTATCATTAAATGAATGGGTGTAGTTTGTTTAATTGAATCGAATCCTTGAACTCGTGGTATTGAATCAATGTGTGAACCTCTACTCATTGAATTAACAAAGTTCAGGCTTTTTCATTGAAACAAAACGTTTAGCTCGAGGCACTGAATAATTGAGAGAAGCTGTACTCATTGAATGAACACCTGCAGTTTGTTGCATTGAATGAATGAGATAAGCTTAAAAAGTTGAATGAATGAAAGAAGCTCTACACATTGAATTAACGAGTGCAGTCTGTTTGATTAAATGAATGCATGCAGTCGGTTTCTTTGACAGAAAGCGTCCAACTTGTTTCATTAAATGAATGGCAAAGCTCTACTTATTCGATTAGCATGTGCAGCTTTTTTCATGAAATGAATGAGTGCTGTTTGATTCATTGAATGGATGAATGCTGTTAGAATCACTAAGTAAATGAGTGAAGTTTCTTTCATTGAATCAATGAATAAGGTTTGATGCATTGAATCAATGATTGAGGTTTGACACAATGATTGAATGTTTGCAGTTTGTTACATTAAATGAAGGAGTTAAGCTTGACATAATGAATAAAAAAGAGAAGATCTACTTTTTGAATTAAGACGTGCAGTCTTTTTCATTCAATGAAAGTGAGCGGTTTGATTCACTGCATAAGTTAGTTAACTCTGTCTCATTAAATCTAAGAATGCCGATTGATTCATTGAATTACTGTTTGAAGTTTAAATCAATGGCTGATTCACTGGTTTCAGCTTGTTTCATAAAGTGAAAACTTTAAACTCGAAACAATGAATCAATGAGAGAAGCTGTATCCTTTGAATTAACACATGCACATTTTATCATTAAATGAATGGGTACAGTTTGTTTCATTGAATCGATTCCTTGAACTCGTGGTACTGAATCAATGTGTGAAGCTCCACTCATTGAATGAACAAGTGCAGGCTTTTTCATTGAAACAAAACGTTTAGCTAGGGGCAACGAATAAATGAGAGTAGCTGTACTCATTGAATGAACACCTGCAGTTTGTTGCATTGAATGCATGATATAAGCTGGAAACGTTGACTGAATGAAAGAAGCTCTACACATTGAATTAACAAGTGCAATCTGCTTGATGAAATGAATGCAGGCAGTTGGTTTCTTTGACAGAAAGCGTGCAACTAGTATCATTGAATGAATGGCAAAAGCTCTACTCATTCGATTAGCATGTGCAGATATTTTCATGTAATGAATGAGTGCTGTTTGATTCATTGAATGGATGCATGCTCTTGGAATCACTAAATACATAAGTTAAGTTTCGTTCATTCAATCAATGAATGACGTTTGATTCATTGAATCAATGATTGAAGTTTGGCACAATGATTGATGGATTGCAGTTTGTTATATTAAATGAAGGAGTTAAGCTTGACATATTGAATAAATAAGAGAAGCTCTACTCTTTGAGTTAACACGTGCAGTCTGTAAATTCAATAAATGTGTGCAGTATGTTTCACTAAAAAGGTTCGTTAGATCTGTCTCATTGAACTTAAGATTACCGTTTGATTCATTGAATCTATGATTGAAGTTTAAATAAATGACTGATTCAATTGTTTCAGCTTGTTTCATTAAGTGAAAACTTTAAGCTGGAGGCCCTCATTCAATTAGCACATGCACTTTTTGTCATTAAATCAATGGGTGCAATTTGTTTCATTGAATCGAAACCTTAAACTCGTGGTATTGAATCAATGTGAGAAGCTCTACTCATTGAATGAACACCTGCAGTTTGTTACATTGAATGAATGAGATAAACTTAAAAATTGAATGAATGAAAGAAGCTCCACACATTGAATTAACGAGAGCAGTCTGTTTGATTAAATGAATGCATGCAGTTGGTTTCTTTAACAGAAAGCATACAACTTGTTTCATTAAATGAATGGCAAAGCTCTACTTATTCGATTAGCATGTGCAGATTTTTTCATGGAATGAATGAGTGCTGTTTTATTCATTGAATGGATGAATTCAGTTGGAATCGCTAAGTAAATGAGTGAAGTTTCATTCATTGAATCAATGAATAACGTTTGATTCATTGAATCAATGATTGAGGTTTGACACAATGATTGCAGTTTGTTATATTAAATGAAGGAGTTAAGCTTGACATAATGAATAAATAAGAGAAGTTCTACTCTTTGATTTAAGACGTGCAGTCTGTTTCATTCAATGAATGTGAGCGGTTTGATTCACTGCATAAGTTAGTTACATGTGTCTTATAAAATCTAAGAATGCCGATTGATTCATTGAATTACTGCTTGAAGTTTAAATCAATGGCTGATTCACTGGTTTCAGCTTGTTTCATTAAATGAAAACTTTAAACTCGAAAAAATGAATCAATGAGAGAAGCTGTACTCATTGAATTAGCACATGCACTTTTTATCATTAAATGAATGGGTGTAGTTTGTTTAATTGAATCGAATCCTTGAACTCGTGGTATTGAATCAATGTGTGAAGCTCTACTCATTGAATTAACAAAGTTCAGGCTTTTTCATTGAAACAAAACGTTTAGCTCGAGGCACTGAATAATTGAGAGAAGCTGTACTCATTGAATGAACACCTGCAGTTTGTTGCATTGAATGAATGAGATAAGCTTAAAAAGTTGAATGAATGAAAGAAGCTCTACACATTGAATTAACGAGTGCAGTCTGTTTGATTAAATGAATGCATGCAGTCGGTTTCTTTGACAGAAAGCGTCCAACTTGTTTCATTAAATGAATGGCAAAGCTCTACTTATTCGATTAGCATGTGCAGCTTTTTTCATGAAATGAATGAGTGCTGTTTGATTCATTGAATGGATGAATGCTGTTAGAATCACTAAGTAAATGAGTGAAGTTTCTTTCATTGAATCAATGAATAAGGTTTGATGCATTGAATCAATGATTGAGGTTTGACACAATGATTGAATGTTTGCAGTTTGTTACATTAAATGAAGGAGTTAAGCTTGACATAATGAATAAAAAAGAGAAGATCTACTTTTTGAATTAAGACGTGCAGTCTTTTTCATTCAATGAAAGTGAGCGGTTTGATTCACTGCATAAGTTAGTTAACTCTGTCTCATTAAATCTAAGAATGCCGATTGAATCATTGAATTACTGTTTGAAGTTTAAATCAATGGCTGATTCACTGGTTTCAGCTTGTTTCATAAAGTGAAAACTTTAAACTCGAAACAATGAATCAATGAGAGAAGCTGTATCCTTTGAATTAACACATGCACATTTTATCATTAAATGAATGGGTACAGTTTGTTTCATTGAATCGATTCCTTGAACTCGTGGTATTGAATCAATGTGTGAAGCTCTACTCATTGAATGAACAAGTGCTGGCTTTTTCATTGAAACAAAACGTTTAGCTAGGGGCAACGAATAAATGAGAGTAGCTGTACTCATTGAATGAACACCTGCAGTTTGTTGCATTGAATGCATGATATAAGCTGGAAACGTTGACTGAATGAAAGAAGCTCTACACATTGAATTAACAAGTGCAATCTGCTTGATGAAATGAATGCAGGCAGTTGGTTTCTTTGACAGAAAGCGTGCAACTAGTATCATTGAATGAATGGGAAAAGCTCTACTCATTCGATTAGCATGTGCAGATATTTTCATGGAATGAATGAGTGCTGTTTGATTCATTGAATGGATGCATGCTCTTGGAATCACTAAATAAATAAGTTAAGCTTCGTTCATTCAATCAATGAATGACGTTTGATTCATTGAATCAATGATTGAAGTTTGGCACAATGATTGAATGATTGCAGTTTGTTATATTAAATGAAGGAGTTAAGCTTGACATATTGAATAAATAAGAGAAGCTCTACTCTTTGAGTTAACACGTGCAGTCTGTAAATTCAATAAATGTGTGCTGTATGTTTCACTAAAAAGGTTCGTTAGATCTGTCTCATTGAACCTAAGATTACCGTTTGATTCATTGAATCTATGATTGAAGTTTAAATAAATGACTGATTCAATTGTTTCAGCTTGTTTCATTAAGTGAAAACTTTAAGCTGGAGGCCCTCATTCAATTAGCACATGCACTTTTTGTCATTAAATCAATGGGTGCAATTTGTTTCATTGAAACGAAACCTTAAACTCGTGGTATTGAATCAATGTGAGAAGCTCTACTCATTGAATGAACACCTGCAGTTTGTTACATTCAATGAATGAGATAAACTTAAAAATTGAATGAATGAAATAAGCTCCACACATTGAATTAACGAGAGCAGTCTGTTTGATTAAATGAATGCATGCAGTTGGTTTCTTTAACAGAAAGCATACAACTTGTTTCATTAAATGAATGGCAAAGCTCTACTTATTCGATTAGCATGTGCAGATTTTTTCATGGAATGAATGAGTGCTGTTTTATTCATTGAATGGATGAATTCAGTTGGAATCGCTAAGTAAATGAGTGAAGTTTCATTCATTGAATCAATGAATAACGTTTGATTCATTGAATCAATGATTGAGGTTTGACACAATGATTGCAGTTTGTTATATTAAATGAAGGAGTTAAGCTTGACATAATGAATAAATAAGAGAAGTTCTACTCTTTGATTTAAGACGTGCAGTCTGTTTCATTCAATGAATGTGAGCGGTTTGATTCACTGCATAAGTTAGTTACATGTGTCTTATAAAATCTAAGAATGCTGATTGATTCATTGAATTACTGCTTGAAGTTTAAATCAATGGCTGATTCATTGGTTTCAGCTTGTTTCATTAAATGAAAACTTTAAACTCGAAAAAATGAATCAATGAGAGAAGCTGTACTCATTGAATTAGCACATGCACTTTTTATCATTAAATGAATGGGTGCAGTTTGTTTCATTGAATCTATTCCTTGAACTCGTGGTATTGAATCAATGTGTGAAGCTCTACACATTGAATTAACAAGTTCAGGCTTTTTCATTGAAACAAAACGTTTAATTCGAGGCACTGAATAATTGAGAGAAGCTGTACTCATTGAATGAACACCTGCAGTTTGTTGCGTTGAATGAATGAGATAAGCTTAAAAAGTTGAATGAATGAAAGAAGCTCTACACATTGAATTAACGAGAGCAGTCTGTTTGTTTAAATGAATGCATGCAGTCGGTTTCTTTGACAGAAAGCGTCCAACTTGTTTCATTAAATGAATGGCAAAGCTCTACTTATTCGATTAGCATGTGCAGCTTTTTTCATGAAATGAATGAGTGCTGTTTGATTCATTGAATGGATGAATGCTGTTAGAATCACTAAGTAAATGAGTGAAGTTTCTTTCATTGAATCAATGAATAAGGTTTGATTCATTGAATCAATGATTGAGGTTTGACACAATGATTGAATGTTTGCAGTTTGTTACATTAAATGAAGGAGTTAAGCTTGACATAATGAATAAAAAAGAGAAGATCTACTTTTTGAATTAAGACGTGCAGTCTTTTTCATTCAATGAATGTGAGCGGTTTGATTCACTGCATAAGTTAGTTACATCTGTCTCATTAAATCTAAGAATGCCGATTGATTCATTGAATTACTGTTTGAAGTTTAAATCAATGGCTGATTCACTGGTTTCAGCTTGTTTCATTAAGTGAAAACTTTAAACTCGAAACAATGAATCAATGAGAGAAGCTGTATCCTTTGAATTAACTCATGCACTTTTTATCATTAAATGAATGGGTACAGTTTGTTTCATTGAATCGATTCCTTGAACTCGTGGTATTGAATCAATGTGTGAAGCTCTACACATTGAATGAACAAGTGCTGGCTTTTTCATTGAAACAAAACGTTTAGCTAGGGGCAACGAATAAATGAGAGTAGCTGTACTCATTGAATGAACACCTGCAGTTTATTGCATTGAATGCATGATATAAGCTGGAAACGTTGACTGAATGAAAGAAGCTCTACACATTGAATTAACAAGTGCAATCTGCTTGATGAAATGAATGCAGGCAGTTGGTTTCTTTGACAGAAAGCGTGCAACTAGTATCATTGAATGAATGGCAAAAGGTCTACTCATTCGATTAGCATGTGCAGATATTTTCATGGAATGAATGAGTGCTGTTTGATTCATTGAATGGATGCATGCTCTTGGAATCACTAAATAAATAAGTTAAGTTTCGTTCATTCAATCAATGAATGACGTTTGATTCATTGAATCAATGATTGAAGTTTGGCACAATGATTGATGGATTGCAGTTTGTTATATTAAATGAAGGAGTTAAGCTTGACATATTGAATAAATAAGAGAAGCTCTACTCTTTGAGTTAACACGTGCAGTCTGTAAATTCAATAATTGTGTGCAGTATGTTTCACTAAAAAGGTTCGTTAGATCTGTCTCATTGAACCTAAGATTACCGTTTGATTCATTGAATCTATGATTGAAGTTTAAATAAATGACTGATTCAATTGTATCAGCTTGTTTCATTAAGTGAAAACTTTAAGCTGGAGGCCATCATTCAATTAGCACATGCACTTTTTGTCATTAAATCAATGGGTGCAATTTGTTTCATTGAATCGAAACCTTAAACTCGTGGTATTGAATCAATGTGAGAAGCTCTACTCATTGAATGAACACCTGCAGTTTGTTACATTGAATGAATGAGATAAACTTAAAAATTGAATGAATGAAAGAAGCTCCACACATTGAATTAACGAGAGCAGTCTGTTTGATTAAATGAATGCATGCAGTTGGTTTCTTTAACAGAAAGCATACAACTTGTTTCATTAAATGAATGGCAAAGCTCTACTTATTCGATTAGCATGTGCAGATTTTTTCATGGAATGAATGAGTGCTGTTTTATTCATTGAATGGATGAATTCAGTTGGAATCGTTAAGTAAATGAGTGAAGTTTCTTTCATTGAATCAATGAATAACGTTTGATTCATTGAATCAATGATTGAGGTTTGACACAATGATTGCAGATTGTTATACTAAATGAAGGAGTTAAGCTTGACATAATGAATAAATAAGAGAAGTTCTACTCTTTGATTTAAGACGTGCAGTCTGTTTCATTCAATGAATGTGAGCGGTTTGATTCACTGCATAAGTTAGTTACATGTGTCTTATAAAATCTAAGAATGCCGATTGATTCATTGAATTACTGCTTGAAGTTTAAATCAATGGCTGATTCACTGGTTTCAGCTTGTTTCATTAAATGAAAACTTTAAACTCGAAACGATGAATCAAGGAGAGAAGCTGTACTCATTGAATTAGCACATGCACTTTTTATCATTAAATGAATGGGTGTAGTTTGTTTAATTAAATCGATTCCTTGAACTCGTGGTATTGAATCAATGTGTGAAGCTCTACTCATGGAATGAACAAGTTCAGGCTTTTTCATTGAAACAAAACGTTTAGCTCGAGGCACTGAATAATTGAGAGAAGCTGTACTCATTCAATGAACACCTGCAGTTTGTTGCGCTGAATGAATGAGATAAGCTTAAAAAGTTGAATGAATGAAAGAAGCTCTACACATTGAATTAACGAGTGCAGTCTGTTTGATTAAATGAATGCATGCAGTCGGTTTCTTTGACAGAAAGCGTCCAACTTGTTTCATTAAATGAATGGCAAAGCTCTACTTATTCGATTAGCATGTGCAGCTTTTTTCATGAAATGAATGAGTGCTGTTTGATTCATTGAATGGATGAATGCTTTTAGAATCACTAAGTAAATGAGTGAAGTTTCTTTCATTGAATCAATGAATAAGGTTTGATTCATTGAATCAATGATTGAGGTTTGACACAATGATAGAATGTTTGCAGTTTGTTACATTAAATGAAGGAGTTAAGCATGACATAATGAATAAAAAAGAGAAGATCTACTTTTTGAATTATGACGTGCAGTCTTTTTCATTCAATGAATGTGAGCGGTTTCATTCACTGCATAAGTTAGTTACATCTGTCTCATTAAATCTAAGAATGCCGATTGATTCATTGAATTACTGTTTGAAGTTTAAATCAATGGCTGATTCACTGGTTTCAGCTTGTTTCATTAAGTGAACACTTTAAACTCGAAACAATGAATCAATGAGAGAAGCTGTACTCTTTGAATTAACACATGCACTTTTTATCATTAAATGAATGGGTGTAGTTTGTTTAATTGAATCGATTCCTTGAACTCGTGGTATTGAATCAATGTGTGAAGCTCTACTCATTGAATGAACAAGTGCTGGCTTTTTCATTGAAACAAAACGTTTAGCTAGGGGCAACGAATAAATGAGAGTAGCTGTACTCATTGAATGAACACCTGCAGTTTGTTGCATTGAATGCATGATATAAGCTGGAAACGTTGACTGAATGAAAGAAGCTCTACACATTGAATTAACAAGTGCAATCTGCTTGATGAAATGAATGCAGGCAGTTGGTTTCTTTGACAGAAAGCGTGCAACTAGTATCATTGAATGAATGGCAAAAGCTCTACTCATTCGATTAGCATGTGCAGATATTTTCATGGAATGAATGAGTGCTGTTTGATTCATTGAATGGATGCATGCTCTTGGAATCACTAAATAAATAAGTTAAGTTTCGTTCATTCAATCAATGAATGACGTTTGATTCATTGAATCAATGATTGAAGTTTGGCACAATGATTGATGTATTGCAGTTTGTTATATTAAATGAAGGAGTTAAGCTTGACATATTGAATAAATAAGAGAAGCTCTACTCTTTGAGTTAACACGTGCAGTCTGTAAATTCAATAAATGTGTGCAGTATGTTTCACTAAAAAGGTTCGTTAGATCTGTCTCATTGAACCTAAGATTACCGTTTGATTCATTGAATCTATGATTGAAGTTTAAATAAATGACTGATTCAATTGTTTCAGCTTGTTTCATTAAGTGAAAACTTTTTTCTGGAGGCCCTCATTCAATTAGCACATGCACTTTTTGTCATTAAATCAATGGGTGCAATTTGTTTCATTGAATCGAAACCTTAAACTCGTGGTATTGAATCAATGTGAGAAGCTCTACTCATTGAATGAACACCTGCAGTTTGTTACATTGAATGAATGAGATAAACTTAAAAATTGAATGAATGAAAGAAGCTCCACACATTGAATTAACGAGAGCAGTCTGTTTGATTAAATGAATGCATGCAGTTGGTTTCTTTAACAGAAAGCATACAACTTGTATCATTAAATGAATGGCAAAGCTCTACTTATTCGATTAGCATGTGCAGATTTTTTCATGGAATGAATGAGTGCTGTTTTATTCATTGAATGGATGAATTCAGTTGGAATCGCTAAGTAAATGAGTGAAGTTTCTTTCATTGAATCAATGAATAACGTTTGATTCATTGAATCAATGATTGAGGTTTGACACAATGATTGCAGTTTGTTATATTAAATGAAGGAGTTACGCTTGACATAATGAAGAAATAAGAGAAGTTCTACTCTTTGATTTAAGACGTGCAGTCTGTTTCATTCAATGAATGTGAGCGGTTTGATTCACTGCATAAGTTAGTTACATGTGTCTTATAAAATCTAAGAATGCCGATTGATTCATTGAATTACTGCTTGAAGTTTAAATCAATGGCTGATTCACTGGTTTCAGCTTATTTCATTAAATGAAAACTTTAAACTCGAAACGATGAATCAATGAGAGAAGCTGTACTCATTGAATTAGCACATGCACTTTTTATCATTAAATGAATGGGTGTAGTTTGTTTAATTGAATCGATTCATTGAACTCGTGGTATTGAATCAATGTGTGAAGCTCTACTCATTGAATTAACAAGTTCAGGCTTTTTCATTGAAACAAAACGTTTAGCTCGAGGCACTGAATAATTGAGAGAAGCTGTACTCATTGAATGAATACCTGCAGTTTGTTGCATTGAATGAATGAGATAAGCTAAAAAAGTTGAATGAATGAAAGAAGCTCTACACATTGAATTAACGAGTGCAGTCTGTTTGATTAAATGAATGCATGCAGTCGGTTTCTTTGACAGAAAGCGTCCAACTTGTTTCATTAAATGAATGGCAAAGCTCTACTTATTCGATTAGCATGTGCAGCTTATTTCATGAAATGAATGAGTGCTGTTTGATTCATTGAATGGATGAATGCTTTTAGAATCACTAAGTAAATGAGTGAAGTTTCTTTCATTGAATCAATGAATAAGGTTTGATTCATTGAATCAATGATTGAGGTTTGACACAATGATTGAATGTTTGCAGTTTGTTACATTAAATGAAGGAGTTAAGCTTGACATAATGAATAAAAAAGAGAAGATCTACTTTTTGAATTATGACGTGCAGTCTTTTTCATTCAATGAATGTGAGCGGTTTCATTCACTGCATAAGTTAGTTACATCTGTCTCATTAAATCTAAGAATGCCGATTGATTCATTGAATTACTGTTTGAAGTTTAAATCAATGGCTGATTCACTGGTTTCAGCTTGTTTCATTAAGTGAAAACTTTAAACTCGAAACAATGAATCAATGAGAGAAGCTGTACTCATTGAATTAGCACATGCACTTTTTATCATTAAATGAATGGGTGCAATTTGTTTCATTGAATCTATTCCTTGAACTCGTGGTATTGAATCAATGTGTGAAGCTCTACTCATTGAATGAACAAGTTCAGGCTTTTTCATTGAAACAAAACGTTTAGCTCGAGGCACTGAATAATTGAGAGAAGCTGTACTCATTCAATGAACACCTGCAGTTTGTTGCATTGAATGAATGAGATAAGCTTAAAAAGTTGAATGAATGAAAGAAGCTCTACACATTGAATTAACGAGTGCAGTCTGTTTGATTAAATGAATGCATGCAGTCGGTTTCTTTGACAGAAAGCGTCCAACTTGTTTCATTAAATGAATGGCAAAGCTCTACTTATTCGATTAGCATGTGCAGCTTTTTTCATGAAATGAATGAGTGCTGTTTGATTCATTGAATGGATGAATGCTGTTAGAATCACTAAGTAAATGAGTGAAGTTTCTTTCATTGAATCAATGAATAAGGTTTGATTCATTGAATCAATGATTGAGGTTTGACACAATGATTGAATGTTTGCAGTTTGTTACATTAAATGAAGGAGTTAAGCTTGACATAATGAATAAAAAAGAGAAGATCTACTTTTTGAATTAAGACGTGCAGTCTTTTTCATTCAATGAATGTGAGCGGTTTGATTCACTGCATAAGTTAGTTACATCTGTCTCATTAAATCTAAGAATGCCGATTGATTCATTGAATTACTGTTTGAAGTTTAAATCAATGGCTGATTCACTGGTTTCAGCTTGTTTCATTAAGTGAAAACTTTAAACTCGAAACAATGAATCAATGAGAGAAGCTGTATCCTTTGAATTAACTCATGCACTTTTTATCATTAAATGAATGGGTACAGTTTGTTTCATTGAATCGATTCCTTGAACTCGTGGTATTGAATCAATGTGTGAAGCTCTACACATTGAATGAACAAGTGCTGGCTTTTTCATTGAAACAAAACGTTTAGCTAGGGGCAACGAATAAATGAGAGTAGCTGTACTCATTGAATGAACACCTGCAGTTTATTGCATTGAATGCATGATATAAGCTGGAAACGTTGACTGAATGAAAGAAGCTCTACACATTGAATTAACAAGTGCAATCTGCTTGATGAAATGAATGCAGGCAGTTGGTTTCTTTGACAGAAAGCGTGCAACTAGTATCATTGAATGAATGGCAAAAGGTCTACTCATTCGATTAGCATGTGCAGATATTTTCATGGAATGAATGAGTGCTGTTTGATTCATTGAATGGATGCATGCTCTTGGAATCACTAAATAAATAAGTTAAGTTTCGTTCATTCAATCAATGAATGACGTTTGATTCATTGAATCAATGATTGAAGTTTGGCACAATGATTGATGGATTGCAGTTTGTTATATTAAATGAAGGAGTTAAGCTTGACATATTGAATAAATAAGAGAAGCTCTACTCTTTGAGTTAACACGTGCAGTCTGTAAATTCAATAATTGTGTGCAGTATGTTTCACTAAAAAGGTTCGTTAGATCTGTCTCATTGAACCTAAGATTACCGTTTGATTCATTGAATCTATGATTGAAGTTTAAATAAATGACTGATTCAATTGTTTCAGCTTGTTTCATTAAGTGAAAACTTTAAGCTGGAGGCCATCATTCAATTAGCACATGCACTTTTTGTCATTAAATCAATGGGTGCAATTTGTTTCATTGAATCGAAACCTTAAACTCGTGGTATTGAATCAATGTGAGAAGCTCTACTCATTGAATGAACACCTGCAGTTTGTTACATTGAATGAATGAGATAAACTTAAAAATTGAATGAATGAAAGAAGCTCCACACATTGAATTAACGAGAGCAGTCTGTTTGATTAAATGAATGCATGCAGTTGGTTTCTTTAACAGAAAGCATACAACTTGTTTCATTAAATGAATGGCAAAGCTCTACTTATTCGATTAGCATGTGCAGATTTTTTCATGGAATGAATGAGTGCTGTTTTATTCATTGAATGGATGAATTCAGTTGGAATCGCTAAGTAAATGAGTGAAGTTTCTTTCATTGAATCAATGAATAACGTTTGATTCATTGAATCAATGATTGAGGTTTGACACAATGATTGCAGTTTGTTATATTAAATGAAGGAGTTAAGCTTGACATAATGAATAAATAAGAGAAGTTCTACTCTTTGATTTAAGACGTGCAGTCTGTTTCATTCAATGAATGTGAGCGGTTTGATTCACTGCATAAGTTAGTTACATGTGTCTTATAAAATCTAAGAATGCCGATTGATTCATTGAATTACTGCTTGAAGTTTAAATCAATGGCTGATTCACTGGTTTCAGCTTGTTTCATTAAATGAAAACTTTAAACTCGAAACGATGAATCAATGAGAGAAGCTGTACTCATTGAATTAGCACATGCACTTTTTATCATTAAATGAATGGGTGTAGTTTGTTTAATTGAATCGATTCCTTGAACTCGTGGTATTGAATCAATGTGTGAAGCTCTACTCATTGAATTAACAAGTTCAGGCTTTTTCATTGAAACAAAACGTTTAGCTCGAGGCACTGAATAATTGAGAGAAGCTGTACTCATTGAATGAATACCTGCAGTTTGTTGCATTGAATGAATGAGATAAGCTTAAAAAGTTGAATGAATGAAAGAAGCTCTACACATTGAATTAACGAGTGCAGTCTGTTTGATTAAATGAATGCATGCAGTCGGTTTCTTTGACAGAAAGCGTCCAACTTGTTTCATTAAATGAATGGCAAAGCTCTACTTATTCGATTAGCATGTGCAGCTTTTTTCATGAAATGAATGAGTGCTGTTTGATTCATTGAATGGATGAATGCTTTTAGAATCACTAAGTAAATGAGTGAAGTTTCTTTCATTGAATCAATGAATAAGGTTTGATTCATTGAATCAATGATTGAGGTTTGACACAATGATAGAATGTTTGCAGTTTGTTACATTAAATGAAGGAGTTAAGCATGACATAATGAATAAAAAAGAGAAGATCTACTTTTTGAATTATGACGTGCAGTCTTTTTCATTCAATGAATGTGAGCGGTTTCATTCACTGCATAAGTTAGTTACATCTGTCTCATTAAATCTAAGAATGCCGATTGATTCATTGAATTACTGTTTGAAGTTTAAATCAATGGCTGATTCACTGGTTTCAGCTTGTTTCATTAAATGAAAGCTTTAAACTCGAAACAATGAATCAATGAGAGAAGCTGTACTCATTGAAATAGCACATGCACTTTTTATCATTAAATGAATGGGTGCAATTTGTTTCATTGAATCTATCCCTGGAACTCGTGGTATTGAATCAATGTGTGAAGCTCTACTCATTGAATGAACAAGTTCAGGCTTTTTCATTGAAACAAAACGTTTAGCTCGAGGCACTGAATAATTGAGAGAAGCTGTACTCATTGAATGAACACGTGCAGTTTGTTGCATTGAATGAATGAGATAAGCTGGAAACGTTGACTGAATGAAAGAAGCTCTACACATTGAATTAACAAGTGCAATCTGCTTGATGAAATGAATGCAGGCAGTTGGTTTCTTTGACAGAAAGCGTGCAACTAGTATCATTGAATGAATGGCAAAAGCTCTACTCATTCGATTAGCATGTGCAGATATTTTCATGGAATGAATGAGTGCTGTTTGATTCATTGAATGGATGCATGCTCTTGGAATCACTAAATAAATAAGTTAAGTTTCGTTCATTCAATCAATGAATGACGTTTGATTCATTGAATCAATGATTGAAGTTTGGCACAATGATTGATGGATTGCAGTTTGTTATATTAAATGAAGGAGTTAAGCTTGACATATTGAATAAATAAGAGAAGCTCTACTCTTTGAGTTAACACGTGCAGTCTGTAAATTCAATAAATGTGTGCAGTATGTTTCACTAAAAAGGTTCGTTAGATCTGTCTCATTGAACCTAAGATTACCGTTTGATTCATTGAATCTATGATTGAAGTTTAAATAAATGACTGATTCAATTGTTTCAGCTTGTTTCATTAAGTGAAAACTTTAAGCTGGAGGCCCTCATTCAATTAGCACATGCACTTTTTGTCATTAAATCAATGGGTGCAATTTGTTTCATTGAATCGAAACCTTAAACTCGTGGTATTGAATCAATGTGAGAAGCTCTACTCATTGAATGAACACCTGCAGTTTGTTACATTGAATGAATGAGATAAACTTAAAAATTGAATGAATGAAAGAAGCTCCACACATTGAATTAACGAGAGCAGTCTGTTTGATTAAAGGAATGCATGCAGTTGGTTTCTTTAACAGAAAGCATACAACTTGTTTCATTATATGAATGGCAAAGCTCTACTTATTCGATTAGCATGTGCAGATTTTTTCATGGAATGAATGAGTGCTGTTTTATTCATTGAATGGATGAATTCAGTTGGAATCGCTAAGTAAATGAGTGAAGTTTCTTTCATTGAATCAATGAATAACGTTTGATTCATTGAATCAATGATTGAGGTTTGACACAATGATTGCAGTTTGTTATATTAAATGAAGGAGTTAAGCTTGACATAATGAATAAATAAGAGAAGTTCTACTCTTTGATTTAAGACGTGCAGTGTGTTTCATTCAATGAATGTGAGCGGTTTGATTCACTGCATAAGTTAGTTACATGTGTCTTATAAAATCTAAGAATGCCGATTGATTCATTGAATTACTGCTTGAAGTTTAAATCAATGGCTGATTCACTGGTTTCAGCTTGTTTCATTAAATGAAAACTTTAAACTCGAAACGATGAATCAATGAGAGAAGCTGTACTCATTGAATTAGCACATGCACTTTTTATCATTAAATGAATGGGTGTAGTTTGTTTAATTGAATCGATTCCTTGAACTCGTGGTATTGAATCAATGTGTGAAGCTCTACTCATTGAATGAACAAGTTCAGGCTTTTTCATTGAAACAAAACGTTTAGCTCGAGGCACTGAATAATTGAGAGAAGCTGTACTCATTGAATGAACACCTGCAGTTTGTTGCATTGAATGAATGAGATAAGCTTAAAAAGTTGAATGAATGAAAGAAGCTCTACACATTGAATTAACGAGTGCAGTCTGTTTGATTAAATGAATGCATGCAGTCGGTTTCTTTGACAGAAAGCGTCCAACTTGTTTCATTAAATGAATGGCAAAGCTCTACTTATTCGATTAGCATGTGCAGCTTTTTTCATGAAATGAATGAGTGCTGTTTGATTCATTGAATGGATGAATGCTGTTAGAATCACTAAGTAAATGAGTGAAGTTTCTTTCATTGAATCAATGAATAAGGTTTGATTCATTGAATCAATGATTGAGGTTTGACACAATGATTGAATGTTTGCAGTTTGTTACATTAAATGAAGGAGTTAAGCTTGACATAATGAATAAAAAAGTGAAGATCTACTTTTTGAATTAAGACGTGCAGTCTTTTTCATTCAATGAATGTGAGCGGTTTGATTCACTGCATAAGTTAGTTACATCTGTCTCATTAAATCTAAGAATGCCAGTTGATTCATTGAATTACTGTTTGAAGTTTAAATCAATGGCTGATTCACTGGTTTCAGCTTGTTTCATTAAGTGAAAACTTTAAACTCGAAACAATGAATCAATGAGAGAAGCTGTACTCTTTGAATTAACACATGCACTTTTTATCATTAAATGAATGGGTACAGTTTGTTTCATTGAATCGAAACCTTGAACTCGTGGTATTGAATCAATGTGAGAAGCTCTACTCATTGAATGAACACCTGCAGTTTGTTACATTGAATGAATGAGATAAACTTAAAAATTGAATGAATGAAAGAAGCTCCACACATTGAATTAACGAGAGCAGTCTGTTTGATTAAATGAATGCATGCAGTTGGTTTCTTTAACAGAAAGCATACAACTTGTTTCATTAAATGAATGGCAAAGCTCTACTTATTCGATTAGCATGTGCAGATTTTTTCATGGAATGAATGAGTGCTGTTTTATTCATTGAATGGATGAATTCAGTTGGAATCGTTAAGTAAATGAGTGAAGTTTCTTTCATTGAATCAATGAATAACGTTTGATTCATTGAATCAATGATTGAGGTTTGACACAATGATTGCAGATTGTTATACTAAATGAAGGAGTTAAGCTTGACATAATGAATAAATAAGAGAAGTTCTACTCTTTGATTTAAGACGTGCAGTCTGTTTCATTCAATGAATGTGAGCGGTTTGATTCACTGCATAAGTTAGTTACATGTGTCTTATAAAATCTAAGAATGCCGATTGATTCATTGAATTACTGCTTGAAGTTTAAATCAATGGCTGATTCACTGGTTTCAGCTTGTTTCATTAAATGAAAACTTTAAACTCGAAACGATGAATCAAGGAGAGAAGCTGTACTCATTGAATTAGCACATGCACTTTTTATCATTAAATGAATGGGTGTAGTTTGTTTAATTAAATCGATTCCTTGAACTCGTGGTATTGAATCAATGTGTGAAGCTCTACTCATGGAATGAACAAGTTCAGGCTTTTTCATTGAAACAAAACGTTTAGCTCGAGGCACTGAATAATTGAGAGAAGCTGTACTCATTCAATGAACACCTGCAGTTTGTTGCGCTGAATGAATGAGATAAGCTTAAAAAGTTGAATGAATGAAAGAAGCTCTACACATTGAATTAACGAGTGCAGTCTGTTTGATTAAATGAATGCATGCAGTCGGTTTCTTTGACAGAAAGCGTCCAACTTGTTTCATTAAATGAATGGCAAAGCTCTACTTATTCGATTAGCATGTGCAGCTTTTTTCATGAAATGAATGAGTGCTGTTTGATTCATTGAATGGATGAATGCTTTTAGAATCACTAAGTAAATGAGTGAAGTTTCTTTCATTGAATCAATGAATAAGGTTTGATTCATTGAATCAATGATTGAGGTTTGACACAATGATTGAATGTTTGCAGTTTGTTACATTAAATGAAGGAGTTAAGCTTGACATAGAACATAGAACATAGAACAATACAGCGCAGTACAGGCCCTTCGGCCCTCGATGTTGCGCCGATCAAAGCCCACCTAACCTACACTAACCCACTATCCCCCATATACCTATCCAATGCCCGCTAAAATACCCATAAAGAGGGAGAGTCCACTACTGCTACTGGCAGGGCATTCCATGATCTTACGACTCGCTGAGTGAAGAACCTACCCCTAACATCAGTCCTATATCTACCCCCCCTTAATTTAAAGCTATGCCCCCTTGTAATAGCTGACTCCATACGCGGAAAAAGGTTCTCACTGTCAACCCTATCTAACCCCCTAATCATCTTGTACACCTCTATCAAATCACCCCTAAACCTTCTTTTCTCCAAAGAAAACAACCCCAAGTGCCTCAGCCTTTCCTCATAGGATCTTCCTACCATACCAGGCAACATCCTGGTAAACCTCCTCTGCACCCGTTCCAGTGCCTCCACATCCTTCCTATAGTATGGCGACCAAAACTGCACACAATATTCCAGAAGCGGCCGCACCAGAGTCTTATACAACTGCAGCATGACCTCAGGACTCCGGAACTCAATTCCTCTACCAATAAAAGCCAGTACGCCATATGCCTTCTTCACTGCACTATTTACCTGGGTGGCAACTTTCAGAGATCTGTGTACATGGACACCAAGATCCCTCTGCTCTTCCACACTACCAAGTAGTCTACCATTAGCCCAGTAATCCATCTTTTTATTACTCTTACCAAAGTGAATCACTTCACACTTAGCTACATTGAACTCCATTTGCCACCTTTCTGCCCAGCTCTGCAGCTTCTCTATATCCCGCTGTAACCTGCCATATCCTTCCTCACTGTCTACAACTCCTCCGACTTTCGTATCATCCGCAAACTTGCTCACCCAACCTTCTAACCCTTCCTCCAGGTCATTTATAAAAATGACAAACAGCAATGGTCCCAAAACAGATCCTTGCGGAACACCACTAGTGACGGCACTCCAAGATGAATCTTTGCCATCAACTACTACCCTCTGTCTTCTTCCAGAGAGCCAATTCCTAATCCAAACCTCCAACTCACCCTCAATGCCATATCTCTGTATTTTCTGCAGTAGCCTACCATGGGGGACCTTATCAAACGCCTTACTAAAATCCATATATACTACATCTACCGCTTTCCCCTCATCTACCTCCTTCGTCACCTTCTCAAAGAATTCAATAAGGTTTGTGAGGCACGACCTGCCCTTCACAAAACCATGCTGACTATCCTTGATCACATCATTCTTATCCAGATGTGCATAAATCCTATCCCTTATAATTCTCTCTAAGACTTTGCCCACAACAGAAGTGAGACTCACTGGCCTATAGTTACTAGGATTATCCCTACTCCCCTTCTTGAACAAGGGAACCACGTTTGCTAGCCTCCAGTCCTCTGGCACTACTCCTGTAGACAAAGAGGACACAAAAATCACATAATGAATAAAAAAGAGAAGATCTACTTTTTGAATTATGACGTGCAGTCTTTTTCATTCAATGAATGTGAGCGGTTTGATTCACTGCATAAGTTAGTTACATCTGTCTCATTAAATCTAAGAATGCCGATTGATTCATTGAATTACTGTTTGAAGTTTAAATCAATGGCTGATTCACTGGTTTCAGCTTGTTTCATTAAGTGAAAACTTTAAACTCGAAACAATGAATCAATGAGAGAAGCTGTACTCTTTGAATTAACACATGCACTTTTTATCATTAAATGAATGGGTACAGTTTGTTTCATTGAATCGATTCCTTGAACTCGTGGTATTGAATCAATGTGTGAAGCTCTACTCATTGAATGAACAAGTGCAGGCTTTTTCATTGAAACAAAACGTTTAGCTAGGGGCAACGAATAAATGAGAGTAGCTGTACTCATTGAATGAACACCTGCAGTTTGTTGCATTGAATGCATGATATAAGCTGGAAACGTTGACTGAATGAATGAAGCTCTACACATTGAATTAACAAGTGCAATCTGCTTGATGAAATGAATGCAGGCAGTTGGTTTCTTTGACAGAAAGCGTGCAACTAGTATCATTGAATGAATGGCAAAAGCTCTACTCATTCGATTAGCATGTGCAGATATTTTCATGGAATGAATGAGTGCTGTTTGATTCATTGAATGGATGCATGCTCTTGGAATCACTAAATAAATAAGTTAAGTTTCGTTCATTCAATCAATGAATGACGTTTGATTCATTGAATCAATGATTGAAGTTTGGCACAATGATTGAATGATTGCAGTTTGTTATATTAAATGAAGGAGTTAAGCTTGACATATTGAATAAATAAGAGAAGCTCTACTCTTTGAGTTAACACGTGCAGTCTGTAAATTCAATAAATGTGTGCAGTATGTTTCACTAAAAAGGTTCGTTAGATCTGTCTCATTGAACCTAAGATTACCGTTTGATTCATTGAATCTATGATTGAAGTTTAAATAAATGACTGATTCAATTGTTTCAGCTTGTTTCATTAAGTGAAAACTTTAAGCTGGAGGCCCTCATTCAATTAGCACATGCACTTTTTGTCATTAAATCAATGGGTGCAATTTGTTTCATTGAATCGAAACCTTAAACTCGTGGTATTGAATCAATGTGAGAAGCTCTACTCATTGAATGAACACCTGCAGTTTGTTACATTGAATGAATGAGATAAACTTAAAAATTGAATGAATGAAAGAAGCTCCACACATTGAATTAACGAGAGCAGTCTGTTTGATTAAATGAATGCATGCAGTTGGTTTCTTTAACAGAAAGCATACAACTTGTTTCATTAAATGAATGGCAAAGCTCTACTTATTCGATTAGCATGTGCAGATTTTTTCATGGAATGAATGAGTGCTGTTTTATTCATTGAATGGATGAATTCAGTTGGAATCGCTAAGTAAATGAGTGAAGTTTCTTTCATTGAATCAATGAATAACGTTTGATTCATTGAATCAATGATTGAGGTTTGACACAATGATTGCAGTTTGTTATATTAAATGAAGGAGTTAAGCTTGACATAATGAATAAATAAGAGAAGTTCTACTCTTTGATTTAAGACGTGCAGTCTGTTTCATTCAATGAATGTGAGCGGTTTGATTCACTGCATAAGTTAGTTACATGTGTCTTATAAAATCTAAGAATGCCGATTGATTCATTGAATTACTGCTTGAAGTTTAAATCAATGGCTGATTCACTGGTTTCAGCTTGTTTCATTAAATGAAAACTTTAAACTCGAAACGATGAATCAATGAGAGAAGCTGTACTCATTGAATTAGCACATGCACTTTTTATCATTAAATGAATGGGTGTAGTTTGTTTAATTGAATCGATTCCTTGAACTCGTGGTATTGAATCAATGTGTGAAGCTCTACTCATTGAATTAACAAGTTCAGGCTTTTTCATTGAAACAAAACGTTTAGCTCGAGGCACTGAATAATTGAGAGAAGCTGTACTCATTGAATGAATACCTGCAGTTTGTTGCATTGAATGAATGAGATAAGCTTAAAAAGTTGAATGAATGAAAGAAGCTCTACACATTGAATTAACGAGTGCAGTCTGTTTGATTAAATGAATGCATGCAGTCGGTTTCTTTGACAGAAAGCGTCCAACTTGTTTCATTAAATGAATGGCAAAGCTCTACTTATTCGATTAGCATGTGCAGCTTTTTTCATGAAATGAATGAGTGCTGTTTGATTCATTGAATGGATGAATGCTTTTAGAATCACTAAGTAAATGAGTGAAGTTTCTTTCATTGAATCAATGAATAAGGTTTGATTCATTGAATCAATGATTGAGGTTTGACACAATGATAGAATGTTTGCAGTTTGTTACATTAAATGAAGGAGTTAAGCATGACATAATGAATAAAAAAGAGAAGATCTACTTTTTGAATTATGACGTGCAGTCTTTTTCATTCAATGAATGTGAGCGGTTTCATTCACTGCATAAGTTAGTTACATCTGTCTCATTAAATCTAAGAATGCCGATTGATTCATTGAATTACTGTTTGAAGTTTAAATCAATGGCTGATTCACTGGTTTCAGCTTGTTTCATTAAATGAAAGCTTTAAACTCGAAACAATGAATCAATGAGAGAAGCTGTACTCATTGAAATAGCACATGCACTTTTTATCATTAAATGAATGGGTGCAATTTGTTTCATTGAATCTATCCCTGGAACTCGTGGTATTGAATCAATGTGTGAAGCTCTACTCATTGAATGAACAAGTTCAGGCTTTTTCATTGAAACAAAACGTTTAGCTCGAGGCACTGAATAATTGAGAGAAGCTGTACTCATTGAATGAACACCTGCAGTTTGTTGCATTGAATGAATGAGATAAGCTGGAAACGTTGACTGAATGAAAGAAGCTCTACACATTGAATTAACAAGTGCAATCTGCTTGATGAAATGAATGCAGGCAGTTGGTTTCTTTGACAGAAAGCGTGCAACTAGTATCATTGAATGAATGGCAAAAGCTCTACTCATTCGATTAGCATGTGCAGATATTTTCATGGAATGAATGAGTGCTGTTTGATTCATTGAATGGATGCATGCTCTTGGAATCACTAAATAAATAAGTTAAGTTTCGTTCATTCAATCAATGAATGACGTTTGATTCATTGAATCAATGATTGAAGTTTGGCACAATGATTGATGGATTGCAGTTTGTTATATTAAATGAAGGAGTTAAGCTTGACATATTGAATAAATAAGAGAAGCTCTACTCTTTGAGTTAACACGTGCAGTCTGTAAATTCAATAAATGTGTGCAGTATGTTTCACTAAAAAGGTTCGTTACATCTGTCTCATTGAACCTAAGATTACCGTTTGATTCATTGAATCTATGATTGAAGTTTAAATAAATGACTGATTCAATTGTTTCAGCTTGTTTCATTAAGTGAAAACTTTAAGCTGGAGGCCCTCATTCAATTAGCACATGCACTTTTTGTCATTAAATCAATGGGTGCAATTTGTTTCATTGAATCGAAACCTTAAACTCGTGGTATTGAATCAATGTGAGAAGCTCTACTCATTGAATGAACACCTGCAGTTTGTTACATTGAATGAATGAGATAAACTTAAAAATTGAATGAATGAAAGAAGCTCCACACATTGAATTAACGAGAGCAGTCTGTTTGATTAAAGGAATGCATGCAGTTGGTTTCTTTAACAGAAAGCATACAACTTGTTTCATTATATGAATGGCAAAGCTCTACTTATTCGATTAGCATGTGCAGATTTTTTCATGGAATGAATGAGTGCTGTTTTATTCATTGAATGGATGAATTCAGTTGGAATCGCTAAGTAAATGAGTGAAGTTTCTTTCATTGAATCAATGAATAACGTTTGATTCATTGAATCAATGATTGAGGTTTGACACAATGATTGCAGTTTGTTATATTAAATGAAGGAGTTAAGCTTGACATAATGAATAAATAAGAGAAGTTCTACTCTTTGATTTAAGACGTGCAGTGTGTTTCATTCAATGAATGTGAGCGGTTTGATTCACTGCATAAGTTAGTTACATGTGTCTTATAAAATCTAAGAATGCCGATTAATTCATTGAATTACTGCTTGAAGTTTAAATCAATGGCTGATTCACTGGTTTCAGCTTGTTTCATTAAATGAAAACTTTAAACTCGAAACGATGAATCAATGAGAGAAGCTGTACTCATTGAATTAGCACATGCACTTTTTATCATTAAATGAATGGGTGTAGTTTGTTTAATTGAATCGATTCCTTGAACTCGTGGTATTGAATCAATGTGTGAAGCTCTACTCATTGAATTAACAAGTTCAGGCTTTTTCATTGAAACAAAACGTTTAGCTCGAGGCACTGAATAATTGAGAGAAGCTGTACTCATTGAATGAATACCTGCAGTTTGTTGCATTGAATGAATGAGATAAGCTTAAAAAGTTGAATGAATGAAAGAAGCTCTACACATTGAATTAACGAGTGCAGTCTGTTTGATTAAATGAATGCATGCAGTCGGTTTCTTTGACAGAAAGCGTCCAACTTGTTTCATTAAATGAATGGCAAAGCTCTACTTATTCGATTAGCATGTGCAGCTTTTTTCATGAAATGAATGAGTGCTGTTTGATTCATTGAATGGATGAATGCTTTTAGAATCACTAAGTAAATGAGTGAAGTTTCTTTCATTGAATCAATGAATAAGGTTTGATTCATTGAATCAATGATTGAGGTTTGACACAATGATTGAATGTTTGCAGTTTGTTACATTAAATGAAGGAGTTAAGCATGACATAATGAATAAAAAAGAGAAGATCTACTTTTTGAATTATGACGTGCAGTCTTTTTCATTCAATGAATGTGAGCGGTTTCATTCACTGCATAAGTTAGTTACATCTGTCTCATTAAATCTAAGAATGCCGATTGATTCATTGAATTACTGTTTGAAGTTTAAATCAATGGCTGATTCACTGGTTTCAGCTTGTTTCATTAAATGAAAGCTTTAAACTCGAAACAATGAATCAATGAGAGAAGCTGTACTCATTGAAATAGCACATGCACTTTTTATCATTAAATGAATGGGTGCAATTTGTTTCATTGAATCTATCCCTGGAACTCGTGGTATTGAATCAATGTGTGAAGCTCTACTCATTGAATGAACAAGTTCAGGCTTTTTCATTGAAACAAAACGTTTAGCTCGAGGCACTGAATAATTGAGAGAAGCTGTACTCATTGAATGAACACCTGCAGTTTGTTGCATTGAATGAATGAGATAAGCTTAAAAAGTTGAATGAATGAAAGAAGCTCTACACATTGAATTAACGAGTGCAGTCTGTTTGATTAAATGAATGCATGCAGTCGGTTTCCTTTGACAGAAAGCGTCCAACTTGTTTCATTAAATGAATGGCAAAGCTCTACTTATTCGATTAGCATGTGCAGCTTTTTTCATGAAATGAATGAGTGCTGTTTGATTCATTGAATGGATGAATGCTGTTAGAATCACTAAGTAAATGAGTGAAGTTTCTTTCATTGAATCAATGAATAAGGTTTGATTCATTGAATCAATGATTGAGGTTTGACACAATGATTGAATGCTTGCAGTTTGTTACATTAAATGAAGGAGTTAAGCTTGACATAATGAATAAAAAAGAGAAGATCTACTTTTTGAATTATGACGTGCAGTCTTTTTCATTCAATGAATGTGAGCGGTTTGATTCACTGCATAAGTTAGTTACATCTGTCTCATTAAATCTAAGAATGCCGATTGATTCATTGAATTACTGTTTGAAGTTTAAATCAATGGCTGATTCACTGGTTTCAGCTTGTTTCATTAAGTGAAAACTTTAAACTCGAAACAATGAATCAATGAGAGAAGCTGTACTCTTTGAATTAACACATGCACTTTTTATCATTAAATGAATGGGTACAGTTTGTTTCATTGAATCGATTCCTTGAACTCGTGGTATTGAATCAATGTGTGAAGCTCTACTCATTGAATGAACAAGTGCAGGCTTTTTCATTGAAACAAAACGTTTAGCTAGGGGCAACGAATAAATGAGAGTAGCTGTACTCATTGAATGAACACCTGCAGTTTGTTGCATTGAATGCATGATATAAGCTGGAAACGTTGACTGAATGAAAGAAGCTCTACACATTGAATTAACAAGTGCAATCTGCTTGATGAAATGAATGCAGGCAGTTGGTTTCTTTGACAGAAAGCGTGCAACTAGTATCATTGAATGAATGGCAAAAGCTCTACTCATTCGATTAGCATGTGCAGATATTTTCATGGAATGAATGAGTGCTGTTTGATTCATTGAATGGATGCATGCTCTTGGAATCACTAAATAAATAAGTTAAGTTTCGTTCATTCAATCAATGAATGACGTTTGATTCATTGAATCGATGATTGAAGTTTGGCACAATGATTGAATGATTGCAGTTTGTTATATTAAATGAAGGAGTTAAGCTTGACATATTGAATAAATAAGAGAAGCTCTACTCTTTGAGTTAACACGTGCAGTCTGTAAATTCAATAAATGTGTGCAGTATGTTTCACTAAAAAGGTTCGTTAGATCTGTCTCATTGAACTTAAGATTACCGTTTGATTCATTGAATCTATGATTGAAGTTTAAATAAATGACTGATTCAATTGTTTCAGCTTGTTTCATTAAGTGAAAACTTTAAGCTGGAGGCCCTCATTCAATTAGCACATGCACTTTTTGTCATTAAATCAATGGGTGCAATTTGTTTCATTGAATCAAAACCTTAAACTCGTGGTATTGAATCAATGTGAGAAGCTCTACTCATTGAATGAACACCTGCAGTTTGTTACATTGAATGAATGAGATAAACTTAAAAATTGAATGAATGAAAGAAGCTCCACACATTGAATTAACGAGAGCAGTCTGTTTGATTAAATGAATGCATGCAGTTGGTTTCTTTAACAGAAAGCATACAACTTGTTTCATTAAATGAATGGCAAAGCTCTACTTATTCGATTAGCATGTGCAGATTTTTTCATGGAATGAATGAGTGCTGTTTTATTCATTGAATGGATGAATTCAGCTGGAATCGCTAAGTAAATGAGTGAAGTTTCTTTCATTGAATCAATGAATAACGTTTGATTCATTGAATCAATGATTGAGGTTTGACACAATGATTGCAGTTTGTTATATTAAATGAAGGAGTTAAGCTTGACGTAATGAATAAATAAGAGAAGTTCTACTCTTTGATTTAAGACGTGCAGTCTGTTTCATTCAATGAATGTGAGCGGTTTGATTCACTGCATAAGTTAGTTACATGTGTCTTATAAAATCTAAGAATGCCGATTGATTCATTGAATTACTGCTTGAAGTATAAATCAATGGCTGATTCACTGGTTTCAGCTTGTTTCATTAAATGAAAACTTTAAACTCGAAACGATGAATCAATGAGAGAAGCTGTACTCATTGAATTAGCACATGCACTTTTTATCATTAAATGAATGGGTGTAGTTTGTTTAATTGAATCGAATCCTTGAACTCGTGGTATTGAATCAATGTGTGAAGCTCTACTCATTGAATTAACAAAGTTCAGGCTTTTTCATTGAAACAAAACGTTTAGCTCGAGGCACTGAATAATTGAGAGAAGCTGTACTCATTGAATGAATACCTGCAGTTTGTTGCATTGAATGAATGAGATAAGCTTAAAAAGTTGAATGAATGAAAGAAGCTCTACACATTGAATTAACGAGTGCAGTCTGTTTGATTAAATGAATGCATGCAGTCGGTTTCTTTGACAGAAAGCGTCCAAATTGTTTCATTAAATGAATGGCAAAGCTCTACTTATTCGATTAGCATGTGCAGCTTTTTTCATGAAATGAATGAGTGCTGTTTGATTCATTGAATGGATGAATGCTGTTAGAATCACTAAGTAAATGAGTGAAGTTTCTTTCATTGAATCAATGAATAAGGTTTGATTCATTGAATCAATGATTGAGGTTTGACACAATGATTGAATGTTTGCAGTTTGTTACATTAAATGAAGGAGTTAAGCTTGACATAATGAATAAAAAAGTGAAGATCTACATTTTGAATTATGACGTGCAGTCTTTTTCATTCAATGAATGTGAGCGGTTTGATTCACTGCATAAGTTAGTTACATCTGTCTCATTAAATCTAAGAATGCCGATTGATTCATTGAATTACTGTTTGAAGTTTAAATCAATGGCTGATTCACTGGTTTCAGCTTGTTTCATTAAGTGAAAACTTTAAACTCGAAACAATGAATCAATGAGAGAAGCTGTACTCTTTGAATTAACACATGCACTTTTTATCATTAAATGAATGGGTGTAGTTTGTTTAATTGAATCGATTCCTTGAACTCGTGGTATTGAATCAATGTGTGAAGCTCTACTCATTGAATGAACAAGTGCAGGCTTTTTCATTGAAACAAAACGTTTAGCTAGGGGCAACGAATAAATGAGAGTAGCTGTACTCATTGAATGAACACCTGCAGTTTGTTGCATTGAATGCATGATATAAGCTGGAAACGTTGACTGAATGAAAGAAGCTCTACACATTGAATTAACAAGTGCAATCTGCTTGATGAAATGAATGCAGGCAGTTGGTTTCTTTGACAGAAAGCGTGCAACAGGTATCATTGAATGAATGGCAAAAGCTCTACTCATTCGATTAGCATGTGCAGATATTTTCATGGAATGAATGAGTGCTGTTTGAATCATTGAATGGATGCATGCTCTTGGAATCACTAAATAAATAAGTTAAGTTTCGTTCATTCAATCAATGAATGACGTTTGATTCATTGAATCGATGATTGAAGTTTGGCACAATGATTGAATGATTGCAGTTTGTTATATTAAATGAAGGAGTTAAGCTTGACATATTGAATAAATAAGAGAAGCTCTACTCTTTGAGTTAACACGTGCAGTCTGTAAATTCAATAAATGTGTGCAGTATGTTTCACTAAAAAGGTTCGTTAGATCTGTCTCATTGAACTTAAGATTACCGTTTGATTCATTGAATCTATGATTGAAGTTTAAATAAATGACTGATTCAATTGTTTCAGCTTGTTTCATTAAGTGAAAACTTTAAGCTGGAGGCCCTCATTCAATTAGCACATGCACTTGTTGTCATTAAATCAATGGGTGCAATTTGTTTCATTGAATCGAAACCTTAAACTCGTGGTATTGAATCAATGTGAGAAGCTCTACTCATTGAATGAACACCTGCAGTTTGTTACATTGAATGAATGAGATAAACTTAAAAATTGAATGAATGAAAGAAGCTCCACACATTGAATTAACGAGAGCAGTCTGTTTGATTAAATGAATGCATGCAGTTGGTTTCTTTAACAGAAAGCGTACAACTTGTTTCATTAAATGAATGGCAAAGCTCTACTTATTCGATTAGCATGTGCAGATTTTTTCATGGAATGAATGAGTGCTGTTTTATTCATTGAATGGATGAATTCAGTTGGAATCGCTAAGTAAATGAGTGAAGTTTCTTTCATTGAATCAATGAATAACGTTTGATTCATTGAATCAATGATTGAGGTTTGACACAATGATTGCAGTCTGTTATATTAAATGAAGAATTAAGCTTGACATAATAAAGAAATAAGAGAAGTTCTACTCTTTGATTTAAGACGTGCAGTCTGTTTCATTCAATGAATGTGAGCGGTTTGAGTCACTGCATAAGTTAGTTACATGTGTCTTATAAAATCTAAGAATGCCGATTGATTCATTGAATTACTGCTTGAAGTTTAAATCAATGGCTGATTCACTGGTTTCAGCTTGTTTCATTAAATGAAAACTTTAAACTCGAAACGATGAATCAATGAGAGAAGCTGTACTCATTGAATTAGCACATGCACTTTTTATCATTAAATGAATGGGTGTAGTTTGTTTAATTGAATCTATTCCTTGAACTCGTGGTATTGAATCAATGTGTGAAGCTCTACTCATTGAATGAACAAGTTCAGGCTTTTTCATTGAAACAAAACGTTTAGCTCGAGGCACTGAATAATTGAGAGAAGCTGTACTCATTGAATGAACACCTGCAGTTTGTTGCATTGAATGAATGAGATAAGCTTAAAAAGTTGAATGAATGAAAGAAGCTCTACACATTGAATTAACGAGTGCAGTCTGTTTGATTAAATGAATGCATGCAGTCGGTTTCTTTGACAGAAAGCGTCCAACTTGTTTCATTAAATGAATGGCAAAGCTCTACTTATTCGATTAGCATGTGCAGCTTTTTTCATGAAATGAATGAGTGCTGTTTGATTCATTGAATGGATGAATGCTGTTAGAATCACTAAGTAAATGAGTGAAGTTTCTTTCATTGAATCAATGAATAAGGTTTAATTCAGTGAATCAATGATTGAGGTTTGACACAATGATTGAATGTTTGCAGTTTGTTACATTAAATGAAGGAGTTAAGCTTGACATAATGAATAAAAAAGAGAAGATCTACTTTTTGAATTAAGACGTGCAGTCTTTTTCATTCAATGAATGTGAGCGGTTTGATTCACTGCATAAGTTAGTTACATCTGTCTCATTAAATCTAAGAATGCCGATTGATTCATTGAATTACTGTTTGAAGTTTAAATCAATGGCTGATTCACTGGTTTCAGCTTGTTTCATTAAGTGAAAACTTTAAACTCGAAATAATGAATCAATGAGAGAAGCTGTACTCTTTGAATTAACACATGCACTTTTTATCATTAAATGAATGGGTACAGTTTGTTTCATTGAATCGATTCCTTGAACTCGTGGTACTGAATCAATGTGTGAAGCTCCACTCATTGAATGAACAAGTGCAGGCTTTTTCATTGAAACAAAACGTTTAGCTAGGGGCAACGAATAAATGAGAGTAGCTGTACTCATTGAATGAACACCTGCAGTTTGTTGCATTGAATGCATGATATAAGCTGGAAACGTTGACTGAATGAAAGAAGCTCTACACATTGAATTAACAAGTGCAATCTGCTTGATGAAATGAATGCAGGCAGTTGGTTTCTTTGACAGAAAGCGTGCAACTAGTATCATTGAATGAATGGCAAAAGCTCTACTCATTCGATTAGCATGTGCAGATATTTTCATGGAATGAATGAGTGCTGTTTGATTCATTGAATGGATGCATGCTCTTGGAATCACTAAATAAATAAGTTAAGTTTCGTTCATTCAATCAATGAATGACGTTTGATTCATTGAATCGATGATTGAAGTTTGGCACAATGATTGAATGATTGCAGTTTGTTATATTAAATGAAGGAGTTAAGCTTGACATATTGAATAAATAAGAGAAGCTCTACTCTTTGAGTTAACACGTGCAGTCTGTAAATTCCATAAATGTGTGCAGTATGTTTCACTAAAAAGGTTCGTTAGATCTGTCTCATTGAACTTAAGATTACCGTTTGATTCATTGAATCTATGATTGAAGTTTAAATAAATGACTGATTCAATTGTTTCAGCTTGTTTCATTAAGTGAAAACTTTAAGCTGGAGGCCCTCATTCAATTAGCACATGCACTTTTTGTCATTAAATCAATGGGTGCAATTTGTTTCATTGAATCAAAACCTTAAACTCGTGGTATTGAATCAATGTGAGAAGCTCTACTCATTGAATGAACACCTGCAGTTTGTTACATTGAATGAATGAGATAAACTTAAAAATTGAATGAATGAAAGAAGCTCCACACATTGAATTAACGAGAGCAGTCTGTTTGATTAAATGAATGCATGCAGTTGGTTTCTTTAACAGAAAGCATACAACTTGTTTCATTAAATGAATGGCAAAGCTCTACTTATTCGATTAGCATGTGCAGATTTTTTCATGGAATGAATGAGTGCTGTTTTATTCATTGAATGGATGAATTCAGCTGGAATCGCTAAGTAAATGAGTGAATGTTTCTTTCATTGAATCAATGAATAACGTTTGATTCATTGAATCAATGATTGAGGTTTGACACAATGATTGCAGTTTGTTATATTAAATGAAGGAGTTAAGCTTGACGTAATGAATAAATAAGAGAAGTTCTACTCTTTGATTTAAGACGTGCAGTCTGTTTCATTCAATGAATGTGAGCGGTTTGATTCACTGCATAAGTTAGTTACATGTGTCTTATAAAATCTAAGAATGCCGATTGATTCATTGAATTACTGCTTGAAGTATAAATCAATGGCTGATTCACTGGTTTCAGCTTGTTTCATTAAATGAAAACTTTAAACTCGAAACGATGAATCAATGAGAGAAGCTGTACTCATTGAATTAGCACATGCACTTTTTATCATTAAATGAATGGGTGTAGTTTGTTTAATTGAATCGAATCCTTGAACTCGTGGTATTGAATCAATGTGTGAAGCTCTACTCATTGAATTAACAAAGTTCAGGCTTTTTCATTGAAACAAAACGTTTAGCTCGAGGCACTGAATAATTGAGAGAAGCTGTACTCATTGAATGAACACCTGCAGTTTGTTGCATTGAATGAATGAGATAAGCTTAAAAAGTTGAATGAATGAAAGAAGCTCTACACATTGAATTAACGAGTGCAGTCTGTTTGATTAAATGAATGCATGCAGTCGGTTTCTTTGACAGAAAGCGTCCAACTTGTTTCATTAAATGAATGGCAAAGCTCTACTTATTCGATTAGCATGTGCAGCTTTTTTCATGAAATGAATGAGTGCTGTTTGATTCATTGAATGGATGAATGCTGTTAGAATCACTAAGTAAATGAGTGAAGTTTCTTTCATTGAATCAATGAATAAGGTTTGATTCATTGAATCAATGATTGAGGTTTGACACAATGATTGAATGTTTGCAGTTTGTTACATTAAATGAAGGAGTTAAGCTTGACATAATGAATAAAAAAGAGCAGATCTACTTTTTGAATTAAGACGTGCAGTCTTTTTCATTCAATGAATGTGAGCGGTTTGATTCACTGCATAAGTTAGTTACATCTGTCTCATTAAATCTAAGAATGCCGATTGATTCATTGAATTACTGTTTGAAGTTTAAATCAATGGCTGATTCACTGGTTTCAGCTTGTTTCATTAAGTGAAAACTTTAAACTCGAAATAATGAATCAATGAGAGAAGCTGTACTCTTTGAATTAACACATGCACTTTTTATCATTAAATGAATGGGTACAGTTTGTTTCATTGAATCGATTCCTTGAACTCGTGGTATTGAATCAATGTGTGAAGCTCCACTCATTGAATGAACAAGTGCAGGCTTTTTCATTGAAACAAAACGTTTAGCTAGGGGCAACGAATAAATGAGAGTAGCTGTACTCATTGAATGAACACCTGCAGTTTGTTGCATTGAATGCATGATATAAGCTGGAAACGTTGACTGAATGAAAGAAGCTCTACACATTGAATTAACAAGTGCAATCTGCTTGATGAAATGAATGCAGGCAGTTGGTTTCTTTGACAGAAAGCGTGCAACTAGTATCATTGAATGAATGGCAAAAGCTCTACTCATTCGATTAGCATGTGCAGATATTTTCATGGAATGAATGAGTGCTGTTTGATTCATTGAATGGATGCATGCTCTTGGAATCACTAAATAAATAAGTTAAGTTTCGTTCATTCAATCAATGAATGACGTTTGATTCATTGAATCAATGATTGAAGTTTGGCACAATGATTGAATGATTGCAGTTTGTTATATTAAATGAAGGAGTTAAGCTTGACATATTGAATAAATAAGAGAAGCTCTACTCTTTGAGTTAACACGTGCAGTCTGTAAATTCCATAAATGTGTGCAGTATGTTTCACTAAAAAGGTTCGTTAGATCTGTCTCATTGAACTTAAGATTACCGTTTGATTCATTGAATCTATGATTGAAGTTTAAATAAATGACTGATTCAATTGTTTCAGCTTGTTTCATTAAGTGAAAACTTTAAGCTGGAGGCCCTCATTCAATTAGCACATGCACTTTTTGTCATTAAATCAATGGGTGCAATTTGTTTCATTGAATCAAAACCTTAAACTCGTGGTATTGAATCAATGTGAGAAGCTCTACTCATTGAATGAACACCTGCAGTTTGTTACATTGAATGAATGAGATAAACTTAAAAATTGAATGAATGAAAGAAGCTCCACACATTGAATTAACGAGAGCAGTCTGTTTGATTAAATGAATGCATGCAGTTGGTTTCTTTAACAGAAAGCATACAACTTGTTTCATTAAATGAATGGCAAAGCTCTACTTATTCGATTAGCATGTGCAGATTTTTTCATGGAATGAATGAGTGCAGTTTTATTCATTGACTGGATGAATTCAGCTGGAATCGCTAAGTAAATGAGTGAAGTTTCTTTCATTGAATCAATGAATAACGTTTGATTCATTGAATCAATGATTGAGGTTTGACACAATGATTGCAGTTTGTTATATTAAATGAAGGAGTTAAGCTTGACGTAATGAATAAATAAGACAAGTTCTACTCTTTGATTTAAGACGTGCAGTCTGTTTCATTCAATGAATGTGAGCGGTTTGATTCACTGCATAAGTTAGTTACATGTGTCTTATAAAATCTAAGAATGCCGATTGATTCATTGAATTACTGCTTGAAGTATAAATCAATGGCTGATTCACTGGTTTCAGCTTGTTTCATTAAATGAAAACTTTAAACTCGAAACGATGAATCAATGAGAGAAGCTGTACTCATTGAATTAGCACATGCACTTTTTATCATTAAATGAATGGGTGTAGTTTGTTTAATTGAATCGAATCCTTGAACTCGTGGTATTGAATCAATGTGTGAAGCTCTACTCATTGAATTAACAAAGTTCAGGCTTTTTCATTGAAACAAAACGTTTAGCTCGAGGCACTGAATAATTGAGAGAAGCTGTACTCATTGAATGAATACCTGCAGTTTGTTGCATTGAATGAATGAGATAAGCTTAAAAAGTTGAATGAATGAAAGAAGCTCTACACATTGAATTAACGAGTGCAGTCTGTTTGATTAAATGAATGCATGCAGTCGGTTTCTTTGACAGAAAGCGTCCAAATTGTTTCATTAAATGAATGGCAAAGCTCTACTTATTCGATTAGCATGTGCAGCTTTTTTCATGAAATGAATGAGTGCTGTTTGATTCATTGAATGGATGAATGCTGTTAGAATCACTAAGTAAATGAGTGAAGTTTCTTTCATTGAATCAATGAATAAGGTTTGATTCATTGAATCAATGATTGAGGTTTGACACAATGATTGAATGTTTGCAGTTTGTTACATTAAATGAAGGAGTTAAGCTTGACATAATGAATAAAAAAGAGAAGATCTACATTTTGAATTATGACGTGCAGTCTTTTTCATTCAATGAATGTGAGCGGTTTGATTCACTGCATAAGTTAGTTACATCTGTCTCATTAAATCTAAGAATGCCGATTGATTCATTGAATTACTGTTTGAAGTTTAAATCAATGGCTGATTCACTGGTTTCAGCTTGTTTCATTAAGTGAAAACTTTAAACTCGAAACAATGAATCAATGAGAGAAGCTGTACTCTTTGAATTAACACATGCACTTTTTATCATTAAATGAATGGGTGTAGTTTGTTTAATTGAATCGATTCCTTGAACTCGTGGTATTGAATCAATGTGTGAAGCTCTACTCATTGAATGAACAAGTGCAGGCTTTTTCATTGAAACAAAACGTTTAGCTAGGGGCAACGAATAAATGAGAGTAGCTGTACTCATTGAATGAACACCTGCAGTTTGTTGCATTGAATGCATGATATAAGCTGGAAACGTTGACTGAATGAAAGAAGCTCTACACATTGAATTAACAAGTGCAATCTGCTTGATGAAATGAATGCAGGCAGTTGGTTTCTTTGACAGAAAGCGTGCAACAGGTATCATTGAATGAATGGCAAAAGCTCTACTCATTCGATTAGCATGTGCAGATATTTTCATGGAATGAATGAGTGCTGTTTGATTCATTGAATGGATGCATGCTCTTGGAATCACTAAATAAATAAGTTAAGTTTCGTTCATTCAATCAATGAATGACGTTTGATTCATTGAATCGATGATTGAAGTTTGGCACAATGATTGAATGATTGCAGTTTGTTATATTAAATGAAGGAGTTAAGCTTGACATATTGAATAAATAAGAGAAGCTCTACTCTTTGAGTTAACACGTGCAGTCTGTAAATTCCATAAATGTGTGCAGTATGTTTCACTAAAAAGGTTCGTTAGATCTGTCTCATTGAACTTAAGATTACCGTTTGATTCATTGAATCTATGATTGAAGTTTAAATAAATGACTGATTCAATTGTTTCAGCTTGTTTCATTAAGTGAAAACTTTAAGCTGGAGGCCCTCATTCAATTAGCACATGCACTTTTTGTCATTAAATCAATGGGTGCAATTTGTTTCATTGAATCGAAACCTTAAACTCGTGGTATTGAATCAATGTGAGAAGCTCTACTCATTGAATGAACACCTGCAGTTTGTTACATTGAATGAATGAGATAAACTTAAAAATTGAATGAATGAAAGAAGCTCCACACATTGAATTAACGAGAGCAGTCTGTTTGATTAAATGAATGCATGCAGTTGGTTTCTTTAACAGAAAGCATACACCTTGTTTCATTAAATCAATGGCAAAGCTCTACTTATTCGATTAGCATGCGCAGATTTTTTCATGGAATGAATGAGTGCTGTTTTATTCATTGAATGGATGAATTCAGTTGGAATCGCTACGTAAATGAGTGAAGTTTCTTTCATTGAATCAATGAATAACGTTTGATTCATTGAATCAATGATTGAGGTTTGACACAATGATTGCAGTTTGTTATATTAAATGAAGGAGTTAAGCTTGACATAATGAATAAATAAGAGAAGTTCTACTCTTTGATTTAAGACGTGCAGTCTGTTTCATTCAATGAATGTGAGCGGTTTGATTCACTGCATAAGTTAGTTACATGTGTCTTATAAAATCTAACAATGCCGATTGATTCATTGAATTACTGCTTGAAGTTTAAATCAATGGCTGATTCACTGGTTTCAGCTTGTTTCATTGAATGAAAACTTTAAACTCGAAACGATGAATCAATGAGAGAAGCTGTACTCATTGAATTAGCACATGCACTTTTTATCATTAAATGAATGGGTGTAGTTTGTTTAATTGAATCGAATCCTTGAACTCGTGGTATTGAATCAATGTGTGAAGCTCTACTCATTGAATTAACAAAGTTCAGGCTTTTTCATTGAAACAAAACGTTTAGCTCGAGGCACTGAATAATTGAGAGAAGCTGTACTCATTGAATGAATACCGGCAGTTTGTTGCATTGAATGAATGAGATAAGCTTAAAAAGTTGAATGAATGAAAGAAGCTCTACACATTGAATTAACGAGTGCAGTCTGTTTGATTAAATGAATGCATGCAGTCGGTTTCTTTGACAGAAAGCGTCCAACTTGTTTCATTAAATGAATGGCAAAGCTCTACTTATTCGATTAGCATGTGCAGCTTTTTTCATGAAATGAATGAGTGCTGTTTGATTCATTGAATGGATGAATGCTGTTAGAATCACTAAGTAAATGAGTGAAGTTTCTTTCATTGAATCAATGAATAAGGTTTGATTCATTGAATCAATGATTGAGGTTTGACACAATGATTGAATGTTTGCAGTTTGTTACATTAAATGAAGGAGTTAAGCTTGACATAATGAATAAAAAAGAGAAGATCTACTTTTTGAATTATGACGTGCAGTCTTTTTCATTCAATGAATGTGAGCGGTTTGATTCACTGCATAAGTTAGTTACATCTGTCTCATTAAATCTAAGAATGCCGATTGATTCATTGAATTACTGTTTGAAGTTTAAATCAATGGCTGATTCACTGGTTTCAGCTTGTTTCATTAAGTGAAAACTTTAAACTCGAAACAATGAATCAATGAGAGAAGCTGTACTCTTTGAATTAACACATGCACTTTTTATCATTAAATGAATGGGTGTAGTTTGTTTAATTGAATCGATTCCTTGAACTCGTGGTATTGAATCAATGTGTGAAGCTCTACTCATTGAATGAACAAGTGCAGGCTTTTTCATTGAAACAAAACGTTTAGCTAGGGGCAATGAATAAATGAGAGTAGCTGTACTCATTGAATGAATCCCTGCAGGTTGTTGCATTGAATGCATGATATAAGCTGGAAACGTTGACTGAATGAAAGAAGATCTACACATTGAATTAACAAGTGCAATCTGCTTGATGAAATGAATGCAGGCAGTTGGTTTCTTTGACAGAAAGCGTGCAACAGGTATCATTGAATGAATGGCAAAAGCTCTACTCATTCGATTAGCATGTGCAGATATTTTCATGGAATGAATGAGTGCTGTTTGATTCATTGAATGGATGCATGCTCTTGGAATCACTAAATAAATAAGTTAAGTTTCGTTCATTCAATCAATGAATGACGTTTGATTCATTGAATCGATGATTGAAGTTTGGCACAATGATTGAATGATTGCAGTTTGTTATATTAAATGAAGGAGTTAAGCTTGACATATTGAATAAATAAGAGAAGCTCTACTCTTTGAGTTAACACGTGCAGTCTGTAAATTCAATAAATGTGTGCAGTATGTTTCACTAAAAAGGTTCGTTAGATCTGTCTCATTGAACTTAAGATTACCGTTTGATTCATTGAATCTATGATTGAAGTTTAAATAAATGACTGATTCAATTGTTTCAGCTTGTTTCATTAAGTGAAAACTTTAAGCTGGAGGCCCTCATTCAATTAGCACATGCACTTTTTGTCATTAAATCAATGGGTGCAATTTGTTTCATTGAATCGAAACCTTAAACTCGTGGTATTGAATCAATGTGAGAAGCTCTACTCATTGAATGAACACCTGCAGTTTGTTACATTGAATGAATGAGATAAACTTAAAAATTGAATGAATGAAAGAAGCTCCACACATTGAATTAACGAGAGCAGTCTGTTTGATTAAATGAATGCATGCAGTTGGTTTCTTTAACAGAAAGCATACAACTTGTTTCATTAAATGAATGGCAAAGCTCTACTTATTCGATTAGCATGTGCAGATTTTTTCATGGAATGAATGAGTGCTGTTTTATTCATTGAATGGATGAATTCAGTTGGAATCGCTAAGTAAATGAGTGAAGTTTCTTTCATTGAATCAATGAATAACGTTTGATTCATTGAATCAATGATTGAGGTTTGACACAATGATTGCAGTTTGTTATATTAAATGAAGGAGTTAAGCTTGACATAATGAATAAATAAGAGAAGTTCTACTCTTTGATTTAAGACGTGCAGTCTGTTTCATTCAATGAATGTGAGCGGTTTGATTCACTGCATAAGTTAGTTACATGTGTCTTATAAAATCTAAGAATGCCGATTGATTCATTGAATTACTGCTTGAAGTTTAAATCAATGGCTGATTCACTGGTTTCAGCTTGTTTCATTAAATGAAAACTTTAAACGCGAAACGATGAATCATTGAGAGAATCTGTACTCATTGAATTAGCACATGCACTTTTTATCATTAAATGAATGGGTGTAGTTTGTTTAATTGAATCGAATCCTTGAACTCGTGGTATTGAATCAATGTGTGAAGCTCTACTCATTGAATTAACAAAGTTCAGGCTTTTTCATTGAAACAAAACGTTTAGCTCGAGGCACTGAATAATTGAGAGAAGCTGTACTCATTGAATTTTCACCTGCAGTTTGTTGCGTTGAATGAATGAGATAAGTTTAAAAAGTTGAATGAATGAAAGAAGGTCTACACATTGAATTAACGAGTGCAGTCTGTTTGATTAAATGAATGCATGCAGTCGGTTTCTTTGACAGAAAGCGTGCAACTTGTTTCATTAAATGAATGGCAAAGCTCTACTTATTCGATCAGCATGTGCAGCTTTTTTCATGAAATGAATGAGTGCTGTTTGATTCATTGAATGGATGAATGCTGTTAGAATCACTAAGTAAATGAGTGAAGTTTCTTTCATTGAATCAATGAATAAGGTTTGATTCATTGAATCAATGATTGAGGTTTGACACAATGATTGAATGTTTGCAGTTTGTTACATTAAATGAAGGAGTTAAGCTTGACATAATGAATAAAAAGGAGAAGATCTACTTTTTGAATTAAGACGTGCAGTCTTTTTCATTCAATGAATGTGAGCGGTTTGATTCACTGCATAAGTTAGTTACATCTGTCTCATTAAATCTAAGAATGCCGATTGATTCATTGAATTACTGTTTGAAGTTTAAATCAATGGCTGATTCACTGGTTTCAGCTTGTTTCATTAAGTGAAAACTTTAAACTCGAAACAATGAATCAATGAGAGAAGCTGTACTCTTTGAATTAACACATGCACTTTTTATCATTAAATGAATGGGTGTAGTTTGTTTAATTGAATCGATTCCTTGAACTCGTGGTATTGAATCAATGTGTGAAGCTCTACTCATTGAATGAACAAGTGCTGGCTTTTTCATTGAAACAAAACGTTTAGCTAGGGGCAACGAATAAATGAGAGTAGCTGTACTCATTGAATGAACACCTGCAGTTTGTTGCATTGAATGCATGATATAAGCTGGAAACGTTGACTGAATGAAAGAAGCTCTACACATTGAATTAACAAGTGCAATCTGCTTGATGAAATGAATGCAGGCAGTTGGTTTCTTTGACAGAAAGCGTGCAACTAGTATCATTGAGTGAATGGCAAAAGCTCTACTCATTCGATTAGCATGTGCAGATATTTTCATGGAATTAATGAGTGCTGTTTGATTCATTGAATGGATGCATGCTCTTGGAATCACTAAATAAATAAGTTAAGTTTCGTTCATTCAATCAATGAATGACGTTTGATTCATTGAATCAATGATTGAAGTTTGGCACAATGATTGAATGATTGCAGTTTGTTATATTAAATGAAGGAGTTAAGCTTGACATATTGAATAAATAAGAGAAGCTCTACTCTTTGAGTTAACACGTGCAGTCTGTAAATTCAATAAATGTGTGCAGTATGTTTCACTAAAAAGGTTCGTTAGATCTGTCTCATTGAATTTAAGATTACCGTTTGATTCATTGAATCTATGATTGAAGTTTAAATAAATGACTGATTCAATTGTTTCAGCTTGTTTCATTAAGTGAAAACTTTAAGCTGGAGGCCCTCATTCAATTAGCACATGCACTTTTTGTCATTAAATCAATGGGTGCAATTTGTTTCATTGAATCGAAACCTTAAACTCGTGGTATTGAATCAATGTGAGAAGCTCTACTCATTGAATGAACACCTGCAGTTTGTTACATTGAATGAATGAGATAAACTTAAAAATTGAATGAATGAAAGAAGCTCCACACATTGAATTAACGAGAGCAGTCTGTTTGATTAAATGAATGCATGCAGTTGGTTTCTTTAACAGAAAGCATACAACTTGTTTCATTAAATGAATGGCAAAGCTCTACTTATTCGATTAGCATGTGCAGATTTTTTCATGGAATGAATGAGTGCTGTTTTATTCATTGAATGGATGAATTCAGTTGGAATCGCTAAGTAAATGAGTGAAGTTTCTTTCATTGAATCAATGAATAACGTTTGATTCATTGAATCAATGATTGAGATTTGACACAATGATTGCAGTTTGTTATATTAAATGAAGGAGTTAAGCTTGACATAATGAATAAATAAGAGAAGTTCTACTCTTTGATTTAAGACGTGCAGTCTGTTTCATTCAATGAATGTGAGCGGTTTGATTCACTGCATAAGTTAGTTACATGTGTCTTATAAAATCTAAGAATGCCGATTGATTCATTGAATTACTGCTTGAAGTTTAAATCAATGGCTGATTCACTGGTTTCAGCTTGTTTCATTAAATGAAAACTTTAAACTCGAAACGATGAATCAATGAGAGAAGCTGTACTCATTGAATTAGCACATGCACTTTTTATCATTAAATGAATGGGTGTAGTTTGTTTAATTGAATCGAATCCTTGAACTCGTGGTATTGAATCGAATCCTTGAACTCGTGAAGCTCTACTCATTGAATTAACAAAGTTCAGGCTTTTTCATTGAAACAAAACGTTTAGCTCGAGGCACTGAATAATTGAGAGAAGCTGTACTCATTGAATGAATACCTGCAGTTTGTTGCATTGAATGAATGAGATAAGCTTAAAAAGTTGAATGAATGAAAGAAGCTCTACACATTGAATTAACGAGTGCAGTCTGTTTGATTAAATGAATGCATGCAGTCGGTTTCTTTGACAGAAAGCGTCCAACTTGTTTCATTAAATGAATGGCAAAGCTCTACTTATTCGATTAGCATGTGCAGCTTTTTTCATGAAATGAATGAGTGCTGTTTGATTCATTGAATGGATGAATGCTGTTAGAATCACTAAGTAAATGAGTGAAGTTTCTTTCATTGAATCAATGAATAAGGTTTGATTCATTGAATCAATGATTGAGGTTTGACACAATGATTGAATGTTTGCAGTTTGTTACATTAAATGAAGGAGTTAAGCTTGACATAATGAATAAAAAAGAGAAGATCTACTTTTTGAATTATGACGTGCAGTCTTTTTCATTCAATGAATGTGAGCGGTTTGATTCACTGCATAAGTTAGTTACATCTGTCTCATTAAATCTAAGAATGCCGATTGATTCATTGAATTACTGTTTGAAGTTTAAATCAATGGCTGATTCACTGGTTTCAGCTTGTTTCATTAAGTGAAAACTTTAAACTCGAAACAATGAATCAATGAGAGAAGCTGTACTCTTTGAATTAACACATGCACTTTTTATCATTAAATGAATGGGTGTAGTTTGTTTAATTGAATCGATTCCTTGAACTCGTGGTATTGAATCAATGTGTGAAGCTCTACTCATTGAATGAACAAGTGCAGGCTTTTTCATTGAAACAAAACGTTTAGCTAGGGGCAATGAATAAATGAGAGTAGCTGTACTCATTGAATGAATCCCTGCAGTTTGTTGCATTGAATGCATGATATAAGCTGGAAACGTTGACTGAATGAAAGAAGCTCTACACATTGAATTAACAAGTGCAATCTGCTTGATGAAATGAATGCAGGCAGTTGGTTTCTTTGACAGAAAGCGTGCAACAGGTATCATTGAATGAATGGCAAAAGCTCTACTCATTCGATTAGCATGTGCAGATATTTTCATGGAATGAATGAGTGCTGTTTGATTCATTGAATGGATGCATGCTCTTGGAATCACTAAATAAATAAGTTAAGTTTCGTTCATTCAATCAATGAATGACGTTTGATTCATTGAATCGATGATTGAAGTTTGGCACAATGATTGAATGATTGCAGTTTGTTATATTAAATGAAGGAGTTAAGCTTGACATATTGAATAAATAAGAGAAGCTCTACTCTTTGAGTTAACACGTGCAGTCTCTAAATTCAATAAATGTGTGCAGTATGTTTCACTAAAAAGGTTCGTTAGATCTGTCTCATTGAACTTAAGATTACCGTTTGATTCATTGAATCTATGATTGAAGTTTAAATAAATGACTGATTCAATTGTTTCAGCTTGTTTCATTAAGTGAAAACTTTAAGCTGGAGGCCCTCATTCAATTAGCACATGCACTTTTTGTCATTAAATCAATGGGTGCAATTTGTTTCATTGAATCGAAACCTTAAACTCGTGGTATTGAATCAATGTGAGAAGCTCTACTCATTGAATGAACACCTGCAGTTTGTTACATTGAATGAATGAGATAAACTTAAAAGTTGAATGAATGAAAGAAGCTCCACACATTGAATTAACGAGAGCAGTCTGTTTGATTAAATGAATGCATGCAGTTGGTTTCTTTAACAGAAAGCATACAACTTGTTTCATTAAATGAATGGCAAAGCTCTACTTATTCGATTAGCATGTGCAGATTTTTTCATGGAATGAATGAGTGCTGTTTTATTCATTGAATGGATGAATTCAGTTGGAATCGCTAAGTAAATGAGTGAAGTTTCTTTCATTGAATCAATGAATAACGTTTGATTCATTGAATCAATGATTGAGGTTTGACACAATGATTGCAGTTTGTTATATTAAATGAAGGAGTTAAGCTTGACATAATGAATAAATAAGAGAAGTTCTACTCTTTGATTTAAGACGTGCAGTCTGTTTCATTCAATGAATGTGAGCGGTTTGATTCACTGCATAAGTTAGTTACATGTGTCTTATAAAATCTAAGAATGCCGATTGATTCATTGAATTACTGCTTGAAGTTTAAATCAATGGCTGATTCACTGGTTTCAGCTTGTTTCATTAAATGAAAACTTTAAACGCGAAACGATGAATCATTGAGAGAAGCTGTACTCATTGAATTAGCACATGCACTTTTTATCATTAAATGAATGGGTGTAGTTTGTTTAATTGAATCGAATCCTTGAACTCGTGGTATTGAATCAATGTGTGAAGCTCTACTCATTGAATTAACAAAGTTCAGGCTTTTTCATTGAAACAAAACGTTTAGCTCGAGGCACTGAATAATTGAGAGAAGCTGTACTCATTGAATGAATACCTGCAGTTTGTTGCATTGAATGAATGAGATAAGCTTAAAAAGTTGAATGAATGAAAGAAGCTCTACACATTGAATTAAGGAGTGCAGTCTGTTTGATTAAATGAATGCATGCAGTCGGTTTCTTTGACAGAAAGCGTCCAACTTGTTTCATTAAATGAATGGCAAAGCTCTACTTATTCGATTAGCATGTGCAGCTTTTTTCATGAAATGAATGAGTGCTGTTTGATTCATTGAATGGATGAATGCTGTTAGAATCACTAAGTAAATGAGTGAAGTTTCTTTCATTGAATCAATGAATAAGGTTTGATTCATTGAATCAATGATTGAGGTTTGACATACTGATTGAATGTTTGCAGTTTGTTACATTAAATGAAGGAGTTAAGCTTGACATAAGGAATAAAAAAGAGAAGATCTACTTTTTGAATTATGACGTGCAGTCTTTTTCATTCAATGAATATGAGCGGTTTGATTCACTGCATAAGTTAGTTACATCTGTCTCATTAAATCTAAGAATGCCGATTGATTCATTGAATTACTGTTTGAAGTTTAAATCAATGGCTGATTCACTGGTTTCAGCTTGTTTCATTAAGTGAAAACTTTAAACTCGAAACAATGAATCAATGAGAGAAGCTGTACTCTTTGAATTAACACATGCACTTTTTATCATTAAATGAATGGGTACAGTTTGTTTCACTGAATCGATTCCTTGAACTCGTGGTATTGAATCAATGTGTGAAGCTCTACTCATTGAATGAACAAGTGCTGGCTTTTTCATTGAAACAAAACGTTTAGCTAGGGGCAACGAATAAATGAGAGTAGCTGTACTCATTGAATGAACACCTGCAGTTTGTTGCATTGAATGCATGATATAAGCTGGAAACGTTGACTGAATGAAAGAAGCTCTACACATTGAATTAACAAGTGCAATCTGCTTGATGAAATGAATGCAGGCAGTTGGTTTCTTTGACAGAAAGCGTGCAACTAGTATCATTGAATGAATGGCAAAAGCTCTACTCATTCGATTAGCATGTGCAGATATTTTCATGGAATGAATGAGTGCTGTCTGATTCATTGAATGGATGCATGCTCTTGGAATCACTAAATAAATAAGTTAAGTTTCGTTCATTCAATCAATGAATGACGTTTGATTCATTGAATCAATGATTGAAGTTTGGCACAATGATTGAATGATTGCAGTTTGTTATATTAAATGAAGGAGTTAAGCTTGACATATTGAATAAATAAGAGAAGTTCTACTCTTTGAGTTAACACGTGCAGTCTGTAAATTCAATAAATGTGTGCAGTATGTTTCACTAAAAAGGTTCGTTAGATCTGTCTCATTGAACCTAAGATTACCGTTTGATTCATTGAATCTATGATTGAAGTTTAAATAAATGACTGATTCAATTGTTTCAGCTTGTTTCATTAAGTGAAAACTTTAAGCTGGAGGCCCTCATTCAGTTAGCACATGCACTTTTTGTCATTAAATCAATGGGTGCAATTTGTTTCATTGAATCGAAACCTTAAACTCGTGGTATTGAATCAATGTGAGAAGCTCTACTCATTGAATGAACACCTGCAGTTTGTTACATTGAATGAATGAGATAAACTTAAAAATTGAATGAATGAAAGAAGCTCCACACATTGAATTAACGAGAGCAGTCTGTTTGATTAAATGAATGCATGCAGTTGGATTCTTTAACAGAAAGCATACAACTTGTTTCATTAAATGAATGGCAAAGCTCTACTTATTCGATTAGCATGTGCAGATTTTTTCATGGAATGAATGAGTGCTGTTTTATTCATTGAATGGATGAATTCAGTTGGAATCGCTAAGTAAATGAGTGAAGTTTCTTTCATTGAATCAATGAATAACGTTTGATTCATTGAATCAATGATTGAGGTTTGACACAATGATTGCAGTTTGTTATATTAAATGAAGGAGTTAAGCTTGACATAATGAATAAATAAGAGAAGTTCTACTCTTTGATTTAAGACGTGCAGTGTGTTTCATTCAATGAATGTGAGCGGTTTGATTCACTGCATAAGTTAGTTACATGTGTCTTATAAAATCTAAGAATGCCGATTGATTCATTGAATTACTGCTTGAAGTTTAAATCAATGGCTGATTCACTGGTTTCAGCTTGTTTCATTAAATGAAAACTTTAAACTCGAAACGATGAATCAATGAAAGAAGCTGTACTCATTGAATTAGCACATGCACTTTTTATCATTAAATGAATGGGTGTAGTTTGTTTAATTGAATCTATTCCTTGAACTCGTGGTATTGAATCAATGTGTGAAGCTCTACTCATTGAATGAACAAGTTCAGGCTTTTTCATTGAAACAAAACGTTTAGCTCGAGGCACTGAATAATTGAGAGAAGCTGTACTCATTGAATTTTCACCTGCAGTTTGTTGCGTTGAATGAATGAGATAAGTTTAAAAAGTTGAATGAATGAAAGAAGCTCTACACATTGAATTAACGAGTGCAGTCTGTTTGATTAAATGAATGCATGCAGTCGGTTTCTTTGACAGAAAGCGTCCAACTTGTTTCATTAAATGAATGGCAAAGCTCTACTTATTCGATTAGCATGTGCAGCTTTTTTCATGAAATGAATGAGTGCTGTTTGATTCATTGAATGGATGAATGCTGTTAGAATCACTAAGTAAATGAGTGAAATTTCTTTCATTGAATCAATGAATATGGTTTGATGCATTGAATCAATGATTGAGGTTTGACACAATGATTGAATGTTTGCAGTTTGTTACATTAAATGAAGGAGTTAAGCTTGACATAATGAATAAAAAAGAGAAGATCTACTTTTTGAATTAAGACGTGCAGTCTTTTTCATTCAATGAAAGTGAGCGGTTTGATTCACTGCATAAGTTAGTTAACTCTGTCTCATTAAATCTAAGAATGCCGATTGATTCATTGAATTACTGTTTGAAGTTTAAATCAATGGCTGATTCACTGGTTTCAGCTTGTTTCATAAAGTGAAAACTTTAAACTCGAAACAATGAATCAATGAGAGAAGCTGTATCCTTTGAATTAACACATGCACATTTTATCATTAAATGAATGGGTACAGTTTGTTTCATTGAATCGATTCCTTGAACTCGTGGTATTGAATCAATGTGTGAAGCTCTACTCATTGAATGAACAAGTGCTGGCTTTTTCATTGAAACAAAACGTTTAGCTAGGGGCAACGAATAAATGAGAGTAGCTGTACTCATTGAATGAACACCTGCAGTTTGTTGCATTGAATGCATGATATAAGCTGGAAACGTTGACTGAATGATAGAAGCTCTACACATTGAATTAACAAGTGCAACCTGCTTGATGAAATGAATGCAGGCAGTTGGTTTCTTTGACAGAAAGCTCCACACATTGAATTAACGAGAGCAGTCTGTTTGATTAAATGAATGCATGCAGTTGGTTTCTTTAACAGAAAGCATACAACTTGTTTCATTAAATGAATGGCAAAGCTCTACTTATTCGATCAGCATGTGCAGCTTTTTTCATGAAATGAATGAGTGCTGTTTGATTCATTGAATGGATGAATGCTGTTAGAATCACTAAGTAAATGAGTGAAGTTTCTTTCATTGAATCAATGAATAAGGTTTGATTCATTGAATCAATGATTGAGGTTTGACACAATGATTGAATGTTTGCAGTTTGTTACATTAAATGAAGGAGTTAAGCTTGACATAATGAATAAAAAGGAGAAGATCTACTTTTTGAATTAAGACGTGCAGTCTTTTTCATTCAATGAATGTGAGCGGTTTGATTCACTGCATAAGTTAGTTACATCTGTCTCATTAAATCTAAGAATGCCGATTGATTCATTGAATTACTGTTTGAAGTTTAAATCAATGGCTGATTCACTGGTTTCAGCTTGTTTCATTAAGTGAAAACTTTAAACTCGAAACAATGAATCAATGAGAGAAGCTGTACTCTTTGAATTAACACATGCACTTTTTATCATTAAATGAATGGGTGTAGTTTGTTTAATTGAATCGATTCCTTGAACTCGTGGTATTGAATCAATGTGTGAAGCTCTACTCATTGAATGAACAAGTGCTGGCTTTTTCATTGAAACAAAACGTTTAGCTAGGGGCAACGAATAAATGAGAGTAGCTGTACTCATTGAATGAACACCTGCAGTTTGTTGCATTGAATGCATGATATAAGCTGGAAACGTTGACTGAATGAAAGAAGCTCTACACATTGAATTAACAAGTGCAATCTGCTTGATGAAATGAATGCAGGCAGTTGGTTTCTTTGACAGAAAGCGTGCAACTAGTATCATTGAATGAATGGCAAAAGCTCTACTCATTCGATTAGCATGTGCAGATATTTTCATGGAATTAATGAGTGCTGTTTGATTCATTGAATGGATGCATGCTCTTGGAATCACTAAATAAATAAGTTAAGTTTCGTTCATTCAATCAATGAATGACGTTTGATTCATTGAATCAATGATTGAAGTTTGGCACAATGATTGAATGATTGCAGTTTGTTATATTAAATGAAGGAGTTAAGCTTGACATATTGAATAAATAAGAGAAGCTCTACTCTTTGAGTTAACACGTGCAGTCTGTAAATTCAATAAATGTGTGCAGTATGTTTCACTAAAAAGGTTCGTTAGATCTGTCTCATTGAACCTAAGATTACCGTTTGATTCATTGAATCTATGATTGAAGTTTAAATAAATGACTGATTCAATTGTTTCAGCTTGTTTCATTAAGTGAAAACTTTAAGCTGGAGGCCCTCATTCAATTAGCACATGCACTTTTTGTCATTAAATCAATGGGTGCAATTTGTTTCATTGAATCGAAACCTTAAACTCGTGGTATTGAATCAATGTGAGAAGCTCTACTCATTGAATGAACACCTGCAGTTTGTTACATTGAATGAATGAGATAAACTTAAAAATTGAATGAATGAAAGAAGCTCCACACATTGAATTAACGAGAGCAGTCTGTTTGATTAAATGAATGCATGCAGTTGGTTTCTTTAACAGAAAGCATACAACTTGTTTCATTAAATGAATGGCAAAGCTCTACTTATTCGATTAGCATGTGCAGATTTTTTCATGGAATGAATGAGTGCTGTTTTATTCATTGAATGGATGAATTCAGTTGGAATCGCTAAGTAAATGAGTGAAGTTTCTTTCATTGAATCAATGAATAACGTTTGATTCATTGAATCAATGATTGAGATTTGACACAATGATTGCAGTTTGTTATATTAAATGAAGGAGTTAAGCTTGACATAATGAATAAATAAGAGAAGTTCTACTCTTTGATTTAAGACGTGCAGTCTGTTTCATTCAATGAATGTGAGCGGTTTGATTCACTGCATAAGTTAGTTACATGTGTCTTATAAAATCTAAGAATGCCGATTGATTCATTGAATTACTGCTTGAAGTTTAAATCAATGGCTGATTCACTGGTTTCAGCTTGTTTCATTAAATGAAAACTTTAAACTCGAAACGATGAATCAATGAGAGAAGCTGTACTCATTGAATTAGCACATGCACTTTTTATCATTAAATGAATGGGTGTAGTTTGTTTAATTGAATCGAATCCTTGAACTCGTGGTATTGAATCGAATCCTTGAACTCGTGAAGCTCTACTCATTGAATTAACAAAGTTCAGGCTTTTTCATTGAAACAAAACGTTTAGCTCGAGGCACTGAATAATTGAGAGAAGCTGTACTCATTGAATGAATACCTGCAGTTTGTTGCATTGAATGAATGAGATAAGCTTAAAAAGTTGAATGAATGAAAGAAGCTCTACACATTGAATTAACGAGTGCAGTCTGTTTGATTAAATGAATGCATGCAGTCGGTTTCTTTGACAGAAAGCGTCCAACTTGTTTCATTAAATGAATGGCAAAGCTCTACTTATTCGATTAGCATGTGCAGCTTTTTTCATGAAATGAATGAGTGCTGTTTGATTCATTGAATGGATGAATGCTGTTAGAATCACTAAGTAAATGAGTGAAGTTTCTTTCATTGAATCAATGAATAAGGTTTGATTCATTGAATCAATGATTGAGGTTTGACATACTGATTGAATGTTTGCAGTTTGTTACATTAAATGAAGGAGTTAAGCTTGACATAAGGAATAAAAAAGAGAAGATCTACTTTTTGAATTATGACGTGCAGTCTTTTTCATTCAATGAATATGAGCGGTTTGATTCACTGCATAAGATAGTTACATCTGTCTCATTAAATCTAAGAATGCCGATTGATTCATTGAATTACTGTTTGAAGTTTAAATCAATGGCTGATTCACTGGTTTCAGCTTGTTTCATTAAGTGAAAACTTTAAACTCGAAACAATGAATCAATGAGAGAAGCTGTACTCTTTGAATTAACACATGCACTTTTTATCATTAAATGAATGGGTGTAGTTTGTTTAATTGAATCGATTCCTTGAACTCGTGGTATTGAATCAATGTGTGAAGCTCTACTCATTGAATGAACAAGTGCTGGCTTTTTCATTGAAACAAAACGTTTAGCTAGGGGCAACGAATAAATGAGAGTAGCTGTACTCATTGAATGAACACCTGCAGTTTGTTGCATTGAATGCATGATATAAGCTGGAAACGTTGACTGAATGAAAGAAGCTCTACACATTGAATTAACAAGTGCAATCTGCTTGATGAAATGAATGCAGGCAGTTGGTTTCTTTGACAGAAAGCGTGCAACTAGTATCATTGAATGAATGGCAAAAGCTCTACTCATTCGATTAGCATGTGCAGATATTTTCATGGAATTAATGAGTGCTGTTTGATTCATTGAATGGATGCATGCTCTTGGAATCACTAAATAAATAAGTTAAGTTTCGTTCATTCAATCAATGAATGACGTTTGATTCATTGAATCAATGATTGAAGTTTGGCACAATGATTGATGGATTGCAGTTTGTTATATTAAATGAAGGAGTTAAGCTTGACATATTGAATAAATAAGAGAAGCTCTACTCTTTGAGTTAACACGTGCAGTCTGTAAATTCAATAAATGTGTGCAGTATGTTTCACTAAAAAGGTTCGTTAGATCTGTCTCATTGAACTTAAGATTACCGTTTGATTCATTGAATCTATGATTGAAGTTTAAATAAATGACTGATTCAATTGTTTCAGCTTGTTTCATTAAGTGAAAACTTTAAGCTGGAGGCCCTCATTCAATTAGCACATGCACTTTTTGTCATTAAATCAATGGGTGCAATTTGTTTCATTGAATCGAAACCTTAAACTCGTGGTATTGAATCAATGTGAGAAGCTCTACTCATTGAATGAACACCTGCAGTTTGTTACATTGAATGAATGAGATAAACTTAAAAATTGAATGAATGAAAGAAGCTCCACACATTGAATTAACGAGAGCAGTCTGTTTGATTAAATGAATGCATGCAGTTGGTTTCTTTAACAGAAAGCATACAACTTGTTTCATTAAATGAATGGCAAAGCTCTACTTATTCGATTAGCATGTGCAGATTTTTTCATGGAATGAATGAGTGCTGTTTTATTCATTGAATGGATGAATTCAGTTGGAATCGCTAAGTAAATGAGTGAAGTTTCTTTCATTGAATCAATGAATAACGTTTGATTCATTGAATCAATGATTGAGGTTTGACACAATGATTGCAGTTTGTTATATTAAATGAAGGAGTTAAGCTTGACATAATGAATAAATAAGAGAAGTTCTACTCTTTGATTTAAGACGTGCAGTCTGTTTCATTCAATGAATGTGAGCGGTTTGATTCACTGCATAAGTTAGTTACATGTGTCTTATAAAATCGAAGAATGCCGATTGATTCATTGAATTACTGCTTGAAGTTTAAATCAATGGCTGATTCACTGGTTTCAGCTTGTTTCATTAAATGAAAACTTTAAACTCGAAAAAATGAATCAATGAGAGAAGCTGTACTCATTGAATTAGCACATGCACTTTTTATCATTAAATGAATGGGTGTAGTTTGTTTAATTGAATCGAATCCTTGAACTCGTGGTATTGAATCAATGTGTGAAGCTCTACTCATTGAATTAACAAAGTTCAGGCTTTTTCATTGAAACAAAACGTTTAGCTCGAGGCACTGAATAATTGAGAGAAGCTGTACTCATTGAATGAACACCTGCAGTTTGTTGCATTGAATGAATGAGATAAGCTTAAAAAGTTGAATGAATGAAAGAAGCTCTACACATTGAATTAACGAGTGCAGTCTGTTTGATTAAATGAATGCATGCAGTCGGTTTCTTTGACAGAAAGCGTCCAACTTGTTTCATTAAATGAATGGCAAAGCTCTACTTATTCGATTAGCATGTGCAGCTTTTTTCATGAAATGAATGAGTGCTGTTTGATTCATTGAATGGATGAATGCTGTTAGAATCACTAAGTAAATGAGTGAAATTTCTTTCATTGAATCAATGAATATGGTTTGATGCATTGAATCAATGATTGAGGTTTGACACAATGATTGAATGTTTGCAGTTTGTTACATTAAATGAAGGAGTTAAGCTTGACATAATGAATAAAAAAGAGAAGATCTACTTTTTGAATTAAGACGTGCAGTCTTTTTCATTCAATGAAAGTGAGCGGTTTGATTCACTGCATAAGTTAGTTAACTCTGTCTCATTAAATCTAAGAATGCCGATTGATTCATTGAATTACTGTTTGAAGTTTAAATCAATGGCTGATTCACTGGTTTCAGCTTGTTTCATAAAGTGAAAACTTTAAACTCGAAACAATGAATCAATGAGAGAAGCTGTATCCTTTGAATTAACACATGCACATTTTATCATTAAATGAATGGGTACAGTTTGTTTCATTGAATCGATTCCTTGAACTCGTGGTATTGAATCAATGTGTGAAGCTCTACTCATTGAATGAACAAGTGCTGGCTTTTTCATTGAAACAAAACGTTTAGCTAGGGGCAACGAATAAATGAGAGTAGCTGTACTCATTGAATGAACACCTGCAGTTTGTTGCATTGAATGCATGATATAAGCTGGAAACGTTGACTGAATGAAAGAAGCTCTACACATTGAATTAACAAGTGCAATCTGCTTGATGAAATGAATGCAGGCAGTTGGTTTCTTTGACAGAAAGCGTGCAACTAGTATCATTGAATGAATGGGAAAAGCTCTACTCATTCGATTTGCATGTGCAGATATTTTCATGGAATGAATGAGTGCTGTTTGATTCATTGAATGGATGCATGCTCTTGGAATCACTAAATAAATAAGTTAAGTTTCGTTCATTCAATCAATGAATGACGTTTGATTCATTGAATCAATGATTGAAGTTTGGCACAATGATTGAATGATTGCAGTTTGTTATATTAAATGAAGGAGTTAAGCTTGACATATTGAATAAATAAGAGAAGCTCTACTCTTTGAGTTAACACGTGCAGTCTGTAAATTCAATAAATGTGTGCTGTATGTTTCACTAAAAAGGTTCGTTAGATCTGTCTCATTGAACCTAAGATTACCGTTTGATTCATTGAATCTATGATTGAAGTTTAAATAAATGACTGATTCAATTGTTTCAGCTTGTTTCATTAAGTGAAAACTTTAAGCTGGAGGCCCTCATTCAATTAGCACATGCACTTTTTGTCATTAAATCAATGGGTGCAATTTGTTTCATTGAAACGAAACCTTAAACTCGTGGTATTGAATCAATGTGAGAAGCTCTACTCATTGAATGAACACCTGCAGTTTGTTACATTGAATGAATGAGATAAACTTAAAAATTGAATGAATGAAAGAAGCTCCACACATTGAATTAACGAGAGCAGTCTGTTTGATTAAATGAATGCATGCAGTTGGTTTCTTTAACAGAAAGCATACAACTTGTTTCATTAAATGAATGGCAAAGCTCTACTTATTCGATTAGCATGTGCAGATTTTTTCATGGAATGAATGAGTGCTGTTTTATTCATTGAATGAATGAATTCAGTTGGAATCGCTAAGTAAATGAGTGAAGTTTCATTCATTGAATCAATGAATAACGTTTGATTCATTGAATCAATGATTGAGGTTTGACACAATGATTGCAGTTTGTTATATTAAATGAAGGAGTTAAGCTTGACATAATGAATAAATAAGAGAAGTTCTACTCTTTGATTTAAGACGTGCAGTCTGTTTCATTCAATGAATGTGAGCGGTTTGATTCACTGCATAAGTTAGTTACATCTGTCTTATAAAATCTAAGAATGCCGATTGATTCATTGAATTACTGCTTGAAGTTTAAATCAATGGCTGATTCATTGGTTTCAGCTTGTTTCATTAAATGAAAACTTTAAACTCGAAACGATGAATCAATGAGAGAAGCTGTACTCATTGAATTAGCACATGCACTTTTTATCATTAAATGAATGGGTGCAGTTTGTTTCATTGAATCTATTCCTTGAACTCGTGGTATTGAATCAATGTGTGAAGCTCTACTCATTGAATTAACAAGTTCAGGCTTTTTCATTGAAACAAAACGTTTAATTCGAGGCACTGAATAATTGAGAGAAGCTGTACTCATTGATTGAACACCTGCAGTTTGTTGCATTGAATGAATGAGATAAGCTTAAAAAGTTGAATGAATGAAAGAAGCTCTACACATTGAATTAACGAGAGCAGTCTGTTTGTTTAAATGAATGCATGCAGTCGGTTTCTTTGACAGAAAGCGTGCAACTTGTTTCATTAAATGAATGGCAAAGCTCTACTTATTCGATCAGCATGTGCAGCTTTTTTCATGAAATGAATGAGTGCTGTTTGATTCATTGAATGGATGAATGCTGTTAGAATCACTAAGTAAATGAGTGAAGTTTCTTTCATTGAATCAATGAATAACGTTTGATTCATTGAATCAATGATTGAGGTTTGACACAATGATTGAATGTTTGCAGTTTGTTACATTAAATGAAGGAGTTAAGCTTGACATAATGAATAAAAAGGAGAAGATCTACTTTTTGAATTAAGACGTGCAGTCTTTTTCATTCAATGAATGTGAGCGGTTTGATTCACTGCATAAGTTAGTTACATCTGTCTCATTAAATCTAAGAATGCCGATTGATTCATTGAATTACTGTTTGAAGTTTAAATCAATGGCTGATTCACTGGTTTCAGCTTGTTTCATTAAGTGAAAACTTTAAACTCAAAACAATGAATCAATGAGAGAAGCTGTACTCTTTGAATTAACACATGCACTTTTTATCATTAAATGAATGGGTGTAGTTTGTTTAATTGAATCGATTCCTTGAACTCGTGGTATTGAATCAATGTGTGAAGCTCTACTCATTGAATGAACAAGTGCTGGCTTTTTCATTGAAACAAAACGTTTAGCTAGGGGCAACGAATAAATGAGAGTAGCTGTACTCATTGAATGAACACCTGCAGTTTGTTGCATTGAATGCATGATATAAGCTGGAAACGTTGACTGAATGAAAGAAGCTCTACACATTGAATTAACAAGTGCAATCTGCTTGATGAAATGAATGCAGGCAGTTGGTTTCTGTGACAGAAAGCGTGCAACTAGTATCATTGAATGAATGGCAAAAGCTCTACTCATTCGATTAGCATGTGCAGATATTTTCATGGAATTAATGAGTGCTGTTTGATTCATTGAATGGATGCATGCTCTTGGAATCACTAAATAAATAAGTTAAGTTTCGTTCATTCAATCAATGAATGACGTTTGATTCATTGAATCAATGATTGAAGTTTGGCACAATGATTGAATGATTGCAGTTTGTTATATTAAATGAAGGAGTTAAGCTTGACATATTGAATAAATAAGAGAAGCTCTACTCTTTGAGTTAACACGTGCAGTCTGTAAATTCAATAAATGTGTGCAGTATGTTTCACTAAAAAGGTTCGTTAGATCTGTCTCATTGAATTTAAGATTACCGTTTGATTCATTGAATCTATGATTGAAGTTTAAATAAATGACTGATTCAATTGTTTCAGCTTGTTTCATTAAGTGAAAACTTTAAGCTGGAGGCCCTCATTCAATTAGCACATGCACTTTTTGTCATTAAATCAATGGGTGCAATTTGTTTCATTGAATCGAAACCTTAAACTCGTGGTATTGAATCAATGTGAGAAGCTCTACTCATTGAATGAACACCTGCAGTTTGTTACATTGAATGAATGAGATAAACTTAAAAATTGAATGAATGAAAGAAGCTCCACACATTGAATTAACGAGAGCAGTCTGTTTGATTAAATGAATGCATGCAGTTGGTTTCTTTAACAGAAAGCATACAACTTGTTTCATTAAATGAATGGCAAAGCTCTACTTATTCGATTAGCATGTGCAGATTTTTTCATGGAATGAATGAGTGCTGTTTTATTCATTGAATGGATGAATTCAGTTGGAATCGCTAAGTAAATGAGTGAAGTTTCTTTCATTGAATCAATGAATAACGTTTGATTCATTGAATCAATGATTGAGATTTGACACAATGATTGCAGTTTGTTATATTAAATGAAGGAGTTAAGCTTGACATAATGAATAAATAAGAGAAGTTCTACTCTTTGATTTAAGACGTGCAGTGTGTTTCATTCAATGAATGTGAGCGGTTTGATTCACTGCATAAGTTAGTTACATGTGTCTTATAAAATCTAAGAATGCCGATTGATTCATTGAATTACTGCTTGAAGTTTAAATCAATGGCTGATTCACTGGTTTCAGCTTGTTTCATTAAATGAAAACTTTAAACTCGAAACGATGAATCAATGAGAGAAGCTGTACTCATTGAATTAGCACATGCACTTTTTATCATTAAATGAATGGGTGTAGTTTGTTTAATTGAATCGAATCCTTGAACTCGTGGTATTGAATCGAATCCTTGAACTCGTGAAGCTCTACTCATTGAATTAACAAAGTTCAGGCTTTTTCATTGAAACAAAACGTTTAGCTCGAGGCACTGAATAATTGAGAGAAGCTGTACTCATTGAATGAATACCTGCAGTTTGTTGCATTGAATGAATGAGATAAGCTTAAAAAGTTGAATGAATGAAAGAAGCTCTACACATTGAATTAACGAGTGCAGTCTGTTTGATTAAATGAATGCATGCAGTCGGTTTCTTTGACAGAAAGCGTCCAACTTGTTTCATTAAATGAATGGCAAAGCTCTACTTATTCGATTAGCATGTGCAGCTTTTTTCATGAAATGAATGAGTGCTGTTTGATTCATTGAATGGATGAATGCTGTTAGAATCACTAAGTAAATGAGTGAAGTTTCTTTCATTGAATCAATGAATAAGGTTTGATTCATTGAATCAATGATTGAGGTTTGACATACTGATTGAATGTTTGCAGTTTGTTACATTGATTGCAGTTTGTTATATTAAATGAAGGAGTTAAGCTTGACATATTGAATAAATAAGAGAAGCTCTACTCTTTGAGTTAACACGTGCAGTCTGTAAATTCAATAAATGTGTGCAGTATGTTTCACTAAAAAGGTTCGTTAGATCTGTCTCATTGAACTTAAGATTACCGTTTGATTCATTGAATCTATGGTTGAAGTTTAAATAAATGACTGATTCAATTGTTTCAGCTTGTTTCATTAAGTGAAAACTTTAAGCTGGAGGCCCTCATTCAATTAGCACATGCACTTGTTGTCATTAAATCAATGGGTGCAATTTGTTTCATTGAATCGAAACCTTAAACTCGTGGTATTGAATCAATGTGAGAAGCTCTACTCATTGAATGAACACCTGCAGTTTGTTACATTGAATGAATGAGATAAACTTAAAAATTGAATGAATGAAAGAAGCTCCACACATTGAATTAACGAGAGCAGTCTGTTTGATTAAATGAATGCATGCAGTTGGTTTCTTTAACAGAAAGCATACAACTTGTTTCATTAAATGAATGGCAAAGCTCTACTTATTCGATGAGCATGTGCAGATTTTTTCATGGAATGAATGAGCGCTGTTTTATTCATTGAATGGATGAATTCAGTTGGAATCGCTAAGTAAATGAGTGAAGTTTCTTTCATTGAATCAATGAATAACGTTTGATTCATTGAATCAATGATTGAGGTTTGACACAATGATTGCAGTTTGTTATATTAAATGAAGGAGTTAAGCTTGACATAATGAATAAATAAGAGAAGTTCTACTCTTTGATTTAAGACGTGCAGTCTGTTTCATTCAATGAATGTGAGCGGTTTGATTCACTGCATAAGTTAGTTACATGTGTCTTATAAAATCTAAGAATGCCGATTGATTCATTGAATTACTGCTTGAAGTTTAAATCAATGGCTGATTCACTGGTTTCAGCTTGTTTCATTAAATGAAAACTTTAAACGCGAAACGATGAATCATTGAGAGAATCTGTACTCATTGAATTAGCACATGCACTTTTTATCATTAAATGAATGGGTGTAGTTTGTTTAATTGAATCGAATCCTTGAACTCGTGGTATTGAATCAATGTGTGAAGCTCTACTCATTGAATTAACAAAGTTCAGGCTTTTTCATTGAAACAAAACGTTTAGCTCGAGGCACTGAATAATTGAGAGAAGCTGTACTCATTGAATGAATACCTGCAGTTTGTTGCATTGAATGAATGAGATAAGCTTAAAAAGTTGAATGAATGAAAGAAGCTCTACACATTGAATTAAGGAGTGCAGTCTGTTTGATTAAATGAATGCATGCAGTCGGTTTCTTTGACAGAAAGCGTCCAACTTGTTTCATTAAATGAATGGCAAAGCTCTACTTATTCGATTAGCATGTGCAGCTTTTTTCATGAAATGAATGAGTGCTGTTTGATTCATTGAATGGATGAATGCTGTTAGAATCACTAAGTAAATGAGTGAAGTTTCTTTCATTGAATCAATGAATAAGGTTTGATTCATTGAATCAATGATTGAGGTTTGACATACTGATTGAATGTTTGCAGTTTGTTACATTAAATGAAGGAGTTAAGCTTGACATAAGGAATAAAAAAGAGAAGATCTACTTTTTGAATTATGACGTGCAGTCTTTTTCATTCAATGAATATGAGCGGTTTGATTCACTGCATAAGTTAGTTACATCTGTCTCATTAAATCTAAGAATGCCGATTGATTCATTGAATTACTGTTTGAAGTTTAAATCAATGGCGGATTCACTGGTTTCAGCTTGTTTCATTAAGTGAAAACTTTAAACTCGAAACAATGAATCAATGAGAGAAGCTGTACTCTTTGAATTAACACATGCACTTTTTATCATTAAATGAATGGGTACAGTTTGTTTCACTGAATCGATTCCTTGAACTCGTGGTATTGAATCAATGTGTGAAGCTCTACTCATTGAATGAACAAGTGCTGGCTTTTTCATTGAAACAAAACGTTTAGCTAGGGGCAACGAATAAATGAGAGTAGCTGTACTCATTGAATGAACACCTGCAGTTTGTTGCATTGAATGCATGATATAAGCTGGAAACGTTGACTGAATGAAAGAAGCTCTACACATTGAATTAACAAGTGCAATCTGCTTGATGAAATGAATGCAGGCAGTTGGTTTCTTTGACAGAAAGCGTGCAACTAGTATCATTGAATGAATGGCAAAAGCTCTACTCATTCGATTAGCATGTGCAGATATTTTCATGGAATTAATGAGTGCTGTTTGATTCATTGAATGGATGCATGCTCTTGGAATCACTAAATAAATAAGTTAAGTTTCGTTCATTCAATCAATGAATGACGTTTGATTCATTGAATCAATGATTGAAGTTTGGCACAATGATTGAATGATTGCAGTTTGTTATATTAAATGAAGGAGTTAAGCTTGACATATTGAATAAATAAGAGAAGTTCTACTCTTTGAGTTAACACGTGCAGTCTGTAAATTCAATAAATGTGTGCAGTATGTTTCACTAAAAAGGTTCGTTAGATCTGTCTCATTGAACCTAAGATTACCGTTTGATTCATTGAATCTATGATTGAAGTTTAAATAAATGACTGATTCAATTGTTTCAGCTTGTTTCATTAAGTGAAAACTTTAAGCTGGAGGCCCTCATTCAGTTAGCACATGCACTTTTTGTCATTAAATCAATGGGTGCAATTTGTTTCATTGAATCGAAACCTTAAACTCGTGGTATTGAATCAATGTGAGAAGCTCTACTCATTGAATGAACACCTGCAGTTTGTTACATTGAATGAATGAGATAAACTTAAAAATTGAATGAATGAAAGAAGCTCCACACATTGAATTAACGAGAGCAGTCTGTTTGATTAAATGAATGCATGCAGTTGGTTTCTTTAACAGAAAGCATACAACTTGTTTCATTAAATGAATGGCAAAGCTCTACTTATTCGATTAGCATGTGCAGATTTTTTCATGGAATGAATGAGTGCTGTTTTATTCATTGAATGGATGAATTCAGTTGGAATCGCTAAGTAAATGAGTGAAGTTTCTTTCATTGAATCAATGAATAACGTTTGATTCATTGAATCAATGATTGAGGTTTGACACAATGATTGCAGTTTGTTATATTAAATGAAGGAGTTAAGCTTGACATAATGAATAAATAAGAGAAGTTCTACTCTTTGATTTAAGACGTGCAGTCTGTTTCATTCAATGAATGTGAGCGGTTTGATTCACTGCATAAGTTAGTTACATGTGTCTTATAAAATCTAAGAATGCCGATTGATCATTGAATTACTGCTTGAAGTTTAAATCAATGGCTGATTCACTGGTTTCAGCTTGTTTCATTAAATGAAAACTTTAAACTCGAAACGATGAATCAATGAAAGAAGCTGTACTCATTGAATTAGCACATGCACTTTTTATCATTAAATGAATGGGTGTAGTTTGTTTAATTGAATCTATTCCTTGAACTCGTGGTATTGAATCAATGTGTGAAGCTCTACTCATTGAATGAACAAGTTCAGGCTTTTTCATTGAAACAAAACGTTTAGCTCGAGGCACTGAATAATTGAGAGAAGCTGTACTCATTAAATGAACACCTGCAGTTTGTTGCATTGAATGAATGAGATAAGCTTAAAAAGTTGAATGAATGAAAGAAGCTCTACACATTGAATTAACGAGTGCAGTCTGTTTGATTAAATGAATGCATGCAGTCGGTTTCTTTGACAGAAAGCGTCCAACTTGTTTCATTAAATGAATGGCAAAGCTCTACTTATTCGATTAGCATGTGCAGCTTTTTTCATGAAATGAATGAGTGCTGTTTGATTCATTGAATGGATGAATGCTGTTAGAATCACTAAGTAAATGAGTGAAGTTTCTTTCATTGAATCAATGAATAAGGTTTGATTCATTGAATCAATGATTGAGGTTTGACACAATGATTGAATGTTTGCAGTTTGTTACATTAAATGAAGGAGTTAAGCTTGACATAATGAATAAAAAAGAGAAGATCTACTTTTTGAATTAAGACGTGCAGTCTTTTTCATTCAATGAATGTGAGCGGTTTGATTCACTGCATAAGTTAGTTACATCTGTCTCATTAAATCTAAGAATGCCGATTGATTCATTGAATTACTGTTTGAAGTTTAAATCAATGGCTGATTCACTGGTTTCAGCTTGTTTCATTAAGTGAAAACTTTAAACTCGAAACAATGAATCAATGAGAGAAGCTGTATCCTTTGAATTAACACATGCACTTTTTATCATTAAATGAATGGGTACAGTTTGTTTCATTGAATCGATTCCTTGAACTCGTGGTATTGAATCAATGTGTGAAGCTCTACACATTGAATGAACAAGTGCTGGCTTTTTCATTGAAACAAAACGTTTAGCTAGGGGCAACGAATAAATGAGAGTAGCTGTACTCATTGAATGAACACCTGCAGTTTGTTGCATTGAATGCATGATATAAGCTGGAAACGTTGACTGAATGAAAGAAGCTCTACACATTGAATTAACAAGTGCAATCTGCTTGATGAAATGAATGCAGGCAGTTGGTTTCTTTGACAGAAAGCGTGCAACTAGTATCATTGAATGAATGGCAAAAGGTCTACTCATTCGATTAGCATGTGCAGATATTTTCATGGAATGAATGAGTGCTGTTTGATTCATTGAATGGATGCATGCTCTTGGAATCACTAAATAAATAAGTTAAGTTTCGTTCATTCAATCAATGAATGACGTTTGATTCATTGAATCAATGATTGAAGTTTGGCACAATGATTGATGGATTGCAGTTTGTTATATTAAATGAAGGAGTTAAGCTTGACATATTGAATAAATAAGAGAAGCTCTACTCTTTGAGTTAACACGTGCAGTCTGTAAATTCAATAATTGTGTGCAGTATGTTTCACTAAAAAGGTTCGTTAGATCTGTCTCATTGAACCTAAGATTACCGTTTGATTCATTGAATCTATGATTGAAGTTTAAATAAATGACTGATTCAATTGTTTCAGCTTGTTTCATTAAGTGAAAACTTTAAGCTGGAGGCCCTCATTCAATTAGCACATGCACTTTTTGTCATTAAATCAATGGGTGCAATTTGTTTCATTGAATCGAAACCTTAAACTCGTGGTATTGAATCAATGTGAGAAGCTCTACTCATTGAATGAACACCTGCAGTTTGTTACATTGAATGAATGAGATAAACTTAAAAATTGAATGAATGAAAGAAGCTCCACACATTGAATTAACGAGAGCAGTCTGTTTGATTAAATGAATGCATGCAGTTGGTTTCTTTAACAGAAAGCATACAACTTGTTTCATTAAATGAATGGCAAAGCTCTACTTATTCGATTAGCATGTGCAGATTTTTTCATGGAATGAATGAGTGCTGTTTTATTCATTGAATGGATGAATTCAGTTGGAATCGTTAAGTAAATGAGTGAAGTTTCTTTCATTGAATCAATGAATAACGTTTGATTCATTGAATCAATGATTGAGGTTTGACACAATGATTGCAGATTGTTATACTAAATGAAGGAGTTAAGCTTGACATAATGAATAAATAAGAGAAGTTCTACTCTTTGATTTAAGACGTGCAGTCTGTTTCATTCAATGAATGTGAGCGGTTTGATTCACTGCATAAGTTAGTTACATGTGTCTTATAAAATCTAAGAATGCCGATTGATTCATTGAATTACTGCTTGAAGTTTAAATCAATGGCTGATTCACTGGTTTCAGCTTGTTTCATTAAATGAAAACTTTAAACTCGAAACGATGAATCAAGGAGAGAAGCTGTACTCATTGAATTAGCACATGCACTTTTTATCATTAAATGAATGGGTGTAGTTTGTTTAATTAAATCGATTCCTTGAACTCGTGGTATTGAATCAATGTGTGAAGCTCTACTCATTGAATGAACAAGTTCAGGCTTTTTCATTGAAACAAAACGTTTAGCTCGAGGCACTGAATAATTGAGAGAAGCTGTACTCATTCAATGAACACCTGCAGTTTGTTGCGTTGAATGAATGAGATAAGCTTAAAAAGTTGAATGAATGAAAGAAGCTCTACACATTGAATTAACGAGTGCAGTCTGTTTGATTAAATGAATGCATGCAGTCGGTTTCTTTGACAGAAAGCGACCAACTTGTTTCATTAAATGAATGGCAAAGCTCTACTTATTCGATTAGCATGTGCAGCTTTTTTCATGAAATGAATGAGTGCTGTTTGATTCATTGAATGGATGAATGCTTTTAGAATCACTAAGTAAATGAGTGAAGTTTCTTTCATTGAATCAATGAATAAGATTTGATTCATTGAATCAATGATTGAGGTTTGACACAATGATTGAATGTTTGCAGTTTGTTACATTAAATGAAGGAGTTAAGCTTGACATAGAACATAGAACATAGAACAATACAGCGCAGTACAGGCCCTTCGGCCCTCGATGTTGCGCCGATCAAAGCCCACCTAACCTACACTAACCCACTATCCCCCATATACCTATCCAATGCCCGCTTAAATACCCATAAAGAGGGAGAGTCCACTACTGCTACTGGCAGGGCATTCCATGATCTTACGACTCGCTGAGTGAAGAACCTACCCCTAACATCAGTCCTATATCTACCCCCCCTTAATTTAAAGCTATGCCCCCTTGTAATAGCTGACTCCATACGCGGAAAAAGGTTCTCACTGTCAACCCTATCTAACCCCCTAATCATCTTGTACACCTCTATCAAATCACCCCTAAACCTTCTTTTCTCCAAAGAAAACAACCCCAAGTGCCTCAGCCTTTCCTCATAGGATCTTCCTACCATACCAGGCAACATCCTGGTAAACCTCCTCTGCACCCGTTCCAGTGCCTCCACATCCTTCCTATAGTATGGCGACCAAAACTGCACACAATATTCCAGAAGCGGCCGCACCAGAGTCTTATACAACTGCAGCATGACCTCAGGACTCCGGAACTCAATTCCTCTACCAATAAAAGCCAGTACGCCATATGCCTTCTTCACTGCACTATTTACCTGGGTGGCAACTTTCAGAGATCTGTGTACATGGACACCAAGATCCCTCTGCTCTTCCACACTACCAAGTAGTCTACCATTAGCCCAGTAATCCATCTTTTTATTACTCTTACCAAAGTGAATCACTTCACACTTAGCTACATTGAACTCCATTTGCCACCTTTCTGCCCAGTTCTGCAGCTTCTCTATATCCCGCTGTAACCTGCCATATCCTTCCTCACTGTCTACAACTCCTCCGACTTTCGTATCATCCTCAAACTTGCTCACCCAACCTTCTAACCCTTCCTCCAGGTCATTTATAAAAATGACAAACAGCAATGGTCCCAAAACAGATCCTTGCGGAACACCACTAGTGACGGCACTCCAAGATGAATCTTTGCCATCAACTACTACCCTCTGTCTTCTTCCAGAGAGCCAATTCCTAATCCAAACCTCCAACTCACCCTCAATGCCATATCTCTGTATTTTCTGCAGTAGCCTACCATGGGGGACCTTATCAAACGCCTTACTAAAATCCATATATACTACATCTACCGCTTTCCCCTCATCTACCTCCTTCGTCACCTTCTCAAAGAATTCAATAAGGTTTGTGAGGCACGACCTGCCCTTCACAAAACCATGCTGACTATCCTTGATCACATCATTCTTATCCAGATGTGCATAAATCCTATCCCTTATAATTCTCTCTAAGACTTTGCCCACAACAGAAGTGAGACTCACTGGCCTATAGTTACTAGGATTATCCCTACTCCCCTTCTTGAACAAGGGAACCACGTTTGCTAGCCTCCAGTCCTCTGGCACTACTCCTGTAGACAAAGAGGACACAAAAATCACATAATGAATAAAAAAGAGAAGATCTACTTTTTGAATTATGACGTGCAGTCTTTTTCATTCAATGAATGTGAGCGGTTTGATTCACTGCATAAGTTAGTTACATCTGTCTCATTAAATCTAAGAATGCCGATTGATTCATTGAATTACTGTTTGAAGTTTAAATCAATGGCTGATTCACTGGTTTCAGCTTGTTTCATTAAGTGAAAACTTTAAACTCGAAACAATGAATCAATGAGAGAAGCTGTACTCTTTGAATTAACACATGCACTTTTTATCATTAAATGAATGGGTACAGTTTGTTTCATTGAATCGATTCCTTGAACTCGTGGTATTGAATCAATGTGTGAAGCTCTACTCATTGAATGAACAAGTGCAGGCTTTTTCATTGAAACAAAACGTTTAGCTAGGGGCAACGAATAAATGAGAGTAGCTGTACTCATTGAATGAACACCTGCAGTTTGTTGCATTGAATGCATGATATAAGCTGGAAACGTTGACTGAATGAATGAAGCTCTACACATTGAATTAACAAGTGCAATCTGCTTGATGAAATGAATGCAGGCAGTTGGTTTCTTTGACAGAAAGCGTGCAACTAGTATCATTGAATGAATGGCAAAAGCTCTACTCATTCGATTAGCATGTGCAGATATTTTCATGGAATGAATGAGTGCTGTTTGATTCATTGAATGGATGCATGCTCTTGGAATCACTAAATAAATAAGTTAAGTTTCGTTCATTCAATCAATGAATGACGTTTGATTCATTGAATCCATGATTGAAGTTTGGCACAATGATTGATGGATTGCAGTTTGTTATATTAAATGAAGGAGTTAAGCTTGACATATTGAATAAATAAGAGAAGCTCTACTCTTTGAGTTAACACGTGCAGTCTGTAAATTCAATAAATGTGTGCAGTATGTTTCACTAAAAAGGTTCGTTAGATCTGTCTCATTGAACCTAAGATTACCGTTTGATTCATTGAATCTATGATTGAAGTTTAAATAAATGACTGATTCAATTGTTTCAGCTTGTTTCATTAAGTGAAAACTTTAAGCTGGAGGCCCTCATTCAATTAGCACATGCACTTTTTGTCATTAAATCAATGGGTGCAATTTGTTTCATTGAATCGAAACCTTAAACTCGTGGTATTGAATCAATGTGAGAAGCTCTACTCATTGAATGAACACCTGCAGTTTGTTACATTGAATGAATGAGATAAACTTAAAAATTGAATGAATGAAAGAAGCTCCACACATTGAATTAACGAGAGCAGTCTGTTTGATTAAATGAATGCATGCAGTTGGTTTCTTTAACAGAAAGCATACAACTTGTTTCATTAAATGAATGGCAAAGCTCTACTTATTCGATTAGCATGTGCAGATTTTTTCATGGAATGAATGAGTGCTGTTTTATTCATTGAATGGATGAATTCAGTTGGAATCGCTAAGTAAATGAGTGAAGTTTCTTTCATTGAATCAATGAATAACGTTTGATTCATTGAATCAATGATTGAGGTTTGACACAATGATTGCAGTTTGTTATATTAAATGAAGGAGTTAAGCTTGACATAATGAATAAATAAGAGAAGTTCTACTCTTTGATTTAAGACGTGCAGTCTGTTTCATTCAATGAATGTGAGCGGTTTGATTCACTGCATAAGTTAGTTACATGTGTCTTATAAAATCTAAGAATGCCGATTGATTCATTGAATTACTGCTTGAAGTTTAAATCAATGGCTGATTCACTGGTTTCAGCTTGTTTCATTAAATGAAAACTTTAAACTCGAAACGATGAATCAAGGAGAGAAGCTGTACTCATTGAATTAGCACATGCACTTTTTATCATTAAATGAATGGGTGTAGTTTGTTTAATTAAATCGATTCCTTGAACTCGTGGTATTGAATCAATGTGTGAAGCTCTACTCATTGAATTAACAAGTTCAGGCTTTTTCATTGAAACAAAACGTTTAGCTCGAGGCACTGAATAATTGAGAGAAGCTGTACTCATTCAATGAACACCTGCAGTTTGTTGCGTTGAATGAATGAGATAAGCTTAAAAAGTTGAATGAATGAAAGAAGCTCTACACATTGAATTAACGAGTGCAGTCTGTTTGATTAAATGAATGCATGCAGTCGGTTTCTTTGACAGAAAGCGTCCAACTTGTTTCATTAAATGAATGGCAAAGCTCTACTTATTCGATTAGCATGTGCAGCTTTTTTCATGTAATGAATGAGTGCTGTTTGATTCATTGAATGGATGAATGCTTTTAGAATCACTAAGTAAATGAGTGAAGTTTCTTTCATTGAATCAATGAATAAGGTTTGATTCATTGAATCAATGATTGAGGTTTGACACAATGATTGAATGTTTGCAGTTTGTTACATTAAATGAAGGAGTTAAGCTTGACATAATGAATAAAAAAGAGAAGATCTACTTTTTGAATTATGACGTGCAGTCTTTTTCATTCAATGAATGTGAGCGGTTTGATTCACTGCATAAGTTAGTTACATCTGTCTCATTAAATCTAAGAATGCCGATTGATTCATTGAATTACTGTTTGAAGTTTAAATCAATGGCTGATTCACTGGTTTCAGCTTGTTTCATTAAGTGAAAACTTTAAACTCGAAACAATGAATCAATGAGAGAAGCTGTACTCTTTGAATTAACACATGCACTTTTTATCATTAAATGAATGGGTACAGTTTGTTTCATTGAATCGATTCCTTGAACTCGTGGTATTGAATCAATGTGTGAAGCTCTACTCATTGAATGAACAAGTGCTGGCTTTTTCATTGCAACAAAACGTTTAGCTAGGGGCAACGAATAAATGAGAGTAGCTGTACTCATTGAATGAACACCTGCAGTTTGTTGCATTGAATGCATGATATAAGCTGGAAACGTTGACTGAATGAATGAAGCTCTACACATTGAATTAACAAGTGCAATCTGCTTGATGAAATGAATGCAGGCAGTTGGTTTCTTTGACAGAAAGCGTGCAACTAGTATCATTGAATGAATGGCAAAAGCTCTACTCATTCGATTAGCATGTGCAGATATTTTCATGGAATGGATGAGTGCTGTTTGATTCATTGAATGGATGCATGCTCTTGGAATCACTAAATAAATAAGTTAAGTTTCGTTCATTCAATCAATGAATGACGTTTGATTCATTGAATCCATGATTGAAGTTTGGCACAATGATTGATGGATTGCAGTTTGTTATATTAAATGAAGGAGTTAAGCTTGACATATTGAATAAATAAGAGAAGCTCTACTCTTTGAGTTAACACGTGCAGTCTGTAAATTCAATAAATGTGTGCAGTATGTTTCACTAAAAAGGTTCGTTAGATCTGTCTCATTGAACCTAAGATTACCGTTTGATTCATTGAATCTATGATTGAAGTTTAAATAAATGACTGATTCAATTGTTTCAGCTTGTTTCATTAAGTGAAAACTTTAAGCTGGAGGCCCTCATTCAATTAGCACATGCACTTTTTGTCATTAAATCAATGGGTGCAATTTGTTTCATTGAATCGAAACCTTAAACTCGTGGTATTGAATCAATGTGAGAAGCTCTACTCATTGAATGAACACCTGCAGTTTGTTACATTGAATGAATGAGATAAACTTAAAAATTGAATGAATGAAAGAAGCTCCACACATTGAATTAACGATAGCAGTCTGTTTGATTAAATGAATGCATGCAGTTGGTTTCTTTAACAGAAAGCATACAACTTGTTTCATTAAATGAATGGCAAAGCTCTACTTATTCGATTAGCATGTGCAGATTTTTTCATGGAATGAATGAGTGCTGTTTTATTCATTGAATGGATGAATTCAGTTGGAATCAGTAGGTAAATGAGTGAAGTTTCTTTCATTGAATCAATGAATAACGTTTGATTCATTGAATCAATGATTGAGGTTTGACACAATGATTGCAGTTTGTTATATTAAATGAAGGAGTTAAGCTTGACATAATGAATAAATAAGAGAAGTTCTACTCTTTGATTTAAGACGTGCAGTCTGTTTCATTCAATGAATGTGAGCGGTTTGATTCACTGCATAAGTTAGTTACATGTGTCTTATAAAATCTAAGAATGCCGATTGATTCATTGAATTACTGCTTGAAGTTTAAATCAATGGCTGATTCACTGGTTTCAGCTTGTTTCATTAAATGAAAACTTTAAACTCGAAACGATGAATCAATGAGAGAAGCTGTACTCATTGAATTAGCACATGCACTTTTTATCATTAAATGAATGGGTGTAGTTTGTTTAATTGAATCGATTCCTTGAACTCGTGGTATTGAATCAATGTGTGAAGCTCTACTCATTGAATTAACAAGTTCAGGCTTTTTCATTGAAACAAAACGTTTAGCTCGAGGCACTGAATAATTGAGAGAAGCTGTACTCATTGAATGAATACCTGCAGTTTGTTGCATTGAATGAATGAGATAAGCTTAAAAAGTTGAATGAATGAAAGAAGCTCTACACATTGAATTAACGAGAGCAGTCTGTTTGTTTAAATGAATGCATGCAGTCGGTTTCTTTGACAGAAAGCGTCCAACTTGTTTCATTAAATGAATGGCAAAGCTCTACTTATTCGATTAGCATGAGCAGCTTTTTTCATGAAATGAATGAGTGCTGTTTGATTCATTGAATGGATGAATGCTGTTAGAATCACTAAGTAAATGAGTGAAGTTTCTTTCATTGAATCAATGAATAAGGTTTGATTCATTGAATCAATGATTGAGGTTTGACACAATGATTGAATGTTTGCAGTTTGTTACATTAAATGAAGGAGTTAAGCTTGACATAATGAATAAAAAAGAGAAGATCTACATTTTGAATTATGACGTGCAGTCTTTTTCATTCAATGAATGTGAGCGGTTTGATTCACTGCATAAGTTAGTTACATCTGTCTCATTAAATCTAAGAATGCCGATTGATTCATTGAATTACTGTTTGAAGTTTAAATCAATGGCTGATTCACTGGTTTCAGCTTGTTTCATTAAGTGAAAACTTTAAACTCGAAACAATGAATCAATGAGAGAAGCTGTACTCTTTGAATTAACACATGCACTTTTTATCATTAAATGAATGGGTGTAGTTTGTTTAATTGAATCGATTCCTTGAACTCGTGGTATTGAATCAATGTGTGAAGCTCTACTCATTGAATGAACAAGTGCAGGCTTTTTCATTGAAACAAAACGTTTAGCTAGGGGCAACGAATAAATGAGAGTAGCTGTACTCATTGAATGAACACCTGCAGTTTGTTGCATTGAATGCATGATATAAGCTGGAAACGTTGACTGAATGAAAGAAGCTCTACACATTGAATTAACAAGTGCAATCTGCTTGATGAAATGAATGCAGGCAGTTGGTTTCTTTGACAGAAAGCGTGCAACAGGTATCATTGAATGAATGGCAAAAGCTCTACTCATTCGATTAGCATGTACAGATATTTTCATGGAATGAATGAGTGCTGTTTGATTCATTGAATGGATGCATGCTCTTGGAATCACTAAATAAATAAGTTAAGTTTCGTTCATTCAATCAATGAATGACGTTTGATTCATTGAATCGATGATTGAAGTTTGGCACAATGATTGAATGATTGCAGTTTGTTATATTAAATGAAGGAGTTAAGCTTGACATATTGAATAAATAAGAGAAGCTCTACTCTTTGAGTTAACACGTGCAGTCTGTAAATTCAATAAATGTGTGCAGTATGTTTCACTAAAAAGGTTCGTTAGATCTGTCTCATTGAACTTAAGATTACCGTTTGATTCATTGAATCTATGATTGAAGTTTAAATAAATGACTGATTCAATTGTTTCAGCTTGTTTCATTAAGTGAAAACTTTAAGCTGGAGGCCCTCATTCAATTAGCACATGCACTTGTTGTCATTAAATCAATGGGTGCAATTTGTTTCATTGAATCGAAACCTTAAACTCGTGGTATTGAATCAATGTGAGAAGCTCTACTCATTGAATGAACACCTGCAGTTTGTTACATTGAATGAATGAGATAAACTTAAAAATTGAATGAATGAAAGAAGCTCCACACATTGAATTAACGAGAGCAGTCTGTTTGATTAAATGAATGCATGCAGTTGGTTTCTTTAACAGAAAGCATACAACTTGTTTCATTAAATGAATGGCAAAGCTCTACTTATTCGATTAGCATGTGCAGATTTTTTCATGGAATGAATGAGTGCTGTTTTATTCATTGAATGGATGAATTCAGTTGGAATCGCTAAGTAAATGAGTGAAGTTTCTTTCATTGAATCAATGAATAACGTTTGATTCATTGAATCAATGATTGAGGTTTGACACAATGATTGCAGTCTGTTATATTAAATGAAGAATTAAGCTTGACATAATGAAGAAATAAGAGAAGTTCTACTCTTTGATTTAAGACGTGCAGTCTGTTTCATTCAATGAATGTGAGCGGTTTGAGTCACTGCATAAGTTAGTTACATGTGTCTTATAAAATCTAAGAATGCCGATTGATTCATTGAATTACTGCTTGAAGTTTAAATCAATGGCTGATTCACTGGTTTCAGCTTGTTTCATTAAATGAAAACTTTAAACTCGAAACGATGAATCAATGAGAGAAGCTGTACTCATTGAATTAGCACATGCACTTTTTATCATTAAATGAATGGGTGTAGTTTGTTTAATTGAATCTATTCCTTGAACTCGTGGTATTGAATCAATGTGTGAAGCTCTACTCATTGAATGAACAAGTTCAGGCTTTTTCATTGAAACAAAACGTTTAGCTCGAGGCACTGAATAATTGAGAGAAGCTGTACTCATTGAATGAACACCTGCAGTTTGTTGCATTGAATGAATGAGATAAGCTTAAAAAGTTGAATGAATGAAAGAAGCTCTACACATTGAATTAACGAGTGCAGTCTGTTTGATTAAATGAATGCATGCAGTCGGTTTCTTTGACAGAAAGCGTCCAACTTGTTTCATTAAATGAATGGCAAAGCTCTACTTATTCGATTAGCATGTGCAGCTTTTTTCATGAAATGAATGAGTGCTGTTTGATTCATTGAATGGATGAATGCTGTTAGAATCACTAAGTAAATGAGTGAAGTTTCTTTCATTGAATCAATGAATAAGGTTTGATTCATTGAATCAATGATTGAGGTTTGACACAATGATTGAATGTTTGCAGTTTGTTACATTAAATGAAGGAGTTAAGCTTGACATAATGAATAAAAAAGAGAAGATCTACTTTTTGAATTAAGACGTGCAGTCTTTTTCATTCAATGAATGTGAGCGGTTTGATTCACTGCATAAGTTAGTTACATCTGTCTCATTAAATCTAAGAATGCCGATTGATTCATTGAATTACTGTTTGAAGTTTAAATCAATGGCTGATTCACTGGTTTCAGCTTGTTTCATTAAGTGAAAACTTTAAACTCGAAATAATGAATCAATGAGAGAAGCTGTACTCTTTGAATTAACACATGCACTTTTTATCATTAAATGAATGGGTACAGTTTGTTTCATTGAATCGATTCCTTGAACTCGTGGTATTGAATCAATGTGTGAAGCTCCACTCATTGAATGAACAAGTGCAGGCTTTTTCATTGAAACAAAACGTTTAGCTAGGGGCAACGAATAAATGAGAGTAGCTGTACTCATTGAATGAACACCTGCAGTTTGTTGCATTGAATGCATGATATAAGCTGGAAACGTTGACTGAATGAAAGAAGCTCTACACATTGAATTAACAAGTGCAATCTGCTTGATGAAATGAATGCAGGCAGTTGGTTTCTTTGACAGAAAGCGTGCAACTAGTATCATTGAATGAATGGCAAAAGCTCTACTCATTCGATTAGCATGTGCAGATATTTTCATGGAATGAATGAGTGCTGTTTGATTCATTGAATGGATGCATGCTCTTGGAATCACTAAATAAATAAGTTAAGTTTCGTTCATTCAATCAATGAATGACGTTTGATTCATTGAATCGATGATTGAAGTTTGGCACAATGATTGAATGATTGCAGTTTGTTATATTAAATGAAGGAGTTAAGCTTGACATATTGAATAAATAAGAGAAGCTCTACTCTTTGAGTTAACACGTGCAGTCTGTAAATTCCATAAATGTGTGCAGTATGTTTCACTAAAAAGGTTCGTTAGATCTGTCTCATTGAACTTAAGATTACCGTTTGATTCATTGAATCTATGATTGAAGTTTAAATAAATGACTGATTCAATTGTTTCAGCTTGTTTCATTAAGTGAAAACTTTAAGCTGGAGGCCCTCATTCAATTAGCACATGCACTTTTTGTCATTAAATCAATGGGTGCAATTTGTTTCATTGAATCAAAACCTTAAACTCGTGGTATTGAATCAATGTGAGAAGCTCTACTCATTGAATGAACACCTGCAGTTTGTTACATTGAATGAATGAGATAAACTTAAAAATTGAATGAATGAAAGAAGCTCCACACATTGAATTAACGAGAGCAGTCTGTTTGATTAAATGAATGCATGCAGTTGGTTTCTTTAACAGAAAGCATACAACTTGTTTCATTAAATGAATGGCAAAGCTCTACTTATTCGATTAGCATGTGCAGATTTTTTCATGGAATGAATGAGTGCAGTTTTATTCATTGACTGGATGAAATCAGCTGGAATCGCTAAGTAAATGAGTGAAGTTTCTTTCATTGAATCAATGAATAACGTTTGATTCATTGAATCAATGATTGAGGTTTGACACAATGATTGCAGTTTGTTATATTAAATGAAGGAGTTAAGCTTGACGTAATGAATAAATAAGACAAGTTCTACTCTTTGATTTAAGACGTGCAGTCTGTTTCATTCAATGAATGTGAGCGGTTTGATTCACTGCATAAGTTAGTTACATGTGTCTTATAAAATCTAAGAATGCCGATTGATTCATTGAATTACTGCTTGAAGTATAAATCAATGGCTGATTCACTGGTTTCAGCTTGTTTCATTAAATGAAAACTTTAAACTCGAAACGATGAATCAATGAGAGAAGCTGTACTCATTGAATTAGCACATCCACTTTTTATCATTAAATGAATGGGTGTAGTTTGTTTAATTGAATCGAATCCTTGAACTCGTGGTATTGAATCAATGTGTGAAGCTCTACTCATTGAATTAACAAAGTTCAGGCTTTTTCATTGAAACAAAACGTTTAGCTCGAGGCACTGAATAATTGAGAGAAGCTGTACTCATTGAATGAATACCTGCAGTTTGTTGCATTGAATGAATGAGATAAGCTTAAAAAGTTGAATGAATGAAAGAAGCTCTACACATTGAATTAACGAGTGCAGTCTGTTTGATGAAATGAATGCATGCAGTCGGTTTCTTTGACAGAAAGCGTCCAAATTGTTTCATTAAATGAATGGCAAAGCTCTACTTATTCGATTAGCATGTGCAGCTTTTTTCATGAAATGAATGAGTGCTGTTTGATTCATTGAATGGATGAATGCTGTTAGAATCACTAAGTAAATGAGTGAAGTTTCTTTCATTGAATCAATGAATAAGGTTTGATTCATTGAATCAATGATTGAGGTTTGACACAATGATTGAATGTTTGCAGTTTGTTACATTAAATGAAGGAGTTAAGCTTTACATAATGAATAAAAAAGAGAAGATCTACATTTTGAATTATGACGTGCAGTCTTTTTCATTCAATGAATGTGAGCGGTTTGATTCACTGCATAAGTTAGTTACATCTGTCTCATTAAATCTAAGAATGCCGATTGATTCATTGAATTACTGTTTGAAGTTTAAATCAATGGCTGATTCACTGGTTTCAGCTTGTTTCATTAAGTGAAAACTTTAAACTCGAAACAATGAATCAATGAGAGAAGCTGTACTCTTTGAATTAACACATGCACTTTTTATCATTAAATGAATGGGTGTAGTTTGTTTAATTGAATCGATTCCTTGAACTCGTGGTATTGAATCAATGTGTGAAGCTCTACTCATTGAATGAACAAGTGCAGGCTTTTTCATTGAAACAAAACGTTTAGCTAGGGGCAACGAATAAATGAGAGTAGCTGTACTCATTGAATGAACACCTGCAGTTTGTTGCATTGAATGCATGATATAAGCTGGAAACGTTGACTGAATGAAAGAAGCTCTACACATTGAATTAACAAGTGCAATCTGCTTGATGAAATGAATGCAGGCAGTTGGTTTCTTTGACAGAAAGCGTGCAACAGGTATCATTGAATGAATGGCAAAAGCTCTACTCATTCGATTAGCATGTGCAGATATTTTCATGGAATGAATGAGTGCTGTTTGATTCATTGAATGGATGCATGCTCTTGGAATCACTAAATAAATAAGTTAAGTTTCGTTCATTCAATCAATGAATGACGTTTGATTCATTGAATCGATGATTGAAGTTTGGCACAATGATTGAATGATTGCAGTTTGTTATATTAAATGAAGGAGTTAAGCTTGACATATTGAATAAATAAGAGAAGCTCTACTCTTTGAGTTAACACGTGCAGTCTGTAAATTCCATAAATGTGTGCAGTATGTTTCACTAAAAAGGTTCGTTAGATCTGTCTCATTGAACTTAAGATTACCGTTTGATTCATTGAATCTATGATTGAAGTTTAAATAAATGACTGATTCAATTGTTTCAGCTTGTTTCATTAAGTGAAAACTTTAAGCTGGAGGCCCTCATTCAATTAGCACATGCACTTTTTGTCATTAAATCAATGGGTGCAATTTGTTTCATTGAATCGAAACCTTAAACTCGTGGTATTGAATCAATGTGAGAAGCTCTACTCATTGAATGAACACCTGCAGTTTGTTACATTGAATGAATGAGATAAACTTAAAAATTGAATGAATGAAAGAAGCTCCACACATTGAATTAACGAGAGCAGTCTGTTTGATTAAATGAATGCATGCAGTTGGTTTCTTTAACAGAAAGCATACACCTTGTTTCATTAAATGAATGGCAAAGCTCTACTTATTCGATTAGCATGCGCAGATTTTTTCATGGAATGAATGAGTGCTGTTTTATTCATTGAATGGATGAATTCAGTTGGAATCGCTACGTAAATGAGTGAAGTTTCTTTCATTGAATCAATGAATAACGTTTGATTCATTGAATCAATGATTGAGGTTTGACACAATGATTGCAGTTTGTTATATTAAATGAAGGAGTTAAGCTTGACATAATGAATAAATAAGAGAAGTTCTACTCTTTGATTTAAGACGTGCAGTCTGTTTCATTCAATGAATGTGAGCGGTTTGATTCACTGCATAAGTTAGTTACATGTGTCTTATAAAATCTAACAATGCCGATTGATTCATTGAATTACTGCTTGAAGTTTAAATCAATGGCTGATTCACTGGTTTCAGCTTGTTTCATTGAATGAAAACTTTAAACTCGAAACGATGAATCAATGAGAGAAGCTGTACTCATTGAATTAGCACATGCACTTTTTATCATTAAATGAATGGGTGTAGTTTGTTTAATTGAATCGAATCCTTGAACTCGTGGTATTGAATCAATGTGTGAAGCTCTACTCATTGAATTAACAAAGTTCAGGCTTTTTCATTGAAACAAAACGTTTAGCTCGAGGCACTGAATAATTGAGAGAAGCTGTACTCATTGAATGAATACCGGCAGTTTGTTGCATTGAATGAATGAGATAAGCTTAAAAAGTTGAATGAATGAAAGAAGCTCTACACATTGAATTAACGAGTGCAGTCTGTTTGATTAAATGAATGCATGCAGTCGGTTTCTTTGACAGAAAGCGTCCAACTTGTTTCATTAAATGAATGGCAAAGCTCTACTTATTCGATTAGCATGTGCAGCTTTTTTCATGAAATGAATGAGTGCTGTTTGATTCATTGAATGGATGAATGCTGTTAGAATCACTAAGTAAATGAGTGAAGTTTCTTTCATTGAATCAATGAATAAGGTTTGATTCATTGAATCAATGATTGAGGTTTGACACAATGATTGAATGTTTGCAGTTTGTTACATTAAATGAAGGAGTTAAGCTTGACATAATGAATAAAAAAGAGAAGATCTACTTTTTGAATTATGACGTGCAGTCTTTTTCATTCAATGAATGTGAGCGGTTTGATTCACTGCATAAGTTAGTTACATCTGTCTCATTAAATCTAAGAATGCCGATTGATTCATTGAATTACTGTTTGAAGTTTAAATCAATGGCTGATTCACTGGTTTCAGCTTGTTTCATTAAGTGAAAACTTTAAACTCGAAACAATGAATCAATGAGAGAAGCTGTACTCTTTGAATTAACACATGCACTTTTTATCATTAAATGAATGGGTGTAGTTTGTTTAATTGAATCGATTCCTTGAACTCGTGGTATTGAATCAATGTGTGAAGCTCTACTCATTGAATGAACAAGTGCAGGCTTTTTCATTGAAACAAAACGTTTAGCTAGGGGCAATGAATAAATGAGAGTAGCTGTACTCATTGAATGAATCCCTGCAGTTTGTTGCATTGAATGCATGATATAAGCTGGAAACGTTGACTGAATGAAAGAAGATCTACACATTGAATTAACAAGTGCAATCTGCTTGATGAAATGAATGCAGGCAGTTGGTTTCTTTGACAGAAAGCGTGCAACTAGTATCATTGAATGAATGGCAAAAGCTCTACTCATTCGATTAGCATGTGCAGATATTTTCATGGAATGAATGAGTGCTGTTTGATTCATTGAATGGATGCATGCTCTTGGAATCACTAAATAAATAAGTTAAGTTTCGTTCATTCAATCAATGAATGACGTTTGATTCATTGAATCGATGATTGAAGTTTGGCACAATGATTGAATGATTGCAGTTTGTTATATTAAATGAAGGAGTTAAGCTTGACATATTGAATAAATAAGAGAAGCTCTACTCTTTGAGTTAACACGTGCAGTCTCTAAATTCAATAAATGTGTGCAGTATGTTTCACTAAAAAGGTTCGTTAGATCTGTCTCATTGAACTTAAGATTACCGTTTGATTCATTGAATCTATGATTGAAGTTTAAATAAATGACTGATTCAATTGTTTCAGCTTGTTTCATTAAGTGAAAACTTTAAGCTGGAGGCCCTCATTCAATTAGCACATGCACTTGTTGTCATTAAATCAATGGGTGCAATTTGTTTCATTGAATCGAAACCTTAAACTCGTGGTATTGAATCAATGTGAGAAGCTCTACTCATTGAATGAACACCTGCAGTTTGTTACATTGAATGAATGAGATAAACTTAAAAATTGAATGAATGAAAGAAGCTCCACACATTGAATTAACGAGAGCAGTCTGTTTGATTAAATGAATGCATGCAGTTGGTTTCTTTAACAGAAAGCATACAACTTGTTTCATTAAATGAATGGCAAAGCTCTACTTATTCGATTAGCATGTGCAGATTTTTTCATGGAATGAATGAGTGCTGTTTTATTCATTGAATGGATGAATTCAGTTGGAATCGCTAAGTAAATGAGTGAAGTTTCTTTCATTGAATCAATGAATAACGTTTGATTCATTGAATCAATGATTGAGGTTTGACACAATGATTGCAGTTTGTTATATTAAATGAAGGAGTTAAGCTTGACATAATGAATAAATAAGAGAAGTTCTACTCTTTGATTTAAGACGTGCAGTCTGTTTCATTCAATGAATGTGAGCGGTTTGATTCACTGCATAAGTTAGTTACATGTGTCTTATAAAATCTAAGAATGCCGATTGATTCATTGAATTACTGCTTGAAGTTTAAATCAATGGCTGATTCACTGGTTTCAGCTTGTTTCATTAAATGAAAACTTTAAACGCGAAACGATGAATCATTGAGAGAATCTGTACTCATTGAATTAGCACATGCACTTTTTATCATTAAATGAATGGGTGTAGTTTGTTTAATTGAATCGAATCCTTGAACTCGTGGTATTGAATCAATGTGTGAAGCTCTACTCATTGAATTAACAAAGTTCAGGCTTTTTCATTGAAACAAAACGTTTAGCTCGAGGCACTGAATAATTGAGAGAAGCTGTACTCATTGAATGAATACCTGCAGTTTGTTGCATTGAATGAATGAGATAAGCTTAAAAAGTTGAATGAATGAAAGAAGCTCTACACATTGAATTAAGGAGTGCAGTCTGTTTGATTAAATGAATGCATGCAGTCGGTTTCTTTGACAGAAAGCGTCCAACTTGTTTCATTAAATGAATGGCAAAGCTCTACTTATTCGATTAGCATGTGCAGCTTTTTTCATGAAATGAATGAGTGCTGTTTGATTCATTGAATGGATGAATGCTGTTAGAATCACTAAGTAAATGAGTGAAGTTTCTTTCATTGAATCAATGAATAAGGTTTGATTCATTGAATCAATGATTGAGGTTTGACATACTGATTGAATGTTTGCAGTTTGTTACATTAAATGAAGGAGTTAAGCTTGACATAAGGAATAAAAAAGAGAAGATCTACTTTTTGAATTATGACGTGCAGTCTTTTTCATTCAATGAATATGAGCGGTTTGATTCACTGCATAAGTTAGTTACATCTGTCTCATTAAATCTAAGAATGCCGATTGATTCATTGAATTACTGTTTGAAGTTTAAATCAATGGCTGATTCACTGGTTTCAGCTTGTTTCATTAAGTGAAAACTTTAAACTCGAAACAATGAATCAATGAGAGAAGCTGTACTCTTTGAATTAACACATGCACTTTTTATCATTAAATGAATGGGTGTAGTTTGTTTAATTGAATCGATTCCTTGAACTCGTGGTATTGAATCAATGTGTGAAGCTCTACTCATTGAATGAACAAGTGCTGGCTTTTTCATTGAAACAAAACGTTTAGCTAGGGGCAACGAATAAATGAGAGTAGCTGTACTCATTGAATGAACACCTGCAGTTTGTTGCATTGAATGCATGATATAAGCTGGAAACGTTGACTGAATGAAAGAAGCTCTACACATTGAATTAACAAGTGCAATCTGCTTGATGAAATGAATGCAGGCAGTTGGTTTCTTTGACAGAAAGCGTGCAACTAGTATCATTGAATGAATGGCAAAAGCTCTACTCATTCGATTAGCATGTGCAGATATTTTCATGGAATGAATGAGTGCTGTTTGATTCATTGAATGGATGCATGCTCTTGGAATCACTAAATAAATAAGTTAAGTTTCGTTCATTCAATCAATGAATGACGTTTGATTCATTGAATCGATGATTGAAGTTTGGCACAATGATTGAATGATTGCAGTTTGTTATATTAAATGAAGGAGTTAAGCTTGACATATTGAATAAATAAGAGAAGCTCTACTCTTTGAGTTAACACGTGCAGTCTGTAAATTCAATAAATGTGTGCAGTATGTTTCACTAAAAAGGTTCGTTAGATCTGTCTCATTGAATTTAAGATTACCGTTTGATTCATTGAATCTATGATTGAAGTTTAAATAAATGACTGATTCAATTGTTTCAGCTTGTTTCATTAAGTGAAAACTTTAAGCTGGAGGCCCTCATTCAATTAGCACATGCACTTTTTGTCATTAAATCAATGGGTGCAATTTGTTTCATTGAATCGAAACCTTAAACTCGTGGTATTGAATCAATGTGAGAAGCTCTACTCATTGAATGAACACCTGCAGTTTGTTACATTGAATGAATGAGATAAACTTAAAAATTGAATGAATGAAAGAAGCTCCACACATTGAATTAACGAGAGCAGTCTGTTTGATTAAATGAATGCATGCAGTTGGTTTCTTTAACAGAAAGCATACAACTTGTTTCATTAAATGAATGGCAAAGCTCTACTTATTCGATTAGCATGTGCAGATTTTTTCATGGAATGAATGAGTGCTGTTTTATTCATTGAATGGATGAATTCAGTTGGAATCGCTAAGTAAATGAGTGAAGTTTCTTTCATTGAATCAATGAATAACGTTTGATTCATTGAATCAATGATTGAGATTTGACACAATGATTGCAGTTTGTTATATTAAATGAAGGAGTTAAGCTTGACATAATGAATAAATAAGAGAAGTTCTACTCTTTGATTTAAGACGTGCAGTCTGTTTCATTCAATGAATGTGAGCGGTTTGATTCACTGCATAAGTTAGTTACATGTGTCTTATAAAATCTAAGAATGCCGATTGATTCATTGAATTACTGCTTGAAGTTTAAATCAATGGCTGATTCACTGGTTTCAGCTTGTTTCATTAAATGAAAACTTTAAACTCGAAACGATGAATCAATGAGAGAAGCTGTACTCATTGAATTAGCACATGCACTTTTTATCATTAAATGAATGGGTGTAGTTTGTTTAATTGAATCGAATCCTTGAACTCGTGGTATTGAATCGAATCCTTGAACTCGTGAAGCTCTACTCATTGAATTAACAAAGTTCAGGCTTTTTCATTGAAACAAAACGTTTAGCTCGAGGCACTGAATAATTGAGAGAAGCTGTACTCATTGAATGAATACCTGCAGTTTGTTGCATTGAATGAATGAGATAAGCTTAAAAAGTTGAATGAATGAAAGAAGCTCTACACATTGAATTAACGAGTGCAGTCTGTTTGATTAAATGAATGCATGCAGTCGGTTTCTTTGACAGAAAGCGTCCAACTTGTTTCATTAAATGAATGGCAAAGCTCTACTTATTCGATTAGCATGTGCAGCTTTTTTCATGAAATGAATGAGTGCTGTTTGATTCATTGAATGGATGAATGCTGTTAGAATCACTAAGTAAATGAGTGAAGTTTCTTTCATTGAATCAATGAATAAGGTTTGATTCATTGAATCAATGATTGAGGTTTGACATACTGATTGAATGTTTGCAGTTTGTTACATTAAATGAAGGAGTTAAGCTTGACATAAGGAATAAAAAAGAGAAGATCTACTTTTTGAATTATGACGTGCAGTCTTTTTCATTCAATGAATATGAGCGGTTTGATTCACTGCATAAGATAGTTACATCTGTCTCATTAAATCTAAGAATGCCGATTGATTCATTGAATTACTGTTTGAAGTTTAAATCAATGGCTGATTCACTGGTTTCAGCTTGTTTCATTAAGTGAAAACTTTAAACTCGAAACAATGAATCAATGAGAGAAGCTGTACTCTTTGAATTAACACATGCACTTTTTATCATTAAATGAATGGGTGTAGTTTGTTTAATTGAATCGATTCCTTGAACTCGTGGTATTGAATCAATGTGTGAAGCTCTACTCATTGAATGAACAAGTGCTGGCTTTTTCATTGAAACAAAACGTTTAGCTAGGGGCAACGAATAAATGAGAGTAGCTGTACTCATTGAATGAACACCTGCAGTTTGTTGCATTGAATGCATGATATAAGCTGGAAACGTTGACTGAATGAAAGAAGCTCTACACATTGAATTAACAAGTGCAATCTGCTTGATGAAATGAATGCAGGCAGTTGGTTTCTTTGACAGAAAGCGTGCAACTAGTATCATTGAATGAATGGCAAAAGCTCTACTCATTCGATTAGCATGTGCAGATATTTTCATGGAATGAATGAGTGCTGTTTGATTCATTGAATGGATGCATGCTCTTGGAATCACTAAATAAATAAGTTAAGTTTCGTTCATTCAATCAATGAATGACGTTTGATTCATTGAATCGATGATTGAAGTTTGGCACAATGATTGAATGATTGCAGTTTGTTATATTAAATGAAGGAGTTAAGCTTGACATATTGAATAAATAAGAGAAGCTCTACTCTTTGAGTTAACACGTGCAGTCTGTAAATTCAATAAATGTGTGCAGTATATTTCACTAAAAAGGTTCGTTAGATCTGTCTCATTGAACTTAAGATTACCGTTTGATTCATTGAATCTATGATTGAAGTTTAAATAAATGACTGATTCAATTGTTTCAGCTTGTTTCATTAAGTGAAAACTTTAAGCTGGAGGCCCTCATTCAATTAGCACATGCACTTTTTGTCATTAAATCAATGGGTGCAATTTGTTTCATTGAATCGAAACCTTAAACTCGTGGTATTGAATCAATGTGAGAAGCTCTACTCATTGAATGAACACCTGCAGTTTGTTACATTGAATGAATGAGATAAACTTAAAAATTGAATGAATGAAAGAAGCTCCACACATTGAATTAACGAGAGCAGTCTGTTTGATTAAATGAATGCATGCAGTTGGTTTCTTTAACAGAAAGCATACAACTTGTTTCATTAAATGAATGGCAAAGCTCTACTTATTCGATTAGCATGTGCAGATTTTTTCATGGAATGAATGAGTGCTGTTTTATTCATTGAATGGATGAATTCAGTTGGAATCGCTAAGTAAATGAGTGAAGTTTCTTTCATTGAATCAATGAATAACGTTTGATTCATTGAATCAATGATTGAGTTTTGACACAATGATTGCAGTTTGTTATATTAAATGAAGGAGTTAAGCTTGACGTAATGAATAAATAAGAGAAGTTCTACTCTTTCATTTAAGACGTGCAGTCTGTTTCATTCAATGAATGTGAGCGGTTTGATTCACTGCATAAGTTAGTTACATGTGTCTTATAAAATCTAAGAATGCCGATTGATTCATTGAATTACTGCTTGAAGTTTAAATCAATGGCTGATTCACTGGTTTCAGCTTGTTTTATTAAATGAAAACTTTAAACTCGAAACGATGAATCAATGAGAGAAGCTGTACTCATTGAATTAGCACATGCACTTTTTATCATTAAATGAATGGGTGTAGTTTGTTTAATTGAATCGAATCCTTGAACTCGTGGTATTGAATCAATGTGTGAAGCTCTACTCATTGAATTAACAAAGTTCAGGCTTTTTCATTGAAACAAAACGTTTAGCTCGAGGCACTGAATAATTGAGAGAAGCTGTACTCATTGAATGAATACCTGCAGTTTGTTGCATTGAATGAATGAGATAAGCTTAAAAAGTTGAATGAATGAAAGAAGCTCTACACATTGAATTAACGAGTGCAGTCTGTTTGATTAAATGAATGCATGCAGTCGGTTTCTTTGACAGAAAGCGTCCAACTTGTTTCATTAAATGAATGGCAAAGCTCTACTTATTCGATTAGCATGTGCAGCTTTTTTCATGAAATGAATGAGTGCTGTTTGATTCATTGAATGGATGAATGCTGTTAGAATCACTAAGTAAATGAGTGAAGTTTCTTTCATTGAATCAATGAATAAGGTTTGATTCATTGAATCAATGATTGAGGTTTGACATACTGATTGAATGTTTGCAGTTTGTTACATTAAATGAAGGAGTTAAGCTTGACATAAGGAATAAAAAAGAGAAGATCTACTTTTTGAATTATGACGTGCAGTCTTTTTCATTCAATGAATATGAGCGGTTTGATTCACTGCATAAGATAGTTACATCTGTCTCATTAAATCTAAGAATGCCGATTGATTCATTGAATTACTGTTTGAAGTTTAAATCAATGGCTGATTCACTGGTTTCAGCTTGTTTCATTAAGTGAAAACTTTAAACTCGAAACAATGAATCAATGAGAGAAGCTGTACTCTTTGAATTAACACATGCACTTTTTATCATTAAATGAATGGGTGTAGTTTGTTTAATTGAATCGATTCCTTGAACTCGTGGTATTGAATCAATGTGTGAAGCTCTACTCATTGAATGGACAAGTGCAGGCTTTTTCATTGAAAAAAAACGTTTAGCTAGGGGCAACGAATAAATGAGAGTAGCTGTACTCATTGAATGAACACCTGCAGTTTGTTGCATTGAATGCATGATATAAGCTGGAAACGTTGACTGAATGAAAGAAGCTCTACACATTGAATTAACAAGTGCAATCTGCTTGATGAAATGAATGCAGGCAGTTGGTTTCTTTGACAGAAAGCGTGCAACTAGTATCATTGAATGAATGGCAAAAGCTCTACTCATTCGATTAGCATGTGCAGATATTTTCATGGAATGAATGAGTGCTGTTTGATTCATTGAATGGATGCATGCTCTTGGAATCACTAAATAAATAAGTTAAGTTTCGTTCATTCAATCAATGAATGACGTTTGATTCATTGAATCAATGATTGAAGTTTGGCACAATGATTGAATGATTGCAGTTTGTTATATTAAATGAAGGAGTTAAGCTTGACATATTGAATAAATAAGAGAAGTTCTACTCTTTGAGTTAACACGTGCAGTCTGTAAATTCAATAAATGTGTGCAGTATGTTTCACTAAAAAGGTTCGTTAGATCTGTCTCATTGAACCTAAGATTACCGTTTGATTCATTGAATCTATGATTGAAGTTTAAATAAATGACTGATTCAATTGTTTCAGCTTGTTTCATTAAGTGAAAACTTTAAGCTGGAGGCCCTCATTCAGTTAGCACATGCACTTTTTGTCATTAAATCAATGGGTGCAATTTGTTTCATTGAATCGAAACCTTAAACTCGTGGTATTGAATCAATGTGAGAAGCTCTACTCATTGAATGAACACCTGCAGTTTGTTACATTGAATGAATGAGATAAACTTAAAAATTGAATGAATGAAAGAAGCTCCACACATTGAATTAACGAGAGCAGTCTGTTTTATTAAATGAATGCATGCAGTTGGTTTCTTTAACAGAAAGCATACAACTTGTTTCATTAAATGAATGGCAAAGCTCTACTTATTCGATTAGCATGTGCAGATTTTTTCATGGAATGAATGAGTGCTGTTTTATTCATTGAATGGATGAATTCAGTTGGAATCGCTAAGTAAATGAGTGAAGTTTCTTTCATTGAATCAATGAATAACGTTTGATTCATTGAATCAATGATTGAGTTTTGACACAATGATTGCAGTTTGTTATATTAAATGAAGGAGTTAAGCTTGACGTAATGAATAAATAAGAGAAGTTCTACTCTTTGATTTAAGACGTGCAGTCTGTTTCATTCAATGAATGTGAGCGGTTTGATTCACTGCATAAGTTAGTTACATGTGTCTTATAAAATCTAAGAATGCCGATTGATTCATTGAATTACTGCTTGAAGTTTAAATCAATGGCTGATTCACTGGTTTCAGCTTGTTTTATTAAATGAAAACTTTAAACTCGAAACGATGAATCAATGAGAGAAGCTGTACTCATTGAATTAGCACATGCACTTTTTATCATTAAATGAATGGGTGTAGTTTGTTTAATTGAATCGAATCCTTGAACTCGTGGTATTGAATCAATGTGTGAAGCTCTACTCATTGAATTAACAAAGTTCAGGCTTTTTCATTGAAACAAAACGTTTAGCTCGAGGCACTGAATAATTGAGAGAAGCTGTACTCATTGAATGAATACCTGCAGTTTGTTGCATTGAATGAATGAGATAAGCTTAAAAAGTTGAATGAATGAAAGAAGCTCTACACATTGAATTAACGAGTGCAGTCTGTTTGATTAAATGAATGCATGCAGTCGGTTTCTTTGACAGAAAGCGTCCAACTTGTTTCATTAAATGAATGGCAAAGCTCTACTTATTCGATTAGCATGTGCAGCTTTTTTCATGAAATGAATGAGTGCTGTTTGATTCATTGAATGGATGAATGCTGTTAGAATCACTAAGTAAATGAGTGAAGTTTCTTTCATTGAATCAATGAATAAGGTTTGATTCATTGAATCAATGATTGAGGTTTGACATACTGATTGAATGTTTGCAGTTTGTTACATTAAATGAAGGAGTTAAGCTTGACATAAGGAATAAAAAAGAGAAGATCTACTTTTTGAATTATGACGTGCAGTCTTTTTCATTCAATGAATATGAGCGGTTTGATTCACTGCATAAGATAGTTACATCTGTCTCATTAAATCTAAGAATGCCGATTGATTCATTGAATTACTGTTTGAAGTTTAAATCAATGGCTGATTCACTGGTTTCAGCTTGTTTCATTAAGTGAAAACTTTAAACTCGAAACAATGAATCAATGAGAGAAGCTGTACTCTTTGAATTAACACATGCACTTTTTATCATTAAATGAATGGGTGTAGTTTGTTTAATTGAATCGATTCCTTGAACTCGTGGTATTGAATCAATGTGTGAAGCTCTACTCATTGAATGAACAAGTGCAGGCTTTTTCATTGAAACAAAACGTTTAGCTAGGGGCAACGAATAAATGAGAGTAGCTGTACTCATTGAATGAACACCTGCAGTTTGTTGCATTGAATGCATGATATAAGCTGGAAACGTTGACTGAATGAAAGAAGCTCTACACATTGAATTAACAAGTGCAATCTGCTTGATGAAATGAATGCAGGCAGTTGGTTTCTTTGACAGAAAGCGTGCAACTAGTATCATTGAATGAATGGCAAAAGCTCTACTCATTCGATTAGCATGTGCAGATATTTTCATGGAATGAATGAGTGCTGTTTGATTCATTGAATGGATGCATGCTCTTGGAATCACTAAATAAATAAGTTAAGTTTCGTTCATTCAATCAATGAATGACGTTTGATTCATTGAATCGATGATTGAAGTTTGGCACAATGATTGAATGATTGCAGTTTGTTATATTAAATGAAGGAGTTAAGCTTGACATATTGAATAAATAAGAGAAGTTCTACTCTTTGAGTTAACACGTGCAGTCTGTAAATTCAATAAATGTGTGCAGTATGTTTCACTAAAAAGGTTCGTTAGATCTGTCTCATTGAACCTAAGATTACCGTTTGATTCATTGAATCTATGATTGAAGTTTAAATAAATGACTGATTCAATTGTTTCAGCTTGTTTCATTAAGTGAAAACTTTAAGCTGGAGGCCCTCATTCAGTTAGCACATGCACTTTTTGTCATTAAATCAATGGGTGCAATTTGTTTCATTGAATCGAAACCTTAAACTCGTGGTATTGAATCAATGTGAGAAGCTCTACTCATTGAATGAACACCTGCAGTTTGTTACATTGAATGAATGAGATAAACTTAAAAATTGAATGAATGAAAGAAGCTCCACACATTGAATTAACGAGAGCAGTCTGTTTTATTAAATGAATGCATGCAGTTGGTTTCTTTAACAGAAAGCATACAACTTGTTTCATTAAATGAATGGCAAAGCTCTACTTATTCGATTAGCATGTGCAGATTTTTTCATGGAATGAATGAGTGCTGTTTTATTCATTGAATGGATGAATTCAGTTGGAATCGCTAAGTAAATGAGTGAAGTTTCTTTCATTGAATCAATGAATAACGTTTGATTCATTTAATCAATGATTGAGGTTTGACACAATGATTGCAGTTTGTTATATTAAATGAAGGAGTTAAGCTTGACGTAATGAATAAATAAGAGAAGTTCTACTCTTTGATTTAAGACGTGCAGTCTGTTTCATTCAATGAATGTGAGCGGTTTGATTCACTGCATAAGTTAGTTACATGTGTCTTATAAAATCTAAGAATGCCGATTGATTCATTGAATTACTGCTTGAAGTATAAATCAATGGCTGATTCACTGGTTTCAGCTTGTTTCATTTAATGAAAACTTTAAACTCGAAACGATGAATCAATGAGAGAAGCTGTACTCATTGAATTAGCACATGCACTTTTTATCATTAAATGAATGGGTGTAGTTTGTTTAATTGAATCGAATCCTTGAACTCGTGGTATTGAATCAATGTGTGAAGCTCTACTCATTGAATTAACAAAGTTCAGGCTTTTTCATTGAAACAAAACGTTTAGCTCGAGGCACTGAATAATTGAGAGAAGCTGTACTCATTGAATGAATACCTGCAGTTTGTTGCATTGAATGAATGAGATAAGCTTAAAAGGTTGAATGAATGAAAGAAGCTCTACACATTGAATTAACGAGTGCAGTCTGTTTGATTAAATGAATGCATGCAGTCGGTTTCTTTGACAGAAAGCGTCCAACTTGTTTCATTAAATGAATGGCAAAGCTCTACTTATTCGATTAGCATGTGCAGCTTTTTTCATGAAATGAATGAGTGCTGTTTGATTCATTGAATGGATGAATGCTGTTAGAATCACTAAGTAAATGAGTGAAGTTTCTTTCATTGAATCAATGAATAAGGTTTGATTCATTGAATCAATGATTGAGGTTTGACACAATGATTGAATGTTTCCAGTTTGTTACATTAAATGAAGGAGTTAAGCTTGACATAATGAATAAAAAAGAGAAGATCTACATTTTGAATTATGACGTGCAGTCTTTTTCATTCAATGAATGTGAGCGGTTTGATTCACTGCATAAGTTAGTTACATCTGTCTCATTAAATCTAAGAATGCCGATTGATTCATTGAATTACTGTTTGAAGTTTAAATCAATGGCTGATTCACTGGTTTCAGCTTGTTTCATTAAGTGAAAACTTTAAACTCGAAACAATGAATCAATGAGAGAAGCTGTACTCTTTGAATTAACACATGCACTTTTTATCATTAAATGAATGGGTGTAGTTTGTTTAATTGAATCGATTCCTTGAACTCGTGGTATTGAATCAATGTGTGAAGCTCTACTCATTGAATGAACAAGTGCAGGCTTTTTCATTGAAACAAAACGTTTAGCTAGGGGCAACGAATAAATGAGAGTAGCTGTACTCATTGAATGAACACCTGCAGTTTGTTGCATTGAATGCATGATATAAGCTGGAAACGTTGACTGAATGAAAGAAGCTCTACACATTGAATTAACAAGTGCAATCTGCTTGATGAAATGAATGCAGGCAGTTGGTTTCTTTGACAGAAAGCGTGCAACAAGTATCATTGAATGAATGGCAAAAGCTCTACTCATTCGATTAGCATGTGCAGATATTTTCATGGAATGAATGAGTGCTGTTTGATTCATTGAATGGATGCATGCTCTTGGAATCACTAAATAAATAAGTTAAGTTTCGTTCATTCAATCAATGAATGACGTTTGATTCATTGAATCGATGATTGAAGTTTGGCACAATGATTGAATGATTGCAGTTTGTTATATTAAATGAAGGAGTTAAGCTTGACATATTGAATAAATAAGAGAAGTTCTACTCTTTGAGTTAACACGTGCAGTCTGTAAATTCAATAAATGTGTGCAGTATGTTTCACTAAAAAGGTTCGTTAGATCTGTCTCATTGAACCTAAGATTACCGTTTGATTCATTGAATCTATGATTGAAGTTTAAATAAATGACTGATTCAATTGTTTCAGCTTGTTTCATTAAGTGAAAACTTTAAGCTGGAGGCCCTCATTCAGTTAGCACATGCACTTTTTGTCATTAAATCAATGGGTGCAATTTGTTTCATTGAATCGAAACCTTAAACTCGTGGTATTGAATCAATGTGAGAAGCTCTACTCATTGAATGAACACCTGCAGTTTGTTACATTCAATGAATGAGATAAACTTAAAAATTGAATGAATGAAAGAAGCTCCACACATTGAATTAACGAGAGCAGTCTGTTTTATTAAATGAATGCATGCAGTTGGTTTCTTTAACAGAAAGCATACAACTTGTTTCATTAAATGAATGGCAAAGCTCTACTTATTCGATTAGCATGTGCAGATTTTTTCATGGAATGAATGAGTGCTGTTTTATTCATTGAATGGATGAATTCAGTTGGAATCGCTAAGTAAATGAGTGAAGTTTCTTTCATTGAATCAATGAATAACGTTTGATTCATTGAATCAATGATTGAGGTTTGACACAATGATTGCAGTTTGTTATATTAAATGAAGGAGTTAAGCTTGACATAATGAATAAATAAGAGAAGTTCTACTCTTTGATTTAAGACGTGCAGTCTGTTTCATTCAATGAATGTGAGCGGTTTGATTCACTGCATAAGTTAGTTACATGTGTCTTATAAAATCTAAGAATGCCGATTGATTCATTGAATTACTGCTTGAAGTTTAAATCAATGGCTGATTCACTGGTTTCAGCTTGTTTCATTAAATGAAAACTTTAAACTCGAAACGATGAATCAATGAAAGAAGCTGTACTCATTGAATTAGCACATGCACTTTTTATCATTAAATGAATGGGTGTAGTTTGTTTAATTGAATCTATTCCTTGAACTCGTGGTATTGAATCAATGTGTGAAGCTCTACTCATTGAATGAACAAGTTCAGGCTTTTTCATTGAAACAAAACGTTTAGCTCGAGGCACTGAATAATTGAGAGAAGCTGTACTCATTGAATTTTCACCTGCAGTTTGTTGCGTTGAATGAATGAGATAAGTTTAAAAAGTTGAATGAATGAAAGAAGGTCTACACATTGAATTAACGAGTGCAGTCTGTTTGATTAAATGAATGCATGCAGTCGGTTTCTTTGACAGAAAGCGTGCAACTTGTTTCATTAAATGAATGGCAAAGCTCTACTTATTCGATCAGCATGTGCAGCTTTTTTCATGAAATGAATGAGTGCTGTTTGATTCATTGAATGGATGAATGCTGTTAGAATCACTAAGTAAATGAGTGAAGTTTCTTTCATTGAATCAATGAATAAGGTTTGATTCATTGAATCAATGATTGAGGTTTGACATACTGATTGAATGTTTGCAGTTTGTTACATTAAATGAAGGAGTTAAGCTTGACATAATGAATAAATAAGAGAAGTTCTACTCTTTGATTTAAGACGTGCAGTCTTTTTCATTCAATGAATGTGAGCGGTTTGATTCACTGCATAAGTTAGTTACATCTGTCTCATTAAATCTAAGAATGCCGATTGATTCATTGAATTACTGTTTGAAGTTTAAATCAATGGCTGATTCACTGGTTTCAGCTTGTTTCATTAAGTGAAAACTTTAAACTCGAAACAATGAATCAATGAGAGAAGCTGTACTCTTTGAATTAACACATGCACTTTTTATCATTAAATGAATGGGTGTAGTCTGTTTAATTGAATCGATTCCTTGAACTCGTGGTATTGAATCAATGTGTGAAGCTCTACTCATTGAATGAACAAGTGCTGGCTTTTTCATTGAAACAAAACGTTTAGCTAGGGGCAACGAATAAATGAGAGTAGCTGTACTCATTGAATGAACACCTGCAGTTTGTTGCATTGAATGCATGATATAAGCTGGAAACGTTGACTGAATGAAAGAAGCTCTACACATTGAATTAACAAGTGCAATCTGCTTGATGAAATGAATGCAGGCAGTTGGTTTCTTTGACAGAAAGCGTGCAACTAGTATCATTGAATGAATGGCAAAAGCTCTACTCATTCGATTAGCATGTGCAGATATTTTCATGGAATTAATGAGTGCTGTTTGATTCATTGAATGGATGCATGCTCTTGGAATCACTAAATAAATAAGTTAAGTTTCGTTCATTCAATCAATGAATGACGTTTGATTCATTGAATCAATGATTGAAGTTTGGCACAATGATTGAATGATTGCAGTTTGTTATATTAAATGAAGGAGTTAAGCTTGACATATTGAATAAATAAGAGAAGCTCTACTCTTTGAGTTAACACGTGCAGTCTGTAAATTCAATAAATGTGTGCAGTATGTTTCACTAAAAAGGTTCGTTAGATCTGTCTCATTGAATTTAAGATTACCGTTTGATTCATTGAATCTATGATTGAAGTTTAAATAAATGACTGATTCAATTGTTTCAGCTTGTTTCATTAAGTGAAAACTTTAAGCTGGAGGCCCTCATTCAATTAGCACATGCACTTTTTGTCATTAAATCAATGGGTGCAATTTGTTTCATTGAATCGAAACCTTAAACTCGTGGTATTGAATCAATGTGAGAAGCTCTACTCATTGAATGAACACCTGCAGTTTGTTACATTGAATGAATGAGATAAACTTAAAAATTGAATGAATGAAAGAAGCTCCACACATTGAATTAACGAGAGCAGTCTGTTTGATTAAATGAATGCATGCAGTTGGTTTCTTTAACAGAAAGCATACAACTTGTTTCATTAAATGAATGGCAAAGCTCTACTTATTCGATTAGCATGTGCAGATTTTTTCATGGAATGAATGAGTGCTGTTTTATTCATTGAATGGATGAATTCAGTTGGAATCGCTAAGTAAATGAGTGAAGTTTCTTTCATTGAATCAATGAATAACGTTTGATTCATTGAATCAATGATTGAGTTTTGACACAATGATTGCAGTTTGTTATATTAAATGAAGGAGTTAAGCTTGACGTAATGAATAAATAAGAGAAGTTCTACTCTTTGATTTAAGACGTGCAGTCTGTTTCATTCAATGAATGTGAGCGGTTTGATTCACTGCATAAGTTAGTTACATGTGTCTTATAAAATCTAAGAATGCCGATTGATTCATTGAATTACTGCTTGAAGTTTAAATCAATGGCTGATTCACTGGTTTCAGCTTGTTTTATTAAATGAAAACTTTAAACTCGAAACGATGAATCAATGAGAGAAGCTGTACTCATTGAATTAGCACATGCACTTTTTATCATTAAATGAATGGGTGTAGTTTGTTTAATTGAATCGAATCCTTGAACTCGTGGTATTGAATCAATGTGTGAAGCTCTACTCATTGAATTAACAAAGTTCAGGCTTTTTCATTGAAACAAAACGTTTAGCTCGAGGCACTGAATAATTGAGAGAAGCTGTACTCATTGAATGAATACCTGCAGTTTGTTGCATTGAATGAATGAGATAAGCTTAAAAAGTTGAATGAATGAAAGAAGCTCTACACATTGAATTAACGAGTGCAGTCTGTTTGATTAAATGAATGCATGCAGTCGGTTTCTTTGACAGAAAGCGTCCAACTTGTTTCATTAAATGAATGGCAAAGCTCTACTTATTCGATTAGCATGTGCAGCTTTTTTCATGAAATGAATGAGTGCTGTTTGATTCATTGAATGGATGAATGCTGTTAGAATCACTAAGTAAATGAGTGAAGTTTCTTTCATTGAATCAATGAATAAGGTTTGATTCATTGAATCAATGATTGAGGTTTGACATACTGATTGAATGTTTGCAGTTTGTTACATTAAATGAAGGAGTTAAGCTTGACATAAGGAATAAAAAAGAGAAGATCTACTTTTTGAATTATGACGTGCAGTCTTTTTCATTCAATGAATATGAGCGGTTTGATTCACTGCATAAGATAGTTACATCTGTCTCATTAAATCTAAGAATGCCGATTGATTCATTGAATTACTGTTTGAAGTTTAAATCAATGGCTGATTCACTGGTTTCAGCTTGTTTCATTAAGTGAAAACTTTAAACTCGAAACAATGAATCAATGAGAGAAGCTGTACTCTTTGAATTAACACATGCACTTTTTATCATTAAATGAATGGGTGTAGTTTGTTTAATTGAATCGATTCCTTGAACTCGTGGTATTGAATCAATGTGTGAAGCTCTACTCATTGAATGAACAAGTGCAGGCTTTTTCATTGAAACAAAACGTTTAGCTAGGGGCAACGAATAAATGAGAGTAGCTGTACTCATTGAATGAACACCTGCAGTTTGTTGCATTGAATGCATGATATAAGCTGGAAACGTTGACTGAATGAAAGAAGCTCTACACATTGAATTAACAAGTGCAATCTGCTTGATGAAATGAATGCAGGCAGTTGGTTTCTTTGACAGAAAGCGTGCAACTAGTATCATTGAATGAATGGCAAAAGCTCTACTCATTCGATTAGCATGTGCAGATATTTTCATGGAATGAATGAGTGCTGTTTGATTCATTGAATGGATGCATGCTCTTGGAATCACTAAATAAATAAGTTAAGTTTCGTTCATTCAATCAATGAATGACGTTTGATTCATTGAATCGATGATTGAAGTTTGGCACAATGATTGAATGATTGCAGTTTGTTATATTAAATGAAGGAGTTAAGCTTGACATATTGAATAAATAAGAGAAGTTCTACTCTTTGAGTTAACACGTGCAGTCTGTAAATTCAATAAATGTGTGCAGTATGTTTCACTAAAAAGGTTCGTTAGATCTGTCTCATTGAACCTAAGATTACCGTTTGATTCATTGAATCTATGATTGAAGTTTAAATAAATGACTGATTCAATTGTTTCAGCTTGTTTCATTAAGTGAAAACTTTAAGCTGGAGGCCCTCATTCAGTTAGCACATGCACTTTTTGTCATTAAATCAATGGGTGCAATTTGTTTCATTGAATCGAAACCTTAAACTCGTGGTATTGAATCAATGTGAGAAGCTCTACTCATTGAATGAACACCTGCAGTTTGTTACATTGAATGAATGAGATAAACTTAAAAATTGAATGAATGAAAGAAGCTCCACACATTGAATTAACGAGAGCAGTCTGTTTTATTAAATGATTGCATGCAGTTGGTTTCTTTAACAGAAAGCATACAACTCGTTTCATTAAATGAATGGCAAAGCTCTACTTATTCGATTAGCATGTGCAGATTTTTTCATGGAATGAATGAGTGCTGTTTTATTCATTGAATGGATGAATTCAGTTGGAATCGCTAAGTAAATGAGTGAAGTTTCTTTCATTGAATCAATGAATAACGTTTGATTCATTTAATCAATGATTGAGGTTTGACACAATGATTGCAGTTTGTTATATTAAATGAAGGAGTTAAGCTTGACGTAATGAATAAATAAGAGAAGTTCTACTCTTTGATTTAAGACGTGCAGTCTGTTTCATTCAATGAATGTGAGCGGTTTGATTCACTGCATAAGTTAGTTACATGTGTCTTATAAAATCTAAGAATGCCGATTGATTCATTGAATTACTGCTTGAAGTATAAATCAATGGCTGATTCACTGGTTTCAGCTTGTTTCATTTAATGAAAACTTTAAACTCGAAACGATGAATCAATGAGAGAAGCTGTACTCATTGAATTAGCACATGCACTTTTTATCATTAAATGAATGGGTGTAGTTTGTTTAATTGAATCGAATCCTTGAACTCGTGGTATTGAATCAATGTGTGAAGCTCTACTCATTGAATTAACAAAGTTCAGGCTTTTTCATTGAAACAAAACGTTTAGCTCGAGGCACTGAATAATTGAGAGAAGCTGTACTCATTGAATGAATACCTGCAGTTTGTTGCATTGAATGAATGAGATAAGCTTAAAAGGTTGAATGAATGAAAGAAGCTCTACACATTGAATTAACGAGTGCAGTCTGTTTGATTAAATGAATGCATGCAGTCGGTTTCTTTGACAGAAAGCGTGCAACTTGTTTCATTAAATGAATGGCAAAGCTCTACTTATTCGATTAGCATGTGCAGCTTTTTTCATGAAATGAATGAGTGCTGTTTGATTCATTGAATGGATGAATGCTGTTAGAATCACGAAGTAAATGAGTGAAGTTTCTTTCATTGAATCAATGAATAAGGTTTGATTCATTGAATCAATGATTGAGGTTTGACACAATGATTGAATGTTTGCAGTTTGTTACATTAAATGAAGGAGTTAAGCTTGACATAATGAATAAAAAAGAGAATATCTACATTTTGAATTATGACGTGCAGTCTTTTTCATTCAATGAATGTGAGCGGTTTGATTCACTGCATAAGTTAGTTACATCTGTCTCATTAAATCTAAGAATGCCGATTGATTCATTGAATTACTGTTTGAAGTTTAAATCAATGGCTGATTCACTGGTTTCAGCTTGTTTCATTAAGTGAAAACTTTAAACTCGAAACAATGAATCAATGAGAGAAGCTGTACTCTTTGAATTAACACATGCACTTTTTATCATTAAATGAATGGGTGTAGTTTGTTTCATTGAATCGATTCCTTGAACTCGTGGTATTGAATCAATGTGTGAAGCTCTACTCATTGAATGAACAAGTGCTGGCTTTTTCATTGAAACAAAACGTTTAGCTAGGGGCAACGAATAAATGAGAGTAGCTGTACTCATTGAATGAACACCTGCAGTTTGTTGCATTGAATGCATGATATAAGCTGGAAACGTTGACTGAATGAAAGAAGCTCTACACATTGAATTAACAAGTGCAATCTGCTTGATGAAATGAATGCAGGCAGTTGGTTTCTTTGACAGAAAGCGTGCAACAAGTATCATTGAATGAATGGCAAAAGCTCTACTCATTCGATTAGCATGTGCAGATATTTTCATGGAATGAATGAGTGCTGTTTGATTCATTGAATGGATGCATGCTCTTGGAATCACTAAATAAATAAGTTAAGTTTCGTTCATTCAATCAATGAATGACGTTTGATTCATTGAATCGATGATTGAAGTTTGGCACAATGATTGAATGATTGCAGTTTGTTATATTAAATGAAGGAGTTAAGCTTGACATATTGAATAAATAAGAGAAGCTCTACTCTTTGAGTTAACACGTGCAGTCTGTAAATTCAATAAATGTGTGCAGTATGTTTCACTAAAAAGGTTCGTTAGATCTGTCTCATTGAACTTAAGATTACCGTTTGATTCATTAAATCTATGATTGAAGTTTAAATAAATGACTGATTCAATTGTTTCAGCTTGTTTCATTAAGTGAAAACTTTAAGCTGGAGGCCCTCATTCAATTAGCACATGCACTTTTTGTCATTAAATCAATGGGTGCAATTTGTTTCATTGAATCGAAACCTTAAACTCGTGGTATTGAATCAATGTGAGAAGCTCTACTCATTGAATGAACACCTGCAGTTTGTTACATTGAATGAATGAGATAAACTTAAAAATTGAATGAATGAAAGAAGCTCCACACATTGAATTAACGAGAGCAGTCTGTTTGATTAAATGAATGCATGCAGTTGGTTTCTTTAACAGAAAGCATACAACTTGTTTCATTAAATGAATGGCAAAGCTCTACTTATTCGATTAGCATGTGCAGATTTTTTCATGGAATGAATGAGTGCTGTTTTATTCATTGAATGGATGAATTCAGTTGGAATCGCTAAGTAAATGAGTGAAGTTTCTTTCATTGAATCAATGAATAACGTTTGATTCATTGAATCAATGATTGAGGTTTGACACAATGATTGCAGTTTGTTATATTAAATGAAGGAGTTAAGCTTGACATAATGAATAAATAAGAGAAGTTCTACTCTTTGATTTAAGACGTGCAGTCTGTTTCATTCAATGAATGTGAGCGGTTTGATTCACTGCATAAGTTAGTTACATGTGTCTTATAAAATCTAAGAATGCCGATTGATTCATTGAATTACTGCTTGAAGTTTAAATCAATGGCTGATTCACTGGTTTCAGCTTGTTTCATTAAATGAAAACTTTAAACGCGAAACGATGAATCATTGAGAGAAGCTGTACTCATTGAATTAGCACATGCACTTTTTATCATTAAATGAATGGGTGTAGTTTGTTTAATTGAATCGAATCCTTGAACTCGTGGTATTGAATCAATGTGTGAAGCTCTACTCATTGAATTAACAAAGTTCAGGCTTTTTCATTGAAACAAAACGTTTAGCTCGAGGCACTGAATAATTGAGAGAAGCTGTACTCATTGAATGAATACCTGCAGTTTGTTGCATTGAATGAATGAGATAAGCTTAAAAAGTTGAATGAATGAAAGAAGCTCTACACATTGAATTAACGAGTGCAGTCTGTTTGATTAAATGAATGCATGCAGTCGGTTTCTTTGACAGAAAGCGTCCAACTTGTTTCATTAAATGAATGGCAAAGCTCTACTTATTCGATTAGCATGTGCAGCTTTTTTCATGAAATGAATGAGTGCTGTTTGATTCATTGAATGGATGAATGCTGTTAGAATCACTAAGTAAATGAGTGAAGTTTCTTTCATTGAATCAATGAATAAGGTTTGATTCATTGAATCAATGATTGAGGTTTGACATACTGATTGAATGTTTGCAGTTTGTTACATTAAATGAAGGAGTTAAGCTTGACATAAGGAATAAAAAAGAGAAGATCTACTTTTTGAATTATGACGTGCAGTCTTTTTCATTCAATGAATATGAGCGGTTTGATTCACTGCATAAGTTAGTTACATCTGTCTCATTAAATCTAAGAATGCCGATTGATTCATTGAATTACTGTTTGAAGTTTAAATCAATGGCTGATTCACTGGTTTCAGCTTGTTTCATTAAGTGAAAACTTTAAACTCGAAACAATGAATCAATGAGAGAAGCTGTACTCTTTGAATTAACACATGCACTTTTTATCATTAAATGAATGGGTACAGTTTGTTTCACTGAATCGATTCCTTGAACTCGTGGTATTGAATCAATGTGTGAAGCTCTACTCATTGAATGAACAAGTGCTGGCTTTTTCATTGAAACAAAACGTTTAGCTAGGGGCAACGAATAAATGAGAGTAGCTGTACTCATTGAATGAACACCTGCAGTTTGTTGCATTGAATGCATGATATAAGCTGGAAACGTTGACTGAATGAAAGAAGCTCTACACATTGAATTAACAAGTGCAATCTGCTTGATGAAATGAATGCAGGCAGTTGGTTTCTTTGACAGAAAGCGTGCAACTAGTATCATTGAATGAATGGCAAAAGCTCTACTCATTCGATTAGCATGTGCAGATATTTTCATGGAATGAATGAGTGCTGTTTGATTCATTGAATGGATGCATGCTCTTGGAATCACTAAATAAATAAGTTAAGTTTCGTTCATTCAATCAATGAATGACGTTTGATTCATTGAATCAATGATTGAAGTTTGGCACAATGATTGAATGATTGCAGTTTGTTATATTAAATGAAGGAGTTAAGCTTGACATATTGAATAAATAAGAGAAGTTCTACTCTTTGAGTTAACACGTGCAGTCTGTAAATTCAATAAATGTGTGCAGTATGTTTCACTAAAAAGGTTCGTTAGATCTGTCTCATTGAACCTAAGATTACCGTTTGATTCATTGAATCTATGATTGAAGTTTAAATAAATGACTGATTCAATTGTTTCAGCTTGTTTCATTAAGTGAAAACTTTAAGCTGGAGGCCCTCATTCAGTTAGCACATGCACTTTTTGTCATTAAATCAATGGGTGCAATTTGTTTCATTGAATCGAAACCTTAAACTCGTGGTATTGAATCAATGTGAGAAGCTCTACTCATTGAATGAACACCTGCAGTTTGTTACATTCAATGAATGAGATAAACTTAAAAATTGAATGAATGAAAGAAGCTCCACACATTGAATTAACGAGAGCAGTCTGTTTTATTAAATGAATGCATGCAGTTGGTTTCTTTAACAGAAAGCATACAACTTGTTTCATTAAATGAATGGCAAAGCTCTACTTATTCGATTAGCATGTGCAGATTTTTTCATGGAATGAATGAGTGCTGTTTTATTCATTGAATGGATGAATTCAGTTGGAATCGCTAAGTAAATGAGTGAAGTTTCTTTCATTGAATCAATGAATAACGTTTGATTCATTGAATCAATGATTGAGGTTTGACACAATGATTGCAGTTTGTTATATTAAATGAAGGAGTTAAGCTTGACATAATGAATAAATAAGAGAAGTTCTACTCTTTGATTTAAGACGTGCAGTCTGTTTCATTCAATGAATGTGAGCGGTTTGATTCACTGCATAAGTTAGTTACATGTGTCTTATAAAATCTAAGAATGCCGATTGATTCATTGAATTACTGCTTGAAGTTTAAATCAATGGCTGATTCACTGGTTTCAGCTTGTTTCATTAAATGAAAACTTTAAACTCGAAACGATGAATCAATGAAAGAAGCTGTACTCATTGAATTAGCACATGCACTTTTTATCATTAAATGAATGGGTGTAGTTTGTTTAATTGAATCTATTCCTTGAACTCGTGGTATTGAATCAATGTGTGAAGCTCTACTCATTGAATGAACAAGTTCAGGCTTTTTCATTGAAACAAAACGTTTAGCTCGAGGCACTGAATAATTGAGAGAAGCTGTACTCATTGAATTTTCACCTGCAGTTTGTTGCGTTGAATGAATGAGATAAGTTTAAAAAGTTGAATGAATGAAAGAAGGTCTACACATTGAATTAACGAGTGCAGTCTGTTTGATTAAATGAATGCATGCAGTCGGTTTCTTTGACAGAAAGCGTGCAACTTGTTTCATTAAATGAATGGCAAAGCTCTACTTATTCGATCAGCATGTGCAGCTTTTTTCATGAAATGAATGAGTGCTGTTTGATTCATTGAATGGATGAATGCTGTTAGAATCACTAAGTAAATGAGTGAAGTTTCTTTCATTGAATCAATGAATAAGGTTTGATTCATTGAATCAATGATTGAGGTTTGACACAATGATTGAATGTTTGCAGTTTGTTACATTAAATGAAGGAGTTAAGCTTGACATAATGAATAAAAAGGAGAAGATCTACTTTTTGAATTAAGACGTGCAGTCTTTTTCATTCAATGAATGTGAGCGGTTTGATTCACTGCATAAGTTAGTTACATCTGTCTCATTAAATCTAAGAATGCCGATTGATTCATTGAATTACTGTTTGAAGTTTAAATCAATGGCTGATTCACTGGTTTCAGCTTGTTTCATTAAGTGAAAACTTTAAACTCGAAACAATGAATCAATGAGAGAAGCTGTACTCTTTGAATTAACACATGCACTTTTTATTATTAAATGAATGGGTGTAGTTTGTTTAATTGAATCGATTCCTTGAACTCGTGGTATTGAATCAATGTGTGAAGCTCTACTCATTGAATGAACAAGTGCTGGCTTTTTCATTGAAACAAAACGTTTAGCTTGGGGCAACGAATAAATGAGAGTAGCTGTACTCATTGAATGAACACCTGCAGTTTGTTGCATTGAATGCATGATATAAGCTGGAAACGTTGACTGAATGAAAGAAGCTCTACACATTGAATTAACAAGTGCAATCTGCTTGATGAAATGAATGCAGGCAGTTGGTTTCTTTGACAGAAAGCGTGCAACTAGTATCATTGAATGAATGGCAAAAGCTCTACTCATTCGATTAGCATGTGCAGATATTTTCATGGAATTAATGAGTGCTGTTTGATTCATTGAATGGATGCATGCTCTTGGAATCACTAAATAAATAAGTTAAGTTTCGTTCATTCAATCAATGAATGACGTTTGATTCATTGAATCAATGATTGAAGTTTGGCACAATGATTGAATGATTGCAGTTTGTTATATTAAATGAAGGAGTTAAGCTTGACATATTGAATAAATAAGAGAAGCTCTACTCTTTGAGTTAACACGTGCAGTCTGTAAATTCAATAAATGTGTGCAGTATGTTTCACTAAAAAGGTTCGTTAGATCTGTCTCATTGAATTTAAGATTACCGTTTGATTCATTGAATCTATGATTGAAGTTTAAATAAATGACTGATTCAATTGTTTCAGCTTGTTTCATTAAGTGAAAACTTTAAGCTGGAGGCCCTCATTCAATTAGCACATGCATTTTTTGTCATTAAATCAATGGGTGCAATTTGTTTCATTGAATCGAAACCTTAAACTCGTGGTATTGAATCAATGTGAGAAGCTCTACTCATTGAATGAACACCTGCAGTTTGTTACATTGAATGAATGAGATAAACTTAAAAATTGAATGAATGAAAGAAGCTCCACACATTGAATTAACGAGAGCAGTCTGTTTGATTAAATGAATGCATGCAGTTGGTTTCTTTAACAGAAAGCATACAACTTGTTTCATTAAATGAATGGCAAAGCTCTACTTATTCGATTAGCATGTGCAGATTTTTTCATGGAATGAATGAGTGCTGTTTTATTCATTGAATGGATGAATTCAGTTGGAATCGCTAAGTAAATGAGTGAAGTTTCTTTCATTGAATCAATGAATAACGTTTGATTCATTGAATCAATGATTGAGGTTTGACACAATGATTGCAGTCTGTTATATTAAATGAAGAATTAAGCTTGACATAATGAAGAAATAAGAGAAGTTCTACTCTTTGATTTAAGACGTGCAGTCTGTTTCATTCAATGAATGTGAGCGGTTTGATTCACTGCATAAGTTAGTTACATGTGTCTTATAAAATCTAAGAATGCCGATTGATTCATTGAATTACTGCTTGAAGTTTAAATCAATGGCTGATTCACTGGTTTCAGCTTGTTTCATTAAATGAAAACTTTAAACTCGAAACGATGAATCAATGAGAGAAGCTGTACTCATTGAATTAGCACATGCACTTTTTATCATTAAATGAATGGGTGTAGTTTGTTTAATTGAATCGAATCCTTGAACTCGTGGTATTGAATCGAATCCTTGAACTCGTGAAGCTCTACTCATTGAATTAACAAAGTTCAGGCTTTTTCATTGAAACAAAACGTTTAGCTCGAGGCACTGAATAATTGAGAGAAGCTGTACTCATTGAATGAATACCTGCAGTTTGTTGCATTGAATGAATGAGATAAGCTTAAAAAGTTGAATGAATGAAAGAAGCTCTACACATTGAATTAACGAGTGCAGTCTGTTTGATTAAATGAATGCATGCAGTCGGTTTCTTTGACAGAAAGCGTCCAACTTGTTTCATTAAATGAATGGCAAAGCTCTACTTATTCGATTAGCATGTGCAGCTTTTTTCATGAAATGAATGAGTGCTGTTTGATTCATTGAATGGATGAATGCTGTTAGAATCACTAAGTAAATGAGTGAAGTTTCTTTCATTGAATCAATGAATAAGGTTTGATTCATTGAATCAATGATTGAGGTTTGACATACTGATTGAATGTTTGCAGTTTGTTACATTAAATGAAGGAGTTAAGCTTGACATAAGGAATAAAAAAGAGAAGATCTACTTTTTGAATTATGACGTGCAGTCTTTTTCATTCAATGAATATGAGCGGTTTGATTCACTGCATAAGATAGTTACATCTGTCTCATTAAATCTAAGAATGCCGATTGATTCATTGAATTACTGTTTGAAGTTTAAATCAATGGCTGATTCACTGGTTTCAGCTTGTTTCATTAAGTGAAAACTTTAAACTCGAAACAATGAATCAATGAGAGAAGCTGTACTCTTTGAATTAACACATGCACTTTTTATCATTAAATGAATGGGTGTAGTTTGTTTAATTGAATCGATTCCTTGAACTCGTGGTATTGAATCAATGTGTGAAGCTCTACTCATTGAATGAACAAGTGCTGGCTTTTTCATTGAAACAAAACGTTTAGCTAGGGGCAACGAATAAATGAGAGTAGCTGTACTCATTGAATGAACACCTGCAGTTTGTTGCATTGAATGCATGATATAAGCTGGAAACGTTGACTGAATGAAAGAAGCTCTACACATTGAATTAACAAGTGCAATCTGCTTGATGAAATGAATGCAGGCAGTTGGTTTCTTTGACAGAAAGCGTGCAACTAGTATCATTGAATGAATGGCAAAAGCTCTACTCATTCGATTAGCATGTGCAGATATTTTCATGGAATGAATGAGTGCTGTTTGATTCATTGAATGGATGCATGCTCTTGGAATCACTAAATAAATAAGTTAAGTTTCGTTCATTCAATCAATGAATGACGTTTGATTCATTGAATCGATGATTGAAGTTTGGCACAATGATTGAATGATTGCAGTTTGTTATATTAAATGAAGGAGTTAAGCTTGACATATTGAATAAATAAGAGAAGCTCTACTCTTTGAGTTAACACGTGCAGTCTGTAAATTCAATAAATCTGTGCAGTATGTTTCACTAAAAAGGTTCGTTAGATCTGTCTCATTGAACTTAAGATTACCGTTTGATTCATTGGATCTATGATTGAAGTTTAAATAAATGACTGATTCAATTGTTTCAGCTTGTTTCATTAAGTGAAAACTTTAAGCTGGAGGCCCTCATTCAATTAGCACATGCACTTTTTGTCATTAAATCAATGGGTGCAATTTGTTTCATTGAATCGAAACCTTAAACTCGTGGTATTGAATCAATGTGAGAAGCTCTACTCATTGAATGAACACCTGCAGTTTGTTACATTGAATGAATGAGATAAACTTAAAAATTGAATGAATGAAAGAAGCTCCACACATTGAATTAACGAGAGCAGTCTGTTTGATTAAATGAATGCATGCAGTTGGTTTCTTTAACAGAAAGCATACAACTTGTTTCATTAAATGAATGGCAAAGCTCTACTTATTCGATTAGCATGTGCAGATTTTTTCATGGAATGAATGAGTGCTGTTTTATTCATTGAATGGATGAATTCAGTTGGAATCGCTAAGTAAATGAGTGAAGTTTCTTTCATTGAATCAATGAATAACGTTTGATTCATTGAATCAATGATTGAGTTTTGACACAATGATTGCAGTTTGTTATATTAAATGAAGGAGTTAAGCTTGACGTAATGAATAAATAAGAGAAGTTCTACTCTTTGATTTAAGACGTGCAGTCTGTTTCATTCAATGAATGTGAGCGGTTTGATTCACTGCATAAGTTAGTTACATGTGTCTTATAAAATCTAAGAATGCCGATTGATTCATTGAATTACTGCTTGAAGTTTAAATCAATGGCTGATTCACTGGTTTCAGCTTGTTTCATTTAATGAAAACTTTAAACTCGAAACGATGAATCAATGAGAGAAGCTGTACTCATTGAATTAGCACATGCACTTTTTATCATTAAATGAATGGGTGTAGTTTGTTTAATTGAATCGAATCCTTGAACTCGTGGTATTGAATCAATGTGTGAAGCTCTACTCATTGAATTAACAAAGTTCAGGCTTTTTCATTGAAACAAAACGTTTAGCTCGAGGCACTGAATAATTGAGAGAAGCTGTACTCATTGAATGAATACCTGCAGTTTGTTGCATTGAATGAATGAGATAAGCTTAAAAAGTTGAATGAATGAAAGAAGCTCTACACATTGAATTAACGAGTGCAGTCTGTTTGATTAAATGAATGCATGCAGTCGGTTTCTTTGACAGAAAGCGTCCAACTTGTTTCATTAAATGAATGGCAAAGCTCTACTTATTCGATTAGCATGTGCAGCTTTTTTCATGAAATGAATGAGTGCTGTTTGATTCATTGAATGGATGAATGCTGTTAGAATCACTAAGTAAATGAGTGAAGTTTCTTTCATTGAATCAATGAATAAGGTTTGATTCATTGAATCAATGATTGAGGTTTGACATACTGATTGAATGTTTGCAGTTTGTTACATTAAATGAAGGAGTTAAGCTTGACATAAGGAATAAAAAAGAGAAGATCTACTTTTTGAATTATGACGTGCAGTCTTTTTCATTCAATGAATATGAGCGGTTTGATTCACTGCATAAGATAGTTACATCTGTCTCATTAAATCTAAGAATGCCGATTGATTCATTGAATTACTGTTTGAAGTTTAAATCAATGGCTGATTCACTGGTTTCAGCTTGTTTCATTAAGTGAAAACTTTAAACTCGAAACAATGAATCAATGAGAGAAGCTGTACTCTTTGAATTAACACATGCACTTTTTATCATTAAATGAATGGGTGTAGTTTGTTTAATTGAATCGATTCCTTGAACTCGTGGTATTGAATCAATGTGTGAAGCTCTACTCATTGAATGAACAAGTGCAGGCTTTTTCATTGAAACAAAACGTTTAGCTAGGGGCAACGAATAAATGAGAGTAGCTGTACTCATTGAATGAACACCTGCAGTTTGTTGCATTGAATGCATGATATAAGCTGGAAACGTTGACTGAATGAAAGAAGCTCTACACATTGAATTAACAAGTGCAATCTGCTTGATGAAATGAATGCAGGCAGTTGGTTTCTTTGACAGAAAGCGTGCAACTAGTATCATTGAATGAATGGCAAAAGCTCTACTCATTCGATTAGCATGTGCAGATATTTTCATGGAATGAATGAGTGCTGTTTGATTCATTGAATGGATGCATGCTCTTGGAATCACTAAATAAATAAGTTAAGTTTCGTTCATTCAATCAATGAATGACGTTTGATTCATTGAATCGATGATTGAAGTTTGGCACAATGATTGAATGATTGCAGTTTGTTATATTAAATGAAGGAGTTAAGCTTGACATATTGAATAAATAAGAGAAGTTCTACTCTTTGAGTTAACACGTGCAGTCTGTAAATTCAATAAATGTGTGCAGTATGTTTCACTAAAAAGGTTCGTTAGATCTGTCTCATTGAACCTAAGATTACCGTTTGATTCATTGAATCTATGATTGAAGTTTAAATAAATGACTGATTCAATTGTTTCAGCTTGTTTCATTAAGTGAAAACTTTAAGCTGGAGGCCCTCATTCAGTTAGCACATGCACTTTTTGTCATTAAATCAATGGGTGCAATTTGTTTCATTGAATCGAAACCTTAAACTCGTGGTATTGAATCAATGTGAGAAGCTCTACTCATTGAATGAACACCTGCAGTTTGTTACATTGAATGAATGAGATAAACTTAAAAATTGAATGAATGAAAGAAGCTCCACACATTGAATTAACGAGAGCAGTCTGTTTTATTAAATGATTGCATGCAGTTGGTTTCTTTAACAGAAAGCATACAACTTGTTTCATTAAATGAATGGCAAAGCTCTACTTATTCGATTAGCATGTGCAGATTTTTTCATGGAATGAATGAGTGCTGTTTTATTCATTGAATGGATGAATTCAGTTGGAATCGCTAAGTAAATGAGTGAAGTTTCTTTCATTGAATCAATGAATAACGTTTGATTCATTTAATCAATGATTGAGGTTTGACACAATGATTGCAGTTTGTTATATTAAATGAAGGAGTTAAGCTTGACGTAATGAATAAATAAGAGAAGTTCTACTCTTTGATTTAAGACGTGCAGTCTGTTTCATTCAATGAATGTGAGCGGTTTGATTCACTGCATAAGTTAGTTACATGTGTCTTATAAAATCTAAGAATGCCGATTGATTCATTGAATTACTGCTTGAAGTATAAATCAATGGCTGATTCACTGGTTTCAGCTTGTTTCATTTAATGAAAACTTTAAACTCGAAACGATGAATCAATGAGAGAAGCTGTACTCATTGAATTAGCACATGCACTTTTTATCATTAAATGAATGGGTGTAGTTTGTTTAATTGAATCGAATCCTTGAACTCGTGGTATTGAATCAATGTGTGAAGCTCTACTCATTGAATTAACAAAGTTCAGGCTTTTTCATTGAAACAAAACGTTTAGCTCGAGGCACTGAATAATTGAGAGAAGCTGTACTCATTGAATGAATACCTGCAGTTTGTTGCATTGAATGAATGAGATAAGCTTAAAAGGTTGAATGAATGAAAGAAGCTCTACACATTGAATTAACGAGTGCAGTCTGTTTGATTAAATGAATGCATGCAGTCGGTTTCTTTGACAGAAAGCGTCCAACTTGTTTCATTAAATGAATGGCAAAGCTCTACTTATTCGATTAGCATGTGCAGCTTTTTTCATGAAATGAATGAGTGCTGTTTGATTCATTGAATGGATGAATGCTGTTAGAATCACGAAGTAAATGAGTGAAGTTTCTTTCATTGAATCAATGAATAAGGTTTGATTCATTGAATCAATGATTGAGGTTTGACACAATGATTGAATGTTTGCAGTTTGTTACATTAAATGAAGGAGTTAAGCTTGACATAATGAATAAAAAAGAGAAGATCTACATTTTGAATTATGACGTGCAGTCTTTTTCATTCAATGAATGTGAGCGGTTTGATTCACTGCATAAGTTAGTTACATCTGTCTCATTAAATCTAAGAATGCCGATTGATTCATTGAATTACTGTTTGAAGTTTAAATCAATGGCTGATTCACTGGTTTCAGCTTGTTTCATTAAGTGAAAACTTTAAACTCGAAACAATGAATCAATGAGAGAAGCTGTACTCTTTGAATTAACACATGCACTTTTTATCATTAAATGAATGGGTGTAGTTTGTTTAATTGAATCGATTCCTTGAACTCGTGGTATTGAATCAATGTGTGAAGCTCTACTCATTGAATGAACAAGTGCAGGCTTTTTCATTGAAACAAAACGTTTAGCTAGGGGCAACGAATAAATGAGAGTAGCTGTACTCATTGAATGAACACCTGCAGTTTGTTGCATTGAATGCATGATATAAGCTGGAAACGTTGACTGAATGAAAGAAGCTCTACACATTGAATTAACAAGTGCAATCTGCTTGATGAAATGAATGCAGGCAGTTGGTTTCTTTGACAGAAAGCGTGCAACAAGTATCATTGAATGAATGGCAAAAGCTCTACTCATTCGATTAGCATGTGCAGATATTTTCATGGAATGAATGAGTGCTGTTTGATTCATTGAATGGATGCATGCTCTTGGAATCACTAAATAAATAAGTTAAGTTTCGTTCATTCAATCAATGAATGACGTTTGATTCATTGAATCGATGATTGAAGTTTGGCACAATGATTGAATGATTGCAGTTTGTTATATTAAATGAAGGAGTTAAGCTTGACATATTGAATAAATAAGAGAAGCTCTACTCTTTGAGTTAACACGTGCAGTCTGTAAATTCAATAAATGTGTGCAGTATGTTTCACTAAAAAGGTTCGTTAGATCTGTCTCATTGAACTTAAGATTACCGTTTGATTCATTAAATCTATGATTGAAGTTTAAATAAATGACTGATTCAATTGTTTCAGCTTGTTTCATTAAGTGAAAACTTTAAGCTGGAGGCCCTCATTCAATTAGCACATGCACTTTTTGTCATTAAATCAATGGGTGCAATTTGTTTCATTGAATCGAAACCTTAAACTCGTGGTATTGAATCAATGTGAGAAGCTCTACTCATTGAATGAACACCTGCAGTTTGTTACATTGAATGAATGAGATAAACTTAAAAATTGAATGAATGAAAGAAGCTCCACACATTGAATTAACGAGAGCAGTCTGTTTGATTAAATGAATGCATGCAGTTGGTTTCTTTAACAGAAAGCATACAACTTGTTTCATTAAATGAATGGCAAAGCTCTACTTATTCGATTAGCATGTGCAGATTTTTTCATGGAATGAATGAGTGCTGTTTTATTCATTGAATGGATGAATTCAGTTGGAATCGCTAAGTAAATGAGTGAAGTTTCTTTCATTGAATCAATGAATAACGTTTGATTCATTGAATCAATGATTGAGGTTTGACACAATGATTGCAGTTTGTTATATTAAATGAAGGAGTTAAGCTTGACATAATGAATAAATAAGAGAAGTTCTACTCTTTGATTTAAGACGTGCAGTCTGTTTCATTCAATGAATGTGAGCGGTTTGATTCACTGCATAAGTTAGTTACATGTGTCTTATAAAATCTAAGAATGCCGATTGATTCATTGAATTACTGCTTGAAGTTTAAATCAATGGCTGATTCACTGGTTTCAGCTTGTTTCATTAAATGAAAACTTTAAACGCGAAACGATGAATCATTGAGAGAAGCTGTACTCATTGAATTAGCACATGCACTTTTTATCATTAAATGAATGGGTGTAGTTTGTTTAATTGAATCGAATCCTTGAACTCGTGGTATTGAATCAATGTGTGAAGCTCTACTCATTGAATTAACAAAGTTCAGGCTTTTTCATTGAAACAAAACGTTTAGCTCGAGGCACTGAATAATTGAGAGAAGCTGTACTCATTGAATGAATACCTGCAGTTTGTTGCATTGAATGAATGAGATAAGCTTAAAAAGTTGAATGAATGAAAGAAGCTCTACACATTGAATTAACGAGTGCAGTCTGTTTGATTAAATGAATGCATGCAGTCGGTTTCTTTGACAGAAAGCGTCCAACTTGTTTCATTAAATGAATGGCAAAGCTCTACTTATTCGATTAGCATGTGCAGCTTTTTTCATGAAATGAATGAGTGCTGTTTGATTCATTGAATGGATGAATGCTGTTAGAATCACTAAGTAAATGAGTGAAGTTTCTTTCATTGAATCAATGAATAAGGTTTGATTCATTGAATCAATGATTGAGGTTTGACATACTGATTGAATGTTTGCAGTTTGTTACATTAAATGAAGGAGTTAAGCTTGACATAAGGAATAAAAAAGAGAAGATCTACTTTTTGAATTATGACGTGCAGTCTTTTTCATTCAATGAATATGAGCGGTTTGATTCACTGCATAAGTTAGTTACATCTGTCTCATTAAATCTAAGAATGCCGATTGATTCATTGAATTACTGTTTGAAGTTTAAATCAATGGCTGATTCACTGGTTTCAGCTTGTTTCATTAAGTGAAAACTTTAAACTCGAAACAATGAATCAATGAGAGAAGCTGTACTCTTTGAATTAACACATGCACTTTTTATCATTAAATGAATGGGTGTAGTTTGTTTAATTGAATCGATTCCTTGAACTCGTGGTATTGAATCAATGTGTGAAGCTCTACTCATTGAATGAACAAGTGCTGGCTTTTTCATTGAAACAAAACGTTTAGCTAGGGGCAACGAATAAATGAGAGTAGCTGTACTCATTGAATGAACACCTGCAGTTTGTTGCATTGAATGCATGATATAAGCTGGAAACGTTGACTGAATGAAAGAAGCTCTACACATTGAATTAACAAGTGCAATCTGCTTGATGAAATGAATGCAGGCAGTTGGTTTCTTTGACAGAAAGCGTGCAACTAGTATCATTGAATGAATGGCAAAAGCTCTACTCATTCGATTAGCATGTGCAGATATTTTCATGGAATTAATGAGTGCTGTTTGATTCATTGAATGGATGCATGCTCTTGGAATCACTAAATAAATAAGTTAAGTTTCGTTCATTCAATCAATGAATGACGTTTGATTCATTGAATCAATGATTGAAGTTTGGCACAATGATTGAATGATTGCAGTTTGTTATATTAAATGAAGGAGTTAAGCTTGACATATTGAATAAATAAGAGAAGTTCTACTCTTTGAGTTAACACGTGCAGTCTGTAAATTCAATAAATCTGTGCAGTATGTTTCACTAAAAAGGTTCGTTAGATCTGTCTCATTGAATTTAAGATTACCGTTTGATTCATTGAATCTATGATTGAAGTTTAAATAAATGACTGATTCAATTGTTTCAGCTTGTTTCATTAAGTGAAAACTTTAAGCTGGAGGCCCTCATTCAATTAGCACATGCATTTTTTGTCATTAAATCAATGGGTGCAATTTGTTTCATTGAATCGAAACCTTAAACTCGTGGTATTGAATCAATGTGAGAAGCTCTACTCATTGAATGAACACCTGCAGTTTGTTACATTGAATGAATGAGATAAACTTAAAAATTGAATGAATGAAAGAAGCTCCACACATTGAATTAACGAGAGCAGTCTGTTTGATTAAATGAATGCATGCAGTTGGTTTCTTTAACAGAAAGCATACAACTTGTTTCATTAAATGAATGGCAAAGCTCTACTTATTCGATTAGCATGTGCAGATTTTTTCAGGGAATGAATGAGTGCTGTTTTATTCATTGAATGGATGAATTCAGTTGGAATCGCTAAGTAAATGAGTGAAGTTTCTTTCATTGAATCAATGAATAACGTTTGATTCATTGAATCAATGATTGAGGTTTGACACAATGATTGCAGTCTGTTATATTAAATGAAGAATTAAGCTTGACATAATGAAGAAATAAGAGAAGTTCTACTCTTTGATTTAAGACGTGCAGTCTGTTTCATTCAATGAATGTGAGCGGTTTGATTCACTGCATAAGTTAGTTACATGTGTCTTATAAAATCTAAGAATGCCGATTGATTCATTGAATTACTGCTTGAAGTTTAAATCAATGGCTGATTCACTGGTTTCAGCTTGTTTCATTAAATGAAAACTTTAAACTCGAAACGATGAATCAATGAGAGAAGCTGTACTCATTGAATTAGCACATGCACTTTTTATCATTAAATGAATGGGTGTAGTTTGTTTAATTGAATCTATTCCTTGAACTCGTGGTATTGAATCAATGTGTGAAGCTCTACTCATTGAATGAACAAGTTCAGGCTTTTTCATTGAAACAAAACGTTTAGCTAGGGGAAACGAATAAATGAGAGTAGCTGTACTCATTGAATGAACACCTGCAGTTTGTTGCATTGAATGCATGATATAAGCTGGAAACGTTGACTGAATGAAAGAAGCTCTACACATTGAATTAACGAGAGCAGTCTGTTTGATTAAATGAATGCATGCAGTTGGTTTCTTTAACAGAAAGCATACAACTTGTTTCATTAAATGAATGGCAAAGCTCTACTTATTCGATTAGCATGTGCAGATTTTTTCATGGAATGAATGAGTGCTGTTTTATTCATTGAATGGATGAATTCAGTTGGAATCGCTAAGTAAATGAGTGAAGTTTCTTTCATTGAATCAATGAATAACGTTTGATTCATTGAATCAATGATTGAGGTTTGACACAATGATTGCAGTTTGTTATATTAAATGAAGGAGTTAAGCTTGACGTAATGAATAAATAAGAGAAGTTCTGCTCTTTGATTTAAGACGTGCAGTCTGTTTCATTCAATGAATGTGAGCGGTTTGATTCACTGCATAAGTTAGTTACATGTGTCTTATAAAATCTAAGAATGCCGATTGATTCATTGAATTACTGCTTGAAGTATAAATCAATGGCTGATTCACTGGTTTCAGCTTGTTTCATTAAATGAAAACTTTAAACTCGAAACGATGAATCAATGAGAGAAGCTGTACTCATTGAATTAGCACATGCACTTTTTATCATTAAATGAATGGGTGTAGTTTGTTTAATTGAATCGAATCCTTGAACTCGTGGTATTGAATCAATGTGTGAAGCTCTACTCATTGAATTAACAAAGTTCAGGCTTTTTCATTGAAACAAAACGTTTAGCTCGAGGCACTGAATAATTGAGAGAAGCTGTACTCATTGAATGAATACCTGCAGTTTGTTGCATTGAATGAATGAGATAAGCTTAAAAAGTTGAATGAATGAAAGAAGCTCTACACATTGAATTAACGAGTGCAGTCTGTTTGATTAAATGAATGCATGCAGTCGGTTTCTTTGACAGAAAGCGTCCAACTTGTTTCATTAAATGAATGGCAAAGCTCTACTTATTCGATTAGCATGTGCAGCTTTTTTCATGAAATGAATGAGTGCTGTTTGATTCATTGAATGGATGAATGCTGTTAGAATCACTAAGTAAATGAGTGAAGTTTCTTTCATTGAATCAATGAATAAGGTTTGATTCATTGAATCAATGATTGAGGTTTGACACAATGATTGAATGTTTGCAGTTTGTTACATTAAATGAAGGAGTTAAGCTTGACATAATGAATAAAAAAGAGAAGGTCTACATTTTGAATTATGACGTGCAGTTTTTTTCATTCAATGAATGTGAGCGGTTTGATTCACTGCATAAGTTAGTTACATCTGTCTCATTAAATCTAAGAATGCCGATTGATTCATTGAATTACTGTTTGAAGTTTAAATCAATGGCTGATTCACTGGTTTCAGCTTGTTTCATTAAGTGAAAACTTTAAACTCGAAACAATGAATCAATGAGAGAAGCTGTACTCTTTGAATTAACACATGCACTTTTTATCATTAAATGAATGGGTGTAGTTTGTTTCATTGAATCGATTCCTTGAACTCGTGGTATTGAATCAATGTGTGAAGCTCTACTCATTGAATGAACAAGTGCAGGCTTTTTCATTGAAACAAAACGTTTAGCTAGGGGCAACGAATAAATGAGAGTAGCTGTACTCATTGAATGAACACCTGCAGTTTGTTGCATTGAATGCATGATATAAGCTGGAAACGTTGACTGAATGAAAGAAGCTCTACACATTGAATTAACAAGTGCAATCTGCTTGATGAAATGAATGCAGGCAGTTGGTTTCTTTGACAGAAAGCGTGCAACAGGTATCATTGAATGAATGGCAAAAGCTCTACTCATTCGATTAGCATGTGCAGATATTTTCATGGAATGAATGAGTGCTGTTTGATTCATTGAATGGATGCATGCTCTTGGAATCACTAAATAAATAAGTTAAGTTTCGTTCATTCAATCAATGAATGACGTTTGATTCATTGAATCGATGATTGAAGTTTGGCACAATGATTGAATGATTGCAGTTTGTTACATTAAATGAAGGAGTTAAGCTTGACATATTGAATAAATAAGAGAAGCTCTACTCTTTGAGTTAACAGGTGCAGTCTGTAAATTCAATAAATGTGTGCAGTATGTTTCACTAAAAAGGTTCGTTAGATCTGTCTCATTGAACCTAAGATTACCGTTTGATTCATTGAATCTATGATTGAAGTTTAAATAAATGACTGATTCAATTGTTTCAGCTTGTTTCATTAAGTGAAAACTTTAAGCTGGAGGCCCTCATTCAATTAGCACATGCACTTTTTGTCATTAAATCAATGGGTGCAATTTGTTTCATTGAATCGAAACCTTAAACTCGTGGTATTGAATCAATGTGAGAAGCTCTACTCATTGAATGAACACCTGCAGTTTGTTACATTGAATGAATGAGATAAACTTAAAAATTGAATGAATGAAAGAAGCTCCACACATTGAATTAACGAGAGCAGTCTGTTTGATTAAATGAATGCATGCAGTTGGTTTCTTTAACAGAAAGCATACAACTTGTTTCATTAAATGAATGGCAAAGCTCTACTTATTCGATTAGCATGCGCAGATTTTTTCATGGAATGAATGAGTGCTGTTTTATTCATTGAATGGATGAATTCAGTTGGAATCGCTACGTAAATGAGTGAAGTTTCTTTCATTGAATCAATGAATAACGTTTGATTCATTGAATCAATGATTGAGGTTTGACACAATGATTGCAGTTTGTTATATTAAATGAAGGAGTTAAGCTTGACATAATGAATAAATAAGAGAAGTTCTACTCTTTGATTTAAGACGTGCAGTCTGTTTCATTCAATGAATGTGAGCGGTTTGATTCACTGCATAAGTTAGTTACATGTGTCTTATAAAATCTAACAATGCCGATTGATTCATTGAATTACTGCTTGAAGTTTAAATCAATGGCTGATTCACTGGTTTCAGCTTGTTTCATTGAATGAAAACTTTAAACTCGAAACGATGAATCAATGAGAGAAGCTGTACTCATTGAATTAGCACATGCACTTTTTATCATTAAATGAATGGGTGTAGTTTGTTTAATTGAATCGAATCCTTGAACTCGTGGTATTGAATCAATGTGTGAAGCTCTACTCATTGAATTAACAAAGTTCAGGCTTTTTCACTGAAACAAAACGTTTAGCTCGAGGCACTGAATAATTGAGAGAAGCTGTACTCATTGAATGAATACCTGCAGTTTGTTGCATTGAATGAATGAGATAAGCTTAAAAAGTTGAATGAATGAAAGAAGCTCTACACATTGAATTAACGAGTGCAGTCTGTTTGATTAAATGAATGCATGCAGTCGGTTTCTTTGACAGAAAGCGTCCAACTTGTTTCATTAAATGAATGGCAAAGCTCTACTTATTCGATTAGCATGTGCAGCTTTTTTCATGAAATGAATGAGTGCTGTTTGATTCATTGAATGGATGAATGCTGTTAGAATCACTAAGTAAATGAGTGAAGTTTCTTTCATTGAATCAATGAATAAGGTTTGATTCATTGAATCAATGATTGAGGTTTGACACAATGATTGAATGTTTGCAGTTTGTTACATTAAATGAAGGAGTTAAGCTTGACATAATGAATAAAAAAGAGAAGATCTACTTTTTGAATTAAGACGTGCAGTCTTTTTCATTCAATGAATGTGAGCGGTTTGATTCACTGCATAAGTTAGTTACATCTGTCTCATTAAATCTAAGAATGCCGATTGATTCATTGAATTACTGTTTGAAGTTTAAATCAATGGCTGATTCACTGGTTTCAGCTTGTTTCATTAAGTGAAAACTTTAAACTCGAAACAATGAATCAATGAGAGAAGCTGTACTCTTTGAATTAACACATGCACTTTTTATCATTAAATGAATGGGTGTAGTTTGTTTAATTGAATCGATTCCTTGAACTCGTGGTATTGAATCAATGTGTGAAGCTCTACTCATTGAATGAACAAGTGCAGGCTTTTTCATTGAAACAAAACGTTTAGCTAGGGGCAATGAATAAATGAGAGTAGCTGTACTCATTGAATGAACCCCTGCAGTTTGTTGCATTGAATGCATGATATAAGCTGGAAACGTTGACTGAATGAAAGAAGATCTACACATTGAGTTAACAAGTGCAATCTGCTTGATGAAATGAATGCAGGCAGTTGGTTTCTTTGACAGAAAGCGTGCAACAGGTATCATTGAATGAATGGCAAAAGCTCTACTCATTCGATTAGCATGTACAGATATTTTCATGGAATGAATGAGTGCTGTTTGATTCATTGAATGGATGCATGCTCTTGGAATCACTAAATAAATAAGTTAAGTTTCGTTCATTCAATCAATGAATGACGTTTGATTCATTGAATCGATGATTGAAGTTTGGCACAATGATTGAATGATTGCAGTTTGTTACATTAAATGAAGGAGTTAAACTTGACATATTGAATAAATAAGAGAAGCTCTACTCTTTGAGTTAACACGTGCAGTCTGTAAATTCAATAAATGTGTGCAGTATGTTTCACTAAAAAGGTTCGTTAGATCTGTCTCATTGAACCTAAGATTACCGTTTGATTCATTGAATCTATGATTGAAGTTTAAATAAATGACTGATTCAATTGTTTCAGCTTGTTTCATTAAGTGAAAACTTTAAGCTGGAGGCCCTCATTCAATTAGCACATGCACTTTTTGTCATTAAATCAATGGGTGCAATTTGTTTCATTGAATCGAAACCTTAAACTCGTGGTATTGAATCAATGTGAGAAGCTCTACTCATTGAATGAACACCTGCAGTTTGTTACATTGAATGAATGAGATAAACTTAAAAATTGAATGAATGAAAGAAGCTCCACACATTGAATTAACGAGAGCAGTCTGTTTGATTAAATGAATGCATGCAGTTGGTTTCTTTAACAGAAAGCATACAACTTGTTTCATTAAATGAATGGCAAAGCTCTACTTATTCGATTAGCATGTGCAGATTTTTTCATGGAATGAATGAGTGCTGTTTTATTCATTGAATGGATGAATTCAGTTGGAATCGCTAAGTAAATGAGTGAAGTTTCTTTCATTGAATCAATGAATAACGTTTGATCATTGAATCAATGATTGAGGTTGACACAATGATTGCAGTCTGTTATATTAAATGAAGAATTAAGCTTGACATAATGAAGAAATAAGAGAAGTTCTACTCTTTGATTTAAGACGTGCAGTCTGTTTCATTCAATGAATGTGAGCGGTTTGATTCACTGCATAAGTTAGTTACATGTGTCTTATAAAATCTAAGAATGCCGATTGATTCATTGAATTACTGCTTGAAGTTTAAATCAATGGCTGATTCACTGGTTTCAGCTTGTTTCATTTAATGAAAACTTTAAACTCGAAACGATGAATCAATGAGAGAAGCTGTACTCATTGAATTAGCACATGCACTTTTTATCATTAAATGAATGGGTGTAGTTTGTTTAATTGAATCTATTCCTTGAACTCGTGGTATTGAATCAATGTGTGAAGCTCTACTCATTGAATGAACAAGTTCAGGCTTTTTCATTGAAACAAAACGTTTAGCTCGAGGCACTGAATAATTGAGAGAAGCTGTACTCATTGAATGGACACCTGCAGTTTGTTGCATTGAATGAATGAGATAAGCTTAAAAAGTTGAATGAATGAAAGAAGCTCTACACATTGAATTAACGAGTGCAGTCTGTTTGATTAAATGAATGCATGTAGTCGGTTTCTTTGACAGAAAGCGTCCAACTTGTTTCATTAAATGAATGGCAAAGCTCTACTTATTCGATTAGCATGTGCAGCTTTTTTCATGAAATGAATGAGTGCTGTTTGATTCAGTGAATGGATGAATGCTGTTAGAATCACTAAGTAAATGAGTGAAGTTTCTTTCATTGAATCAATGAATAAGGTTTGATTCATTGAATCAATGATTGATGTTTGACACAATGATTGAATGTTTGCAGTTTGTTACATTAAATGAAGGAGTTAAGCTTGACATAATGAATAAAAAGGAGAAGATCTACTTTTTGAATTAAGACGTGCAGTCTTTTTCATTCAATGAATGTGAGCGGTTTGATTCACTGCATAAGTTAGTTACATCTGTCTCATTAAATCTAAGAATGCCGATTGATTCATTGAATTACTGTTTGAAGTTTAAATCAATGGCTGATTCACTGGTTTCAGCTTGTTTCATTAAGTGAAAACTTTAAACTCGAAACAATGAATCAATGAGAGAAGCTGTACTCTTTGAATTAACACATGCACTTTTTATCATTAAATGAATGGGTGTAGTTTGTTTAATTGAATCGATTCCTTGAACTCGTGGTATTGAATCAATGTGTGAAGCTCTACTCATTGAATGAACAAGTGCTGGCTTTTTCATTGAAACAAAACGTTTAGCTAGGGGCAACGAATAAATGAGAGTAGCTGTACTCATTGAATGAACACCTGCAGTTTGTTGCATTGAATGCATGATATAAGCTGGAAACGTTGACTGAATGAAAGAAGCTCTACACATTGAATTAACAAGTGCAATCTGCTTGATGAAATGAATGCAGGCAGTTGGTTTCTTTGACAGAAAGCGTGCAACTAGTATCATTGAATGAATGGCAAAAGCTCTACTCATTCGATTAGCATGTGCAGATATTTTCATGGAATTAATGAGTGCTGTTTGATTCATTGAATGGATGCATGCTCTTGGAATCACTAAATAAATAAGTTAAGTTTCGTTCATTCAATCAATGAATGACGTTTGATTCATTGAATCAATGATTGAAGTTTGGCACAAAGATTGAATGATTGCAGTTTGTTATATTAAATGAAGGAGTTAAGCTTGACATATTGAATAAATAAGAGAAGCTCTACTCTTTGAGTTAACACGTGCAGTCTGTAAATTCAATAAATGTGTGCAGTATGTTTCACTAAAAAGGTTCGTTAGATCTGTCTCATTGAATTTAAGATTACCGTTTGATTCATTGAATCTATGATTGAAGTTTAAATAAATGACTGATTCAATTGTTTCAGCTTGTTTCATTAAGTGAAAACTTTAAGCTGGAGGCCCTCATTCAATTAGCACATGCATTTTTTGTCATTAAATCAATGGGTGCAATTTGTTTCATTGAATCGAAACCTTAAACTCGTGGTATTGAATCAATGTGAGAAGCTCTACTCATTGAATGAACACCTGCAGTTTGTTACATTGAATGAATGAGATAAACTTAAAAATTGAATGAATGAAAGAAGCTCCACACATTGAATTAACGAGAGCAGTCTGTTTGATTAAATGAATGCATGCAGTTGGTTTCTTTAACAGAAAGCATACAACTTGTTTCATTAAATGAATGGCAAAGCTCTACTTATTCGATTAGCATGTGCAGATTTTTTCATGGAATGAATGAGTGCTGTTTTATTCATTGAATGGATGAATTCAGTTGGAATCGCTAAGTAAATGAGTGAAGTTTCTTTCATTGAATCAATGAATAACGTTTGATTCATTGAATCAATGATTGAGGTTTGACACAATGATTGCAGTCTGTTATATTAAATGAAGAATTAAGCTTGACATAATGAAGAAATAAGAGAAGTTCTACTCTTTGATTTAAGACGTGCAGTCTGTTTCATTCAATGAATGTGAGCGGTTTGATTCACTGCATAAGTTAGTTACATGTGTCTTATAAAATCTAAGAATGCCGATTGATTCATTGAATTACTGCTTGAAGTTTAAATCAATGGCTGATTCACTGGTTTCAGCTTGTTTCATTAAATGAAAACTTTAAACTCGAAACGATGAATCAATGAGAGAAGCTGTACTCATTGAATTAGCACATGCACTTTTTATCATTAAATGAATGGGTGTAGTTTGTTTAATTGAATCGAATCCTTGAACTCGTGGTATTGAATCAATGTGTGAAGCTCTACTCATTGAATGAACAAGTTCAGGCTTTTTCATTGAAACAAAACGTTTAGCTCGAGGCACTGAATAATTGAGAGAAGCTGTACTCATTGAATGAACACCTGCAGTTTGTTGCATTGAATGAATGAGATAAGTTTAAAAAGTTGAATGAATGAAAGAAGCTGTACACATTGAATTAACGAGTGCAGTCTGTTTGATTAAATGAATGCATGTAGTCGGTTTCTTTGACAGAAAGCGTCCAACTTGTTTCATTAAATGAATGGCAAAGCTCTACTTATTCGATTAGCATGTGCAGCTTTTTTCATGAAATGAATGAGTGCTGTTTGATTCATTGAATGGATGAATGCTGTTAGAATCACTAAGTAAATGAGTGAAGTTTCTTTCATTGAATCAATGAATAAGGTTTGATTCATTGAATCAATGATTGAGGTTTGACACAATGATTGAATGTTTGCAGTTTGTTACATTAAATGAAGGAGTTAAGCTTGACATAATGAATAAAAAAGAGAAGATCTACTTTTTGAATTAAGACGTGCAGTCTTTTTCATTCAATGAATGTGAGCGGTTTGATTCACTGCATAAGTTAGTTACATCTGTCTCATTAAATCTAAGAATGCCGATTGATTCATTGAATTACTGTTTGAAGTTTAAATCAATGGCTGATTCACTGGTTTCAGCTTGTTTCATTAAGTGAAAACTTTAAACTCGAAATAATGAATCAATGAGAGAAGCTGTACTCTTTGAATTAACACATGCACTTTTTATCATTAAATGAATGGGTACAGTTTGTTTCATTGAATCGATTCCTTGAACTCGTGGTATTGAATCAATGTGTGAAGCTCCACTCATTGAATGAACAAGTGCAGGCTTTTTCATTGAAACAAAACGTTTAGCTAGGGGAAACGAATAAATGAGAGTAGCTGTACTCATTGAATGAACACCTGCAGTTTGTTGCATTGAATGCATGATATAAGCTGGAAACGTTGACTGAATGAAAGAAGCTCTACACATTGAATTAACGAGAGCAGTCTGTTTGATTAAATGAATGCATGCAGTTGGTTTCTTTAACAGAAAGCATACAACTTGTTTCATTAAATGAATGGCAAAGCTCTACTTATTCGATTAGCATGTGCAGATTTTTTCATGGAATGAATGAGTGCTGTTTTATTCATTGAATGGATGAATTCAGTTGGAATCGCTAAGTAAATGAGTGAAGTTTCTTTCATTGAATCAATGAATAACGTTTGATTCATTGAATCAATGATTGAGGTTTGACACAATGATTGCAGTTTGTTATATTAAATGAAGGAGTTAAGCTTGACGTAATGAATAAATAAGAGAAGTTCTGCTCTTTGATTTAAGACGTGCAGTCTGTTTCATTCAATGAATGTGAGCGGTTTGATTCACTGCATAAGTTAGTTACATGTGTCTTATAAAATCTAAGAATGCCGATTGATTCATTGAATTACTGCTTGAAGTATAAATCAATGGCTGATTCACTGGTTTCAGCTTGTTTCATTAAATGAAAACTTTAAACTCGAAACGATGAATCAATGAGAGAAGCTGTACTCATTGAATTAGCACATGCACTTTTTATCATTAAATGAATGGGTGTAGTTTGTTTAATTGAATCGAATCCTTGAACTCGTGGTATTGAATCAATGTGTGAAGCTCTACTCATTGAATTAACAAAGTTCAGGCTTTTTCATTGAAACAAAACGTTTAGCTCGAGGCACTGAATAATTGAGAGAAGCTGTACTCATTGAATGAATACCTGCAGTTTGTTGCATTGAATGAATGAGATAAGCTTAAAAAGTTGAATGAATGAAAGAAGCTCTACACATTGAATTAACGAGTGCAGTCTGTTTGACTAAATGAATGCATGCAGTCGGTTTCTTTGACAGAAAGCGTCCAACTTGTTTCATTAAATGAATGGCAAAGCTCTACTTATTCGATTAGCATGTGCAGCTTTTTTCATGAAATGAATGAGTGCTGTTTGATTCATTGAATGGATGAATGCTGTTAGAATCACTAAGTAAATGAGTGAAGTTTCTTTCATTGAATCAATGAATAAGGTTTGATTCATTGAATCAATGATTGAGGTTTGACACAATGATTGAATGTTTGCAGTTTGTTACATTAAATGAAGGAGTTAAGCTTGACATAATGAATAAAAAAGAGAAGGTCTACATTTTGAATTATGACGTGCAGTCTTTTTCATTCAATGAATGTGAGCGGTTTGATTCACTGCATAAGTTAGTTACATCTGTCTCATTAAATCTAAGAATGCCGATTGATTCATTGAATTACTGTTTGAAGTTTAAATCAATGGCTGATTCACTGGTTTCAGCTTGTTTCATTAAGTGAAAACTTTAAACTCGAAACAATGAATCAATGAGAGAAGCTGTACTCTTTGAATTAACACATGCACTTTTTATCATTAAATGAATGGGTGTAGTTTGTTTCATTGAATCGATTCCTTGAACTCGTGGTATTGAATCAATGTGTGAAGCTCTACTCATTGAATGAACAAGTGCAGGCTTTTTCATTGAAACAAAACGTTTAGCTAGGGGCAACGAATAAATGAGAGTAGCTGTACTCATTGAATGAACACCTGCAGTTTGTTGCATTGAATGCATGATATAAGCTGGAAACGTTGACTGAATGAAAGAAGCTCTACACATTGAATTAACAAGTGCAATCTGCTTGATGAAATGAATGCAGGCAGTTGGTTTCTTTGACAGAAAGCGTGCAACAGGTATCATTGAATGAATGGCAAAAGCTCTACTCATTCGATTAGCATGTGCAGATATTTTCATGGAATGAATGAGTGCTGTTTGATTCATTGAATGGATGCATGCTCTTGGAATCACTAAATAAATAAGTTAAGTTTCGTTCATTCAATCAATGAATGACGTTTGATTCATTGAATCGATGATTGAAGTTTGGCACAATGATTGAATGATTGCAGTTTGTTACATTAAATGAAGGAGTTAAGCTTGACATATTGAATAAATAAGAGAAGCTCTACTCTTTGAGTTAACACGTGCAGTCTGTAAATTCAATAAATGTGTGCAGTATGTTTCACTAAAAAGGTTCGTTAGATCTGTCTCATTGAACCTAAGATTACCGTTTGATTCATTGAATCTATGATTGAAGTTTAAATAAATGACTGATTCAATTGTTTCAGCTTGTTTCATTAAGTGAAAACTTTAAGCTGGAGGCCCTCATTCAATTAGCACATGCACTTTTTGTCATTAAATCAATGGGTGCAATTTGTTTCATTGAATCGAAACCTTAAACTCGTGGTATTGAATCAATGTGAGAAGCTCTACTCATTGAATGAACACCTGCAGTTTGTTACATTGAATGAATGAGATAAACTTAAAAATTGAATGAATGAAAGAAGCTCCACACATTGAATTAACGAGAGCAGTCTGTTTGATTAAATGAATGCATGCAGTTGGTTTCTTTAACAGAAAGCATACAACTTGTTTCATTAAATGAATGGCAAAGCTCTACTTATTCGATTAGCATGTGCAGATTTTTTCATGGAATGAATGAGTGCTGTTTTATTCATTGAATGGATGAATTCAGTTGGAATCGCTAAGTAAATGAGTGAAGTTTCTTTCATTGAATCAATGAATAACGTTTGATTCATTGAATCAATGATTGAGATTTGACACAATGATTGCAGTTTGTTATATTAAATGAAGGAGTTAAGCTTGACATAATGAATAAATAAGAGAAGTTCTACTCTTTGATTTAAGACGTGCAGTCTGTTTCATTCAATGAATGTGAGCGGTTTGATTCACTGCATAAGTTAGTTACATGTGTCTTATAAAATCTAAGAATGCCGATTGATTCATTGAATTACTGCTTGAAGTTTAAATCAATGGCTGATTCACTGGTTTCAGCTTGTTTCATTAAATGAAAACTTTAAACTCGAAACGATGAATCAATGAGAGAAGCTGTACTCATTGAATTAGCACATGCACTTTTTATCATTAAATGAATGGGTGTAGTTTGTTTAATTGAATCGAATCCTTGAACTCGTGGTATTGAATCAATGTGTGAAGCTCTACTCATTGAATTAACAAAGTTCAGGCTTTTTCATTGAAACAAAACGTTTAGCTCGAGGCACTGAATAATTGAGAGAAGCTGTACTCATTGAATGAATACCTGCAGTTTGTTGCATTGAATGAATGAGATAAGCTTAAAAAGTTGAATGAATGAAAGAAGCTCTACACATTGAATTAACGAGTGCAGTCTGTTTGATTAAATGAATGCATGCAGTCGGTTTCTTTGACAGAAAGCGTCCAACTTGTTTCATTAAATGAATGGCAAAGCTCTACTTATTCGATTAGCATGTGCAGCTTTTTTCATGAAATGAATGAGTGCTGTTTGATTCATTGAATGGATGAATGCTGTTAGAATCACTAAGTAAATGAGTGAAGTTTCTTTCATTGAATCAATGAATAAGGTTTGATTCATTGAATCAATGATTGAGGTTTGACACAATGATTGAATGTTTGCAGTTTGTTACATTAAATGAAGGAGTTAAGCTTGACATAATGAATAAAAAAGAGAAGATCTACTTTTTGAATTATGACGTGCAGTCTTTTTCATTCAATGAATGTGAGCGGTTTGATTCACTGCATAAGTTAGTTACATCTGTCTCATTAAATCTAAGAATGCCGATTGATTCATTGAATTACTGTTTGAAGTTTAAATCAATGGCTGATTCACTGGTTTCAGCTTGTTTCATTAAGTGAAAACTTTAAACTCGAAACAATGAATCAATGAGAGAAGCTGTACTCTTTGAATTAACAAGTGCAGGCTTTTTCATTGAAACAAAACGTTTAGCTAGGGGCAATGAATAAATGAGAGTAGCTGTACTCATTGAATGAATCCCTGCAGTTTGTTGCATTGAATGCATGATATAAGCTGGAAACGTTGACTGAATGAAAGAAGATCTACACATTGAATTAACAAGTGCAATCTGCTTGATGAAATGAATGCAGGCAGTTGGTTTCTTTGACAGAAAGCGTGCAACAGGTATCATTGAATGAATGGCAAAAGCTCTACTCATTCGATTAGCATGTGCAGATATTTTCATGGAATGAATGAGTGCTGTTTGATTCATTGAATGGATGCATGCTCTTGGAATCACTAAATAAATAAGTTAAGTTTCGTTCATTCAATCAATGAATGACGTTTGATTCATTGAATCGATGATTGAAGTTTGGCACAATGATTGAATGATTGCAGTTCTACTCTTTGAGTTAACACGTGCAGTCTGTAAATTCAATAAATGTGTGCAGTATGTTTCACTAAAAAGGTTCGTTAGATCTGTCTCATTGAACTTAAGATTACCGTTTGATTCATTGAATCTATGATTGAAGTTTAAATAAATGACTGATTCAATTGTTTCAGCTTGTTTCATTAAGTGAAAACTTTAAGCTGGAGGCCCTCATTCAATTAGCACATGCACTTTTTGTCATTAAATCAATGGGTGCAATTTGTTTCATTGAATCGAAACCTTAAACTCGTGGTATTGAATCAATGTGAGAAGCTCTACTCATTGAATGAACACCTGCAGTTTGTTACATTGAATGAATGAGATAAACTTAAAAATTGAATGAATGAAAGAAGCTCCACACATTGAATTAACGAGAGCAGTCTGTTTGATTAAATGAATGCAATGCAGTTGGTTTCATTAACAGAAAGCATACAACTTGTTTCATTAAATGAATGGCAAAGCTCTACTTATTCGATTAGCATGTGCAGATTTTTTCATGGAATGAATGAGTGCTGTTTGATTCATTGAATGGATGCATGCTCTTGGAATCACTAAATAAATAAGTTAAGTTTCGTTCATTCAATCAATGAATGACGTTTGATTCATTGAATCGATGATTGAAGTTTGGCACAATGATTGAATGATTGCAGTTTGTTATATTAAATGAAGGAGTTAAGCTTGACATATTGAATAAATAAGAGAAGTTCTACTCTTTGAGTTAACACGTGCAGTCTGTAAATTCAATAAATGTGTGCAGTATGTTTCACTAAAAAGGTTCGTTAGATCTGTCTCATTGAACTTAAGATTACCGTTTGATTCATTGAATCTATGATTGAAGTTTAAATAAATGACTGATTCAATTGTTTCAGCTTGTTTCATTAAGTGAAAACTTTAAGCTGGAGGCCCTCATTCAGTTAGCACATGCACTTTTTGTCATTAAATCAATGGGTGCAATTTGTTTCATTGAATCGAAACCTTAAACTCGTGGTATTGAATCAATGTGAGAAGCTCTACTCATTGAATGAACACCTGCAGTTTGTTACATTGAATGAATGAGATAAACTTAAAAATTGAATGAATGAAAGAAGCTCCACACATTGAATTAACGAGAGCAGTCTGTTTGATTAAATGAATGCATGCAGTTGGTTTCTTTAACAGAAAGCATACAACTTGTTTCATTAAATGAATGGCAAAGCTCTACTTATTCGATTAGCATGTGCAGATTTTTTCATGGAATGAATGAGTGCTGTTTTATTCATTGAATGGATGAATTCAGTTGGAATCGCTAAGTAAATGAGTGAAGTTTCTTTCATTGAATCAATGAATAACGTTTGATTCATTGAATCAATGATTGAGGTTTGACACAATGATTGCAGTTTGTTATATTAAATGAAGGAGTTAAGCTTGACATAATGAATAAATAAGAGAAGTTCTACTCTTTGATTTAAGACGTGCAGTCTGTTTCATTCAATGAATGTGAGCGGTTTGATTCACTGCATAAGTTAGTTACATGTGTCTTATAAAATCTAAGAATGCCGATTGATTCATTGAATTACTGCTTGAAGTTTAAATCAATGGCTGATTCACTGGTTTCAGCTTGTTTCATTAAATGAAAACTTTAAACTCGAAACGATGAATCAATGAGAGAAGCTGTACTCATTGAATTAGCACATGCACTTTTTATCATTAAATGAATGGGTGTAGTTTGTTTAATTAAATCGATTCCTTGAACTCGTGGTATTGAATCAATGTGTGAAGCTCTACTCATTGAATGAACAAGTTCAGGCTTTTTCATTGAAACAAAACGTTTAGCTCGAGGCACTGAATAATTGAGAGAAGCTGTACTCATTGAATTTTCACCTGCAGTTTGTTGCGTTGAATGAATGAGATAAGCTTAAAAAGTTGAATGAATGAAAGAAGCTCTACACATTGAATTAACGAGTGCAGTCTGTTTGATTAAATGAATGCATGCAGTCGGTTTCTTTGACAGAAAGCGTCCAACTTGTTTCATTAAATGAATGGCAAAGCTCTACTTATTCGATCAGCATGTGCAGCTTTTTTCATGAAATGAATGAGTGCTGTTTGATTCATTGAATGGATGAATGCTGTTAGAATCACTAAGTAAATGCGTGAAGTTTCTTTCATTGAATCAATGAATAAGGTTTGATTCATTGAATCAATGATTGTGGTTTGACACAATGATTGAATGTTTGCAGTTTGTTACATTAAATGAAGGAGTTAAGCTTGACATAATGAATAAAAAGGAGAAGATCTACTTTTTGAATTAAGACGTGCAGTCTTTTTCATTCAATGAATGTGAGCGGTTTGATTCACTGCATAAGTTAGTTACATCTGTCTCATTAAATCTAAGAATGCCGATTGATTCATTGAATTACTGTTTGAAGTTTAAATCAATGGCTGATTCACTGGTTTCAGCTTGTTTCATTAAGTGAAAACTTTAAACTCGAAACAATGAATCAATGAGAGAAGCTGTACTCTTTGAATTAACACATGCACTTTTTATCATTAAATGAATGGGTGTAGTTTGTTTAATTGAATCGAGTCCTTGAACTCGTGGTATTGAATCAATGTGTGAAGCTCTACTCATTTAATGAACAAGTGCTGGCTTTTTCACTGAAACAAAACGTTTAGCCAGGGGCAACGAATAAATGAGAGTAGCTGTACTCATTGAATGAACACCTGCAGTTTGTTGCATTGAATGCATGTTATAAGCTGGAAACGTTGACTGAATGAAAGAAGCTCTACACATTGAATTAACAAGTGCAATCTGCTTGATGAAATGAATGCAGGCAGTTGGTTTCTTTGACAGAAAGCGTGCAACTAGTATCATTGAATGAATGGCAAAAGCTCTACTCATTCGATTAGCATGTGCAGATATTTTCATGGAATGAATGAGTGCTGTTTGATTCATTGAATGGATGCATGCTCTTGGAATCACTAAATACATAAGTTAAGTTTCGTTCATTCAATCAATGAATGACGTTTGATTGATTGAATCAATGATTGAAGTTTGGCACAATGATTGATGGATTGCAGTTTGTTATATTAAATGAAGGAGTTAAGCTTGACATATTGAATAAATAAGAGAAGCTCTACTCTTTGAGTTAACACGTGCAGTCTGTAAATTCAATAAATGTGTGCAGTATGTTTCACTAAAAAGGTTCGTTAGATCTGTCTCATTGAACTTAAGATTACCGTTTGATTCATTGAATCTATGATTGAAGTTTAAATAAATGACTGATTCAATTGTTTCAGCTTGTTTCATTAAGTGAAAACTTTAAGCTGGAGGCCCTCATTCAATTAGCACATGCACTTTTTGTCATTAAATCAATGGGTGCAATTTGTTTCATTGAATCGAAACCTTAAACTCGTGGTATTGAATCAATGTGAGAAGCTCTACTCATTGAATGAACACCTGCAGTTTGTTACATTGAATGAATGAGATAAACTTAAAAATTGAATGAATGAAAGAAGCTCCACACATTGAATTAACGAGAGCAGTCTGTTTGATTAAATGAATGCATGCAGTTGGTTTCTTTAACAGAAAGCATACAACTTGTTTCATTAAATGAATGGCAAAGCTCTACTTATTCGATTAGCATGTGCAGATTTTTTCATGGAATGAATGAGTGCTGTTTTATTCATTGAATGGATGAATTCAGTTGGAATCGCTAAGTAAATGAGTGAAGTTTCTTTCATTGAATCAATGAATAACGTTTGATTCATTGAATCAATGATTGAGGTTTGACACAATGATTGCAGTTTGTTATATTAAATGAAGGAGTTAAGCTTGACGTAATGAATAAATAAGAGAAGTTCTACTCTTTGATTTAAGACGTGCAGTCTGTTTCATTCAATGAATGTGAGCGGTTTGATTCACTGCATAAGTTAGTTACATGTGTCTTATAAAATCTAAGAATGCCGATTGATTCATTGAATTACTGCTTGAAGTTTAAATCAATGGCTGATTCACTGGTTTCAGCTTGTTTCATTAAATGAAAACTTTAAACTCGAAACGATGAATCAATGAGAGAAGCTGTACTCATTGAATTAGCACATGCACTTTTTATCATTAAATGAATGGGTGTAGTTTGTTTAATTGAATCGAATCCTTGAACTCGTGGTATTGAATCAATGTGTGAAGCTCTACTCATTGAATGAACAAGTTCAGGCTTTTTCATTGAAACAAAACGTTTAGCTCGAGGCACTGAATAATTGAGAGAAGCTGTACTCATTGAATGAACACCTGCAGTTTGTTGCATTGAATGAATGAGATAAGCTTAAAAAGTTGAATGAATGAAAGAAGCTCTACACATTGAATTAACGAGTGCAGTCTGTTTGATTAAATGAATGCATGCAGTCGGTTTCTTTGACAGAAAGCGTCCAACTTGTTTCATTAAATGAATGGCAAAGCTCTACTTATTCGATTAGCATGTGCAGCTTTTTTCATGAAATGAATGAGTGCTGTTTGATTCATTGAATGGATGAATGCTGTTAGAATCACTAAGTAAATGAGTGAAGTTTCTTTCATTGAATCAATGAATAAGGTTTGATTCATTGAATCAATGATTGAGGTTTGACACAATGATTGAATGTTTGCAGTTTGTTACATTAAATGAAGGAGTTAAGCTTGACATAATGAATAAAAAAGAGAAGATCTACTTTTTGAATTAAGACGTGCAGTCTTTTTCATTCAATGAATGTGAGCGGTTTGATTCACTGCATAAGTTAGTTACATCTGTCTCATTAAATCTAAGAATGCCGATTGATTCATTGAATTACTGTTTGAAGTTTAAATCAATGGCTGATTCACTGGTTTCAGCTTGTTTCATTAAGTGAAAACTTTAAACTCGAAATAATGAATCAATGAGAGAAGCTGTACTCTTTGAATTAACACATGCACTTTTTATCATTAAATGAATGGGTGTAGTTTGTTTAATTGAATCGATTCCTTGAACTCGTGGTATTGAATCAATGTGTGAAGCTCTACTCATTGAATGAACAAGTGCAGGCTTTTTCATTGAAACAAAACGTTTAGCTAGGGGCAACGAATAAATGAGAGTAGCTGTACTCATTGAATGAACACCTGCAGTTTGTTGCATTGAATGCATGATATAAGCTGGAAACGTTGACTGAATGAAAGAAGCTCTACACATTGAAGTAACAAGTGCAATCTGCTTGATGAAATGAATGCAGGCAGTTGGTTTCTTTGACAGAAAGCGTGCAACAGGTATCATTGAATGAATGGCAACAGCTCTACTCATTCGATTAGCATGTGCAGATATTTTCATGGAATGAATGAGTGCTGTTTGATTCATTGAATGGATGCATGCTCTTGGAATCACTAAATAAATAAGTTAAGTTTCGTTCATTCAATCAATGAATGACGTTTGATTCATTGAATCGATGATTGAAGTTTGGCACAATGATTGAATGATTGCAGTTTGTTATATTAAATGAAGGAGTTAAGCTTGACATATTGAATAAATAAGAGAAGCTCTACTCTTTGAGTTAACACGTGCAGTCTGTAAATTCAATAAATGTGTGCAGTATGTTTCACTAAAAAGGTTCGTTAGATCTGTCTCATTGAACTTAAGATTACCGTTTGATTCATTGAATCTATGATTGAAGTTTAAATAAATGACTGATTCAATTGTTTCAGCTTGTTTCATTAAGTGAAAACTTTAAGCTGGAGGCCCTCATTCAATTAGCACATGCACTTTTTGTCATTAAATCAATGGGTGCAATTTGTTTCATTGAATCGAAACCTTAAACTCGTGGTATTGAATCAATGTGAGAAGCTCTACTCATTGAATGAACACCTGCAGTTTGTTACATTGAATGAATGAGATAAACTTAAAAATTGAATGAATGAAAGAAGCTCCACACATTGAATTAACGAGAGCAGTCTGTTTGATTAAATGAATGCATGCAGTTGGTTTCTTTAACAGAAAGTATACAACTTGTTTCATTAAATGAATGGCAAAGCTCTACTTATTCGATTAGCATGTGCAGATTTTTTCATGGAATGAATGAGTGCTGTTTTATTCATTGAATGGATGAATTCAGTTGGAATCGCTAAGTAAATGAGTGAAGTTTCTTTCATTGAATCAATGAATAACGTTTGATTCATTGAATCAATGATTGAGGTTTGACACAATGATTGCAGTCTGTTATATTAAATGAAGAATTAAGCTTGACATAATGAAGAAATAAGAGAAGTTCTACTCTTTGATTTAAGACGTGCAGTCTGTTTCATTCAATGAATGTGAGCGGTTTGATTCACTGCATAAGTTAGTTACATGTGTCTTATAAAATCTAAGAATGCCGATTGATTCATTGAATTACTGCTTGAAGTTTAAATCAATGGTTGATTCACTGGTTTCAGCTTGTTTCATTAAATGAAAACTTTAAACTCGAAACGATGAATCAATGAGAGAAGCTGTACTCATTGAATTAGCACATGCACTTTTTATCATTAAATGAATGGGTGTAGTTTGTTTAATTGAATCGAATCCTTGAACTCGAGGTATTGAATCAATGTGTGAAGCTCTACTCATTGAATGAACAAGTTCAGGCTTTTTCATTGAAACAAAACGTTTAGCTCGAGGCACTGAATAATTGAGAGAAGCTGTACTCATTGAATGAACACCTGCAGTTTGTTGCATTGAATGAATGAGATAAGCTTAAAAAGTTGAATGAATGAAAGAAACTCTACACATTGAATTAACGAGTGCAGTCTGTTTGATTAAATGAATGCATGCAGTCGGTTTCTTTGACAGAAAGCGTCCAACTTGTTTCATTAAATGAATGGCAAAGCTCTACTTATTCGATTAGCATGTGCAGCTTTTTTCATGAAATGAATGAGTGCTGTTTGATTCATTGAATGGATGCATGCTCTTGGAATCACTAAATAAATAAGTTAAGTTTCGTTCATTCAATCAATGAATGACGTTTGATTCATTGAATCAATGATTGAAGTTTGGCACAATGATTGCAGTTTGTTATATTAAATGAAGGAGTTAAGCTTGACATATTGAATAAATAAGAGAAGCTCTACTCTTTGAGTTAACACGTGCAGTCTGTAAATTCAATAAATGTGTGCAGTATGTTTCACTAAAAAGGTTCGTTAGATCTGTCTCATTGAACTTAAGATTACCGTTTGATTCATTGAATCTATGATTGAAGTTTAAATAAATGACTGATTCAATTGTTTCAGCTTGTTTCATTAAGTGAAAACTTTAAGCTGGAGGCCCTCATTCAATTAGCACATGCACTTTTTGTCATTAAATCAATGGGTGCAATTTGTTTCATTGAATCGAAACCTTAAACTCGTGGTATTGAATCAATGTGAGAAGCTCTACTCATTGAATGAACACCTGCAGTTTGTTACATTGAATGAATGAGATAAACTTAAAAATTGAATGAATGAAAGAAGCTCCACACATTGAATTAACGAGAGCAGTCTGTTTGATTAAATGAATGCATGCAGTTGGTTTCTTTAACAGAAAGCATACAACTTGTTTCATTAAATGAATGGCAAAGCTCTACTTATTCGATTAGCATGTGCAGATTTTTTCATGGAATGAATGAGTGCTGTTTTATTCATTGAATGGATGAATTCAGTTGGAATCGCTAAGTAAATGAGTGAAGTTTCTTTCATTGAATCAATGAATAACGTTTGATTCATTGAATCAATGATTGAGGTTTGACACAATGATTGCAGTTTGTTATATTAAATGAAGGAGTTAAGCTTGACGTAATGAATAAATAAGAGAAGTTCTACTCTTTGATTTAAGACGTGCAGTCTGTTTCATTCAATGAATGTGAGCGGTTTGATTCACTGCATAAGTTAGTTACATGTGTCTTATAAAATCTAAGAATGCCGATTGATTCATTGAATTACTGCTTGAAGTATAAATCAATGGCTGATTCACTGGTTTCAGCTTGTTTCATTAAGTGAAAACTTTAAACTCGAAACAATGAATCAATGAGAGAAGCTGTACTCTTTGAATTAACACATGCACTTTTTATCATTAAATGAATGGGTGCAGTTTGTTTCATTGAATCGATTCCTTGAACTCGTGGTATTGAATCAATGTGTGAAGCTCTACTCATTGAATGAACAAGTGCAGGCTTTTTCATTGAAACAAAACGTTTAGCTAGGGGCAACGAATAAATGAGAGTAGCTGTACTCATTGAATGAACACCTGCAGTTTGTTGCATTGAATGCATGATATAAGCTGGAAACGTTGACTGAATGAAAGAAGCTCTACACATTGAATTAACAAGTGCAATCTGCTTGATGAAATGAATGCAGGCAGTTGGTTTCTTTGACAGAAAGCGTGCAACAGGTATCATTGAATGAATGGCAAAAGGTCTACTCATTCGATTAGCATGTGCAGATATTTTCATGGAATGAATGAGTGCTGTTTGATTCATTGAATGGATGCATGCTCTTGGAATCACTAAATAAATAAGTTAAGTTTCGTTCATTCAATCAATGAATGACGTTTGATTCATTGAATCGATGATTGAAGTTTGGCACAATGATTGAATGATTGCAGTTTGTTATATTAAATGAAGGAGTTAAGCTTGACATATTGAATAAATAAGAGAAGCTCTACTCTTTGAGTTAACACGTGCAGTCTGTAAATTCCATAAATGTGTGCAGTATGTTTCACTAAAAAGGTTCGTTAGATCTGTCTCATTGAACTTAAGATTACCGTTTGATTCATTGAATCTATGATTGAAGTTTAAATAAATGACTGATTCAATTGTTTCAGCTTGTTTCATTAAGTGAAAACTTTAAGCTGGAGGCCCTCATTCAATTAGCACATGCACTTTTTGTCATTAAATCAATGGGTGCAATTTGTTTCATTGAATCGAAACCTTAAACTCGTGGTATTGAATCAATGTGAGAAGCTCTACTCATTGAATGAACACCTGCAGTTTGTTACATTGAATGAATGAGATAAACTTAAAAATTGAATGAATGAAAGAAGCTCCACACATTGAATTAACGAGAGCAGTCTGTTTGATTAAATGAATGCATGCAGTTGGTTTCTTTAACAGAAAGCATACAACTTGTTTCATTAAATGAATGGCAAAGCTCTACTTATTCGATTAGCATGTGCAGATTTTTTCATGGAATGAATGAGTGCTGTTTTATTCATTGAATGGATGAATTCAGTTGGAATCGCTACGTAAATGAGTGAAGTTTCTTTCATTGAATCAATGAATAACGTTTGATTCATTGAATCAATGATTGAGGTTTGACACAATGATTGCAGTTTGTTATATTAAATGAAGGAGTTAAGCTTGACATAATGAATAAATAAGAGAAGTTCTACTCTTTGATTTAAGACGTGCAGTCTGTTTCATTCAATGAATGTGAGCGGTTTGATTCACTGCATAAGTTAGTTACATGTGTCTTATAAAATCTAACAATGCCGATTGATTCATTGAATTACTGCTTGAAGTTTAAATCAATGGTTGATTCACTGGTTTCAGCTTGTTTCATTAAATGAAAACTTTAAACTCGAAACGATGAATCAATGAGAGAAGCTGTACTCATTGAATTAGCACATGCACTTTTTATCATTAAATGAATAGGTGTAGTTTGTTTAATTGAATCGATTCCTTGAAATCGTGGTATTGAATCAATGTGTGAAGCTCTACTCATTGAATTAACAAAGTTCAGGCTTTTTCATTGAAACAAAACGTTTAGCTCGAGGCACTGAATAATTGAGAGAAGCGGTACTCATTGAATGAATACCTGCAGTTTGTTGCATTGAATGAATGAGATAAGCTTAAAATGTTGAATGAATGAAAGAAGCTCTACACATTGAATTAACGAGTGCAGTCTGTTTGATTAAATGAATGCATGCAGTCGGTTTCTTTGACAGAAAGCGTCCAACTTGTTTCATTAAATGAATGGCAAAGCTCTACTTATTCGATTAGCATGTGCAGCTTTTTTCATGAAATGAATGAGTGCTGTTTGATTCATTGAATGGATGAATGCTGTTAGAATCACTAAGTAAATGAGTGAAGTTTCTTTCATTGAATCAATGAATAAGGTTTGATTCATTGAATCAATGATTGAGGTTTGACACAATGATTGAATGTTTGCAGTTTGTTACATTAAATGAAGGAGTTAAGCTTGACATAATGAATAAAAAAGAGAAGATCTACATTTTGAATTATGTCGTGCAGTCTTTTTCATTCAATGAATGTGAGCGGTTTGATTCACTGCATAAGTTAGTTACATCTGTCTCATTAAATCTAAGAATGCCGATTGATTCATTGAATTACTGTTTGAAGTTTAAATCAATGGCTGATTCACTGGTTTCAGCTTGTTTCATTAAGTGAAAACTTTAAACTCGAAACAATGAATCAATGAGAGAAGCTCATTGTACTCTTTGAATCATTGGCACAATGATTGAATGATTGCAGTTTGTTATATTAAATGAGGGAGTTAAGCTTGACATATTGAATAAATAAGAGAAGCTCTACTCTTTGAGTTAACACGTGCAGTCTGTAAATTCAATAAATGTGTGCAGTATGTTTCACTAAAAAGGTTCGTTAGATCTGTCTCATTGAACTTAAGATTACCGTTTGATTCATTGAATCTATGATTGAAGTTTAAATAAATGACTTATTCAATTGTTTCAGCTTGTTTCATTAAGTGAAAACTTTAAGCTGGAGGCCCTCATTCAATTAGCACATGCACTTTTTGTCATTAAATCAATGGGTGCAATTTGTTTCATTGAATCGAAACCTTAAACTCGTGGTATTGAATCAATGTGAGAAGCTCTACTCATTGAATGAACACCTGCAGTTTGTTACATTGAATGAATGAGATAAACTTAAAAATTGAATGAATGAAAGAAGCTCCACACATTGAATTAACGAGAGCAGTCTGTTTGATTAAATGAATGCATGCAGTTGGTTTCTTTAACAGAAAGCATACAACTTGTTTCATTAAATGAATGGCAAAGCTCTACTTATTCGATTAGCATGTGCAGATTTTTTCATGGAATGAATGAGTGCTGTTTTATTCATTGAATGGATGAATTCAGTTGGAATCGCTAAGTAAATGAGTGAAGTTTCTTTCATTGAATCAATGAATAACGTTTGATTCATTGAATCAATGATTGAGATTTGACACAATGATTGCAGTTTGTTATATTAAATGAAGGAGTTAAGCTTGACATAATGAATAAATAAGAGAAGTTCTACTCTTTGATTTAAGACGTGCAGTCTGTTTCATTCAATGAATGTGAGCGGTTTGATTCACTGCATAAGTTAGTTACATGTGTCTTATAAAATCTAAGAATGCCGATTGATTCATTGAATTACTGCTTGAAGTTTAAATCAATGGCTGATTCACTGGTTTCAGCTTGTTTCATTAAATGAAAACTTTAAACTCGAAACGATGAATCAATGAGAGAAGCTGTACTCATTGAATTAGCACATGCACTTTTTATCATTAAATGAATGGGTGTAGTTTGTTTAATTGAATCGAATCCTTGAACTCGTGGTATTGAATCAATGTGTGAAGCTCTACTCATTGAATTAACAAAGTTCAGGCTTTTTCATTGAAACAAAACGTTTAGCTCGAGGCACTGAATAATTGAGAGAAGCTGTACTCATTGAATGAATACCTGCAGTTTGTTGCATTGAATGAATGAGATAAGCTTAAAAAGTTGAATGAATGAAAGAAGCTCTACACATTGAATTAACGAGTGCAGTCTGTTTGATTAAATGAATGCATGCAGTCGGTTTCTTTGACAGAAAGCGTCCAACTTGTTTCATTAAATGAATGGCAAAGCTCTACTTATTCGATTAGCATGTGCAGCTTTTTTCATGAAATGAATGAGTGCTGTTTGATTCATTGAATGGATGAATGCTGTTAGAATCACTAAGTAAATGAGTGAAGTTTCTTTCATTGAATCAATGAATAAGGTTTGATTCATTGAATCAATGATTGAGGTTTGACACAATGATTGAATGTTTGCAGTTTGTTACATTAAATGAAGGAGTTAAGCTTGACATAATGAATAAAAAAGAGAAGATCTACTTTTTGAATTATGACGTGCAGTCTTTTTCATTCAATGAATGTGAGCGGTTTGATTCACTGCATAAGTTAGTTACATCTGTCTCATTAAATCTAAGAATGCCGAATGATTCATTGAATTACTGTTTGAAGTTTAAATCAATGGCTGATTCACTGGTTTCAGCTTGTTTCATTAAGTGAAAACTTTAAACTCGAAACAATGAATCAATGAGAGAAGCTGTACTCTTTGAATTAACAAGTGCAGGCTTTTTCATTGAAACAAAACGTTTAGCTAGGGGCAATGAATAAATGAGAGTAGCTGTACTCATTGAATGAATCCCTGCAGTTTGTTGCATTGAATGCATGATATAAGCTGGAAACGTTGACTGAATGAAAGAAGATCTACACATTGAATTAACAAGTGCAATCTGCTTGATGAAATGAATGCAGGCAGTTGGTTTCTTTGACAGAAAGCGTGCAACAGGTATCATTGAATGAATGGCAAAAGCTCTACTCATTCGATTAGCATGTGCAGATATTTTCATGGAATGAATGAGTGCTGTTTGATTCATTGAATGGATGCATGCTCTTGGAATCACTAAATAAATAAGTTAAGTTTCGTTCATTCAATCAATGAATGACGTTTGATTCATTGAATCGATGATTGAAGTTTGGCACAATGATTGAATGATTGCAGTTCTACTCTTTGAGTTAACACGTGCAGTCTGTAAATTCAATAAATGTGTGCAGTATGTTTCACTAAAAAGGTTCGTTAGATCTGTCTCATTGAACTTAAGATTACCGTTTGATTCATTGAATCTATGATTGAAGTTTAAATAAATGACTGATTCAATTGTTTCAGCTTGTTTCATTAAGTGAAAACTTTAAGCTGGAGGCCCTCATTCAATTAGCACATGCACTTTTTGTCATTAAATCAATGGGTGCAATTTGTTTCATTGAATCGAAACCTTAAACTCGTGGTATTGAATCAATGTGAGAAGCTCTACTCATTGAATGAACACCTGCAGTTTGTTACATTGAATGAATGAGATAAACTTAAAAATTGAATGAATGAAAGAAGCTCCACACATTGAATTAACGAGAGCAGTCTGTTTGATTAAATGAATGCAATGCAGTTGGTTTCATTAACAGAAAGCATACAACTTGTTTCATTAAATGAATGGCAAAGCTCTACTTATTCGATTAGCATGTGCAGATTTTTTCATGGAATGAATGAGTGCTGTTTGATTCATTGAATGGATGCATGCTCTTGGAATCACTAAATAAATAAGTTAAGTTTCGTTCATTCAATCAATGAATGACGTTTGATTCATTGAATCGATGATTGAAGTTTGGCACAATGATTGAATGATTGCAGTTTGTTATATTAAATGAAGGAGTTAAGCTTGACATATTGAATAAATAAGAGAAGTTCTACTCTTTGAGTTAACACGTGCAGTCTGTAAATTCAATAAATGTGTGCAGTATGTTTCACTAAAAAGGTTCGTTAGATCTGTCTCATTGAACTTAAGATTACCGTTTGATTCATTGAATCTATGATTGAAGTTTAAATAAATGACTGATTCAATTGTTTCAGTTTGTTTCATTAAGTGAAAACTTTAAGCTGGAGGCCCTCATTCAGTTAGCACATGCACTTTTTGTCATTAAATCAATGGGTGCAATTTGTTTCATTGAATCGAAACCTTAAACTCGTGGTATTGAATCAATGTGAGAAGCTCTACTCATTGAATGAACACCTGCAGTTTGTTACATTGAATGAATGAGATAAACTTAAAAATTGAATGAATGAAAGAAGCTCCACACATTGAATTAACGAGAGCAGTCTGTTTGATTAAATGAATGCATGCAGTTGGTTTCTTTAACAGAAAGCATACAACTTGTTTCATTAAATGAATGGCAAAGCTCTACTTATTCGATTAGCATGTGCAGATTTTTTCATGGAATGAATGAGTGCTGTTTTATTCATTGAATGGATGAATTCAGTTGGAATCGCTAAGTAAATGAGTGAAGTTTCTTTCATTGAATCAATGAATAACGTTTGATTCATTGAATCAATGATTGAGGTTTGACACAATGATTGCAGTTTGTTATATTAAATGAAGGAGTTAAGCTTGACATAATGAATAAATAAGAGAAGTTCTACTCTTTGATTTAAGACGTGCAGTCTGTTTCATTCAATGAATGTGAGCGGTTTGATTCACTGCATAAGTTAGTTACATGTGTCTTATAAAATCTAAGAATGCCGATTGATTCATTGAATTACTGCTTGAAGTTTAAATCAATGGCTGATTCACTGGTTTCAGCTTGTTTCATTAAATGAAAACTTTAAACTCGAAACGATGAATCAATGAGAGAAGCTGTACTCATTGAATTAGCACATGCACTTTTTATCATTAAATGAATGGGTGTAGTTTGTTTAATTAAATCGATTCCTTGAACTCGTGGTATTGAATCAATGTGTGAAGCTCTACTCATTGAATGAACAAGTTCAGGCTTTTTCATTGAAACAAAACGTTTAGCTCGAGGCACTGAATAATTGAGAGAAGCTGTACTCATTGAATTTTCACCTGCAGTTTGTTGCGTTGAATGAATGAGATAAGCTTAAAAAGTTGAATGAATGAAAGAAGCTCTACACATTGAATTAACGAGTGCAGTCTGTTTGATTAAATGAATGCATGCAGTCGGTTTCTTTGACAGAAAGCGTCCAACTTGTTTCATTAAATGAATGGCAAAGCTCTACTTATTCGATCAGCATGTGCAGCTTTTTTCATGAAATGAATGAGTGCTGTTTGATTCATTGAATGGATGAATGCTGTTAGAATCACTAAGTAAATGCGTGAAGTTTCTTTCATTGAATCAATGAATAAGGTTTGATTCATTGAATCAATGATTGTGGTTTGACACAATGATTGAATGTTTGCAGTTTGTTACATTAAATGAAGGAGTTAAGCTTGACATAATGAATAAAAAGGAGAAGATCTACTTTTTGAATTAAGACGTGCAGTCTTTTTCATTCAATGAATGTGAGCGGTTTGATTCACTGCATAAGTTAGTTACATCTGTCTCATTAAATCTAAGAATGCCGATTGATTCATTGAATTACTGTTTGAAGTTTAAATCAATGGCTGATTCACTGGTTTCAGCTTGTTTCATTAAGTGAAAACTTTAAACTCGAAACAATGAATCAATGAGAGAAGCTGTACTCTTTGAATTAACACATGCACTTTTTATCATTAAATGAATGGGTGTAGTTTGTTTAATTGAATCGAGTCCTTGAACTCGTGGTATTGAATCAATGTGTGAAGCTCTACTCATTTAATGAACAAGTGCTGGCTTTTTCACTGAAACAAAACGTTTAGCCAGGGGCAACGAATAAATGAGAGTAGCTGTACTCATTGAATGAACACCTGCAGTTTGTTGCATTGAATGCATGTTATAAGCTGGAAACGTTGACTGAATGAAAGAAGCTCTACACATTGAATTAACAAGTGCAATCTGCTTGATGAAATGAATGCAGGCAGTTGGTTTCTTTGACAGAAAGCGTGCAACTAGTATCATTGAATGAATGGCAAAAGCTCTACTCATTCGATTAGCATGTGCAGATATTTTCATGGAATGAATGAGTGCTGTTTGATTCATTGAATGGATGCATGCTCTTGGAATCACTAAATACATAAGTTAAGTTTCGTTCATTCAATCAATGAATGACGTTTGATTGATTGAATCAATGATTGAAGTTTGGCACAATGATTGATGGATTGCAGTTTGTTATATTAAATGAAGGAGTTAAGCTTGACATATTGAATAAATAAGAGAAGCTCTACTCTTTGAGTTAACACGTGCAGTCTGTAAATTCAATAAATGTGTGCAGTATGTTTCACTAAAAAGGTTCGTTAGATCTGTCTCATTGAACTTAAGATTACCGTTTGATTCATTGAATCTATGATTGAAGTTTAAATAAATGACTGATTCAATTGTTTCAGCTTGTTTCATTAAGTGAAAACTTTAAGCTGGAGGCCCTCATTCAATTAGCACATGCACTTTTTGTCATTAAATCAATGGGTGCAATTTGTTTCATTGAATCGAAACCTTAAACTCGTGGTATTGAATCAATGTGAGAAGCTCTACTCATTGAATGAACACCTGCAGTTTGTTACATTGAATGAATGAGATAAACTTAAAAATTGAATGAATGAAAGAAGCTCCACACATTGAATTAACGAGAGCAGTCTGTTTGATTAAATGAATGCATGCAGTTGGTTTCTTTAACAGAAAGCATACAACTTGTTTCATTAAATGAATGGCAAAGCTCTACTTATTCGATTAGCATGTGCAGATTTTTTCATGGAATGAATGAGTGCTGTTTTATTCATTGAATGGATGAATTCAGTTGGAATCGCTAAGTAAATGAGTGAAGTTTCTTTCATTGAATCAATGAATAACGTTTGATTCATTGAATCAATGATTGAGGTTTGACACAATGATTGCAGTTTGTTATATTAAATGAAGGAGTTAAGCTTGACGTAATGAATAAATAAGAGAAGTTCTACTCTTTGATTTAAGACGTGCAGTCTGTTTCATTCAATGAATGTGAGCGGTTTGATTCACTGCATAAGTTAGTTACATGTGTCTTATAAAATCTAAGAATGCCGATTGATTCATTGAATTACTGCTTGAAGTTTAAATCAATGGCTGATTCACTGGTTTCAGCTTGTTTCATTAAATGAAAACTTTAAACTCGAAACGATGAATCAATGAGAGAAGCTGTACTCATTGAATTAGCACATGCACTTTTTATCATTAAATGAATGGGTGTAGTTTGTTTAATTGAATCGAATCCTTGAACTCGTGGTATTGAATCAATGTGTGAAGCTCTACTCATTGAATGAACAAGTTCAGGCTTTTTCATTGAAACAAAACGTTTAGCTCGAGGCACTGAATAATTGAGAGAAGCTGTACTCATTGAATGAACACCTGCAGTTTGTTGCATTGAATGAATGAGATAAGCTTAAAAAGTTGAATGAATGAAAGAAGCTCTACACATTGAATTAACGAGTGCAGTCTGTTTGATTAAATGAATGCATGCAGTCGGTTTCTTTGACAGAAAGCGTCCAACTTGTTTCATTAAATGAATGGCAAAGCTCTACTTATTCGATTAGCATGTGCAGCTTTTTTCATGAAATGAATGAGTGCTGTTTGATTCATTGAATGGATGAATGCTGTTAGAATCACTAAGTAAATGAGTGAAGTTTCTTTCATTGAATCAATGAATAAGGTTTGATTCATTGAATCAATGATTGAGGTTTGACACAATGATTGAATGTTTGCAGTTTGTTACATTAAATGAAGGAGTTAAGCTTGACATAATGAATAAAAAAGAGAAGATCTACTTTTTGAATTAAGACGTGCAGTCTTTTTCATTCAATGAATGTGAGCGGTTTGATTCACTGCATAAGTTAGTTACATCTGTCTCATTAAATCTAAGAATGCCGATTGATTCATTGAATTACTGTTTGAAGTTTAAATCAATGGCTGATTCACTGGTTTCAGCTTGTTTCATTAAGTGAAAACTTTAAACTCGAAATAATGAATCAATGAGAGAAGCTGTACTCTTTGAATTAACACATGCACTTTTTATCATTAAATGAATGGGTGTAGTTTGTTTAATTGAATCGATTCCTTGAACTCGTGGTATTGAATCAATGTGTGAAGCTCTACTCATTGAATGAACAAGTGCAGGCTTTTTCATTGAAACAAAACGTTTAGCTAGGGGCAACGAATAAATGAGAGTAGCTGTACTCATTGAATGAACACCTGCAGTTTGTTGCATTGAATGCATGATATAAGCTGGAAACGTTGACTGAATGAAAGAAGCTCTACACATTGAAGTAACAAGTGCAATCTGCTTGATGAAATGAATGCAGGCAGTTGGTTTCTTTGACAGAAAGCGTGCAACAGGTATCATTGAATGAATGGCAACAGCTCTACTCATTCGATTAGCATGTGCAGATATTTTCATGGAATGAATGAGTGCTGTTTGATTCATTGAATGGATGCATGCTCTTGGAATCACTAAATAAATAAGTTAAGTTTCGTTCATTCAATCAATGAATGACGTTTGATTCATTGAATCGATGATTGAAGTTTGGCACAATGATTGAATGATTGCAGTTTGTTATATTAAATGAAGGAGTTAAGCTTGACATATTGAATAAATAAGAGAAGCTCTACTCTTTGAGTTAACACGTGCAGTCTGTAAATTCAATAAATGTGTGCAGTATGTTTCACTAAAAAGGTTCGTTAGATCTGTCTCATTGAACTTAAGATTACCGTTTGATTCATTGAATCTATGATTGAAGTTTAAATAAATGACTGATTCAATTGTTTCAGCTTGTTTCATTAAGTGAAAACTTTAAGCTGGAGGCCCTCATTCAATTAGCACATGCACTTTTTGTCATTAAATCAATGGGTGCAATTTGTTTCATTGAATCGAAACCTTAAACTCGTGGTATTGAATCAATGTGAGAAGCTCTACTCATTGAATGAACACCTGCAGTTTGTTACATTGAATGAATGAGATAAACTTAAAAATTGAATGAATGAAAGAAGCTCCACACATTGAATTAACGAGAGCAGTCTGTTTGATTAAATGAATGCATGCAGTTGGTTTCTTTAACAGAAAGTATACAACTTGTTTCATTAAATGAATGGCAAAGCTCTACTTATTCGATTAGCATGTGCAGATTTTTTCATGGAATGAATGAGTGCTGTTTTATTCATTGAATGGATGAATTCAGTTGGAATCGCTAAGTAAATGAGTGAAGTTTCTTTCATTGAATCAATGAATAACGTTTGATTCATTGAATCAATGATTGAGGTTTGACACAATGATTGCAGTCTGTTATATTAAATGAAGAATTAAGCTTGACATAATGAAGAAATAAGAGAAGTTCTACTCTTTGATTTAAGACGTGCAGTCTGTTTCATTCAATGAATGTGAGCGGTTTGATTCACTGCATAAGTTAGTTACATGTGTCTTATAAAATCTAAGAATGCCGATTGATTCATTGAATTACTGCTTGAAGTTTAAATCAATGGTTGATTCACTGGTTTCAGCTTGTTTCATTAAATGAAAACTTTAAACTCGAAACGATGAATCAATGAGAGAAGCTGTACTCATTGAATTAGCACATGCACTTTTTATCATTAAATGAATGGGTGTAGTTTGTTTAATTGAATCGAATCCTTGAACTCGAGGTATTGAATCAATGTGTGAAGCTCTACTCATTGAATGAACAAGTTCAGGCTTTTTCATTGAAACAAAACGTTTAGCTCGAGGCACTGAATAATTGAGAGAAGCTGTACTCATTGAATGAACACCTGCAGTTTGTTGCATTGAATGAATGAGATAAGCTTAAAAAGTTGAATGAATGAAAGAAACTCTACACATTGAATTAACGAGTGCAGTCTGTTTGATTAAATGAATGCATGCAGTCGGTTTCTTTGACAGAAAGCGTCCAACTTGTTTCATTAAATGAATGGCAAAGCTCTACTTATTCGATTAGCATGTGCAGCTTTTTTCATGAAATGAATGAGTGCTGTTTGATTCATTGAATGGATGCATGCTCTTGGAATCACTAAATAAATAAGTTAAGTTTCGTTCATTCAATCAATGAATGACGTTTGATTCATTGAATCAATGATTGAAGTTTGGCACAATGATTGCAGTTTGTTATATTAAATGAAGGAGTTAAGCTTGACATATTGAATAAATAAGAGAAGCTCTACTCTTTGAGTTAACACGTGCAGTCTGTAAATTCAATAAATGTGTGCAGTATGTTTCACTAAAAAGGTTCGTTAGATCTGTCTCATTGAACTTAAGATTACCGTTTGATTCATTGAATCTATGATTGAAGTTTAAATAAATGACTGATTCAATTGTTTCAGCTTGTTTCATTAAGTGAAAACTTTAAGCTGGAGGCCCTCATTCAATTAGCACATGCACTTTTTGTCATTAAATCAATGGGTGCAATTTGTTTCATTGAATCGAAACCTTAAACTCGTGGTATTGAATCAATGTGAGAAGCTCTACTCATTGAATGAACACCTGCAGTTTGTTACATTGAATGAATGAGATAAACTTAAAAATTGAATGAATGAAAGAAGCTCCACACATTGAATTAACGAGAGCAGTCTGTTTGATTAAATGAATGCATGCAGTTGGTTTCTTTAACAGAAAGCATACAACTTGTTTCATTAAATGAATGGCAAAGCTCTACTTATTCGATTAGCATGTGCAGATTTTTTCATGGAATGAATGAGTGCTGTTTTATTCATTGAATGGATGAATTCAGTTGGAATCGCTAAGTAAATGAGTGAAGTTTCTTTCATTGAATCAATGAATAACGTTTGATTCATTGAATCAATGATTGAGGTTTGACACAATGATTGCAGTTTGTTATATTAAATGAAGGAGTTAAGCTTGACGTAATGAATAAATAAGAGAAGTTCTACTCTTTGATTTAAGACGTGCAGTCTGTTTCATTCAATGAATGTGAGCGGTTTGATTCACTGCATAAGTTAGTTACATGTGTCTTATAAAATCTAAGAATGCCGATTGATTCATTGAATTACTGCTTGAAGTATAAATCAATGGCTGATTCACTGGTTTCAGCTTGTTTCATTAAGTGAAAACTTTAAACTCGAAACAATGAATCAATGAGAGAAGCTGTACTCTTTGAATTAACACATGCACTTTTTATCATTAAATGAATGGGTGCAGTTTGTTTCATTGAATCGATTCCTTGAACTCGTGGTATTGAATCAATGTGTGAAGCTCTACTCATTGAATGAACAAGTGCAGGCTTTTTCATTGAAACAAAACGTTTAGCTAGGGGCAACGAATAAATGAGAGTAGCTGTACTCATTGAATGAACACCTGCAGTTTGTTGCATTGAATGCATGATATAAGCTGGAAACGTTGACTGAATGAAAGAAGCTCTACACATTGAATTAACAAGTGCAATCTGCTTGATGAAATGAATGCAGGCAGTTGGTTTCTTTGACAGAAAGCGTGCAACAGGTATCATTGAATGAATGGCAAAAGGTCTACTCATTCGATTAGCATGTGCAGATATTTTCATGGAATGAATGAGTGCTGTTTGATTCATTGAATGGATGCATGCTCTTGGAATCACTAAATAAATAAGTTAAGTTTCGTTCATTCAATCAATGAATGACGTTTGATTCATTGAATCGATGATTGAAGTTTGGCACAATGATTGAATGATTGCAGTTTGTTATATTAAATGAAGGAGTTAAGCTTGACATATTGAATAAATAAGAGAAGCTCTACTCTTTGAGTTAACACGTGCAGTCTGTAAATTCCATAAATGTGTGCAGTATGTTTCACTAAAAAGGTTCGTTAGATCTGTCTCATTGAACTTAAGATTACCGTTTGATTCATTGAATCTATGATTGAAGTTTAAATAAATGACTGATTCAATTGTTTCAGCTTGTTTCATTAAGTGAAAACTTTAAGCTGGAGGCCCTCATTCAATTAGCACATGCACTTTTTGTCATTAAATCAATGGGTGCAATTTGTTTCATTGAATCGAAACCTTAAACTCGTGGTATTGAATCAATGTGAGAAGCTCTACTCATTGAATGAACACCTGCAGTTTGTTACATTGAATGAATGAGATAAACTTAAAAATTGAATGAATGAAAGAAGCTCCACACATTGAATTAACGAGAGCAGTCTGTTTGATTAAATGAATGCATGCAGTTGGTTTCTTTAACAGAAAGCATACAACTTGTTTCATTAAATGAATGGCAAAGCTCTACTTATTCGATTAGCATGTGCAGATTTTTTCATGGAATGAATGAGTGCTGTTTTATTCATTGAATGGATGAATTCAGTTGGAATCGCTACGTAAATGAGTGAAGTTTCTTTCATTGAATCAATGAATAACGTTTGATTCATTGAATCAATGATTGAGGTTTGACACAATGATTGCAGTTTGTTATATTAAATGAAGGAGTTAAGCTTGACATAATGAATAAATAAGAGAAGTTCTACTCTTTGATTTAAGACGTGCAGTCTGTTTCATTCAATGAATGTGAGCGGTTTGATTCACTGCATAAGTTAGTTACATGTGTCTTATAAAATCTAACAATGCCGATTGATTCATTGAATTACTGCTTGAAGTTTAAATCAATGGTTGATTCACTGGTTTCAGCTTGTTTCATTAAATGAAAACTTTAAACTCGAAACGATGAATCAATGAGAGAAGCTGTACTCATTGAATTAGCACATGCACTTTTTATCATTAAATGAATAGGTGTAGTTTGTTTAATTGAATCGATTCCTTGAACTCGTGGTATTGAATCAATGTGTGAAGCTCTACTCATTGAATTAACAAAGTTCAGGCTTTTTCATTGAAACAAAACGTTTAGCTCGAGGCACTGAATAATTGAGAGAAGCTGTACTCATTGAATGAATACCTGCAGTTTGTTGCATTGAATGAATGAGATAAGCTTAAAATGTTGAATGAATGAAAGAAGCTCTACACATTGAATTAACGAGTGCAGTCTGTTTGATTAAATGAATGCATGCAGTCGGTTTCTTTGACAGAAAGCGTCCAACTTGTTTCATTAAATGAATGGCAAAGCTCTACTTATTCGATTAGCATGTGCAGCTTTTTTCATGAAATGAATGAGTGCTGTTTGATTCATTGAATGGATGAATGCTGTTAGAATCACTAAGTAAATGAGTGAAGTTTCTTTCATTGAATCAATGAATAAGGTTTGATTCATTGAATCAATGATTGAGGTTTGACACAATGATTGAATGTTTGCAGTTTGTTACATTAAATGAAGGAGTTAAGCTTGACATAATGAATAAAAAAGAGAAGATCTACATTTTGAATTATGTCGTGCAGTCTTTTTCATTCAATGAATGTGAGCGGTTTGATTCACTGCATAAGTTAGTTACATCTGTCTCATTAAATCTAAGAATGCCGATTGATTCATTGAATTACTGTTTGAAGTTTAAATCAATGGCTGATTCACTGGTTTCAGCTTGTTTCATTAAGTGAAAACTTTAAACTCGAAACAATGAATCAATGAGAGAAGCTCATTGTACTCTTTGAATCATTGGCACAATGATTGAATGATTGCAGTTTGTTATATTAAATGAAGGAGTTAAGCTTGACATATTGAATAAATAAGAGAAGCTCTACTCTTTGAGTTAACACGTGCAGTCTGTAAATTCAATAAATGTGTGCAGTATGTTTCACTAAAAAGGTTCGTTAGATCTGTCTCATTGAACTTAAGATTACCGTTTGATTCATTGAATCTATGATTGAAGTTTAAATAAATGACTGATTCAATTGTTTCAGCTTGTTTCATTAAGTGAAAACTTTAAGCTGGAGGCCCTCATTCAATTAGCACATGCACTTTTTGTCATTAAATCAATGGGTGCAATTTGTTTCATTGAATCGAAACCTTAAACTCGTGGTATTGAATCAATGTGAGAAGCTCTACTCATTGAATGAACACCTGCAGTTTGTTACATTGAATGAATGAGATAAACTTAAAAATTGAATGAATGAAAGAAGCTCCACACATTGAATTAACGAGAGCAGTCTGTTTGATTAAATGAATGCATGCAGTTGGTTTCTTTAACAGAAAGCATACAACTTGTTTCATTAAATGAATGGCAAAGCTCTACTTATTCGATTAGCATGTGCAGATTTTTTCATGGAATGAATGAGTGCTGTTTTATTATTTGAATGGATGAATTCAGTTGGAATCGCTACGTAAATGAGTGAAGTTTCTTTCATTGAATCAATGAATAACGTTTGATTCATTGAATCAATGATTGAGGTTTGACACAATGATTGCAGTCTGTTATATTAAATGAAGAATTAAGCTTGACATAATGAAGAAATAAGAGAAGTTCTACTCTTTGATTTAAGACGTGCAGTCTGTTTCATTCAATGAATGTGAGCGGTTTGATTCACTGCATAAGTTAGTTACATGTGTCTTATAAAATCTAAGAATGCCGATTGATTCATTGAATTACTGCTTGAAGTTTAAATCAATGGCTGATTCACTGGTTTCAGCTTGTTTCATTAAATGAAAACTTTAAACTCGAAACGATGAATGAATGAGAGAAGCTGTACTCATTGAATTAGCACATGCACTTTTTATCATTAAATGAATGGGTGGAGTTTGTTTAATTGAATCTATTCCTTGAACTCGTGGTATTGAATCAATGTGTGAAGCTCTACTCATTGAATGAACAAGTTCAGGCTTTTTCATTGAAACAAAACGTTTAGCTCGAGGCACTGAATAATTGAGAGAAGCTGTACTCATTGAATGAACACCTGCAATTTGTTGCATTGAATGAATGAGATAAGCTTAAAAAGTTGAATGAATGAAAGAAGCTCTACACATTGAATTAACGAGTGCAGTCTGTTTGATTAAATGAATGCATGCAGTCGGTTTCTTTGACAGAAAGCGTCCAACTTGTTTCATTAAATGAATGGCAAAGCTCTACTTATTCGATTGGCATGTGCAGCTTTTTTCATGAAATGAATGAGTGCTGTTTGATTCATTGAATGGATGAATGCTGTTAGAATCACTAAGTAAATGAGTGAAGTTTCTTTCATTGAATCAATGATTGAGGTTTGACACAATGATTGAATGTTTGCAGTTTGTTACATTAAATGAAGGAGTTAAGCTTGACATAATGAATAAAAAAGAGAAGATCTACTTTTTGAATTATGACGTGCAGTCTTTTTCATTCAATGAATGTGAGCGGTTTGATTCACTGCATAAGTTAGTTACATCTGTCTCATTAAATCTAAGAATGCCGATTGATTCATTGAATTACTGTTTGAAGTTTAAATCAATGGCTGATTCACTGGTTTCAGCTTGTTTCATTAAGTGAAAACTTTAAACTCGAAACAATGAATCAATGAGAGAAGCTGTACTCTTTGAATTAACACATGCACTTTTTATCATTAAATGAATGGGTACAGTTTGTTTCATTGAATCGATTCCTTGAACTCGTGGTATTGAATCAATGTGTGAAGCTCCACTCATTGAATGAACAAGTGCAGGCTTTTTCATTGAAACAAAACGTTTAGCTAGGGGCAACGAATAAATGAGAGTAGCTGTACTCATTGAATGAACACCTGCAGTTTGTTGCATTGAATGCATGATATAAGCTGGAAACGTTGACTGAATGAAAGAAGCTCTACACATTGAATTAACAAGTGCAATCTGCTTGATGAAATGAATGCAGGCAGTTGGTTTCTTTGACAGAAAGCGTGCAACTAGTATCATTGAATGAATGGCAAAAGCTCTACTCATTCGATTAGCATGTGCAGATATTTTCATGGAATGAATGAGTGCTGTTTGATTCATTGAATGGATGCATGCTCTTGGAATCACTAAATAAATAAGTTGTTTCGTTCATTCAATCAATGAATGACGTTTGATTCATTGAATCGATGATTGAAGTTTGGCACAATGATTGAATGATTGCAGTTTGTTATATTAAATGAAGGCGTTAAGCTTGACATATTGAATAAATAAGAGAAGCTCTACTCTTTGAGTTAACACGTGCAGTCTGTAAATTCAATAAATGTGTGCAGTATGTTTCACTAAAAAGGTTCGTTAGATCTGTCTCATTGAACTTAAGATTACCGTTTGATTCATTGAATCTATGATTGAAGTTTAAATAAATGACTGATTCAATTGTTTCAGCTTGTTTCATTAAGTGAAAACTTTAAGCTGGAGGCCCTCATTCAATTAGCACATGCACTTTTTGTCATTAAATCAATGGGTGCAATTTGTTTCATTGAATCGAAACCTTAAACTCGTGGTATTGAATCAATGTGAGAAGTTCTACTCATTGAATGAACACCTGCAGTTTGTTACATTGAATGAATGAGATAAACTTAAAAATTGAATGAATGAAAGAAGCTACACACATTGAATTAACGAGAGCAGTCTGTTTGATTAAATGAATGCAATGCAGTTGGTTTCATTAACAGAAAGCATACAACTTGTTTCATTAAATGAATGGCAAAGCTCTACTTATTCGATTAGCATGTGCAGATTTTTTCATGGAATGAATGAGTGCTGTTTTATTCATTGAATGGATGAATTCAGTTGGAATCGCTAAGTAAATGAGTGAAGTTTCTTTCATTGAATCAATGAATAACGTTTGATTCATTGAATCAATGATTGAGGTTTGACACAATGATTGCAGTTTGTTATATTAAATGAAGGAGTTAAGCTTGACATAATGAATAAATAAGAGAAGTTCTACTCTTTGATTTAAGACGTGCAGTCTGTTTCATTCAATGAATGTGAGCGGTTTGATTCACTGCATAAGTTAGTTACACGTGTCTTATAAAATCTAAGAATGCCGATTGATTCATTGAATTACTGCTTGAAGTTTAAATCAATGGCTGATTCACTGGTTTCAGCTTGTTTCATTGAATGAAAACTTTAAACTCGAAACGATGAATCAATGAGAGAAGCTGTACTCATTGAATTAGCACATGCACTTTTTATCATTAAATGAATGGGTGTAGTTTGTTTAATTGAATCGATTCCTTGAACTCGTGGTATTGAATCAATGTGTGAAGCTCTACTCATTGAATTAACAAAGTTCAGGCTTTTTCATTGAAACAAAACGTTTAGCTCGAGGCACTGAATAATTGAGAGAAGCTGTACTCATTGAATGAATACCTGCAGTTTGTTGCATTGAATGAATGAGATAAGCTTAAAAAGTTGAATGAATGAAAGAAGCTCTACACATTGAATTAACGAGTGCAGTCTGTTTGATTAAATGAATGCATGCAGTCGGTTTCTTTGACAGAAAGCGTCCAACTTGTTTCATTAAATGAATGGCAAAGCTCTACTTATTCGATTAGCATGTGCAGCTTTTTTCATGAAATGAATGAGTGCTGTTTGATTCATTGAATGGATGAATGCTGTTAGAATCACTAAGTAAATGAGTGAAGTTTCTTTCATTGAATCAATGAATAAGGTTTGATTCATTGAATCAATGATTGAGGTTTGACACAATGATTGAATGTTTGCAGTTTGTTACATTAAATGAAGGAGTTAAGCTTGACATAATGAATAAAAAAGAGAAGATCTACATTTTGAATTATGTCGTGCAGTCTTTTTCATTCAATGAATGTGAGCGGTTTGATTCACTGCATAAGTTAGTTACATCTGTCTCATTAAATCTAAGAATGCCGATTGATTCATTGAATTACTGTTTGAAGTTTAAATCAATGGCTGATTCACTGGTTTCAGCTTGTTTCATTAAGTGAAAACTTTAAACTCGAAACAATGAATCAATGAGAGAAGCTCATTGTACTCTTTGAATCATTGGCACAATGATTGAATGATTGCAGTTTGTTATATTAAATGAAGGAGTTAAGCTTGACATATTGAATAAATAAGAGAAGCTCTACTCTTTGAGTTAACACGTGCAGTCTGTAAATTCAATAAATGTGTGCAGTATGTTTCACTAAAAAGGTTCGTTAGATCTGTCTCATTGAACTTAAGATTACCGTTTGATTCATTGAATCTATGATTGAAGTTTAAATAAATGACTTATTCAATTGTTTCAGCTTGTTTCATTAAGTGAAAACTTTAAGCTGGAGGCCCTCATTCAATTAGCACATGCACTTTTTGTCATTAAATCAATGGGTGCAATTTGTTTCATTGAATCGAAACCTTAAACTCGTGGTATTGAATCAATGTGAGAAGCTCTACTCATTGAATGAACACCTGCAGTTTGTTACATTGAATGAATGAGATAAACTTAAAAATTGAATGAATGAAAGAAGCTCCACACATTGAATTAACGAGAGCAGTCTGTTTGATTAAATGAATGCATGCAGTTGGTTTCTTTAACAGAAAGCATACAACTTGTTTCATTAAATGAATGGCAAAGCTCTACTTATTCGATTAGCATGTGCAGATTTTTTCATGGAATGAATGAGTGCTGTTTTATTATTTGAATGGATGAATTCAGTTGGAATCGCTAAGTAAATGAGTGAAGTTTCTTTCATTGAATCAATGAATAACGTTTGATTCATTGAATCAATGATTGAGGTTTGACACAATGATTGCAGTCTGTTATATTAAATGAAGAATTAAGCTTGACATAATGAAGAAATAAGAGAAGTTCTACTCTTTGATTTAAGACGTGCAGTCTGTTTCATTCAATGAATGTGAGCGGTTTGATTCACTGCATAAGTTAGTTACATGTGTCTTATAAAATCTAAGAATGCCGATTGATTCATTGAATTACTGCTTGAAGTTTAAATCAATGGCTGATTCACTGGTTTCAGCTTGTTTCATTAAATGAAAACTTTAAACTCGAAACGATGAATGAATGAGAGAAGCTGTACTCATTGAATTAGCACATGCACTTTTTATCATTAAATGAATGGGTGGAGTTTGTTTAATTGAATCTATTCCTTGAACTCGTGGTATTGAATCAATGTGTGAAGCTCTACTCATTGAATGAACAAGTTCAGGCTTTTTCATTGAAACAAAACGTTTAGCTCGAGGCACTGAATAATTGAGAGAAGCTGTACTCATTGAATGAACACCTGCAGTTTGTTGCATTGAATGAATGAGATAAGCTTAAAAAGTTGAATGAATGAAAGAAGCTCTACACATTGAATTAACGAGTGCAGTCTGTTTGATTAAATGAATGCATGCAGTCGGTTTCTTTGACAGAAAGCGTCCAACTTGTTTCATTAAATGAATGGCAAAGCTCTACTTATTCGATTAGCATGTGCAGCTTTTTTCATGAAATGAATGAGTGCTGTTTGATTCATTGAATGGATGAATGCTGTTAGAATCACTAAGTAAATGAGTGAAGTTTCTTTCATTGAATCAATGAATAAGGTTTGATTCATTGAATCAATGATTGAGGTGTGACACAATGATTGAATGTTTGCAGTTTGTTACATTAAATGAAGGAGTTAAGCTTGACATAATGAATAAAAAAGAGAAGATCTACTTTTTGAATTAAGACGTGCAGTCTTTTTCATTCAATGAATGTGAGCGGTTTGATTCACTGCATAAGTTAGTTACATCTCTCTCATTAAATCTAAGAATGCCGATTGATTCATTGAATTACTGTTTGAAGTTTAAATCAATGGCTGATTCACTGGTTTCAGCTTGTTTCATTAAGTGAAAACTTTAAACTCGAAACAATGAATCAATGAGAGAAGCTGTACTCTTTGAATTAACACATGCACTTTTTATCATTAAATGAATGGGTACAGTTTGTTTCATTGAATCGATTCCTTGAACTCGTGGTATTGAATCAATGTGTGAAGCTCCACTCATTGAATGAACAAGTGCAGGCTTTTTCATTGAAACAAAACGTTTAGCTAGGGGCAACGAATAAATGAGAGTAGCTGTACTCATTGAATGAACACCTGCAGTTTGTTGCATTGAATGCATGATATAAGCTGGAAACGTTGACTGAATGAAAGAAGCTCTACACATTGAATTAACAAGTGCAATCTGCTTGATGAAATGAATGCAGGCAGTTGGTTTCTTTGACAGAAAGCGTGCAACTAGTATCATTGAATGAATGGCAAAAGCTCTACTCATTCGATTAGCATGTGCAGATATTTTCATGGAATGAATGAGTGCTGTTTGATTCATTGAATGGATGCATGCTCTTGGAATCACTAAATAAATAAGTTAAGTTTCGTTCATTCAATCAATGAATGACGTTTGATTCATTGAATCGATGATTGAAGTTTGGCACAATGATTGAATGATTGCAGTTTGTTATATTAAATGAAGGCGTTAAGCTTGACATATTGAATAAATAAGAGAAGCTCTACTCTTTGAGTTAACACGTGCAGTCTGTAAATTCAATAAATGTGTGCAGTATGTTTCACTAAAAAGGTTCGTTAGATCTGTCTCATTGAACTTAAGATTACCGTTTGATTCATTGAATCTATGATTGAAGTTTAAATAAATGACTGATTCAATTGTTTCAGCTTGTTTCATTAAGTGAAAACTTTAAGCTGGAGGCCCTCATTCAATTAGCACATGCACTTTTTGTCATTAAATCAATGGGTGCAATTTGTTTCATTGAATCGAAACCTTAAACTCGTGGTATTGAATCAATGTGAGAAGCTCTACTCATTGAATGAACACCTGCAGTTTGTTACATTGAATGAATGAGATAAACTTAAAAATTGAATGAATGAAAGAAGCTCCACACATTGAATTAACGAGAGCAGTCTGTTTGATTAAATGAATGCAATGCAGTTGGTTTCATTAACAGAAAGCATACAACTTGTTTCATTAAATGAATGGCAAAGCTCTACTTATTCGATTAGCATGTGCAGATTTTTTCATGAAATGAATGAGTGCTGTTTTATTCATTGAATGGATGAATTCAGTTGGAATCGCTAAGTAAATGAGTGAAGTTTCTTTCATTGAATCAATGAATAACGTTTGATTCATTGAATCAATGATTGAGGTTTGACACAATGATTGCAGTTTGTTATATTAAATGAAGGAGTTAAGCTTGACATAATGAATAAATAAGAGAAGTTCTACTCTTTGATTTAAGACGTGCAGTCTGTTTCATTCAATGAATGTGAGCGGTTTGATTCACTGCATAAGTTAGTTACACGTGTCTTATAAAATCTAAGAATGCCGATTGATTCATTGAATTACTGCTTGAAGTTTAAATCAATGGCTGATTCACTGGTTTCAGCTTGTTTCATTAAATGAAAACTTTAAACTCGAAAAAATGAATCAATGAGAGAAGCTGTACTCATTGAATTAGCACATGCACTTTTTATCATTAAATGAATGGGTGCAGTTTGCTTCATTGAATCTATTCCTTGAACTCGTGGTATTGAATCAATGTGTGATGCTCTACTCATTGAATTAACAAGTTCAGGCTTTTTCATTGAAACAAAACGTTTAGCTCGAGGCACTGAATAATTGAGAGAAGCTGTACTCATTGAATGAACACCTGCAGTTTGTTGTGTTGAATGAATGAGATAAGCTTAAAAAGTTGAATGAATGAAAGAAGCTCTACACATTGAATTAACGAGAGCAGTCTGTTTGTTTAAATGAATGCATGCAGTCGGTTTCTTTGACAGAAAGCGTCCAACTTGTTTCATTAAATGAATGGCAAAGCTCTACTTATTCGATTAGCATGTGCAGCTTTTTTCATGAAATGAATGAGTGCTGTTTGATTCATTGAATGGATGAATGCTTTTAGAATCACTAAGTAAATGAGTGAAGTTTCTTTCATTGAATCAATGAATAAGGTTTGATTCATTGAATCAATGATTGAGGTTTGACACAATGATTGAATGTTTGCAGTTTGTTACATTAAATGAAGGAGTTAAGCTTGACATAATGAATAAAAAAGAGAAGATCTACTTTTTGAATTAAGACGTGCAGTCTTTTTCATTCAATGAATGTGAGCGGTTTGATTCACAGCATAAGTTAGTTAACTCTGTCTCATTAAATCTAAGAATGCCGATTGATTCATTGAATTACTGTTTGAAGTTTAAATCAATGGCTGATTCACTGGTTTCAGCTTGTTTCATTAAGTGAAAACTTTAAACTCGAAACAATGAATCAATGAGAGAAGCTGTACTCTTTGAATTAACACATGCACTTTTTATCATTAAATGAATGGGTACAGTTTGTTTCATTGAATCGATTCCTTGAACTCGTGGTATTGAATCAATGTGTGAAGCTCTACTCATTGAATGAACAAGTGCTGGCTTTTTCATTGAAACAAAACGTTTAGCTAGGGGCAACGAATAAATGAGAGTAGCTGTACTCACTGAATGAACACCTGCAGTTTGTTGCATTGACTGAATGAGATAAGCTTAAAATGTTGAATGAATGAAAGAAGCTCTACACATTGAATTAACGAGTGCAGTCTGTTTGATTAAATGAATGCATGCAGTCGGTTTCTTTGACAGAAAGCGTCCAACTTGTTTCATTAAATGAATGGCAAAGCTCTACTTATTCGATTAGCATGTGCAGCTTTTTTCATGAAATGAATGAGTGCTGTTTGATTCATTGAATGGATGAATGCTGTTAGAATCACTAAGTAAATGAGTGAAGTTTCTTTCATTGAATCAATGAATAAGGTTTGATTCATTGAATCAATGATTGAGGTTTGACACAATGATTGAATGTTTGCAGTTTGTTACATTAAATGAAGGAGTTAAGCTTGACATAATGAATAAAAAAGAGAAGATCTACTTTTTGAATTAAGACGTGCAGTCTTTTTCATTCAATGAATGTGAGCGGTTTGATTCACTGCATAAGTTAGTTACATCTGTCTCATTAAATCTAAGAATGCCGATTGATTCATTGAATTACTGTTTGAAGTTTAAATCAATGGCTGATTCACTGGTTTCAGCTTGTTTCATTAAGTGAAAACTTTAAACTCGAAACAATGAATCAATGAGAGAAGCTGTACTCTTTGAATTAACACATGCACTTTTTATCATTAAATGAATGGGTGTAGTTTGTTTCATTGAATCGATTCCTTGAACTCGTGGTATTGAATCAATGTGTGAAGCTCTACTCATTGAATGAACAAGTGCTGGCTTTTTCATTGAAACAAAACGTTTAGCTAGGGGCAACGAATAAATGAGAGTAGCTGTACTCATTGAATGAACACCTGCAGTTTGTTGCATTGAATGCATGATATAAGCTGGAAACGTTGACTGAATGAAAGAAGCTCTACACATTGAATTAACAAGTGCAATCTGCTTGATGAAATGAATGCAGGCAGTTGGTTTCTTTGACAGAAAGCGTGCAACTAGTATCATTGAATGAATGGCAAAAGCTCTACTCATTCGATTAGCATGTGCAGATATTTTCATGGAATGAATGAGTGCTGTTTGATTCATTGAATGGATGCATGCTCTTGGAATCACTAAATAAATAAGTTAAGTTTCGTTCATTCAATCAATGAATGACGTTTGATTCATTGAATCGATGATTGAAGTTTGGCACAATGATTGAATGATTGCAGTTTGTTATATTAAATGAAGGAGTTAAGCTTGACATATTGAATAAATAAGAGAAGCTCTACTCTTTGAGTTAACACGTGCAGTCTGTAAATTCAATAAATGTGTGCAGTATGTTTCACTAAAAAGGTTCGTTAGATCTGTCTCATTGAACTTAAGATTACCGTTTGATTCATTGAATCTATGATTGAAGTTTAAATGAATGACTGATTCAATTGTTTCAGCTTGTTTCATTAAGTGAAAACTTTAAGCTGGAGGCCCTCATTCAATTAGCACATGCACTTTTTGTCATTAAATCAATGGGTGCAATTTGTTTCATTGAATCGAAACCTTAAACTCGTGGTATTGAATCAATGTGAGAAGCTCTACTCATTGAATGAACACCTGCAGTTTGTTACATTGAATGAATGAGATAAACTTAAAAATTGAATGAATGAAAGAAGCTCCACACATTGAATTAACGAGAGCAGTCTGTTTGATTAAATGAATGCATGGAGTTGGTTTCTTTAACAGAAAGCATACAACTTGTTTCATTAAATGAATGGCAAAGCTCTACTTATTCGATTAGCATGTGCAGATTTTTTCATGGAATGAATGAGTGCTGTTTTATTCATTGAATGGATGAATTCAGTTGGAATCGCTAAGTAAATGAGTGAAGTTTCTTTCATTGAATCAATGAATAACGTTTGATTCATTGAATCAATGATTGAGGTTTGACACAATGATTGCAGTTTGTTATATTAAATGAAGGAGTTAAGCTTGACATAATGAATAAATAAGAGAAGTTCTACTCTTTGATTTAAGACGTGCAGTCTGTTTCATTCAATGAATGTGAGCGGTTTGATTCACTGCATAAGTTAGTTACATGTGTCTTATAAAATCTAAGAATGCCGATTGATTCATTGAATTACTGCTTGAAGTTTAAATCAATGGCTGATTCACTGGTTTCAGCTTGTTTCATTAAATGAAAACTTTAAACTCGAAAAAATGAATCAATGAGAGAAGCTGTAATCATTGAATTAGCACATGCACTTTTTATCATTAAATGAATGGGTGGAGTTTGTTTAATTGAATCTATTCCTTGAACTCGTGGTATTGAATCAATGTGTGAAGCTCTACTCATTGAATTAACAAGTTCAGGCTTTTTCATTGAAACAAAACGTTTAGCTCGAGGCACTGAATAATTGAGAGAAGCTGTACTCATTGAATGAACACCTGCAGTTTGTTGCGTTGAATGAATGAGATAAGCTTAAAAAGTTGAATGAATGATAGAAGCTCTACACATTGAATTAACGAGAGCAGTCTGTTTGTTCAAATGAATGCATGCAGTCGGTTTCTTTGACAGAAAGCGTCCAACTTGTTTCATTAAATGAATGGCAAAGCTCTACTTATTCGATTAGCATGTGCAGCTTTTTTCATGAAATGAATGAGTGCTGTTTGATTCATTGAATGGATGAATGCTGTTAGAATCACTAAGTAAATGAGTGAAGTTTCTTTCATTGAATCAATGAATAAGGTTTGATTCATTGAATCAATGATTGAGGTTTGACACAATGATTGCAGTTTGTTATATTAAATGAAGGAGTTAAGCTTGACATAATGAATAAATAAGAGAAGTTCTACTCTTTGATTTAAGACGTGCAGTCTGTTTCATTCAATGAATGTGAGCGGTTTGATTCACTGCATAAGTTAGTTACATGTGTCTTATAAAATCTAAGAATGCCGATTGATTCATTGAATTACTGCTTGAAGTTTAAATGAATGGCTGATTCACTGGTTTCAGCTTGTTTCATTAAATGAAAACTTTAAACTCGAAACGATGAATCAATGAGAGAAGCTGTACTCATTGAATTAGCACATGCACTTTTTATCATTAAATGAATGGGTGTAGTTTGTTTAATTGAATCGAATCCTTGAACTCGTGGTATTGAATCAATGTGTGAAGCTCTACTCATTGAATTAACAAAGTTCAGGCTTTTTCATTGAAACAAAACGTTTAGCTCGAGGCACTGAATAATTGAGAGAAGCTGTACTCATTGAATGAATACCTGCAGTTTGTTGCATTGAATGAATGAGATAAGCTTAAAAAGTTGAATGAATGAAAGAAGCTCTACACATTGAATTAACGAGTGCAGTCTGTTTGATTAAATGAATGCATGCAGTCGGTTTCTTTGACAGAAAGCGTCCAACTTGTTTCATTAAATGAATGGCAAAGCTCTACTTATTCGATTAGCATGTGCAGCTTTTTTCATGAAATGAATGAGTGCTGTTTGATTCATTGAATGGATGAATGCTGTTAGAATCACTAAGTAAATGAGTGAAGTTTCTTTCATTGAATCAATGAATAAGGTTTGATTCATTGAATCAATGATTGAGGTTTGACACAATGATTGAATGTTTGCAGTTTGTTACATTAAATGAAGGAGTTAAGCTTGACATAATGAATAAAAAAGAGAAGATCTACTTTTTGAATTATGACGTGCAGTCTTTTTCATTCAATGAATGTGAGCGGTTTGATTCACTGCATAAGTTAGTTACATCTGTCTCATTAAATCTAAGAATGCCGATTGATTCATTGAATTACTGTTTGAAGTTTAAATCAATGGCTGATTCACTGGTTTCAGCTTGTTTCATTAAGTGAAAACTTTAAACTCGAAACAATGAATCAATGAGAGAAGCTGTACTCTTTGAATTAACACATGCACTTTTTATCATTAAATGAATGGGTACAGTTTGTTTCCTTGAATCGATTCCTTGAACTCGTGGTATTGAATCAATGTGTGAAGCTCTACTCATTGAATGAACAAGTGCTGGCTTTTTCATTGAAACAAAACGTTTAGCTAGGGGCAACGAATAAATGAGAGTAGCTGTACTCATTGAATGAACACCTGCAGTTTGTTGCATTGAATGCATGATATAAGCTGGAAACGTTGAATGAATGAAAGAAGCTCTACACATTGAATTAACAAGTGCAATCTGCTTGATGAAATGAATGCAGGCAGTTGGTTTCTTTGACAGAAAGCGTGCAACTAGTATCATTGAATGAATGGCAAAAGCTCTACTCATTCGATTAGCATGTGCAGATATTTTCATGGAATGAATGAGTGCTGTTTGATTCATTGAATGGATGCATGCTATTGGAATCACTAAATAAATAAGTTAAGTTTCGTTCATTCAATCAATGAATGACGTTTGATTCATTGAATCAATGATTGAAGTTTGGCACAATGATTGAAGGATTGCAGTTTGTTATATTAAATGAAGGAGTTAAGCTTGACATATTGAATAAATAAGAGAAGCTCTACTCTTTGAGTTAACACGTGCAGTCTGTAAATTCAATAAATGTGTGCAGTATGTTTCACTAAAAAGGTTCGTTAGATCTGTCTCATTGAACTTAAGATTACCGTTTGATTCATTGAATCTATGATTGAAGTTTAAATAAATGACTGATTCAATTGTTTCAGCTTGTTTCATTAAGTGAAAACTTTAAGCTGGAGGCCCTCATTCAATTAGCACATGCACTTTTTGTCATTAAATCAATGGGTGCAATTTGTTTCATTGAATCGAAACCTTAAACTCGTGGTATTGAATCAATGTGAGAAGCTCTACTCATTGAATGAACACCTGCAGTTTGTTACATTGAATGAATGAGATAAACTTAAAAATTGAATGAATGAAAGAAGCTCCACACATTGAATTAACGAGAGCAGTCTGTTTGATTAAATGAATGCAATGCAGTTGGTTTCATTAACAGAAAGCATACAACTTGTTTCATTAAATGAATGGCAAAGCTCTACTTATTCGATTAGCATGTGCAGATTTTTTCATGGAATGAATGAGTGCTGTTTTATTCATTGAATGGATGAATTCAGTTGGAATCGCTAAGTAAATGAGTGAAGTTTCTTTCATTGAATCAATGAATAACGTTTGATTCATTGAATCAATGATTGAGGTTTGACACAATGATTGCAGTTTGTTATATTAAATGAAGGAGTTAAGCTTGACATAATGAATAAATAAGAGAAGTTCTACTCTTTGATTTAAGACGTGCAGTCTGTTTCATTCAATGAATGTGAGCGGTTTGATTCACTGCATAAGTTAGTTACATGTGTCTTATAAAATCTAAGAATGCCGATTGATTCATTGAATTACTGCTTGAAGTTTAAATGAATGGCTGATTCACTGGTTTCAGCTTGTTTCATTAAATGAAAACTTTAAACTCGAAACGATGAATCAATGAGAGAAGCTGTACTCATTGAATTAGCACATGCACTTTTTATCATTAAATGAATGGGTGTAGTTTGTTTAATTGAATCGAATCCTTGAACTCGTGGTATTGAATCAATGTGTGAAGCTCTACTCATTGAATGAACAAGTGCTGGCTTTTTCATTGAAACAAAACGTTTAGCTAGGGGCAACGAATAAATGAGAGTAGCTGTACTCATTGAATGAACACCTGCAGTTTGTTGCATTGAATGCATGATATAAGCTGGAAACGTTGACTGAATGAAAGAAGCTCTACACATTGAATTAACAAGTGCAATCTGCTTGATGAAATGAATGCAGGCAGTTGGTTTCTTTGACAGAAAGCGTGCAACTAGTATCATTGAATGAATGGCAAAAGGTCTACTCATTCGATTAGCATGTGCAGATATTTTCATGGAATGAATGAGTGCTGTTTGATTCATTGAATGGATGCATGCTCTTGGAATCACTAAATAAATAAGTTAAGTTTCGTTCATTCAATCAATGAATGACGTTTGATTCATTGAATCGATGATTGAAGTTTGGCACAATGATTGAATGATTGCAGTTTGTTATATTAAATGAAGGAGTTAAGCTTGACATATTGAATAAATAAGAGAAGCTCTACTCTTTGAGTTAACACGTGCAGTCTGTAAATTCAATAAATGTGTGCAGTATGTTTCACTAAAAAGGTTCGTTAGATCTGTCTCATTGAACTTAAGATTACCGTTTGATTCATTGAATCTATGATTGAAGTTTAAATAAATGACTGATTCAATTGTTTCAGCTTGTTTCATTAAGTGAAAACTTTAAGCTGGAGGCCCTCATTCAATTAGCACATGCACTTTTTGTCATTAAATCAATGGGTGCAATTTGTTTCATTGAATCGAAACCTTAAACTCGTGGTATTGAATCAATGTGAGAAGCTCTACTCATTGAATGAACACCTGCAGTTTGTTACATTGAATGAATGAGATAAACTTAAAAATTGAATGAATGAAAGAAGCTCCACACATTGAATTAACGAGAGCAGTCTGTTTGATTAAATGAATGCATGCAGTTGGTTTCTTTAACAGAAAGCATACAACTTGTTTCATTAAATGAATGGCAAAGCTCTACTTATTCGATTAGCATGTGCAGATTTTTTCATGGAATGAATGAGTGCTGTTTTATTCATTGAATGGATGAATTCAGTTGGAATCGCTAAGTAAATGAGTGAAGTTTCTTTCATTGAATCAATGAATAACGTTTGATTCATTGAATCAATGATTGAGGTTTGACACAATGATTGCAGTTTGTTATATTAAATGAAGGAGTTAAGCTTGACATAATGAATAAATAAGAGAAGTTCTACTCTTTGATTTAAGACGTGCAGTCTGTTTCATTCAATGAATGTGAGCGGTTTGATTCACTGCATAAGTTAGTTACATGTGTCTTATAAAATCTAAGAATGCCGATTGATTCATTGAATTACTGCTTGAAGTTTAAATCAATGGCTGATTCACTGGTTTCAGCTTGTTTCATTAAATGAAAACTTTAAACTCGAAACGATGAATCATTGAGAGAAGCTGTACTCATTGAATTAGCACATGCACTTTTTATCATTAAATGAATGGGTGTAGTTTGTTTAATTGAATCGAATCCTTGAACTCGTGGTATTGAATCAATGTGTGAAGCTCTACTCATTGAATTAACAAAGTTCAGGCTTTTTCATTGAAACAAAACGTTTAGCTCGAGGCACTGAATAATTGAGAGAAGCTGTACTCATTGAATGAATACCTGCAGTTTGTTGCATTGAATGAATGAGATAAGCTTAAAAAGTTGAATGAATGAAAGAAGCTCTACACATTGAATTAACGAGTGCAGTCTGTTTGATTAAATGAATGCATGCAGTCGGTTTCTTTGACAGAAAGCGTCCAACTTGTTTCATTAAATGAATGGCAAAGCGCTACTTATTCGATTAGCATGTGCAGCTTTTTTCATGAAATGAATGAGTGCTGTTTGATTCATTGAATGGATGAATCACTAAGTAAATGAGTGAAGTTTCTTTCATTGAATCAATGAATAAGGTTTGATTCATTGAATCAATGATTGAGGTTTGACATACTGATTGAATGTTTGCAGTTTGTTACATTAAATGAAGGAGTTAAGCTTGACATAATGAATAAAAAAGAGAAGATCTACTTTTTGAATTATGACGTGCAGTCTTTTTCATTCAATGAATATGAGCGGTTTGATTCACTGCATAAGTTAGTTACATCTGTCTCATTAAATCTAAGAATGCCGATTGATTCATTGAATTACTGTTTGAAGTTTAAATCAATGGCTGATTCACTGGTTTCAGCTTGTTTCATTAAGTGAAAACTTTAAACTCGAAACAATGAATCAATGAGAGAAGCTGTACTCTTTGAATTAACACATGCACTTTTTATCATTAAATGAATGGGTGCAGTTTGTTTCATTGAATCGATTCCTTGAACTCGTGGTATTGAATCAATGTATGAAGCTCTACTCATTGAATGAACAAGTGCTGGCTTTTTCATTGAAACAAAACGTTTAGCTAGGGGCAACGAATAAATGAGAGTAGCTGTACTCATTGAATGAACACCTGCAGTTTGTTGCATTGAATGCATGATATAAGCTGGAAACGTTGACTGAATGAAAGAAGCTCTACACATTGAATTAACAAGTGCAATCTGCTTGATGAAATGAATGCAGGCAGTTGGTTTCTTTGACAGAAAGCGTGCAACTAGTATCATTGAATGAATGGCAAAAGCTCTACTCATTCGATTAGCATGTGCAGATATTTTCATGGAATGAATGAGTGCTGTTTGATTCATTGAATGGATGCATGCTCTTGGAATCACTAAATAAATAAGTTAAGTTTCGTTCATTCAATCAATGAATGACGTTTGATTCATTGAATCAATGATTGAAGTTTGGCACAATGATTGAATGATTGCAGTTTGTTATATTAAATGAAGGAGTTAAGCTTGACATATTGAATAAATAAGAGAAGTTCTACTCTTTGAGTTAAGACGTGCAGTCTGTAAATTCAATAAATGTGTGCAGTATGTTTCACTAAAAAGGTTCGTTAGATCTGTCTCATTGAACCTAAGATTACCGTTTGATTCATTGAATCTATGATTGAAGTTTAAATAAATGACTGATTCAATTGTTTCAGCTTGTTTCATTAAGTGAAAACTTTAAGCTGGAGGCCCTCATTCAGTTAGCACATGCACTTTTTGTCATTAAATCAATGGGTGCAATTTGTTTCATTGAATCGAAACCTTAAACTCGTGGTATTGAATCAATGTGAGAAGCTCTACTCATTGAATGAACACCTGCAGTTTGTTACATTGAATGAATGAGATAAACTTAAAAATTGAATGAATGAAAGAAGCTCCACACATTGAATTAACGAGAGCAGTCTGTTTGATTAAATGAATGCATGCAGTTGGTTTCTTTAACAGAAAGCATACAACTTGTTTCATTAAATGAATGGCAAAGCTCTACTTATTCGAGTAGCATGTGCAGATTTTTTCATGGAATGAATGAGTGCTGTTTTATTCATTGAATGGATGAATTCAGTTGGAATCGCTAAGTAAATGAGTGAAGTTTCTTTCATTGAATCAATGAATAACGTTTGATTCATTGAATCAATGATTGAGGTTTGACACAATGATTGCAGTTTGTTATATTAAATGAAGGAGTTAAGCTTGACATAATGAATAAATAAGAGAAGTTCTACTCTTTGATTTAAGACGTGCAGTCTTTTTCATTCAATGAATGTGAGCGGTTTGATTCACTGCATAAGTTAGTTACATCTGTCTCATTAAATCTAAGAATGCCGATTGATTCATTGAATTACTGTTTGAAGTTTAAATCAATGGCTGATTCACTGGTTTCAGCTTGTTTCATTAAGTGAAAACTTTAAACTCGAAACAATGAATCAATGAGAGAAGCTGTACTCTTTGAATTAACACATGCACTTTTTATCATTAAATGAATGGGTGTAGTTTGTTTAATTGAATCGAGTCCTTGAACTCGTGGTATTGAATCAATGTGTGAAGCTCTACTCATTTAATGAACAAGTGCTGGCTTTTTCATTGAAACAAAACGTTTAGCTAGGGGCAACGAATAAATGAGAGTAGCTGTACTCATTGAATGAACACCTGCAGTTTGTTGCATTGAATGCATGATATAAGCTGGAAACGTTGACTGAATGAAAGAAGCTCTACACATTGAATTAACAAGTGCAATCTGCTTGATGAAATGAATGCAGGCAGTTGGTTTCTTTGACAGAAAGCGTGCAACTAGTATCATTGAATGAATGGCAAAAGCTCTACTCATTCGATTAGCATGTGCAGATATTTTCATGGAATGAATGAGTGCTGTTTGATTCATTGAATGAATGCATGCTCTTGGAATCACTAAATAAATAAGTTAAGTTTCGTTCATTCAATCAATGAATGACGTTTGATTCATTGAATTAATGATTGAAGTTTGGCACAATGATTGAATGATTGCAGTTTGTTATATTAAATGAAGGAGTTAAGCTTGACATATTGAATAAATAAGAGAAGCTCTACTCTTTGAGTTAACACGTGCAGTCTGTAAATTCAATAAATGTGTGCAGTATGTTTCACTAAAAAGGTTCGTTAGATCTGTCTCATTGAACTTAAGATTACCGTTTGATTCATTGAATCTATGATTGAAGTTTAAATAAATGACTGATTCAATTGTTTCAGCTTGTTTCATTAAGTGAAAACTTTAAGCTGGAGGCCCTCATTCAATTAGCACATGCACTTTTTGTCATTAAATCAATGGGTGCAATTTGTTTCATTGAATCGAAACCTTAAACTCGTGGTATTGAATCAATGTGAGAAGCTCTACTCATTGAATGAACACCTGCAGTTTGTTACATTGAATGAATGAGATAAACTTAAAAATTGAATGAATGAAAGAAGCTCCACACATTGAATTAACGAGAGCAGTCTGTTTGATTAAATGAATGCATGCAGTTGGTTTCTTTAACAGAAAGCATACAACTTGTTTCATTAAATGAATGGCAAAGCTCTACTTATTCGATTAGCATGTGCAGATTTTTTCATGGAATGAATGAGTGCTGTTTTATTCATTGAATGGATGAATTCAGTTGGAATCGCTAAGTAAATGAGTGAAGTTTCTTTCATTGAATCAATGAATGACGTTTGATTCATTGAATCAATGATTGAGGTGTGACACAATGATTGCAGTTTGTTATATTAAATGAAGGAGTTAAGCTTGACGTAATGAATAAATAAGAGAAGTTCTACTCTTTGATTTAAGACGTGCAGTCTGTTTCATTCAATGAATGTGAGCGGTTTGATTCACTGCATAAGTTAGTTACATGTGTCTTATAAAATCTAAGAATGCCGATTGATTCATTGAATTACTGCTTGAAGTATAAATCAATGGCTGATTCACTGGTTTCAGCTTGTTTCATTAAATGAAAACTTTAAACTCGAAAAAATGAATCAATGAGAGAAGCTGTAATCATTGAATTAGCACATGCACTTTTTATCATTAAATGAATGGGTGGAGTTTGTTTAATTGAATCTATTCCTTGAACTCGTGGTATTGAATCAATGTGTGAAGCTCTACTCATTGAATTAACAAGTTCAGGCTTTTTCATTGAAACAAAACGTTTAGCTCGAGGCACTGAATAATTGAGAGAAGCTGTACTCATTGAATGAACACCTGCAGTTTGTTGCGTTGAATGAATGAGATAAGCTTAAAAAGTTGAATGAATGATAGAAGCTCTACACATTGAATTAACGAGAGCAGTCTGTTTGTTCAAATGAATGCATGCAGTCGGTTTCTTTGACAGAAAGCGTCCAACTTGTTTCATTAAATGAATGGCAAAGCTCTACTTATTCGATTAGCATGTGCAGCTTTTTTCATGAAATGAATGAGTGCTGTTTGATTCATTGAATGGATGAATGCTGTTAGAATCACTAAGTAAATGAGTGAAGTTTCTTTCATTGAATCAATGAATAAGGTTTGATTCATTGAATCAATGATTGAGGTTTGACACAATGATTGCAGTTTGTTATATTAAATGAAGGAGTTAAGCTTGACATAATGAATAAATAAGAGAAGTTCTACTCTTTGATTTAAGACGTGCAGTCTGTTTCATTCAATGAATGTGAGCGGTTTGATTCACTGCATAAGTTAGTTACATGTGTCTTATAAAATCTAAGAATGCCGATTGATTCATTGAATTACTGCTTGAAGTTTAAATGAATGGCTGATTCACTGGTTTCAGCTTGTTTCATTAAATGAAAACTTTAAACTCGAAACGATGAATCAATGAGAGAAGCTGTACTCATTGAATTAGCACATGCACTTTTTATCATTAAATGAATGGGTGTAGTTTGTTTAATTGAATCGAATCCTTGAACTCGTGGTATTGAATCAATGTGTGAAGCTCTACTCATTGAATTAACAAAGTTCAGGCTTTTTCATTGAAACAAAACGTTTAGCTCGAGGCACTGAATAATTGAGAGAAGCTGTACTCATTGAATGAATACCTGCAGTTTGTTGCATTGAATGAATGAGATAAGCTTAAAAAGTTGAATGAATGAAAGAAGCTCTACACATTGAATTAACGAGTGCAGTCTGTTTGATTAAATGAATGCATGCAGTCGGTTTCTTTGACAGAAAGCGTCCAACTTGTTTCATTAAATGAATGGCAAAGCTCTACTTATTCGATTAGCATGTGCAGCTTTTTTCATGAAATGAATGAGTGCTGTTTGATTCATTGAATGGATGAATGCTGTTAGAATCACTAAGTAAATGAGTGAAGTTTCTTTCATTGAATCAATGAATAAGGTTTGATTCATTGAATCAATGATTGAGGTTTGACACAATGATTGAATGTTTGCAGTTTGTTACATTAAATGAAGGAGTTAAGCTTGACATAATGAATAAAAAAGAGAAGATCTACTTTTTGAATTATGACGTGCAGTCTTTTTCATTCAATGAATGTGAGCGGTTTGATTCACTGCATAAGTTAGTTACATCTGTCTCATTAAATCTAAGAATGCCGATTGATTCATTGAATTACTGTTTGAAGTTTAAATCAATGGCTGATTCACTGGTTTCAGCTTGTTTCATTAAGTGAAAACTTTAAACTCGAAACAATGAATCAATGAGAGAAGCTGTACTCTTTGAATTAACACATGCACTTTTTATCATTAAATGAATGGGTACAGTTTGTTTCCTTGAATCGATTCCTTGAACTCGTGGTATTGAATCAATGTGTGAAGCTCTACTCATTGAATGAACAAGTGCTGGCTTTTTCATTGAAACAAAACGTTTAGCTAGGGGCAACGAATAAATGAGAGTAGCTGTACTCATTGAATGAACACCTGCAGTTTGTTGCATTGAATGCATGATATAAGCTGGAAACGTTGAATGAATGAAAGAAGCTCTACACATTGAATTAACAAGTGCAATCTGCTTGATGAAATGAATGCAGGCAGTTGGTTTCTTTGACAGAAAGCGTGCAACTAGTATCATTGAATGAATGGCAAAAGCTCTACTCATTCGATTAGCATGTGCAGATATTTTCATGGAATGAATGAGTGCTGTTTGATTCATTGAATGGATGCATGCTATTGGAATCACTAAATAAATAAGTTAAGTTTCGTTCATTCAATCAATGAATGACGTTTGATTCATTGAATCAATGATTGAAGTTTGGCACAATGATTGAAGGATTGCAGTTTGTTATATTAAATGAAGGAGTTAAGCTTGACATATTGAATAAATAAGAGAAGCTCTACTCTTTGAGTTAACACGTGCAGTCTGTAAATTCAATAAATGTGTGCAGTATGTTTCACTAAAAAGGTTCGTTAGATCTGTCTCATTGAACTTAAGATTACCGTTTGATTCATTGAATCTATGATTGAAGTTTAAATAAATGACTGATTCAATTGTTTCAGCTTGTTTCATTAAGTGAAAACTTTAAGCTGGAGGCCCTCATTCAATTAGCACATGCACTTTTTGTCATTAAATCAATGGGTGCAATTTGTTTCATTGAATCGAAACCTTAAACTCGTGGTATTGAATCAATGTGAGAAGCTCTACTCATTGAATGAACACCTGCAGTTTGTTACATTGAATGAATGAGATAAACTTAAAAATTGAATGAATGAAAGAAGCTCCACACATTGAATTAACGAGAGCAGTCTGTTTGATTAAATGAATGCAATGCAGTTGGTTTCATTAACAGAAAGCATACAACTTGTTTCATTAAATGAATGGCAAAGCTCTACTTATTCGATTAGCATGTGCAGATTTTTTCATGGAATGAATGAGTGCTGTTTTATTCATTGAATGGATGAATTCAGTTGGAATCGCTAAGTAAATGAGTGAAGTTTCTTTCATTGAATCAATGAATAACGTTTGATTCATTGAATCAATGATTGAGGTTTGACACAATGATTGCAGTTTGTTATATTAAATGAAGGAGTTAAGCTTGACATAATGAATAAATAAGAGAAGTTCTACTCTTTGATTTAAGACGTGCAGTCTGTTTCATTCAATGAATGTGAGCGGTTTGATTCACTGCATAAGTTAGTTACATGTGTCTTATAAAATCTAAGAATGCCGATTGATTCATTGAATTACTGCTTGAAGTTTAAATGAATGGCTGATTCACTGGTTTCAGCTTGTTTCATTAAATGAAAACTTTAAACTCGAAACGATGAATCAATGAGAGAAGCTGTACTCATTGAATTAGCACATGCACTTTTTATCATTAAATGAATGGGTGTAGTTTGTTTAATTGAATCGAATCCTTGAACTCGTGGTATTGAATCAATGTGTGAAGCTCTACTCATTGAATGAACAAGTGCTGGCTTTTTCATTGAAACAAAACGTTTAGCTAGGGGCAACGAATAAATGAGAGTAGCTGTACTCATTGAATGAACACCTGCAGTTTGTTGCATTGAATGCATGATATAAGCTGGAAACGTTGACTGAATGAAAGAAGCTCTACACATTGAATTAACAAGTGCAATCTGCTTGATGAAATGAATGCAGGCAGTTGGTTTCTTTGACAGAAAGCGTGCAACTAGTATCATTGAATGAATGGCAAAAGGTCTACTCATTCGATTAGCATGTGCAGATATTTTCATGGAATGAATGAGTGCTGTTTGATTCATTGAATGGATGCATGCTCTTGGAATCACTAAATAAATAAGTTAAGTTTCGTTCATTCAATCAATGAATGACGTTTGATTCATTGAATCGATGATTGAAGTTTGGCACAATGATTGAATGATTGCAGTTTGTTATATTAAATGAAGGAGTTAAGCTTGACATATTGAATAAATAAGAGAAGCTCTACTCTTTGAGTTAACACGTGCAGTCTGTAAATTCAATAAATGTGTGCAGTATGTTTCACTAAAAAGGTTCGTTAGATCTGTCTCATTGAACTTAAGATTACCGTTTGATTCATTGAATCTATGATTGAAGTTTAAATAAATGACTGATTCAATTGTTTCAGCTTGTTTCATTAAGTGAAAACTTTAAGCTGGAGGCCCTCATTCAATTAGCACATGCACTTTTTGTCATTAAATCAATGGGTGCAATTTGTTTCATTGAATCGAAACCTTAAACTCGTGGTATTGAATCAATGTGAGAAGCTCTACTCATTGAATGAACACCTGCAGTTTGTTACATTGAATGAATGAGATAAACTTAAAAATTGAATGAATGAAAGAAGCTCCACACATTGAATTAACGAGAGCAGTCTGTTTGATTAAATGAATGCATGCAGTTGGTTTCTTTAACAGAAAGCATACAACTTGTTTCATTAAATGAATGGCAAAGCTCTACTTATTCGATTAGCATGTGCAGATTTTTTCATGGAATGAATGAGTGCTGTTTTATTCATTGAATGGATGAATTCAGTTGGAATCGCTAAGTAAATGAGTGAAGTTTCTTTCATTGAATCAATGAATAACGTTTGATTCATTGAATCAATGATTGAGGTTTGACACAATGATTGCAGTTTGTTATATTAAATGAAGGAGTTAAGCTTGACATAATGAATAAATAAGAGAAGTTCTACTCTTTGATTTAAGACGTGCAGTCTGTTTCATTCAATGAATGTGAGCGGTTTGATTCACTGCATAAGTTAGTTACATGTGTCTTATAAAATCTAAGAATGCCGATTGATTCATTGAATTACTGCTTGAAGTTTAAATCAATGGCTGATTCACTGGTTTCAGCTTGTTTCATTAAATGAAAACTTTAAACTCGAAACGATGAATCATTGAGAGAAGCTGTACTCATTGAATTAGCACATGCACTTTTTATCATTAAATGAATGGGTGTAGTTTGTTTAATTGAATCGAATCCTTGAACTCGTGGTATTGAATCAATGTGTGAAGCTCTACTCATTGAATTAACAAAGTTCAGGCTTTTTCATTGAAACAAAACGTTTAGCTCGAGGCACTGAATAATTGAGAGAAGCTGTACTCATTGAATGAATACCTGCAGTTTGTTGCATTGAATGAATGAGATAAGCTTAAAAAGTTGAATGAATGAAAGAAGCTCTACACATTGAATTAACGAGTGCAGTCTGTTTGATTAAATGAATGCATGCAGTCGGTTTCTTTGACAGAAAGCGTCCAACTTGTTTCATTAAATGAATGGCAAAGCGCTACTTATTCGATTAGCATGTGCAGCTTTTTTCATGAAATGAATGAGTGCTGTTTGATTCATTGAATGGATGAATCACTAAGTAAATGAGTGAAGTTTCTTTCATTGAATCAATGAATAAGGTTTGATTCATTGAATCAATGATTGAGGTTTGACATACTGATTGAATGTTTGCAGTTTGTTACATTAAATGAAGGAGTTAAGCTTGACATAATGAATAAAAAAGAGAAGATCTACTTTTTGAATTATGACGTGCAGTCTTTTTCATTCAATGAATATGAGCGGTTTGATTCACTGCATAAGTTAGTTACATCTGTCTCATTAAATCTAAGAATGCCGATTGATTCATTGAATTACTGTTTGAAGTTTAAATCAATGGCTGATTCACTGGTTTCAGCTTGTTTCATTAAGTGAAAACTTTAAACTCGAAACAATGAATCAATGAGAGAAGCTGTACTCTTTGAATTAACACATGCACTTTTTATCATTAAATGAATGGGTGCAGTTTGTTTCATTGAATCGATTCCTTGAACTCGTGGTATTGAATCAATGTATGAAGCTCTACTCATTGAATGAACAAGTGCTGGCTTTTTCATTGAAACAAAACGTTTAGCTAGGGGCAACGAATAAATGAGAGTAGCTGTACTCATTGAATGAACACCTGCAGTTTGTTGCATTGAATGCATGATATAAGCTGGAAACGTTGACTGAATGAAAGAAGCTCTACACATTGAATTAACAAGTGCAATCTGCTTGATGAAATGAATGCAGGCAGTTGGTTTCTTTGACAGAAAGCGTGCAACTAGTATCATTGAATGAATGGCAAAAGCTCTACTCATTCGATTAGCATGTGCAGATATTTTCATGGAATGAATGAGTGCTGTTTGATTCATTGAATGGATGCATGCTCTTGGAATCACTAAATAAATAAGTTAAGTTTCGTTCATTCAATCAATGAATGACGTTTGATTCATTGAATCAATGATTGAAGTTTGGCACAATGATTGAATGATTGCAGTTTGTTATATTAAATGAAGGAGTTAAGCTTGACATATTGAATAAATAAGAGAAGTTCTACTCTTTGAGTTAACACGTGCAGTCTGTAAATTCAATAAATGTGTGCAGTATGTTTCACTAAAAAGGTTCGTTAGATCTGTCTCATTGAACCTAAGATTACCGTTTGATTCATTGAATCTATGATTGAAGTTTAAATAAATGACTGATTCAATTGTTTCAGCTTGTTTCATTAAGTGAAAACTTTAAGCTGGAGGCCCTCATTCAGTTAGCACATGCACTTTTTGTCATTAAATCAATGGGTGCAATTTGTTTCATTGAATCGAAACCTTAAACTCGTGGTATTGAATCAATGTGAGAAGCTCTACTCATTGAATGAACACCTGCAGTTTGTTACATTGAATGAATGAGATAAACTTAAAAATTGAATGAATGAAAGAAGCTCCACACATTGAATTAACGAGAGCAGTCTGTTTGATTAAATGAATGCATGCAGTTGGTTTCTTTAACAGAAAGCATACAACTTGTTTCATTAAATGAATGGCAAAGCTCTACTTATTCGAGTAGCATGTGCAGATTTTTTCATGGAATGAATGAGTGCTGTTTTATTCATTGAATGGATGAATTCAGTTGGAATCGCTAAGTAAATGAGTGAAGTTTCTTTCATTGAATCAATGAATAACGTTTGATTCATTGAATCAATGATTGAGGTTTGACACAATGATTGCAGTTTGTTATATTAAATGAAGGAGTTAAGCTTGACATAATGAATAAATAAGAGAAGTTCTACTCTTTGATTTAAGACGTGCAGTCTTTTTCATTCAATGAATGTGAGCGGTTTGATTCACTGCATAAGTTAGTTACATGTGTCTTATAAAATCTAAGAATGCCGATTGATTCATTGAATTACTGCTTGAAGTTTAAATCAATGGCTGATTCACTGGTTTCAGCTTGTTTCATTAAATGAAAACTTTAAACTCGAAACGATGAATCATTGAGAGAAGCTGTACTCATTGAATTAGCACATGCACTTTTTATCATTAAATGAATGGGTGTAGTTTGTTTAATTGAATCGAATCCTTTAACTCGTGGTATTGAATCAATGTGTGAAGCTCTACTCATTGAATTAACAAAGTTCAGGCTTTTTCATTGAAACAAAACGTTTAGCTCGAGGCAGTGAATAATTGAGAGAAGCTGTACTCATTGAATGAATACCTGCAGTTTGTTGCATTGAATGAATGAGATAAGCTTAAAAAGTTGAATGAATGAAAGAAGCTCTACACATTGAATTAACGAGTGCAGTCTGTTTGATTAAATGAATGCATGCAGTCGGTTTCTTTGACAGAAAGCGTCCAACTTGTTTCATTAAATGAATGGCAAAGCTCTACTTATTCGATTAGCATGTGCAGCTTTTTTCATGAAATGAATGAGTGCTGTTTGATTCATTGAATGGATGAATGCTGTTAGAATCACTAAGTAAATGAGTGAAGTTTCTTTCATTGAATCAATGAATAAGGTTTGATTCATTGAATCAATGATTGAGGTTTGACATACTGATTGAATGTTTGCAGTTTGTTACATTAAATGAAGGAGTTAAGCTTGACATAATGAATAAAAAAGAGAAGATCTACTTTTTGAATTATGACGTGCAGTCTTTTTCATTCAATGAATATGAGCGGTTTGATTCACTGCATAAGTTAGTTACATCTGTCTCATTAAATCTAAGAATGCCGATTGATTCATTGAATTACTGTTTGAAGTTTAAATCAATGGCTGATTCACTGGTTTCAGCTTGTTTCATTAAGTGAAAACTTTAAACTCGAAACAATGAATCAATGAGAGAAGCTGTACTCTTTGAATTAACACATGCACTTTTTATCATTAAATGAATGGGTGTAGTTTGTTTAATTGAATCGATTCATTGAACTCGTGGTATTGAATCAATGTGTGAAGCTCTACTCATTGAATGAACAAGTGCTGGCTTTTTCATTGAAACAAAACGTTTAGCTAGGGGCAACGAATAAATGAGAGTAGCTGTACTCATTGAATGAACACCTGCAGTTTGTTGCATTGAATGCATGATATAAGCTGGAAACGTTGACTGAATGAAAGAAGCTCTACACATTGAATTAACAAGTGCAATCTGCTTGATGAAATGAATGCAGGCAGTTGGTTTCTTTGACAGAAAGCGTGCAACTAGTATCATTGAATGAATGGCAAAAGCTCTACTCATTCGAATAGCATGTGCAGATATTTTCATGGAATGAATGAGTGCTGTTTGATTCATTGAATGGATGCATGCTCTTGGAATCACTAAATAAATAAGTTAAGTTTCGTTCATTCAATCAATGAATGACGTTTGATTCCTTGAATCAATGATTGAAGTTTGGCACAATGATTGAATGATTGCAGTTTGTTATATTAAATGAAGGAGTTAAGCTTGACATATTGAATAAATAAGAGAAGTTCTACTCTTTGAGTTAAGACGTGCAGTCTGTAAATTCAATAAATGTGTGCAGTATGTTTCACTAAAAAGGTTCGTTAGATCTGTCTCATTGAACCTAAGATTACCGTTTGATTCATTGAATCTATGATTGAAGTTTAAATAAATGACTGATTCAATTGTTTCAGCTTGTTTCATTAAGTGAAAACTTTAAGCTGGAGGCCCTCATTCAGTTAGCACATGCACTTTTTGTCATTAAATCAATGGGTGCAATTTGTTTCATTGAATCGAAACCTTAAACTCGTGGTATTGAATCAATGTGAGAAGCTCTACTCATTGAATGAACACCTGCAGTTTGTTACATTGAATGAATGAGATAAACTTAAAAATTGAATGAATGAAAGAAGCTCCACACATTGAATTAACGAGAGCAGTCTGTTTTATTAAATGAATGCATGTAGTTGGTTTCTTTAACAGAAAGCATACAACTTGTTTCATTAAATGAATGGCAAAGCTCTACTTATTCGATTAGCATGTGCAGATTTTTTCATGGAATGAATGAGTGCTGTTTGTTTCATTGAATGGATGAATGCTGTTAGAATCACTAAGTAAATGAGTGAAGTTTCTTTCAGTGAATCAATGAATAAGGTTTGATTCATTGAATCAATGATTGAGGTTTGACACAATGATTGAATGTTTGCAGTTTGTTACATTAAATGAAGGAGTTAAGCTTTACATAATGAATAAAAAGGAGAAGATCTACTTTTTGAATTAAGACGTGCAGTCTTTTTCATTCAATGAATGTGAGCGGTTTGATTCACTGCATAAGTTAGTTACATCTGTCTCATTAAATCTAAGAATGCCGATTGATTCATTGAATTACTGTTTGAAGTTTAAATCAATGGCTGATTCACTGGTTTCAGCTTGTTTCATTAAGTGAAAACTTTAAACTCGAAACAATGAATCAATGAGAGAAGCTGTACTCTTTGAATTAACACATGCACTTTTTATCATTAAATGAATGGGTGTAGTTTGTTTAATTGAATCGAGTCCTTGAACTCGTGGTATTGAATCAATGTGTGAAGCTCTACTCATTTAATGAACAAGTGCTGGCTTTTTCATTGAAACAAAACGTTTAGCTAGGGGCAACGAATAAATGAGAGTAGCTGTACTCATTGAATGAACACCTGCAGTTTGTTGCATTGAATGCATGATATAAGCTGGAAACGTTGACTGAATGAAAGAAGCTCTACACATTGAATTAACAAGTGCAATCTGCTTGATGAAATGAATGCAGGCAGTTGGTTTCTTTGACAGAAAGCGTGCAACTAGTATCATTGAATGAATGGCAAAAGCTCTACTCATTCGATTAGCATGTGCAGATATTTTCATGGAATGAATGAGTGCTGTTTGATTCATTGAATGAATGCATGCTCTTGGAATCACTAAATAAATAAGTTAAGTTTCGTTCATTCAATCAATGAATGACGTTTGATTCATTGAATTAATGATTGAAGTTTGGCACAATGATTGAATGATTGCAGTTTGTTATATTAAATGAAGGAGTTAAGCTTGACATATTGAATAAATAAGAGAAGCTCTACTCTTTGAGTTAACACGTGCAGTCTGTAAATTCAATAAATGTGTGCAGTATGTTTCACTAAAAAGGTTCGTTAGATCTGTCTCATTGAACTTAAGATTACCGTTTGATTCATTGAATCTATGATTGAAGTTTAAATAAATGACTGATTCAATTGTTTCAGCTTGTTTCATTAAGTGAAAACTTTAAGCTGGAGGCCCTCATTCAATTAGCACATGCACTTTTTGTCATTAAATCAATGGGTGCAATTTGTTTCATTGAATCGAAACCTTAAACTCGTGGTATTGAATCAATGTGAGAAGCTCTACTCATTGAATGAACACCTGCAGTTTGTTACATTGAATGAATGAGATAAACTTAAAAATTGAATGAATGAAAGAAGCTCCACACATTGAATTAACGAGAGCAGTCTGTTTGATTAAATGAATGCATGCAGTTGGTTTCTTTAACAGAAAGCATACAACTTGTTTCATTAAATGAATGGCAAAGCTCTACTTATTCGATTAGCATGTGCAGATTTTTTCATGGAATGAATGAGTGCTGTTTTATTCATTGAATGGATGAATTCAGTTGGAATCGCTAAGTAAATGAGTGAAGTTTCTTTCATTGAATCAATGAATGACGTTTGATTCATTGAATCAATGATTGAGGTGTGACACAATGATTGCAGTTTGTTATATTAAATGAAGGAGTTAAGCTTGACGTAATGAATAAATAAGAGAAGTTCTACTCTTTGATTTAAGACGTGCAGTCTGTTTCATTCAATGAATGTGAGCGGTTTGATTCACTGCATAAGTTAGTTACATGTGTCTTATAAAATCTAAGAATGCCGATTGATTCATTGAATTACTGCTTGAAGTATAAATCAATGGCTGATTCACTGGTTTCAGCTTGTTTCATTAAATGAAAACTTTAAATTCGAAACGATGAATCAATGAGAGAAGCTGTACTCATTGAATTAGCACATGCACTTTTTATCATTAAATGAATGGGTGTAGTTTGTTTAATTGAATCGAATCCTTGAACTCGTGGTATTGAATCAATGTGTGAAGCTCTACTCATTGAATTAACAAAGTTCAGGCTTTTTCATTGAAACAAAACGTTTAGCTCGAGGCACTGAATAATTGAGAGAAGCTGTACTCATTGAATGAATACCTGCAGTTTGTTGCATTGAATGAATGAGATTAGCTTAAAAAGTTGAATGAATGAAAGAAGCTCTACACATTGAATTAACGAGTGCAGTCTGTTTGATTAAATGAATGCATGCAGTCGGTTTCTTTGACAGAAAGCGTCCAACTTGTTTCATTAAATGAATGGCAAAGCTCTACTTATTCGATTAGCATGTGCAGCTTTTTTCATGAAATGAATGAGTGCTGTTTGATTCATTGAATGGATGAATGCTGTTAGAATCACTAAGTAAATGAGTGAAGTTTCTTTCATTGAATCAATGAATAAGGTTTGATTCATTGAATCAATGATTGAGGTGTGACACAATGATTGAATGTTTGCAGTTTGTTACATTAAATGAAGGAGTTAAGCTTGACATAATGACTAAAAAAGAGAAGATCTACTTTTTGAATTAAGACGTGCAGTCTTTTTCATTCAATGAATGTGAGCGGTTTGATTCACTGCATAAGTTAGTTACATCTGTCTCATTAAATCTAAGAATGCCGATTGATTCATTGAATTACTGTTTGAAGTTTAAATCAATGGCTGATTCACTGGTTTCAGCTTGTTTCATTAAGTGAAAACTTTAAACTCGAAACAATGAATCAATGAGAGAATCTGTACTCTTTGAATTAACACATGCACTTTTTATCATTAAATGAATGGGTGTAGTTTGTTTAATTGAATCGATTCCTTGAACTCGTGGTATTGAATCAATGTGTGAAGCTCCACTCATTGAATGAACAAGTGCAGGCTTTTTCATTGAAACAAAACGTTTAGCTAGGGGCAACGAATAAATGAGAGTAGCTGTACTCATTGAATGAACACCTGCAGTTTGTTGCATTGAATGCATGATATAAGCTGGAAACGTTGACTGAATGAAAGAAGCTCTACACATTGAATTAACAAGTGCAATCTGCTTGATGAAATGAATGCAGGCAGTTGGTTTCTTTGACAGAAAGCGTGCAACTAGTATCATTGAATGAATGGCAAAAGCTCTACTCATTCGATTAGCATGTGCAGATATTTTCATGGAATGAATGAGTGCTGTTTGATTCATTGAATGGATGCATGCTCTTGGAATCACTAAATAAATAAGTTAAGTTTCGTTCATTCAATCAATGAATGACGTTTGATTCATTGAATCGATGATTGAAGTTTGGCACAATGATTGAATGATTGCAGTTTGTTACATTAAATGAAGGCGTTAAGCTTGACATATTGAATAAATAAGAGAAGCTCTACTCTTTGAGTTAACACGTGCAGTCTGTAAATTCAATAAATGTGTGCAGTATGTTTCACTAAAAAGGTTCGTTAGATCTGTCTCATTGAACTTAAGATTACCGTTTGATTCATTGAATCTATGATTGAAGTTTAAATAAATGACTGATTCAATTGTTTCAGCTTGTTTCATTAAGTGAAAACTTTAAGCTGGAGGCCCTCATTCAATTAGCACATGCACTTTTTGTCATTAAATCAATGGGTGCAATTTGTTTCATTGAATCGAAACCTTAAACTCGTGGTATTGAATCAATGTGAGAAGCTCTACTCATTGAATGAACACCTGCAGTTTGTTACATTGAATGAATGAGATAAACTTAAAAATTGAATGAATGAAAGAAGCTCCACACATTGAATTAACGAGAGCAGTCTGTTTGATTAAATGAATGCAATGCAGTTGGTTTCATTAACAGAAAGCATACAACTTGTTTCATTAAATGAATGGCAAAGCTCTACTTATTCGATTAGCATGTGCAGATTTTTTCATGGAATGAATGAGTGCTGTTTTATTCATTGAATGGATGAATTCAGTTGGAATCGCTAAGTAAATGAGTGAAGTTTCTTTCATTGAATCAATGAATAACGTTTGAATCATTGAATCAATGATTGAGGTTTGACACAATGATTGCAGTTTGTTATATTAAATGAAGGAGTTAAGCTTGACATAATGAATAAATAAGAGAAGTTCTACTCTTTGATTTAAGACGTGCAGTCTGTTTCATTCAATGAATGTGAGCGGTTTGATTCACTGCATAAGTTAGTTACACGTGTCTTATAAAATCTAAGAATGCCGATTGATTCATTGAATTACTGCTTGAAGTTTAAATCAATGGCTGATTCACTGGTTTCAGCTTGTTTCATTAAATGAAAACTTTAAACTCGAAAAAATGAATCAATGAGAGAAGCTGTACTCATTGAATTAGCACATGCACTTTTTATCATTAAATGAATGGGTGCAGTTTGTTTAATTGAATCTATTCCTTGAACTCGTGGTATTGAATCAATGTGTGAAGCTCTACTCATTGAATTAACAAGTTCAGGCTTTTTCATTGAAACAAAACGTTTCGCTCGAGGCACTGAATAATTGAGAGAAGCTGTACTCATTGAATGAACACCTGCAGTTTGTTGCATTGAATGAATGAGATAAGCTTAAAAAGTTGAATGAATGAAAGAAGCTCTACACATTGAATTAACGAGTGCAATCTGCTTGATGAAATGAATGCAGGCAGTTGGTTTCTTTGACAGAAAGCGTGCAACTAGTATCATTGAATGAATGGCAAAAGCTCTACTCATTCGATTAGCATGTGCAGATATTTTCATGGAATGAATGAGTGCTGTTTGATTCATTGAATGGATGCATGCTCTTGGAATCACTAAATAAATAAGTTAAGTTTCGTTCATTCAATCAATGAATGACGTTTGATTCATTGAATCGATGATTGAAGTTTGGCACAATGATTGAATGATTGCAGTTTGTTATATTAAATGAAGGCGTTAAGCTTGACATATTGAATAAATAAGAGAAGCTCTACTCTTTGAGTTAACACGTGCAGTCTGTAAATTCAATAAATGTGTGCAGTATGTTTCACTAAAAAGGTTCGTTAGATCTGTCTCATTGAACTTAAGATTACCGTTTGATTCATTGAATCTATGATTGAAGTTTAAATAAATGACTGATTCAATTGTTTCAGCTTGTTTCATTAAGTGAAAACTTTAAGCTGGAGGACCTCATTCAATTAGCACATGCACTTTTTGTCATTAAATCAATGGGTGCAATTTGTTTCATTGAATCGAAACCTTAAACTCGTGGTATTGAATCAATGTGAGAAGCTCTACTCATTGAATGAACACCTGCAGTTTGTTACATTGAATGAATGAGATAAACTTAAAAATTGAATGAATGAAAGAAGCTCCACACATTGAATTAACGAGAGCAGTCTGTTTGATTAAATGAATGCAATGCAGTTGGTTTCATTAACAGAAAGCATACAACTTGTTTCATTAAATGAATGGCAAAGCTCTACTTATTCGATTAGCATGTGCAGATTTTTTCATGGAATGAATGAGTGCTGTTTTATTCATTGAATGGATGAATTCAGTTGGAATCGCTAAGTAAATGAGTGAAGTTTCTTTCATTGAATCAATGAATAACGTTTGATTCATTGAATCAATGATTGAGGTTTGACACAATGATTGCAGTTTGTTATATTAAATGAAGGAGTTAAGCTTGACATAATGAATAAATAAGAGAAGTTCTACTCTTTGATTTAAGACGTGCAGTCTGTTTCATTCAATGAATGTGAGCGGTTTGATTCACTGCATAAGTTAGTTACACGTGTCTTATAAAATCTAAGAATGCCGATTGATTCATTGAATTACTGCTTGAAGTTTAAATCAATGGCTGATTCACTGGTTTCAGCTTGTTTCATTAAATGAAAACTTTAAACTCGAAAAAATGAATCAATGAGAGAAGCTGTACTCATTGAATTAGCACATGCACTTTTTATCATTAAATGAATGGGTGCAGTTTGCTTCATTGAATCTATTCCTTGAACTCGTGGTATTGAATCAATGTGTGAAGCTCTACTCATTGAATTAACAAGTTCAGGCTTTTTCATTGAAACAAAACGTTTAGCTCGAGGCACTGAATAATTGAGAGAAGCTGTACTCATTGAATGAACACCTGCAGTTTGTTGCATTGAATGAATGAGATAAGCTTAAAAAGTTGAATGAATGAAAGAAGCTCTACACATTGAATTAACGAGTGCAGTCTGTTTGATTAAATGAATGCATGCAGTCGGTTTCTTTGACAGAAAGCGTCCAACTTGTTTCATTAAATGAATGGCAAAGCTCTACTTATTCCATTAGCATGTGCCGCTTTTTTCATGAAATGAATGAGTGCTGTTTGATTCATTGAATGGATGAATGCTGTTAGAATCACTAAGTAAATGAGTGAAGTTTCTTTCATTGAATCAATGAATAAGGTTTGATTCATTGAATCAATGATTGAGGTTTGACATACTGATTGAATGTTTGCAGTTTGTTACATTAAATGAAGGAGTTAAGCTTGACATAATGAATAAAAAAGAGAAGATCTACTTTTTGAATTATGACGTGCAGTCTTTTTCATTCAATGAATATGAGCGGTTTGATTCACTGCATAAGTTAGTTACATCTGTCTCATTAAATCTAAGAATGCCGATTGATTCATTGAATTACTGTTTGAAGTTTAAATCAATGGCTGATTCACTGGTTTCAGCTTGTTTCATTAAGTGAAAACTTTAAACTCGAAACAATGAATCAATGAGAGAAGCTGTACTCTTTGAATTAACACATGCACTTTTTATCATTAAATGAATGGGTACAGTTTGTTTCATTGAATCGATTCCTTGAACTCGTGGTATTGAATCAATGTGTGAAGCTCTACTCATTGAATGAACAAGTGCTGGCTTTTTCATTGAAACAAAACGTTTAGCTAGGGGCAACGAATAAATGAGAGTAGCTGTACTCATTGAATGAACACCTGCAGTTTGTTGCATTGAATGCATGATATAAGCTGGAAACGTTGACTGAATGAAAGAAGCTCTACACATTGAATTAACAAGTGCAATCTGCTTGATGAAATGAATGCAGGCAGTTGGTTTCTTTGACAGAAAGCGTGCAACTAGTATCATTGAATGAATGGCAAAAGCTCTACTCATTCGATTAGCATGTGCAGATATTTTCATGGAATGAATGAGTGCTGTTTGATTCATTGAATGGATGCATGCTATTGGAATCACTAAATAAATAAGTTAAGTTTCGTTCATTCAATCAATGAATGACGTTTGATTCATTGAATCAATGATTGAAGTTTGGCACAATGATTGAATGATTGCAGTTTGTTATATTAAATGAAGGAGTTAAGCTTGACATATTGAATAAATAAGAGAAGCTCTACTCTTTGAGTTAACACGTGCAGTCTGTAAATTCAATAAATGTGTGCAGTATGTTTCACTAAAAAGGTTCGTTAGATCTGTCTCATTGAACTTAAGATTACCGTTTGATTCATTGAATCTATGATTGAAGTTTAAATAAATGACTGATTCAATTGTTTCAGCTTGTTTCATTAAGTGAAAACTTTAAGCTGGAGGCCCTCATTCAATTAGCACATGCACTTTTTGTCATTAAATCAATGGGTGCAATTTGTTTCATTGAATCGAAACCTTAAACTCGTGGTATTGAATCAATGTGAGAAGCTCTACTCATTGAATGAACACCTGCAGTTTGTTACATTGAATGAATGAGATAAACTTAAAAATTGAATGAATGAAAGAAGCTCCACACATTGAATTAACGAGAGCAGTCTGTTTGATTAAATGAATGCAATGCAGTTGGTTTCATTAACAGAAAGCATACAACTTGTTTCATTAAATGAATGGCAAAGCTCTACTTATTCGATTAGCATGTGCAGATTTTTTCATGGAATGAATGAGTGCTGTTTTATTCATTGAATGGATGAATTCAGTTGGAATCGCTAAGTAAATGAGTGAAGTTTCTTTCATTGAATCAATGAATAACGTTTGATTCATTGAATCAATGATTGAGGTTTGACACAATGATTGCAGTTTGTTATATTAAATGAAGGAGTTAAGCTTGACATAATGAATAAATAAGAGAAGTTCTACTCTTTGATTTAAGACGTGCAGTCTGTTTCATTCAATGAATGTGAGCGGTTTGATTCACTGCATAAGTTAGTTACACGTGTCTTATAAAATCTAAGAATGCCGATTGATTCATTGAATTACTGCTTGAAGTTTAAATCAATGGCTGATTCACTGGTTTCAGCTTGTTTCATTAAATGAAGACTTTAAACTCGAAAAAATGAATCAATGAGAGAAGCTGTACTCATTGAATTAGCACATGCACTTTTTATCATTAAATGAATGGGTGCAGTTTGCTTCATTGAATCTATTCCTTGAACTCGTGGTATTGAATCAATGTGTGAAGCTCTACTCATTGAATTAACAAGTTCAGGCTTTTTCATTGAAACAAAACGTTTCGCTCGAGGCACTGAATAATTGAGAGAAGCTGTACTCATTGAATGAACACCTGCAGTTTGTTGCATTGAATGCATGATATAAGCTGGAAACGTTGACTGAATGAAAGAAGCTCTACACATTGAATTAACAAGTGCTATCTGCTTGATGAAATGAGTGCAGGCAGTTGGTTTCTTTGACAGAAAGCGTGCAACTAGTATCATTGAATGAATGGCAAAAGCTCTACTCATTCGATTAGCATGTGCAGATATTTTCATGGAATGAATGAGTGCTGTTTGATTCATTGAATGGATGCATGCTCTTGGAATCACTAAATAAATAAGTTAAGTTTCGTTCATTCAATCAATGAATGACGTTTGATTCATTGAATCGATGATTGAAGTTTGGCACAATGATTGAATGATTGCAGTTTGTTATATTAAATGAAGGCGTTAAGCTTGACATATTGAATAAATAAGAGAAGCTCTACTCTTTGAGTTAACACGTGCAGTCTGTAAATTCAATAAATGTGTGCAGTATGTTTCACTAAAAAGGTTCGTTAGATCTGTCTCATTGAACTTAAGATTACCGTTTGATTCATTGAATCTATGATTGAAGTTTAAATAAATGACTGATTCAATTGTTTCAGCTTGTTTCATTAAGTGAAAACTTTAAGCTGGAGGCCCTCATTCAATTAGCACATGCACTTTTTGTCATTAAATCAATGGGTGCAATTTGTTTCATTGAATCGAAACCTTAAACTCGTGGTATTGAATCAATGTGAGAAGCTCTACTCATTGAATGAACACCTGCAGTTTGTTACATTGAATGAATGAGATTAACTTAAAAATTGAATGAATGAAAGAAGCTCCACACATTGAATTAACGAGAGCAGTCTGTTTGATTAAATGAATGCAATGCAGTTGGTTTCATTAACAGAAAGCATACAACTTGTTTCATTAAATGAATGGCAAAGCTCTACGTATTCGATTAGCATGTGCAGATTTTTTCATGGAATGAATGAGTGCTGTTTTATTCATTGAATGGATGAATTCAGTTGGAATCGCTAAGTAAATGAGTGAAGTTTCTTTCATTGAATCAATGAATAACGTTTGATTCATTGAATCAATGATTGAGGTTTGACACAATGATTGCAGTTTGTTATATTAAATGAAGGAGTTAAGCTTGTCATAATGAATAAATAAGAGATGTTCTACTCTTTGATTTAAGACGTGCAGTCTGTTTCATTCAATGAATGTGAGCGGTTTGATTCACTGCATAAATTAGTTACACGTGTCTTATAAAATCTAAGAATGCCGATTGATTCATTGAATTACTGCTTGAAGTTTAAATCAATGGCTGATTCACTGGTTTCAGCTTGTTTCATTAAATGAAAACTTTAAACTCGAAAAAATGAATCAATGAGAGAAGCTGTACTCATTGAATTAGCACATGCACTTTTTATCATTAAATGAATGGGTGCAGTTTGCTTCATTGAATCTATTCCTTGAACTCGTGGTATTGAATCAATGTGTGAAGCTCTACTCATTGAATTAACAAGTTCAGGCTTTTTCATTGAAACAAAACGTTTAGCTCGAGGCACTGAATAATTGAGAGAAGCTGTACTCATTGAATGAACACCTGCAGTTTGTTGCATTGAATGAATGAGATAAGCTTAAAAAGTTGAATGAATGAAAGAAGCTCTACACATTGAATTAACGAGTGCAGTCTGTTTGATTAAATGAATGCATGCAGTCGGTTTCTTTGACAGAAAGCGTCCAACTTGTTTCATTAATTGAATGGCAAAGCTCTACTTATTCGATTAGCATGTGCAGCTTTTTTCATGAAATGAATGAGTGCTGTTTGATTCATTGAATGGATGAATGCTGTTAGAATCACTAAGTAAATGAGTGAAGTTTCTTTCATTGAATCAATGAATAAGGTTTGATTCATTGAATCAATGATTGACGTTTGACATAATGATTGAATGTTTGCAGTTTGTTACATTAAATGAAGGAGTTAAGCTTGACATAATGAATAAAAAAGAGAAGATCTACATTTTGAATTATGACGTGCAGTCTTTTTCATTCAATGAATGTGAGCGGTTTGATTCACTGCATAAGTTAGTTACATCTGTCTCATTAAATCTAAGAATGCCGATTGATTCATTGAATTACTGTTTGAAGTTTAAATCAATGGCTGATTCACTGGTTTCAGCTTGTTTCATTAAGTGAAAACTTTAAACTCGAAACAATGAATCAATGAGAGAAGCTGTACTCTTTGAATTAACACATGCACTTTTTATCATTAAATGAATGGGTACAGTTTGTTTCATTGAATCGATTCCTTGAACTCGTGGTATTGAATCAATGTGTGAAGCTCTACTCATTGAATGAACAAGTGCTGGCTTTTTCATTGAAACAAAACGTTTAGCTAGGGGCAACGAATAAATGAGAGTAGCTGTACTCATTGAATGAACACCTGCAGTTTGTTGCATTGAATGCATGATATAAGCTGGAAACGTTGACTGAATGAAAGAAGCTCTACACATTGAATTAACAAGTGCAATCTGCTTGATGAAATGAATGCAGGCAGTTGGTTTCTTTGACAGAAAGCGTGCAACTAGTATCATTGAATGAATGGCAAAAGCTCTACTCATTCGATTAGCATGTGCAGATATTTTCATGGAATGAATGAGTGCTGTTTGATTCATTGAATGGATGCATGCTATTGGAATCACTAAATAAATAAGTTAAGTTTCGTTCATTCAATCAATGAATGACGTTTGATTCATTGAATCAATGATTGAAGTTTGGCACAATGATTGAATGATTGCAGTTTGTTATATTAAATGAAGGAGTTAAGCTTGACATATTGAATAAATAAGAGATGCTCTACTCTTTGATTTAAGACGTGCAGTCTGTTTCATTCAATGAATGTGAGCGGTTTGATTCACTGCATAAGTTAGTTACATGTGTCTTATAAAATCTAAGAATGCCGATTGATTCATTGAATTACTGCTTGAAGTTTAAATCAATGGCTGATTCACTGGTTTCAGCTTGTTTCATTAAATGAAAACTTTAAACTCGAAAAAATGAATCAATGAGAGAAGCTGTACTCATTGAATTAGCACATGCACTTTTCATCATTAAATGAATGGGTGCAGTTTGTTTCATTGAATCTATTCCTTGAACTCGTGGTATTGAATCAATGTGTGAAGCTCTACGCATTGAATGAACAAGTTCAGGCTTTTTCATTGAAACAAAACGTTTAGCTCGAGGCACTGAATAATTGAGAGAAGCTGTACTCATTGAATGAACACCTGCAGTTTGTTGCGTTGAATGAATGAGATAAGCTTAAAAAGTTGAATGAATGAAAGAAGCTCTACACATTGAATTAACGAGTGCAGTCTGTTTGATTAAATGAATGCATGCAGTCGGTTTCTTTGACAGAAAGCGTCCAACTTGTTTCATTAAATGAATGGCAAAGCTCTACTTATTCGATTAGCATGTGCAGCTTTTTTCATGAAATGAATGAGTGCTGTTTGATTCATTGAATGGATGAATGCTGTTAGAATCACTAAGTAAATGAGTGAAGTTTCTTTCATTGAATCAATGAATAAGGTTTGATTCATTGAATCAATGATTGAGGTTTGACATACTGATTGAATGTTTGCAGTTTGTTACATTAAATGAAGGAGTTAAGCTTGACATAATGAATAAAAAAGAGAAGATCTACTTTTTGAATTATGACGTGCAGTCTTTTTCATTCAATGAATGTGAGCGGTTTGATTCACTGCATAAGTTAGTTACATCTGTCTCATTAAATCTAAGAATGCCGATTGATTCATTGAATTACTGTTTGAAGTTTAAATCAATGGCTGATTCACTGGTTTCAGCTTGTTTCATTAAGTGAAAACTTTAAACTCGAAACAATGAATCAATGAGAGAAGCTGTACTCTTTGAATTAACACATGCACTTTTTATCATTAAATGAATGGGTACAGTTTGTTTCATTGAATCGATTCCTTGAACTCGTGGTATTGAATCAATGTGTGAAGCTCTACTCATTGAATGAACAAGTGCTGGCTTTTTCATTGAAACAAAACGTTTAGCTAGGGGCAACGAATAAATGAGAGTAGCTGTACTCATTGAATGAACACCTGCAGTTTGTTGCATTGAATGCATGATATAAGCTGGAAACGTTGACTGAATGAAAGAAGCTCTACACATTGAATTAACAAGTGCAATCTGCTTGATGAAATGAATGCAGGCAGTTGGTTTCTTTGACAGAAAGCGTGCAACTAGTATCATTGAATGAATGGCAAAAGCTCTACTCATTCGATTAGCATGTGCAGATATTTTCATGGAATGAATGAGTGCTGTTTGATTCATTGAATGGATGCATGCTATTGGAATCACTAAATAAATAAGTTAAGTTTCGTTCATTCAATCAATGAATGACGTTTGATTCATTGAATCAATGATTGAAGTTTGGCACAATGATTGAATGATTGCAGTTTGTTATATTAAATGAAGGAGTTAAGCTTGACATATTGAATAAATAAGAGAAGCTCTACTCTTTGAGTTAACACGTGCAGTCTGTAAATTCAATAAATGTGTGCAGTATGTTTCACTAAAAAGGTTCGTTAGATCTGTCTCATTGAACTTAAGATTACCGTTTGATTCATTGAATCTATGCTTGAAGTTTAAATAAATGACTGATTCAATTGTTTCAGCTTGTTTCATTAAGTGAAAACTTTAAGCTGGAGGCCCTCATTCAATTAGCACATGCACTTTTTGTCATTAAATCAATGGGTGCAATTTGTTTCATTGAATCGAAACCTTAAACTCGTGGTATTGAATCAATGTGAGAAGCTCTACTCATTGAATGAACACCTGCAGTTTGTTACATTGAATGAATGAGATAAACTTAAAAATTGAATGAATGAAAGAAGCTCCACACATTGAATTAACGAGAGCAGTCTGTTTGATTAAATGAATGCAATGCAGTTGGTTTCATTAACAGAAAGCATACAACTTGTTTCATTAAATGAATGGCAAAGCTCTACTTATTCGATTAGCATGTGCAGATTTTTTCATGGAATGAATGAGTGCTGTTTTATTCATTGAATGGATGAATTCAGTTGGAATCGCTAAGTAAATGAGTGAAGTTTCTTTCATTGAATCAATGAATAACGTTTGATTCATTGAATCAATGATTGAGGTTTGACACAATGATTGCAGTTTGTTATATTAAATGAAGGAGTTAAGCTTGACATAATGAATAAATAAGAGAAGTTCTACTCTTTGATTTAAGACGTGCAGTCTGTTTCATTCAATGAATGTGAGCGGTTTGATTCACTGCATAAGTTAGTTACACGTGTCTTATAAAATCTAAGAATGCCGATTGATTCATTGAATTACTGCTTGAAGTTTAAATCAATGGCTGATTCACTGGTTTCAGCTTGTTTCATTAAATGAAGACTTTAAACTCGAAAAAATGAATCAATGAGAGAAGCTGTACTCATTGAATTAGCACATGCACTTTTTATCATTAAATGAATGGGTGCAGTTTGCTTCATTGAATCTATTCCTTGAACTCGTGGTATTGAATCAATGTGTGAAGCTCTACTCATTGAATTAACAAGTTCAGGCTTTTTCATTGAAACAAAACGTTTAGCTCGAGGCACTGAATAATTGAGAGAAGCTGTACTCATTGAATGAACACCTGCAGTTTGTTGCATTGAATGAATGAGATAAGCTTAAAAAGTTGAATGAATGAAAGAAGCTCTACACATTGAATTAACGAGTGCAGTCTGTTTGATTAAATGAATGCATGCAGTCGGTTTCTTTGACAGAAAGCGTCCAACTTGTTTCATTAAATGAATGGCAAAGCTCTACTTATTCGATCAGCATGTGCAGATTTTTTCATGGAATGAATGAGTGCTGTTTTATTCATTGAATGGATGAATTCAGTTGGAATCGCTAAGTAAATGAGTGAAGTTTCTTTCATTGAATCAATGAATAACGTTTGATTCATTGAATCAATGATTGAGGTTTGACACAATGATTGCAGTTTGTTATATTAAATGAAGGAGTTAAGCTTGACATAATGAATAAATAAGAGAAGTTCTACTCTTTGATTTAAGACGTGCAGTGTGTTTCATTCAATGAATGTGAGCGGTTTGATTCACTGCATAAGTTAGTTACATGTGTCTTATAAAATCTAAGAATGCCGATTGATTCATTGAATTACTGCTTGAAGTTTAAATCAATGGCTGATTCACTGGTTTCAGCTTGTTTCATTAAATGAAAACTTTAAACTCGAAACGATGAATCAATGAGAGAAGCTGTACTCATTGAATTAGCACATGCACTTTTTATCATTAAATGAATGGGTGTAGTTTGTTTAATTGAATCTATTCCTTGAACTCGTGGTATTGAATCAACGTGTGAAGCTCTACTCATTGAATGAACAAGTTCAGGCTTTTTCATTGAAACAAAACGTTTAGCTCGAGGCACTGAATAATTGAGAGAAGCTGTACTCATTGAATTTTCACCTGCAGTTTGTTGCGTTGAATGAATGAGATAAGTTTAAAAAGTTGAATGAATGAAAGAAGCTCTACACATTGAATTAACGAGTGCAGTCTGTTTGATTAAATGAATGCATGCAGTCGGTTTCTTTGACAGAAAGCGTGCAACTTGTTTCATTAAATGAATGGCAAAGCTCTACTTATTCGATCAGCATGTGCAGCTTTTTTCATGAAATGAATGAGTGCTGTTTGATTCATTGAATGGATGAATGCTGTTAGAATCACTAAGTAAATGAGTGAAGTTTCTTTCATTGAATCAATGAATAAGGTTTGATTCATTGAATCAATGATTGAGGTTGACACAATGATTGAATGAATCAATGAATAAGGTTTGATTCATTGAATCAATGATTGAGGTTGACACAATGATTGAATGTTTGCAGTTTGTTACATTAAATGAAGGAGTTAAGCTTGACATAATGAATAAAAAGGAGAAGATCTACTTTTTGAATTAAGACGTGCAGTCTTTTTCATTCAATGAATGTGAGCGGTTTGATTCACTGCATAAGTTAGTTACATCTGTCTCATTAAATCTAAGAATGCCGATTGATTCATTGAATTACTGTTTGAAGTTTAAATCAATGGCTGATTCACTGGTTTCAGCTTGTTTCATTAAGTGAAAACTTTAAACTCGAAACAATGAATCAATGAGAGAAGCTGTACTCTTTGAATTAACACATGCACTTTTTATCATTAAATGAATGGGTGTAGTCTGTTTAATTGAATCGATTCCTTGAACTCGTGGTATTGAATCAATGTGTGAAGCTCTACTCATTTAATGAACAAGTGCTGGCTTTTTCATTGAAACAAAACGTTTAGCTAGGGGCAACGAATAAATGAGAGTAACTGTACTCATTGAATGAACACCTGCAGTTTGTTGCATTGAATGCATGATATAAGCTGGAAACGTTGACTGAATGAAAGAAGCTCTACACATTGAATTAACAAGTGCAATCTGCTTGATGAAATGAATGCAGGCAGTTGGTTTCTTTGACAGAAAGCGTGCAACTAGTATCATTGAATGAATGGCAAAAGCTCTACTCATTCGATTAGCATGTGCAGATATTTTCATGGAATGAATGAGTGCTGTTTGATTCATTGAATGGATGCATGCTCTTGGAATCACTAAATAAATAAGTTAAGTTTCGTTCATTCAATCAATGAATGACGTTTGATTCATTGAATCAATGATTGAAGTTTGGCACAATGATTGAATGATTGCAGTTTGTTATATTAAATGAAGGAGTTAAGCTTGACATATTGAATAAATAAGAGAAGCTCTACTCTTTGAGTTAACACGTGCAGTCTGTAAATTCAATAAATGTGTGCAGTATGTTTCACTAAAAAGGTTCGTTAGATCTGTCTCATTGAACTTAAGATTACCGTTTGATTCATTGAATCTATGATTGAAGTTTAAATAAATGACTGATTCAATTGTTTCAGCTTGTTTCATTAAGTGAAAACTTTAAGCTGGAGGCCCTCATTCAATTAGCACATGCACTTTTTGTCATTAAATCAATGGGTGCAATTTGTTTCATTGAATCGAAACCTTAAACTCGTGGTATTGAATCAATGTGAGAAGCTCTACTCATTGAATGAACACCTGCAGTTTGTTACATTGAATGAATGAGATAAACTTAAAAATTGAATGAATGAAAGAAGCTCCACACATTGAATTAACGAGAGCAGTCTGTTTGATTAAATGAATGCATGCAGTTGGTTTCTTTAACAGAAAGCATACAACTTGTTTCATTAAATGAATGGCAAAGCTCTACTTATTCGATTAGCATGTGCTGTTTTATTCATTGAATGGATGAATTCAGTTGGAATCGCTAAGTAAATGAGTGAAGTTTCTTTCATTGAATCAATGAATAACGTTTGATTCATTGAATCAATGATTGAGGTTTGACACAATGATTGCAGTTTGTTATATTAAATGAAGGAGTTAAGCTTGACATAATGAATAAATAAGAGAAGTTCTACTCTTTGATTTAAGACGTGCAGTCTGTTTCATTCAATGAATGTGAGCGGTTTGATTCACTGCATAAGTTAGTTACACGTGTCTTATAAAATCTAAGAATGTTAATTGATTCATTGAATTACTGCTTGAAGTTTAAATCAATGGCTGATTCACTGGTTTCAGCTTGTTTCATTAAATGAAAACTTTAAACTCGAAAAAATGAATCAATGAGAGAAGCTGTACTCATTGAATTAGCACATGCACTTTTTATCATTAAATGAATGGGTGCAGTTTGTTTCATTGAATCTATTCCTTGAACTCGTAGTATTGAATCAATGTGTGAAGCTCTACTCATTGAATTAACAAGTTCAGGCTTTTTCATTGAAACAAAACGTTTAGCTCGAGGCACTGAATAATTGAGAGAAGCTGTACTGATTGAATGAACACCTGCAGTTTGTTGCATTGAATGAATGAGATAAGCTTAAAAAGTTGAATGAATGAAAGAAGCTCTACACATTGAATTAACGAGTGCAGTCTGTTTGATTAAATGAATGCATGCAGTCGGTTTCTTTGACAGAAAGCGTCCAACTTGTTTCATTAAATGAATGGCAAAGCTCTACTTATTCGATCAGCATGTGCAGATTTTTTCATGGAATGAATGAGTGCTGTTTTATTCATTGAATGGATGAATTCAGTTGGAATCGCTAAGTAAATGAGTGAAGTTTCTTTCATTGAATCAATGAATAACGTTTGATTCATTGAATCAATGATTGAGGTTTGACACAATGATTGCAGTTTGTTATATTAAATGAAGGAGTTAAGCTTGACATAATGAATAAATAAGAGAAGTTCTACTCTTTGATTTAAGACGTGCAGTGTGTTTCATTCAATGAATGTGAGCGGTTTGATTCACTGCATAAGTTAGTTACATGTGTCTTATAAAATCTAAGAATGCCGATTGATTCATTGAATTACTGCTTGAAGTTTAAATCAATGGCTGATTCACTGGTTTCAGCTTGTTTCATTAAATGAAAACTTTAAACTCGAAACGATGAATCAATGAGAGAAGCTGTACTCATTGAATTAGCACATGCACTTTTTATCATTAAATGAATGAGTGTAGTTTGTTTAATTGAATCTATTCCTTGAACTCGTGGTATTGAATCAACGTGTGAAGCTCTACTCATTGAATGAACAAGTTCAGGCTTTTTCATTGAAACAAAACGTTTAGCTCGAGGCACTGAATAATTGAGAGAAGCTGTACTCATTGAATTTTCACCTGCAGTTTGTTGCGTTGAATGAATGAGATAAGTTTAAAAAGTTGAATGAATGAAAGAAGCTCTACACATTGAATTAACGAGTGCAGTCTGTTTGATTAAATGAATGCATGCAGTCGGTTTCTTTGACAGAAAGCGTCCAACTTGTTTCATTAAATGAATGGCAAAGCTCTACTTATTCGATCAGCATGTGCAGCTTTTTTCATGAAATGAATGAGTGCTGTTTGATTCATTGAATGGATGAATGCTGTTAGAATCACTAAGTAAATGAGTGAAGTTTCTTTCATTGAATCAATGAATAAGGTTTGATTCATTGAATCAATGATTGAGGTTGACACAATGATTGAATGTTTGCAGTTTGTTACATTAAATGAAGGAGTTAAGCTTGACATAATGAATAAAAAGGAGAAGATCTACTTTTTGAATTAAGACGTGCAGTCTTTTTCATTCAATGAATGTGAGCGGTTTGATTCACTGCATAAGTTAGTTACATCTGTCTCATTAAATCTAAGAATGCCGATTGATTCATTGAATTACTGTTTGAAGTTTAAATCAATGGCTGATTCACTGGTTTCAGCTTGTTTCATTAAGTGAAAACTTTAAACTCGAAACAATGAATCAATGAGAGAAGCTGTACTCTTTGAATTAACACATGCACTTTTTATCATTAAATGAATGGGTGTAGTCTGTTTAATTGAATCGATTCCTTGAACTCGTGGTATTGAATCAATGTGTGAAGCTCTACTCATTTAATGAACAAGTGCTGGCTTTTTCATTGAAACAAAACGTTTAGCTAGGGGCAACGAATAAATGAGAGTAACTGTACTCATTGAATGAACACCTGCAGTTTGTTGCATTGAATGCATGATATAAGCTGGAAACGTTGACTGAATGAAAGAAGCTCTACACATTGAATTAACAAGTGCAATCTGCTTGATGAAATGAATGCAGGCAGTTGGTTTCTTTGACAGAAAGCGTGCAACTAGTATCATTGAATGAATGGCAAAAGCTCTACTCATTCGATTAGCATGTGCAGATATTTTCATGGAATGAATGAGTGCTGTTTGATTCATTGAATGGATGCATGCTCTTGGAATCACTAAATAAATAAGTTAAGTTTCGTTCATTCAATCAATGAATGACGTTTGATTCATTGAATCAATGATTGAAGTTTGGCACAATGATTGAATGATTGCAGTTTGTTATATTAAATGAAGGAGTTAAGCTTGACATATTGAATAAATAAGAGAAGCTCTACTCTTTGAGTTAACACGTGCAGTCTGTAAATTCCATAAATGTGTGCAGTATGTTTCACTAAAAAGGTTCGTTAGATCTGTCTCATTGAACTTAAGATTACCGTTTGATTCATTGAATCTATGATTGAAGTTTAAATAAATGACTGATTCAATTGTTTCAGCTTGTTTCATTAAGTGAAAACTTTAAGCTGGAGGCCCTCATTCAATTAGCACATGCACTTTTTGTCATTAAATCAATGGGTGCAATTTGTTTCATTGAATCGAAACCTTAAACTCGTGGTATTGAATCAATGTGAGAAGCTCTACTCATTGAATGAACACCTGCAGTTTGTTACATTGAATGAATGAGATAAACTTAAAAATTGAATGAATGAAAGAAGCTCCACACATTGAATTAACGAGAGCAGTCTGTTTGATTAAATGAATGCATGCAGTTGGTTTCTTTAACAGAAAGCATACAACTTGTTTCATTAAATGAATGGCAAAGCTCTACTTATTCGATTAGCATGTGCAGATTTTTTCATGGAATGAATGAGTGCTGTTTTATTCATTGAATGGATGAATTCAGTTGGAATCGCTAAGTAAATGAGTGAAGTTTCTTTCATTGAATCAATGAATAACGTTTGATTCATTGAATCAATGATTGAGGTTTGACACAATGATTGCAGTTTGTTATATTAAATGAAGGAGTTAAGCTTGACATAATGAATAAATAAGAGAAGTTCTACTCTTTGATTTAAGACGTGCAGTCTGTTTCATTCAATGAATGTGAGCGGTTTGATTCACTGCATAAGTTAGTTACACGTGTCTTATAAAATCTAAGAATGTTAATTGATTCATTGAATTACTGCTTGAAGTTTAAATCAATGGCTGATTCACTGGTTTCAGCTTGTTTCATTAAATGAAAACTTTAAACTCGAAAAAATGAATCAATGAGAGAAGCTGTACTCATTGAATTAGCACATGCACTTTTTATCATTAAATGAATGGGTGCAGTTTGTTTCATTGAATCTATTCCTTGAACTCGTAGTATTGAATCAATGTGTGAAGCTCTACTCATTGAATTAACAAGTTCAGGCTTTTTCATTGAAACAAAACGTTTAGCTCGAGGCACTGAATAATTGAGAGAAGCTGTACTCATTGAATGAACACCTGCAGTTTGTTGCATTGAATGAATGAGATAAGCTTAAAAAGTTGAATGAATGAAAGAAGCTCTACACATTGAATTAACGAGTGCAGTCTGTTTGATTAAATGAATGCATGCAGTCGGTTTCTTTGACAGAAAGCGTCCAACTTGTTTCATTAAATGAATGGCAAAGCTCTACTTATTCGATCAGCATGTGCAGATTTTTTCATGGAATGAATGAGTGCTGTTTTATTCATTGAATGGATGAATTCAGTTGGAATCGCTAAGTAAATGAGTGAAGTTTCTTTCATTGAATCAATGAATAACGTTTGATTCATTGAATCAATGATTGAGGTTTGACACAATGATTGCAGTTTGTTATATTAAATGAAGGAGTTAAGCTTGACATAATGAATAAATAAGAGAAGTTCTACTCTTTGATTTAAGACGTGCAGTGTGTTTCATTCAATGAATGTGAGCGGTTTGATTCACTGCATAAGTTAGTTACATGTGTCTTATAAAATCTAAGAATGCCGATTGATTCATTGAATTACTGCTTGAAGTTTAAATCAATGGCTGATTCACTGGTTTCAGCTTGTTTCATTAAATGAAAACTTTAAACTCGAAACGATGAATCAATGAGAGAAGCTGTACTCATTGAATTAGCACATGCACTTTTTATCATTAAATGAATGGGTGTAGTTTGTTTAATTGAATCTATTCCTTGAACTCGTGGTATTGAATCAACGTGTGAAGCTCTACTCATTGAATGAACAAGTTCAGGCTTTTTCATTGAAACAAAACGTTTAGCTCGAGGCACTGAATAATTGAGAGAAGCTGTACTCATTGAATTTTCACCTGCAGTTTGTTGCGTTGAATGAATGAGATAAGTTTAAAAAGTTGAATGAATGAAAGAAGCTCTACACATTGAATTAACGAGTGCAGTCTGTTTGATTAAATGAATGCATGCAGTCGGTTTCTTTGACAGAAAGCGTCCAACTTGTTTCATTAAATGAATGGCAAAGCTCTACTTATTCGATCAGCATGTGCAGCTTTTTTCATGAAATGAATGAGTGCTGTTTGATTCATTGAATGGATGAATGCTGTTAGAATCACTAAGTAAATGAGTGAAGTTTCTTTCATTGAATCAATGAATAAGGTTTGATTCATTGAATCAATGATTGAGGTTGACACAATGATTGAATGTTTGCAGTTTGTTACATTAAATGAAGGAGTTAAGCTTGACATAATGAATAAAAAGGAGAAGATCTACTTTTTGAATTAAGACGTGCAGTCTTTTTCATTCAATGAATGTGAGCGGTTTGATTCACTGCATAAGTTAGTTACATCTGTCTCATTAAATCTAAGAATGCCGATTGATTCATTGAATTACTGTTTGAAGTTTAAATCAATGGCTGATTCACTGGTTTCAGCTTGTTTCATTAAGTGAAAACTTTAAACTCGAAACAATGAATCAATGAGAGAAGCTGTACTCTTTGAATTAACACATGCACTTTTTATCATTAAATGAATGGGTGTAGTCTGTTTAATTGAATCGATTCCTTGAACTCGTGGTATTGAATCAATGTGTGAAGGTCTACTCATTTAATGAACAAGTGCTGGCTTTTTCATTGAAACAAAACGTTTAGCTAGGGGCAACGAATAAATGAGAGTAGCTGTACTCATTGAATGAACACCTGCAGTTTGTTGCATTGAATGCATGATATAAGCTGGAAACGTTGACTGAATGAAAGAAGCTCTACACATTGAATTAACAAGTGCAATCTGCTTGATGAAATGAATGCAGGCAGTTGGTTTCTTTGACAGAAAGCGTGCAACTAGTATCATTGAATGAATGGCAAAAGCTCTACTCATTCGATTAGCATGTGCAGATATTTTCATGGAATGAATGAGTGCTGTTTGATTCATTGAATGGATGCATGCTCTTGGAATCACTAAATAAATAAGTTAAGTTTCGTTCATTCAATCAATGAATGACGTTTGATTCATTGAATCAATGATTGAAGTTTGGCACAATGATTGAATGATTGCAGTTTGTTATATTAAATGAAGGAGTTAAGCTTGACATATTGAATAAATAAGAGAAGCTCTACTCTTTGAGTTAACACGTGCAGTCTGTAAATTCAATAAATGTGTGCAGTATGTTTCACTAAAATGGTTCGTTAGATCTGTCTCATTGAACTTAAGATTACCGTTTGATTCATTGAATCTATGATTGAAGTTTAAATAAATGACTGATTCAATTGTTTCAGCTTGTTTCATTAAGTGAAAACTTTAAGCTGGAGGCCCTCATTCAATTAGCACATGCACTTTTTGTCATTAAATCAATGGGTGCAATTTGTTTCATTGAATCGAAACCTTAAACTCGTGGTATTGAATCAATGTGAGAAGCTCTACTCATTGAATGAACACCTGCAGTTTGTTACATTGAATGAATGAGATAAACTTAAAAATTGAATGAATGAAAGAAGCTCCACACATTGAATTAACGAGAGCAGTCTGTTTGATTAAATGAATGCATGCAGTTGGTTTCTTTAACAGAAAGCATACAACTTGTTTCATTAAATGAATGGCAAAGCTCTACTTATTCGATTAGCATGTGCAGATTTTTTCATGGAATGAATGAGTGCTGTTTTATTCATTGAATGGATGAATTCAGTTGGAATCGCTAAGTAAATGAGTGAAGTTTCTTTCATTGAATCAATGAATAACGTTTGATTCATTGAATCAATGATTGAGGTTTGACACAATGATTGCAGTTTGTTATATTAAATGAAGGAGTTAAGCTTGACATAATGAATAAATAAGAGAAGTTCTACTCTTTGATTTAAGACGTGCAGTCTGTTTCATTCAATGAATGTGAGCGGTTTGATTCACTGCATAAGTTAGTTACATGTGTCTTATAAAATCTAAGAATGCCGATTGATTCATTGAATTACTGCTTGAAGTTTAAATCAATGGCTGATTCACTGGTTTCAGCTTGTTTCATTAAATGAAAACTTTAAACTCGAAACGATGAATCAATGAGAGAAGCTGTACTCATTGAATTAGCACATGCACTTTTTATCATTAAATGAATGGGTGTAGTTTGTTTAATTGAATCGAATCCTTGAACTCGTGGTATTGAATCAATGTGTGAAGCTCTACTCATTGAATTAACAAAGTTCAGGCTTTTTCATTGTAACAAAACGTTTAGCTCGAGGCACTGAATAATTGAGAGAAGCTGTACTCATTGAATGAATACCTGCAGTTTGTTGCATGGAATGAATGAGATAAGCTTAAAAAGTTGAATGAATGAAAGAAGCTCTACACATTGAATTAACGAGTGCAGTCTGTTTGATTAAATGAATGCATGCAGTCGGTTTCTTTGACAGAAAGCGTCCAACTTGTTTCATTAAATGAATGGCAAAGCTCTACTTATTCGATTAGCATGTGCAGCTTTTTTCATGAAATGAATGAGTGCTGTTTGATTCATTGAATGGATGAATGCTGTTAGAATCACTAAGTAAATGAGTGAAGTTTCTTTCATTGAATCAATGAATAAGGTTTGATTCATTGAATCAATGATTGAGGTTTGACACAATGATTGAATGTTTGCAGTTTGTTACATTAAATGAAGGAGTTAAGCTTGACATAATGAATAAAAAAGAGAAGATCTACATTTTGAATTATGACGTGCAGTCTTTTTCATTCAATGAATGTGAGCGGTTTGATTCACTGCATAAGTTAGTTACATCTGTCTCATTAAATCTAAGAATGCCGATTGATTCATTGAATTACTGTTTGAAGTTTAAATCAATGGCTGATTCACTGGTTTCAGCTTGTTTCATTAAGTGAAAACTTTAAATTCGAAACAATGAATCAATGAGAGAAGCTGTACTCTTTGAATTAACACATGCACTTTTTATCATTAAATGAATGGGTGTAGTTTGTTTAATTGAATCGATTCCTTGAACTCGTGGTATTGAATCAATGTGTGAAGCTCTACTCATTGAATGAACAAGTGCAGGCTTTTTCATTGAAACAAAACGTTTAGCTAGGGGCAACGAATAAATGAGAGTAGCTGTACTCATTGAATGAACACCTGCAGTTTGTTGCATTGAATGCATGATATAAGCTGGAAACGTTGACTGAATGAAAGAAGCTCTACACATTGAATTAACAAGTGCAATCTGCTTGATGAAATGAATGCAGGCAGTTGGTTTCTTTGACAGAAAGCGTGCAACAGGTATCATTGAATGAATGGCAAAAGCTCTACTCATTCGATTAGCATGTGCAGATATTTTCATGGAATGAATGAGTGCTGTTTGATTCATTGAATGGATGCATGCTCTTGGAATCACTAAATAAATAAGTTAAGTTTCGTTCATTCAATCAATGAATGACGTTTGATTCATTGAATCGATGATTGAAGTTTGGCACAATGATTGAATGATTGCAGTTTGTTATATTAAATGAAGGAGTTAAGCTTGACATATTGAATAAATAAGAGAAGCTCTACTCTTTGAGTTAACACGTGCAGTCTGTAAATTCCATAAATGTGTGCAGTATGTTTCACTAAAAAGGTTCGTTAGATCTGTCTCATTGAACTTAAGATTACCGTTTGATTCATTGAATCTATGATTGAAGTTTAAATAAATGACTGATTCAATTGTTTCAGCTTGTTTCATTAAGTGAAAACTTTAAGCTGGAGGCCCTCATTCAATTAGCACATGCACTTTTTGTCATTAAATCAATGGGTGCAATTTGTTTCATTGAATCGAAACCTTAAACTCGTGGTATTGAATCAATGTGAGAAGCTCTACTCATTGAATGAACACCTGCAGTTTGTTACATTGAATGAATGAGATAAACTTAAAAATTGAATGAATGAAAGAAGCTCCACACATTGAATTAACGAGAGCAGTCTGTTTGATTAAATGAATGCATGCAGTTGGTTTCTTTAACAGAAAGCATACAACTTGTTTCATTAAATGAATGGCAAAGCTCTACTTATTCGATTAGCATGTGCAGATTTTTTCATGGAATGAATGAGTGCTGTTTTATTCATTGAATGGATGAATTCAGTTGGAATCGCTAAGTAAATGAGTGAAGTTTCTTTCATTGAATCAATGAATAACGTTTGATTCATTGAATCAATGATTGAGGTTTGACACAATGATTGCAGTTTATTAGATTAAATGAAGGAGTTACGCTTGACATAATGAAGAAATAAGAGAAGTTCTACTCTTTGATTTAAGACGTGCAGTCTGTTTCATTCAATGAATGTGAGCGGTTTGATTCACTGCATAAGTTAGTTACATGTGTCTTATAAAATCTAAGAATGCCGATTGATTCATTGAATTACTGCTTGAAGTTTAAATCAATGGCTGATTCACTGGTTTCAGCTTGTTTCATTAAATGAAAACTTTAAACTCGAAACGATGAATCAATGAGAGAAGCTGTACTCATTGAATTAGCACATGCACTTTTTATCATTAAATGAATGGGTGTAGTTTGTTTAATTGAATCTATTCCTTGAACTCGTGGTATTGAATCAATGTGTGAAGCTCTACTCATTGAATGAACAAGTTCAGGCTTTTTCATTGAAACAAAACGTTTAGCTCGAGGCACTGAATAATTGAGAGAAGCTGTACTCATTGAATGAACACCTGCAGTTTGTTGCATGGAATGAATGAGATAAGCTTAAAAAGTTGAATGAATGAAAGAAGCTCTACACATTGAATTAACGAGTGCAGTCTGTTTGATTAAATGAATGCATGCAGTCGGTTTCTTTGACAGAAAGCGTCCAACTTGTTTCATTAAATGAATGGCAAAGCTCTACTTATTCGATTAGCATGTGCAGCTTTTTTCATGAAATGAATGAGTGCTGTTTGATTCATTGAATGGATGAATGCTGTTAGAATCACTAAGTAAATGAGTGAAGTTTCTTTCATTGAATCAATGAATAAGGTTTGATTCATTGAATCAATGATTGAGGTTTGACACAATGATTGAATGTTTGCAGTTTGTTACATTAAATGAAGGAGTTAAGCTTGACATAATGAATAAAAAAGAGAAGATCTACTTTTTGAATTAAGACGTGCAGTCTTTTTCATTCAATGAATGTGAGCGGTTTGATTCACTGCATAAGTTAGTTACATCTGTCTCATTAAATCTAAGAATGCCGATTGATTCATTGAATTACTGTTTGAAGTTTAAATCAATGGCTGATTCACTGGTTTCAGCTTGTTTCATTAAGTGAAAACTTTAAACTCGAAATAATGAATCAATGAGAGAAGCTGTACTCTTTGAATTAACACATGCACTTTTTATCATTAAATGAATGGGTACAGTTTGTTTCATTGAATCGATTCCTTGAACTCGTGGTATTGAATCAATGTGTGAAGCTCCACTCATTGAATGAACAAGTGCAGGCTTTTTCATTGAAACAAAACGTTTAGCTAGGGGCAACGAATAAATGAGAGTAGCTGTACTCATTGAATGAACACCTGCAGTTTGTTGCATTGAATGCATGATATAAGCTGGAAACGTTGACTGAATGAAAGAAGCTCTACACATTGAATTAACAAGTGCAATCTGCTTGATGGAATGAATGCAGGCAGTTGGTTTCTTTGACAGAAAGCGTGCAACTAGTATCATTGAATGAATGGCAAAAGCTCTACTCATTCGATTAGCATGTGCAGATATTTTCATGGAATGAATGAGTGCTGTTTGATTCATTGAATGGATGCATGCTCTTGGAATCACTAAATAAATAAGTTAAGTTTCGTTCATTCAATCAATGAATGACGTTTGATTCATTGAATCAATGATTGAAGTTTGGCACAATGATTGAATGATTGCAGTTTGTTATATTAAATGAAGGAGTTAAGCTTGACATATTGAATAAATAAGAGAAGCTCTACTCTTTGAGTTAACACGTGCAGTCTGTAAATTCCATAAATGTGTGCAGTATGTTTCACTAAAAAGGTTCGTTAGATCTGTCTCATTGAACTTAAGATTACCGTTTGATTCATTGAATCTATGATTGAAGTTTAAATAAATGACTGATTCAATTGTTTCAGCTTGTTTCATTAAGTGAAAACTTTAAGCTGGAGGCCCTCATTCAATTAGCACATGCACTTTTTGTCATTAAATCAATGGGTGCAATTTGTTTCATTGAATCGAAACCTTAAACTCGTGGTATTGAATCAATGTGAGAAGCTCTACTCATTGAATGAACACCTGCAGTTTGTTACATTGAATGAATGAGATAAACTTAAAAATTGAATGAATGAAAGAAGCTCCACACATTGAATTAACGAGAGCAGTCTGTTTGATTAAATGAATGCATGCAGTTGGTTTCTTTAACAGAAAGCATACAACTTGTTTCATTAAATGAATGGCAAAGCTCTACTTATTCGATTAGCATGTGCAGATTTTTTCATGGAATGAATGAGTGCTGTTTTATTCATTGAATGGATGAATTCAGTTGGAATCGCTAAGTAAATGAGTGAAGTTTCTTTCATTGAATCAATGAATAACGTTTGATTCATTGAATCAATGATTGAGGTTTGACACAATGATTGCAGTTTGTTATATTAAATGAAGGAGTTAAGCTTGACATAATGAATAAATAAGAGACGTTCTACTCTTTGATTTAAGACGTGCAGTCTGTTTCATTCAATGAATGTGACCGTTTTGATTCACTGCATAAGTTAGTTACATGTGTCTTATAAAATCTAAGAATGCCGATTGATTCATTGAATTACTGCTTGAAGTTTAAATCAATGGCTGATTCACTGGTTTCAGCTTGTTTCATTAAATGAAAACTTTAAACTCGAAACGATGAATCAATGAGAGAAGCTGTACTCATTGAATTAGCACATGCACTTTTTATCATTAAATGAATGGGTGTAGTTTGTTTAATTGAATCTATTCCTTGAACTCGTGGTATTGAATCAATGTGTGAAGCTCTACTCATTGAATTAACAAAGTTCAGGCTTTTTCATTGAAACAAAACGTTTAGCTCGAGGCACTGAATAATTGAGAGAAGCTGTACTCATTGAATGAATACCTACAGTTTGTTGCATTGAATGAATGAGATAAGCTTAAAAAGTTGAATGAATGAAAGAAGCTCTACACATTGAATTAACGAGTGCAGTCTGTTTGATTAAATGAATGCATGCAGTCGGTTTCTTTGACAGAAAGCGTGCAACTTGTTTCATTAAATGAATGGCAAAGCTCTACTTATTCGATCAGCATGTGCAGCTTTTTTCATGAAATGAATGAGTGCTGTTTGATTCATTGAATGGATGAATGCTGTTAGAATCACTAAGTAAATGAGTGAAGTTTCTTTCATTGAATCAATGAATAAGGTTTGATTCATTGAATCAATGATTGAGGTTTGACACAATGATTGAATGTTTGCAGTTTGTTACATTAAATGAAGGAGTTAAGCTTGACATAATGAATAAAAAAGAGAAGATCTACTTTTTGAATTAAGACGTGCAGTCTTTTTCATTCAATGAATGTGAGCGGTTTGATTCACTGCATAAGTTAGTTACATCTGTCTCATTAAATCTAAGAATGCCGATTGATTCATTGAATTACTGTTTGAAGTTTATTTCAATGGCTGATTCACTGGTTTCAGCTTGTTTCATTAAGTGAAAACTTTAAACTCGAAATAATGAATCAATGAGAGAAGCTGTACTCTTTGAATTAACACATGCACTTTTTATCATTAAATGAATGGGTACAGTTTGTTTCATTGAATCGATTCCTTGAACTCGTGGTATTGAATCAATGTGTGAAGCTCCACTCATTGAATGAACAAGTGCCGGCTTTTTCATTGAAACAAAACGTTTAGCTAGGGGCAACGAATAAATGAGAGTAGCTGTACTCATTGAATGAACACCTGCAGTTTGTTGCATTGAATGCATGATATAAGCTGGAAACGTTGACTGAATGAAAGAAGCTCTACACATTGAATTAACAAGTGCAATCTGCTTGATGAAATGAATGCAGGCAGTTGGTTTCTTTGACAGAAAGCGTGCAACTAGTATCATTGAATGAATGGCAAAAGCTCTACTCATTCGATTAGCATGTGCAGATATTTTCATGGAATGAATGAGTGCTGTTTGATTCATTGAATGGATGCATGCTCTTGGAATCACTAAATAAATAAGTTAAGTTTCGTTCATTCAATCAATGAATGACGTTTGATTCATTGAATCAATGATTGAAGTTTGGCACAATGATTGAATGATTGCAGTTTGTTATATTAAATGAAGGAGTTAAGCTTGACATATTGAATAAATAAGAGAAGCTCTACTCTTTGAGTTAACACGTGCAGTCTGTAAATTCCATAAATGTGTGCAGTATGTTTCACTAAAAAGGTTCGTTAGATCTGTCTCATTGAACTTAAGATTACCGTTTGATTCATTGAATCTATGATTGAAGTTTAAATAAATGACTGATTCAATTGTTTCAGCTTGTTTCATTAAGTGAAAACTTTAAGCTGGAGGCCCTCATTCAATTAGCACATGCACTTTTTGTCATTAAATCAATGGGTGCAATTTGTTTCATTGAATCGAAACCTTAAACTCGTGGTATTGAATCAATGTGAGAAGCTCTACTCATTGAATGAACACCTGCAGTTTGTTACATTGAATGAATGAGATAAACTTAAAAATTGAATGAATGAAAGAAGCTCCACACATTGAATTAACGAGAGCAGTCTGTTTGATTAAATGAATGCATGCAGTTGGTTTCTTTAACAGAAAGCATACAACTTGTTTCATTAAATGAATGGCAAAGCTCTACTTATTCGATTAGCATGTGCAGATTTTTTCATGGAATGAATGAGTGCTGTTTTATTCATTGAATGGATGAATTCAGTTGGAATCGCTAAGTAAATGAGTGAAGTTTCTTTCATTGAATCAATGAATAACGTTTGATTCATTGAATCAATGATTGAGGTTTGACACAATGATTGCAGTTTATTAGATTAAATGAAGGAGTTACGCTTGACATAATGAAGAAATAAGAGAAGTTCTACTCTTTGATTTAAGACGTGCAGTCTGTTTCATTCAATGAATGTGAGCGGTTTGATTCACTGCATAAGTTAGTTACATGTGTCTTATAAAATCTAAGAATGCCGATTGATTCATTGAATTACTGCTTGAAGTTTAAATCAATGGCTGATTCACTGGTTTCAGCTTGTTTCATTAAATGAAAACTTTAAACTCGAAACGATGAATCAATGAGAGAAGCTGTACTCATTGAATTAGCACATGCACTTTTTATCATTAAATGAATGGGTGTAGTTTGTTTAATTGAATCTATTCCTTGAACTCGTGGTATTGAATCAATGTGTGAAGCTCTACTCATTGAATGAACAAGTTCAGGCTTTTTCATTGAAACAAAACGTTTAGCTCGAGGCACTGAATAATTGAGAGAAGCTGTACTCATTGAATGAACACCTGCAGTTTGTTGCATGGAATGAATGAGATAAGCTTAAAAAGTTGAATGAATGAAAGAAGCTCTACACATTGAATTAACGAGTGCAGTCTGTTTGATTAAATGAATGCATGCAGTCGGTTTCTTTGACAGAAAGCGTCCAACTTGTTTCATTAAATGAATGGCAAAGCTCTACTTATTCGATTAGCATGTGCAGCTTTTTTCATGAAATGAATGAGTGCTGTTTGATTCATTGAATGGATGAATGCTGTTAGAATCACTAAGTAAATGAGTGAAGTTTCTTTCATTGAATCAATGAATAAGGTTTGATTCATTGAATCAATGATTGAGGTTTGACACAATGATTGAATGTTTGCAGTTTGTTACATTAAATGAAGGAGTTAAGCTTGACATAATGAATAAAAAAGAGAAGATCTACTTTTTGAATTAAGACGTGCAGTCTTTTTCATTCAATGAATGTGAGCGGTTTGATTCACTGCATAAGTTAGTTACATCTGTCTCATTAAATCTAAGAATGCCGATTGATTCATTGAATTACTGTTTGAAGTTTAAATCAATGGCTGATTCACTGGTTTCAGCTTGTTTCATTAAGTGAAAACTTTAAACTCGAAATAATGAATCAATGAGAGAAGCTGTACTCTTTGAATTAACACATGCACTTTTTATCATTAAATGAATGGGTACAGTTTGTTTCATTGAATCGATTCCTTGAACTCGTGGTATTGAATCAATGTGTGAAGCTCCACTCATTGAATGAACAAGTGCAGGCTTTTTCATTGAAACAAAACGTTTAGCTAGGGGCAACGAATAAATGAGAGTAGCTGTACTCATTGAATGAACACCTGCAGTTTGTTGCATTGAATGCATGATATAAGCTGGAAACGTTGACTGAATGAAAGAAGCTCTACACATTGAATTAACAAGTGCAATCTGCTTGATGGAATGAATGCAGGCAGTTGGTTTCTTTGACAGAAAGCGTGCAACTAGTATCATTGAATGAATGGCAAAAGCTCTACTCATTCGATTAGCATGTGCAGATATTTTCATGGAATGAATGAGTGCTGTTTGATTCATTGAATGGATGCATGCTCTTGGAATCACTAAATAAATAAGTTAAGTTTCGTTCATTCAATCAATGAATGACGTTTGATTCATTGAATCAATGATTGAAGTTTGGCACAATGATTGAATGATTGCAGTTTGTTATATTAAATGAAGGAGTTAAGCTTGACATATTGAATAAATAAGAGAAGCTCTACTCTTTGAGTTAACACGTGCAGTCTGTAAATTCCATAAATGTGTGCAGTATGTTTCACTAAAAAGGTTCGTTAGATCTGTCTCATTGAACTTAAGATTACCGTTTGATTCATTGAATCTATGATTGAAGTTTAAATAAATGACTGATTCAATTGTTTCAGCTTGTTTCATTAAGTGAAAACTTTAAGCTGGAGGCCCTCATTCAATTAGCACATGCACTTTTTGTCATTAAATCAATGGGTGCAATTTGTTTCATTGAATCGAAACCTTAAACTCGTGGTATTGAATCAATGTGAGAAGCTCTACTCATTGAATGAACACCTGCAGTTTGTTACATTGAATGAATGAGATAAACTTAAAAATTGAATGAATGAAAGAAGCTCCACACATTGAATTAACGAGAGCAGTCTGTTTGATTAAATGAATGCATGCAGTTGGTTTCTTTAACAGAAAGCATACAACTTGTTTCATTAAATGAATGGCAAAGCTCTACTTATTCGATTAGCATGTGCAGATTTTTTCATGGAATGAATGAGTGCTGTTTTATTCATTGAATGGATGAATTCAGTTGGAATCGCTAAGTAAATGAGTGAAGTTTCTTTCATTGAATCAATGAATAACGTTTGATTCATTGAATCAATGATTGAGGTTTGACACAATGATTGCAGTTTGTTATATTAAATGAAGGAGTTAAGCTTGACATAATGAATAAATAAGAGACGTTCTACTCTTTGATTTAAGACGTGCAGTCTGTTTCATTCAATGAATGTGACCGTTTTGATTCACTGCATAAGTTAGTTACATGTGTCTTATAAAATCTAAGAATGCCGATTGATTCATTGAATTACTGCTTGAAGTTTAAATCAATGGCTGATTCACTGGTTTCAGCTTGTTTCATTAAATGAAAACTTTAAACTCGAAACGATGAATCAATGAGAGAAGCTGTACTCATTGAATTAGCACATGCACTTTTTATCATTAAATGAATGGGTGTAGTTTGTTTAATTGAATCTATTCCTTGAACTCGTGGTATTGAATCAATGTGTGAAGCTCTACTCATTGAATTAACAAAGTTCAGGCTTTTTCATTGAAACAAAACGTTTAGCTCGAGGCACTGAATAATTGAGAGAAGCTGTACTCATTGAATGAATACCTACAGTTTGTTGCATTGAATGAATGAGATAAGCTTAAAAAGTTGAATGAATGAAAGAAGCTCTACACATTGAATTAACGAGTGCAGTCTGTTTGATTAAATGAATGCATGCAGTCGGTTTCTTTGACAGAAAGCGTGCAACTTGTTTCATTAAATGAATGGCAAAGCTCTACTTATTCGATCAGCATGTGCAGCTTTTTTCATGAAATGAATGAGTGCTGTTTGATTCATTGAATGGATGAATGCTGTTAGAATCACTAAGTAAATGAGTGAAGTTTCTTTCATTGAATCAATGAATAAGGTTTGATTCATTGAATCAATGATTGAGGTTTGACACAATGATTGAATGTTTGCAGTTTGTTACATTAAATGAAGGAGTTAAGCTTGACATAATGAATAAAAAAGAGAAGATCTACTTTTTGAATTAAGACGTGCAGTCTTTTTCATTCAATGAATGTGAGCGGTTTGATTCACTGCATAAGTTAGTTACATCTGTCTCATTAAATCTAAGAATGCCGATTGATTCATTGAATTACTGTTTGAAGTTTATTTCAATGGCTGATTCACTGGTTTCAGCTTGTTTCATTAAGTGAAAACTTTAAACTCGAAATAATGAATCAATGAGAGAAGCTGTACTCTTTGAATTAACACATGCACTTTTTATCATTAAATGAATGGGTACAGTTTGTTTCATTGAATCGATTCCTTGAACTCGTGGTATTGAATCAATGTGTGAAGCTCCACTCATTGAATGAACAAGTGCCGGCTTTTTCATTGAAACAAAACGTTTAGCTAGGGGCAACGAATAAATGAGAGTAGCTGTACTCATTGAATGAACACCTGCAGTTTGTTGCATTGAATGCATGATATAAGCTGGAAACGTTGACTGAATGAAAGAAGCTCTACACATTGAATTAACAAGTGCAATCTGCTTGATGAAATGAATGCAGGCAGTTGGTTTCTTTGACAGAAAGCGTGCAACTAGTATCATTGAATGAATGGCAAAAGCTCTACTCATTCGATTAGCATGTGCAGATATTTTCATGGAATGAATGAGTGCTGTTTGATTCATTGAATGGATGCATGCTCTTGGAATCACTAAATAAATAAGTTAAGTTTCGTTCATTCAATCAATGAATGACGTTTGATTCATTGAATCAATGATTGAAGTTTGGCACAATGATTGAATGATTGCAGTTTGTTATATTAAATGAAGGAGTTAAGCTTGACATATTGAATAAATAAGAGAAGCTCTACTCTTTGAGTTAACACGTGCAGTCTGTAAATTCCATAAATGTGTGCAGTATGTTTCACTAAAAAGGTTCGTTAGATCTGTCTCATTGAACTTAAGATTACCGTTTGATTCATTGAATCTATGATTGAAGTTTAAATAAATGACTGATTCAATTGTTTCAGCTTGTTTCATTAAGTGAAAACTTTAAGCTGGAGGCCCTCATTCAATTAGCACATGCACTTTTTGTCATTAAATCAATGGGTGCAATTTGTTTCATTGAATCGAAACCTTAAACTCGTGGTATTGAATCAATGTGAGAAGCTCTACTCATTGAATGAACACCTGCAGTTTGTTACATTGAATGAATGAGATAAACTTAAAAATTGAATGAATGAAAGAAGCTCCACACATTGAATTAACGAGAGCAGTCTGTTTGATTAAATGAATGCATGCAGTTGGTTTCTTTAACAGAAAGCATACAACTTGTTTCATTAAATGAATGGCAAAGCTCTACTTATTCGATTAGCATGTGCAGATTTTTTCATGGAATGAATGAGTGCTGTTTTATTCATTGAATGGATGAATTCAGTTGGAATCGCTAAGTAAATGAGTGAAGTTTCTTTCATTGAATCAATGAATAACGTTTGATTCATTGAATCAATGATTGAGGTTTGACACAATGATTGCAGTTTGTTATATTAAATGAAGGAGTTAAGCTTGACATAATGAATAAATAAGAGACGTTCTACTCTTTGATTTAAGACGTGCAGTCTGTTTCATTCAATGAATGTGACCGTTTTGATTCACTGCATAAGTTAGTTACATGTGTCTTATAAAATCTAAGAATGCCGATTGATTCATTGAATTACTGCTTGAAGTTTAAATCAATGGCTGATTCACTGGTTTCAGCTTGTTTCATTAAATGAAAACTTTAAACTCGAAACGATGAATCAATGAGAGAAGCTGTACTCATTGAATTAGCACATGCACTTTTTATCATTAAATGAATGGGTGTAGTTTGTTTAATTGAATCTATTCCTTGAACTCGTGGTATTGAATCAATGTGTGAAGCTCTACTCATTGAATTAACAAAGTTCAGGCTTTTTCATTGAAACAAAACGTTTAGCTCGAGGCACTGAATAATTGAGAGAAGCTGTACTCATTGAATGAATACCTACAGTTTGTTGCATTGAATGAATGAGATAAGCTTAAAAAGTTGAATGAATGAAAGAAGCTCTACACATTGAATTAACGAGTGCAGTCTGTTTGATTAAATGAATGCATGCAGTCGGTTTCTTTGACAGAAAGCGTGCAACTTGTTTCATTAAATGAATGGCAAAGCTCTACTTATTCGATCAGCATGTGCAGCTTTTTTCATGAAATGAATGAGTGCTGTTTGATTCATTGAATGGATGAATGCTGTTAGAATCACTAAGTAAATGAGTGAAGTTTCTTTCATTGAATCAATGAATAAGGTTTGATTCATTGAATCAATGATTGAGGTTTGACACAATGATTGAATGTTTGCAGTTTGTTACATTAAATGAAGGAGTTAAGCTTGACATAATGAATAAAAAAGAGAAGATCTACTTTTTGAATTAAGACGTGCAGTCTTTTTCATTCAATGAATGTGAGCGGTTTGATTCACTGCATAAGTTAGTTACATCTGTCTCATTAAATCTAAGAATGCCGATTGATTCATTGAATTACTGTTTGAAGTTTATTTCAATGGCTGATTCACTGGTTTCAGCTTGTTTCATTAAGTGAAAACTTTAAACTCGAAATAATGAATCAATGAGAGAAGCTGTACTCTTTGAATTAACACATGCACTTTTTATCATTAAATGAATGGGTACAGTTTGTTTCATTGAATCGATTCCTTGAACTCGTGGTATTGAATCAATGTGTGAAGCTCCACTCATTGAATGAACAAGTGCCGGCTTTTTCATTGAAACAAAACGTTTAGCTAGGGGCAACGAATAAATGAGAGTAGCTGTACTCATTGAATGAACACCTGCAGTTTGTTGCATTGAATGCATGATATAAGCTGGAAACGTTGACTGAATGAAAGAAGCTCTACACATTGAATTAACAAGTGCAATCTGCTTGATGAAATGAATGCAGGCAGTTGGTTTCTTTGACAGAAAGCGTGCAACTAGTATCATTGAATGAATGGCAAAAGCTCTACTCATTCGATTAGCATGTGCAGATATTTTCATGGAATGAATGAGTGCTGTTTGATTCATTGAATGGATGCATGCTCTTGGAATCACTAAATAAATAAGTTAAGTTTCGTTCATTCAATCAATGAATGACGTTTGATTCATTGAATCAATGATTGAAGTTTGGCACAATGATTGAATGATTGCAGTTTGTTATATTAAATGAAGGAGTTAAGCTTGACATATTGAATAAATAAGAGAAGCTCTACTCTTTGAGTTAACACGTGCAGTCTGTAAATTCCATAAATGTGTGCAGTATGTTTCACTAAAAAGGTTCGTTAGATCTGTCTCATTGAACTTAAGATTACCGTTTGATTCATTGAATCTATGATTGAAGTTTAAATAAATGACTGATTCAATTGTTTCAGCTTGTTTCATTAAGTGAAAACTTTAAGCTGGAGGCCCTCATTCAATTAGCACATGCACTTTTTGTCATTAAATCAATGGGTGCAATTTGTTTCATTGAATCGAAACCTTAAACTCGTGGTATTGAATCAATGTGAGAAGCTCTACTCATTGAATGAACACCTGCAGTTTGTTACATTGAATGAATGAGATAAACTTAAAAATTGAATGAATGAAAGAAGCTCCACACATTGAATTAACGAGAGCAGTCTGTTTGATTAAATGAATGCATGCAGTTGGTTTCTTTAACAGAAAGCATACAACTTGTTTCATTAAATGAATGGCAAAGCTCTACTTATTCGATTAGCATGTGCAGATTTTTTCATGGAATGAATGAGTGCTGTTTTATTCATTGAATGGATGAATTCAGTTGGAATCGCTAAGTAAATGAGTGAAGTTTCTTTCATTGAATCAATGAATAACGTTTGATTCATTGAATCAATGATTGAGGTTTGACACAATGATTGCAGTTTGTTATATTAAATGAAGGAGTTAAGCTTGACATAATGAATAAATAAGAGACGTTCTACTCTTTGATTTAAGACGTGCAGTCTGTTTCATTCAATGAATGTGAGCGGTTTGATTCACTGCATAAGTTAGTTACATGTGTCTTATAAAATCTAAGAATGCCGATTGATTCATTGAATTACTGCTTGAAGTTTAAATCAATGGCTGATTCACTGGTTTCAGCTTGTTTCATTTAATGAAAACTTTAAACTCGAAACGATGAATCAATGAGAGAAGCTGTACTCATTGAATTAGCACATGCACTTTTTATCATTAAATGAATGGGTGTAGTTTGTTTAATTGAATCTATTCCTTGAACTCGTGGTATTGAATCAATGTGTGAAGCTCTACTCATTGAATTAACAAAGTTCAGGCTTTTTCATTGAAACAAAACGTTTAGCTCGAGGCACTGAATAATTGAGAGAAGCTGTACTCATTAAATGAATACCTACAGTTTGTTGCATTGAATGAATGAGATAAGCTTAAAAAGTTGAATGAATGAAAGAAGCTCTACACATTGAATTAACGAGTGCAGTCTGTTTGATTAAATGAATGCATGCAGTCGGTTTCTTTGACAGAAAGCGTGCAACTTGTTTCATTAAATGAATGGCAAAGCTCTACTTATTCGATCAGCATGTGCAGCTTTTTTCATGAAATGAATGAGTGCTGTTTGATTCATTGAATGGATGAATGCTGTTAGAATCACTAAGTAAATGAGTGAAGTTTCTTTCATTGAATCAATGAATAAGGTTTGATTCATTGAATCAATGATTGAGGTTTGACACAATGATTGAATGTTTGCAGTTTGTTACATTAAATGAAGGAGTTAAGCTTGACATAATGAATAAAAAAGAGAAGATCTACTTTTTGAATTAAGACGTGCAGTCTTTTTCATTCAATGAATGTGAGCGGTTTGATTCACTGCATAAGTTAGTTACATCTGTCTCATTAAATCTAAGAATGCCGATTGATTCATTGAATTACTGTTTGAAGTTTATTTCAATGGCTGATTCACTGGTTTCAGCTTGTTTCATTAAGTGAAAACTTTAAACTCGAAATAATGAATCAATGAGAGAAGCTGTACTCTTTGAATTAACACATGCACTTTTTATCATTAAATGAATGGGTACAGTTTGTTTCATTGAATCGATTCCTTGAACTCGTGGTATTGAATCAATGTGTGAAGCTCCACTCATTGAATGAACAAGTGCCGGCTTTTTCATTGAAACAAAACGTTTAGCTAGGGGCAACGAATAAATGAGAGTAGCTGTACTCATTGAATGAACACCTGCAGTTTGTTGCATTGAATGCATGATATAAGCTGGAAACGTTGACTGAATGAAAGAAGCTCTACACATTGAATTAACAAGTGCAATCTGCTTGATGAAATGAATGCAGGCAGTTGGTTTCTTTGACAGAAAGCGTGCAACAGGTATCATTGAATGAATGGCAAAAGCTCTACTCATTCGATTAGCATGTGCAGATATTTTCATGGAATGAATGAGTGCTGTTTGATTCATTGAATGGATGCATGCTCTTGGAATCACTAAATAAATAAGTTAAGTTTCGTTCATTCAATCAATGAATGACGTTTGATTCATTGAATCGATGATTGAAGTTTGGCACAATGATTGAATGATTGCAGTTTGTTATATTAAATGAAGGAGTTAAGCTTGACATATTGAATAAATAAGAGAAGCTCTACTCTTTGAGTTAACACGTGCAGTCTGTAAATTCCATAAATGTGTGCAGTATGTTTCACTAAAAAGGTTCGTTAGATCTGTCTCATTGAACTTAAGATTACCGTTTGATTCATTGAATCTATGATTGAAGTTTAAATAAATGACTGATTCAATTGTTTCAGCTTGTTTCATTAAGTGAAAACTTTAAGCTGGAGGCCCTCATTCAATTAGCACATGCACTTTTTGTCATTAAATCAATGGGTGCAATTTGTTTCATTGAATCGAAACCTTAAACTCGTGGTATTGAATCAATGTGAGAAGCTCTACTCATTGAATGAACACCTGCAGTTTGTTACATTGAATGAATGAGATAAACTTAAAAATTGAATGAATGAAAGAAGCTCCACACATTGAATTAACGAGAGCAGTCTGTTTGATTAAATGAATGCATGCAGTTGGTTTCTTTAACAGAAAGCATACAACTTGTTTCATTAAATGAATGGCAAAGCTCTACTTATTCGATTAGCATGTGCAGATTTTTTCATGGAATGAATGAGTGCTGTTTTATTCATTGAATGGATGAATTCAGTTGGAATCGCTAAGTAAATGAGTGAAGTTTCTTTCATTGAATCAATGAATAACGTTTGATTCATTGAATCAATGATTGAGGTTTGACACAATGATTGCAGTTTATTAGATTAAATGAAGGAGTTACGCTTGACATAATGAAGAAATAAGAGAAGTTCTACTCTTTGATTTAAGACGTGCAGTCTGTTTCATTCAATGAATGTGAGCGGTTTGATTCACTGCATAAGTTAGTTACATGTGTCTTATAAAATCTAAGAATGCCGATTGATTCATTGAATTACTGCTTGAAGTTTAAATCAATGGCTGATTCACTGGTTTCAGCTTGTTTCATTAAATGAAAACTTTAAACTCGAAACGATGAATCAATGAGAGAAGCTGTACTCATTGAATTAGCACATGCACTTTTTATCATTAAATGAATGGGTGTAGTTTGTTTAATTGAATCTATTCCTTGAACTCGTGGTATTGAATCAATGTGTGAAGCTCTACTCATTGAATGAACAAGTTCAGGCTTTTTCATTGAAACAAAACGTTTAGCTCGAGGCACTGAATAATTGAGAGAAGCTGTACTCATTGAATGAACACCTGCAGTTTGTTGCATTGAATGAATGAGATAAGCTTAAAAAGTTGAATGAATGAAAGAAGCTCTACACATTGAATTAACGAGTGCAGTCTGTTTGATTAAATGAATGCATGCAGTCGGTTTCTTTGACAGAAAGCGTCCAACTTGTTTCATTAAATGAATGGCAAAGCTCTACTTATTCGATTAGCATGTGCAGCTTTTTTCATGAAATGAATGAGTGCTGTTTGATTCATTGAATGGATGAATGCTGTTAGAATCACTAAGTAAATGAGTGAAGTTTCTTTCATTGAATCAATGAATAAGGTTTGATTCATTGAATCAATGATTGAGGTTTGACACAATGATTGAATGTTTGCAGTTTGTTACATTAAATGAAGGAGTTAAGCTTGACATAATGAATAAAAAAGAGAAGATCTACTTTTTGAATTAAGACGTGCAGTCTTTTTCATTCAATGAATGTGAGCGGTTTGATTCACTGCATAAGTTAGTTACATCTGTCTCATTAAATCTAAGAATGCCGATTGATTCATTGAATTACTGTTTGAAGTTTAAATCAATGGCTGATTCACTGGTTTCAGCTTGTTTCATTAAGTGAAAACTTTAAACTCGAAATAATGAATCAATGAGAGAAGCTGTACTCTTTGAATTAACACATGCACTTTTTATCATTAAATGAATGGGTACAGTTTGTTTCATTGAATCGATTCCTTGAACTCGTGGTATTGAATCAATGTGTGAAGCTCCACTCATTGAATGAACAAGTGCAGGCTTTTTCATTGAAACAAAACGTTTAGCTAGGGGCAACGAATAAATGAGAGTAGCTGTACTCATTGAATGAACACCTGCAGTTTGTTGCATTGAATGCATGATATAAGCTGGAAACGTTGACTGAATGAAAGAAGCTCTACACATTGAATTAACAAGTGCAATCTGCTTGATGGAATGAATGCAGGCAGTTGGTTTCTTTGACAGAAAGCGTGCAACTAGTATCATTGAATGAATGGCAAAAGCTCTACTCATTCGATTAGCATGTGCAGATATTTTCATGGAATGAATGAGTGCTGTTTGATTCATTGAATGGATGCATGCTCTTGGAATCACTAAATAAATAAGTTAAGTTTCGTTCATTCAATCAATGAATGACGTTTGATTCATTGAATCAATGATTGAAGTTTGGCACAATGATTGAATGATTGCAGTTTGTTATATTAAATGAAGGAGTTAAGCTTGACATATTGAATAAATAAGAGAAGCTCTACTCTTTGAGTTAACACGTGCAGTCTGTAAATTCCATAAATGTGTGCAGTATGTTTCACTAAAAAGGTTCGTTAGATCTGTCTCATTGAACTTAAGATTACCGTTTGATTCATTGAATCTATGATTGAAGTTTAAATAAATGACTGATTCAATTGTTTCAGCTTGTTTCATTAAGTGAAAACTTTAAGCTGGAGGCCCTCATTCAATTAGCACATGCACTTTTTGTCATTAAATCAATGGGTGCAATTTGTTTCATTGAATCGAAACCTTAAACTCGTGGTATTGAATCAATGTGAGAAGCTCTACTCATTGAATGAACACCTGCAGTTTGTTACATTGAATGAATGAGATAAACTTAAAAATTGAATGAATGAAAGAAGCTCCACACATTGAATTAACGAGAGCAGTCTGTTTGATTAAATGAATGCATGCAGTTGGTTTCTTTAACAGAAAGCATACAACTTGTTTCATTAAATGAATGGCAAAGCTCTACTTATTCGATTAGCATGTGCAGATTTTTTCATGGAATGAATGAGTGCTGTTTTATTCATTGAATGGATGAATTCAGTTGGAATCGCTAAGTAAATGAGTGAAGTTTCTTTCATTGAATCAATGAATAACGTTTGATTCATTGAATCAATGATTGAGGTTTGACACAATGATTGCAGTTTGTTATATTAAATGAAGGAGTTAAGCTTGACATAATGAATAAATAAGAGACGTTCTACTCTTTGATTTAAGACGTGCAGTCTGTTTCATTCAATGAATGTGACCGTTTTGATTCACTGCATAAGTTAGTTACATGTGTCTTATAAAATCTAAGAATGCCGATTGATTCATTGAATTACTGCTTGAAGTTTAAATCAATGGCTGATTCACTGGTTTCAGCTTGTTTCATTAAATGAAAACTTTAAACTCGAAACGATGAATCAATGAGAGAAGCTGTACTCATTGAATTAGCACATGCACTTTTTATCATTAAATGAATGGGTGTAGTTTGTTTAATTGAATCTATTCCTTGAACTCGTGGTATTGAATCAATGTGTGAAGCTCTACTCATTGAATTAACAAAGTTCAGGCTTTTTCATTGAAACAAAACGTTTAGCTCGAGGCACTGAATAATTGAGAGAAGCTGTACTCATTGAATGAATACCTACAGTTTGTTGCATTGAATGAATGAGATAAGCTTAAAAAGTTGAATGAATGAAAGAAGCTCTACACATTGAATTAACGAGTGCAGTCTGTTTGATTAAATGAATGCATGCAGTCGGTTTCTTTGACAGAAAGCGTGCAACTTGTTTCATTAAATGAATGGCAAAGCTCTACTTATTCGATCAGCATGTGCAGCTTTTTTCATGAAATGAATGAGTGCTGTTTGATTCATTGAATGGATGAATGCTGTTAGAATCACTAAGTAAATGAGTGAAGTTTCTTTCATTGAATCAATGAATAAGGTTTGATTCATTGAATCAATGATTGAGGTTTGACACAATGATTGAATGTTTGCAGTTTGTTACATTAAATGAAGGAGTTAAGCTTGACATAATGAATAAAAAAGAGAAGATCTACTTTTTGAATTAAGACGTGCAGTCTTTTTCATTCAATGAATGTGAGCGGTTTGATTCACTGCATAAGTTAGTTACATCTGTCTCATTAAATCTAAGAATGCCGATTGATTCATTGAATTACTGTTTGAAGTTTATTTCAATGGCTGATTCACTGGTTTCAGCTTGTTTCATTAAGTGAAAACTTTAAACTCGAAATAATGAATCAATGAGAGAAGCTGTACTCTTTGAATTAACACATGCACTTTTTATCATTAAATGAATGGGTACAGTTTGTTTCATTGAATCGATTCCTTGAACTCGTGGTATTGAATCAATGTGTGAAGCTCCACTCATTGAATGAACAAGTGCCGGCTTTTTCATTGAAACAAAACGTTTAGCTAGGGGCAACGAATAAATGAGAGTAGCTGTACTCATTGAATGAACACCTGCAGTTTGTTGCATTGAATGCATGATATAAGCTGGAAACGTTGACTGAATGAAAGAAGCTCTACACATTGAATTAACAAGTGCAATCTGCTTGATGAAATGAATGCAGGCAGTTGGTTTCTTTGACAGAAAGCGTGCAACTAGTATCATTGAATGAATGGCAAAAGCTCTACTCATTCGATTAGCATGTGCAGATATTTTCATGGAATGAATGAGTGCTGTTTGATTCATTGAATGGATGCATGCTCTTGGAATCACTAAATAAATAAGTTAAGTTTCGTTCATTCAATCAATGAATGACGTTTGATTCATTGAATCAATGATTGAAGTTTGGCACAATGATTGAATGATTGCAGTTTGTTATATTAAATGAAGGAGTTAAGCTTGACATATTGAATAAATAAGAGAAGCTCTACTCTTTGAGTTAACACGTGCAGTCTGTAAATTCCATAAATGTGTGCAGTATGTTTCACTAAAAAGGTTCGTTAGATCTGTCTCATTGAACTTAAGATTACCGTTTGATTCATTGAATCTATGATTGAAGTTTAAATAAATGACTGATTCAATTGTTTCAGCTTGTTTCATTAAGTGAAAACTTTAAGCTGGAGGCCCTCATTCAATTAGCACATGCACTTTTTGTCATTAAATCAATGGGTGCAATTTGTTTCATTGAATCGAAACCTTAAACTCGTGGTATTGAATCAATGTGAGAAGCTCTACTCATTGAATGAACACCTGCAGTTTGTTACATTGAATGAATGAGATAAACTTAAAAATTGAATGAATGAAAGAAGCTCCACACATTGAATTAACGAGAGCAGTCTGTTTGATTAAATGAATGCATGCAGTTGGTTTCTTTAACAGAAAGCATACAACTTGTTTCATTAAATGAATGGCAAAGCTCTACTTATTCGATTAGCATGTGCAGATTTTTTCATGGAATGAATGAGTGCTGTTTTATTCATTGAATGGATGAATTCAGTTGGAATCGCTAAGTAAATGAGTGAAGTTTCTTTCATTGAATCAATGAATAACGTTTGATTCATTGAATCAATGATTGAGGTTTGACACAATGATTGCAGTTTGTTATATTAAATGAAGGAGTTAAGCTTGACATAATGAATAAATAAGAGACGTTCTACTCTTTGATTTAAGACGTGCAGTCTGTTTCATTCAATGAATGTGACCGTTTTGATTCACTGCATAAGTTAGTTACATGTGTCTTATAAAATCTAAGAATGCCGATTGATTCATTGAATTACTGCTTGAAGTTTAAATCAATGGCTGATTCACTGGTTTCAGCTTGTTTCATTAAATGAAAACTTTAAACTCGAAACGATGAATCAATGAGAGAAGCTGTACTCATTGAATTAGCACATGCACTTTTTATCATTAAATGAATGGGTGTAGTTTGTTTAATTGAATCTATTCCTTGAACTCGTGGTATTGAATCAATGTGTGAAGCTCTACTCATTGAATTAACAAAGTTCAGGCTTTTTCATTGAAACAAAACGTTTAGCTCGAGGCACTGAATAATTGAGAGAAGCTGTACTCATTGAATGAATACCTACAGTTTGTTGCATTGAATGAATGAGATAAGCTTAAAAAGTTGAATGAATGAAAGAAGCTCTACACATTGAATTAACGAGTGCAGTCTGTTTGATTAAATGAATGCATGCAGTCGGTTTCTTTGACAGAAAGCGTGCAACTTGTTTCATTAAATGAATGGCAAAGCTCTACTTATTCGATCAGCATGTGCAGCTTTTTTCATGAAATGAATGAGTGCTGTTTGATTCATTGAATGGATGAATGCTGTTAGAATCACTAAGTAAATGAGTGAAGTTTCTTTCATTGAATCAATGAATAAGGTTTGATTCATTGAATCAATGATTGAGGTTTGACACAATGATTGAATGTTTGCAGTTTGTTACATTAAATGAAGGAGTTAAGCTTGACATAATGAATAAAAAAGAGAAGATCTACTTTTTGAATTAAGACGTGCAGTCTTTTTCATTCAATGAATGTGAGCGGTTTGATTCACTGCATAAGTTAGTTACATCTGTCTCATTAAATCTAAGAATGCCGATTGATTCATTGAATTACTGTTTGAAGTTTATTTCAATGGCTGATTCACTGGTTTCAGCTTGTTTCATTAAGTGAAAACTTTAAACTCGAAATAATGAATCAATGAGAGAAGCTGTACTCTTTGAATTAACACATGCACTTTTTATCATTAAATGAATGGGTACAGTTTGTTTCATTGAATCGATTCCTTGAACTCGTGGTATTGAATCAATGTGTGAAGCTCCACTCATTGAATGAACAAGTGCCGGCTTTTTCATTGAAACAAAACGTTTAGCTAGGGGCAACGAATAAATGAGAGTAGCTGTACTCATTGAATGAACACCTGCAGTTTGTTGCATTGAATGCATGATATAAGCTGGAAACGTTGACTGAATGAAAGAAGCTCTACACATTGAATTAACAAGTGCAATCTGCTTGATGAAATGAATGCAGGCAGTTGGTTTCTTTGACAGAAAGCGTGCAACTAGTATCATTGAATGAATGGCAAAAGCTCTACTCATTCGATTAGCATGTGCAGATATTTTCATGGAATGAATGAGTGCTGTTTGATTCATTGAATGGATGCATGCTCTTGGAATCACTAAATAAATAAGTTAAGTTTCGTTCATTCAATCAATGAATGACGTTTGATTCATTGAATCAATGATTGAAGTTTGGCACAATGATTGAATGATTGCAGTTTGTTATATTAAATGAAGGAGTTAAGCTTGACATATTGAATAAATAAGAGAAGCTCTACTCTTTGAGTTAACACGTGCAGTCTGTAAATTCCATAAATGTGTGCAGTATGTTTCACTAAAAAGGTTCGTTAGATCTGTCTCATTGAACTTAAGATTACCGTTTGATTCATTGAATCTATGATTGAAGTTTAAATAAATGACTGATTCAATTGTTTCAGCTTGTTTCATTAAGTGAAAACTTTAAGCTGGAGGCCCTCATTCAATTAGCACATGCACTTTTTGTCATTAAATCAATGGGTGCAATTTGTTTCATTGAATCGAAACCTTAAACTCGTGGTATTGAATCAATGTGAGAAGCTCTACTCATTGAATGAACACCTGCAGTTTGTTACATTGAATGAATGAGATAAACTTAAAAATTGAATGAATGAAAGAAGCTCCACACATTGAATTAACGAGAGCAGTCTGTTTGATTAAATGAATGCATGCAGTTGGTTTCTTTAACAGAAAGCATACAACTTGTTTCATTAAATGAATGGCAAAGCTCTACTTATTCGATTAGCATGTGCAGATTTTTTCATGGAATGAATGAGTGCTGTTTTATTCATTGAATGGATGAATTCAGTTGGAATCGCTAAGTAAATGAGTGAAGTTTCTTTCATTGAATCAATGAATAACGTTTGATTCATTGAATCAATGATTGAGGTTTGACACAATGATTGCAGTTTGTTATATTAAATGAAGGAGTTAAGCTTGACATAATGAATAAATAAGAGACGTTCTACTCTTTGATTTAAGACGTGCAGTCTGTTTCATTCAATGAATGTGAGCGGTTTGATTCACTGCATAAGTTAGTTACATGTGTCTTATAAAATCTAAGAATGCCGATTGATTCATTGAATTACTGCTTGAAGTTTAAATCAATGGCTGATTCACTGGTTTCAGCTTGTTTCATTTAATGAAAACTTTAAACTCGAAACGATGAATCAATGAGAGAAGCTGTACTCATTGAATTAGCACATGCACTTTTTATCATTAAATGAATGGGTGTAGTTTGTTTAATTGAATCTATTCCTTGAACTCGTGGTATTGAATCAATGTGTGAAGCTCTACTCATTGAATTAACAAAGTTCAGGCTTTTTCATTGAAACAAAACGTTTAGCTCGAGGCACTGAATAATTGAGAGAAGCTGTACTCATTAAATGAATACCTACAGTTTGTTGCATTGAATGAATGAGATAAGCTTAAAAAGTTGAATGAATGAAAGAAGCTCTACACATTGAATTAACGAGTGCAGTCTGTTTGATTAAATGAATGCATGCAGTCGGTTTCTTTGACAGAAAGCGTGCAACTTGTTTCATTAAATGAATGGCAAAGCTCTACTTATTCGATCAGCATGTGCAGCTTTTTTCATGAAATGAATGAGTGCTGTTTGATTCATTGAATGGATGAATGCTGTTAGAATCACTAAGTAAATGAGTGAAGTTTCTTTCATTGAATCAATGAATAAGGTTTGATTCATTGAATCAATGATTGAGGTTTGACACAATGATTGAATGTTTGCAGTTTGTTACATTAAATGAAGGAGTTAAGCTTGACATAATGAATAAAAAAGAGAAGATCTACTTTTTGAATTAAGACGTGCAGTCTTTTTCATTCAATGAATGTGAGCGGTTTGATTCACTGCATAAGTTAGTTACATCTGTCTCATTAAATCTAAGAATGCCGATTGATTCATTGAATTACTGTTTGAAGTTTATTTCAATGGCTGATTCACTGGTTTCAGCTTGTTTCATTAAGTGAAAACTTTAAACTCGAAATAATGAATCAATGAGAGAAGCTGTACTCTTTGAATTAACACATGCACTTTTTATCATTAAATGAATGGGTACAGTTTGTTTCATTGAATCGATTCCTTGAACTCGTGGTATTGAATCAATGTGTGAAGCTCCACTCATTGAATGAACAAGTGCCGGCTTTTTCATTGAAACAAAACGTTTAGCTAGGGGCAACGAATAAATGAGAGTAGCTGTACTCATTGAATGAACACCTGCAGTTTGTTGAATTGAATGCATGATATAAGCTGGAAACGTTGACTGAATGAAAGAAGCTCTACACATTGAATTAACAAGTGCAATCTGCTTGATGAAATGAATGCAGGCAGTTGGTTTCTTTGACAGAAAGCGTGCAACTAGTATCATTGAATGAATGGCAAAAGCTCTACTCATTCGATTAGCATGTGCAGATATTTTCATGGAATGAATGAGTGCTGTTTGATTCATTGAATGGATGCATGCTCTTGGATTCACTAAATAAATAAGTTAAGTTTCGTTCATTCAATCAATGAATGACGTTTGATTCATTGAATCGATGATTGAAGTTTTGCACAATGATTGAATGATTGCAGTTTGTTATTTTAAATGAAGGAGTTAAGCTTGACATATTGAATAAATAAGAGAAGCTCTACTCTTTGAGTTAACACGTGCAGTCTGTAAATTCCATAAATGTGTGCAGTATGTTTCACTAAAAAGGTTCGTTAGATCTGTCTCATTGAACTTAAGATTACCGTTTGATTCATTGAATCTATGATTGAAGTTTAAATAAATGACTGATTCAATTGTTTCAGCTTGTTTCATTAAGTGAAAACTTTAAGCTGGAGGCCCTCATTCAATTAGCACATGCACTTTTTGTCATTAAATCAATGGGTGCAATTTGTTTCATTGAATCGAAACCTTAAACTCGTGGTATTGAATCAATGTGAGAAGCTCTACTCATTGAATGAACACCTGCAGTTTGTTACATTGAATGAATGAGATAAACTTAAAAATTGAATGAATGAAAGAAGCTCCACACATTGAATTAACGAGAGCAGTCTGTTTGATTAAATGAATGCATGCAGTTGGTTTCTTTAACAGAAAGCATACAACTTGTTTCATTAAATGAATGGCAAAGCTCTACTTATTCGATTAGCATGTGCAGATTTTTTCATGGAATGAATGAGTGCTGTTTTATTCATTGAATGGATGAATTCAGTTGGAATCGCTAAGTAAATGAGTGAAGTTTCTTTCATTGAATCAATGAATAACGTTTGATTCATTGAATCAATGATTGAGGTTTGACACAATGATTGCAGTTTGTTATATTAAATGAAGGAGTTAAGCTTGACATAATGAATAAATAAGAGACGTTCTACTCTTTGATTTAAGACGTGCAGTCTGTTTCATTCAATGAATGTGACCGTTTTGATTCACTGCATAAGTTAGTTACATGTGTCTTATAAAATCTAAGAATGCCGATTGATTCATTGAATTACTGCTTGAAGTTTAAATCAATGGCTGATTCACTGGTTTCAGCTTGTTTCATTAAATGAAAACTTTAAACTCGAAACGATGAATCAATGAGAGAAGCTGTACTCATTGAATTAGCACATGCACTTTTTATCATTAAATGAATGGGTGTAGTTTGTTTAATTGAATCTATTCCTTGAACTCGTGGTATTGAATCAATGTGTGAAGCTCTACTCATTGAATTAACAAAGTTCAGGCTTTTTCATTGAAACAAAACGTTTAGCTCGAGGCACTGAATAATTGAGAGAAGCTGTACTCATTGAATGAATACCTACAGTTTGTTGCATTGAATGAATGAGATAAGCTTAAAAAGTTGAATGAATGAAAGAAGCTCTACACATTGAATTAACGAGTGCAGTCTGTTTGATTAAATGAATGCATGCAGTCGGTTTCTTTGACAGAAAGCGTGCAACTTGTTTCATTAAATGAATGGCAAAGCTCTACTTATTCGATCAGCATGTGCAGCTTTTTTCATGAAATGAATGAGTGCTGTTTGATTCATTGAATGGATGAATGCTGTTAGAATCACTAAGTAAATGAGTGAAGTTTCTTTCATTGAATCAATGAATAAGGTTTGATTCATTGAATCAATGATTGAGGTTTGACACAATGATTGAATGTTTGCAGTTTGTTACATTAAATGAAGGAGTTAAGCTTGACATAATGAATAAAAAAGAGAAGATCTACTTTTTGAATTAAGACGTGCAGTCTTTTTCATTCAATGAATGTGAGCGGTTTGATTCACTGCATAAGTTAGTTACATCTGTCTCATTAAATCTAAGAATGCCGATTGATTCATTGAATTACTGTTTGAAGTTTATTTCAATGGCTGATTCACTGGTTTCAGCTTGTTTCATTAAGTGAAAACTTTAAACTCGAAATAATGAATCAATGAGAGAAGCTGTACTCTTTGAATTAACACATGCACTTTTTATCATTAAATGAATGGGTACAGTTTGTTTCATTGAATCGATTCCTTGAACTCGTGGTATTGAATCAATGTGTGAAGCTCCACTCATTGAATGAACAAGTGCCGGCTTTTTCATTGAAACAAAACGTTTAGCTAGGGGCAACGAATAAATGAGAGTAGCTGTACTCATTGAATGAACACCTGCAGTTTGTTGCATTGAATGCATGATATAAGCTGGAAACGTTGACTGAATGAAAGAAGCTCTACACATTGAATTAACAAGTGCAATCTGCTTGATGAAATGAATGCAGGCAGTTGGTTTCTTTGACAGAAAGCGTGCAACTAGTATCATTGAATGAATGGCAAAAGCTCTACTCATTCGATTAGCATGTGCAGATATTTTCATGGAATGAATGAGTGCTGTTTGATTCATTGAATGGATGCATGCTCTTGGAATCACTAAATAAATAAGTTAAGTTTCGTTCATTCAATCAATGAATGACGTTTGATTCATTGAATCAATGATTGAAGTTTGGCACAATGATTGAATGATTGCAGTTTGTTATATTAAATGAAGGAGTTAAGCTTGACATATTGAATAAATAAGAGAAGCTCTACTCTTTGAGTTAACACGTGCAGTCTGTAAATTCCATAAATGTGTGCAGTATGTTTCACTAAAAAGGTTCGTTAGATCTGTCTCATTGAACTTAAGATTACCGTTTGATTCATTGAATCTATGATTGAAGTTTAAATAAATGACTGATTCAATTGTTTCAGCTTGTTTCATTAAGTGAAAACTTTAAGCTGGAGGCCCTCATTCAATTAGCACATGCACTTTTTGTCATTAAATCAATGGGTGCAATTTGTTTCATTGAATCGAAACCTTAAACTCGTGGTATTGAATCAATGTGAGAAGCTCTACTCATTGAATGAACACCTGCAGTTTGTTACATTGAATGAATGAGATAAACTTAAAAATTGAATGAATGAAAGAAGCTCCACACATTGAATTAACGAGAGCAGTCTGTTTGATTAAATGAATGCATGCAGTTGGTTTCTTTAACAGAAAGCATACAACTTGTTTCATTAAATGAATGGCAAAGCTCTACTTATTCGATTAGCATGTGCAGATTTTTTCATGGAATGAATGAGTGCTGTTTTATTCATTGAATGGATGAATTCAGTTGGAATCGCTAAGTAAATGAGTGAAGTTTCTTTCATTGAATCAATGAATAACGTTTGATTCATTGAATCAATGATTGAGGTTTGACACAATGATTGCAGTTTGTTATATTAAATGAAGGAGTTAAGCTTGACATAATGAATAAATAAGAGACGTTCTACTCTTTGATTTAAGACGTGCAGTCTGTTTCATTCAATGAATGTGAGCGGTTTGATTCACTGCATAAGTTAGTTACATGTGTCTTATAAAATCTAAGAATGCCGATTGATTCATTGAATTACTGCTTGAAGTTTAAATCAATGGCTGATTCACTGGTTTCAGCTTGTTTCATTTAATGAAAACTTTAAACTCGAAACGATGAATCAATGAGAGAAGCTGTACTCATTGAATTAGCACATGCACTTTTTATCATTAAATGAATGGGTGTAGTTTGTTTAATTGAATCTATTCCTTGAACTCGTGGTATTGAATCAATGTGTGAAGCTCTACTCATTGAATTAACAAAGTTCAGGCTTTTTCATTGAAACAAAACGTTTAGCTCGAGGCACTGAATAATTGAGAGAAGCTGTACTCATTAAATGAATACCTACAGTTTGTTGCATTGAATGAATGAGATAAGCTTAAAAAGTTGAATGAATGAAAGAAGCTCTACACATTGAATTAACGAGTGCAGTCTGTTTGATTAAATGAATGCATGCAGTCGGTTTCTTTGACAGAAAGCGTGCAACTTGTTTCATTAAATGAATGGCAAAGCTCTACTTATTCGATCAGCATGTGCAGCTTTTTTCATGAAATGAATGAGTGCTGTTTGATTCATTGAATGGATGAATGCTGTTAGAATCACTAAGTAAATGAGTGAAGTTTCTTTCATTGAATCAATGAATAAGGTTTGATTCATTGAATCAATGATTGAGGTTTGACACAATGATTGAATGTTTGCAGTTTGTTACATTAAATGAAGGAGTTAAGCTTGACATAATGAATAAAAAAGAGAAGATCTACTTTTTGAATTAAGACGTGCAGTCTTTTTCATTCAATGAATGTGAGCGGTTTGATTCACTGCATAAGTTAGTTACATCTGTCTCATTAAATCTAAGAATGCCGATTGATTCATTGAATTACTGTTTGAAGTTTATTTCAATGGCTGATTCACTGGTTTCAGCTTGTTTCATTAAGTGAAAACTTTAAACTCGAAATAATGAATCAATGAGAGAAGCTGTACTCTTTGAATTAACACATGCACTTTTTATCATTAAATGAATGGGTACAGTTTGTTTCATTGAATCGATTCCTTGAACTCGTGGTATTGAATCAATGTGTGAAGCTCCACTCATTGAATGAACAAGTGCCGGCTTTTTCATTGAAACAAAACGTTTAGCTAGGGGCAACGAATAAATGAGAGTAGCTGTACTCATTGAATGAACACCTGCAGTTTGTTGAATTGAATGCATGATATAAGCTGGAAACGTTGACTGAATGAAAGAAGCTCTACACATTGAATTAACAAGTGCAATCTGCTTGATGAAATGAATGCAGGCAGTTGGTTTCTTTGACAGAAAGCGTGCAACTAGTATCATTGAATGAATGGCAAAAGCTCTACTCATTCGATTAGCATGTGCAGATATTTTCATGGAATGAATGAGTGCTGTTTGATTCATTGAATGGATGCATGCTCTTGGATTCACTAAATAAATAAGTTAAGTTTCGTTCATTCAATCAATGAATGACGTTTGATTCATTGAATCGATGATTGAAGTTTTGCACAATGATTGAATGATTGCAGTTTGTTATTTTAAATGAAGGAGTTAAGCTTGACATATTGAATAAATAAGAGAAGCTCTACTCTTTGAGTTAACACGTGCAGTCTGTAAATTCAATAAATGTGTGCAGTATGTTTCACTAAAAAGGTTCGTTAGATCTGTCTCATTGAACTTAAGATTACCGTTTGATTCATTGAATCTATGATTGAAGTTTAAATAAATGACTGATTCAATTGTTTCAGCTTGTTTCATTAAGTGAAAACTTTAAGCTGGAGGCCCTCATTCAATTAGCACATGCACTTTTTGTCATTAAATCAATGGGTGCAATTTGTTTCATTGAATCGAAACATTAAACTCGTGGTATTGAATCAATGTGAGAAGCTCTACTCATTGAATGAACACCTGCAGTTTGTTACATTGAATGAATGAGATAAACTTAAAAATTGAATGAATGAAAGAAGCTCGACACATTGAATTAACGAGAGCAGTCTGTTTGATTAAATGAATGCATGCAGTTGGTTTCTTTAACAGAAAGCATACAACTTGTTTCATTAAATGAATGGCAAAGCTCTACTTATTCGATTAGCATGTGCAGATTTTTTCATGGAATGAATGAGTGCTGTTTTATTCATTGAATGGATGAATTCAGTTGGAATCGCTAAGTAAATGAGTGAAGTTTCTTTCATTGAATCAATGAATAACGTTTGATTCATTGAATCAATGATTGAGGTTTGACACAATGATTGCAGTTTATTAGATTAAATGAAGGAGTTACGCTTGACATAATGAAGAAATAAGAGAAGTTCTACTCTTTGATTTAAGACGTGCAGTCTGTTTCATTCAATGAATGTGAGCGGTTTGATTCACTGCATAAGTTAGTTACATGTGTCTTATAAAATCTAAGAATGCCGATTGATTCATTGAATTACTGCTTGAAGTTTAAATCAATGGCTGATTCACTGGTTTCAGCTTGTTTCATTAAATGAAAACTTTAAACTCGAAACGATGAATCAATGAGAGAAGCTGTACTCATTGAATTAGCACATGCACTTTTTATCATTAAATGAATGGGTGTAGTTTGTTTAATTGAATCTATTCCTTGAACTCGTGGTATTGAATCAATGTGTGAAGCTCTACTCATTGAATGAACAAGTTCAGGCTTTTTCATTGAAACAAAACGTTTAGCTCGAGGCACTGAATAATTGAGAGAAGCTGTACTCATTGAATGAACACCTGCAGTTTGTTGCATTGAATGAATGAGATAAGCTTAAAAAGTTGAATGAATGAAAGAAGCTCTACACATTGAATTAACGAGTGCAGTCTGTTTGATTAAATGAATGCATGCAGTCGGTTTCTTTGACAGAAAGCGTCCAACTTGTTTCATTAAATGAATGGCAAAGCTCTACTTATTCGATTAGCATGTGCAGCTTTTTTCATGAAATGAATGAGTGCTGTTTGATTCATTGAATGGATGAATGCTGTTAGAATCACTAAGTAAATGAGTGAAGTTTCTTTCATTGAATCAATGAATAAGGTTTGATTCATTGAATCAATGATTGAGGTTTGACACAATGATTGAATGTTTGCAGTTTGTTACATTAAATGAAGGAGTTAAGCTTGACATAATGAATAAAAAAGAGAAGATCTACTTTTTGAATTAAGACGTGCAGTCTTTTTCATTCAATGAATGTGAGCGGTTTGATTCACTGCATAAGTTAGTTACATCTGTCTCATTAAATCTAAGAATGCCGATTGATTCATTGAATTACTGTTTGAAGTTTAAATCAATGGCTGATTCACTGGTTTCAGCTTGTTTCATTAAGTGAAAACTTTAAATTCGAAACAATGAATCAATGAGAGAAGCTGTACTCTTTGAATTAACACATGCACTTTTTATCATTAAATGAATGGGTGTAGTTTGTTTAATTGAATCGATTCCTTGAACTCGTGGTATTGAATCAATGTGTGAAGCTCTACTCATTGAATGAACAAGTGCAGGCTTTTTCATTGAAACAAAACGTTTAGCTAGGGGCAACGAATAAATGAGAGTAGCTGTACTCATTGAATGAACACCTGCAGTTTGTTGCATTGAATGCATGATATAAGCTGGAAACGTTGACTGAATGAAAGAAGCTCTACACATTGAATTAACAAGTGCAATCTGCTTGATGAAATGAATGCAGGCAGTTGGTTTCTTTGACAGAAAGCGTGCAACAGGTATCATTGAATGAATGGCAAAAGCTCTACTCATTCGATTAGCATGTGCAGATATTTTCATGGAATGAATGAGTGCTGTTTGATTCATTGAATGGATGCATGCTCTTGGAATCACTAAATAAATAAGTTAAGTTTCGTTCATTCAATCAATGAATGACGTTTGATTCATTGAATCGATGATTGAAGTTTGGCACAATGATTGAATGATTGCAGTTTGTTATATTAAATGAAGGAGTTAAGCTTGACATATTGAATAAATAAGAGAAGCTCTACTCTTTGAGTTAACACGTGCAGTCTGTAAATTCCATAAATGTGTGCAGTATGTTTCACTAAAAAGGTTCGTTAGATCTGTCTCATTGAACTTAAGATTACCGTTTGATTCATTGAATCTATGATTGAAGTTTAAATAAATGACTGATTCAATTGTTTCAGCTTGTTTCATTAAGTGAAAACTTTAAGCTGGAGGCCCTCATTCAATTAGCACATGCACTTTTTGTCATTAAATCAATGGGTGCAATTTGTTTCATTGAATCGAAACCTTAAACTCGTGGTATTGAATCAATGTGAGAAGCTCTACTCATTGAATGAACACCTGCAGTTTGTTACATTGAATGAATGAGATAAACTTAAAAATTGAATGAATGAAAGAAGCTCCACACATTGAATTAACGAGAGCAGTCTGTTTGATTAAATGAATGCATGCAGTTGGTTTCTTTAACAGAAAGCATACAACTTGTTTCATTAAATGAATGGCAAAGCTCTACTTATTCGATTAGCATGTGCAGATTTTTTCATGGAATGAATGAGTGCTGTTTTATTCATTGAATGGATGAATTCAGTTGGAATCGCTAAGTAAATGAGTGAAGTTTCTTTCATTGAATCAATGAATAACGTTTGATTCATTGAATCAATGATTGAGGTTTGACACAATGATTGCAGTTTATTAGATTAAATGAAGGAGTTACGCTTGACATAATGAAGAAATAAGAGAAGTTCTACTCTTTGATTTAAGACGTGCAGTCTGTTTCATTCAATGAATGTGAGCGGTTTGATTCACTGCATAAGTTAGTTACATGTGTCTTATAAAATCTAAGAATGCCGATTGATTCATTGAATTACTGCTTGAAGTTTAAATCAATGGCTGATTCACTGGTTTCAGCTTGTTTCATTAAATGAAAACTTTAAACTCGAAACGATGAATCAATGAGAGAAGCTGTACTCATTGAATTAGCACATGCACTTTTTATCATTAAATGAATGGGTGTAGTTTGTTTAATTGAATCTATTCCTTGAACTCGTGGTATTGAATCAATGTGTGAAGCTCTACTCATTGAATGAACAAGTTCAGGCTTTTTCATTGAAACAAAACGTTTAGCTCGAGGCACTGAATAATTGAGAGAAGCTGTACTCATTGAATGAACACCTGCAGTTTGTTGCATTGAATGAATGAGATAAGCTTAAAAAGTTGAATGAATGAAAGAAGCTCTACACATTGAATTAACGAGTGCAGTCTGTTTGATTAAATGAATGCATGCAGTCGGTTTCTTTGACAGAAAGCGTCCAACTTGTTTCATTAAATGAATGGCAAAGCTCTACTTATTCGATTAGCATGTGCAGCTTTTTTCATGAAATGAATGAGTGCTGTTTGATTCATTGAATGGATGAATGCTGTTAGAATCACTAAGTAAATGAGTGAAGTTTCTTTCATTGAATCAATGAATAAGGTTTGATTCATTGAATCAATGATTGAGGTTTGACACAATGATTGAATGTTTGCAGTTTGTTACATTAAATGAAGGAGTTAAGCTTGACATAATGAATAAAAAAGAGAAGATCTACTTTTTGAATTAAGACGTGCAGTCTTTTTCATTCAATGAATGTGAGCGGTTTGATTCACTGCATAAGTTAGTTACATCTGTCTCATTAAATCTAAGAATGCCGATTGATTCATTGAATTACTGTTTGAAGTTTAAATCAATGGCTGATTCACTGGTTTCAGCTTGTTTCATTAAGTGAAAACTTTAAACTCGAAATAATGAATCAATGAGAGAAGCTGTACTCTTTGAATTAACACATGCACTTTTTATCATTAAATGAATGGGTACAGTTTGTTTCATTGAATCGATTCCTTGAACTCGTGGTATTGAATCAATGTGTGAAGCTCCACTCATTGAATGAACAAGTGCAGGCTTTTTCATTGAAACAAAACGTTTAGCTAGGGGCAACGAATAAATGAGAGTAGCTGTACTCATTGAATGAACACCTGCAGTTTGTTGCATTGAATGCATGATATAAGCTGGAAACGTTGACTGAATGAAAGAAGCTCTACACATTGAATTAACAAGTGCAATCTGCTTGATGGAATGAATGCAGGCAGTTGGTTTCTTTGACAGAAAGCGTGCAACTAGTATCATTGAATGAATGGCAAAAGCTCTACTCATTCGATTAGCATGTGCAGATATTTTCATGGAATGAATGAGTGCTGTTTGATTCATTGAATGGATGCATGCTCTTGGAATCACTAAATAAATAAGTTAAGTTTCGTTCATTCAATCAATGAATGACGTTTGATTCATTGAATCAATGATTGAAGTTTGGCACAATGATTGAATGATTGCAGTTTGTTATATTAAATGAAGGAGTTAAGCTTGACATATTGAATAAATAAGAGAAGCTCTACTCTTTGAGTTAACACGTGCAGTCTGTAAATTCCATAAATGTGTGCAGTATGTTTCACTAAAAAGGTTCGTTAGATCTGTCTCATTGAACTTAAGATTACCGTTTGATTCATTGAATCTATGATTGAAGTTTAAATAAATGACTGATTCAATTGTTTCAGCTTGTTTCATTAAGTGAAAACTTTAAGCTGGAGGCCCTCATTCAATTAGCACATGCACTTTTTGTCATTAAATCAATGGGTGCAATTTGTTTCATTGAATCGAAACCTTAAACTCGTGGTATTGAATCAATGTGAGAAGCTCTACTCATTGAATGAACACCTGCAGTTTGTTACATTGAATGAATGAGATAAACTTAAAAATTGAATGAATGAAAGAAGCTCCACACATTGAATTAACGAGAGCAGTCTGTTTGATTAAATGAATGCATGCAGTTGGTTTCTTTAACAGAAAGCATACAACTTGTTTCATTAAATGAATGGCAAAGCTCTACTTATTCGATTAGCATGTGCAGATTTTTTCATGGAATGAATGAGTGCTGTTTTATTCATTGAATGGATGAATTCAGTTGGAATCGCTAAGTAAATGAGTGAAGTTTCTTTCATTGAATCAATGAATAACGTTTGATTCATTGAATCAATGATTGAGGTTTGACACAATGATTGCAGTTTGTTATATTAAATGAAGGAGTTAAGCTTGACATAATGAATAAATAAGAGACGTTCTACTCTTTGATTTAAGACGTGCAGTCTGTTTCATTCAATGAATGTGAGCGGTTTGATTCACTGCATAAGTTAGTTACATGTGTCTTATAAAATCTAAGAATGCCGATTGATTCATTGAATTACTGCTTGAAGTTTAAATCAATGGCTGATTCACTGGTTTCAGCTTGTTTCATTAAATGAAAACTTTAAACTCGAAACGATGAATCAATGAGAGAAGCTGTACTCATTGAATTAGCACATGCACTTTTTATCATTAAATGAATGGGTGTAGTTTGTTTAATTGAATCTATTCCTTGAACTCGTGGTATTGAATCAATGTGTGAAGCTCTACTCATTGAATTAACAAAGTTCAGGCTTTTTCATTGAAACAAAACGTTTAGCTCGAGGCACTGAATAATTGAGAGAAGCTGTACTCATTGAATGAATACCTACAGTTTGTTGCATTGAATGAATGAGATAAGCTTAAAAAGTTGAATGAATGAAAGAAGCTCTACACATTGAATTAACGAGTGCAGTCTGTTTGATTAAATGAATGCATGCAGTCGGTTTCTTTGACAGAAAGCGTGCAACTTGTTTCATTAAATGAATGGCAAAGCTCTACTTATTCGATCAGCATGTGCAGCTTTTTTCATGAAATGAATGAGTGCTGTTTGATTCATTGAATGGATGAATGCTGTTAGAATCACTAAGTAAATGAGTGAAGTTTCTTTCATTGAATCAATGAATAAGGTTTGATTCATTGAATCAATGATTGAGGTTTGACACAATGATTGAATGTTTGCAGTTTGTTACATTAAATGAAGGAGTTAAGCTTGACATAATGAATAAAAAAGAGAAGATCTACTTTTTGAATTAAGACGTGCAGTCTTTTTCATTCAATGAATGTGAGCGGTTTGATTCACTGCATAAGTTAGTTACATCTGTCTCATTAAATCTAAGAATGCCGATTGATTCATTGAATTACTGTTTGAAGTTTATTTCAATGGCTGATTCACTGGTTTCAGCTTGTTTCATTAAGTGAAAACTTTAAACTCGAAATAATGAATCAATGAGAGAAGCTGTACTCTTTGAATTAACACATGCACTTTTTATCATTAAATGAATGGGTACAGTTTGTTTCATTGAATCGATTCCTTGAACTCGTGGTATTGAATCAATGTGTGAAGCTCCACTCATTGAATGAACAAGTGCCGGCTTTTTCATTGAAACAAAACGTTTAGCTAGGGGCAACGAATAAATGAGAGTAGCTGTACTCATTGAATGAACACCTGCAGTTTGTTGCATTGAATGCATGATATAAGCTGGAAACGTTGACTGAATGAAAGAAGCTCTACACATTGAATTAACAAGTGCAATCTGCTTGATGAAATGAATGCAGGCAGTTGGTTTCTTTGACAGAAAGCGTGCAACTAGTATCATTGAATGAATGGCAAAAGCTCTACTCATTCGATTAGCATGTGCAGATATTTTCATGGAATGAATGAGTGCTGTTTGATTCATTGAATGGATGCATGCTCTTGGAATCACTAAATAAATAAGTTAAGTTTCGTTCATTCAATCAATGAATGACGTTTGATTCATTGAATCAATGATTGAAGTTTGGCACAATGATTGAATGATTGCAGTTTGTTATATTAAATGAAGGAGTTAAGCTTGACATATTGAATAAATAAGAGAAGCTCTACTCTTTGAGTTAACACGTGCAGTCTGTAAATTCCATAAATGTGTGCAGTATGTTTCACTAAAAAGGTTCGTTAGATCTGTCTCATTGAACTTAAGATTACCGTTTGATTCATTGAATCTATGATTGAAGTTTAAATAAATGACTGATTCAATTGTTTCAGCTTGTTTCATTAAGTGAAAACTTTAAGCTGGAGGCCCTCATTCAATTAGCACATGCACTTTTTGTCATTAAATCAATGGGTGCAATTTGTTTCATTGAATCGAAACCTTAAACTCGTGGTATTGAATCAATGTGAGAAGCTCTACTCATTGAATGAACACCTGCAGTTTGTTACATTGAATGAATGAGATAAACTTAAAAATTGAATGAATGAAAGAAGCTCCACACATTGAATTAACGAGAGCAGTCTGTTTGATTAAATGAATGCATGCAGTTGGTTTCTTTAACAGAAAGCATACAACTTGTTTCATTAAATGAATGGCAAAGCTCTACTTATTCGATTAGCATGTGCAGATTTTTTCATGGAATGAATGAGTGCTGTTTTATTCATTGAATGGATGAATTCAGTTGGAATCGCTAAGTAAATGAGTGAAGTTTCTTTCATTGAATCAATGAATAACGTTTGATTCATTGAATCAATGATTGAGGTTTGACACAATGATTGCAGTTTGTTATATTAAATGAAGGAGTTAAGCTTGACATAATGAATAAATAAGAGACGTTCTACTCTTTGATTTAAGACGTGCAGTCTGTTTCATTCAATGAATGTGACCGTTTTGATTCACTGCATAAGTTAGTTACATGTGTCTTATAAAATCTAAGAATGCCGATTGATTCATTGAATTACTGCTTGAAGTTTAAATCAATGGCTGATTCACTGGTTTCAGCTTGTTTCATTAAATGAAAACTTTAAACTCGAAACGATGAATCAATGAGAGAAGCTGTACTCATTGAATTAGCACATGCACTTTTTATCATTAAATGAATGGGTGTAGTTTGTTTAATTGAATCTATTCCTTGAACTCGTGGTATTGAATCAATGTGTGAAGCTCTACTCATTGAATTAACAAAGTTCAGGCTTTTTCATTGAAACAAAACGTTTAGCTCGAGGCACTGAATAATTGAGAGAAGCTGTACTCATTGAATGAATACCTACAGTTTGTTGCATTGAATGAATGAGATAAGCTTAAAAAGTTGAATGAATGAAAGAAGCTCTACACATTGAATTAACGAGTGCAGTCTGTTTGATTAAATGAATGCATGCAGTCGGTTTCTTTGACAGAAAGCGTGCAACTTGTTTCATTAAATGAATGGCAAAGCTCTACTTATTCGATCAGCATGTGCAGCTTTTTTCATGAAATGAATGAGTGCTGTTTGATTCATTGAATGGATGAATGCTGTTAGAATCACTAAGTAAATGAGTGAAGTTTCTTTCATTGAATCAATGAATAAGGTTTGATTCATTGAATCAATGATTGAGGTTTGACACAATGATTGAATGTTTGCAGTTTGTTACATTAAATGAAGGAGTTAAGCTTGACATAATGAATAAAAAAGAGAAGATCTACTTTTTGAATTAAGACGTGCAGTCTTTTTCATTCAATGAATGTGAGCGGTTTGATTCACTGCATAAGTTAGTTACATCTGTCTCATTAAATCTAAGAATGCCGATTGATTCATTGAATTACTGTTTGAAGTTTATTTCAATGGCTGATTCACTGGTTTCAGCTTGTTTCATTAAGTGAAAACTTTAAACTCGAAATAATGAATCAATGAGAGAAGCTGTACTCTTTGAATTAACACATGCACTTTTTATCATTAAATGAATGGGTACAGTTTGTTTCATTGAATCGATTCCTTGAACTCGTGGTATTGAATCAATGTGTGAAGCTCCACTCATTGAATGAACAAGTGCCGGCTTTTTCATTGAAACAAAACGTTTAGCTAGGGGCAACGAATAAATGAGAGTAGCTGTACTCATTGAATGAACACCTGCAGTTTGTTGCATTGAATGCATGATATAAGCTGGAAACGTTGACTGAATGAAAGAAGCTCTACACATTGAATTAACAAGTGCAATCTGCTTGATGAAATGAATGCAGGCAGTTGGTTTCTTTGACAGAAAGCGTGCAACTAGTATCATTGAATGAATGGCAAAAGCTCTACTCATTCGATTAGCATGTGCAGATATTTTCATGGAATGAATGAGTGCTGTTTGATTCATTGAATGGATGCATGCTCTTGGAATCACTAAATAAATAAGTTAAGTTTCGTTCATTCAATCAATGAATGACGTTTGATTCATTGAATCAATGATTGAAGTTTGGCACAATGATTGAATGATTGCAGTTTGTTATATTAAATGAAGGAGTTAAGCTTGACATATTGAATAAATAAGAGAAGCTCTACTCTTTGAGTTAACACGTGCAGTCTGTAAATTCCATAAATGTGTGCAGTATGTTTCACTAAAAAGGTTCGTTAGATCTGTCTCATTGAACTTAAGATTACCGTTTGATTCATTGAATCTATGATTGAAGTTTAAATAAATGACTGATTCAATTGTTTCAGCTTGTTTCATTAAGTGAAAACTTTAAGCTGGAGGCCCTCATTCAATTAGCACATGCACTTTTTGTCATTAAATCAATGGGTGCAATTTGTTTCATTGAATCGAAACCTTAAACTCGTGGTATTGAATCAATGTGAGAAGCTCTACTCATTGAATGAACACCTGCAGTTTGTTACATTGAATGAATGAGATAAACTTAAAAATTGAATGAATGAAAGAAGCTCCACACATTGAATTAACGAGAGCAGTCTGTTTGATTAAATGAATGCATGCAGTTGGTTTCTTTAACAGAAAGCATACAACTTGTTTCATTAAATGAATGGCAAAGCTCTACTTATTCGATTAGCATGTGCAGATTTTTTCATGGAATGAATGAGTGCTGTTTTATTCATTGAATGGATGAATTCAGTTGGAATCGCTAAGTAAATGAGTGAAGTTTCTTTCATTGAATCAATGAATAACGTTTGATTCATTGAATCAATGATTGAGGTTTGACACAATGATTGCAGTTTGTTATATTAAATGAAGGAGTTAAGCTTGACATAATGAATAAATAAGAGACGTTCTACTCTTTGATTTAAGACGTGCAGTCTGTTTCATTCAATGAATGTGAGCGGTTTGATTCACTGCATAAGTTAGTTACATGTGTCTTATAAAATCTAAGAATGCCGATTGATTCATTGAATTACTGCTTGAAGTTTAAATCAATGGCTGATTCACTGGTTTCAGCTTGTTTCATTTAATGAAAACTTTAAACTCGAAACGATGAATCAATGAGAGAAGCTGTACTCATTGAATTAGCACATGCACTTTTTATCATTAAATGAATGGGTGTAGTTTGTTTAATTGAATCTATTCCTTGAACTCGTGGTATTGAATCAATGTGTGAAGCTCTACTCATTGAATTAACAAAGTTCAGGCTTTTTCATTGAAACAAAACGTTTAGCTCGAGGCACTGAATAATTGAGAGAAGCTGTACTCATTAAATGAATACCTACAGTTTGTTGCATTGAATGAATGAGATAAGCTTAAAAAGTTGAATGAATGAAAGAAGCTCTACACATTGAATTAACGAGTGCAGTCTGTTTGATTAAATGAATGCATGCAGTCGGTTTCTTTGACAGAAAGCGTGCAACTTGTTTCATTAAATGAATGGCAAAGCTCTACTTATTCGATCAGCATGTGCAGCTTTTTTCATGAAATGAATGAGTGCTGTTTGATTCATTGAATGGATGAATGCTGTTAGAATCACTAAGTAAATGAGTGAAGTTTCTTTCATTGAATCAATGAATAAGGTTTGATTCATTGAATCAATGATTGAGGTTTGACACAATGATTGAATGTTTGCAGTTTGTTACATTAAATGAAGGAGTTAAGCTTGACATAATGAATAAAAAAGAGAAGATCTACTTTTTGAATTAAGACGTGCAGTCTTTTTCATTCAATGAATGTGAGCGGTTTGATTCACTGCATAAGTTAGTTACATCTGTCTCATTAAATCTAAGAATGCCGATTGATTCATTGAATTACTGTTTGAAGTTTATTTCAATGGCTGATTCACTGGTTTCAGCTTGTTTCATTAAGTGAAAACTTTAAACTCGAAATAATGAATCAATGAGAGAAGCTGTACTCTTTGAATTAACACATGCACTTTTTATCATTAAATGAATGGGTACAGTTTGTTTCATTGAATCGATTCCTTGAACTCGTGGTATTGAATCAATGTGTGAAGCTCCACTCATTGAATGAACAAGTGCCGGCTTTTTCATTGAAACAAAACGTTTAGCTAGGGGCAACGAATAAATGAGAGTAGCTGTACTCATTGAATGAACACCTGCAGTTTGTTGAATTGAATGCATGATATAAGCTGGAAACGTTGACTGAATGAAAGAAGCTCTACACATTGAATTAACAAGTGCAATCTGCTTGATGAAATGAATGCAGGCAGTTGGTTTCTTTGACAGAAAGCGTGCAACTAGTATCATTGAATGAATGGCAAAAGCTCTACTCATTCGATTAGCATGTGCAGATATTTTCATGGAATGAATGAGTGCTGTTTGATTCATTGAATGGATGCATGCTCTTGGATTCACTAAATAAATAAGTTAAGTTTCGTTCATTCAATCAATGAATGACGTTTGATTCATTGAATCGATGATTGAAGTTTTGCACAATGATTGAATGATTGCAGTTTGTTATTTTAAATGAAGGAGTTAAGCTTGACATATTGAATAAATAAGAGAAGCTCTACTCTTTGAGTTAACACGTGCAGTCTGTAAATTCAATAAATGTGTGCAGTATGTTTCACTAAAAAGGTTCGTTAGATCTGTCTCATTGAACTTAAGATTACCGTTTGATTCATTGAATCTATGATTGAAGTTTAAATAAATGACTGATTCAATTGTTTCAGCTTGTTTCATTAAGTGAAAACTTTAAGCTGGAGGCCCTCATTCAATTAGCACATGCACTTTTTGTCATTAAATCAATGGGTGCAATTTGTTTCATTGAATCGAAACATTAAACTCGTGGTATTGAATCAATGTGAGAAGCTCTACTCATTGAATGAACACCTGCAGTTTGTTACATTGAATGAATGAGATAAACTTAAAAATTGAATGAATGAAAGAAGCTCGACACATTGAATTAACGAGAGCAGTCTGTTTGATTAAATGAATGCATGCAGTTGGTTTCTTTAACAGAAAGCATACAACTTGTTTCATTAAATGAATGGCAAAGCTCTACTTATTCGATTAGCATGTGCAGATTTTTTCATGGAATGAATGAGTGCTGTTTTATTCATTGAATGGATGAATTCAGTTGGAATCGCTAAGTAAATGAGTGAAGTTTCTTTCATTGAATCAATGAATAACGTTTGATTCATTGAATCAATGATTGAGGTTTGACACAATGATTGCAGTTTATTAGATTAAATGAAGGAGTTACGCTTGACATAATGAAGAAATAAGAGAAGTTCTACTCTTTGATTTAAGACGTGCAGTCTGTTTCATTCAATGAATGTGAGCGGTTTGATTCACTGCATAAGTTAGTTACATGTGTCTTATAAAATCTAAGAATGCCGATTGATTCATTGAATTACTGCTTGAAGTTTAAATCAATGGCTGATTCACTGGTTTCAGCTTGTTTCATTAAATGAAAACTTTAAACTCGAAACGATGAATCAATGAGAGAAGCTGTACTCATTGAATTAGCACATGCACTTTTTATCATTAAATGAATGGGTGTAGTTTGTTTAATTGAATCTATTCCTTGAACTCGTGGTATTGAATCAATGTGTGAAGCTCTACTCATTGAATGAACAAGTTCAGGCTTTTTCATTGAAACAAAACGTTTAGCTCGAGGCACTGAATAATTGAGAGAAGCTGTACTCATTGAATGAACACCTGCAGTTTGTTGCATTGAATGAATGAGATAAGCTTAAAAAGTTGAATGAATGAAAGAAGCTCTACACATTGAATTAACGAGTGCAGTCTGTTTGATTAAATGAATGCATGCAGTCGGTTTCTTTGACAGAAAGCGTCCAACTTGTTTCATTAAATGAATGGCAAAGCTCTACTTATTCGATTAGCATGTGCAGCTTTTTTCATGAAATGAATGAGTGCTGTTTGATTCATTGAATGGATGAATGCTGTTAGAATCACTAAGTAAATGAGTGAAGTTTCTTTCATTGAATCAATGAATAAGGTTTGATTCATTGAATCAATGATTGAGGTTTGACACAATGATTGAATGTTTGCAGTTTGTTACATTAAATGAAGGAGTTAAGCTTGACATAATGAATAAAAAAGAGAAGATCTACTTTTTGAATTAAGACGTGCAGTCTTTTTCATTCAATGAATGTGAGCGGTTTGATTCACTGCATAAGTTAGTTACATCTGTCTCATTAAATCTAAGAATGCCGATTGATTCATTGAATTACTGTTTGAAGTTTAAATCAATGGCTGATTCACTGGTTTCAGCTTGTTTCATTAAGTGAAAACTTTAAATTCGAAACAATGAATCAATGAGAGAAGCTGTACTCTTTGAATTAACACATGCACTTTTTATCATTAAATGAATGGGTGTAGTTTGTTTAATTGAATCGATTCCTTGAACTCGTGGTATTGAATCAATGTGTGAAGCTCTACTCATTGAATGAACAAGTGCAGGCTTTTTCATTGAAACAAAACGTTTAGCTAGGGGCAACGAATAAATGAGAGTAGCTGTACTCATTGAATGAACACCTGCAGTTTGTTGCATTGAATGCATGATATAAGCTGGAAACGTTGACTGAATGAAAGAAGCTCTACACATTGAATTAACAAGTGCAATCTGCTTGATGAAATGAATGCAGGCAGTTGGTTTCTTTGACAGAAAGCGTGCAACAGGTATCATTGAATGAATGGCAAAAGCTCTACTCATTCGATTAGCATGTGCAGATATTTTCATGGAATGAATGAGTGCTGTTTGATTCATTGAATGGATGCATGCTCTTGGAATCACTAAATAAATAAGTTAAGTTTCGTTCATTCAATCAATGAATGACGTTTGATTCATTGAATCGATGATTGAAGTTTGGCACAATGATTGAATGATTGCAGTTTGTTATATTAAATGAAGGAGTTAAGCTTGACATATTGAATAAATAAGAGAAGCTCTACTCTTTGAGTTAACACGTGCAGTCGGTAAATTCCATAAATGTGTGCAGTATGTTTCACTAAAAAGGTTCGTTAGATCTGTCTCATTGAACTTAAGATTACCGTTTGATTCATTGAATCTATGATTGAAGTTTAAATAAATGACTGATTCAATTGTTTCAGCTTGTTTCATTAAGTGAAAACTTTAAGCTGGAGGCCCTCATTCAATTAGCACATGCACTTTTTGTCATTAAATCAATGGGTGCAATTTGTTTCATTGAATCGAAACCTTAAACTCGTGGTATTGAATCAATGTGAGAAGCTCTACTCATTGAATGAACACCTGCAGTTTGTTACATTGAATGAATGAGATAAACTTAAAAATTGAATGAATGAAAGAAGCTCCACACATTGAATTAACGAGAGCAGTCTGTTTGATTAAATGAATGCATGCAGTTGGTTTCTTTAACAGAAAGCATACAACTTGTTTCATTAAATGAATGGCAAAGCTCTACTTATTCGATTAGCATGTGCAGATTTTTTCATGGAATGAATGAGTGCTGTTTTATTCATTGAATGGATGAATTCAGTTGGAATCGCTAAGTAAATGAGTGAAGTTTCTTTCATTGAATCAATGAATAACGTTTGATTCATTGAATCAATGATTGAGGTTTGACACAATGATTGCAGTTTATTAGATTAAATGAAGGAGTTACGCTTGACATAATGAAGAAATAAGAGAAGTTCTACTCTTTGATTTAAGACGTGCAGTCTGTTTCATTCAATGAATGTGAGCGGTTTGATTCACTGCATAAGTTAGTTACATGTGTCTTATAAAATCTAAGAATGCCGATTGATTCATTGAATTACTGCTTGAAGTTTAAATCAATGGCTGATTCACTGGTTTCAGCTTGTTTCATTAAATGAAAACTTTAAACTCGAAACGATGAATCAATGAGAGAAGCTGTACTCATTGAATTAGCACATGCACTTTTTATCATTAAATGAATGGGTGTAGTTTGTTTAATTGAATCTATTCCTTGAACTCGTGGTATTGAATCAATGTGTGAAGCTCTACTCATTGAATGAACAAGTTCAGGCTTTTTCATTGAAACAAAACGTTTAGCTCGAGGCACTGAATAATTGAGAGAAGCTGTACTCATTGAATGAACACCTGCAGTTTGTTGCATTGAATGAATGAGATAAGCTTAAAAAGTTGAATGAATGAAAGAAGCTCTACACATTGAATTAACGAGTGCAGTCTGTTTGATTAAATGAATGCATGCAGTCGGTTTCTTTGACAGAAAGCGTCCAACTTGTTTCATTAAATGAATGGCAAAGCTCTACTTATTCGATTAGCATGTGCAGCTTTTTTCATGAAATGAATGAGTGCTGTTTGATTCATTGAATGGATGAATGCTGTTAGAATCACTAAGTAAATGAGTGAAGTTTCTTTCATTGAATCAATGAATAAGGTTTGATTCATTGAATCAATGATTGAGGTTTGACACAATGATTGAATGTTTGCAGTTTGTTACATTAAATGAAGGAGTTAAGCTTGACATAATGAATAAAAAAGAGAAGATCTACTTTTTGAATTAAGACGTGCAGTCTTTTTCATTCAATGAATGTGAGCGGTTTGATTCACTGCATAAGTTAGTTACATCTGTCTCATTAAATCTAAGAATGCCGATTGATTCATTGAATTACTGTTTGAAGTTTAAATCAATGGCTGATTCACTGGTTTCAGCTTGTTTCATTAAGTGAAAACTTTAAACTCGAAATAATGAATCAATGAGAGAAGCTGTACTCTTTGAATTAACACATGCACTTTTTATCATTAAATGAATGGGTACAGTTTGTTTCATTGAATCGATTCCTTGAACTCGTGGTATTGAATCAATGTGTGAAGCTCCACTCATTGAATGAACAAGTGCAGGCTTTTTCATTGAAACAAAACGTTTAGCTAGGGGCAACGAATAAATGAGAGTAGCTGTACTCATTGAATGAACACCTGCAGTTTGTTGCATTGAATGCATGATATAAGCTGGAAACGTTGACTGAATGAAAGAAGCTCTACACATTGAATTAACAAGTGCAATCTGCTTGATGGAATGAATGCAGGCAGTTGGTTTCTTTGACAGAAAGCGTGCAACTAGTATCATTGAATGAATGGCAAAAGCTCTACTCATTCGATTAGCATGTGCAGATATTTTCATGGAATGAATGAGTGCTGTTTGATTCATTGAATGGATGCATGCTCTTGGAATCACTAAATAAATAAGTTAAGTTTCGTTCATTCAATCAATGAATGACGTTTGATTCATTGAATCAATGATTGAAGTTTGGCACAATGATTGAATGATTGCAGTTTGTTATATTAAATGAAGGAGTTAAGCTTGACATATTGAATAAATAAGAGAAGCTCTACTCTTTGAGTTAACACGTGCAGTCTGTAAATTCCATAAATGTGTGCAGTATGTTTCACTAAAAAGGTTCGTTAGATCTGTCTCATTGAACTTAAGATTACCGTTTGATTCATTGAATCTATGATTGAAGTTTAAATAAATGACTGATTCAATTGTTTCAGCTTGTTTCATTAAGTGAAAACTTTAAGCTGGAGGCCCTCATTCAATTAGCACATGCACTTTTTGTCATTAAATCAATGGGTGCAATTTGTTTCATTGAATCGAAACCTTAAACTCGTGGTATTGAATCAATGTGAGAAGCTCTACTCATTGAATGAACACCTGCAGTTTGTTACATTGAATGAATGAGATAAACTTAAAAATTGAATGAATGAAAGAAGCTCCACACATTGAATTAACGAGAGCAGTCTGTTTGATTAAATGAATGCATGCAGTTGGTTTCTTTAACAGAAAGCATACAACTTGTTTCATTAAATGAATGGCAAAGCTCTACTTATTCGATTAGCATGTGCAGATTTTTTCATGGAATGAATGAGTGCTGTTTTATTCATTGAATGGATGAATTCAGTTGGAATCGCTAAGTAAATGAGTGAAGTTTCTTTCATTGAATCAATGAATAACGTTTGATTCATTGAATCAATGATTGAGGTTTGACACAATGATTGCAGTTTGTTATATTAAATGAAGGAGTTAAGCTTGACATAATGAATAAATAAGAGACGTTCTACTCTTTGATTTAAGACGTGCAGTCTGTTTCATTCAATGAATGTGAGCGGTTTGATTCACTGCATAAGTTAGTTACATGTGTCTTATAAAATCTAAGAATGCCGATTGATTCATTGAATTACTGCTTGAAGTTTAAATCAATGGCTGATTCACTGGTTTCAGCTTGTTTCATTAAATGAAAACTTTAAACTCGAAACGATGAATCAATGAGAGAAGCTGTACTCATTGAATTAGCACATGCACTTTTTATCATTAAATGAATGGGTGTAGTTTGTTTAATTGAATCTATTCCTTGAACTCGTGGTATTGAATCAATGTGTGAAGCTCTACTCATTGAATTAACAAAGTTCAGGCTTTTTCATTGAAACAAAACGTTTAGCTCGAGGCACTGAATAATTGAGAGAAGCTGTACTCATTGAATGAATACCTACAGTTTGTTGCATTGAATGAATGAGATAAGCTTAAAAAGTTGAATGAATGAAAGAAGCTCTACACATTGAATTAACGAGTGCAGTCTGTTTGATTAAATGAATGCATGCAGTCGGTTTCTTTGACAGAAAGCGTGCAACTTGTTTCATTAAATGAATGGCAAAGCTCTACTTATTCGATCAGCATGTGCAGCTTTTTTCATGAAATGAATGAGTGCTGTTTGATTCATTGAATGGATGAATGCTGTTAGAATCACTAAGTAAATGAGTGAAGTTTCTTTCATTGAATCAATGAATAAGGTTTGATTCATTGAATCAATGATTGAGGTTTGACACAATGATTGAATGTTTGCAGTTTGTTACATTAAATGAAGGAGTTAAGCTTGACATAATGAATAAAAAAGAGAAGATCTACTTTTTGAATTAAGACGTGCAGTCTTTTTCATTCAATGAATGTGAGCGGTTTGATTCACTGCATAAGTTAGTTACATCTGTCTCATTAAATCTAAGAATGCCGATTGATTCATTGAATTACTGTTTGAAGTTTATTTCAATGGCTGATTCACTGGTTTCAGCTTGTTTCATTAAGTGAAAACTTTAAACTCGAAATAATGAATCAATGAGAGAAGCTGTACTCTTTGAATTAACACATGCACTTTTTATCATTAAATGAATGGGTACAGTTTGTTTCATTGAATCGATTCCTTGAACTCGTGGTATTGAATCAATGTGTGAAGCTCCACTCATTGAATGAACAAGTGCCGGCTTTTTCATTGAAACAAAACGTTTAGCTAGGGGCAACGAATAAATGAGAGTAGCTGTACTCATTGAATGAACACCTGCAGTTTGTTGCATTGAATGCATGATATAAGCTGGAAACGTTGACTGAATGAAAGAAGCTCTACACATTGAATTAACAAGTGCAATCTGCTTGATGAAATGAATGCAGGCAGTTGGTTTCTTTGACAGAAAGCGTGCAACTAGTATCATTGAATGAATGGCAAAAGCTCTACTCATTCGATTAGCATGTGCAGATATTTTCATGGAATGAATGAGTGCTGTTTGATTCATTGAATGGATGCATGCTCTTGGAATCACTAAATAAATAAGTTAAGTTTCGTTCATTCAATCAATGAATGACGTTTGATTCATTGAATCAATGATTGAAGTTTGGCACAATGATTGAATGATTGCAGTTTGTTATATTAAATGAAGGAGTTAAGCTTGACATATTGAATAAATAAGAGAAGCTCTACTCTTTGAGTTAACACGTGCAGTCTGTAAATTCCATAAATGTGTGCAGTATGTTTCACTAAAAAGGTTCGTTAGATCTGTCTCATTGAACTTAAGATTACCGTTTGATTCATTGAATCTATGATTGAAGTTTAAATAAATGACTGATTCAATTGTTTCAGCTTGTTTCATTAAGTGAAAACTTTAAGCTGGAGGCCCTCATTCAATTAGCACATGCACTTTTTGTCATTAAATCAATGGGTGCAATTTGTTTCATTGAATCGAAACCTTAAACTCGTGGTATTGAATCAATGTGAGAAGCTCTACTCATTGAATGAACACCTGCAGTTTGTTACATTGAATGAATGAGATAAACTTAAAAATTGAATGAATGAAAGAAGCTCCACACATTGAATTAACGAGAGCAGTCTGTTTGATTAAATGAATGCATGCAGTTGGTTTCTTTAACAGAAAGCATACAACTTGTTTCATTAAATGAATGGCAAAGCTCTACTTATTCGATTAGCATGTGCAGATTTTTTCATGGAATGAATGAGTGCTGTTTTATTCATTGAATGGATGAATTCAGTTGGAATCGCTAAGTAAATGAGTGAAGTTTCTTTCATTGAATCAATGAATAACGTTTGATTCATTGAATCAATGATTGAGGTTTGACACAATGATTGCAGTTTGTTATATTAAATGAAGGAGTTAAGCTTGACATAATGAATAAATAAGAGACGTTCTACTCTTTGATTTAAGACGTGCAGTCTGTTTCATTCAATGAATGTGACCGTTTTGATTCACTGCATAAGTTAGTTACATGTGTCTTATAAAATCTAAGAATGCCGATTGATTCATTGAATTACTGCTTGAAGTTTAAATCAATGGCTGATTCACTGGTTTCAGCTTGTTTCATTAAATGAAAACTTTAAACTCGAAACGATGAATCAATGAGAGAAGCTGTACTCATTGAATTAGCACATGCACTTTTTATCATTAAATGAATGGGTGTAGTTTGTTTAATTGAATCTATTCCTTGAACTCGTGGTATTGAATCAATGTGTGAAGCTCTACTCATTGAATTAACAAAGTTCAGGCTTTTTCATTGAAACAAAACGTTTAGCTCGAGGCACTGAATAATTGAGAGAAGCTGTACTCATTGAATGAATACCTACAGTTTGTTGCATTGAATGAATGAGATAAGCTTAAAAAGTTGAATGAATGAAAGAAGCTCTACACATTGAATTAACGAGTGCAGTCTGTTTGATTAAATGAATGCATGCAGTCGGTTTCTTTGACAGAAAGCGTGCAACTTGTTTCATTAAATGAATGGCAAAGCTCTACTTATTCGATCAGCATGTGCAGCTTTTTTCATGAAATGAATGAGTGCTGTTTGATTCATTGAATGGATGAATGCTGTTAGAATCACTAAGTAAATGAGTGAAGTTTCTTTCATTGAATCAATGAATAAGGTTTGATTCATTGAATCAATGATTGAGGTTTGACACAATGATTGAATGTTTGCAGTTTGTTACATTAAATGAAGGAGTTAAGCTTGACATAATGAATAAAAAAGAGAAGATCTACTTTTTGAATTAAGACGTGCAGTCTTTTTCATTCAATGAATGTGAGCGGTTTGATTCACTGCATAAGTTAGTTACATCTGTCTCATTAAATCTAAGAATGCCGATTGATTCATTGAATTACTGTTTGAAGTTTATTTCAATGGCTGATTCACTGGTTTCAGCTTGTTTCATTAAGTGAAAACTTTAAACTCGAAATAATGAATCAATGAGAGAAGCTGTACTCTTTGAATTAACACATGCACTTTTTATCATTAAATGAATGGGTACAGTTTGTTTCATTGAATCGATTCCTTGAACTCGTGGTATTGAATCAATGTGTGAAGCTCCACTCATTGAATGAACAAGTGCCGGCTTTTTCATTGAAACAAAACGTTTAGCTAGGGGCAACGAATAAATGAGAGTAGCTGTACTCATTGAATGAACACCTGCAGTTTGTTGCATTGAATGCATGATATAAGCTGGAAACGTTGACTGAATGAAAGAAGCTCTACACATTGAATTAACAAGTGCAATCTGCTTGATGAAATGAATGCAGGCAGTTGGTTTCTTTGACAGAAAGCGTGCAACTAGTATCATTGAATGAATGGCAAAAGCTCTACTCATTCGATTAGCATGTGCAGATATTTTCATGGAATGAATGAGTGCTGTTTGATTCATTGAATGGATGCATGCTCTTGGAATCACTAAATAAATAAGTTAAGTTTCGTTCATTCAATCAATGAATGACGTTTGATTCATTGAATCAATGATTGAAGTTTGGCACAATGATTGAATGATTGCAGTTTGTTATATTAAATGAAGGAGTTAAGCTTGACATATTGAATAAATAAGAGAAGCTCTACTCTTTGAGTTAACACGTGCAGTCTGTAAATTCCATAAATGTGTGCAGTATGTTTCACTAAAAAGGTTCGTTAGATCTGTCTCATTGAACTTAAGATTACCGTTTGATTCATTGAATCTATGATTGAAGTTTAAATAAATGACTGATTCAATTGTTTCAGCTTGTTTCATTAAGTGAAAACTTTAAGCTGGAGGCCCTCATTCAATTAGCACATGCACTTTTTGTCATTAAATCAATGGGTGCAATTTGTTTCATTGAATCGAAACCTTAAACTCGTGGTATTGAATCAATGTGAGAAGCTCTACTCATTGAATGAACACCTGCAGTTTGTTACATTGAATGAATGAGATAAACTTAAAAATTGAATGAATGAAAGAAGCTCCACACATTGAATTAACGAGAGCAGTCTGTTTGATTAAATGAATGCATGCAGTTGGTTTCTTTAACAGAAAGCATACAACTTGTTTCATTAAATGAATGGCAAAGCTCTACTTATTCGATTAGCATGTGCAGATTTTTTCATGGAATGAATGAGTGCTGTTTTATTCATTGAATGGATGAATTCAGTTGGAATCGCTAAGTAAATGAGTGAAGTTTCTATCATTGAATCAATGAATAACGTTTGATTCATTGAATCAATGATTGAGGTTTGACACAATGATTGCAGTTTGTTATATTAAATGAAGGAGTTAAGCTTGACATAATGAATAAATAAGAGACGTTCTACTCTTTGATTTAAGACGTGCAGTCTGTTTCATTCAATGAATGTGAGCGGTTTGATTCACTGCATAAGTTAGTTACATGTGTCTTATAAAATCTAAGAATGCCGATTGATTCATTGAATTACTGCTTGAAGTTTAAATCAATGGCTGATTCACTGGTTTCAGCTTGTTTCATTTAATGAAAACTTTAAACTCGAAACGATGAATCAATGAGAGAAGCTGTACTCATTGAATTAGCACATGCACTTTTTATCATTAAATGAATGGGTGTAGTTTGTTTAATTGAATCTATTCCTTGAACTCGTGGTATTGAATCAATGTGTGAAGCTCTACTCATTGAATTAACAAAGTTCAGGCTTTTTCATTGAAACAAAACGTTTAGCTCGAGGCACTGAATAATTGAGAGAAGCTGTACTCATTAAATGAATACCTACAGTTTGTTGCATTGAATGAATGAGATAAGCTTAAAAAGTTGAATGAATGAAAGAAGCTCTACACATTGAATTAACGAGTGCAGTCTGTTTGATTAAATGAATGCATGCAGTCGGTTTCTTTGACAGAAAGCGTGCAACTTGTTTCATTAAATGAATGGCAAAGCTCTACTTATTCGATCAGCATGTGCAGCTTTTTTCATGAAATGAATGAGTGCTGTTTGATTCATTGAATGGATGAATGCTGTTAGAATCACTAAGTAAATGAGTGAAGTTTCTTTCATTGAATCAATGAATAAGGTTTGATTCATTGAATCAATGATTGAGGTTTGACACAATGATTGAATGTTTGCAGTTTGTTACATTAAATGAAGGAGTTAAGCTTGACATAATGAATAAAAAAGAGAAGATCTACTTTTTGAATTAAGACGTGCAGTCTTTTTCATTCAATGAATGTGAGCGGTTTGATTCACTGCATAAGTTAGTTACATCTGTCTCATTAAATCTAAGAATGCCGATTGATTCATTGAATTACTGTTTGAAGTTTATTTCAATGGCTGATTCACTGGTTTCAGCTTGTTTCATTAAGTGAAAACTTTAAACTCGAAATAATGAATCAATGAGAGAAGCTGTACTCTTTGAATTAACACATGCACTTTTTATCATTAAATGAATGGGTACAGTTTGTTTCATTGAATCGATTCCTTGAACTCGTGGTATTGAATCAATGTGTGAAGCTCCACTCATTGAATGAACAAGTGCCGGCTTTTTCATTGAAACAAAACGTTTAGCTAGGGGCAACGAATAAATGAGAGTAGCTGTACTCATTGAATGAACACCTGCAGTTTGTTGAATTGAATGCATGATATAAGCTGGAAACGTTGACTGAATGAAAGAAGCTCTACACATTGAATTAACAAGTGCAATCTGCTTGATGAAATGAATGCAGGCAGTTGGTTTCTTTGACAGAAAGCGTGCAACTAGTATCATTGAATGAATGGCAAAAGCTCTACTCATTCGATTAGCATGTGCAGATATTTTCATGGAATGAATGAGTGCTGTTTGATTCATTGAATGGATGCATGCTCTTGGATTCACTAAATAAATAAGTTAAGTTTCGTTCATTCAATCAATGAATGACGTTTGATTCATTGAATCGATGATTGAAGTTTTGCACAATGATTGAATGATTGCAGTTTGTTATATTAAATGAAGGAGTTAAGCTTGACATATTGAATAAATAAGAGAAGCTCTACTCTTTGAGTTAACACGTGCAGTCTGTAAATTCAATAAATGTGTGCAGTATGTTTCACTAAAAAGGTTCGTTAGATCTGTCTCATTGAACTTAAGATTACCGTTTGATTCATTGAATCTATGATTGAAGTTTAAATAAATGACTGATTCAATTGTTTCAGCTTGTTTCATTAAGTGAAAACTTTAAGCTGGAGGCCCTCATTCAATTAGCACATGCACTTTTTGTCATTAAATCAATGGGTGCAATTTGTTTCATTGAATCGAAACATTAAACTCGTGGTATTGAATCAATGTGAGAAGCTCTACTCATTGAATGAACACCTGCAGTTTGTTACATTGAATGAATGAGATAAACTTAAAAATTGAATGAATGAAAGAAGCTCGACACATTGAATTAACGAGAGCAGTCTGTTTGATTAAATGAATGCATGCAGTTGGTTTCTTTAACAGAAAGCATACAACTTGTTTCATTAAATGAATGGCAAAGCTCTACTTATTCGATTAGCATGTGCAGATTTTTTCATGGAATGAATGAGTGCTGTTTTATTCATTGAATGGATGAATTCAGTTGGAATCGCTAAGTAAATGAGTGAAGTTTCTTTCATTGAATCAATGAATAACGTTTGATTCATTGAATCAATGATTGAGGTTTGACACAATGATTGCAGTTTATTAGATTAAATGAAGGAGTTACGCTTGACATAATGAAGAAATAAGAGAAGTTCTACTCTTTGATTTAAGACGTGCAGTCTGTTTCATTCAATGAATGTGAGCGGTTTGATTCACTGCATAAGTTAGTTACATGTGTCTTATAAAATCTAAGAATGCCGATTGATTCATTGAATTACTGCTTGAAGTTTAAATCAATGGCTGATTCACTGGTTTCAGCTTGTTTCATTAAATGAAAACTTTAAACTCGAAACGATGAATCAATGAGAGAAGCTGTACTCATTGAATTAGCACATGCACTTTTTATCATTAAATGAATGGGTGTAGTTTGTTTAATTGAATCTATTCCTTGAACTCGTGGTATTGAATCAATGTGTGAAGCTCTACTCATTGAATGAACAAGTTCAGGCTTTTTCATTGAAACAAAACGTTTAGCTCGAGGCACTGAATAATTGAGAGAAGCTGTACTCATTGAATGAACACCTGCAGTTTGTTGCATTGAATGAATGAGATAAGCTTAAAATGTTGAATGAATGAAAGAAGCTCTACACATTGAATTAACGAGTGCAGTCTGTTTGATTAAATGAATGCATGCAGTCGGTTTCTTTGACAGAAAGCGTCCAACTTGTTTCATTAAATGAATGGCAAAGCTCTACTTATTCGATTAGCATGTGCAGCTTTTTTCATGAAATGAATGAGTGCTGTTTGATTCATTGAATGGATGAATGCTGTTAGAATCACTAAGTAAATGAGTGAAGTTTCTTTCATTGAATCAATGAATAAGGTTTGATTCATTGAATCAATGATTGAGGTTTGACACAATGATTGAATGTTTGCAGTTTGTTACATTAAATGAAGGAGTTAAGCTTGACATAATGAATAAAAAAGAGAAGATCTACTTTTTGAATTAAGACGTGCAGTCTTTTTCATTCAATGAATGTGAGCGGTTTGATTCACTGCATAAGTTAGTTACATCTGTCTCATTAAATCTAAGAATGCCGATTGATTCATTGAATTACTGTTTGAAGTTTAAATCAATGGCTGATTCACTGGTTTCAGCTTGTTTCATTAAGTGAAAACTTTAAACTCGAAATAATGAATCAATGAGAGAAGCTGTACTCTTTGAATTAACACATGCACTTTTTATCATTAAATGAATGGGTACAGTTTGTTTCATTGAATCGATTCCTTGAACTCGTGGTATTGAATCAATGTGTGAAGCTCCACTCATTGAATGAACAAGTGCAGGCTTTTTCATTGAAACAAAACGTTTAGCTAGGGGCAACGAATAAATGAGAGTAGCTGTACTCATTGAATGAACACCTGCAGTTTGTTGCATTGAATGCATGATATAAGCTGGAAACGTTGACTGAATGAAAGAAGCTCTACACATTGAATTAACAAGTGCAATCTGCTTGATGAAATGAATGCAGGCAGTTGGTTTCTTTGACAGAAAGCGTGCAACTAGTATCATTGAATGAATGGCAAAAGCTCTACTCATTCGATTAGCATGTGCAGATATTTTCATGGAATGAATGAGTGCTGTTTGATTCATTGAATGGATGCATGCTCTTGGAATCACTAAATAAATAAGTTAAGTTTCGTTCATTCAATCAATGAATGACGTTTGATTCATTGAATCAATGATTGAAGTTTTGCACAATGATTGAATGATTGCAGTTTGTTATATTAAATGAAGGAGTTAAGCTTGACATATTGAATAAATAAGAGAAGCTCTACTCTTTGAGTTAACACGTGCAGTCTGTAAATTCCATAAATGTGTGCAGTATGTTTCACTAAAAAGGTTCGTTAGATCTGTCTCATTGAACTTAAAATTACCGTTTGATTCATTGAATCTATGATTGAAGTTTAAATAAATGACTGATTCAATTGTTTCAGCTTGTTTCATTAAGTGAAAACTTTAAGCTGGAGGCCCTCATTCAATTAGCACATGCACTTTTTGTCATTAAATCAATGGGTGCAATTTGTTTCATTGAATCGAAACCTTAAACTCGTGGTATTGAATCAATGTGAGAAGCTCTACTCATTGAATGAACACCTGCAGTTTGTTACATTGAATGAATGAGATAAACTTAAAAATTGAATGAATGAAAGAAGCTCCACACATTGAATTAACGAGAGCAGTCTGTTTGATTAAATGAATGCATGCAGTTGGTTTCTTTAACAGAAAGCATACAACTTGTTTCATTAAATGAATGGCAAAGCTCTACTTATTCGATTAGCATGTGCAGATTTTTTCATGGAATGAATGAGTGCTGTTTTATTCATTGAATGGATGAATTCAGTTGGAATCGCTAAGTAAATGAGTGAAGTTTCTTTCATTGAATCAATGAATAACGTTTGATTCATTGAATCAATGATTGAGGTTTGACACAATGATTGCAGTTTGTTATATTAAATGAAGGAGTTAAGCTTGACATAATGAATAAATAAGAGACGTTCTACTCTTTGATTTAAGACGTGCAGTCTGTTTCATTCAATGAATGTGAGCGGTTTGATTCACTGCATAAGTTAGTTACATGTGTCTTATAAAATCTAAGAATGCCGATTGATTCATTGAATTACTGCTTGAAGTTTAAATCAATGGCTGATTCACTGGTTTCAGCTTGTTTCATTAAATGAAAACTTTAAACTCGAAACGATGAATCAATGAGAGAAGCTGTACTCATTGAATTAGCACATGCACTTTTTATCATTAAATGAATGGGTGTAGTTTGTTTAATTGAATCTATTCCTTGAACTCGTGGTATTGAATCAATGTGTGAAGCTCTACTCATTGAATTAACAAAGTTCAGGCTTTTTCATTGAAACAAAACGTTTAGCTCGAGGCACTGAATAATTGAGAGAAGCTGTACTCATTGAATGAATACCTACAGTTTGTTGCATTGAATGAATGAGATAAGCTTAAAAAGTTGAATGAATGAAAGAAGCTCTACACATTGAATTAACGAGTGCAGTCTGTTTGATTAAATGAATGCATGCAGTCGGTTTCTTTGACAGAAAGCGTGCAACTTGTTTCATTAAATGAATGGCAAAGCTCTACTTATTCGATCAGCATGTGCAGCTTTTTTCATGAAATGAATGAGTGCTGTTTGATTCATTGAATGGATGAATGCTGTTAGAATCACTAAGTAAATGAGTGAAGTTTCTTTCATTGAATCAATGAATAAGGTTTGATTCATTGAATCAATGATTGAGGTTTGACACAATGATTGAATGTTTGCAGTTTGTTACATTAAATGAAGGAGTTAAGCTTGACATAATGAATAAAAAAGAGAAGATCTACTTTTTGAATTAAGACGTGCAGTCTTTTTCATTCAATGAATGTGAGCGGTTTGATTCACTGCATAAGTTAGTTACATCTGTCTCATTAAATCTAAGAATGCCGATTGATTCATTGAATTACTGTTTGAAGTTTATTTCAATGGCTGATTCACTGGTTTCAGCTTGTTTCATTAAGTGAAAACTTTAAACTCGAAATAATGAATCAATGAGAGAAGCTGTACTCTTTGAATTAACACATGCACTTTTTATCATTAAATGAATGGGTACAGTTTGTTTCATTGAATCGATTCCTTGAACTCGTGGTATTGAATCAATGTGTGAAGCTCCACTCATTGAATGAACAAGTGCCGGCTTTTTCATTGAAACAAAACGTTTAGCTAGGGGCAACGAATAAATGAGAGTAGCTGTACTCATTGAATGAACACCTGCAGTTTGTTGCATTGAATGCATGATATAAGCTGGAAACGTTGACTGAATGAAAGAAGCTCTACACATTGAATTAACAAGTGCAATCTGCTTGATGAAATGAATGCAGGCAGTTGGTTTCTTTGACAGAAAGCGTGCAACTAGTATCATTGAATGAATGGCAAAAGCTCTACTCATTCGATTAGCATGTGCAGATATTTTCATGGAATGAATGAGTGCTGTTTGATTCATTGAATGGATGCATGCTCTTGGAATCACTAAATAAATAAGTTAAGTTTCGTTCATTCAATCAATGAATGACGTTTGATTCATTGAATCAATGATTGAAGTTTTGCACAATGATTGAATGATTGCAGTTTGTTACATTAAATGAAGGAGTTAAGCTTGACATAATGAATAAAAAAGAGAAGATCTACTTTTTGAATTAAGACGTGCAGTCTTTTTCATTCAATGAATGTGAGCGGTTTGATTCACTGCATAAGTTAGTTACATCTGTCTCATTAAATCTAAGAATGCCGATTGATTCATTGAATTACTGTTTGAAGTTTATTTCAATGGCTGATTCACTGGTTTCAGCTTGTTTCATTAAGTGAAAACTTTAAACTCGAAATAATGAATCAATGAGAGAAGCTGTACTCTTTGAATTAACACATGCACTTTTTATCATTAAATGAATGGGTACAGTTTGTTTCATTGAATCGATTCCTTGAACTCGTGGTATTGAATCAATGTGTGAAGCTCCACTCATTGAATGAACAAGTGCCGGCTTTTTCATTGAAACAAAACGTTTAGCTAGGGGCAACGAATAAATGAGAGTAGCTGTACTCATTGAATGAACACCTGCAGTTTGTTGCATTGAATGCATGATATAAGCTGGAAACGTTGACTGAATGAAAGAAGCTCTACACATTGAATTAACAAGTGCAATCTGCTTGATGAAATGAATGCAGGCAGTTGGTTTCTTTGACAGAAAGCGTGCAACTAGTATCATTGAATGAATGGCAAAAGCTCGACTCATTCGATTAGCATGTGCAGATATTTTCATGGAATGAATGAGTGCTGTTTGATTCATTGAATGGATGCATGCTCTTGGAATCACTAAATAAATAAGTTAAGTTTCGTTCATTCAATCAATGAATGACGTTTGATTCATTGAATCAATGATTGAAGTTTGGCACAATGATTGAATGATTGCAGTTTGTTATATTAAATGAAGGAGTTAAGCTTGACATATTGAATAAATAAGAGAAGCTCTACTCTTTGAGTTAACACGTGCAGTCTGTAAATTCCATAAATGTGTGCAGTATGTTTCACTAAAAAGGTTCGTTAGATCTGTCTCATTGAACTTAAGATTACCGTTTGATTCATTGAATCTATGATTGAAGTTTAAATAAATGACTGATTCAATTGTTTCAGCTTGTTTCATTAAGTGAAAACTTTAAGCTGGAGGCCCTCATTCAATTAGCACATGCACTTTTTGTCATTAAATCAATGGGTGCAATTTGTTTCATTGAATCGAAACCTTAAACTCGTGGTATTGAATCAATGTGAGAAGCTCTACTCATTGAATGAACACCTGCAGTTTGTTACATTGAATGAATGAGATAAACTTAAAAATTGAATGAATGAAAGAAGCTCCACACATTGAATTAACGAGAGCAGTCTGTTTGATTAAATGAATGCATGCAGTTGGTTTCTTTAACAGAAAGCATACAACTTGTTTCATTAAATGAATGGCAAAGCTCTACTTATTCGATTAGCATGTGCAGATTTTTTCATGGAATGAATGAGTGCTGTTTTATTCATTGAATGGATGAATTCAGTTGGAATCGCTAAGTAAATGAGTGAAGTTTCTTTCATTGAATCAATGAATAACGTTTGATTCATTGAATCAATGATTGAGGTTTGACACAATGATTGCAGTTTGTTATATTAAATGAAGGAGTTAAGCTTGACATAATGAATAAATAAGAGACGTTCTACTCTTTGATTTAAGACGTGCAGTCTGTTTCATTCAATGAATGTGAGCGGTTTGATTCACTGCATAAGTTAGTTACATGTGTCTTATAAAATCTAAGAATGCCGATTGATTCATTGAATTACTGCTTGAAGTTTAAATCAATGGCTGATTCACTGGTTTCAGCTTGTTTCATTAAATGAAAACTTTAAACTCGAAACGATGAATCAATGAGAGAAGCTGTACTCATTGAATTAGCACATGCACTTTTTATCATTAAATGAATGGGTGTAGTTTGTTTAATTGAATCTATTCCTTGAACTCGTGGTATTGAATCAATGTGTGAAGCTCTACTCATTGAATTAACAAAGTTCAGGCTTTTTCATTGAAACAAAACGTTTAGCTCGAGGCACTGAATAATTGAGAGAAGCTGTACTCATTGAATGAATACCTACAGTTTGTTGCATTGAATGAATGAGATAAGCTTAAAAAGTTGAATGAATGAAAGAAGCTCTACACATTGAATTAACGAGTGCAGTCTGTTTGATTAAATGAATGCATGCAGTCGGTTTCTTTGACAGAAAGCGTGCAACTTGTTTCATTAAATGAATGGCAAAGCTCTACTTATTCGATCAGCATGTGCAGCTTTTTTCATGAAATGAATGAGTGCTGTTTGATTCATTGAATGGATGAATGCTGTTAGAATCACTAAGTAAATGAGTGAAGTTTCTTTCATTGAATCAATGAATAAGGTTTGATTCATTGAATCAATGATTGAGGTTTGACACAATGATTGAATGTTTGCAGTTTGTTACATTAAATGAAGGAGTTAAGCTTGACATAATGAATAAAAAAGAGAAGATCTACTTTTTGAATTAAGACGTGCAGTCTTTTTCATTCAATGAATGTGAGCGGTTTGATTCACTGCATAAGTTAGTTACATCTGTCTCATTAAATCTAAGAATGCCGATTGATTCATTGAATTACTGTTTGAAGTTTATTTCAATGGCTGATTCACTGGTTTCAGCTTGTTTCATGAAGTGAAAACTTTAAACTCGAAATAATGAATCAATGAGAGAAGCTGTACTCTTTGAATTAACACATGCACTTTTTATCATTAAATGAATGGGTACAGTTTGTTTCATTGAATCGATTCCTTGAACTCGTGGTATTGAATCAATGTGTGAAGCTCCACTCATTGAATGAACAAGTGCCGGCTTTTTCATTGAAGCAAAACGTTTAGCTAGGGGCAACGAATAAATGAGAGTAGCTGTACTCATTGAATGAACACCTGCAGTTTGTTGCATTGAATGCATGATATAAGCTGGAAACGTTGACTGAATGAAAGAAGCTCTACACATTGAATTAACAAGTGCAATCTGCTTGATGAAATGAATGCAGGCAGTTGGTTTCTTTGACAGAAAGCGTGCAACTAGTATCATTGAATGAATGGCAAAAGCTCTACTCATTCGATTAGCATGTGCAGATATTTTCATGGAATGAATGAGTGCTGTTTGATTCATTGAATGGATGCATGCTCTTGGAATCACTAAATAAATAAGTTAAGTTTCGTTCATTCAATCAATGAATGACGTTTGATTCATTGAATCAATGATTGAAGTTTGGCACAATGATTGAATGATTGCAGTTTGTTATATTAAATGAAGGAGTTAAGCTTGACATATTGAATAAATAAGAGAAGCTCTACTCTTTGAGTTAACACGTGCAGTCTGTAAATTCCATAAATGTGTGCAGTATGTTTCACTAAAAAGGTTCGTTAGATCTGTCTCATTGAACTTAAGATTACCGTTTGATTCATTGAATCTATGATTGAAGTTTAAATAAATGACTGATTCAATTGTTTCAGCTTGTTTCATTAAGTGAAAACTTTAAGCTGGAGGCCCTCATTCAATTAGCACATGCACTTTTTGTCATTAAATCAATGGGTGCAATTTGTTTCATTGAATCGAAACATTAAACTCGTGGTATTGAATCAATGTGAGAAGCTCTACTCATTGAATGAACACCTGCAGTTTGTTACATTGAATGAATGAGATAAACTTAAAAATTGAATGAATGAAAGAAGCTCGACACATTGAATTAACGAGAGCAGTCTGTTTGATTAAATGAATGCATGCAGTTGGTTTCTTTAACAGAAAGCATACAACTTGTTTCATTAAATGAATGGCAAAGCTCTACTTATTCGATTAGCATGTGCAGATTTTTTCATGGAATGAATGAGTGCTGTTTTATTCATTGAATGGATGAATTCAGTTGGAATCGCTAAGTAAATGAGTGAAGTTTCTTTCATTGAATCAATGAATAACGTTTGATTCATTGAATCAATGATTGAGGTTTGACACAATGATTGCAGTTTATTAGATTAAATGAAGGAGTTACGCTTGACATAATGAAGAAATAAGAGAAGTTCTACTCTTTGATTTAAGACGTGCAGTCTGTTTCATTCAATGAATGTGAGCGGTTTGATTCACTGCATAAGTTAGTTACATGTGTCTTATAAAATCTAAGAATGCCGATTGATTCATTGAATTACTGCTTGAAGTTTAAATCAATGGCTGATTCACTGGTTTCAGCTTGTTTCATTAAATGAAAACTTTAAACTCGAAACGATGAATCAATGAGAGAAGCTGTACTCATTGAATTAGCACATGCACTTTTTATCATTAAATGAATGGGTGTAGTTTGTTTAATTGAATCTATTCCTTGAACTCGTGGTATTGAATCAATGTGTGAAGCTCTACTCATTGAATGAACAAGTTCAGGCTTTTTCATTGAAACAAAACGTTTAGCTCGAGGCACTGAATAATTGAGAGAAGCTGTACTCATTGAATGAACACCTGCAGTTTGTTGCATTGAATGAATGAGATAAGCTTAAAATGTTGAATGAATGAAAGAAGCTCTACACATTGAATTAACGAGTGCAGTCTGTTTGATTAAATGAATGCATGCAGTCGGTTTCTTTGACAGAAAGCGTCCAACTTGTTTCATTAAATGAATGGCAAAGCTCTACTTATTCGATTAGCATGTGCAGCTTTTTTCATGAAATGAATGAGTGCTGTTTGATTCATTGAATGGATGAATGCTGTTAGAATCACTAAGTAAATGAGTGAAGTTTCTTTCATTGAATCAATGAATAAGGTTTGATTCATTGAATCAATGATTGAGGTTTGACACAATGATTGAATGTTTGCAGTTTGTTACATTAAATGAAGGAGTTAAGCTTGACATAATGAATAAAAAAGAGAAGATCTACTTTTTGAATTAAGACGTGCAGTCTTTTTCATTCAATGAATGTGAGCGGTTTGATTCACTGCATAAGTTAGTTACATCTGTCTCATTAAATCTAAGAATGCCGATTGATTCATTGAATTACTGTTTGAAGTTTAAATCAATGGCTGATTCACTGGTTTCAGCTTGTTTCATTAAGTGAAAACTTTAAACTCGAAATAATGAATCAATGAGAGAAGCTGTACTCTTTGAATTAACACATGCACTTTTTATCATTAAATGAATGGGTACAGTTTGTTTCATTGAATCGATTCCTTGAACTCGTGGTATTGAATCAATGTGTGAAGCTCCACTCATTGAATGAACAAGTGCAGGCTTTTTCATTGAAACAAAACGTTTAGCTAGGGGCAACGAATAAATGAGAGTAGCTGTACTCATTGAATGAACACCTGCAGTTTGTTGCATTGAATGCATGATATAAGCTGGAAACGTTGACTGAATGAAAGAAGCTCTACACATTGAATTAACAAGTGCAATCTGCTTGATGAAATGAATGCAGGCAGTTGGTTTCTTTGACAGAAAGCGTGCAACTAGTATCATTGAATGAATGGCAAAAGCTCTACTCATTCGATTAGCATGTGCAGATATTTTCATGGAATGAATGAGTGCTGTTTGATTCATTGAATGGATGCATGCTCTTGGAATCACTAAATAAATAAGTTAAGTTTCGTTCATTCAATCAATGAATGACGTTTGATTCATTGAATCAATGATTGAAGTTTTGCACAATGATTGAATGATTGCAGTTTGTTATATTAAATGAAGGAGTTAAGCTTGACATATTGAATAAATAAGAGAAGCTCTACTCTTTGAGTTAACACGTGCAGTCTGTAAATTCCATAAATGTGTGCAGTATGTTTCACTAAAAAGGTTCGTTAGATCTGTCTCATTGAACTTAAAATTACCGTTTGATTCATTGAATCTATGATTGAAGTTTAAATAAATGACTGATTCAATTGTTTCAGCTTGTTTCATTAAGTGAAAACTTTAAGCTGGAGGCCCTCATTCAATTAGCACATGCACTTTTTGTCATTAAATCAATGGGTGCAATTTGTTTCATTGAATCGAAACCTTAAACTCGTGGTATTGAATCAATGTGAGAAGCTCTACTCATTGAATGAACACCTGCAGTTTGTTACATTGAATGAATGAGATAAACTTAAAAATTGAATGAATGAAAGAAGCTCCACACATTGAATTAACGAGAGCAGTCTGTTTGATTAAATGAATGCATGCAGTTGGTTTCTTTAACAGAAAGCATACAACTTGTTTCATTAAATGAATGGCAAAGCTCTACTTATTCGATTAGCATGTGCAGATTTTTTCATGGAATGAATGAGTGCTGTTTTATTCATTGAATGGATGAATTCAGTTGGAATCGCTAAGTAAATGAGTGAAGTTTCTTTCATTGAATCAATGAATAACGTTTGATTCATTGAATCAATGATTGAGGTTTGACACAATGATTGCAGTTTGTTATATTAAATGAAGGAGTTAAGCTTGACATAATGAATAAATAAGAGACGTTCTACTCTTTGATTTAAGACGTGCAGTCTGTTTCATTCAATGAATGTGAGCGGTTTGATTCACTGCATAAGTTAGTTACATGTGTCTTATAAAATCTAAGAATGCCGATTGATTCATTGAATTACTGCTTGAAGTTTAAATCAATGGCTGATTCACTGGTTTCAGCTTGTTTCATTAAATGAAAACTTTAAACTCGAAACGATGAATCAATGAGAGAAGCTGTACTCATTGAATTAGCACATGCACTTTTTATCATTAAATGAATGGGTGTAGTTTGTTTAATTGAATCTATTCCTTGAACTCGTGGTATTGAATCAATGTGTGAAGCTCTACTCATTGAATTAACAAAGTTCAGGCTTTTTCATTGAAACAAAACGTTTAGCTCGAGGCACTGAATAATTGAGAGAAGCTGTACTCATTGAATGAATACCTACAGTTTGTTGCATTGAATGAATGAGATAAGCTTAAAAAGTTGAATGAATGAAAGAAGCTCTACACATTGAATTAACGAGTGCAGTCTGTTTGATTAAATGAATGCATGCAGTCGGTTTCTTTGACAGAAAGCGTGCAACTTGTTTCATTAAATGAATGGCAAAGCTCTACTTATTCGATCAGCATGTGCAGCTTTTTTCATGAAATGAATGAGTGCTGTTTGATTCATTGAATGGATGAATGCTGTTAGAATCACTAAGTAAATGAGTGAAGTTTCTTTCATTGAATCAATGAATAAGGTTTGATTCATTGAATCAATGATTGAGGTTTGACACAATGATTGAATGTTTGCAGTTTGTTACATTAAATGAAGGAGTTAAGCTTGACATAATGAATAAAAAAGAGAAGATCTACTTTTTGAATTAAGACGTGCAGTCTTTTTCATTCAATGAATGTGAGCGGTTTGATTCACTGCATAAGTTAGTTACATCTGTCTCATTAAATCTAAGAATGCCGATTGATTCATTGAATTACTGTTTGAAGTTTATTTCAATGGCTGATTCACTGGTTTCAGCTTGTTTCATTAAGTGAAAACTTTAAACTCGAAATAATGAATCAATGAGAGAAGCTGTACTCTTTGAATTAACACATGCACTTTTTATCATTAAATGAATGGGTACAGTTTGTTTCATTGAATCGATTCCTTGAACTCGTGGTATTGAATCAATGTGTGAAGCTCCACTCATTGAATGAACAAGTGCCGGCTTTTTCATTGAAACAAAACGTTTAGCTAGGGGCAACGAATAAATGAGAGTAGCTGTACTCATTGAATGAACACCTGCAGTTTGTTGCATTGAATGCATGATATAAGCTGGAAACGTTGACTGAATGAAAGAAGCTCTACACATTGAATTAACAAGTGCAATCTGCTTGATGAAATGAATGCAGGCAGTTGGTTTCTTTGACAGAAAGCGTGCAACTAGTATCATTGAATGAATGGCAAAAGCTCTACTCATTCGATTAGCATGTGCAGATATTTTCATGGAATGAATGAGTGCTGTTTGATTCATTGAATGGATGCATGCTCTTGGAATCACTAAATAAATAAGTTAAGTTTCGTTCATTCAATCAATGAATGACGTTTGATTCATTGAATCAATGATTGAAGTTTTGCACAATGATTGAATGATTGCAGTTTGTTACATTAAATGAAGGAGTTAAGCTTGACATAATGAATAAAAAAGAGAAGATCTACTTTTTGAATTAAGACGTGCAGTCTTTTTCATTCAATGAATGTGAGCGGTTTGATTCACTGCATAAGTTAGTTACATCTGTCTCATTAAATCTAAGAATGCCGATTGATTCATTGAATTACTGTTTGAAGTTTATTTCAATGGCTGATTCACTGGTTTCAGCTTGTTTCATTAAGTGAAAACTTTAAACTCGAAATAATGAATCAATGAGAGAAGCTGTACTCTTTGAATTAACACATGCACTTTTTATCATTAAATGAATGGGTACAGTTTGTTTCATTGAATCGATTCCTTGAACTCGTGGTATTGAATCAATGTGTGAAGCTCCACTCATTGAATGAACAAGTGCCGGCTTTTTCATTGAAACAAAACGTTTAGCTAGGGGCAACGAATAAATGAGAGTAGCTGTACTCATTGAATGAACACCTGCAGTTTGTTGCATTGAATGCATGATATAAGCTGGAAACGTTGACTGAATGAAAGAAGCTCTACACATTGAATTAACAAGTGCAATCTGCTTGATGAAATGAATGCAGGCAGTTGGTTTCTTTGACAGAAAGCGTGCAACTAGTATCATTGAATGAATGGCAAAAGCTCGACTCATTCGATTAGCATGTGCAGATATTTTCATGGAATGAATGAGTGCTGTTTGATTCATTGAATGGATGCATGCTCTTGGAATCACTAAATAAATAAGTTAAGTTTCGTTCATTCAATCAATGAATGACGTTTGATTCATTGAATCAATGATTGAAGTTTGGCACAATGATTGAATGATTGCAGTTTGTTATATTAAATGAAGGAGTTAAGCTTGACATATTGAATAAATAAGAGAAGCTCTACTCTTTGAGTTAACACGTGCAGTCTGTAAATTCCATAAATGTGTGCAGTATGTTTCACTAAAAAGGTTCGTTAGATCTGTCTCATTGAACTTAAGATTACCGTTTGATTCATTGAATCTATGATTGAAGTTTAAATAAATGACTGATTCAATTGTTTCAGCTTGTTTCATTAAGTGAAAACTTTAAGCTGGAGGCCCTCATTCAATTAGCACATGCACTTTTTGTCATTAAATCAATGGGTGCAATTTGTTTCATTGAATCGAAACCTTAAACTCGTGGTATTGAATCAATGTGAGAAGCTCTACTCATTGAATGAACACCTGCAGTTTGTTACATTGAATGAATGAGATAAACTTAAAAATTGAATGAATGAAAGAAGCTCCACACATTGAATTAACGAGAGCAGTCTGTTTGATTAAATGAATGCATGCAGTTGGTTTCTTTAACAGAAAGCATACAACTTGTTTCATTAAATGAATGGCAAAGCTCTACTTATTCGATTAGCATGTGCAGATTTTTTCATGGAATGAATGAGTGCTGTTTTATTCATTGAATGGATGAATTCAGTTGGAATCGCTAAGTAAATGAGTGAAGTTTCTTTCATTGAATCAATGAATAACGTTTGATTCATTGAATCAATGATTGAGGTTTGACACAATGATTGCAGTTTGTTATATTAAATGAAGGAGTTAAGCTTGACATAATGAATAAATAAGAGACGTTCTACTCTTTGATTTAAGACGTGCAGTCTGTTTCATTCAATGAATGTGAGCGGTTTGATTCACTGCATAAGTTAGTTACATGTGTCTTATAAAATCTAAGAATGCCGATTGATTCATTGAATTACTGCTTGAAGTTTAAATCAATGGCTGATTCACTGGTTTCAGCTTGTTTCATTAAATGAAAACTTTAAACTCGAAACGATGAATCAATGAGAGAAGCTGTACTCATTGAATTAGCACATGCACTTTTTATCATTAAATGAATGGGTGTAGTTTGTTTAATTGAATCTATTCCTTGAACTCGTGGTATTGAATCAATGTGTGAAGCTCTACTCATTGAATTAACAAAGTTCAGGCTTTTTCATTGAAACAAAACGTTTAGCTCGAGGCACTGAATAATTGAGAGAAGCTGTACTCATTGAATGAATACCTACAGTTTGTTGCATTGAATGAATGAGATAAGCTTAAAAAGTTGAATGAATGAAAGAAGCTCTACACATTGAATTAACGAGTGCAGTCTGTTTGATTAAATGAATGCATGCAGTCGGTTTCTTTGACAGAAAGCGTGCAACTTGTTTCATTAAATGAATGGCAAAGCTCTACTTATTCGATCAGCATGTGCAGCTTTTTTCATGAAATGAATGAGTGCTGTTTGATTCATTGAATGGATGAATGCTGTTAGAATCACTAAGTAAATGAGTGAAGTTTCTTTCATTGAATCAATGAATAAGGTTTGATTCATTGAATCAATGATTGAGGTTTGACACAATGATTGAATGTTTGCAGTTTGTTACATTAAATGAAGGAGTTAAGCTTGACATAATGAATAAAAAAGAGAAGATCTACTTTTTGAATTAAGACGTGCAGTCTTTTTCATTCAATGAATGTGAGCGGTTTGATTCACTGCATAAGTTAGTTACATCTGTCTCATTAAATCTAAGAATGCCGATTGATTCATTGAATTACTGTTTGAAGTTTATTTCAATGGCTGATTCACTGGTTTCAGCTTGTTTCATTAAGTGAAAACTTTAAACTCGAAATAATGAATCAATGAGAGAAGCTGTACTCTTTGAATTAACACATGCACTTTTTATCATTAAATGAATGGGTACAGTTTGTTTCATTGAATCGATTCCTTGAACTCGTGGTATTGAATCAATGTGTGAAGCTCCACTCATTGAATGAACAAGTGCCGGCTTTTTCATTGAAGCAAAACGTTTAGCTAGGGGCAACGAATAAATGAGAGTAGCTGTACTCATTGAATGAACACCTGCAGTTTGTTGCATTGAATGCATGATATAAGCTGGAAACGTTGACTGAATGAAAGAAGCTCTACACATTGAATTAACAAGTGCAATCTGCTTGATGAAATGAATGCAGGCAGTTGGTTTCTTTGACAGAAAGCGTGCAACTAGTATCATTGAATGAATGGCAAAAGCTCTACTCATTCGATTAGCATGTGCAGATATTTTCATGGAATGAATGAGTGCTGTTTGATTCATTGAATGGATGCATGCTCTTGGAATCACTAAATAAATAAGTTAAGTTTCGTTCATTCAATCAATGAATGACGTTTGATTCATTGAATCAATGATTGAAGTTTGGCACAATGATTGAATGATTGCAGTTTGTTATATTAAATGAAGGAGTTAAGCTTGACATATTGAATAAATAAGAGAAGCTCTACTCTTTGAGTTAACACGTGCAGTCTGTAAATTCCATAAATGTGTGCAGTATGTTTCACTAAAAAGGTTCGTTAGATCTGTCTCATTGAACTTAAGATTACCGTTTGATTCATTGAATCTATGATTGAAGTTTAAATAAATGACTGATTCAATTGTTTCAGCTTGTTTCATTAAGTGAAAACTTTAAGCTGGAGGCCCTCATTCAATTAGCACATGCACTTTTTGTCATTAAATCAATGGGTGCAATTTGTTTCATTGAATCGAAACCTTAAACTCGTGGTATTGAATCAATGTGAGAAGCTCTACTCATTGAATGAACACCTGCAGTTTGTTACATTGAATGAATGAGATAAACTTAAAAATTGAATGAATGAAAGAAGCTCCACACATTGAATTAACGAGAGCAGTCTGTTTGATTAAATGAATGCATGCAGTTGGTTTCTTTAACAGAAAGCATACAACTTGTTTCATTAAATGAATGGCAAAGCTCTACTTATTCGATTAGCATGTGCAGATTTTTTCATGGAATGAATGAGTGCTGTTTTATTCATTGAATGGATGAATTCAGTTGGAATCGCTAAGTAAATGAGTGAAGTTTCTTTCATTGAATCAATGAATAACGTTTGATTCATTGAATCAATGATTGAGGTTTGACACAATGATTGCAGTTTGTTATATTAAATGAAGGAGTTAAGCTTGACATAATGAATAAATAAGAGACGTTCTACTCTTTGATTTAAGACGTGCAGTCTGTTTCATTCAATGAATGTGAGCGGTTTGATTCACTGCATAAGTTAGTTACATGTGTCTTATAAAATCTAAGAATGCCGATTGATTCATTGAATTACTGCTTGAAGTTTAAATCAATGGCTGATTCACTGGTTTCAGCTTGTTTCATTAAATGAAAACTTTAAACTCGAAACGATGAATCAATGAGAGAAGCTGTACTCATTGAATTAGCACATGCACTTTTTATCATTAAATGAATGGGTGTAGTTTGTTTAATTGAATCTATTCCTTGAACTCGTGGTATTGAATCAATGTGTGAAGCTCTACTCATTGAATTAACAAAGTTCAGGCTTTTTCATTGAAACAAAACGTTTAGCTCGAGGCACTGAATAATTGAGAGAAGCTGTACTCATTGAATGAATACCTACAGTTTGTTGCATTGAATGAATGAGATAAGCTTAAAAAGTTGAATGAATGAAAGAAGCTCTACACATTGAATTAACGAGTGCAGTCTGTTTGATTAAATGAATGCATGCAGTCGGTTTCTTTGACAGAAAGCGTGCAACTTGTTTCATTAAATGAATGGCAAAGCTCTACTTATTCGATCAGCATGTGCAGCTTTTTTCATGAAATGAATGAGTGCTGTTTGATTCATTGAATGGATGAATGCTGTTAGAATCACTAAGTAAATGAGTGAAGTTTCTTTCATTGAATCAATGAATAAGGTTTGATTCATTGAATCAATGATTGAGGTTTGACACAATGATTGAATGTTTGCAGTTTGTTACATTAAATGAAGGAGTTAAGCTTGACATAATGAATAAAAAAGAGAAGATCTACTTTTTGAATTAAGACGTGCAGTCTTTTTCATTCAATGAATGTGAGCGGTTTGATTCACTGCATAAGTTAGTTACATCTGTCTCATTAAATCTAAGAATGCCGATTGATTCATTGAATTACTGTTTGAAGTTTATTTCAATGGCTGATTCACTGGTTTCAGCTTGTTTCATTAAGTGAAAACTTTAAACTCGAAATAATGAATCAATGAGAGAAGCTGTACTCTTTGAATTAACACATGCACTTTTTATCATTAAATGAATGGGTACAGTTTGTTTCATTGAATCGATTCCTTGAACTCGTGGTATTGAATCAATGTGTGAAGCTCCACTCATTGAATGAACAAGTGCCGGCTTTTTCATTGAAGCAAAACGTTTAGCTAGGGGCAACGAATAAATGAGAGTAGCTGTACTCATTGAATGAACACCTGCAGTTTGTTGCATTGAATGCATGATATAAGCTGGAAACGTTGACTGAATGAAAGAAGCTCTACACATTGAATTAACAAGTGCAATCTGCTTGATGAAATGAATGCAGGCAGTTGGTTTCTTTGACAGAAAGCGTGCAACTAGTATCATTGAATGAATGGCAAAAGCTCTACTCATTCGATTAGCATGTGCAGATATTTTCATGGAATGAATGAGTGCTGTTTGATTCATTGAATGGATGCATGCTCTTGGAATCACTAAATAAATAAGTTAAGTTTCGTTCATTCAATCAATGAATGACGTTTGATTCATTGAATCAATGATTGAAGTTTGGCACAATGATTGAATGATTGCAGTTTGTTATATTAAATGAAGGAGTTAAGCTTGACATATTGAATAAATAAGAGAAGCTCTACTCTTTGAGTTAACACGTGCAGTCTGTAAATTCCATAAATGTGTGCAGTATGTTTCACTAAAAAGGTTCGTTAGATCTGTCTCATTGAACTTAAGATTACCGTTTGATTCATTGAATCTATGATTGAAGTTTAAATAAATGACTGATTCAATTGTTTCAGCTTGTTTCATTAAGTGAAAACTTTAAGCTGGAGGCCCTCATTCAATTAGCACATGCACTTTTTGTCATTAAATCAATGGGTGCAATTTGTTTCATTGAATCGAAACCTTAAACTCGTGGTATTGAATCAATGTGAGAAGCTCTACTCATTGAATGAACACCTGCAGTTTGTTACATTGAATGAATGAGATAAACTTAAAAATTGAATGAATGAAAGAAGCTCCACACATTGAATTAACGAGAGCAGTCTGTTTGATTAAATGAATGCATGCAGTTGGTTTCTTTAACAGAAAGCATACAACTTGTTTCATTAAATGAATGGCAAAGCTCTACTTATTCGATTAGCATGTGCAGATTTTTTCATGGAATGAATGAGTGCTGTTTTATTCATTGAATGGATGAATTCAGTTGGAATCGCTAAGTAAATGAGTGAAGTTTCTTTCATTGAATCAATGAATAACGTTTGATTCATTGAATCAATGATTGAGGTTTGACACAATGATTGCAGTTTGTTATATTAAATGAAGGAGTTAAGCTTGACATAATGAATAAATAAGAGACGTTCTACTCTTTGATTTAAGACGTGCAGTCTGTTTCATTCAATGAATGTGAGCGGTTTGATTCACTGCATAAGTTAGTTACATGTGTCTTATAAAATCTAAGAATGCCGATTGATTCATTGAATTACTGCTTGAAGTTTAAATCAATGGCTGATTCACTGGTTTCAGCTTGTTTCATTAAATGAAAACTTTAAACTCGAAACGATGAATCAATGAGAGAAGCTGTACTCATTGAATTAGCACATGCACTTTTTATCATTAAATGAATGGGTGTAGTTTGTTTAATTGAATCTATTCCTTGAACTCGTGGTATTGAATCAATGTGTGAAGCTCTACTCATTGAATTAACAAAGTTCAGGCTTTTTCATTGAAACAAAACGTTTAGCTCGAGGCACTGAATAATTGAGAGAAGCTGTACTCATTGAATGAATACCTACAGTTTGTTGCATTGAATGAATGAGATAAGCTTAAAAAGTTGAATGAATGAAAGAAGCTCTACACATTGAATTAACGAGTGCAGTCTGTTTGATTAAATGAATGCATGCAGTCGGTTTCTTTGACAGAAAGCGTGCAACTTGTTTCATTAAATGAATGGCAAAGCTCTACTTATTCGATCAGCATGTGCAGCTTTTTTCATGAAATGAATGAGTGCTGTTTGATTCATTGAATGGATGAATGCTGTTAGAATCACTAAGTAAATGAGTGAAGTTTCTTTCATTGAATCAATGAATAAGGTTTGATTCATTGAATCAATGATTGAGGTTTGACACAATGATTGAATGTTTGCAGTTTGTTACATTAAATGAAGGAGTTAAGCTTGACATAATGAATAAAAAAGAGAAGATCTACTTTTTGAATTAAGACGTGCAGTCTTTTTCATTCAATGAATGTGAGCGGTTTGATTCACTGCATAAGTTAGTTACATCTGTCTCATTAAATCTAAGAATGCCGATTGATTCATTGAATTACTGTTTGAAGTTTAAATCAATGGCTGATTCACTGGTTTCAGCTTGTTTCATTAAGTGAAAACTTTAAACTCGAAACAATGAATCAATGAGTGAAGCTGTACTCTTTGAATTAACACATGCACTTTTTATCATTAAATGAATGGGTACAGTTTGTTTCATTGAATCGATTCCTTGAACTCGTGGTATTGAATCAATGTGTGAAGCTCTACTCATTGAATGAACAAGTGCTGGCTTTTTCATTGAAACAAAACGTTTAGCTAGGGGCAACGAATAAATGAGAGTAGCTGTACTCATTGAATGAACACCTGCAGTTTGTTGCATTGAATGCATGATATAAGCTGGAAACGTTGACTGAATGAAAGAAGCTCTACACATTGAATTAACAAGTGCAATCTGCTTGATGAAATGAATGCAGGCAGTTGGTTTCTTTGACAGAAAGCGTGCAACTAGTATCATTGAATGAATGGCAAAAGCTCTACTCATTCGATTAGCATGTGCAGATATTTTCATGGAATGAATGAGTGCTGTTTGATTCATTGAATGGATGCATGCTCTTGGATTCACTAAATAAATAAGTTAAGTTTCGTTCATTCAATCAATGAATGACGTTTGATTCATTGAATCGATGATTGAAGTTTTGCACAATGATTGAATGATTGCAGTTTGTTATATTAAATGAAGGAGTTAAGCTTGACATATTGAATAAATAAGAGAAGCTCTACTCTTTGAGTTAACACGTGCAGTCTGTAAATTCAATAAATGTGTGCAGTATGTTTCACTAAAAAGGTTCGTTAGATCTGTCTCATTGAACTTAAGATTACCGTTTGATTCATTGAATCTATGATTGAAGTTTAAATAAATGACTGATTCAATTGTTTCAGCTTGTTTCATTAAGTGAAAACTTTAAGCTGGAGGCCCTCATTCAATTAGCACATGCACTTTTTGTCATTAAATCAATGGGTGCAATTTGTTTCATTGAATCGAAACCTTAAACTCGTGGTATTGAATCAATGTGAGAAGCTCTACTCATTGAATGAACACCTGCAGTTTGTTACATTGAATGAATGAGATAAACTTAAAAATTGAATGAATGAAAGAAGCTCCACACATTGAATTAACGAGAGCAGTCTGTTTGATTAAATGAATGCATGCAGTTGGTTTCTTTAACAGAAAGCATACAACTTGTTTCATTAAATGAATGGCAAAGCTCTACTTATTCGATTAGCATGTGCAGATTTTTTCATGGAATGAATGAGTGCTGTTTTATTCATTGAATGGATGAATTCAGTTGGAATCGCTAAGTAAATGAGTGAAGTTTCTTTCATTGAATCAATGAATAACGTTTGATTCATTGAATCAATGATTAAGGTTTGACACAATGATTGCAGTTTGTTATATTAAATGAAGGAGTTAAGCTTGACATAATGAATAAATAAGAGAAGTTCTACTCTTTGATTTAAGACGTGCAGTCTGTTTCATTCAATGAATGTGAGCGGTTTGATTCACTGCATAAGTTAGTTACATGTGTCTTATAAAATCTAAGAATGCCGATTGATTCATTGAATTACTGCTTGAAGTTTAAATCAATGGCTGATTCACTGGTTTCAGCTTGTTTCATTAAATGAAAACTTTAAACTCGAAACGATGAATCAATGAGAGAAGCTGTACTCATTGAATTAGCACATGCACTTTTTATCATTAAATGAATGGGTGTAGTTTGTTTAATTGAATCTATTCCTTGAACTCGTGGTATTGAATCAATGTGTGAAGCTCTACTCATTGAATTAACAAAGTTCAGGCTTTTTCATTGAAACAAAACGTTTAGCTCGAGGCACTGAATAATTGAGAGAAGCTGTACTCATTGAATGAATACCTGCAGTTTGTTGCATTGAATGAATGAGATAAGCTTAAAAAGTTGAATGAATGAAAGAAGCTCTACACATTGAATTAACGAGTGCAGTCTGTTTGATTAAATGAATGCATGCAGTCGGTTTCTTTGACAGAAAGCGTCCAACTTGTTTCATTAAATGAATGGCAAAGCTCTACTTATTCGATCAGCATGTGCAGCTTTTTTCATGAAATGAATGAGTGCTGTTTGATTCATTGAATGGATGAATGCTGTTAGAATCACTAAGTAAATGAGTGAAGTTTCTTTCATTGAATCAATGAATAAGGTTTGATTCATTGAATCAATGATTGAGGTTTGACACAATGATTGAATGTTTGCAGTTTGTTACATTAAATGAAGGAGTTAAGCTTGACATAATGAATAAAAAGGAGAAGATCTACTTTTTGAATTAAGACGTGCAGTCTTTTTCATTCAATGAATGTGAGCGGTTTGATTCACTGCATAAGTTAGTTACATCTGTCTCATTAAATCTAAGAATGCCGATTGATTCATTGAATTACTGTTTGAAGTTTAAATCAATGGCTGATTCACTGGTTTCAGCTTGTTTCATTAAGTGAAAACTTTAAACTCGAAACAATGAATCAATGAGTGAAGCTGTACTCTTTGAATTAACACATGCACTTTTTTTCATTAAATGAATGGGTACAGTTTGTTTCATTGAATCGATTCCTTGAACTCGTGGTATTGAATCAATGTGTGAAGCTCTACTCATTGAATGAACAAGTGCTGGCTTTTTCATTGAAACAAAACGTTTAGCTAGGGGCAACGAATAAATGAGAGTAGCTGTACTCATTGAATGAACACCTGCAGTTTGTTGAATTGAATGCATGATATAAGCTGGAAACGTTGACTGAATGAAAGAAGCTCTACACATTGAATTAACAAGTGCAATCTGCTTGATGAAATGAATGCAGGCAGTTGGTTTCTTTGACAGAAAGCGTGCAACTAGTATCATTGAATGAATGGCAAAAGCTCTACTCATTCGATTAGCATGTGCAGATATTTTCATGGAATGAATGAGTGCTGTTTGATTCATTGAATGGATGCATGCTCTTGGAATCACTAAATAAATAAGTTAAGTTTCGTTCATTCAATCAATGAATGACGTTTGATTCATTGAATCGATGATTGAAGTTTTGCACAATGATTGAATGATTGCAGTTTGTTATATTAAATGAAGGAGTTAAGCTTGACATATTGAATAAATAAGAGAAGCTCTACTCTTTGAGTTAACACGTGCAGTCTGTAAATTCAATAAATGTGTGCAGTATGTTTCACTAAAAAGGTTCGTTAGATCTGTCTCATTGAACTTAAGATTACCGTTTGATTCATTGAATCTATGATTGAAGTTTAAATAAATGACTGATTCAATTGTTTCAGCTTGTTTCATTAAGTGAAAACTTTAAGCTGGAGGCCCTCATTCAATTAGCACATGCACTTTTTGTCATTAAATCAATGGGTGCAATTTGTTTCATTGAATCGAAACCTGAAACTCGTGGTATTGAATCAATGTGAGAAGCTCTACTCATTGAATGAACACCTGCAGTTTGTTACATTGAATGAATGAGATAAACTTAAAAATTGAATGAATGAAAGAAGCTCCACACATTGAATTAACGAGAGCAGTCTGTTTGATTAAATGAATGCATGCAGTTGGTTTCTTTAACAGAAAGCATACAACTTGTTTCATTAAATGAATGGCAAAGCTCTACTTATTCGATTAGCATGTGCAGATTTTTTCATGGAATGAATGAGTGCTGTTTTATTCATTGAATGGATGAATTCAGTTGGAATCGCTAAGTAAATGAGTGAAGTTTCTTTCATTGAATCAATGAATAACGTTTGATTCATTGAATCAATGATTGAGGTTTGACACAATGATTGCAGTTTGTTATATTAAATGAAGGAGTTAAGCTTGACATAATGAATAAATAAGAGAAGTTCTACTCTTTGATTTAAGACGTGCAGCCTGTTTCATTCAATGAATGTGAGCGGTTTGATTCACTGCATAAGTTAGTTACATGTGTCTTATGAAATCTAAGAATGCCGATTGATTCATTGAATTACTGCTTGAAGTTTAAATCAATGGCTGATTCAATGGTTTCAGCTTGTTTCATTAAATGAAAACTTTAAACTCGAAAAAATGAATCAATGAGAGAAGCTGTACTCATTGAATTAGCACATGCACTTTTCATCATTAAATGAATGGGTGCAGTTTGTTTCATTGAATCTATTCCTTGAACTCGTGGTATTGAATCAATGTGTGAAGCTCTACTCATTGAATTAACAAGTTCAGGCTTTTTCATTGAAACAAAACGTTTAGCTCGAGGCACTGAATAATTGAGAGAAGCTGTACTCATTGAATGAACACCTGCAGTTTGTTGCGTTGAATGAATGAGATAAGCTTAAAAAGTTGAATGAATGAAAGAAGCTCTACACATTGAATTAACGAGAGCAGTCTGTTTGTTTAAATGAATGCATGCAGTCGGTTTCTTTGACAGAAAGCGTCCAACTTGTTTCATTAAATGAATGGCAAAGCTCTACTTATTCGATTAGCATGTGCAGCTTTTTTCATGAAATGAATGAGTGCTGTTTGATTCATTGAATGGATGAATGCTTTTAGAATCACTAAGTAAATGAGTGAAGTTTCTTTCATTGAATCAATGAATAAGGTTTGATTCATTGAATCAATGATTGAGGTTTGACACAATGATTGAATGTTTGCAGTTTGTTACATTAAATGAAGGAGTTAAGCTTGACATAATGAATAAAAAGGAGAAGATCTACTTTTTGAATTAAGACGTGCAGTCTTTTTCATTCAATGAATGTGAGCGGTTTGATTCACTGCATAAGTTAGTTACATCTGTCTCATTAAATCTAAGAATGCCGATTGATTCATTGAATTACTGTTTGAAGTTTAAATCAATGGCTGATTCACTGGTTTCAGCTTGTTTCATTAAGTGAAAACTTTAAACTCGAAACAATGAATCAATGAGTGAAGCTGTACTCTTTGAATTAACACATGCACTTTTTATCATTAAATGAATGGGTACAGTTTGTTTCATTGAATCGATTCCTTGAACTCGTGGTATTGAATCAATGTGTGAAGCTCTACTCATTGAATGAACAAGTGCTGGCTTTTTCATTGAAACAAAACGTTTAGCTAGGGGCAACGAATAAATGAGAGTAGCTGTACTCATTGAATGAACACCTGCAGTTTGTTGAATTGAATGCATGATATAAGCTGGAAACGTTGACTGAATGAAAGAAGCTCTACACATTGAATTAACAAGTGCAATCTGCTTGATGAAATGAATGCAGGCAGTTGGTTTCTTTGACAGAAAGCGTGCAACTAGTATCATTGAATGAATGGCAAAAGCTCTACTCATTCGATTAGCATGTGCAGATATTTTCATGGAATGAATGAGTGCTGTTTGATTCATTGAATGGATGCATGCTCTTGGAATCACTAAATAAATAAGTTAAGTTTCGTTCATTCAATCAATGAATGACGTTTGATTCATTGAATCGATGATTGAAGTTTTGCACAATGATTGAATGATTGCAGTTTGTTATATTAAATGAAGGAGTTAAGCTTGACATATTGAATAAATAAGAGAAGCTCTACTCTTTGAGTTAACACGTGCAGTCTGTAAATTCAATAAATGTGTGCAGTATGTTTCACTAAAAAGGTTCGTTAGATCTGTCTCATTGAACTTAAGATTACCGTTTGATTCATTGAATCTATGATTGAAGTTTAAATAAATGACTGATTCAATTGTTTCAGCTTGTTTCATTAAGTGAAAACTTTAAGCTGGAGGCCCTCATTCAATTAGCACATGCACTTTTTGTCATTAAATCAATGGGTGCAATTTGTTTCATTGAATCGAAACCTTAAACTCGTGGTATTGAATCAATGTGAGAAGCTCTACTCATTGAATGAACACCTGCAGTTTGTTACATTGAATGAATGAGATAAACTTAAAAATTGAATGAATGAAAGAAGCTCCACACATTGAATTAACGAGAGCAGTCTGTTTGATTAAATGAATGCATGCAGTTGGTTTCTTTAACAGAAAGCATACAACTTGTTTCATTAAATGAATGGCAAAGCTCTACTTATTCGATTAGCATGTGCAGATTTTTTCATGGAATGAATGAGTGCTGTTTTATTCATTGAATGGATGAATTCAGTTGGAATCGCTAAGTAAATGAGTGAAGTTTCTTTCATTGAATCAATGAATAACGTTTGATTCATTGAATCAATGATTGAGGTTTGACACAATGATTGCAGTTTGTTATATTAAATGAAGGAGTTAAGCTTGACATAATGAATAAATAAGAGAAGTTCTACTCTTTGATTTAAGACGTGCAGTGTGTTTCATTCAATGAATGTGAGCGGTTTGATTCACTGCATAAGTTAGTTACATGTGTCTTATAAAATCTAAGAATGCCGATTGATTCATTGAATTACTGCTTGAAGTTTAAATCAATGGCTGATTCACTGGTTTCAGCTTGTTTCATTAAATGAAAACTTTAAACTCGAAACGATGAATCAATGAAAGAAGCTGTACTCATTGAATTAGCACATGCACTTTTTATCATTAAATGAATGGGTGTAGTTTGTTTAATTGAATCTATTCCTTGAACTCGTGGTATTGAATCAATGTGTGAAGCTCTACTCATTGAATTAACAAAGTTCAGGCTTTTTCATTGAAACAAAACGTTTAGCTCGAGGCACTGAATAATTGAGAGAAGCTGTACTCATTGAATGAATACCTACAGTTTGTTGCATTGAATGAATGAGATAAGCTTAAAAAGTTGAATGAATGAAAGAAGCTCTACACATTGAATTAACGAGTGCAGTCTGTTTGATTAAATGAATGCATGCAGTCGGTTTCTTTGACAGAAAGCGTGCAACTTGTTTCATTAAATGAATGGCAAAGCTCTACTTATTCGATCAGCATGTGCAGCTTTTTTCATGAAATGAATGAGTGCTGTTTGATTCATTGAATGGATGAATGCTGTTAGAATCACTAAGTAAATGAGTGAAGTTTCTTTCATTGAATCAATGAATAAGGTTTGATTCATTGAATCAATGATTGAGGTTTGACACAATGATTGAATGTTTGCAGTTTGTTACATTAAATGAAGGAGTTAAGCTTGACATAATGAATAAAAAAGAGAAGATCTACTTTTTGAATTAAGACGTGCAGTCTTTTTCATTCAATGAATGTGAGCGGTTTGATTCACTGCATAAGTTAGTTACATCTGTCTCATTAAATCTAAGAATGCCGATTGATTCATTGAATTACTGTTTGAAGTTTATTTCAATGGCTGATTCACTGGTTTCAGCTTGTTTCATTAAGTGAAAACTTTAAACTCGAAATAATGAATCAATGAGAGAAGCTGTACTCTTTGAATTAACACATGCACTTTTTATCATTAAATGAATGGGTACAGTTTGTTTCATTGAATCGATTCCTTGAACTCGTGGTATTGAATCAATGTGTGAAGCTCCACTCATTGAATGAACAAGTGCCGGCTTTTTCATTGAAGCAAAACGTTTAGCTAGGGGCAACGAATAAATGAGAGTAGCTGTACTCATTGAATGAACACCTGCAGTTTGTTGCATTGAATGCATGATATAAGCTGGAAACGTTGACTGAATGAAAGAAGCTCTACACATTGAATTAACAAGTGCAATCTGCTTGATGAAATGAATGCAGGCAGTTGGTTTCTTTGACAGAAAGCGTGCAACTAGTATCATTGAATGAATGGCAAAAGCTCTACTCATTCGATTAGCATGTGCAGATATTTTCATGGAATGAATGAGTGCTGTTTGATTCATTGAATGGATGCATGCTCTTGGAATCACTAAATAAATAAGTTAAGTTTCGTTCATTCAATCAATGAATGACGTTTGATTCATTGAATCAATGATTGAAGTTTGGCACAATGATTGAATGATTGCAGTTTGTTATATTAAATGAAGGAGTTAAGCTTGACATATTGAATAAATAAGAGAAGCTCTACTCTTTGAGTTAACACGTGCAGTCTGTAAATTCCATAAATGTGTGCAGTATGTTTCACTAAAAAGGTTCGTTAGATCTGTCTCATTGAACTTAAGATTACCGTTTGATTCATTGAATCTATGATTGAAGTTTAAATAAATGACTGATTCAATTGTTTCAGCTTGTTTCATTAAGTGAAAACTTTAAGCTGGAGGCCCTCATTCAATTAGCACATGCACTTTTTGTCATTAAATCAATGGGTGCAATTTGTTTCATTGAATCGAAACCTTAAACTCGTGGTATTGAATCAATGTGAGAAGCTCTACTCATTGAATGAACACCTGCAGTTTGTTACATTGAATGAATGAGATAAACTTAAAAATTGAATGAATGAAAGAAGCTCCACACATTGAATTAACGAGAGCAGTCTGTTTGATTAAATGAATGCATGCAGTTGGTTTCTTTAACAGAAAGCATACAACTTGTTTCATTAAATGAATGGCAAAGCTCTACTTATTCGATTAGCATGTGCAGATTTTTTCATGGAATGAATGAGTGCTGTTTTATTCATTGAATGGATGAATTCAGTTGGAATCGCTAAGTAAATGAGTGAAGTTTCTTTCATTGAATCAATGAATAACGTTTGATTCATTGAATCAATGATTGAGGTTTGACACAATGATTGCAGTTTGTTATATTAAATGAAGGAGTTAAGCTTGACATAATGAATAAATAAGAGACGTTCTACTCTTTGATTTAAGACGTGCAGTCTGTTTCATTCAATGAATGTGAGCGGTTTGATTCACTGCATAAGTTAGTTACATGTGTCTTATAAAATCTAAGAATGCCGATTGATTCATTGAATTACTGCTTGAAGTTTAAATCAATGGCTGATTCACTGGTTTCAGCTTGTTTCATTAAATGAAAACTTTAAACTCGAAACGATGAATCAATGAGAGAAGCTGTACTCATTGAATTAGCACATGCACTTTTTATCATTAAATGAATGGGTGTAGTTTGTTTAATTGAATCTATTCCTTGAACTCGTGGTATTGAATCAATGTGTGAAGCTCTACTCATTGAATTAACAAAGTTCAGGCTTTTTCATTGAAACAAAACGTTTAGCTCGAGGCACTGAATAATTGAGAGAAGCTGTACTCATTGAATGAATACCTACAGTTTGTTGCATTGAATGAATGAGATAAGCTTAAAAAGTTGAATGAATGAAAGAAGCTCTACACATTGAATTAACGAGTGCAGTCTGTTTGATTAAATGAATGCATGCAGTCGGTTTCTTTGACAGAAAGCGTGCAACTTGTTTCATTAAATGAATGGCAAAGCTCTACTTATTCGATCAGCATGTGCAGCTTTTTTCATGAAATGAATGAGTGCTGTTTGATTCATTGAATGGATGAATGCTGTTAGAATCACTAAGTAAATGAGTGAAGTTTCTTTCATTGAATCAATGAATAAGGTTTGATTCATTGAATCAATGATTGAGGTTTGACACAATGATTGAATGTTTGCAGTTTGTTACATTAAATGAAGGAGTTAAGCTTGACATAATGAATAAAAAAGAGAAGATCTACTTTTTGAATTAAGACGTGCAGTCTTTTTCATTCAATGAATGTGAGCGGTTTGATTCACTGCATAAGTTAGTTACATCTGTCTCATTAAATCTAAGAATGCCGATTGATTCATTGAATTACTGTTTGAAGTTTAAATCAATGGCTGATTCACTGGTTTCAGCTTGTTTCATTAAGTGAAAACTTTAAACTCGAAACAATGAATCAATGAGTGAAGCTGTACTCTTTGAATTAACACATGCACTTTTTATCATTAAATGAATGGGTACAGTTTGTTTCATTGAATCGATTCCTTGAACTCGTGGTATTGAATCAATGTGTGAAGCTCTACTCATTGAATGAACAAGTGCTGGCTTTTTCATTGAAACAAAACGTTTAGCTAGGGGCAACGAATAAATGAGAGTAGCTGTACTCATTGAATGAACACCTGCAGTTTGTTGAATTGAATGCATGATATAAGCTGGAAACGTTGACTGAATGAAAGAAGCTCTACACATTGAATTAACAAGTGCAATCTGCTTGATGAAATGAATGCAGGCAGTTGGTTTCTTTGACAGAAAGCGTGCAACTAGTATCATTGAATGAATGGCAAAAGCTCTACTCATTCGATTAGCATGTGCAGATATTTTCATGGAATGAATGAGTGCTGTTTGATTCATTGAATGGATGCATGCTCTTGGATTCACTAAATAAATAAGTTAAGTTTCGTTCATTCAATCAATGAATGACGTTTGATTCATTGAATCGATGATTGAAGTTTTGCACAATGATTGAATGATTGCAGTTTGTTATATTAAATGAAGGAGTTAAGCTTGACATATTGAATAAATAAGAGAAGCTCTACTCTTTGAGTTAACACGTGCAGTCTGTAAATTCAATAAATGTGTGCAGTATGTTTCACTAAAAAGGTTCGTTAGATCTGTCTCATTGAACTTAAGATTACCGTTTGATTCATTGAATCTATGATTGAAGTTTAAATAAATGACTGATTCAATTGTTTCAGCTTGTTTCATTAAGTGAAAACTTTAAGCTGGAGGCCCTCATTCAATTAGCACATGCACTTTTTGTCATTAAATCAATGGGTGCAATTTGTTTCATTGAATCGAAACCTTAAACTCGTGGTATTGAATCAATGTGAGAAGCTCTACTCATTGAATGAACACCTGCAGTTTGTTACATTGAATGAATGAGATAAACTTAAAAATTGAATGAATGAAAGAAGCTCCACACATTGAATTAACGAGAGCAGTCTGTTTGATTAAATGAATGCATGCAGTTGGTTTCTTTAACAGAAAGCATACAACTTGTTTCATTAAATGAATGGCAAAGCTCTACTTATTCGATTAGCATGTGCAGATTTTTTCATGGAATGAATGAGTGCTGTTTTATTCATTGAATGGATGAATTCAGTTGGAATCGCTAAGTAAATGAGTGAAGTTTCTTTCATTGAATCAATGAATAACGTTTGATTCATTGAATCAATGATTAAGGTTTGACACAATGATTGCAGTTTGTTATATTAAATGAAGGAGTTAAGCTTGACATAATGAATAAATAAGAGAAGTTCTACTCTTTGATTTAAGACGTGCAGTCTGTTTCATTCAATGAATGTGAGCGGTTTGATTCACTGCATAAGTTAGTTACATGTGTCTTATAAAATCTAAGAATGCCGATTGATTCATTGAATTACTGCTTGAAGTTTAAATCAATGGCTGATTCACTGGTTTCAGCTTGTTTCATTAAATGAAAACTTTAAACTCGAAACGATGAATCAATGAGAGAAGCTGTACTCATTGAATTAGCACATGCACTTTTTATCATTAAATGAATGGGTGTAGTTTGTTTAATTGAATCTATTCCTTGAACTCGTGGTATTGAATCAATGTGTGAAGCTCTACTCATTGAATTAACAAAGTTCAGGCTTTTTCATTGAAACAAAACGTTTAGCTCGAGGCACTGAATAATTGAGAGAAGCTGTACTCATTGAATGAATACCTGCAGTTTGTTGCATTGAATGAATGAGATAAGCTTAAAAAGTTGAATGAATGAAAGAAGCTCTACACATTGAATTAACGAGTGCAGTCTGTTTGATTAAATGAATGCATGCAGTCGGTTTCTTTGACAGAAAGCGTCCAACTTGTTTCATTAAATGAATGGCAAAGCTCTACTTATTCGATCAGCATGTGCAGCTTTTTTCATGAAATGAATGAGTGCTGTTTGATTCATTGAATGGATGAATGCTGTTAGAATCACTAAGTAAATGAGTGAAGTTTCTTTCATTGAATCAATGAATAAGGTTTGATTCATTGAATCAATGATTGAGGTTTGACACAATGATTGAATGTTTGCAGTTTGTTACATTAAATGAAGGAGTTAAGCTTGACATAATGAATAAAAAGGAGAAGATCTACTTTTTGAATTAAGACGTGCAGTCTTTTTCATTCAATGAATGTGAGCGGTTTGATTCACTGCATAAGTTAGTTACATCTGTCTCATTAAATCTAAGAATGCCGATTGATTCATTGAATTACTGTTTGAAGTTTAAATCAATGGCTGATTCACTGGTTTCAGCTTGTTTCATTAAGTGAAAACTTTAAACTCGAAACAATGAATCAATGAGTGAAGCTGTACTCTTTGAATTAACACATGCACTTTTTTTCATTAAATGAATGGGTACAGTTTGTTTCATTGAATCGATTCCTTGAACTCGTGGTATTGAATCAATGTGTGAAGCTCTACTCATTGAATGAACAAGTGCTGGCTTTTTCATTGAAACAAAACGTTTAGCTAGGGGCAACGAATAAATGAGAGTAGCTGTACTCATTGAATGAACACCTGCAGTTTGTTGAATTGAATGCATGATATAAGCTGGAAACGTTGACTGAATGAAAGAAGCTCTACACATTGAATTAACAAGTGCAATCTGCTTGATGAAATGAATGCAGGCAGTTGGTTTCTTTGACAGAAAGCGTGCAACTAGTATCATTGAATGAATGGCAAAAGCTCTACTCATTCGATTAGCATGTGCAGATATTTTCATGGAATGAATGAGTGCTGTTTGATTCATTGAATGGATGCATGCTCTTGGAATCACTAAATAAATAAGTTAAGTTTCGTTCATTCAATCAATGAATGACGTTTGATTCATTGAATCGATGATTGAAGTTTTGCACAATGATTGAATGATTGCAGTTTGTTATATTAAATGAAGGAGTTAAGCTTGACATATTGAATAAATAAGAGAAGCTCTACTCTTTGAGTTAACACGTGCAGTCTGTAAATTCAATAAATGTGTGCAGTATGTTTCACTAAAAAGGTTCGTTAGATCTGTCTCATTGAACTTAAGATTACCGTTTGATTCATTGAATCTATGATTGAAGTTTAAATAAATGACTGATTCAATTGTTTCAGCTTGTTTCATTAAGTGAAAACTTTAAGCTGGAGGCCCTCATTCAATTAGCACATGCACTTTTTGTCATTAAATCAATGGGTGCAATTTGTTTCATTGAATCGAAACCTGAAACTCGTGGTATTGAATCAATGTGAGAAGCTCTACTCATTGAATGAACACCTGCAGTTTGTTACATTGAATGAATGAGATAAACTTAAAAATTGAATGAATGAAAGAAGCTCCACACATTGAATTAACGAGAGCAGTCTGTTTGATTAAATGAATGCATGCAGTTGGTTTCTTTAACAGAAAGCATACAACTTGTTTCATTAAATGAATGGCAAAGCTCTACTTATTCGATTAGCATGTGCAGATTTTTTCATGGAATGAATGAGTGCTGTTTTATTCATTGAATGGATGAATTCAGTTGGAATCGCTAAGTAAATGAGTGAAGTTTCTTTCATTGAATCAATGAATAACGTTTGATTCATTGAATCAATGATTAAGGTTTGACACAATGATTGCAGTTTGTTATATTAAATGAAGGAGTTAAGCTTGACATAATGAATAAATAAGAGAAGTTCTACTCTTTGATTTAAGACGTGCAGTCTGTTTCATTCAATGAATGTGAGCGGTTTGATTCACTGCATAAGTTAGTTACATGTGTCTTATAAAATCTAAGAATGCCGATTGATTCATTGAATTACTGCTTGAAGTTTAAATCAATGGCTGATTCACTGGTTTCAGCTTGTTTCATTAAATGAAAACTTTAAACTCGAAACGATGAATCAATGAGAGAAGCTGTACTCATTGAATTAGCACATGCACTTTTTATCATTAAATGAATGGGTGTAGTTTGTTTAATTGAATCTATTCCTTGAACTCGTGGTATTGAATCAATGTGTGAAGCTCTACTCATTGAATTAACAAAGTTCAGGCTTTTTCATTGAAACAAAACGTTTAGCTCGAGGCACTGAATAATTGAGAGAAGCTGTACTCATTGAATGAATACCTGCAGTTTGTTGCATTGAATGAATGAGATAAGCTTAAAAAGTTGAATGAATGAAAGAAGCTCTACACATTGAATTAACGAGTGCAGTCTGTTTGATTAAATGAATGCATGCAGTCGGTTTCTTTGACAGAAAGCGTCCAACTTGTTTCATTAAATGAATGGCAAAGCTCTACTTATTCGATCAGCATGTGCAGCTTTTTTCATGAAATGAATGAGTGCTGTTTGATTCATTGAATGGATGAATGCTGTTAGAATCACTAAGTAAATGAGTGAAGTTTCTTTCATTGAATCAATGAATAAGGTTTGATTCATTGAATCAATGATTGAGGTTTGACACAATGATTGAATGTTTGCAGTTTGTTACATTAAATGAAGGAGTTAAGCTTGACATAATGAATAAAAAGGAGAAGATCTACTTTTTGAATTAAGACGTGCAGTCTTTTTCATTCAATGAATGTGAGCGGTTTGATTCACTGCATAAGTTAGTTACATCTGTCTCATTAAATCTAAGAATGCCGATTGATTCATTGAATTACTGTTTGAAGTTTAAATCAATGGCTGATTCACTGGTTTCAGCTTGTTTCATTTAGTGAAAACTTTAAACTCGAAACAATGAATCAATGAGTGAAGCTGTACTCTTTGAATTAACACATGCACTTTTTTTCATTAAATGAATGGGTACAGTTTGTTTCATTGAATCGATTCCTTGAACTCGTGGTATTGAATCAATGTGTGAAGCTCTACTCATTGAATGAACAAGTGCTGGCTTTTTCATTGAAACAAAACGTTTAGCTAGGGGCAACGAATAAATGAGAGTAGCTGTACTCATTGAATGAACACCTGCAGTTTGTTGAATTGAATGCATGATATAAGCTGGAAACGTTGACTGAATGAAAGAAGCTCTACACATTGAATTAACAAGTGCAATCTGCTTGATGAAATGAATGCAGGCAGTTGGTTTCTTTGACAGAAAGCGTGCAACTAGTATCATTGAATGAATGGCAAAAGCTCTACTCATTCGATTAGCATGTGCAGATATTTTCATGGAATGAATGAGTGCTGTTTGATTCATTGAATGGATGCATGCTCTTGGAATCACTAAATAAATAAGTTAAGTTTCGTTCATTCAATCAATGAATGACGTTTGATTCATTGAATCGATGATTGAAGTTTTGCACAATGATTGAATGATTGCAGTTTGTTATATTAAATGAAGGAGTTAAGCTTGACATATTGAATAAATAAGAGAAGCTCTACTCTTTGAGTTAACACGTGCAGTCTGTAAATTCAATAAATGTGTGCAGTATGTTTCACTAAAAAGGTTCGTTAGATCTGTCTCATTGAACTTAAGATTACCGTTTGATTCATTGAATCTATGATTGAAGTTTAAATAAATGACTGATTCAATTGTTTCAGCTTGTTTCATTAAGTGAAAACTTTAAGCTGGAGGCCCTCATTCAATTAGCACATGCACTTTTTGTCATTAAATCAATGGGTGCAATTTGTTTCATTGAATCGAAACCTGAAACTCGTGGTATTGAATCAATGTGAGAAGCTCTACTCATTGAATGAACACCTGCAGTTTGTTACATTGAATGAATGAGATAAACTTAAAAATTGAATGAATGAAAGAAGCTCCACACATTGAATTAACGAGAGCAGTCTGTTTGATTAAATGAATGCATGCAGTTGGTTTCTTTAACAGAAAGCATACAACTTGTTTCATTAAATGAATGGCAAAGCTCTACTTATTCGATTAGCATGTGCAGATTTTTTCATGGAATGAATGAGTGCTGTTTTATTCATTGAATGGATGAATTCAGTTGGAATCGCTAAGTAAATGAGTGAAGTTTCTTTCATTGAATCAATGAATAACGTTTGATTCATTGAATCAATGATTGAGGTTTGACACAATGATTGCAGTTTGTTATATTAAATGAAGGAGTTAAGCTTGACATAATGAATAAATAAGAGAAGTTCTACTCTTTGATTTAAGACGTGCAGCCTGTTTCATTCAATGAATGTGAGCGGTTTGATTCACTGCATAAGTTAGTTACATGTGTCTTATAAAATCTAAGAATGCCGATTGATTCATTGAATTACTGCTTGAAGTTTAAATCAATGGCTGATTCAATGGTTTCAGCTTGTTTCATTAAATGAAAACTTTAAACTCGAAAAAATGAATCAATGAGAGAAGCTGTACTCATTGAATTAGCACATGCACTTTTCATCATTAAATGAATGGGTGCAGTTTGTTTCATTGAATCTATTCCTTGAACTCGTGGTATTGAATCAATGTGTGAAGCTCTACTCATTGAATTAACAAGTTCAGGCTTTTTCATTGAAACAAAACGTTTAGCTCGAGGCACTGAATAATTGAGAGAAGCTGTACTCATTGAATGAACACCTGCAGTTTGTTGCGTTGAATGAATGAGATAAGCTTAAAAAGTTGAATGAATGAAAGAAGCTCTACACATTGAATTAACGAGAGCAGTCTGTTTGTTTAAATGAATGCATGCAGTCGGTTTCTTTGACAGAAAGCGTCCAACTTGTTTCATTAAATGAATGGCAAAGCTCTACTTATTCGATTAGCATGTGCAGCTTTTTTCATGAAATGAATGAGTGCTGTTTGATTCATTGAATGGATGAATGCTTTTAGAATCACTAAGTAAATGAGTGAAGTTTCTTTCATTGAATCAATGAATAAGGTTTGATTCATTGAATCAATGATTGAGGTTTGACACAATGATTGAATGTTTGCAGTTTGTTACATTAAATGAAGGAGTTAAGCTTGACATAATGAATAAAAAGGAGAAGATCTACTTTTTGAATTAAGACGTGCAGTCTTTTTCATTCAATGAATGTGAGCGGTTTGATTCACTGCATAAGTTAGTTACATCTGTCTCATTAAATCTAAGAATGCCGATTGATTCATTGAATTACTGTTTGAAGTTTAAATCAATGGCTGATTCACTGGTTTCAGCTTGTTTCATTAAGTGAAAACTTTAAACTCGAAACAATGAATCAATGAGTGAAGCTGTACTCTTTGAATTAACACATGCACTTTTTATCATTAAATGAATGGGTACAGTTTGTTTCATTGAATCGATTCCTTGAACTCGTGGTATTGAATCAATGTGTGAAGCTCTACTCATTGAATGAACAAGTGCTGGCTTTTTCATTGAAACAAAACGTTTAGCTAGGGGCAACGAATAAATGAGAGTAGCTGTACTCATTGAATGAACACCTGCAGTTTGTTGAATTGAATGCATGATATAAGCTGGAAACGTTGACTGAATGAAAGAAGCTCTACACATTGAATTAACAAGTGCAATCTGCTTGATGAAATGAATGCAGGCAGTTGGTTTCTTTGACAGAAAGCGTGCAACTAGTATCATTGAATGAATGGCAAAAGCTCTACTCATTCGATTAGCATGTGCAGATATTTTCATGGAATGAATGAGTGCTGTTTGATTCATTGAATGGATGCATGCTCTTGGAATCACTAAATAAATAAGTTAAGTTTCGTTCATTCAATCAATGAATGACGTTTGATTCATTGAATCGATGATTGAAGTTTTGCACAATGATTGAATGATTGCAGTTTGTTATATTAAATGAAGGAGTTAAGCTTGACATATTGAATAAATAAGAGAAGCTCTACTCTTTGAGTTAACACGTGCAGTCTGTAAATTCAATAAATGTGTGCAGTATGTTTCACTAAAAAGGTTCGTTAGATCTGTCTCATTGAACTTAAGATTACCGTTTGATTCATTGAATCTATGATTGAAGTTTAAATAAATGACTGATTCAATTGTTTCAGCTTGTTTCATTAAGTGAAAACTTTAAGCTGGAGGCCCTCATTCAATTAGCACATGCACTTTTTGTCATTAAATCAATGGGTGCAATTTGTTTCATTGAATCGAAACCTTAAACTCGTGGTATTGAATCAATGTGAGAAGCTCTACTCATTGAATGAACACCTGCAGTTTGTTACATTGAATGAATGAGATAAACTTAAAAATTGAATGAATGAAAGAAGCTCCACACATTGAATTAACGAGAGCAGTCTGTTTGATTAAATGAATGCATGCAGTTGGTTTCTTTAACAGAAAGCATACAACTTGTTTCATTAAATGAATGGCAAAGCTCTACTTATTCGATTAGCATGTGCAGATTTTTTCATGGAATGAATGAGTGCTGTTTTATTCATTGAATGGATGAATTCAGTTGGAATCGCTAAGTAAATGAGTGAAGTTTCTTTCATTGAATCAATGAATAACGTTTGATTCATTGAATCAATGATTGAGGTTTGACACAATGATTGCAGTTTGTTATATTAAATGAAGGAGTTAAGCTTGACATAATGAATAAATAAGAGAAGTTCTACTCTTTGATTTAAGACGTGCAGTGTGTTTCATTCAATGAATGTGAGCGGTTTGATTCACTGCATAAGTTAGTTACATGTGTCTTATAAAATCTAAGAATGCCGATTGATTCATTGAATTACTGCTTGAAGTTTAAATCAATGGCTGATTCACTGGTTTCAGCTTGTTTCATTAAATGAAAACTTTAAACTCGAAACGATGAATCAATGAAAGAAGCTGTACTCATTGAATTAGCACATGCACTTTTTATCATTAAATGAATGGGTGTAGTTTGTTTAATTGAATCTATTCCTTGAACTCGTGGTATTGAATCAATGTATGAAGCTCTACTCATTGAATTAACAAAGTTCAGGCTTTTTCATTGAAACAAAACGTTTAGCTCGAGGCACTGAATAATTGAGAGAAGCTGTACTCATTGAATGAATACCTGCAGTTTGTTGCATTGAATGAATGAGATAAGCTTAAAAAGTTGAATGAATGAAAGAAGCTCTACACATTGAATTAACGAGTGCAGTCTGTTTGATTAAATGAATGCATGCAGTCGGTTTCTTTGACAGAAAGCGTCCAACTTGTTTCATTAAATGAATGGCAAAGCTCTACTTATTCGATCAGCATGTGCAGCTTTTTTCATGAAATGAATGAGTGCTGTTTGATTCATTGAATGGATGAATGCTGTTAGAATCATTAAGTAAATGAGTGAAGTTTCTTTCATTGAATCAATGAATAAGGTTTGATTCATTGAATCAATGATTGAGGTTTGACACAATGATTGAATGTTTGCAGTTTGTTACATTAAATGAAGGAGTTAAGCTTGACATAATGAATAAAAAGGAGAAGATCTACTTTTTGAATTAAGACGTGCAGTCTTTTTCATTCAATGAATGTGAGCGGTTTGATTCACTGCATAAGTTAGTTACATCTGTCTCATTAAATCTAAGAATGCCGATTGATTCATTGAATTACTGTTTGAAGTTTAAATCAATGGCTGATTCACTGGTTTCAGCTTGTTTCATTAAGTGAAAACTTTAAACTCGAAACAATGAATCAATGAGTGAAGCTGTACTCTTTGAATTAACACATGCACTTTTTTTCATTAAATGAATGGGTACAGTTTGTTTCATTGAATCGATTCCTTGAACTCGTGGTATTGAATCAATGTGTGAAGCTCTACTCATTGAATGAACAAGTGCTGGCTTTTTCATTGAAACAAAACGTTTAGCTAGGGGCAACGAATAAATGAGAGTAGCTGTACTCATTGAATGAACACCTGCAGTTTGTTGAATTGAATGCATGATATAAGCTGGAAACGTTGACTGAATGAAAGAAGCTCTACACATTGAATTAACAAGTGCAATCTGCTTGATGAAATGAATGCAGGCAGTTGGTTTCTTTGACAGAAAGCGTGCAACTAGTATCATTGAATGAATGGCAAAAGCTCTACTCATTCGATTAGCATGTGCAGATATTTTCATGGAATGAATGAGTGCTGTTTGATTCATTGAATGGATGCATGCTCTTGGAATCACTAAATAAATAAGTTAAGTTTCGTTCATTCAATCAATGAATGACGTTTGATTCATTGAATCGATGATTGAAGTTTTGCACAATGATTGAATGATTGCAGTTTGTTATATTAAATGAAGGAGTTAAGCTTGACATATTGAATAAATAAGAGAAGCTCTACTCTTTGAGTTAACACGTGCAGTCTGTAAATTCAATAAATGTGTGCAGTATGTTTCACTAAAAAGGTTCGTTAGATCTGTCTCATTGAACTTAAGATTACCGTTTGATTCATTGAATCTATGATTGAAGTTTAAATAAATGACTGATTCAATTGTTTCAGCTTGTTTCATTAAGTGAAAACTTTAAGCTGGAGGCCCTCATTCAATTAGCACATGCACTTTTTGTCATTAAATCAATGGGTGCAATTTGTTTCATTGAATCGAAACCTTAAACTCGTGGTATTGAATCAATGTGAGAAGCTCTACTCATTGAATGAACACCTGCAGTTTGTTACATTGAATGAATGAGATAAAATTAAAAATTGAATGAATGAAAGAAGCTCCACACATTGAATTAACGAGAGCAGTCTGTTTGATTAAATGAATGCATGCAGTTGGTTTCTTTAACAGAAAGCATACAACTTGTTTCATTAAATGAATGGCAAAGCTCTACTTATTCGATTAGCATGTGCAGATTTTTTCATGGAATGAATGAGTGCTGTTTTATTCATTGAATGGATGAATTCAGTTGGAATCGCTAAGTAAATGAGTGAAGTTTCTTGCATTGAATCAATGAATAACGTTTGATTCATTGAATCAATGATTGAGGTTTGACACAATGATTGCAGTTTGTTATATTAAATGAAGGAGTTAAGCTTGACATAATGAATAAATAAGAGAAGTTCTACTCTTTGATTTAAGACGTGCAGTCTGTTTCATTCAATGAATGTGAGCGGTTTGATTCACTGCATAAGTTAGTTACATGTGTCTTATAAAATCTAAGAATGCCGATTGATTCATTGAATTACTGCTTGAAGTTTAAATCAATGGCTGATTCACTGGTTTCAGCTTGTTTCATTAAATGAAAACTTTAAACTCGAAACGATGAATCAATGAAAGAAGCTGTACTCATTGAATTAGCACATGCACTTTTTATCATTAAATGAATGGGTGTAGTTTGTTTAATTGAATCTATTCCTTGAACTCGTGGTATTGAATCAATGTGTGAAGCTCTACTCATTGAATTAACAAAGTTCAGGCTTTTTCATTGAAACAAAACGTTTAGCTCGAGGCACTGAATAATTGAGAGAAGCTGTACTCATTGAATGAATACCTGCAGTTTGTTGCATTGAATGAATGAGATAAGCTTAAAATGTTGAATGAATGAAAGAAGCTCTACACATTGAATTAACGAGTGCAGTCTGTTTGATTAAATGAATGCATGCAGTCGGTTTCTTTGACAGAAAGCGTCCAACTTGTTTCATTAAATGAATGGCAAAGCTCTACTTATTCGATTAGCATGTGCAGCTTTTTTCATGAAATGAATGAGTGCTGTTTGATTCATTGAATGGATGAATGCTTTTAGAATCACTAAGTAAATGAGTTAAAGTCTTTCATTGAATCAATGAATAAGGTTTGATTCATTGAATCAATGATTGAGGTTTGACACAATGATTGAATGTTTGCAGTTTGTTACATTAAATGAAGGAGTTAAGCTTGACATAATGAATAAAAAAGAGAAGATCTACTTTTTGAATTATGACGTGCAGTCTTTTTCATTCAATGAATGTGAGCGGTTTGATTCACTGCATAAGTTAGTTACATCTGTCTCATTAAATCTAAGAATGCCGATTGATTCATTGAATTACTGTTTGAAGTTTAAATCAATGGCTGATTCACTGGTTTCAGCTTGTTTCATTAAGTGAAAACTTTAAACTCGAAACAATGAATCAATGAGAGAAGCTGTACTCTTTGAATTAACACATGCACTTTTTATCATTAAATGAATGGGTGTAGTTTGTTTAATTGAATCGATTCCTTGAACTCGTGGTATTGAATCAATGTGTGAAGCTCTACTCATTGAATGAACAAGTGCTGGCTTTTTCATTGAAACAAAACGTTTAGCTAGGGGCAACGAATAAATGAGAGTAGCTGTACTCATTGAATGAACACCTGCAGTTTGTTGCATTGAATGCATGATATAAGCTGGAAACGTTGACTGAATGAAAGAAGCTCTACACATTGAATTAACAAGTGCAATCTGCTTGATGAAATGAATGCAGGCAGTTGGTTTCTTTGACAGAAAGCGTGCAACTAGTATCATTGAATGAATGGCAAAAGCTCTACTCATTCGATTAGCATGTGCAGATATTTTCATGGAATGAATGAGTGCTGTTTGATTCATTGAATGGATGCATGCTCTTGGAATCACTAAATAAATAAGTTAAGTTTCGTTCATTCAATCAATGAATGACGTTTGATTCATTGAATCGATGATTGAAGTTTGGCACAATGATTGAATGATTGCAGTTTGTTATATTAAATGAAGGAGTTAAGCTTGACATATTGAATAAATAAGAGAAGCTCTACTCTGAGTTAACACGTGCAGTCTGTAAATTCAATAAATGTGTGCAGTATGTTTCACTAAAAAGGTTCGTTAGATCTGTCTCATTGAACTTAAGATTACCGTTTGATTCATTGAATCTATGATTGAAGTTTAAATAAATGACTGATTCAATTGTTTCAGCTTGTTTCATTAAGTGAAAACTTTAAGCTGGAGGCCCTCATTCAATTAGCACATGCACTTTTTGTCATTAAATCAATGGGTGCAATTTGTTTCATTGAATCGAAACCTTAAACTCGTGGTATTGAATCAATGTGAGAAGCTCTACTCATTGAATGAACACCTGCAGTTTGTTACATTGAATGAATGAGATAAACTTAAAAATTGAATGAATGAAAGAAGCTCCACACATTGAATTAACGAGAGCAGTCTGTTTGATTAAATGAATGCATGCAGTTGGTTTCTTTAACAGAAAGCATACAACTTGTTTCATTAAATGAATGGCAAAGCTCTACTTATTCGATTAGCATGTGCAGATTTTTTCATGGAATGAATGAGTGCTGTTTTATTCATTGAATGGATGAATTCAGTTGGAATCGCTAAGTAAATGAGTGAAGTTTCTTTCATTGAATCAATGAATAACGTTTGATTCATTGAATCAATGATTGAGGTTTGACACAATGATTGCAGTTTGTTATATTAAATGAAGGAGTTAAGCTTGACATAATGAATAAATAAGAGAAGTTCTACTCTTTGATTTAAGACGTGCAGTCTGTTTCATTCAATGAATGTGAGCGGTTTGATTCACTGCATAAGTTAGTTACACGTGTCTTATAAAATCTAAGAATGCCGATTGATTCATTGAATTACTGCTTGAAGTTTAAATCAATGGCTGATTCACTGGTTTCAGCTTGTTTCATTAAATGAAAACTTTAAACTCGAAAAATTGAATCAATGAGAGAAGCTGTACTCATTGAATTAGCACATGCACTTTTTATCATTAAATGAATGGGTGCAGTTTGTTTCATTGAATCTATTCCTTGAACTCGTGGTATTGAATCAATGTGTGAAGCTCTACTCATTGAATTAACAATTTCAGGCTTTTTCATTGAAACAAAACGTTTAGCTCGAGGCACTGAATAATTGAGAGAAGCTGTACTGATTGAATGAACACCTGCAGTTTGTTGCATTGAATGAATGAGATAAACTTAAAAAGTTGAATGAATGAAAGAAGCTCTACACATTGAATTAACGAGTGCAGTCTGTTTGATTAAATGAATGCATGCAGTCGGTTTCTTTGACCGAAAGCGTCCAACTTGTTTCATTAAATGAATGGCAAAGCTCTACTTATTCGATTAGCATGTGCAGATTTTTTCATGGAATGAATGAGTGCTGTTTTATTCATTGAATGGATGAATTCAGTTGGAATCGCTAAGTAAATGAGTGAAGTTTCTTTCATTGAATCAATGAATAACGTTTGATTCATTGAATCAATGATTGAGGTTTGACACAATGATTGCAGTTTGTTATATTAAATGAAGGAGTTAAGCTTGACATAATGAATAAATAAGAGAAGTTCTACTCTTTGATTTAAGACGTGCAGTCTGTTTCATTCAATGAATGTGAGCGGTTTGATTCACTGCATAAGTTAGTTCCATGTGTCTTATAAAATCTAAGAATGCCGATTGATTCATTGAATTACTGCTTGAAGTTTAAATCAATGGCTGATTCACTGGTTTCAGCTTGTTTCATTAAATGAAAACTTTAAACTCGAAACGATGAATCAATGAGAGAAGCTGTACTCATTGAATTAGCACATGCACTTTTTATCATTAAATGAATGGGTATAGTTTGTTTAATTGAATCTATTCCTTGAACTCGTGGTATTGAATCAATGTGTGAAGCTCTACTCATTGAATTAACAAGTTCAGGCTTTTTCATTGAAACAAAACGTTTAGCTCGAGGCACTGAATAATTGAGAGAAGCTGTACTCATTGAATTTTCACCTGCAGTTTGTTGCGTTGAATGAATGAGATAAGTTTGAAAAGTTGAATGAATGAAAGAAGCTCTACACATTGAATTAACTAGTGCAGTCTGTTTGATTAAATGAATGCATGCAGTCGGTTTCTTTGACAGAAAGCGTGCAACTTGTTTCATTAAATGAATGGCAAAGCTCTACTTATTCGATTAGCATGTGCAGCTTTTTTCATGAAATGAATGAGTGCTGTTTGATTCATTGAATGGATGAATGCTGTTAGAATCACTAAGTAAATGAGTGAAGTTTCTTTCATTGAATCAATGAATAAGGTTTGATTCATTGAATCAATGATTGAGGTTTGACACAATGATTGAATGTTTGCAGTTTGTTACATTAAATGAAGGAGTTAAGCTTGACATAATGAATAAAAAGGAGAAGATCTACTTTTTGAATTAAGACGTGCAGTCTTTTTCATTCAATGAATGTGAGCGGTTTGATTCACTGCATAAGTTAGTTACATCTGTCTCATTAAATCTAAGAATGCCGATTGATTCATTGAATTACTGTTTGAAGTTTAAATCAATGGCTGATTCACTGGTTTCAGCTTGTTTCATTAAGTGAAAACTTTAAACTCGAAACAATGAATCAATGAGAGAAGCTGTACTCTTTGAATTAACACATGCACTTTTTATCATTAAATGAATGGGTGTAGTTTGTTTAATTGAATCGATTCCTTGAACTCGTGGTATTGAATCAATGTGTGAAGCTCTACTCATTGAATGAACAAGTGCTGGCTTTTTCATTGAAACAAAACGTTTAGCTAGGGGCAACGAATAAATGAGAGTAGCTGTACTCATTGAATGAACACCTGCAGTTTGTTGCATTGAATGCATGATATAAGCTGGAAACGTTGAATGAATGAAAGAAGCTCTACACATTGAATTAACAAGTGCAATCTGCTTGATGAAATGAATGCAGGCAGTTGGTTTCTTTGACAGAAAGCGTGCAACTAGTATCATTGAATGAATGGCAAAAGCTCTACTCATTCGATTAGCATGTGCAGATATTTTCATGGAATGAATGAGTGCTGTTTGATTCATTGAATGGATGCATGCTATTGGAATCACTAAATAAATAAGTTAAGTTTCGTTCATTCAATCAATGAATGACGTTTGATTCATTGAATCGATGATTGAAGTTTTGCACAATGATTGAATGATTGCAGTTTGTTATATTAAATGAAGGAGTTAAGCTTGACATATTGAATAAATAAGAGAAGCTCTACTCTTTGAGTTAACACGTGCAGTCTGTAAATTCAATAAATGTGTGCAGTATGTTTCACTAAAAAGGTTCGTTAGATCTGTCTCATTGAACTTAAGATTACCGTTTGATTCATTGAATCTATGATTGAAGTTTAAATAAATGACTGATTCAATTGTTTCAGCTTGTTTCATTAAGTGAAAACTTTAAGCTGGAGGCCCTCATTCAATTAGCACATGCACTTTTTGTCATTAAATCAATGGGTGCAATTTGTTTCATTGAATCGAAACCTTAAACTCGTGGTATTGAATCAATGTGAGAAGCTCTACTCATTGAATGAACACCTGCAGTTTGTTACATTGAATGAATGAGATAAACTTAAAAATTGAATGAATGAAAGAAGCTCCACACATTGAATTAACGAGAGCAGTCTGTTTGATTAAATGAATGCATGCAGTTGGTTTCTTTAACAGAAAGCATACAACTTGTTTCATTAAATGAATGGCAAAGCTCTACTTATTCGATTAGCATGTGCAGATTTTTTCATGGAATGAATGAGTGCTGTTTTATTCATTGAATGGATGAATTCAGTTGGAATCGCTAAGTAAATGAGTGAAGTTTCTTTCATTGAATCAATGAATAACGTTTGATTCATTGAATCAATGATTGAGGTTTGACACAATGATTGCAGTTTGTTATATTAAATGAAGGAGTTAAGCTTGACATAATGAATAAATAAGAGAAGTTCTACTCTTTGATTTAAGACGTGCAGTCTGTTTCATTCAATGAATGTGAGCGGTTTGATTCACTGCATAAGTTAGTTACATGTGTCTTATAAAATCTAAGAATGCCGATTGATTCATTGAATTACTGCTTGAAGTTTAAATCAATGGCTGATTCACTGGTTTCAGCTTGTTTCATTAAATGAAAACTTTAAACTCGAAACGATGAATCAATGAGAGAAGCTGTACTCATTGAATTAGCACATGCACTTTTTATCATTAAATGAATGGGTGTAGTTTGTTTAATTGAATCTATTCCTTGAACTCGTGGTATTGAATCAATGTGTGAAGCTCTACTCATTGAATTAACAAAGTTCAGGCTTTTTCATTGAAACAAAACGTTTAGCTCGAGGCACTGAATAATTGAGAGAAGCTGTACTCATTGAATGAATACCTGCAGTTTGTTGCATTGAATGAATGAGATAAGCTTAAAAAGTTGAATGAATGAAAGAAGCTCTACACATTGAATTAACGAGTGCAGTCTGTTTGATTAAATGAATGCATGCAGTCGGTTTCTTTGACAGAAAGCGTCCAACTTGTTTCATTAAATGAATGGCAAAGCTCTACTTATTCGATCAGCATGTGCAGCTTTTTTCATGAAATGAATGAGTGCTGTTTGATTCATTGAATGGATGAATGCTGTTAGAATCACTAAGTAAATGAGTGAAGTTTCTTTCATTGAATCAATGAATAAGGTTTGATTCATTGAATCAATGATTGAGGTTTGACACAATGATTGAATGTTTGCAGTTTGTTACATTAAATGAAGGAGTTAAGCTTGACATAATGAATAAAAAGGAGAAGTTCTACTTTTTGAATTAAGACGTGCAGTCTTTTTCATTCAATGAATGTGAGCGGTTTGATTCACTGCATAAGTTAGTTACATCTGTCTCATTAAATCTAAGAATGCCGATTGATTCATTGAATTACTGTTTGAAGTTTAAATCAATGGCTGATTCACTGGTTTCAGCTTGTTTCATTAAGTGAAAACTTTAAACTCGAAACAATGAATCAATGAGTGAAGCTGTACTCTTTGAATTAACACATGCACTTTTTTTCATTAAATGAATGGGTACAGTTTGTTTCATTGAATCGATTCCTTGAACTCGTGGTATTGAATCAATGTGTGAAGCTCTACTCATTGAATGAACAAGTGCTGGCTTTTTCATTGAAACAAAACGTTTAGCTAGGGGCAACGAATAAATGAGAGTAGCTGTACTCATTGAATGAACACCTGCAGTTTGTTGAATTGAATGCATGATATAAGCTGGAAACGTTGACTGAATGAAAGAAGCTCTACACATTGAATTAACAAGTGCAATCTGCTTGATGAAATGAATGCAGGCAGTTGGTTTCTTTGACAGAAAGCGTGCAACTAGTATCATTGAATGAATGGCAAAAGCTCTACTCATTCGATTAGCATGTGCAGATATTTTCATGGAATGAATGAGTGCTGTTTGATTCATTGAATGGATGCATGCTCTTGGAATCACTAAATAAATAAGTTAAGTTTCGTTCATTCAATCAATGAATGACGTTTGATTCATTGAATCGATGATTGAAGTTTTGCACAATGATTGAATGATTGCAGTTTGTTATATTAAATGAAGGAGTTAAGCTTGACATATTGAATAAATAAGAGAAGCTCTACTCTTTGAGTTAACACGTGCAGTCTGTAAATTCAATAAATGTGTGCAGTATGTTTCACTAAAAAGGTTCGTTAGATCTGTCTCATTGAACTTAAGATTACCGTTTGATTCATTGAATCTATGATTGAAGTTTAAATAAATGACTGATTCAATTGTTTCAGCTTGTTTCATTAAGTGAAAACTTTAAGCTGGAGGCCCTCATTCAATTAGCACATGCACTTTTTGTCATTAAATCAATGGGTGCAATTTGTTTCATTGAATCGAAACCTTAAACTCGTGGTATTGAATCAATGTGAGAAGCTCTACTCATTGAATGAACACCTGCAGTTTGTTACATTGAATGAATGAGATAAACTTAAAAATTGAATGAATGAAAGAAGCTCCACACATTGAATTAACGAGAGCAGTCTGTTTGATTAAATGAATGCATGCAGTTGGTTTCTTTAACAGAAAGCATACAACTTGTTTCATTAAATGAATGGCAAAGCTCTACTTATTCGATTAGCATGTGCAGATTTTTTCATGGAATGAATGAGTGCTGTTTTATTCATTGAATGGATGAATTCAGTTGGAATCGCTAAGTAAATGAGTGAAGTTTCTTTCATTGAATCAATGAATAACGTTTGATTCATTGAATCAATGATTGAGGTTTGACACAATGATTGCAGTTTGTTATATTAAATGAAGGAGTTAAGCTTGACATAATGAATAAATAAGAGAAGTTCTACTCTTTGATTTAAGACGTGCAGTCTGTTTCATTCAATGAATGTGAGCGGTTTGATTCACTGCATAAGTTAGTTACATGTGTCTTATAAAATCTAAGAATGCCGATTGATTCATTGAATTACTGCTTGAAGTTTAAATCAATGGCTGATTCACTGGTTTCAGCTTGTTTCATTAAATGAGAGAAGCTGTACTCATTGAATTAGCACATGCACTTTTCATCATTAAATGAATGGGTGCAGTTTGTTTCATTGAATCTATTCCTTGAACTCGTGGTATTGAATCAATGTGTGAAGCTCTACTCATTGAATTAACAAGTTCAGGCTTTTTCATTGAAACAAAACGTTTAGCTCGAGGCACTGAATAATTGAGAGAAGCTGTACTCATTGAATGAACAGTAATTCATTGAATTACTGTTTGAAGTTTAAATCAATGGCTGATTCACTGGTTTCAGCTTGTTTCATTAAGTGAAAACTTTAAACTCGAAACAATGAATCAATGAGTGAAGCTGTACTCTTTGAATTAACACATGCACTTTTTATCATTAAATGAATGGGTACAGTTTGTTTCATTGAATCGATTCCTTGAACTCGTGGTATTGAATCAATGTGTGAAGCTCTACTCATTGAATGAACAAGTGCTGGCTTTTTCATTGAAACAAAACGTTTAGCTAGGGGCAACGAATAAATGAGAGTAGCTGTACTCATTGAATGAACACCTGCAGTTTGTTGAATTGAATGCATGATATAAGCTGGAAACGTTGACTGAATGAAAGAAGCTCTACACATTGAATTAACAAGTGCAATCTGCTTGATGAAATGAATGCAGGCAGTTGGTTTCTTTGACAGAAAGCGTGCAACTAGTATCATTGAATGAATGGCAAAAGCTCTACTCATTCGATTAGCATGTGCAGATATTTTCATGGAATGAATGAGTGCTGTTTGATTCATTGAATGGATGCATGCTCTTGGAATCACTAAATAAATAAGTTAAGTTTCGTTCATTCAATCAATGAATGACGTTTGATTCATTGAATCGATGATTGAAGTTTTGCACAATGATTGAATGATTGCAGTTTGTTATATTAAATGAAGGAGTTAAGCTTGACATATTGAATAAATAAGAGAAGCTCTACTCTTTGAGTTAACACGTGCAGTCTGTAAATTCAATAAATGTGTGCAGTATGTTTCACTAAAAAGGTTCGTTAGATCTGTCTCATTGAACTTAAGATTACCGTTTGATTCATTGAATCTATGATTGAAGTTTAAATAAATGACTGATTCAATTGTTTCAGCTTGTTTCATTAAGTGAAAACTTTAAGCTGGAGGCCCTCATTCAATTAGCACATGCACTTTTTGTCATTAAATCAATGGGTGCAATTTGTTTCATTGAATCGAAACCTTAAACTCGTGGTATTGAATCAATGTGAGAAGCTCTACTCATTGAATGAACACCTGCAGTTTGTTACATTGAATGAATGAGATAAACTTAAAAATTGAATGAATGAAAGAAGCTCCACACATTGAATTAACGAGAGCAGTCTGTTTGATTAAATGAATGCATGCAGTTGGTTTCTTTAACAGAAAGCATACAACTTGTTTCATTAAATGAATGACAAAGCTCTACTTATTCGATTAGCATGTGCAGATTTTTTCATGGAATGAATGAGTGCTGTTTTATTCATTGAATGGATGAATTCAGTTGGAATCGCTAAGTAAATGAGTGAAGTTTCTTTCATTGAATCAATGAATAACGTTTGATTCATTGAATCAATGATTGAGGTTTGACACAATGATTGCAGTTTGTTATATTAAATGAAGGAGTTAAGCTTGACATAATGAATAAATAAGAGAAGTTCTACTCTTTGATTTAAGACGTGCAGTGTGTTTCATTCAATGAATGTGAGCGGTTTGATTCACTGCATAAGTTAGTTACATGTGTCTTATAAAATCTAAGAATGCCGATTGATTCATTGAATTACTGCTTGAAGTTTAAATCAATGGCTGATTCACTGGTTTCAGCTTGTTTCATTAAATGAAAACTTTAAACTCGAAACGATGAATCAATGAAAGAAGCTGTACTCATTGAATTAGCACATGCACTTTTTATCATTAAATGAATGGGTGTAGTTTGTTTAATTGAATCTATTCCTTGAACTCGTGGTATTGAATCAATGTGTGAAGCTCTACTCATTGAATTAACAAAGTTCAGGCTTTTTCATTGAAACAAAACGTTTAGCTCGAGGCACTGAATAATTGAGAGAAGCTGTACTCATTGAATGAATACCTGCAGTTTGTTGCATTGAATGAATGAGATAAGCTTAAAATGTTGAATGAATGAAAGAAGCTCTACACATTGAATTAACGAGTGCAGTCTGTTTGATTAAATGAATGCATGCAGTCGGTTTCTTTGACAGAAAGCGTCCAACTTGTTTCATTAAATGAATGGCAAAGCTCTACTTATTCGATTAGCATGTGCAGCTTTTTTCATGAAATGAATGAGTGCTGTTTGATTCATTGAATGGATGAATGCTTTTAGAATCACTAAGTAAATGAGTTAAAGTCTTTCATTGAATCAATGAATAAGGTTTGATTCATTGAATCAATGATTGAGGTTTGACACAATGATTGAATGTTTGCAGTTTGTTACATTAAATGAAGGAGTTAAGCTTGACATAATGAATAAAAAAGAGAAGATCTACTTTTTGAATTATGACGTGCAGTCTTTTTCATTCAATGAATGTGAGCGGTTTGATTCACTGCATAAGTTAGTTACATCTGTCTCATTAAATCTAAGAATGCCGATTGATTCATTGAATTACTGTTTGAAGTTTAAATCAATGGCTGATTCACTGGTTTCAGCTTGTTTCATTAAGTGAAAACTTTAAACTCGAAACAATGAATCAATGAGAGAAGCTGTACTCTTTGAATTAACACATGCACTTTTTATCATTAAATGAATGGGTGTAGTTTGTTTAATTGAATCGATTCCTTGAACTCGTGGTATTGAATCAATGTGTGAAGCTCTACTCATTGAATGAACAAGTGCTGGCTTTTTCATTGAAACAAAACGTTTAGCTAGGGGCAACGAATAAATGAGAGTAGCTGTACTCATTGAATGAACACCTGCAGTTTGTTGCATTGAATGCATGATATAAGCTGGAAACGTTGACTGAATGAAAGAAGCTCTACACATTGAATTAACAAGTGCAATCTGCTTGATGAAATGAATGCAGGCAGTTGGTTTCTTTGACAGAAAGCGTGCAACTAGTATCATTGAATGAATGGCAAAAGCTCTACTCATTCGATTAGCATGTGCAGATATTTTCATGGAATGAATGAGTGCTGTTTGATTCATTGAATGGATGCATGCTCTTGGAATCACTAAATAAATAAGTTAAGTTTCGTTCATTCAATCAATGAATGACGTTTGATTCATTGAATCGATGATTGAAGTTTGGCACAATGATTGAATGATTGCAGTTTGTTATATTAAATGAAGGAGTTAAGCTTGACATATTGAATAAATAAGAGAAGCTCTACTCTGAGTTAACACGTGCAGTCTGTAAATTCAATAAATGTGTGCAGTATGTTTCACTAAAAAGGTTCGTTAGATCTGTCTCATTGAACTTAAGATTACCGTTTGATTCATTGAATCTATGATTGAAGTTTAAATAAATGACTGATTCAATTGTTTCAGCTTGTTTCATTAAGTGAAAACTTTAAGCTGGAGGCCCTCATTCAATTAGCACATGCACTTTTTGTCATTAAATCAATGGGTGCAATTTGTTTCATTGAATCGAAACCTTAAACTCGTGGTATTGAATCAATGTGAGAAGCTCTACTCATTGAATGAACACCTGCAGTTTGTTACATTGAATGAATGAGATAAACTTAAAAATTGAATGAATGAAAGAAGCTCCACACATTGAATTAACGAGAGCAGTCTGTTTGATTAAATGAATGCATGCAGTTGGTTTCTTTAACAGAAAGCATACAACTTGTTTCATTAAATGAATGGCAAAGCTCTACTTATTCGATTAGCATGTGCAGATTTTTTCATGGAATGAATGAGTGCTGTTTTATTCATTGAATGGATGAATTCAGTTGGAATCGCTAAGTAAATGAGTGAAGTTTCTTTCATTGAATCAATGAATAACGTTTGATTCATTGAATCAATGATTGAGGTTTGACACAATGATTGCAGTTTGTTATATTAAATGAAGGAGTTAAGCTTGACATAATGAATAAATAAGAGAAGTTCTACTCTTTGATTTAAGACGTGCAGTCTGTTTCATTCAATGAATGTGAGCGGTTTGATTCACTGCATAAGTTAGTTACACGTGTCTTATAAAATCTAAGAATGCCGATTGATTCATTGAATTACTGCTTGAAGTTTAAATCAATGGCTGATTCACTGGTTTCAGCTTGTTTCATTAAATGAAAACTTTAAACTCGAAAAATTGAATCAATGAGAGAAGCTGTACTCATTGAATTAGCACATGCACTTTTTATCATTAAATGAATGGGTGCAGTTTGTTTCATTGAATCTATTCCTTGAACTCGTGGTATTGAATCAATGTGTGAAGCTCTACTCATTGAATTAACAATTTCAGGCTTTTTCATTGAAACAAAACGTTTAGCTCGAGGCACTGAATAATTGAGAGAAGCTGTACTGATTGAATGAACACCTGCAGTTTGTTGCATTGAATGAATGAGATAAACTTAAAAAGTTGAATGAATGGAAGAAGCTCTACACATTGAATTAACGAGTGCAGTCTGTTTGATTAAATGAATGCATGCAGTCGGTTTCTTTGACCGAAAGCGTCCAACTTGTTTCATTAAATGAATGGCAAAGCTCTACTTATTCGATTAGCATGTGCAGATTTTTTCATGGAATGAATGAGTGCTGTTTTATTCATTGAATGGATGAATTCAGTTGGAATCGCTAAGTAAATGAGTGAAGTTTCTTTCATTGAATCAATGAATAACGTTTGATTCATTGAATCAATGATTGAGGTTTGACACAATGATTGCAGTTTGTTATATTAAATGAAGGAGTTAAGCTTGACATAATGAATAAATAAGAGAAGTTCTACTCTTTGATTTAAGACGTGCAGTCTGTTTCATTCAATGAATGTGAGCGGTTTGATTCACTGCATAAGTTAGTTCCATGTGTCTTATAAAATCTAAGAATGCCGATTGATTCATTGAATTACTGCTTGAAGTTTAAATCAATGGCTGATTCACTGGTTTCAGCTTGTTTCATTAAATGAAAACTTTAAACTCGAAACGATGAATCAATGAGAGAAGCTGTACTCATTGAATTAGCACATGCACTTTTTATCATTAAATGAATGGGTATAGTTTGTTTAATTGAATCTATTCCTTGAACTCGTGGTATTGAATCAATGTGTGAAGCTCTACTCATTGAATTAACAAGTTCAGGCTTTTTCATTGAAACAAAACGTTTAGCTCGAGGCACTGAATAATTGAGAGAAGCTGTACTCATTGAATTTTCACCTGCAGTTTGTTGCGTTGAATGAATGAGATAAGTTTGAAAAGTTGAATGAATGAAAGAAGCTCTACACATTGAATTAACTAGTGCAGTCTGTTTGATTAAATGAATGCATGCAGTCGGTTTCTTTGACAGAAAGCGTGCAACTTGTTTCATTAAATGAATGGCAAAGCTCTACTTATTCGATTAGCATGTGCAGCTTTTTTCATGAAATGAATGAGTGCTGTTTGATTCATTGAATGGATGAATGCTGTTAGAATCACTAAGTAAATGAGTGAAGTTTCTTTCATTGAATCAATGAATAAGGTTTGATTCATTGAATCAATGATTGAGGTTTGACACAATGATTGAATGTTTGCAGTTTGTTACATTAAATGAAGGAGTTAAGCTTGACATAATGAATAAAAAGGAGAAGATCTACTTTTTGAATTAAGACGTGCAGTCTTTTTCATTCAATGAATGTGAGCGGTTTGATTCACTGCATAAGTTAGTTACATCTGTCTCATTAAATCTAAGAATGCCGATTGATTCATTGAATTACTGTTTGAAGTTTAAATCAATGGCTGATTCACTGGTTTCAGCTTGTTTCATTAAGTGAAAACTTTAAACTCGAAACAATGAATCAATGAGAGAAGCTGTACTCTTTGAATTAACACATGCACTTTTTATCATTAAATGAATGGGTGTAGTTTGTTTAATTGAATCGATTCCTTGAACTCGTGGTATTGAATCAATGTGTGAAGCTCTACTCATTGAATGAACAAGTGCTGGCTTTTTCATTGAAACAAAACGTTTAGCTAGGGGCAACGAATAAATGAGAGTAGCTGTACTCATTGAATGAACACCTGCAGTTTGTTGCATTGAATGCATGATATAAGCTGGAAACGTTGAATGAATGAAAGAAGCTCTACACATTGAATTAACAAGTGCAATCTGCTTGATGAAATGAATGCAGGCAGTTGGTTTCTTTGACAGAAAGCGTGCAACTAGTATCATTGAATGAATGGCAAAAGCTCTACTCATTCGATTAGCATGTGCAGATATTTTCATGGAATGAATGAGTGCTGTTTGATTCATTGAATGGATGCATGCTATTGGAATCACTAAATAAATAAGTTAAGTTTCGTTCATTCAATCAATGAATGACGTTTGATTCATTGAATCAATGATTGAAGTTTGGCACAATGATTGAATGATTGCAGTTTGTTAAATTAAATGAAGGAGTTAAGCTTGACATATTGAATAAATAAGAGAAGCTCTACTCTTTGAGTTAACACGTGCAGTCTTTAAATTCAATAAATGTGTGCAGTATGTTTCACTAAAAAGGTTCGTTAGATCTGTCTCATTGAATTTAAGATTACCGTTTGATTCATTGAATCTAGATTGAAGTTTAAATAAATGACTGATTCAATTGTTTCAGCTTGTTTCATTAAGTGAAAACTTTAAGCTGGAGGCCCTCATTCAATTAGCACATGCACTTTTTGTCATTAAATCAATGGGTGCAATTTGTTTCATTGAATCGAAACCTTAAACTCGTGGTATTGAATCAATGTGAGAAGCTCTACTCATTGAATGAACACCTGCAGTTTGTTACATTGAATGAATGAGATAAACTTAAAAATTGAATGAATGAAAGAAGCTCCACACATTGAATTAACGAGAGCAGTCTGTTTGATTAAATGAATGCATGCAGTTGGTTTCTTTAACAGAAAGCATACAACTTGTTTCATTAAATGAATGGCAAAGCTCTACTTATTCGATTAGCATGTGCAGATTTTTTCATGGAATGAATGAGTGCTGTTTTATTCACTGAATGGATGAATTCAGTTGGAATCGCTAAGTAAATGAGTGAAGTTTCTTTCATTGAATCAATGAATAACGTTTGATTCATTGAATCAATGATTGAGGTTTGACACAATGATTGCAGTTTGTTATATTAAATGAAGGAGTTAAGCTTGACATAATGAATAAATAAGAGAAGTTCTACTCTTTGATTTAAGACGTGCAGTCTGTTTCATTCAATGAATGTGAGCGGTTTGATTCACTGGATAAGTTAGTTACATGTGTCTTATAAAATCTAAGAATGCCGATTGATTCATTGAATTACTGCTTGAAGTTTAAATCAATGGCTGATTCACTGGTTTCAGCTTGTTTCATTAAATGAAAACTTTAAACTCGAAACGATGAATCATTGAGAGAAGCTGTACTCATTGAATTAGCACATGCACTTTTTATCATTAAATGAATGGGTGTAGTTTGTTTAATTGAATCGAATCCTTGAACTCGTGGTATTGAATCAATGTGTGAAGCTCTACTCATTGAATTAACAAAGTTCAGGCTTTTTCATTGAAACAAAACGTTTAGCTCGAGGCACTGAATAATTGAGAGAAGCTGTACTCATTGAATGAATACCTACAGTTTGTTGCATTGAATGAATGAGATAAGCTTAAAAAGTTGAATGAATGAAAGAAGCTCTACACATTGAATTAACGAGTGCAGTCTGTTTGATTAAATGAATGCATGCAGTCGGTTTCTTTGACAGAAAGCGTCCAACTTGTTTCATTAAATGAATGGCAAAGCTCTACTTATTCGATTAGCATGTGCAGCTTTTTTCATGAAATGAATGAGTGCTGTTTGATTCATTGAATGGATGAATGCTGTTAGAATCACTAAGTAAATGAGTGAAGTTTCTTTCATTGAATCAATGAATAAGGTTTGATTCATTGAATCAATGATTGAGGTTTGACATACTGATTGAATGTTTGCAGTTTGTTACATTAAATGAAGGAGTTAAGCTTGACATAATGAATAAAAACGAGAAGATCTACTTTTTGAATTATGACGTGCAGTCTTTTTCATTCAATGAATATGAGCGGTTTGATTCACTGCATAAGTTAGTTACATCTGTCTCATTAAATCTAAGAATGCCGATTGATTCATTGAATTACTGTTTGAGGTTTAAATCAATGGCTGATTCACTGGTTTCAGCTTGTTTCATTAAGTGAAAACTTTAAACTCGAAACAATGAATCAATGAGAGAAGCTGTACTCATTGAATTAGCACATGCACTTTTTATCATTAAATGAATGGGTGTAGTTTGTTTAATTGAATCGAATCCTTGAACTCGTGGTATTGAATCAATGTGTGAAGCTCTACTCATTGAATTAACAAAGTTCAGGCTTTTTCATTGAAACAAAACGTTTAGCTCGAGGCACTGAATAATTGAGAGAAGCTGTACTCATTGAATGAATACCTGCAGTTTGTTGCATTGAATGAATGAGATAAGCTTAAAAAGTTGAATGAATGAAAGAAGCTCTACACATTGAATTAACGAGTGCAGTCTGTTTGATTAAATGAATGCATGCAGTCGGTTTTTTTGACAGAAAGCGTCCAACTTGTTTCATTAAATGAATGGCAAAGCTCTACTTATTCGATTACCATGTGCAGCTTTTTTCATGAAATGAATGAGTGCTGTTTGATTCATTGAATGGATGAATGCTGTTAGAATCACTAAGTAAATGAGTGAAGTTTCTTTCATTGAATCAATGAATAAGGTTTGATTCATTGAATCAATGATTGAGGTTTGACACAATGATTGAATGTTTGCAGTTTGTTACATTAAATGAAGGAGTTAAGCTTGACATAATGAATAAAAAAGAGAAGATCTACATTTTGAATTATGACGTGCAGTCTTTTTCATTCAATGAATGTGAGCGGTTTGATTCACTGCATAAGTTAGTTACATCTGTCTCATTAAATCTAAGAATGCCGATTGATTCATTGAATTACTGTTTGAAGTTTAAATCAATGGCTGATTCATTGGTTTCAGCTTGTTTCATTAAGTGAAAACTTTAAACTCGAAACAATGAATCAATGAGAGAAGCTGTACTCTTTGAATTAACACATGCACTTTTTATCATTAAATGAATGGGTGTAGTTTGTTTAATTGAATCGATTCCTTGAACTCGTGGTATTGAATCAATGTGTGAAGCTCTACTCATTGAATGAACAAGTGCAGGCTTTTTCATTGAAACAAAACGTTTAGCTAGGGGCAACGAATAAATGAGAGTAGCTGTACTCATTGAATGAACACCTGCAGTTTGTTGCATTGAATGCATGATATAAGCTGGAAACGTTGACTGAATGAAAGAAGCTCTACACATTGAATTAACAAGTGCAATCTGCTTGATGAAATGAATGCAGGCAGTTGGTTTCTTTGACAGAAAGCGTGCAACAGGTATCATTGAATGAATGGCAAAAGCTCTACTCATTCGATTAGCATGTGCAGATATTTTCATGGAATGAATGAGTGCTGTTTGATTCATTGAATGGATGCATGCTCTTGGAATCACTAAATAAATAAGTTAAGTTTCGTTCATTCAATCAATGAATGACGTTTGATTCATTGAATCGATGATTGAAGTTTGGCACAATGATTGAATGATTGCAGTTTGTTATATTAAATGAAGGAGTTAAGCTTGACATATTGAATAAATAAGAGAAGCTCTACTCTTTGAGTTAACACGTGCAGTCTGTAAATTCAATAAATGTGTGCAGTATGTTTCACTAAAAAGGTTCGTTAGATCTGTCTCATTGAACTTAAGATTACCGTTTGATTCATTGAATCTATGATTGAAGTTTAAATAAATGACTGATTCAATTGTTTCAGCTTGTTTCATTAAGTGAAAACTTTAAGCTGGAGGCCCTCATTCAATTAGCACATGCACTTTTTGTCATTAAATCAATGGGTGCAATTTGTTTCATTGAATCGAAACCTTAAACTCGTGGTATTGAATCAATGTGAGAAGCTCTACTCATTGAATGAACACCTGCAGTTTGTTACATTGAATGAATGAGATAAACTTAAAAATTGAATGAATGAAAGAAGCTCCACACATTGAATTAACGAGAGCAGTCTGTTTGATTAAATGAATGCATGCAGTTGGTTTCTTTAACAGAAAGCATACAACTTGTTTCATTAAATGAATGGCAAAGCTCTACTTATTCGATTAGCATGTGCAGATTTTTTCATGGAATGAATGAGTGCTGTTTTATTCATTGAATGGATGAATTCAGTTGGAATCGCTAAGTAAATGAGTGAAGTTTCTTTCATTGAATCAATGAATAACGTTTGATTCATTGAATCAATGATTGAGGTTTGACACAATGATTGCAGTCTGTTATATTAAATGAAGAATTAAGCTTGACATAATGAAGAAATAAGAGAAGTTCTACTCTTTGATTTAAGACGTGCAGTCTGTTTCATTCAATGAATGTGAGCGGTTTGATTCACTGCATAAGTTAGTTACATGTGTCTTATAAAATCTAAGAATGCCGATTGATTCATTGAATTACTGCTTGAAGTTTAAATCAATGGCTGATTCACTGGTTTCAGCTTGTTTCATTAAATGAAAACTTTAAACTCGAAACGATGAATCAATGAGAGAAGCTGTACTCATTGAATTAGCACATGCACTTTTTATCATTAAATGAATGGGTGTAGTTTGTTTAATTGAATCTATTCCTTGAACTCGTGGTATTGAATCAATGTGTGAAGCTCTACTCATTGAATGAACAAGTTCAGGATTTTTCATTGAAACAAAACGTTTAGCTCGAGGCACTGAATAATTGAGAGAAGCTGTACTCATTGAATGAACACCTGCAGTTTGTTGCATTGAATGAATGAGATAAGCTTAAAAAGTTGAATGAATGAAAGAAGCTCTACACATTGAATTAACGAGTGCAGTCTGTTTGATTAAATGAATGCATGCAGTCGGTTTCTTTGACAGAAAGCGTCCAACTTGTTTCATTAAATGAATGGCAAAGCTCTACTTATTCGATTAGCATGTGCAGCTTTTTTCATGAAATGAATGAGTGCTGTTTGATTCATTGAATGGATGAATGCTGTTAGAATCACTAAGTAAATGAGTGAAGTTTCTTTCATTGAATCAATGAATAAGGTTTGATTCATTGAATCAATGATTGAGGTTTGACACAATGATTGAATGTTTGCAGTTTGTTACATTAAATGAAGGAGTTAAGCTTGATATAATGAATAAAAAGGAGAAGATCTACTTTTTGAATTAAGACGTGCAGTCTTTTTCATTCAATGAATGTGAGCGGTTTGATTCACTGCATAAGTTAGTTACATCTGTCTCATTAAATCAAAGAATGCCGATTGATTCATTGAATTACTGTTTGAAGTTTAAATCAATGGCTGATTCACTGGTTTCAGCTTGTTTCATTAACTGAAAACTTTAAACTCGAAATAATGAATCAATGAGAGAAGCTGTACTCTTTGAATTAACACATGCACTTTTTATCATTAAATGAATGGGTACAGTTTGTTTCATTGAATCGATTCCTTGAACTCGTGGTATTGAATCAATGTGTGAAGCTCCACTCATTGAATGAACAAGTGCAGGCTTTTTCATTGAAACAAAACGTTTAGCTAGGGGCAACGAATAAATGAGAGTAGCTGTACTCATTGAATGAACACCTGCAGTTTGTTGCATTGAATGCATGATATAAGCTGGAAACGTTGACTGAATGAAAGAAGCTCTACACATTGAATTAACAAGTGCAATCTGCTTGATGAAATGAATGCAGGCAGTTGGTTTCTTTGACAGAAAGCGTGCAACTAGTATCATTGAATGAATGGCAAAAGCTCTACTCATTCGATTAGCATGTGCAGATATTTTCATGGAATGAATGAGTGCTGTTTGATTCATTGAATGGATGCATGCTCTTGGAATCACTAAATAAATAAGTTAAGTTTCGTTCATTCAATCAATGAATGACGTTTGATTCATTGAATCAATGATTGAAGTTTGGCACAATGATTGAATGATTGCAGTTTGTTATATTAAATGAAGGAGTTAAGCTTGACATATTGAATAAATAAGAGAAGCTCTACTCTTTGAGTTAACACGTGCAGTCTGTAAATTCAATAAATGTGTGCAGTATGTTTCACTAAAAAGGTTCGTTAGATCTGTCTCATTGAATTTAAGATTACCGTTTGATTCATTGAATCTATGATTCAAGTTTAAATAAATGACTGATTCAATTGTTTCAGCTTGTTTCATTAAGTGAAAACTTTAAGCTGGAGGCCCTCATTCAATTAGCACATGCACTTTTTGTCATTAAATCAATGGGTGCAATTTGTTTCATTGAATCGAAACCTTAAACTCGTGGTATTGAATCAATGTGAGAAGCTCTACTCATTGAATGAACACCTGCAGTTTGTTACATTGAATGAATGAGATAAACTTAAAAATTGAATGAATGAAAGAAGCTCCACACATTGAATTAACGAGAGCAGTCTGTTTGATTAAATGAATGCATGCAGTTGGTTTCTTTAACAGAAAGCATACAACTTGTTTCATTAAATGAATGGCAAAGCTCTACTTATTCGATTAGCATGTGCAGATTTTTTCATGGAATGAATGAGTGCTGTTTTATTCATTGAATGGATGAATTCAGTTGGAATCGCTAAGTAAATGAGTGAAGTTTCTTTCATTGAATCAATGAATAACGTTTGATTCATTGAATCAATGATTGAGGTTTGACACAATGATTGCAGTTTGTTATATTAAATGAAGGAGTTAAGCTTGACATAATGAATAAATAAGAGAAGTTCTACTCTTTGATTTAAGACGTGCAGTCTGTTTCATTCAATGAATGTGAGCGGTTTGATTCACTGCATAAGTTAGTTACATGTGTCTTATAAAATCTAAGAATGCCGATTGATTCATTGAATTACTGCTTGAAGTTTAAATCAATGGCTGATTCACTGGTTTCAGCTTGTTTCATTAAATGAAAACTTTAAACTCGAAACGATGAATCATTGAGAGAAGCTGTACTCATTGAATTAGCACATGCACTTTTTATCATTAAATGAATGGGTGTAGTTTGTTTAATTGAATCGAATCCTTGAACTCGTGGTATTGAATCAATGTGTGAAGCTCTACTCATTGAATTAACAAAGTTCAGGCTTTTTCATTGAAACAAAACGTTTAGCTCGAGGCACTGAATAATTGAGAGAAGCTGTACTCATTGAATGAATACCTGCAGTTTGTTGCATTGAATGAATGAGATAAGCTTAAAAAGTTGAATGAATGAAAGAAGCTCTACACATTGAATTAACGAGTGCAGTCTGTTTGATTAAATGAATGCATGCAGTCGGTTTCTTTGACAGAAAGCGTCCAACTTGTTTCATTAAATGAATGGCAAAGCTCTACTTATTCGATTAGCATGTGCAGCTTTTTTCATGAAATGAATGAGTGCTGTTTGATTCATTGAATGGATGAATGCTGTTAGAATCACTAAGTAAATGAGTGAAGTTTCTTTCATTGAATCAATGAATAAGATTTGATTCATTGAATCAATGATTGAGGTTTGACATACTGATTGAATGTTTGCAGTTTGTTACATTAAATGAAGGAGTTAAGCTTGACATAATGAATAAAAAAGAGAAGATCTACTTTTTGAATTATGACGTGCAGTCTTTTTCATTCAATGAATATGAACGGTTTGATTCACTGCATAAGTTAGTTACATCTGTCTCATTAAATCTAAGAATGCCGATTGATTCATTGAATTACTGTTTGAAGTTTAAATCAATGGCTGATTCACTGGTTTCAGCTTGTTTCATTAAGTGAAAACTTTAAACTCGAAACAATGAATCAATGAGAGAAGCTGTACTCATTGAATTAGCACATGCACTTTTTATCATTAAATGAATGGGTGTAGTTTGTTTAATTGAATCGAATCCTTGAACTCGTGGTATTGAATCAATGTGTGAAGCTCTACTCATTGAATTAACAAAGTTCAGGCTTTTTCCTTGAAACAAAACGTTTAGCTCGAGGCACTGAATAATTGAGAGAAGCTGTACTCATTGAATGAATACCTGCAGTTTGTTGCATTGAATGAATGAGATAAGCTTAAAAAGTTGAATGAATGAAAGAAGCTCTACACATTGAATTAACGAGTGCAGTCTGTTTGATTAAATGAATGCATGCAGTCGGTTTCTTTGACAGAAAGCGTCCAACTTGTTTCATTAAATGAATGGCAAAGCTCTACTTATTCGATTAGCATGTGCAGCTTTTTTCATGAAATGAATGAGTGCTGTTTGATTCATTGAATGGATGAATGCTGTTAGAATCACTAAGTAAATGAGTGAAGTTTCTTTCATTGAATCAATGAATAAGGTTTGATTCATTGAATCAATGATTGAGGTTTGACACAATGATTGAATGTTTGCAGTTTGTTACATTAAATGAAGGAGTTAAGCTTGACATAATGAATAAAAAAGAGAAGATCTACATTTTGAATTATGACGTGCAGTCTTTTTCATTCAATGAATGTGAGCGGTTTGATTCACTGCATAAGTTAGTTACATCTGTCTCATTAAATCTAAGAATGCCGATTGATTCATTGAATTACTGTTTGAAGTTTAAATCAATGGCTGATTCACTGGTTTCAGCTTGTTTCATTAAGTGAAAACTTTAAACTCGAAACAATGAATCAATGAGAGAAGCTGTACTCTTTGAATTAACACATGCACTTTTTATCATTAAATGAATGTGTGTAGTTTGATTAATTGAATCGATTCCTTGAACTCGTGGTATTGAATCAATGTGTGAAGTTCTACTCATTGAATGAACAAGTGCAGGCTTTTTCATTGAAACAAAACGTTTAGCTAGGGGCAACGAATAAATGAGAGTAGCTGTACTCATTGAATGAACACCTGCAGTTTGTTGCATTGAATGCATGATATAAGCTGGAAACGTTGACTGAATGAAAGAAGCTCTACACATTGAATTAACAAGTGCAATCTGCTTGATGAAATGAATGCAGGCAGTTGGTTTCTTTGACAGAAAGCGTGCAACTAGTATCATTGAATGAATGGCAAAAGCTCTACTCATTCGATTAGCATGTGCAGATATTTTCATGGAATGAATGAGTGCTGTTTGATTCATTGAATGGATGCATGCTCTTGGAATCACTAAATAAATAAGTTAAGTTTCGTTCATTCAATCAATGAATGACGTTTGATTCATTGAATCAATGATTGAAGTTTGGCACAATGATTGAATGATTGCAGTTTGTTATATTAAATCAAGGAGTTAAGCTTGACATATTGAATAAATAAGAGAAGCTCTACTCTTTGAGTTAACACGTGCAGTCTGTAAATTCAATAAATGTGTGCAGTATGTTTCACTAAAAAGGTTCGTTAGATCTGTCTCATTGAACTTAAGATTACCGTTTGATTCATTGAATCTATGATTGAAGTTTAAATAAATGACTGATTCAATTGTTTCAGCTTGTTTCATTAAGTGAAAACTTTAAGCTGGAGGCCCTCATTCAATTAGCACATGCACTTTTTGTCATTAAATCAATGGGTGCAATTTGTTTCATTGAATCGAAACCTTAAATTCGTGGTATTGAATCAATGTGAGAAGCTCTACTCATTGAATGAACACCTGCAGTTTGTTACATTGAATGAATGAGATAAACTTAAAAATTGAATGAATGAAAGAAGCTCCACACATTGAATTAACGAGAGCAGTCTGTTTGATTAAATGAATGCATGCAGTTGGTTTCTTTAACAGAAAGCATACAACTTGTTTCATTAAATGAATGGCAAAGCTCTACTTATTCGATTAGCATGTGCAGATTTTTTCATGGAATGAATGAGTGCTGTTTTATTCATTGAATGGATGAATTCAGTTGGAATCGCTAAGTAAATGAGTGAAGTTTCTTTCATTGAATCAATGAATAACGTTTGATTCATTGAATCAATGATTGAGGTTTGACACAATGATTGCAGTCTGTTATATTAAATGAAGGAGTTAAGCTTGACATAATGAAGAAATAAGAGAAGTTCTACTCTTTGATTTAAGACGTGCAGTCTGTTTCATTCAATGAATGTGAGCGGTTTGATTCACTGCATAAGTTAGTTACATGTGTCTTATAAAATCTAAGAATGCCGATTGATTCATTGAATTACTGCTTGAAGTTTAAATCAATGGCTGATTCACTGGTTTCAGCTTGTTTCATTAAATGAAAACTTTAAACTCGAAACGATGAATCAATGAGAGAAGCTGTACTCATTGAATTAGCACATGCACTTTTTATCATTAAATGAATGGGTGTAGTTTGTTTAATTGAATCTATTCCTTGAACTCGTGGTATTGAATCAATGTGTGAAGCTCTACTCATTGAATGAACAAGTTCAGGATTTTTCATTGAAACAAAACGTTTAGCTCGAGGCACTGAATAATTGAGAGAAGCTGTACTCATTGAATGAACACCTGCAGTTTGTTGCATTGAATGAATGAGATAAGCTTAAAAAGTTGAATGAATGAAAGAAGCTCTACACATTGAATTAACGAGTGCAGTCTGTTTGATTAAATGAATGCATGCAGTCGGTTTCTTTGACAGAAAGCGTCCAACTTGTTTCATTAAATGAATGGCAAAGCTCTACTTATTCGATTAGCATGTGCAGCTTTTTTCATGAAATGAATGAGTGCTGTTTGATTCATTGAATGGATGAATGCTGTTAGAATCACTAAGTAAATGAGTGAAGTTTCTTTCATTGAATCAATGAATAAGGTTTGATTCATTGAATCAATGATTGAGGTTTGACACAATGATTGAATGTTTGCAGTTTGTTACATTAAATGAAGGAGTTAAGCTTGACATAATGAATAAAAAGGAGAAGATCTACTTTTTGAATTAAGACGTGCAGTCTTTTTCATTCAATGAATGTGAGCGGTTTGATTCACTGCATAAGTTAGTTACATCTGTCTCATTAAATCAAAGAATGCCGATTGATTCATTGAATTACTGTTTGAAGTTTAAATCAATGGCTGATTCACTGGTTTCAGCTTGTTTCATTAAGTGAAAACTTTAAACTCGAAATAATGAATCAATGAGAGAAGCTGTACTCTTTGAATTAACACATGCACTTTTTATCATTAAATGAATGGGTACAGTTTGTTTCATTGAATCGATTCCTTGAACTCGTGGTATTGAATCAATGTGTGAAGCTCCACTCATTGAATGAACAAGTGCAGGCTTTTTCATTGAAACAAAACGTTTAGCTAGGGGCAACGAATAAATGAGAGTAGCTGTACTCATTGAATGAACACCTGCAGTTTGTTGCATTGAATGCATGATATAAGCTGGAAACGTTGACTGAATGAAAGAAGCTCTACACATTGAATTAACAAGTGCAATCTGCTTGATGAAATGAATGCAGGCAGTTGGTTTCTTTGACAGAAAGCGTGCAACTAGTATCATTGAATGAATGGCAAAAGCTCTACTCATTCGATTAGCATGTGCAGATATTTTCATGGAATGAATGAGTGCTGTTTGATTCATTGAATGGATGCATGCTCTTGGAATCACTAAATAAATAAGTTAAGTTTCGTTCATTCAATCAATGAATGAAGTTTGATTCATTGAATCAATGATTGAAGTTTGGCACAATGATTGAATGATTGCAGTTTGTTATATTAAATGAAGGAGTTAAGCTTGACATATTGAATAAATAAGAGAAGCTCTACTCTTTGAGTTAACACGTGCAGTCTGTAAATTCAATAAATGTGTGCAGTATGTTTCACTAAAAAGGTTCGTTAGATCTGTCTCATTGAATTTAAGATTACCGTTTGATTCATTGAATCTATGATTCAAGTTTAAATAAATGACTGATTCAATTGTTTCAGCTTGTTTCATTAAGTGAAAACTTTAAGCTGGAGGCCCTCATTCAATTAGCACATGCACTTTTTGTCATTAAATCAATGGGTGCAATTTGTTTCATTGAATCGAAACCTTAAACTCGTGGTATTGAATCAATGTGAGAAGCTCTACTCATTGAATGAACACCTGCAGTTTGTTACATTGAATGAATGAGATAAACTTAAAAATTGAATGAATGAAAGAAGCTCCACACATTGAATTAACGAGAGCAGTCTGTTTGATTAAATGAATGCATGCAGTTGGTTTCTTTAACAGAAAGCATACAACTTGTTTCATTAAATGAATGGCAAAGCTCTACTTATTCGATTAGCATGTGCAGATTTTTTCATGGAATGAATGAGTGCTGTTTTATTCATTGAATGGATGAATTCAGTTGGAATCGCTAAGTAAATGAGTGAAGTTTCTTTCATTGAATCAATGAATAACGTTTGATTCATTGAATCAATGATTGAGGTTTGACACAATGATTGCAGTTTGTTATATTAAATGAAGGAGTTAAGCTTGACATAATGAAGAAATAAGAGAAGTTCTACTCTTTGATTTAAGACGTGCAGTCTGTTTCATTCAATGAATGTGAGCGGTTTGATTCACTGCATAAGTTAGTTACATGTGTCTTATAAAATCTAAGAATGCCGATTGATTCATTGAATTACTGCTTGAAGTTTAAATCAATGGCTGATTCACTGGTTTCAGCTTGTTTCATTAAATGAAAACTTTAAACTCGAAACGATGAATCATTGAGAGAAGCTGTACTCATTGAATTAGCACATGCACTTTTTATCATTAAATGAATGGGTGTAGTTTGTTTAATTGAATCGAATCCTTGAACTCGTGGTATTGAATCAATGTGTGAAGCTCTACTCATTGAATTAACAAAGTTCAGGCTTTTTCATTGAAACAAAACGTTTAGCTCGAGGCACTGAATAATTGAGAGAAGCTGTACTCATTGAATGAATACCTGCAGTTTGTTGCATTGAATGAATGAGATAAGCTTAAAAAGTTGAATGAATGAAAGAAGCTCTACACATTGAATTAACGAGTGCAGTCTGTTTGATTAAATGAATGCATGCAGTCGGTTTCTTTGACAGAAAGCGTCCAACTTGTTTCATTAAATGAATGGCAAAGCTCTACTTATTCGATTAGCATGTGCAGCTTTTTTCATGAAATGAATGAGTGCTGTTTGATTCATTGAATGGATGAATGCTGTTAGAATCACTAAGTAAATGAGTGAAGTTTCTTTCATTGAATCAATGAATAAGGTTTGATTCATTGAATCAATGATTGAGGTTTGACATACTGATTGAATGTTTGCAGTTTGTTACATTAAATGAAGGAGTTAAGCTTGACATAATGAATAAAAAAGAGAAGATCTACTTTTTGAATTATGACGTGCAGTCTTTTTCATTCAATGAATATGAACGGTTTGATTCACTGCATAAGTTAGTTACATCTGTCTCATTAAATCTAAGAATGCCGATTGATTCATTGAATTACTGTTTGAAGTTTAAATCAATGGCTGATTCACTGGTTTCAGCTTGTTTCATTAAGTGAAAACTTTAAACTCGAAACAATGAATCAATGAGAGAAGCTGTACTCATTGAATTAGCACATGCACTTTTTATCATTAAATGAATGGGTGTAGTTTGTTTAATTGAATCGAATCCTTGAACTCGTGGTATTGAATCAATGTGTGAAGCTCTACTCATTGAATTAACAAAGTTCAGGCTTTTTCATTGAAACAAAACGTTTAGCTCGAGGCACTGAATAATTGAGAGAAGCTGTACTCATTGAATGAATACCTGCAGTTTGTTGCATTGAATGAATGAGATAAGCTTAAAAAGTTGAATGAATGAAAGAAGCTCTACACATTGAATTAACGAGTGCAGTCTGTTTGATTAAATGAATGCATGCAGTCGGTTTCTTTGACAGAAAGCGTCCAACTTGTTTCATTAAATGAATGGCAAAGCTCTACTTATTCGATTAGCATGTGCAGCTTTTTTCATGAAATGAATGAGTGCTGTTTGATTCATTGAATGGATGAATGCTGTTAGAATCACTAAGTAAATGAGTGAAGTTTCTTTCATTGAATCAATGAATAAGGTTTGATTCATTGAATCAATGATTGAGGTTTGACACAATGATTGAATGTTTGCAGTTTGTTACATTAAATGAAGGAGTTAAGCTTGACATAATGAATAAAAAAGAGAAGATCTACATTTTGAATTATGACGTGCAGTCTTTTTCATTCAATGAATGTGAGCGGTTTGATTCACTGCATAAGTTAGTTACATCTGTCTCATTAAATCAAAGAATGCCGATTGATTCATTGAATTACTGTTTGAAGTTTAAATCAATGGCTGATTCACTGGTTTCAGCTTGTTTCATTAAGTGAAAACTTTAAACTCGAAACAATGAATCAATGAGAGAAGCTGTACTCTTTGAATTAACACATGCACTTTTTATCATTAAATGAATGTGTGTAGTTTGTTTAATTGAATCGATTCCTTGAACTCGTGGTATTGAATCAATGTGTGAAGCTCTACTCATTGAATGAACAAGTGCAGGCTTTTTCATTGAAACAAAACGTTTAGCTAGGGGCAACGAATAAATGAGAGTAGCTGTACTCATTGAATGAACACCTGCAGTTTGTTGCATTGAATGCATGATATAAGCTGGAAACGTTGACTGAATGAAAGAAGCTCTACACATTGAATTAACAAGTGCAATCTGCTTGATGAAATGAATGCAGGCAGTTGGTTTCTTTGACAGAAAGCGTGCAACTAGTATCATTGAATGAATGGCAAAAGCTCTACTCATTCGATTAGCATGTGCAGATATTTTCATGGAATGAATGAGTGCTGTTTGATTCATTGAATGGATGCATGCTCTTGGAATCACTAAATAAATAAGTTAAGTTTCGTTCATTCAATCAATGAATGACGTTTGATTCATTGAATCGATGATTGAAGTTTGGCACAATGATTGAATGATTGCAGTTTGTTATATTAAATCAAGGAGTTAAGCTTGACATATTGAATAAATAAGAGAAGCTCTACTCTTTGAGTTAACACGTGCAGTCTGTAAATTCAATAAATGTGTGCAGTATGTTTCACTAAAAAGGTTCGTTAGATCTGTCTCATTGAACTTAAGATTACCGTTTGATTCATTGAATCTATGATTCAAGTTTAAATAAATGACTGATTCAATTGTTTCAGCTTGTTTCATTAAGTGAAAACTTTAAGCTGGAGGCCCTCATTCAATTAGCACATGCACTTTTTGTCATTAAATCAATGGGTGCAATTTGTTTCATTGAATCGAAACCTTAAACTCGTGGTATTGAATCAATGTGAGAAGCTCTACTCATTGAATGAACACCTGCAGTTTGTTACATTGAATGAATGAGATAAACTTAAAAATTGAATGAATGAAAGAAGCTCCACACATTGAATTAACGAGAGCAGTCTGTTTGATTAAATGAATGCATGCAGTTGGTTTCTTTAACAGAAAGCATACAACTTGTTTCATTAAATGAATGGCAAAGCTCTACTTATTCGATTAGCATGTGCAGATTTTTTCATGGAATGAATGAGTGCTGTTTTATTCATTGAATGGATGAATTCAGTTGGAATCGCTAAGTAAATGAGTGAAGTTTCTTTCATTGAATCAATGAATAACGTTTGATTCATTGAATCAATGATTGAGGTTTGACACAATGATTGCAGTCTGTTATATTAAATGAAGAATTAAGCTTGACATAATGAATAAATAAGAGAAGTTCTACTCTTTGATTTAAGACGTGCAGTCTGTTTCATTCAATGAATGTGAGCGGTTTGATTCACTGCATAAGTTAGTTACATGTGTCTTATAAAATCTAAGAATGCCGATTGATTCATTGAATTACTGTTTGAAGTTTAAATCAATGGCTGATTCACTGGTTTCAGCTTGTTTCATTAAATGAAAACTTTAAACTCGAAACGATGAATCAATGAGAGAAGCTGTACTCATTGAATTAGCACATGCACTTTTTATCATTAAATGAATGGGTGTAGTTTGTTTAATTGAATCTATTCCTTGAACTCGTGGTATTGAATCAATGTGTGAAGCTCTACTCATTGAATGAACAAGTTCAGGATTTTTCATTGAAACAAAACGTTTAGCTCGAGGCACTGAATAATTGAGAGAAGCTGTACTCATTGAATGAACACCTGCAGTTTGTTGCATTGAATGAATGAGATAAGCTTAAAAAGTTGAATGAATGAAAGAAGCTCTACACATTGAATTAACGAGTGCAGTCTGTTTGATTAAATGAATGCATGCAGTCGGTTTCTTTGACAGAAAGCGTCCAACTTGTTTCATTAAATGAATGGCAAAGCTCTACTTATTCGATTAGCATGTGCAGCTTTTTTCATGAAATGAATGAGTGCTGTTTGATTCATTGAATGGATGAATGCTGTTAGAATCACTAAGTAAATGAGTGAAGTTTCTTTCATTGAATCAATGAATAAGGTTTGATTCATTGAATCAATGATTGAGGTTTGACACAATGATTGAATGTTTGCAGTTTGTTACATTAAATGAAGGAGTTAAGCTTGACATAATGAATAAAAAAGAGAAGATCTACTTTTTGAATTAAGACGTGCAGTCTTTTTCATTCAATGAATGTGAGCGGTTTGATTCACTGCATAAGTTAGTTACATCTGTCTCATTAAATCAAAGAATGCCGATTGATTCATTGAATTACTGTTTGAAGTTTAAATCAATGGCTGATTCACTGGTTTCAGCTTGTTTCATTAAGTGAAAACTTTAAACTCGAAATAATGAATCAATGAGAGAAGCTGTACTCTTTGAATTAACACATGCACTTTTTATCATTAAATGAATGGGTACAGTTTGTTTCATTGAATCGATTCCTTGAACTCGTGGTATTGAATCAATGTGTGAAGCTCCACTCATTGAATGAACAAGTGCAGGCTTTTTCATTGAAACAAAACGTTTAGCTAGGGGCAACGAATAAATGAGAGTAGCTGTACTCATTGAATGAACACCTGCAGTTTGTTGCATTGAATGCATGATATAAGCTGGAAACGTTGACTGAATGAAAGAAGCTCTACACATTGAATTAACAAGTGCAATCTGCTTGATGAAATGAATGCAGGCAGTTGGTTTCTTTGACAGAAAGCGTGCAACTAGTATCATTGAATGAATGGCAAAAGCTCTACTCATTCGATTAGCATGTGCAGATATTTTCATGGAATGAATGAGTGCTGTTTGATTCATTGAATGGATGCATGCTCTTGGAATCACTAAATAAATAAGTTAAGTTTCGTTCATTCAATCAATGAATGAAGTTTGATTCATTGAATCAATGATTGAAGTTTGGCACAATGATTGAATGATTGCAGTTTGTTATATTAAATGAAGGAGTTAAGCTTGACATATTGAATAAATAAGAGAAGCTCTACTCTTTGAGTTAACACGTGCAGTCTGTAAATTCAATAAATGTGTACAGTATGTTTCACTAAAAAGGTTCGTTAGATCTGTCTCATTGAATTTAAGATTACCGTTTGATTCATTGAATCTATGATTCAAGTTTAAATAAATGACTGATTCAATTGTTTCAGCTTGTTTCATTAAGTGAAAACTTTAAGCTGGAGGCCCTCATTCAATTAGCACATGCACTTTTTGTCATTAAATCAATGGGTGCAATTTGTTTCATTGAATCGAAACCTTAAACTCGTGGTATTGAATCAATGTGAGAAGCTCTACTCATTGAATGAACACCTGCAGTTTGTTACATTGAATGAATGAGATAAACTTAAAAATTGAATGAATGAAAGAAGCTCCACACATTGAATTAACGAGAGCAGTCTGTTTGATTAAATGAATGCATGCAGTTGGTTTCTTTAACAGAAAGCATACAACTTGTTTCATTAAATGAATGGCAAAGCTCTACTTATTCGATTAGCATGTGCAGATTTTTTCATGGAATGAATGAGTGCTGTTTTATTCATTGAATGGATGAATTCAGTTGGAATCGCTAAGTAAATGAGTGAAGTTTCTTTCATTGAATCAATGAATAACGTTTGATTCATTGAATCAATGATTGAGGTTTGACACAATGATTGCAGTTTGTTATATTAAATGAAGGAGTTAAGCTTGACATAATGAATAAATAAGAGAAGTTCTACTCTTTGATTTAAGACGTGCAGTCTGTTTCATTCAATGAATGTGAGCGGTTTGATTCACTGCATAAGTTAGTTACATGTGTCTTATAAAATCTAAGAATGCCGATTGATTCATTGACTTACTGCTTGAAGTTTAAATCAATGGCTGATTCACTGGTTTCAGCTTGTTTCATTAAATGAAAACTTTAAACTCGAAACGATGAATCATTGAGAGAAGCTGTACTCATTGAATTAGCACATGCACTTTTGATCATTAAATGAATGGGTGTAGTTTGTTTAATTGAATCGAATCCTTGAACTCGTGGTATTGAATCAATGTGTGAAGCTCTACTCATTGAATTAACAAAGTTCAGGCTTTTTCATTGAAACAAAACGTTTAGCTCGAGGCACTGAATAATTGAGAGAAGCTGTACTCATTGAATGAATACCTGCAGTTTGTTGCATTGAATGAATGAGATAAGCTTAAAAAGTTGAATGAATGAAAGAAGCTCTACACATTGAATTAACGAGTGCAGTCTGTTTGATTAAATGAATGCATGCAGTCGGTTTCTTTGACAGAAAGCGTCCAACTTGTTTCATTAAATGAATGGCAAAGCTCTACTTATTCGATTAGCATGTGCAGCTTTTTTCATGAAATGAATGAGTGCTGTTTGATTCATTGAATGGATGAATGCTGTTAGAATCACTAAGTAAATGAGTGAAGTTTCTTTCATTGAATCAATGAATAAGGTTTGATTCATTGAATCAATGATTGAGGTTTGACATACTGATTGAATGTTTGCAGTTTGTTACATTAAATGAAGGAGTTAAGCTTGACATAATGAATAAAAAAGAGAAGATCTACTTTTTGAATTATGACGTGCAGTCTTTTTCATTCAATGAATATGAACGGTTTGATTCACTGCATAAGTTAGTTACATCTGTCTCATTAAATCTAAGAATGCCGATTGATTCATTGAATTACTGTTTGAAGTTTAAATCAATGGCTGATTCACTGGTTTCAGCTTGTTTCATTAAGTGAAAACTTTAAACTCGAAACAATGAATCAATGAGAGAAGCTGTACTCATTGAATTAGCACATGCACTTTTTATCATTAAATGAATGGGTGTAGTTTGTTTAATTGAATCGAATCCTTGAACTCGTGGTATTGAATCAATGTGTGAAGCTCTACTCATTGAATTAACAAAGTTCAGGCTTTTTCATTGAAACAAAACGTTTAGCTCGAGGCACTGAATAATTGAGAGAAGCTGTACTCATTGAATGAATACCTGCAGTTTGTTGCATTGAATGAATGAGATAAGCTTAAAAAGTTGAATGAATGAAAGAAGCTCTACACATTGAATTAACGAGTGCAGTCTGTTTGATTAAATGAATGCATGCAGTCGGTTTCTTTGACAGAAAGCGTCCAACTTGTTTCATTAAATGAATGGCAAAGCTCTACTTATTCGATTAGCATGTGCAGCTTTTTTCATGAAATGAATGAGTGCTGTTTGATTCATTGAATGGATGAATGCTGTTAGAATCACTAAGTAAATGAGTGAAGTTTCTTTCATTGAATCAATGAATAAGGTTTGATTCATTGAATCAATGATTGAGGTTTGACACAATGATTGAATGTTTGCAGTTTGTTACATTAAATGAAGGAGTTAAGCTTGACATAATGAATAAAAAAGAGAAGATCTACATTTTGAATTATGACGTGCAGTCTTTTTCATTCAATGAATGTGAGCGGTTTGATTCACTGCATAAGTTAGTTACATCTGTCTCATTAAATCTAAGAATGCCGATTGATTCATTGAATTACTGTTTGAAGTTTAAATCAATGGCTGATTCACTGGTTTCAGCTTGTTTCATTAAGTGAAAACTTTAAACTCGAAACAATGAATCAATGAGAGAAGCTGTACTCTTTGAATTAACACATGCACTTTTTATCATTAAATGAATGTGTGTAGTTTGTTTAATTGAATCGATTCCTTGAACTCGTGGTATTGAATCAATGTGTGAAGCTCTACTCATTGAATGAACAAGTGCAGGCTTTTTCATTGAAACAAAACGTTTAGCTAGGGGCAACGAATAAATGAGAGTAGCTGTACTCATTGAATGAACACCTGCAGTTTGTTGCATTGAATGCATGATATAAGCTGGAAACGTTGACTGAATGAAAGAAGCTCTACACATTGAATTAACAAGTGCAATCTGCTTGATGAAATGAATGCAGGCAGTTGGTTTCTTTGACAGAAAGCGTGCAACTAGTATCATTGAATGAATGGCAAAAGCTCTACTCATTCGATTAGCATGTGCAGATATTTTCATGGAATGAATGAGTGCTGTTTGATTCATTGAATGGATGCATGCTCTTGGAATCACTAAATAAATAAGTTAAGTTTCGTTCATTCAATCAATGAATGACGTTTGATTCATTGAATCGATGATTGAAGTTTGGCACAATGATTGAATGATTGCAGTTTGTTATATTAAATCAAGGAGTTAAGCTTGACATATTGAATAAATAAGAGAAGCTCTACTCTTTGAGTTAACACGTGCAGTCTGTAAATTCAATAAATGTGTGCAGTATGTTTCACTAAAAAGGTTCGTTAGATCTGTCTCATTGAACTTAAGATTACCGTTTGATTCATTGAATCTATGATTGAAGTTTAAATAAATGACTGATTCAATTGTTTCAGCTTGTTTCATTAAGTGAAAACTTTAAGCTGGAGGCCCTCATTCAATTAGCACATGCACTTTTTGTCATTAAATCAATGGGTGCAATTTGTTTCATTGAATCGAAACCTTAAACTCGTGGTATTGAATCAATGTGAGAAGCTCTACTCATTGAATGAACACCTGCAGTTTGTTACATTGAATGAATGAGATAAACTTAAAAATTGAATGAATGAAAGAAGCTCCACACATTGAATTAACGAGAGCAGTCTGTTTGATTAAATGAATGCATGCAGTTGGTTTCTTTAACAGAAAGCATACAACTTGTTTCATTAAATGAATGGCAAAGCTCTACTTATTCGATTAGCATGTGCAGATTTTTTCATGGAATGAATGAGTGCTGTTTTATTCATTGAATGGATGAATTCAGTTGGAATCGCTAAGTAAATGAGTGAAGTTTCTTTCATTGAATCAATGAATAACGTTTGATTCATTGAATCAATGATTGAGGTTTGACACAATGATTGCAGTCTGTTATATTAAATGAAGAATTAAGCTTGACATAATGAAGAAATAAGAGAAGTTCTACTCTTTGATTTAAGACGTGCAGTCTGTTTCATTCAATGAATGTGAGCGGTTTGATTCACTGCATAAGTTAGTTACATGTGTCTTATAAAATCTAAGAATGCCGATTGATTCATTGAATTACTGCTTGAAGTTTAAATCAATGGCTGATTCACTGGTTTCAGCTTGTTTCATTAAATGAAAACTTTAAACTCGAAACGATGAATCAATGAGAGAAGCTGTACTCATTGAATTAGCACATGCACTTTTTATCATTAAATGAATGGGTGTAGTTTGTTTAATTGAATCTATTCCTTGAACTCGTGGTATTGAATCAATGTGTGAAGCTCTACTCATTGAATGAACAAGTTCAGGATTTTTCATTGAAACAAAACGTTTAGCTCGAGGCACTGAATAATTGAGAGAAGCTGTACTCATTGAATGAACACCTGCAGTTTGTTGCATTGAATGAATGAGATAAGCTTAAAAAGTTGAATGAATGAAAGAAGCTCTACACATTGAATTAACGAGTGCAGTCTGTTTGATTAAATGAATGCATGCAGTCGGTTTCTTTGACAGAAAGCGTCCAACATGTTTCATTAAATGAATGGCAAAGCTCTACTTATTCGATTAGCATGTGCAGCTTTTTTCATGAAATGAATGAGTGCTGTTTGATTCATTGAATGGATGAATGCTGTTAGAATCACTAAGTAAATGAGTGAAGTTTCTTTCATTGAATCAATGAATAAGGTTTGATTCATTGAATCAATGATTGAGGTTTGACACAATGATTGAATGTTTGCAGTTTGTTACATTAAATGAAGGAGTTAAGCTTGACATAATGAATAAAAAAGAGAAGATCTACTTTTTGAATTAAGACGTGCAGTCTTTTTCATTCAATGAATGTGAGCGGTTTGATTCACTGCATAAGTTAGTTACATCTGTCTCATTAAATCTAAGAATGCCGATTGATTCATTGAATTACTGTTTGAAGTTTAAATCAATGGCTGATTCACTGGTTTCAGCTTGTTTCATTAAGTGAAAACTTTAAACTCGAAATAATGAATCAATGAGAGAAGCTGTACTCTTTGAATTAACACATGCACTTTTTATCATTAAATGAATGGGTACAGTTTGTTTCATTGAATCGATTCCTTGAACTCGTGGTATTGAATCAATGTGTGAAGCTCCACTCATTGAATGAACAAGTGCAGGCTTTTTCATTGAAACAAAACGTTTAGCTAGGGGCAACGAATAAATGAGAGTAGCTGTACTCATTGAATGAACACCTGCAGTTTGTTGCATTGAATGCATGATATAAGCTGGAAACGTTGACTGAATGAAAGAAGCTCTACACATTGAATTAACAAGTGCAATCTGCTTGATGAAATGAATGCAGGCAGTTGGTTTCTTTGACAGAAAGCGTGCAACTAGTATCATTGAATGAATGGCAAAAGCTCTACTCATTCGATTAGCATGTGCAGATATTTTCATGGAATGAATGAGTGCTGTTTGATTCATTGAATGGATGCATGCTCTTGGAATCACTAAATAAATAAGTTAAGTTTCGTTCATTCAATCAATGAATGACGTTTGATTCATTGAATCAATGATTGAAGTTTGGCACAATGATTGAATGATTGCAGTTTGTTATATTAAATGAAGGAGTTAAGCTTGACATATTGAATAAATAAGAGAAGCTCTACTCTTTGAGTTAACACGTGCAGTCTGTAAATTCAATAAATGTGTGCAGTATGTTTCACTAAAAAGGTTCGTTAGATCTGTCTCATTGAATTTAAGATTACCGTTTGATTCATTGAATCTATGATTCAAGTTTAAATAAATGACTGATTCAATTGTTTCAGCTTGTTTCATTAAGTGAAAACTTTAAGCTGGAGGCCCTCATTCAATTAGCACATGCACTTTTTGTCATTAAATCAATGGGTGCAATTTGTTTCATTGAATCGAAACCTTAAACTCGTGGTATTGAATCAATGTGAGAAGCTCTACTCATTGAATGAACACCTGCAGTTTGTTACATTGAATGAATGAGATAAACTTAAAAATTGAATGAATGAAAGAAGCTCCACACATTGAATTAACGAGAGCAGTCTGTTTGATTAAATGAATGCATGCAGTTGGTTTCTTTAACAGAAAGCATACAACTTGTTTCATTAAATGAATGGCAAAGCTCTACTTATTCGATTAGCATGTGCAGATTTTTTCATGGAATGAATGAGTGCTGTTTTATTCATTGAATGGATGAATTCAGTTGGAATCGCTAAGTAAATGAGTGAAGTTTCTTTCATTGAATCAATGAATAACGTTTGATTCATTGAATCAATGATTGAGGTTTGACACAATGATTGCAGTTTGTTATATTAAATGAAGGAGTTAAGCTTGACATAATGAATAAATAAGAGAAGTTCTACTCTTTGATTTAAGACGTGCAGTCTGTTTCATTCAATGAATGTGAGCGGTTTGATTCACTGCATAAGTTAGTTACATGTGTCTTATAAAATCTAAGAATGCTGATTGATTCATTGAATTACTGCTTGAAGTTTAAATCAATGGCTGATTCACTGGTTTCAGCTTGTTTCATTAAATGAAAACTTTAAACTCGAAACGATGAATCATTGAGAGAAGCTGTACTCATTGAATTAGCACATGCACTTTTTATCATTAAATGAATGGGTGTAGTTTGTTTAATTGAATCGAATCCTTGAACTCGTGGTATTGAATCAATGTGTGAAGCTCTACTCATTGAATTAACAAAGTTCAGGCTTTTTCATTGAAACAAAACGTTTAGCTCGAGGCACTGAATAATTGAGAGAAGCTGTACTCATTGAATGAATACCTGCAGTTTGTTGCATTGAATGAATGAGATAAGCTTAAAAAGTTGAATGAATGAAAGAAGCTCTACACATTGAATTAACGAGTGCAGTCTGTTTGATTAAATGAATGCATGCAGTCGGTTTCTTTGACAGAAAGCGTCCAACTTGTTTCATTAAATGAATGGCAAAGCTCTACTTATTCGATTAGCATGTGCAGCTTTTTTCATGAAATGAATGAGTGCTGTTTGATTCATTGAATGGATGAATGCTGTTAGAATCACTAAGTAAATGAGTGAAGTTTCTTTCATTGAATCAATGAATAAGGTTTGATTCATTGAATCAATGATTGAGGTTTGACATACTGATTGAATGTTTGCAGTTTGTTACATTAAATGAAGGAGTTAAGCTTGACATAATGAATAAAAAAGAGAAGATCTACTTTTTGAATTATGACGTGCAGTCTTTTTCATTCAATGAATATGAACGGTTTGATTCACTGCATAAGTTAGTTACATCTGTCTCATTAAATCTAAGAATGCCGATTGATTCATTGAATTACTGTTTGAAGTTTAAATCAATGGCTGATTCACTGGTTTCAGCTTGTTTCATTAAGTGAAAACTTTAAACTCGAAACGATGAATCAATGAGAGAAGCTGTACTCATTGAATTAGCACATGCACTTTTTATCATTAAATGAATGGGTGTAGTTTGTTTAATTGAATCGAATCCTTGAACTCGTGGTATTGAATCAATGTGTGAAGCTCTACTCATTGAATTAACAAAGTTCAGGCTTTTTCATTGAAACAAAACGTTTAGCTCGAGGCACTGAATAATTGAGAGAAGCTGTACTCATTGAATGAATACCTGCAGTTTGTTGCATTGAATGAATGAGATAAGCTTAAAAAGTTGAATGAATGAAAGAAGCTCTACACATTGAATTAACGAGTGCAGTCTGTTTGATTAAATGAATGCATGCAGTCGGTTTCTTTGACAGAAAGCGTCCAACTTGTTTCATTAAATGAATGGCAAAGCTCTACTTATTCGATTAGCATGTGCAGCTTTTTTCATGAAATGAATGAGTGCTGTTTGATTCATTGAATGGATGAATGCTGTTAGAATCACTAAGTAAATGAGTGAAGTTTCTTTCATTGAATCAATGAATAAGGTTTGATTCATTGAATCAATGATTGAGGTTTGACACAATGATTGAATGTTTGCAGTTTGTTACATTAAATGAAGGAGTTAAGCTTGACATAATGAATAAAAAAGAGAAGATCTACATTTTGAATTATGACGTGCAGTCTTTTTCATTCAATGAATGTGAGCGGTTTGATTCACTGCATAAGTTAGTTACATCTGTCTCATTAAATCTAAGAATGCCGATTGATTCATTGAATTACTGTTTGAAGTTTAAATCAATGGCTGATTCACTGGTTTCAGCTTGTTTCATTAAGTGAAAACTTTAAACTCGAAACAATGAATCAATGAGAGAAGCTGTACTCTTTGAATTAACACATGCACTTTTTATCATTAAATGAATGGGTGTAGTTTGTTTCATTGAATCGATTCCTTGAACTCGTGGTATTGAATCAATGTGTGAAGCTCTACTCATTGAATGAACAAGTGCAGGCTTTTTCATTGAAACAAAACGTTTAGCTAGGGGCAACGAATAAATGAGAGTAGCTGTACTCATTGAATGAACACCTGCAGTTTGTTGCATTGAATGCATGATATAAGCTGGAAACGTTGACTGAATGAAAGAAGCTCTACACATTGAATTAACAAGTGCAATCTGCTTGATGAAATGAATGCAGGCAGTTGGTTTCTTTGACAGAAAGCGTGCAACAGGTATCATTGAATGAATGGCAAAAGCTCTACTCATTCGATTAGCATGTGCAGATATTTTCATGGAATGAATGAGTGCTGTTTGATTCATTGAATGGATGCATGCTCTTGGAATCACTAAATAAATAAGTTAAGTTTCGTTCATTCAATCAATGAATGACGTTTGATTCATTGAATCGATGATTGAAGTTTGGCACAATGATTGAATGATTGCAGTTTGTTATATTAAATGAAGGAGTTAAGCTTGACATATTGAATAAATAAGAGAAGCTCTACTCTTTGAGTTAACACGTGCAGTCTGTAAATTCAATAAATGTGTGCAGTATGTTTCACTAAAAAGGTTCGTTAGATCTGTCTCATTGAACTTAAGATTACCGTTTGATTCATTGAATCTATGATTGAAGTTTAAATAAATGACTGATTCAATTGTTTCAGCTTGTTTCATTAAGTGAAAACTTTAAGCTGGAGGCCCTCATTCAATTAGCACATGCACTTTTTGTCATTAAATCAATGGGTGCAATTTGTTTCATTGAATCGAAACCTTAAACTCGTGGTATTGAATCAATGTGAGAAGCTCTACTCATTGAATGAACACCTGCAGTTTGTTACATTGAATGAATGAGATAAACTTAAAAATTGAATGAATGAAAGAAGCTCCACACATTGAATTAACGAGAGCAGTCTGTTTGATTAAATGAATGCATGCAGTTGGTTTCTTTAACAGAAAGCATACAACTTGTTTCATTAAATGAATGGCAAAGCTCTACTTATTCGATTAGCATGTGCAGATTTTTTCATGGAATGAATGAGTGCTGTTTTATTCATTGAATGGATGAATTCAGTTGGAATCGCTAAGTAAATGAGTGAAGTTTCTTTCATTGAATCAATGAATAACGTTTGATTCATTGAATCAATGATTGAGGTTTGACACAATGATTGCAGTCTGTTATATTAAATGAAGAATTAAGCTTGACATAATGAAGAAATAAGAGAAGTTCTACTCTTTGATTTAAGACGTGCAGTCTGTTTCATTCAATGAATGTGAGCGGTTTGATTCACTGCATAAGTTAGTTACATGTGTCTTATAAAATCTAAGAATGCCGATTGATTCATTGAATTACTGCTTGAAGTTTAAATCAATGGCTGATTCACTGGTTTCAGCTTGTTTCATTAAATGAAAACTTTAAACTCGAAACGATGAATCAATGAGAGAAGCTGTACTCATTGAATTAGCACATGCACTTTTTATCATTAAATGAATGGGTGTAGTTTGTTTAATTGAATCTATTCCTTGAACTCGTGGTATTGAATCAATGTGTGAAGCTCTACTCATTGAATGAACAAGTTCAGGCTTTTTCATTGAAACAAAACGTTTAGCTCGAGGCACTGAATAATTGAGAGAAGCTGTACTCATTGAATGAACACCTGCAGTTTGTTGCATTGAATGAATGAGATAAGCTTAAAAAGTTGAATGAATGAAAGAAGCCCTACACATTGAATTAACGAGTGCAGTCTGTTTGATTAAATGAATGCATGCAGTCGGTTTCTTTGACAGAAAGCGTCCAACTTGTTTCATTAAATGAATGGCAAAGCTCTACTTATTCGATTAGCATGTGCAGCTTTTTTCATGAAATGAATGAGTGCTGTTTGATTCATTGAATGGATGAATGCTGTTAGAATCACTAAGTAAATGATGGAAGTTTCTTTCATTGAATCAATGAATAAGGTTTGATTCATTGAATCAATGATTGAGGTTTGACACAATGATTGAATGTTTGCAGTTTGTTACATTAAATGAAGGAGTTAAGCTTGACATAATGAATAAAAAAGAGAAGATCTACTTTTTGAATTAAGACGTGCAGTCTTTTTCATTCAATGAATGTGAGCGGTTTGATTCACTGCATAAGTTAGTTACATCTGTCTCATTAAATCTAAGAATGCCGATTGATTCATTGAATTACTGTTTGAAGTTTAAATCAATGGCTGATTCACTGGTTTCAGCTTGTTTCATTAAGTGAAAACTTTAAACTCGAAATAATGAATCAATGAGAGAAGCTGTACTCTTTGAATTAACACATGCACTTTTTATCATTAAATGAATGGGTACAGTTTGTTTCATTGAATCGATTCCTTGAACTCGTGGTATTGAATCAATGTGTGAAGCTCCACTCATTGAATGAACAAGTGCAGGCTTTTTCATTGAAACAAAACGTTTAGCTAGGGGCAACGAATAAATGAGAGTAGCTGTACTCATTGAATGAACACCTGCAGTTTGTTGCATTGAATGCATGATATAAGCTGGAAACGTTGACTGAATGAAAGAAGCTCTACACATTGAATTAACAAGTGCAATCTGCTTGATGAAATGAATGCAGGCAGTTGATTTCTTTGACAGAAAGCGTGCAACTAGTATCATTGAATGAATGGCAAAAGCTCTACTCATTCGATTAGCATGTGCAGATATTTTCATGGAATGAATGAGTGCTGTTTGATTCATTGAATGGATGCATGCTCTTGGAATCACTAAATAAATAAGTTAAGTTTCGTTCATTCAATCAATGAATGACGTTTGATTCATTGAATCGATGATTGAAGTTTGGCACAATGATTGAATGATTGCAGTTTGTTATATTAAATGAAGGAGTTAAGCTTGACATATTGAATAAATAAGAGAAGTTCTACTCTTTGAGTTAACACGTGCAGTCTGTAAATTCAATAAATATGTGCAGTATGTTTCACTAAAAAGGTTCGTTTGATCTGTCTCATTGAACCTAAGATTACCGTTTGATTCATTGAATCTATGATTGAAGTTTGGCACAATGATTGAATGATTGCAGTTTGTTATATTAAATGAAGGAGTTAAGCTTGACATATTAAATAAATAAGAGAAGCTGTACTCTTTGAGTTAACACGTGCAGTCTGTAAATTCAATAAATGTGTGCAGTATGTTTCACTAAAAAGGTTCGTTAGATCTGTCTCATTGAACTTAAGATTACCGTTTGATTCATTGAATCTATGATTGAAGTTTAAATAAATGACTGATTCAATTGTTTCAGCTTGTTTCATTAAGTGAAAACTTTAAGCTGGAGGCCCTCATTCAATTAGCACATGCACTTTTTGTCATTAAATCAATGGGTGCAATTTGTTTCATTGAATCGAAACCTTAAACTCGTGGTATTGAATCAATGTGAGAAGCTCTACTCATTGAATGAACACCTGCAGTTTGTTACATTGAATGAATGAGATAAACTTAAAAATTGAATGAATGAAAGAAGCTCCACACATTGAATTAACGAGAGCAGTCTGTTTGATTAAATGAATGCATGCAGTTGGTTTCTTTAACAGAAAGCATACAACTTGTTTCATTAAATGAATGGCAAAGCTCTACTTATTCGATTAGCATGTGCAGATTGTTTCATGAAATGAATGAGTGCTGTTTGATTCATTGAATGGATGAATGCTGTTAGAATCACTAAGTAAATGAGTGAAGTTTCTTTCATTGAATCAATGAATAAGGTTTGATTCATTGAATCAATGATTGAGGTTTGACACAATGATTGAATGTTTGCAGTTTGTTACATTAAATGAAGGAGTTAAGCTTGACATAATGAATAAAAAAGAGAAGATCTACATTTTGAATTATGACGTGCAGTCTTTTTCATTCAATGAATATGAGCGGTTTGATTCACTGCATAAGTTAGTTACATCTGTCTCATTAAATCTAAGAATGCCGATTGATTCATTGAATTACTGTTTGAAGTTTAAAGCAATGGCTGATTCACTGGTTTCAGCTTGTTTCATTCAGTGAAAACTTTAAACTCGAAACAATGAATCAATGAGAGAAGCTGTACTCTTTGAATTAACACATGCACTTTTTATCATTAAATGAATGGGTGTAGTTTGTTTAATTGAATCGATTCCTTGAACTCGTGGTATTGAATCAATGTGTGAAGCTCTACTCATTGAATGAACAAGTGCAGGCTTTTTCATTGAAACAAAACGTTTAGCTAGGGGCAACGAATAAATGAGAGTAGCTGTACTCATTGAATGAACACCTGCAGTTTGTTGCATTGAATGCATGATATAAGCTGGAAACGTTGACTGAATGAAAGAAGCTCTACACATTGAATTAACAAGTGCAATCTGCTTGATGAAATGAATGCAGGCAGTTGGTTTCTTTGACAGAAAGCGTGCAACAGGTATCATTGAATGAATGGCAAAAGCTCTACTCATTCGATTAGCATGTGCAGATATTTTCATGGAATGAATGAGTGCTGTTTGATTCATTGAATGGATGCATGCTCTTGGAATCACTAAATAAATAAGGTAAGTTTCGTTCATTCAATCAATGAATGACGTTTGATTCATTGAATCGATGATTGAAGTTTGGCACAATGATTGAATGATTGCAGTTTGTTATATTAAATGAAGGAGTTAAGCTTGACATATTGAATAAATAAGAGAAGCTCTACTCTTTGAGTTAACACGTGCAGTCTGTAAATTCAATAAATGTGTGCAGTATGTTTCACTAAAAAGGTTCGTTAGATCTGTCTCATTGAACTTAAGATTACCGTTTGATTCATTGAATCTATGATTGAAGTTTAAATAAATGACTGATTCAATTGTTTCAGCTTGTTTCATTCAGTGAAAACTTTAAGCTGGAGGCCCTCATTCAATTAGCACATGCACTTTTTGTCATTAAATCAATGGGTGCAATTTGTTTCATTGAATCGAAACCTTAAACTCGTGGTATTGAATCAATGTGAGAAGCTCTACTCATTGAATGAACACCTGCAGTTTGTTACATTGAATGAATGAGATAAACTTAAAAATTGAATGAATGAAAGAAGCTCCACACATTGAATTAACGAGAGCAGTCTGTTTGATTAAATGAATGCATGCAGTTGGTTTCTTTAACAGAAAGCATACAACTTGTTTCATTAAATGAATGGCAAAGCTCTACTTATTCGATTAGCATGTGCAGATTTTTTCATGGAATGAATGAGTGCTGTTTTATTCATTGAATGGATGAATTCAGTTGGAATCGCTAAGTAAATGAGTGAAGTTTCTTTCATTGAATCAATGAATAACGTTTGATTCATTGAATCAATGATTGAGGTTTGACACAATGATTGCAGTTTGTTATATTAAATGAAGGAGTTAAGCTTGACATAATGAATAAATAAGAGAAGTTCTACTCTTTGATTTAAGACGTGCAGTCTGTTTCATTCAATGAATGTGAGCGGTTTGATTCACTGCATAAGTTAGTTACATGTGTCTTATAAAATCTAAGAATGCCGATTGATTCATTGAATTACTGCTTGAAGTTTAAATCAATGGCTGATTCACTGGTTTCAGTTTGTTTCATTAAATGAAAACTTTAAACTCGAAACGATGAATCATTGAGAGAAGCTGTACTCATTGAATTAGCACATGCACTTTTTATCATTAAATGAATGGGTGTAGTTTGTTTAATTGAATCGAATCCTTGAACTCGTGGAATCAATGTGTGAAGCTCTATTCATTGAATTAACAAAGTTCAGGCTTTTTCATTGAAACAAAACGTTTAACTCGAGGCACTGAATAATTGAGAGAAGCTGTACTCATTGAATGAATACCTGCAGTTTGTTGCATTGAATGAATGAGATAAGCTTAAAAAGTTGAATGAATGAAAGAAGCTCTACACATTGAATTAACGAGTGCAGTCTGTTTGATTAAATGAATGCATGCAGTCGGTTTTTTTGACAGAAAGCGTCCAACTTGTTTCATTAAATGAATGGCAAAGCTCTACTTATTCGATTAGCATGTGCAGCTTTTTTCATGAAATGAATGAGTGCTGTTTGATTCATTGAATGGATGAATGCTGTTAGAATCACTAAGTAAATGAGTGAAGTTTCTTTCATTGAATCAATGAATAAGGTTTGATTCATTGAATCAATGATTGAGGTTTGACACAATGATTGAATGTTTGCAGTTTGTTACATTAAATGAAGGAGTTAAGCTTGACATAATGAATAAAAAAGAGAAGATCTACATTTTGAATTATGACGTGCAGTCTTTTTCATTCAATGAATGTGAGCGGTTTGATTCACTGCATAAGTTAGTTACATCTGTCTCATTAAATCTAAGAATGCCGATTGATTCATTGAATTACTGTTTGAAGTTTAAATCAATGGCTGATTCACTGGTTTCAGCTTGTTTCATTAAGTGAAAACTTTAAACTCGAAACAATGAATCAATGAGAGAAGCTGTACTCTTTGAATTAACACATGCACTTTTTATCATTAAATGAATGGGTGTAGTTTGTTTAATTGAATCGATTCCTTGAACTCGTGGTATTGAATCAATGTGTGAAGCTCTACTCATTGAATGAACAAGTGCAGGCTTTTTCATTGAAACAAAACGTTTAGCTAGGGGCAACGAATAAATGAGAGTAGCTGTACTCATTGAATGAACACCTGCAGTTTGTTGCATTGAATGCATGATATAAGCTGGAAACGTTGACTGAATGAAAGAAGCTCTACACATTGAATTAACAAGTGCAATCTGCTTGATGAAATGAATGCAGGCAGTTGGTTTCTTTGACAGAAAGCGTGCAACTAGTATCATTGAATGAATGGCAAAAGCTCTACTCATTCGAATAGCATGTGCAGATATTTTCATGGAATGAATGAGTGCTGTTTGATTCATTGAATGGATGCATGCTCTTGGAATCACTAAATAAATAAGTTAAGTTTCGTTCATTCAATCAATGAATGACGTTTGATTCATTGAATCAATGATTGAAGTTTGGCACAATGATTGAATGATTGCAGTTTGTTATATTAAATGAAGGAGTTAAGCTTGACATATTGAATAAATAAGAGAAGTTCTACGCTTTGAGTTAACACGTGCAGTCTGTAAATTCAATAAATGTGTGCAGTATGTTTCACTAAAAAGGTTCGTTAGATCTGTCTCATTGAACCTAAGATTACCGTTTGATTCATTGAATCTATGATTGAAGTTTAAATAAATGACTGATTCAATTGTTTCAGCTTGTTTCATTAAGTGAAAACTTTAAGCTGGAGGCCCTCTTTCAGTTAGCACATGCACTTTTTGTCATTAAATCAATGGGTGCAATTTGTTTCATTGAATCGAAACATTAAACTCGTGGTATTGAATCAATGTGAGAAGCTCTACTCATTGAATGAACACCTGCAGTTTGTTACATTGAATGAATGAGATAAACTTAAAAATTGAATGAATGAAAGAAGCTCCACACATTGAATTAACGAGAGCAATCTGTTTTATTAAATGAATGCATGCAGTTGGTTTCTTTAACAGAAAGCATACAACTTGTTTCATTAAATGAATGGCAAAGCTCTACTTATTCGATTAGCACGTGCAGATTTTTTCATGGAATGAATGAGTGCTGTTTTATTCATTGAATGGATGAATTCAGTTGGAATCGCTAAGTAAATGAGTGAAGTTTCTTTCATTGAATCAATGAATAACGTTTGATTCATTGAATCAATGATTGAGGTTTGACACAATGATTGCAGTTTGTTATATTAAATGAAGGAGTTAAGCTTGACATAATGAATAAATAAGAGAAGTTCTACTCTTTGATTTAAGACGTGCAGTCTGTTTCATTCAATGAATGTGAGCGGTTTGATTCACTGCATAAGTTAGTTACATGTGTCTTATAAAATCTAAGAATGCCGATTGATTCATTGAATTACTGCTTGAAGTTTAAATCAATGGCTGATTCACTGGTTTCAGCTTGTTTCATTAAATGAAAACTTTAAACTCGAAACGATGAATCAATGAGAGAAGCTGTACTTATTGAATTAGCACATGCACTTTTTATCATTAAATGAATGGGTGTAGTTTGTTTAATTGAATCTATTCCTTGAACTCGTGGTATTGAATCAATGTGTGAAGCTCTACTCATTGAATGAACAAGTTCAGGCTTTTTCATTGAAACAAAACGTTTAGCTCGAGGCACTGAATAATTGAGAGAAGCTGTACTCATTGAATTTTCACCTGCAGTTTGTTGCGTTGAATGAATGAGATAAGTTTAAAAAGTTGAATGAATGAAAGAAGCTCTACACATTGAATTAACGAGTGCAGTCTGTTTGATTAAATGAATGCATGCAGTCGGTTTTTTTGACAGAAAGCGTCCAACTTGTTTCATTAAATGAATGGCAAAGCTCTACTTATTCGATTAGCATGTGCAGCTTTTTTCATGAAATGAATGAGTGCTGTTTGATTCATTGAATGGATGAATGCTGTTAGAATCACTAAGTAAATGAGTGAAGTTTCTTTCATTGAATCAATGAATAAGGTTTGATTCATTGAATCAATGATTGAGGTTTGACACAATGATTGAATGTTTGCAGTTTGTTACATTAAATGAAGGAGTTAAGCTTGACATAATGAATAAAAAAGAGAAGATCTACATTTTGAATTATGACGTGCAGTCTTTTTCATTCAATGAATGTGAGCGGTTTGATTCACTGCATAAGTTAGTTACATCTGTCTCATTAAATCTAAGAATGCCGATTGATTCATTGAATTACTGTTTGAAGTTTAAATCAATGGCTGATTCACTGGTTTCAGCTTGTTTCATTAAGTGAAAACTTTAAACTCGAAACAATGAATCAATGAGAGAAGCTGTACTCTTTGAATTAACACATGCACTTTTTATCATTAAATGAATGGGTGTAGTTTGTTTAATTGAATCGATTCCTTGAACTCGTGGTATTGAATCAATGTGTGAAGCTCTACTCATTGAATGAACAAGTGCAGGCTTTTTCATTGAAACAAAACGTTTAGCTAGGGGCAACGAATAAATGAGAGTAGCTGTACTCATTGAATGAACACCTGCAGTTTGTTGCATTGAATGCATGATATAAGCTGGAAACGTTGACTGAATGAAAGAAGCTCTACACATTGAATTAACAAGTGCAATCTGCTTGATGAAATGAATGCAGGCAGTTGGTTTCTTTGACAGAAAGCGTGCAACTAGTATCATTGAATGAATGGCAAAAGCTCTACTCATTCGATTAGCATGTGCAGATATTTTCATGGAATGAATGAGTGCTGTTTGATTCATTGAATGGATGCATGCTCTTGGAATCACTAAATAAATAAGTTAAGTTTCGTTCATTCAATCAATGAATGACGTTTGATTCATTGAATCAATGATTGAAGTTTGGCACAATGATTGAATGATTGCAGTTTGTTATATTAAATGAAGGAGTTAAGCTTGACATATTGAATAAATAAGAGAAGCTCTACTCTTTGAGTTAACACGTGCAGTCTGTAAATTCAATAAATGTGTGCAGTATGTTTCACTAAAAAGGTTCGTTAGATCTGTCTCATTGAACTTAAGATTACCGTTTGATTCATTGAATCTATGATTGAAGTTTAAATAAATGACTGATTCAATTGTTTCAGCTTGTTTCATTAAGTGAAAACTTTAAGCTGGAGGCCCTCATTCAATTAGCACATGCACTTTTTGTCATTAAATCAATGGGTGCAATTTGTTTCATTGAATCGAAACCTTAAACTCGTGGTATTGAATCAATGTGAGAAGCTCTACTCATTGAATGAACACCTGCAGTTTGTTACATTGAATGAATGAGATAAACTTAAAAATTGAATGAATGAAAGAAGCTCCACACATTGAATTAACGAGAGCAGTCTGTTTGATTAAATGAATGCATGCAGTTGGTTTCTTTAACAGAAAGCATACAACTTGTTTCATTAAATGAATGGCAAAGCTCTACTTATTCGATTAGCATGTGCAGATTTTTTCATGGAATGAATGAGTGCTGTTTTATTCATTGAATGGATGAATTCAGTTGGAATCGCTAAGTAAATGAGTGAAGTTTCTTTCATTGAATCAATGAATAACGTTTGATTCATTGAATCAATGATTGAGGTTTGACACAATGATTGCAGTTTGTTATATTAAATGAAGGAGTTACGCTTGACATAATGAATAAATAAGAGAAGTTCTACTCTTTGATTTAAGACGTGCAGTCTGTTTCATTCAATGAATGTGAGCGGTTTGATTCACTGCATAAGTTAGTTACATGTGTCTTATAAAATCTAAGAATGCCGATTGATTCATTGAATTACTGCTTGAAGTTTAAATCAATGGCTGATTCACTGGTTTCAGCTTGTTTCATTAAATGAAAACTTTAAACTCGAAACGATGAATCAATGAGAGAAGCTGTACTCATTGAATTAGCACATGCACTTTTTATCATTAAATGAATGGGTGTAGTTTGTTTAATTGAATCTATTCCTTGAACTCGTGGTATTGAATCAATGTGTGAAGCTCTACTCATTGAATGAACAAGTTCAGGCTTTTTCATTGAAACAAAACGTTTAGCTCGAGGCACTGAATAATTGAGAGAAGCTGTACTCATTGAATTTTCACCTGCAGTTTGTTGCGTTGAATGAATGAGATAAGTTTAAAAAGTTGAATGAATGAAAGAAGGTCTACACATTGAATTAACGAGTGCAGTCTGTTTGATTAAATGAATGCATGCAGTCGGTTTCTTTGACAGAAAGCGTGCAACTTGTTTCATTAAATGAATGGCAAAGCTCTACTTATTCGATCAGCATGTGCAGCTTTTTTCATGAAATGAATGAGTGCTGTTTGATTCATTGAATGGATGAATGCTGTTAGAATCACTAAGTAAATGAGTGAAGTTTCTTTCATTGAATCAATGAATAAGGTTTGATTCATTGAATCAATGATTGAGGTTTGACACAATGATTGAATGTTTGCAGTTTGTTACATTAAATGAAGGAGTTAAGCTTGACATAATGAATAAAAAGGAGAAGATCTACTTTTTGAATTAAGACGTGCAGTCTTTTTCATTCAATGAATGTGAACGGTTTGATTCACTGCATAAGTTAGTTACATCTGTCTCATTAAATCTAAGAATGCCGATTGATTCATTGAATTACTGTTTGAAGTTTAAATCAATGGCTGATTCACTGGTTTCAGCTTGTTTCATTAAGTGAAAACTTTAAACTCGAAACAATGAATCAATGAGAGAAGCTGTGCTCTTTGAATTAACACATGCACTTTTTATCATTAAATGAATGGGTACAGTTTGTTTCATTGAATCGATTCCTTGAATTCGTGGTATTGAATCAATGTGTGAAACTCTACTCATTGAATGAACAAGTGCAGGCTTTTTCATTGAAACAAAACGTTTAGCTAGGGGCAACGAATAAATGAGAGTAGCTGTACTCATTGAATGAACACCTGCAGTTTGTTGCATTGAATGCATGATATAAGCTGGAAACGTTGACTGAATGAAAGAAGCTCTACACATTGAATTAACAAGTGCAATCTGCTTGATGAAATGAATGCAGGCAGTTGGTTTCTTTGACAGAAAGCGTGCAACTAGTATCATTGAATGAATGGCAAAAGCTCTACTCATTCGATTAGCATGTGCAGATATTTTCATGGAATGAATGAGTGCTGTTTGATTCATTGAATGGATGCATGCTCTTGGAATCACTAAATAAATAAGTTAAGTTTCGTTCATTCAATCAATGAATGACGTTTGATTCATTGAATCGATGATTGAAGTTTGGCACAATGATTGAATGATTGCAGTTTGTTATATTAAATGAAGGAGTTAAGCTTGACATATTGAATAAATAAGAGAAGCTCTACTCTTTGAGTTAACACGTGCAGTCTGTAAATTCAATAAATGTGTGCAGTATGTTTCACTAAAAAGGTTCGTTAGATCTGTCTCATTGAACTTAAGATTACCGTTTGATTCATTGAATCTATGATTGAAGTTTAAATAAATGACTGATTCAATTGTTTCAGCTTGTTTCATTAAGTGAAAACTTTAAGCTGGAGGCCCTCATTCAATTAGCACATGCACTTTTTGTCATTAAATCAATGGGTGCAATTTGTTTCATTGAATCGAAACCTTAAACTCGTGGTATTGAATCAATGTGAGAAGCTCTACTCATTGAATGAACACCTGCAGTTTGTTACATTGAATGAATGAGATAAACTTAAAAATTGAATGAATGAAAGAAGCTCCACACATTGAATTAACGAGAGCAGTCTGTTTGATTAAATGAATGCATGCAGTTGGTTTCTTTAACAGAAAGCATACAACTTGTTTCATTAAATGAATGGCAAAGCTCTACTTATTCGATTAGCATGTGCAGATTTTTTCATGGAATGAATGAGTGCTGTTTTATTCATTGAATGGATGAATTCAGTTGGAATCGCTAAGTAAATGAGTGAAGTTTCTTTCATTGAATCAATGAATAACGTTTGATTCATTGAATCAATGATTGAGGTTTGACACAATGATTGCAGTTTGTTATATTAAATGAAGGAGTTAAGCTTGACATAATGAATAAATAAGAGAAGTTCGACTCTTTGATTTAAGACGTGCAGTCTGTTTCATTCAATGAATGTGAGCGGTTTGATTCACTGCATAAGTTAGTTCCATGTGTCTTATAAAATCTAAGAATGCCGATTGATTCATTGAATTACTGCTTGAAGTTTAAATCAATGGCTGATTCACTGGTTTCAGCTTGTTTCATTAAATAAAAACTTTAAACTCGAAACGATGAATCAATGAGAGAAGCTGTACTCATTGAATTAGCACATGCACTTTTTATCATTAAATGAATGGGTGTAGTTTGTTTAATTGAATCTATTCCTTGAACTCGTGGTATTGAATCAATGTGTGAAGCTCTACTCAGTGAATGAACAAGTTCAGGCTTTTTCATTGAAACAAAACGTTTAGCTCGAGGCACTGAATAATTGAGAGAAGCTGTACTCATTGAATTTTCACCTGCAGTTTGTTGCGTTGAATGAATGAGATAAGTTTAAAAAGTTGAATGAATGAAAGAAGCTCTACACATTGAATTAACGAGTGCAGTCTGTTTGATTAAATGAATGCATGCAGTCGGTTTCTTTGACAGAAAGCGTGCAACTTGTTTCATTAAATGAATGGCAAAGCTCTACTTATTCGATCAGCATGTGCAGCTTTTTTCATGAAATGAATGAGTGCTGTTTAATTCATTGAATGGATGAATGCTGTTAGAATCACTAAGTAAATGAGTGAAGTTTCTTTCATTGAATCAATGAATAAGGTTTGATTCATTGAATCAATGATTGAGGTTTGACACAATGATTGAATGTTTGCAGTTTGTTACATTAAATGAAGGAGTTAAGCTTGACATAATGAATAAAAAAGAGAAGATCTACTTTTTGAATTATGACGTGCAGTCTTTTTCATTCAATGAATGTGAGCGGTTTGATTCACTGCATAAGTTAGTTACATCTGTCTCATTAAATCTAAGAATGCCGATTGATTCATTGAATTACTGTTTGAAGTTTAAATCAATGGCTGATTCACTGGTTTCAGCTTGTTTCATTAAGTGAAAACTTTAAACTCGAAACAATGAATCAATGAGAGAAGCTGTACTCTTTGAATTAACACATGCACTTTTTATCATTAAATGAATGGGTGTAGTTTGTTTAATTGAATCGATTCCTTGAACTCGTGGTATTGAATCAATGTGTGAAGCTCTACTCATTGAATGAACACCTGCAGTTTGTTACATTGAATGAATGAGATAAACTTAAAAATTGGATGAATGAAAGAAGCTCCACACATTGAATTAACGAGAGCAGTCTGTTTGATTAAATGAATGCATGCAGTTGGTTTCTTTAACAGAAAGCATACAACTTGTTTCATTAAATGAATGGCAAAGCTCTACTTATTCGATTAGCATGTGCAGATTTTTTCATGGAATGAATGAGTGCTGTTTTATTCATTGAATGGATGAATTCAGTTGGAATCGCTAAGTAAATGAGTGAAGTTTCTTTCATTGAATCAATGAATAACGTTTGATTCATTGAATCAATGATTGAGGTTTGACACAATGATTGCAGTTTGTTATATTAAATGAAGGAGTTAAGCTTGACGTAATGAATAAATAAGAGAAGTTCTACTGTTTGATTTAAGACGTGCAGTGTGTTTCATTCAATGAATGTGAGCGGTTTGATTCACTGCATAAGTTAGTTACACGTGTCTTATAAAATCTAAGAATGCCGATTGATTCATTGAATTACTGCTTGAAGTTTAAATCAATGGCTGATTCACTGGTTTCAGCTTGTTTCATTAAATGAAAACTTTAAACTCGAAACGATGAATCAATGAGAGAAGCTGTACTCATTGAATTAGCACATGCACTTTTTACCATTGAATGAATGGGTGTAGTTTGTTTAATTGAATCTATTCCTTGAACTCGTGGTATTGAATCAATGTGTGAAGCTCTACTCATTGAATGAACAAGTTCAGGCTTTTTCATTGAAACAAAACGTTTAGCTCGAGGCACTGAATAATTGAGAGAAGCTGTACTCATTGAATGAACACCTGCAGTTTGTTGCATTGAATGAATGAGATAAGCTTAAAAAGTTGAATGAATGAAAGAAGCTCTACACATTGAATTAACGAGTGCAGTCTGTTTGATTAAATTAATGCATGCAGTCGGTTTCTTTGACAGAAAGCGTCCAACTTGTTTCATTAAATGAATGGCAAAGCTCTACTTATTCGATTAGCATGTGCAGCTTTTTTCATGAAATGAATGAGTGCTGTTTGATTCATTGAATGGATGAATGCTGTTAGAATCACGAAGTAAATGAGTGAAGTTTCTTTCATTGAATCAATGAATAAGGTTTGATTCATTGAATCAATGATTGAGGTTTGACACAATGATTGAATGTTTGCAGTTTGTTACATTAAATGAAGGAGTTAAGCTTGACATAAGGAATAAAAAAGAGAAGATCTACTTTTTGAATTATGACGTGCAGTCTTTTTCATTCAATGAATATGAGCGGTTTGATTCACTGCATAAGTTAGTTACATCTGTCTCATTAAATCTAAGAATGCCGATTGATTCATTGAATTACTGTTTGAAGTTTAAATCAATGGCTGATTCACTGGTTTCAGCTTGTTTCATTAAGTGAAAACTTTAAACTCGAAACAATGAATCAATGAGAGAAGCTGTACTCTTTGAATTAACACATGCACTTTTTATCATTAAATGAATGTGTGTAGTTTGTTTAATTGAATCGATTCCTTGAACTCGTGGTATTGAATCAATGTGTGAAGCTCTACTCATTGAATGAACAAGTGCAGGCTTTTTCATTGAAACAAAACGTTTAGCTAGGGGCAACGAATAAATGAGAGTAGCTGTACTCATTGAATGAACACCTGCAGTTTGTTGCATTGAATGCATGATATAAGCTGGAAACGTTGACTGAATGAAAGAAGCTCTACACATTGAATTAACAAGTGCAATCTGCTTGATGAAATGAATGCAGGCAGTTGGTTTCTTTGACAGAAAGCGTGCAACTAGTATCATTGAATGAATGGCAAAAGCTCTACTCATTCGATTAGCATGTGCAGATATTTTCATGGAATGAATGAGTGCTGTTTGATTCATTGAATGGATGCATGCTCTTGGAATCACTAAATAAATAAGTTAAGTTTCGTTCATTCAATCAATGAATGACGTTTGATTCATTGAATCAATGATTGAAGTTTGGCACAATGATTGAATGATTGCAGTTTGTTATATTAAATGAAGGAGTTAAGCTTGACATATTGAATAAATAATAGAAGTTCTACTCTTTGAGTTAACACGTGCAGTCTGTAAATTCAATAAATGTGTGCAGTATGTTTCACTAAAAAGGTTCGTTAGATCTGTCTCATTGAACCTAAGATTACCGTTTGATTCATTGAATCTATGATTGAAGTTTAAATAAATGACTGATTCAATTGTTTCAGCTTGTTTCATTAAGTGAAAACTTTAAGCTGGAGGCCCTCATTCAGTTAGCACATGCACTTTTTGTCATTAAATCAATGGGTGCAATTTGTTTCATTGAATCGAAACCTTAAACTCGTGGTATTGAATCAATGTGAGAAGCTCTACTCATTGAATGAACACCTGCAGTTTGTTACATTGAATGAATGAGATAAACTTAAAAATTGAATGAATGAAAGAAGCTCCACACATTGAATTAACGAGAGCAGTCTGTTTTATTAAATGAATGCATGCAGTTGGTTTCTTTAACAGAAAGCATACAACTTGTTTCATTAAATGAATGGCAAAGCTCTACTTATTCGATTAGCATGTGCAGATTTTTTCATGGAATGAATGAGTGCTGTTTTATTCATTGAATGGATGAATTCAGTTGGAATCGCTAAGTAAATGAGTGAAGTTTCTTTCATTGAATCAATGAATAACGTTTGATTCATTGAATCAATGATTGAGGTTTGACACAATGATTGCAGTTTGTTATATTAAATGAAGGAGTTAAGCTTGACATAATGAATAAATAAGAGAAGTTCTACTCTTTGATTTAAGACGTGCAGTGTGTTTCATTCAATGAATGTGAGCGGTTTGATTCACTGCATAAGTTAGTTACATGTGTCTTATAAAATCTAAGAATGCCGATTGATTCATTGAATTACTGCTTGAAGTATAAATCAATGGCTGATTCACTGGTTTCAGCTTGTTTCATTAAATGAAAACTTTAAACTCGAAACGATGAATCAATGAGAGAAGCTGTACTCATTGAATTAGCACATGCACTTTTTATCATTAAATGAATGGGTGTAGTTTGTTTAATTGAATCGAATCCTTGAACTCGTGGTATTGAATCAATGTGTGAAGCTCTACTCATTGAATTAACAAGTTCAGGCTTTTTCATTGAAACAAAACGTTTAGCTCGAGGCACTGAATAATTGAGAGAAGCTGTACTCATTGAATGAATACCTGCAGTTTGTTGCATTGAATGAATGAGATAAGCTTAAAAAGTTGAATGAATGAAAGAAGCTCTACACATTGAATTAACGAGTGCAGTCTGTTTGATTAAATGAATGCATGCAGTCGGTTTCTTTGACAGAAAGCGTCCAACTTGTTTCATTAAATGAATGGCAAAGCTCTACTTATTCGATTAGCATGTGCAGCTTTTTTCATGAAATGAATGAGTGCTGTTTGATTCATTGAATGGATGAATGCTGTTAGAATCACTAAGTAAATGAGTGAAGTTTCTTTCATTGAATCAATGAATAAGGTTTGATTCATTGAATCAATGATTGAGGTTTGACATACTGATTGAATGTTTGCAGTTTGTTACATTAAATGAAGGAGTTAAGCTTGACATAAGGAATAAAAAAGAGAAGATCTACTTTTTGAATTATGACGTGCAGTCTTTTTCATTCAATGAATATGAGCGGTTTGATTCACTGCATACGATAGTTACATCTGTCTCATTAAATCTAAGAATGCCGATTGATTCATTGAATTACTGTTTGAAGTTTAAATCAATGGCTGATTCACTGGTTTCAGCTTGTTTCATTAAGTGAAAACTTTAAACTCGAAACAATGAATCAATGAGAGAAGCTGTACTCTTTGAATTAACACATGCACTTTTTATCATTAAATGAATGGGTGTAGTTTGTTTAATTGAATCGATTCCTTGAACTCGTGGTATTGAATCAATGTGTGAAGCTCTACTCATTGAATGAACAAGTGCTGGCTTTTTCATTGAAACAAAACGTTTAGCTAGGGGCAACGAATAAATGAGAGTAGCTGTACTCATTGAATGAACACCTGCAGTTTGTTGCATTGAATGCATGATATAAGCTGGAAACGTTGACTGAATGAAAGAAGCTCTACACATTGAATTAACAAGTGCAATCTGCTTGATGAAATGAATGCAGGCAGTTGGTTTCTTTGACAGAAAGCGTGCAACTAGTATCATTGAATGAATGGCAAAAGCTCTACTCATTCGATTAGCATGTGCAGATATTTTCATGGAATGAATGAGTGCTGTTTGATTCATTGAATGGATGCATGCTCTTGGAATCACTAAATAAATAAGTTAAGTTTCGTTCATTCAATCAATGAATGACGTTTGATTCATTGAATCGATGATTGAAGTTTGGCACAATGATTGAATGATTGCAGTTTGTTATATTAAATGAAGGAGTTAAGCTTGACATATTGAATAAATAAGAGAAGCTCTACTCTTTGAGTTAACACGTGCAGTCTGTAAATTCAATAAATGTGTGCAGTATGTTTCACTAAAAAAGTTCGTTAGATCTGTCTCATTGACCTTAAGATTACCGTTTGATTCATTGAATCTATGATTGAAGTTTAAATAAATGACTGATTCAATTGTTTCAGCTTGTTTCATTAAGTGAAAACTTTAAGCTGGAGGCCCTCATTCAATTAGCACATGCACTTTTTGTCATTAAATCAATGGGTGCAATTTGTTTCATTGAATCGAAACCTTAAACTCGTGGTATTGAATCAATGTGAGAAGCTCTACTCATTGAATGAACACCTGCAGTTTGTTACATTGAATGAATGAGATAAACTTAAAAATTGAATGAATGAAAGAAGCTCCACACATTGAATTAACGAGAGCAGTCTGTTTGATTAAATGAATGCATGCAGTTGGTTTCTTTAACAGAAAGCATACAACTTGTTTCATTAAATGAATGGCAAAGCTCTACTTATTCGATTAGCATGTGCAGATTTTTTCATGGAATGAATGAGTGCTGTTTTATTCATTGAATGGATGAATTCAGTTGGAATCGCTAAGTAAATGAGTGAAGTTTCTTTCATTGAATCAATGAATAACGTTTGATTCATTGAATCAATGATTGAGGTTTGACACAATGATTGCAGTTTGTTATATTAAATGAAGGAGTTAAGCTTGACATAAGGAATAAAAAAGAGAAGATCTACTTTTTGAATTATGACGTGCAGTCTGTTTCATTCAATGAATATGAGCGGTTTGATTCACTGCATACGATAGTTACATCTGTCTCATTAAATCTAAGAATGCCGATTGATTCATTGAATTACTGTTTGAAGTTTAAATCAATGGCTGATTCACTGGTTTCAGCTTGTTTCATTAAGTGAAAACTTTAAACTCGAAACAATGAATCAATGAGAGAAGCTGTACTCTTTGAATTAACACATGCACTTTTTATCATTAAATGAATGGGTGTAGTTTGTTTAATTGAATCGATTCCTTGAACTCGTGGTATTGAATCAATGTGTGAAGCTCTACTCATTGAATGAACAAGTGCTGGCTTTTTCATTGAAACAAAACGTTTAGCTAGGGGCAACGAATAAATGAGAGTAGCTGTACTCATTGAATGAACACCTGCAGTTTGTTGCATTGAATGCATGATATAAGCTGGAAACGTTGACTGAATGAAAGAAGCTCTACACATTGAATTAACAAGTGCAATCTGCTTGATGAAATGAATGCAGGCAGTTGGTTTCTTTGACAGAAAGCGTGCAACTAGTATCATTGAATGAATGGCAAAAGCTCTACTCATTCGATTAGCATGTGCAGATATTTTCATGGAATGAATGAGTGCTGTTTGATTCATTGAATGGATGCATGCTCTTGGAATCACTAAATAAATAAGTTAAGTTTCGTTCATTCAATCAATGAATGACGTTTGATTCATTGAATCGATGATTGAAGTTTGGCACAATGATTGAATGATTGCAGTTTGTTATATTAAATGAAGGAGTTAAGCTTGACATATTGAATAAATAAGAGAAGCTCTACTCTTTGAGTTAACACGTGCAGTCTGTAAATTCAATAAATGTGTGCAGTATGTTTCACTAAAAAGGTTCGTTAGATCTGTCTCATTGACTTAAGATTACCGTTTGATTCATTGAATCTATGATTGAAGTTTAAATAAATGACTGATTCAATTGTTTCAGCTTGTTTCATTAAGTGAAAACTTTAAGCTGGAGGCCCTCATTCAATTAGCACATGCACTTTTTGTCATTAAATCAATGGGTGCAATTTGTTTCATTGAATCGAAACCTTAAACTCGTGGTATTGAATCAATGTGAGAAGCTCTACTCATTGAATGAACACCTGCAGTTTGTTACATTGAATGAATGAGATAAACTTAAAAATTGAATGAATGAAAGAAGCTCCACACATTGAATTAACGAGAGCAGTCTGTTTGATTAAATGAATGCATGCAGTTGGTTTCTTTAACAGAAAGCATACAACTTGTTTCATTAAATGAATGGCAAAGCTCTACTTATTCGATTAGCATGTGCAGATTTTTTCATGGAATGAATGAGTGCTGTTTTATTCATTGAATGGATGAATTCAGTTGGAATCGCTAAGTAAATGAGTGAAGTTTCTTTCATTGAATCAATGAATAACGTTTGATTCATTGAATCAATGATTGAGGTTTGACACAATGATTGCAGTTTGTTATATTAAATGAAGGAGTTAAGCTTGACATAAGGAATAAAAAAGAGAAGATCTACTTTTTGAATTATGACGTGCAGTCTGTTTCATTCAATGAATATGAGCGGTTTGATTCACTGCATAAGATAGTTACATCTGTCTCATTAAATCTAAGAATGCCGATTGATTCATTGAATTACTGTTTGAAGTTTAAATCAATGGCTGATTCACTGGTTTCAGCTTGTTTCATTAAGTGAAAACTTTAAACTCGAAACAATGAATCAATGAGAGAAGCTGTACTCTTTGAATTAACACATGCACTTTTTATCATTAAATGAATGGGTGTAGTTTGTTTAATTGAATCGATTCCTTGAACTCGTGGTATTGAATCAATGTGTGAAGCTCTACTCATTGAATGAACAAGTGCAGGCTTTTTCATTGAAACAAAACGTTTAGCTAGGGGCAACGAATAAATGAGAGTAGCTGTACTCATTGAATGAACACCTGCAGTTTGTTGCATTGAATGCATGATATAAGCTGGAAACGTTGACTGAATGAAAGAAGCTCTACACATTGAATTAACAAGTGCAATCTGCTTGATGAAATGAATGCAGGCAGTTGGTTTCTTTGACAGAAAGCGTGCAACTAGTATCATTGAATGAATGGCAAAAGCTCTACTCATTCGATTAGCATGTGCAGATATTTTCATGGAATGAATGAGTGCTGTTTGATTCATTGAATGGATGCATGCTCTTGGAATCACTAAATAAATAAGTTAAGTTTCGTTCATTCAATCAATGAATGACGTTTGATTCATTGAATCGATGATTGAAGTTTGGCACAATGATTGAATGATTGCAGTTTGTTATATTAAATGAAGGAGTTAAGCTTGACATATTGAATAAATAAGAGAAGCTCTACTCTTTGAGTTAACACGTGCAGTCTGTAAATTCAATAAATGTGTGCAGTATGTTTCACTAAAAAGGTTCGTTAGATCTGTCTCATTGAACTTAAGATTACCGTTTGATTCATTGAATCTATGATTGAAGTTTAAATAAATGACTGATTCAATTGTTTCAGCTTGTTTCATTAAGTGTAAACTTTAAGCTGGAGGCCCTCATTCAATTAGCACATGCACTTTTTGTCATTAAATCAATGGGTGCAATTTGTTTCATTGAATCAAAACCTTAAACTCGTGGTATTGAATCAATGTGAGAAGCTCTACTCATTGAATGAACACCTGCAGTTTGTTACATTGAATGAATGAGATAAACTTAAAAATTGAATGAATGAAAGAAGCTCCACACATTGAATTAACGAGAGCAGTCTGTTTGATTAAATGAATGCATGCAGTTGGTTTCTTTAACAGAAAGCATACAACTTGTTTCATTAAATGAATGGCAAAGCTCTACTTATTCGATTAGCATGTGCAGATTTTTTCATGGAATGAATGAGTGCTGTTTTATTCATTGAATGGATGAATTCAGTTGGAATCGCTAAGTAAATGAGTGAAGTTTCTTTCATTGAATCAATGAATAACATTTGATTCATTGAATCAATGATTGAGGTTTGACACAATGATTGCAGTTTGTTATATTAAATGAAGGAGTTAAGCTTGACGTAATGAATAAATAAGAGAAGTTCTACTCTTTGATTTAAGACGTGCAGTCTGTTTCATTCAATGAATGTGAGCGGTTTGATTCACTGCATAAGTTAGTTACATGTGTCTTATAAAATCTAAGAATGCCGATTGATTCATTGAATTACTGCTTGAAGTATAAATCAATGGCTGATTCACTGGTTTCAGCTTGTTTCATTAAATGAAAACTTTAAACTCGAAACGATGAATCAATGAGAGAAGCTGTACTCATTGAATTAGCACATGCACTTTTTATCATTAAATGAATGGGTGTAGTTTGTTTAATTGAATCGAATCCTTGAACTCGTGGTATTGAATCAATGTGTGAAGCTCTACTCATTGAATTAACAAAGTTCAGGCTTTTTCATTGAAACAAAACGTTTAGCTCGAGGCACTGAATAATTGAGAGAAGCTGTACTCATTGAATGAATACCTGCAGTTTGTTGCATTGAATGAATGAGATAAGCTTAAAAAGTTGAATGAATGAAAGAAGCTCTACACATTGAATTAACGAGTGCAGTCTGTTTGATTAAATGAATGCATGCAGTCGGTTTCTTTGACAGAAAGCGTCCAACTTGTTTCATTAAATGAATGGCAAAGCTCTACTTATTCGATTAGCATGTGCAGCTTTTTTCATGAAATGAATGAGTGCTGTTTGATTCATTGAATGGATGAATGCTGTTAGAATCACTAAGTAAATGAGTGAAGTTTCTTTCATTGAATCAATGAATAAGGTTTGATTCATTGAATCAATGATTGAGGTTTGACACAATGATTGAATGTTTGCAGTTTGTTACATTAAATGAAGGAGTTAAGCTTGACATAAGGAATAAAAAAGAGAAGATCTACATTTTGAATTATGACGTGCAGTCTTTTTCATTCAATGAATGTGAGCGGTTTGATTCACTGCATAAGTTAGTTACATCTGTCTCATTAAATCTAAGAATGCCGATTGATTCATTGAATTACTGTTTGAAGTTTAAATCAATGGCTGATTCACTGGTTTCAGCTTGTTTCATTAAGTGAAAACTTTAAACTCGAAACAATGAATCAATGAGAGAAGCTGTACTCTTTGAATTAACACATGCACTTTTTATCATTAAATGAATGGGTGTAGTTTGTTTCATTGAATCGATTCCTTGAACTCGTGGTATTGAATCAATGTGTGAAGCTCTACTCATTGAATGAACAAGTGCAGGCTTTTTCATTGAAACAAAACGTTTAGCTAGGGGCAACGAATAAATGAGAGTAGCTGTACTCATTGAATGAACACCTGCAGTTTGTTGCATTGAATGCATGATATAAGCTGGAAACGTTGACTGAATGAAAGAAGCTCTACACATTGAATTAACAAGTGCAATCTGCTTGATGAAATGAATGCAGGCAGTTGGTTTCTTTGACAGAAAGCGTGCAACTAGTATCATTGAATGAATGGCAAAAGCTCTACTCATTCGATTAGCATGTGCAGATATTTTCATGGAATGAATGAGTGCTGTTTGATTCATTGAATGGATGCATGCTCTTGGAATCACTAAATAAATAAGTTAAGTTTCGTTCATTCAATCAATGAATGACGTTTGATTCATTGAATCGATGATTGAAGTTTGGCACAATGATTGAATGATTGCAGTTTGTTATATTAAATGAAGGAGTTAAGCTTGACATATTGAATAAATAAGGGAAGCTCTACTCTTTGAGTTAACACGTGCAGTCTGTAAATTCAATAAATGTGTGCAGTATGTTTCACTAAAAAGGTTCGTTAGATCTGTCTCATTGAACTTAAGATTACCGTTTGATTCATTGAATCTATGATTGAAGTTTAAATAAATGACTGATTCAATTGTTTCAGCTTGTTTCATTAAGTGAAAACTTTAAGCTGGAGGCCCTCATTCAATTAGCACATGCACTTTTTGTCATTAAATCAATGGGTGCAATATGTTTCATTGAATCGAAACCTTAAACTCGTGGTATTGAATCAATGTGAGAAGCTCTACTCATTGAATGAACACCTGCAGTTTGTTACATTGAATGAATGAGATAAACTTAAAAATTGAATGAATGAAAGAAGCTCCACACATTGAATTAACGAGAGCAGTCTGTTTGATTAAATGAATGCATGCAGTTGGTTTCTTTAACAGAAAGCATACAACTTGTTTCATTAAATGAATGGCAAAGCTCTACTTATTCGATTAGCATGTGCAGATTTTTTCATGGAATGAATGAGTGCTGTTTTATTCATTGAATGGATGAATTCAGTTGGAATCGCTAAGTAAATGAGTGAAGTTTCTTTCATTGAATCAATGAATAACGTTTGATTCATTGAATCAATGATTGAGGTTTGACACAATGATTGCAGTCTGTTATATTAAATGAAGAATTAAGCTTGACATAATGAAGAAATAAGAGAAGTTCTACTCTTTGATTTAAGACGTGCAGTCTGTTTCATTCAATGAATGTGAGCGGTTTGATTCACTGCATAAGTTAGTTACATGTGTCTTATAAAATCTAAGAATGCCGATTGATTCATTGAATTACTGCTTGAAGTTTAAATCAATGGCTGATTCACTGGTTTCAGCTTGTTTCATTAAATGAAAACTTTAAACTCGAAACGATGAATCAATGAGAGAAGCTGTACTCATTGAATTAGCACATGCACTTTTTATCATTAAATGAATGGGTGTAGTTTGTTTAATTGAATCGAATCCTTGAACTCGTGGTATTGAATCAATGTGTGAAGCTCTACTCATTGAATGAACAAGTTCAGGCTTTTTCATTGAAACAAAACGTTTAGCTCGAGGCACTGAATAATTGAGAGAAGCTGTACTCATTGAATGAACACCTGCAGTTTGTTGCATTGAATGAATGAGATAAGCTTAAAAAGTTGAATGAATGAAAGAAGCTCTACACATTGAATTAACGAGTGCAGTCTGTTTGATTAAATGAATGCATGTAGTCGGTTTCTTTGACAGAAAGCGTCCAACTTGTTTCATTAAATGAATGGCAAAGCTCTACTTATTCGATTAGCATGTGCGGCTTTTTTCATGAAATGAATGAGTGCTGTTTGATTCAGTGAATGGATGAATGCTGTTAGAATCACTAAGTAAATGAGTGAAGTTTCTTTCATTGAATCAATGAATAAGGTTTGATTCATTGAATCAATGATTGAGGTTTGACACAATGATTGAATGTTTGCAGTTTGTTACATTAAATGAAGGAGTTAAGCTTGACATAATGAATAAAAAAGAGAAGATCTACTTTTTGAATTAAGACGTGCAGTCTTTTTCATTCAATGAATGTGAGCGGTTTGATTCACTGCATAAGTTAGTTACATCTGTCTCATTAAATCTAAGAATGCCGATTGATTCATTGAATTACTGTTTGAAGTTTAAATCAATGGCTGATTCACTGGTTTCAGCTTGTTTCATTAAGTGAAAACTTTAAACTCGAAATAATGAATCAATGAGAGAAGCTGTACTCTTTGAATTAACACATGCACTTTTTATCATTAAATGAATGGGTACAGTTTGTTTCATTGAATCGATTCCTTGTACTCGTGGTATTGAATCAATGTGTGAAGCTCCACTCATTGAATGAACAAGTGCAGGCTTTTTCATTGAAACAAAACGTTTAGCTAGGGGCAACGAATAAATGAGAGTAGCTGTACTCATTGAATGAACACCTGCAGTTTGTTGAATTGAATGCATGATATAAGCTGGAAACGTTGACTGAATGAAAGAAGCTCTACACATTGAATTAACAAGTGCAATCTGCTTGATGAAATGAATGCAGGCAGTTGGTTTCTTTGACAGAAAGCGTGCAACTAGTATCATTGAATGAATGGCAAAAGCTCTACTCATTCGATTAGCATGTGCAGATATTTTCATGGAATGAATGAGTGCTGTTTGATTCATTGAATGGATGCATGCTCTTGGAATCACTAAATAAATAAGTTAAGTTTCGTTCATTCAATCAATGAATGACGTTTGATTCATTGAATCGATGATTGAAGTTTGGCACAATGATTGAATGATTGCAGTTTGTTATATTAAATGAAGGAGTTAAGCTTGACATATTGAATAAATAAGAGAAGCTCTACTCTTTGAGTTAACACGTGCAGTCTGTAAATTCAATAAATGTGTGCAGTATGTTTCACTAAAAAGGTTCGTTAGATCTGTCTCATTGAACTTAAGATTACCGTTTGATTCATTGAATCTATGATTGAAGTTTAAATAAATGACTGATTCAATTGTTTCAGCTTGTTTCATTAAGTGAAAACTTTAAGCTGGAGGCCCTCATTCAATTAGCACATGCACTTTTTGTCATTAAATCAATGGGTGCAATTTGTTTCATTGAATCAAAACCTTAAACTCGTGGTATTGAATCAATGTGAGGAGCTCTACTCATTGAATGAACACCTGCAGTTTGTTACATTGAATGAATGAGATAAACTTAAAAATTGAATGAATGAAAGAAGCTCCACACATTGAATTAACGAGAGCAGTCTGTTTGATTAAATGAATGCATGCAGTTGGTTTCTTTAACAGAAAGCATACAACTTGTTTCATTAAATGAATGGCAAAGCTCTACTTATTCGATTAGCATGTGCAGATTTTTTCATGGAATGAATGAGTGCTGTTTTATTCATTGAATGGATGAATTCAGCTGGAATCGCTAAGTAAATGAGTGAAGTTTCTTTCATTGAATCAATGAATAACGTTTGATTCATTGAATCAATGATTGAGGTTTGACACAATGATTGCAGTTTGTTATATTAAATGAAGGAGTTAAGCTTGACGTAATGAATAAATAAGAGAAGTTCTACTCTTTGATTTAAGACGTGCAGTCTGTTTCATTCAATGAATGTGAGCGGTTTGATTCACTGCATAAGTTAGTTACATGTGTCTTATAAAATCTAAGAATGCCGATTGATTCATTGAATTACTGCTTGAAGTATAAATCAATGGCTGATTCACTGGTTTCAGCTTGTTTCATTAAATGAAAACTTTAAACTCGAAACGATGAATCAATGAGAGAAGCTGTACTCATTGAATTAGCACATGCACTTTTTATCATTAAATGAATGGGTGTAGTTTGTTTAATTGAATCGAATCCTTGAACTCGTGGTATTGAATCAATGTGTGAAGCTCTACTCATTGAATGAACAAGTTCAGGCTTTTTCATTGAAACAAAACGTTTAGCTCGAGGCACTGAATAATTGAGAGAAGCTGTACTCATTGAATGAATACCTGCAGTTTGTTGCATTGAATGAATGAGATAAGCTTAAAAAGTTGAATGAATGAAAGAAGCTCTACACATTGAATTAACGAGTGCAGTCTGTTTGATTAAATGAATGCATGCAGTCGGTTTCTTTGACAGAAAGCGTCCAAATTGTTTCATTAAATGAATGGCAAAGCTCTACTTATTCGATTAGCATGTGCAGCTTTTTTCATGAAATGAATGAGTGCTGTTTGATTCATTGAATGGATGAATGCTGTTAGAATCACTAAGTAAATGAGTGAAGTTTCTTTCATTGAATCAATGAATAAGGTTTGATTCATTGAATCAATGATTGAGGTTTGACACAATGATTGAATGTTTGCAGTTTGTTACATTAAATGAAGGAGTTAAGCTTGACATAATGAATAAAAAAGAGAAGATCTACATTTTGAATTATGACGTGCAGTCTTTTTCATTCAATGAATGTGAGCGGTTTGATTCACTGCATAAGTTAGTTACATCTGTCTCATTAAATCTAAGAATGCCGATTTATTCATTGAATTACTGTTTGAAGTTTAAATCAATGGCTGATTCACTGGTTTCAGCTTGTTTCATTAAGTGAAAACTTTAAACTCGAAACAATGAATCAATGAGAGAAGCTGTACTCTTTGAATTAACACATGCACTTTTTATCATTAAATGAATGGGTGTAGTTTGTTTAATTGAATCGATTCCTTGAACTCGTGGTATTGAATCAATGTGTGAAGCTCTACTCATTGAATGAACAAGTGCAGGCTTTTTCATTGAAACAAAACGTTTAGCTAGGGGCAACGAATAAATGAGAGTAGCTGTACTCATTGAATGAACACCTGCAGTTTGTTGCATTGAATGCATGATATAAGCTGGAAACGTTGACTGAATGAAAGAAGCTCTACACATTGAATTAACAAGTGCAATCTGCTTGATGAAATGAATGCAGGCAGTTGGTTTCTTTGACAGAAAGCGTGCAACAGGTATCATTGAATGAATGGCAAAAGCTCTACTCATTCGATTAGCATGTGCAGATATTTTCATGGAATGAATGAGTGCTGTTCGATTCATTGAATGGATGCATGCTCTTGGAATCACTAAATAAATAAGTTAAGTTTCGTTCATTCAATCAATGAATGACGTTTGATTCATTGAATCGATGATTGAAGTTTGGCACAATGATTGAATGATTGCAGTTTGTTATATTAAATGAAGGAGTTAAGCTTGACATATTGAATAAATAAGAGAAGCTCTACTCTTTGAGTTAACACGTGCAGTCTGTAAATTCAATAAATGTGTGCAGTATGTTTCACTAAAAAGGTTCGTTAGATCTGTCTCATTGAACTTAAGATTACCGTTTGATTCATTGAATCTATGATTGAAGTTTAAATAAATGACTGATTCAATTGTTTCAGCTTGTTTCATTAAGTGAAAACTTTAAGCTGGAGGCCCTCATTCAATTAGCACATGCACTTGTTGTCATTAAATCAATGGGTGCAATTTGTTTCATTGAATCGAAACCTTAAACTCGTGGTATTGAATCAATGTGAGAAGCTCTACTCATTGAATGAACACCTGCAGTTTGTTACATTGAATGAATGAGATAAACTTAAAAATTGAATGAATGAAAGAAGCTCCACACATTGAATTAACGAGAGCAGTCTGTTTGATTAAATGAATGCATGCAGTTGGTTTCTTTAACAGAAAGCATACAACTTGTTTCATTAAATGAATGGCAAAGCTCTACTTATTCGATTAGCATGTGCAGATTTTTTCATGGAATGAATGAGTGCTGTTTTATTCATTGAATGGATGAATTCAGTTGGAATCGCTAAGTAAATGAGTGAAGTTTCTTTCATTGAATCAATGAATAACGTTTGATTCATTGAATCAATGATTGAGGTTTGACACAATGATTGCAGTCTGTTATATTAAATGAAGAATTAAGCTTGACATAATGAATAAATAAGAGAAGTTCTACTCTTTGATTTAAGACGTGCAGTCTGTTTCATTCAATGAATGTGAGCGGTTTGAGTCACTGCATAAGTTAGTTACATGTGTCTTATAAAATCTAAGAATGCCGATTGATTCATTGAATTACTGCTTGAAGTTTAAATCAATGGCTGATTCACTGGTTTCAGCTTGTTTCATTAAATGAAAACTTTAAACTCGAAACGATGAATCAATGAGAGAAGCTGTACTCATTGAATTAGCACATGCACTTTTTATCATTAAATGAATGGGTGTAGTTTGTTGAATTGAATCGAATCCTTGAACTCGTGGTATTGAATCAATGTGTGAATCTCTACTCATTGAATGAACAAGTTCAGGCTTTTTCATTGAAACAAAACGTTTAGCTCGAGGCACTGAATAATTGAGAGAAGCTGTACTCATTGAATGAACACCTGCAGTTTGTTGCATTGAATGAATGAGATAAGCTTAAAAAGTTGAATGAATGAAAGAAGCTCTACACATTGAATTAACGAGTGCAGTCTGTTTGATTAAATGAATGCATGCAGTCGGTTTCTTTGACGGAAAGCGTCCAACTTGTTTCATTAAATGAATGGCAAAGCTCTACTTATTCGATTAGCATGTGCAGCTTTTTTCATGAAATGAATGAGTGCTGTTTGATTCATTGAATGGATGAATGCTGTTAGAATCACTAAGTAAATGAGTGAAGTTTCTTTCATTGAATCAATGAATAAGGTTTGATTCATTGAATCAATGATTGAGGTTTGACACAATGATTGAATGTTTGCAGTTTGTTACATTAAATGAAGGAGTTAAGCTTGACATAATGAATAAAAAAGAGAAGATCTACTTTTTGAATTAAGACGTGCAGTCTTTTTCATTCAATGAATGTGAGCGGTTTGATTCACTGCATAAGTTAGTTACATCTGTCTCATTAAATCTAAGAATGCCGATTGATTCATTGAATTACTGTTTGAAGTTTAAATCAATGGCTGATTCACTGGTTTCAGCTTGTTTCATTAAGTGAAAACTTTAAACTCGAAATAATGAATCAATGAGAGAAGCTGTACTCTTTGAATTAACACATGCACTCTTTATCATTAAATGAATGGGTACAGTTTGTTTCATTGAATCGATTCCTTGAACTCGTGGTATTGAATCAATGTGTGAAGCTCCACTCATTGAATGAACAAGTGCAGGCTTTTTCATTGAAACAAAACGTTTAGCTAGGGGCAACGAATAAATGAGAGTAGCTGTACTCATTGAATGAACACCTGCAGTTTGTTGCATTGAATGCATGATATAAGCTGGAAACGTTGACTGAATGAAAGAAGCTCTACACATTGAATTAACAAGTGCAATCTGCTTGATGAAATGAATGCAGGCAGTTGGTTTCTTTGACAGAAAGCGTGCAACTAGTATCATTGAATGAATGGCAAAAGCTCTACTCATTCGATTAGCATGTGCAGATATTTTCATGGAATGAATGAGTGCTGTTTGATTCATTGAATGGATGCATGCTCTTGGAATCACTAAATAAATAAGTTAAGTTTCGTTCATTCAATCAATGAATGACGTTTGATTCATTGAATCAATGATTGAAGTTTGGCACAATGATTGAATGATTGCAGTTTGTTATATTAAATCAAGGAGTTAAGCTTGACATATTGAATAAATAAGAGAAGCTCTACTCTTTGAGTTAACACGTGCAGTCTGTAAATTCCATAAATGTGTGCAGTATGTTTCACTAAAAAGGTTCGTTAGATCTGTCTCATTGAACTTAAGATTACCGTTTGATTCATTGAATCTATGATTGAAGTTTAAATAAATGACTGATTCAATTGTTTCAGCTTGTTTCATTAAGATAAAACTTTAAGCTGGAGGCCCTCATTCAATTAGCACATGCACTTTTTGTCATTAAATCAATGGGTGCAATTTGTTTCATTGAATCGAAACCTTAAACTCGTGGTATTGAATCAATGTGAGAAGCTCTACTCATTGAATGAACACCTGCAGTTTGTTACATTGAATGAATGAGATAAACTTAAAAATTGAATGAATGAAAGAAGCTCCACACATTGAATTAACGAGAGCAGTCTGTTTGATTAAATGAATGCATGCAGTTGGTTTCTTTAACAGAAAGCATACAACTTGTTTCATTAAATGAATGGCAAAGCTCTACTTATTCGATTAGCATGTGCAGATTTTTTCATGGAATGAATGAGTGCTGTTTTATTCATTGAATGGATGAATTCAGTTGGAATCGCTAAGTAAATGAGTGAAGTTTCTTTCATTGAATCAATGAATAACGTTTGATTCATTGAGGTTTGACACAATGATTGCAGTTTGTTATATTAAATGAAGGAGTTAAGCTTGACATAATGAATAAATAAGAGAAGTTCTACTCTTTGATTTAAGACGTGCAGTCTGTTTCATTCAATGAATGTGAGCGGTTTGATTCACTGCATAAGTTAGTTACATGTGTCTTATAAAATCTAAGAATGCCGATTGATTCATTGAATTACTGCTTGAAGTTTAAATCAATGGCTGATTCACTGGTTTCAGCTTGTTTCATTGAATGAAAACTTTAAACTCGAAACGATGAATCAATGAGAGAAGCTGTACTCATTGAATTAGCACATGCACTTTTTATCATTAAATGAATGGGTGTAGTTTGTTTAATTGAATCGAATCCTTGAACTCGTGGTATTGAATCAATGTGTGAAGCTCTACTCATTGAATTAACAAAGTTCAGGCTTTTTCATTGAAACAAAACGTTTAGCTCGAGGCACTGAATAATTGAGAGAAGCTGTACTCATTGAATGAACACCTGCAGTTTGTTGCATTGAATGAATGAGATAAGCTTAAAAAGTTGAATGAATGAAAGAAGCTCTACACATTGAATTAACGAGTGCAGTCTGTTTGATTAAATGAATGCATGCAGTCGGTTTCTTTGACAGAAAGCGTCCAACTTGTTTCATTAAATGAATGGCAAAGCTCTACTTATTCGATTAGCATGTGCAGCTTTTTTCATGAAATGAATGAGTGCTGTTTGATTCATTGAATGGATGAATGCTGTTAGAATCACTAAGTAAATGAGTGAAGTTTCTTTCATTGAATCAATGAATAAGGTTTGATTCATTGAATCAATGATTGAGGTTTGACACAATGATTGAATGTTTGCAGTTTGTTACATTAAATGAAGGAGTTAAGCTTGACATAATGAATAAAAAAGAGAAGATCTACTTTTTGAATTAAGACGTGCAGTCTTTTTCATTCAATGAATGTGAGCGGTTTGATTCACTGCATAAGTTAGTTACATCTGTCTCATTAAATCTAAGAATGCCGATTGATTCATTGAATTACTGTTTGAAGTTTAAATCAATGGCTGATTCACTGGTTTCAGCTTTTTTCATTAAGTGAAAACTTTAAACTCGAAATAATGAATCAATGAGAGAAGCTGTACTCTTTGAATTAACACATGCACTTTTTATCATTAAATGAATGGGTACAGTTTGTTTCATTGAATCGATTCCTTGAACTCGTGGTATTGAATCAATGTGTGAAGCTCCACTCATTGAATGAACAAGTGCAGGCTTTTTCATTGAAACAAAACGTTTAGCTAGGGGCAACGAATAAATGAGAGTAGCTGTACTCATTGAATGAACACCTGCAGTTTGTTGCAAGCTGGTGCAAGCTGGAAACGTTGACTGAATGAAAGAAGCTCTACACATTGAATTAACAAGTGCAATCTGCTTGATGAAATGAATGCAGGCAGTTGGTTTCTTTGACAGAAAGCGTGCAACTAGTATCATTGAATGAATGGCAAAAGCTCTACTCATTCGATTAGCATGTGCAGATATTTTCATGGAATGAATGAGTGCTGTTTGATTCATTGAATGGATGCATGCTCTTGGAATCACTAAATAAATAAGTTAAGTTTCGTTCATTCAATCAATGAATGACGTTTGATTCATTGAATCGATGATTGAAGTTTGGCACAATGATTGAATGATTGCAGTTTGTTATATTAAATGAAGGAGTTAAGCTTGACATATTGAATAAATAAGAGAAGCTCTACTCTTTGAGTTAACACGTGCAGTCTGTAAATTCAATAAATGTGTGCAGTATGTTTCACTAAAAAGGTTCGTTAGATCTGTCTCATTGAACTTAAGATTACCGTTTGATTCATTGAATCTATGATTGAAGTTTAAATAAATGACTGATTCAATTGTTTCAGCTTGTTTCATTAAGTGAAAACTTTAAGCTGGAGGCCCTCATTCAATTAGCACATGCACTTTTTGTCATTAAATCAATGGGTGCAATTTGTTTCATTGAATCGAAACCTTAAACTCGTGGTATTGAATCAATGTGAGAAGCTCTACTCATTGAATGAACACCTGCAGTTTGTTACATTGAATGAATGAGATAAACTTAAAAATTGAATGAATGAAAGAAGCTCCACACATTGAATTAACGAGAGCAGTCTGTTTGATTAAATGAATGCATGCAGTTGGTTTCTTTAACAGAAAGCATACACCTTGTTTCATTAAATGAATGGCAAAGCTCTACTTATTCGATTAGCATGCGCAGATTTTTTCATGGAATGAATGAGTGCTGTTTTATTCATTGAATGGATGAATTCAGTTGGAATCGCTACGTAAATGAGTGAAGTTTCTTTCATTGAATCAATGAATAACGTTTGATTCATTGAATCAATGATTGAGGTTTGACACAATGATTGCAGTCTGTTATATTAAATGAAGAATTAAGCTTGACATAATGAAGAAATAAGAGAAGTTCTACTCTTTGATTTAAGACGTGCAGTCTGTTTCATTCAATGAATGTGAGCGGTTTGAGTCACTGCATAAGTTAGTTACATGTGTCTTATAAAATCTAAGAATGCCGATTGATTCATTGAATTACTGCTTGAAGTTTAAATCAATGGCTGATTCACTGGTTTCAGCTTGTTTCATTGAATTAAAACTTTAAACTCGAAACGATGAATCAATGAGAGAAGCTGTACTCTTTGAATTAACACATGCACTTTTTATCATTAAATGAATGGGTGTAGTTTGTTTAATTGAATCGATTCCTTGAACTCGTGGTATTGAATCAATGTGTGAAGCTCTACTCATTGAATGAACAAGTGCAGGCTTTTTCATTGAAACAAAACGTTTAGCTAGGGGCAATGAATAAATGAGAGTAGCTGTACTCATTGAATGAACACCTGCAGTTTGTTGCATTGAATGCATGATATAAGCTGGAAACGTTGACTGAATGAAAGAAGATCTACACATTGAATTAACAAGTGCAATCTGCTTGATGAAATGAATGCAGGCAGTTGGTTTCTTTGACAGAAAGCGTGCAACAGGTATCATTGAATGAATGGCAAAAGCTCTACTCATTCGATTAGCATGTGCAGCTTTTTTCATGAAATGAATGAGTGCTGTTTGATTCATTGAATGGATGAATGCTGTTAGAATCACTAAGTAAATGAGTGAAGTTTCTTTCATTGAATCAATGAATAAGGTTTGATTCATTGAATCAATGATTGAGGTTTGACACAATGATTGAATGTTTGCAGTTTGTTACATTAAATGAAGGAGTTAAGCTTGACATAATGAATAAAAAAGAGAAGATCTACGTTTTGAATTATGACGTGCAGTCTTTTTCATTCAATGAATGTGAGCGGTTTGATTCACTGCATAAGTTAGTTACATCTGTCTCATTAAATCTAAGAATGCCGATTGATTCATTGAATTACTGTTTGAAGTTTAAATCAATGGCTGATTCACTGGTTTCAGCTTGTTTCATTAAGTGAAAACTTTAAACTCGAAACAATGAATCAATGAGAGAAGCTGTACTCTTTGAATTAACACATGCACTTTTTATCATTAAATGAATGGGTGTAGTTTGTTTAATTGAATCGATTCCTTGAACTCGTGGTATTGAATCAATGTGTGAAGCTCTACTCATTGAATGAACAAGTACAGGCTTTTTCATTGAAACAAAACGTTTAGCTAGGGGCAACGAATAAATGAGAGTAGCTGTACTCATTGAATGAACACCTGCAGTTTGTTGCATTGAATGCATGATATAAGCTGGAAACGTTGACTGAATGAAAGAAGATCTACACATTGAATTTACAAGTGCAATCTGCTTGATGAAATGAATGCAGGCAGTTGGTTTCTTTGACAGAAAGCGTGCAACAGGTATCATTGAATGAATGGCAAAAGCTCTACTCATTCGATTAGCATGTGCAGATATTTTCATGGAATGAATGAGTGCTGTTTGATTCATTGAATGGATGCATGCTCTTGGAATCACTAAATAAATAAGTTAAGTTTCGTTCATTCAATCAATGAATGACGTTTGATTCATTGAATCGATGATTGAAGTTTGGCACAATGATTGAATGATTGCAGTTTGTTATATTAAATGAAGGAGTTAAGCTTGACATATTGAATAAATAAGAGAAGCTCTACTCTTTGAGTTAACACGTGCAGTCTGTAAATTCCATAAATGTGTGCAGTATGTTTCACTAAAAAGGTTCGTTAGATCTGTCTCATTGAACTTAAGATTACCGTTTGATTCATTGAATCTATGATTGAAGTTTAAATAAATGACTGATTCAATTGTTTCAGCTTGTTTCATTAAGTGAAAACTTTAAGCTGGAGGCCCTCATTCAATTAGCACATGCACTTTTTGTCATTAAATCAATGGGTGCAATTTGTTTCATTGAATCGAAACCTTAAACTCGTGGTATTGAATCAATGTGAGAAGCTCTACTCATTGAATGAACACCTGCAGTTTGTTACATTGAATGAATGAGATAAACTTAAAAATTGAATGAATGAAAGAAGCTCCACACATTGAATTAACGAGAGCAGTCTGTTTGATTAAATGAATGCATGCAGTTGGTTTCTTTAACAGAAAGCATACAACTTGTTTCATTAAATGAATGGCAAAGCTCTACTTATTCGATTAGCATGTGCAGATTTTTTCATGGAATGAATGAGTGCTGTTTTATTCATTGAATGGATGAATTCAGTTGGAATCGCTAAGTAAATGAGTGAAGTTTCTTTCATTGAATCAATGAATAACGTTTGATTCATTGAATCAATGATTGAGGTTTGACACAATGATTGCAGTTTGTTATATTAAATGAAGGAGTTAAGCTTGACATAATGAATAAATAAGAGAAGTTCTACTCTTTGATTTAAGACGTGCAGTCTGTTTCATTCAATGAATGTGAGCGGTTTGATTCACTGCATAAGTTAGTTACATGTGTCTTATAAAATCTAAGAATGCCGATTGATTCATTGAATTACTGCTTGAAGTTTAAATCAATGGCTGATTCACTGGTTTCAGCTTGTTTCATTGAATGAAAACTTTAAACTCGAAACGATGAATCAATGAGAGAAGCTGTACTCATTGAATTAGCACATGCACTTTTTATCATTAAATGAATGGGTGTAGTTTGTTTAATTGAATCGAATCCTTGAACTCGTGGTATTGAATCAATGTGTGAAGCTCTACTCATTGAATTAACAAAGTTCAGGCTTTTTCATTGAAACAAAACGTTTAGCTCGAGGCACTGAATAATTGAGAGAAGCTGTACTCATTGAATGAATACCTGCAGTTTGTTGCATTGAATGAATGAGATAAGCTTAAAAAGTTGAATGAATGAAAGAAGCTCTACACATTGAATTAACGAGTGCAGTCTGTTTGATTAAATGAATGCATGCAGTCGGTTTCTTTGACAGAAAGCGTCCAACTTGTTTCATTAAATGAATGGCAAAGCTCTACTTATTCGATTAGCATGTGCAGCTTTTTTCATGAAATGAATGAGTGCTGTTTGATTCATTGAATGGATGAATGCTGTTAGAATCACTAAGTAAATGAGTGAAGTTTCTTTCATTGAATCAATGAATAAGGTTTGATTCATTGAATCAATGATTGAGGTTTGACATACTGATTGAATGTTTGCAGTTTGTTACATTAAATGAAGGAGTTAAGCTTGACATAATGAATAAAAAAGAGAAGATCTACTTTTTGAATTATGACGTGCAGTCTTTTTCATTCAATGAATATGAGCGGTTTGATTCACTGCATAAGTTAGTTACATCTGTCTCATTAAATCTAAGAATGCCGATTGATTCATTGAATTACTGTTTGAAGTTTAAATCAATGGCTGATTCACTGGTTTCAGCTTGTTTCATTAAGTGAAAACTTTAAACTCGAAACAATGAATCAATGAGAGAAGCTGTACTCTTTGAATTAACACATGCACTTTTTATCATTAAATGAATGGGTGTAGTTTGTTTAATTGAATCGATTCCTTGAACTCGTGGTATTGAATCAATGTGTGAAGCTCTACTCATTGAATGAACAAGTTCAGGCTTTTTCATTGAAACAAAACGTTTAGCTAGGGGCAACGAATAAATGAGAGTAGCTGTACTCATTGAATGAACACCTGCAGTTTGTTGCATTGAATGCATGATATAAGCTGGAAACGTTGACTGAATGAAAGAAGCTCTACACATTGAATTAACAAGTGCAATCTGCTTGATGAAATGAATGCAGGCAGTTGGTTTCTTTGACAGAAAGCGTGCAACTAGTATCATTGAATGAATGGCAAAAGCTCTACTCATTCGATTAGCATGTGCAGATATTTTCATGGAATGAATGAGTGCTGTTTGATTCATTGAATGGATGCATGCTCTTGGAATCACTAAATAAATAAGTTAAGTTTCGTTCATTCAATCAATGAATGACGTTTGATTCATTGAATCAATGATTGAAGTTTGGCACAATGATTGAATGATTGCAGTTTGTTATATTAAATGAAGGAGTTAAGCTTGACATATTGAATAAATAAGAGAAGTTCTACTCTTTGAGTTAACACGTGCAGTCTGTAAATTCAATAAATGTGTGCAGTATGTTTCACTAAAAAGGTTCGTTAGATCTGTCTCATTGAACCTAAGATTACCGTTTGATTCATTGAATCTATGATTGAAGTTTAAATAAATGACTGATTCAATTGTTTCAGCTTGTTTCATTAAGTGAAAACTTTAAGCTGGAGGCCCTCATTCAGTTAGCACATGCACTTTTTGTCATTAAATCAATGGGTGCAATTTGTTTCATTGAATCGAAACCTTAAACTCGTGGTATTGAATCAATGTGAGAAGCTCTACTCATTGAATGAACACCTGCAGTTTGTTACATTGAATGAATGAGATAAACTTAAAAATTGAATGAATGAAAGAAGCTCCACACATTGAATTAACGAGAGCAGTCTGTTTTATTAAATGAATGCATGCAGTTGGTTTCTTTAACAGAAAGCATACAACTTGTTTCATTAAATGAATGGCAAAGCTCTACTTATTCGATTAGCATGTGCAGATTTTTTCATGGAATGAATGAGTGCTGTTTTATTCATTGAATGGATGAATTCAGTTGGAATCGCTAAGTAAATGAGTGAAGTTTCTTTCATTGAATCAATGAATAACGTTTGATTCATTGAATCAATGATTGAGGTTTGACACAATGATTGCAGTTTGTTATATTAAATGAAGGAGTTAAGCTTGACATAATGAATAAATAAGAGAAGTTCTACTCTTTGATTTAAGACGTGCAGTCTGTTTCATTCAATGAATGTGAGCGGTTTGATTCACTGCATAAGTTAGTTACATGTGTCTTATAAAATCTAAGAATGCCGATTGATTCATTGAATTACTGCTTGAAGTTTAAATCAATGGCTGATTCACTGGTTTCAGCTTGTTTCATTAAATGAAAACTTTAAACTCGAAACGATGAATCAATGAGAGAAGCTGTACTCATTGAATTAGCACATGCACTTTTTATCATTAAATGAATGGGTGTAGTTTGTTTAATTGAATCTATTCCTTGAACTCGTGGTATTGAATCAATGTGTGAAGCTCTACTCATTGAATGAACAAGTTCAGGCTTTTTCATTGAAACAAAACGTTTAGCTCGAGGCTCTGAATAATTGAGAGAAGCTGTACTCATTGAATTTTCACCTGCAGTTTGTTGCGTTGAATGAATGAGATAAGTTTAAAAAGTTGAATGAATGAAAGAAGCTCTACACATTGAATTAACGAGTGCAGTCTGTTTGATTAAATGAATGCATGCAGTCGGTTTCTTTGACAGAAAGCGTGGAACTTCTTTCATTAAATGAATGGCAAAGCTCTACTTATTCGATCAGCATGTGCAGCTTTTTTCATGAAATGAATGAGTGCTGTTTGATTCATTGAATGGATGAATGCTGTTAGAATCACTAAGTAAATGAGTGAAGTTTCTTTCATTGAATCAATGAATAAGGTTTGATTCATTGAATCAATGATTGAGGTTTGACACAATGATTGAATGTTTGCAGTTTGTTACATTAAATGAAGGAGTTAAGCTTGACATAATGAGTAAAAAGGAGAAGATCTACTTTTTGAATTAAGACGTGCAGTCTTTTTCATTCAATGAATGTGAGCGGTTTGATTCACTGCATAAGTTAGTTACATCTGTCTCATTAAATCTAAGAATGCCGATTGATTCATTGAATTACTGTTTGAAGTTTAAATCAATGGCTGATTCACTGGTTTCAGCTTGTTTCATTAAGTGAAAACTTTAAACTCGAAACAATGAATCAATGAGAGAAGCTGTACTCTTTGAATTAACACATGCACTTTTTATCATTAAATGAATGGGTGTAGTTTGTTTAATTGAATCGATTCCTTGAACTCGTGGTATTGAATCAATGTGTGAAGCTCTACTCATTGAATGAACAAGTGCAGGCTTTTTCATTGAAACAAAACGTTTAGCTAGGGGCAACGAATAAATGAGAGTAGCTGTACTCATTGAATGAACACCTGCAGTTTGTTGCATTGAATGCATGATATAAGCTGGAAACGTTGACTGAATGAAAGAAGCTCTACACATTGAATTAACAAGTGCAATCTGCTTGATGAAATGAATGCAGGCAGTTGGTTTCTTTGACAGAAAGCGTGCAACTAGTATCATTGAATGAATGGCAAAAGCTCTACTCATTCGATTAGCATGTGCAGATATTTTCATGGAATGAATGAGTGCTGTTTGATTCATTGAATGGATGCATGCTCTTGGAATCACTAAATACATAAGTTAAGTTTCGTTCATTCAATCAATGAATGACGTTTGATTCATTGAATCAATGATTGAAGTTTGGCACAATGATTGATGGATTGCAGTTTGTTATATTAAATGAAGGAGTTAAGCTTGACATATTGAATAAATAAGAGAAGCTCTACTCTTTGAGTTAACACGTGCAGTCTGTAAATTCAATAAATGTGTGCAGTATGTTTCACTAAAAAGGTTCGTTAGATCTGTCTCATTGAACTTAAGATTACCGTTTGATTCATTGAATCTATGATTGAAGTTTAAATAAATGACTGATTCAATTGTTTCAGCTTGTTTCATTAAGTGAAAACTTTAAGCTGGAGGCCCTCATTCAATTAGCACATGCACTTTTTGTCATTAAATCAATGGGTGCAATTTGTTTCATTGAATCAAAACCTTAAACTCGTGGTATTGAATCAATGTGAGAAGCTCTACTCATTGAATGAACACCTGCAGTTTGTTACATTGAATGAATGAGATAAACTTAAAAATTGAATGAATGAAAGAAGCTCCACACATTGAATTAACGAGAGCAGTCTGTTTGATTAAATGAATGCATGCAGTTGGTTTCTTTAACAGAAAGCATACAACTTGTTTCATTAAATGAATGGCAAAGCTCTACTTATTCGATTAGCATGTGCAGATTTTTTCATGGAATGAATGAGTGCTGTTTTATTCATTGAATGGATGAATTCAGTTGGAATCGCTAAGTAAATGAGTGAAGTTTCTTTCATTGAATCAATGAATAAGGTTTGATTCATTGAATCAATGATTGAGGTTTGACACAATGATTGCAGTTTGTTATATTAAATGAAGGAGTTCAGCTTGACGTAATGAATAAATAAGAGAAGTTCTACTCTTTGATTTAAGACGTGCAGTCTGTTTCATTCAATGAATGTGAGCGGTTTGATTCACTGCATAAGTTAGTTACATGTGTCTTATAAAATCTAAGAATGCCGATTGATTCATTGAATTACTGCTTGAAGTATAAATCAAAAGCTGATTCACTGGTTTCAGCTTGTTTCATTAAATGAAAACTTTAAACTCGAAACGATGAATCAATGAGAGAAGCTGTACTCATTGAATTAGCACATGCACTTTTTATCATTAAATGAATGGGTGTAGTTTGTTTAATTGAATCGAATCCTTGAACTCGTGGTATTGAATCAATGTGTGAAGCTCTACTCATTGAATTAACAAAGTTCAGGCTTTTTCATTGAAACAAAACGTTTAGCTCGAGGCACTGAATAATTGAGAGAAGCTGTACTCATTGAATGAATACCTGCAGTTTGTTGCATTGAATGAATGAGATAAGCTTAAAAAGTTGAATGAATGAAAGAAGCTCTACACATTGAATTAACGAGTGCAGTCTGTTTGATTAAATGAATGCATGCAGTCGGTTTCTTTGACAGAAAGCGTCCAACTTGTTTCATTAAATGAATGGCAAAGCTCTACTTATTCGATTAGCATGTGCAGCTTTTTTCATGAAATGAATGAGTGCTGTTTGATTCATTGAATGGATGAATGCTGTTAGAATCACTAAGTAAATGAGTGAAGTTTCTTTCATTGAATCAATGAATAAGGTTTGATTCATTGAATCAATGATTGAGGTTTGACACAATGATTGAATGTTTGCAGTTTGTTACATTAAATGAAGGAGTTAAGCTTGACATAATGAATAAAAAAGAGAAGATCTACATTTTGAATTATGACGTGCAGTCTTTTTCATTCAATGAATGTGAGCGGTTTGATTCACTGCATAAGTTAGTTACATCTGTCTCATTAAATCTAAGAATGCCGATTGATTCATTGAATTACTGTTTGAAGTTTAAATCAATGGCTGATTCACTGGTTTCAGCTTGTTTCATTAAGTGAAAACTTTAAACTCGAAACAATGAATCAATGAGAGAAGCTGTACTCTTTGAATTAACACATGCACTTTTTATCATTAAATGAATGGGTGTAGTTTGTTTAATTGAATCGATTCCTTGAACTCGTGGTATTGAATCAATGTGTGAAGCTCTACTCATTGAATGAACAAGTGCAGGCTTTTTCATTGAAACAAAACGTTTAGCTAGGGGCAACGAATAAATGAGAGTAGCTGTACTCATTGAATGAACACCTGCAGTTTGTTGCATTGAATGCATGATATAAGCTGGAAACGTTGACTGAATGAAAGAAGCTCTACACATTGAATTAACAAGTGCAATCTGCTTGATGAAATGAATGCAGGCAGTTGGTTTCTTTGACAGAAAGCGTGCAACAGGTATCATTGAATGAATGGCAAAAGCTCTACTCATTCGATTAGCATGTGCAGATATTTTCATGGAATGAATGAGTGCTGTTTGATTCATTGAATGGATGCATGCTCTGGGAATCACTAAATAAATAAGTTAAGTTTCGTTCATTCAATCAATGAATGACGTTTGATTCATTGAATCGATGATTGAAGTTTGGCACAATGATTGAATGATTGCAGTTTGTTATATTAAATGAAGGAGTTAAGCTTGACATATTGAATAAATAAGAGAAGCTCTACTCTTTGAGTTAACACGTGCAGTCTGTAAATTCAATAAATGTGTACAGTATGTTTCACTAAAAAGGTTCGTTAGATCTGTCTCATTGAACTTAAGATTACCGTTTGATTCATTGAATCTATGATTGAAGTTTAAATAAATGACTGATTCAATTGTTTCAGCTTGTTTCATTAAGTGAAAACTTTAAGCTGGAGGCCCTCATTCAATTAGCACATGCACTTTTTGTCATTAAATCAATGGGTGCAATTTGTTTCATTGAATCGAAACCTTAAACTCGTGGTATTGAATCAATGTGAGAAGCTCTACTCATTGAATGAACACCTGCAGTTTGTTACATTGAATGAATGAGATAAACTTAAAAATTGAATGAATGAAAGAAGCTCCACACATTGAATTAACGAGAGCAGTCTGTTTGATTAAATGAATGCATGCAGTTGGTTTCTTTAACAGAAAGCATACAACTTGTTTCATTAAATGAATGGCAAAGCTCTACTTATTCGATTAGCATGTGCAGATTTTTTCATGGAATGAATGAGTGCTGTTTTATTCATTGAATGGATGAATTCAGTTGGAATCGCTAAGTAAATGAGTGAAGTTTCTTTCATTGAATCAATGAATAACGTTTGATTCATTGAATCAATGATTGAGGTTTGACACAATGATTGCAGTCTGTTATATTAAATGTAGAATTAAGCTTGACATAATGAAGAAATAAGAGAAGTTCTACTCTTTGATTTAAGACGTGCAGTCTGTTTCATTCAATGAATGTGAGCGGTTTGATTCACTGCATAAGTTAGTTACATGTGTCTTATAAAATCTAAGAATGCCGATTGATTCATTGAATTACTGCTTGAAGTTTAAATCAATGGCTGATTCACTGGTTTCAGCTTGTTTCATTAAATGAAAACTTTAAACTCGAAACGATGAATCAATGAGAGAAGCTGTACTCATTGAATTAGCACATGCACTTTTTATCATTAAATGAATGGGTGTAGTTTGTTTAATTGAATCGAATCCTTGAACTCGTGGTATTGAATCAATGTGTGAAGCTCTACTCATTGAATTAACAAAGTTCAGGCTTTTTCATTGAAACAAAACGTTTAGCTCGAGGCACTGAATAATTGAGAGAAGCTGTACTCATTGAATGAATACCTGCAGTTTGTTGCATTGAATGAATGAGATAAGCTTAAAAAGTTGAATGAATGAAAGAAGCTCTACACATTGAATTAACGAGTGCAGTCTGTTTGATTAAATGAATGCATGCAGTCGGTTTCTTTGACAGAAAGCGTCCAACTTGTTTCATTAAATGAATGGCAAAGCTCTACTTATTCGATTAGCATGTGCAGCTTTTTTCATGAAATGAATGAGTGCTGTTTGATTCATTGAATGGATGAATGCTGTTAGAATCACTAAGTAAATGAGTGAAGTTTCTTTCATTGAATCAATGAATAAGGTTTGATTCATTGAATCAATGATTGAGGTTTGACACAATGATTGAATGTTTGCAGTTTGTTACATTAAATGAAGGAGTTAAGCTTGACATAATGAATAAAAAAGAGAAGATCTACATTTTGAATTATGACGTGCAGTCTTTTTCATTCAATGAATGTGAGCGGTTTGATTCACTGCATAAGTTAGTTACATCTGTCTCATTAAATCTAAGAATGCCGATTGATTCATTGAATTACTGTTTGAAGTTTAAATCAATGGCTGATTCACTGGTTTCAGCTTGTTTCATTAAGTGAAAACTTTAAACTCGAAACAATGAATCAATGAGAGAAGCTGTACTCTTTGAATTAACACATGCACTTTTTATCATTAAATGAATGGGTGTAGTTTGTTTAATTGAATCGATTCCTTGAACTCGTGGTATTGAATCAATGTGTGAAGCTCTACTCATTGAATGGACAAGTGCAGGCTTTTTCATTGAAACAAAACGTTTAGCTAGGGGCAACGAATAAATGAGAGTAGCTGTACTCATTGAATGAACACCTGCAGTTTGTTGCATTGAATGCATGATATAAGCTGGAAACGTTGACTGAATGAAAGAAGCTCCACACATTGAATTAACAAGTGCAATCTGCTTGATGAAATGAATGCAGGCAGTTCGTTTCTTTGACAGAAAGCGTGCAACAGGTATCATTGAATGAATGGCAAAAGCTCTACTCATTCGATTAGCATGTGCAGATATTTTCATGGAATGAATGAGTGCTGTTTGATTCATTGAATGGATGCATGCTCTTGGAATCACTAAATAAATAAGTTAAGTTTCGTTCATTCAATCAATGAATGACGTTTGATTCATTGAATCGATGATTGAAGTTTGGCACAATGATTGAATGATTGCAGTTTGTTATATTAAATGAAGGAGTTAAGCTTGACATATTGAATAAATAAGAGAAGCTCTACTCTTTGAGTTAACACGTGCAGTCTGTAAATTCAATAAATGTGTACAGTATGTTTCACTAAAAAGGTTCGTTAGATCTGTCTCATTGAACTTAAGATTACCGTTTGATTCATTGAATCTATGATTGAAGTTTAAATAAATGACTGATTCAATTGTTTCAGCTTGTTTCATTAAGTGAAAACTTTAAGCTGGAGGCCCTCATTCAATTAGCACATGCACTTTTTGTCATTAAATCAATGGGTGCAATTTGTTTCATTGAATCGAAACCTTAAACTCGTGGTATTGAATCAATGTGAGAAGCTCTACTCATTGAATGAACACCTGCAGTTTGTTACATTGAATGAATGAGATAAACTTAAAAATTGAATGAATGAAAGAAGCTCCACACATTGAATTAACGAGAGCAGTCTGTTTGATTAAATGAATGCATGCAGTTGGTTTCTTTAACAGAAAGCATACAACTTGTTTCATTAAATGAATGGCAAAGCTCTACTTATTCGATTAGCATGTGCAGATTTTTTCATGGAATGAATGAGTGCTGTTTTATTCATTGAATGGATGAATTCAGTTGGAATCGCTAAGTAAATGAGTGAAGTTTCTTTCATTGAATCAATGAATAACGTTTGATTCATTGAATCAATGATTGAGGTTTGACACAATGATTGCAGTCTGTTATATTAAATGTAGAATTAAGCTTGACATAATGAAGAAATAAGAGAAGTTCTACTCTTTGATTTAAGACGTGCAGTCTGTTTCATTCAATGAATGTGAGCGGTTTGATTCACTGCATAAGTTAGTTACATGTGTCTTATAAAATCTAAGAATGCCGATTGATTCATTGAATTACTGCTTGAAGTTTAAATCAATGGCTGATTCACTGGTTTCAGCTTGTTTCATTAAATGAAAACTTTAAACTCGAAACGATGAATCAATGAGAGAAGCTGTACTCATTGAATTAGCACATGCACTTTTTATCATTAAATGAATGGGTGTAGTTTGTTTAATTGAATCGAATCCTTGAACTCGTGGTATTGAATCAATGTGTGAAGCTCTACTCATTGAATTAACAAAGTTCAGGCTTTTTCATTGAAACAAAACGTTTAGCTCGAGGCACTGAATAATTGAGAGAAGCTGTACTCATTGAATGAATACCTGCAGTTTGTTGCATTGAATGAATGAGATAAGCTTAAAAAGTTGAATGAATGAAAGAAGCTCTACACATTGAATTAACGAGTGCAGTCTGTTTGATTAAATGAATGCATGCAGTCGGTTTCTTTGACAGAAAGCGTCCAACTTGTTTCATTAAATGAATGGCAAAGCTCTACTTATTCGATTAGCATGTGCAGCTTTTTTCATGAAATGAATGAGTGCTGTTTGATTCATTGAATGGATGAATGCTGTTAGAATCACTAAGTAAATGAGTGAAGTTTCTTTCATTGAATCAATGAATAAGGTTTGATTCACTGAATCAATGATTGAGGTTTGACACAATGATTGAATGTTTGCAGTTTGTTACATTAAATGAAGGAGTTAAGCTTGACATAATGAATAAAAAAGAGAAGATCTACATTTTGAATTATGACGTGCAGTCTTTTTCATTCAATGAATGTGAGCGGTTTGATTCACTGCATAAGTTAGTTACATCTGTCTCATTAAATCTAAGAATGCCGATTGATTCATTGAATTACTGTTTGAAGTTTAAATCAATGGCTGATTCACTGGTTTCAGCTTGTTTCATTAAGTGAAAACTTTAAACTCGAAACAATGAATCAATGAGAGAAGCTGTACTCTTTGAATTAACACATGCACTTTTTATCATTAAATGAATGGGTGTAGTTTGTTTAATTGAATCGATTCCTTGAACTCGTGGTATTGAATCAATGTGTGAAGCTCTACTCATTGAATGAACAAGTGCAGGCTTTTTCATTGAAACAAAACGTTTAGCTAGGGGCAACGAATAAATGAGAGTAGCTGTACTCATTGAATGAACACCTGCAGTTTGTTGCATTGAATGCATGATATAAGCTGGAAACGTTGACTGAATGAAAGAAGCTCTACACATTGAATTAACAAGTGCAATCTGCTTGATGAAATGAATGCAGGCAGTTGGTTTCTTTGACAGAAAGCGTGCAACAGGTATCATTGAATGAATGGCAAAAGCTCTACTCATTCGATTAGCATGTGCAGATATTTTCATGGAATGAATGAGTGCTGTTTGATTCATTGAATGGATGCATGCTCTTGGAATCACTAAATAAATAAGTTAAGTTTCGTTCATTCAATCAATGAATGACGTTTGATTCATTGAATCGATGATTGAAGTTTGGCACAATGATTGAATGATTGCAGTTTGTTATATTAAATGAAGGAGTTAAGCTTGACATATTGAATAAATAAGAGAAGCTCTACTCTTTGAGTTAACACGTGCAGTCTGTAAATTCAATAAATGTGTACAGTATGTTTCACTAAAAAGGTTCGTTAGATCTGTCTCATTGAACTTAAGATTACCGTTTGATTCATTGAATCTATGATTGAAGTTTAAATAAATGACTGATTCAATTGTTTCAGCTTGTTTCATTAAGTGAAAACTTTAAGCTGGAGGCCCTCATTCAATTAGCACATGCACTTTTTGTCATTAAATCAATGGGTGCAATTTGTTTCATTGAATCGAAACCTTAAACTCGTGGTATTGAATCAATGTGAGAAGCTCTACTCATTGAATGAACACCTGCAGTTTGTTACATTGAATGAATGAGATAAACTTAAAAATTGAATGAATGAAAGAAGCTCCACACATTGAATTAACGAGAGCAGTCTGTTTGATTAAATGAATGCATGCAGTTGGTTTCTTTAACAGAAAGCATACAACTTGTTTCATTAAATGAATGGCAAAGCTCTACTTATTCGATTAGCATGTGCAGATTTTTTCATGGAATGAATGAGTGCTGTTTTATTCATTGAATGGATGAATTCAGTTGGAATCGCTAAGTAAATGAGTGAAGTTTCTTTCATTGAATCAATGAATAACGTTTGATTCATTGAATCAATGATTGAGGTTTGACACAATGATTGCAGTCTGTTATATTAAATGTAGAATTAAGCTTGACATAATGAAGAAATAAGAGAAGTTCTACTCTTTGATTTAAGACGTGCAGTCTGTTTCATTCAATGAATGTGAGCGGTTTGATTCACTGCATAAGTTAGTTACATGTGTCTTATAAAATCTAAGAATGCCGATTGATTCATTGAATTACTGCTTGAAGTTTAAATCAATGGCTGATTCACTGGTTTCAGCTTGTTTCATTAAATGAAAACTTTAAACTCGAAACGATGAATCAATGAGAGAAGCTGTACTCATTGAATTAGCACATGCACTTTTTATCATTAAATGAATGGGTGTAGTTTGTTTAATTGAATCGAATCCTTGAACTCGTGGTATTGAATCAATGTGTGAAGCTCTACTCATTGAATTAACAAAGTTCAGGCTTTTTCATTGAAACAAAACGTTTAGCTCGAGGCACTGAATAATTGAGAGAAGCTGTACTCATTGAATGAATACCTGCAGTTTGTTGCATTGAATGAATGAGATAAGCTTAAAAAGTTGAATGAATGAAAGAAGCTCTACACATTGAATTAACGAGTGCAGTCTGTTTGATTAAATGAATGCATGCAGTCGGTTTCTTTGACAGAAAGCGTCCAACTTGTTTCATTAAATGAATGGCAAAGCTCTACTTATTCGATTAGCATGTGCAGCTTTTTTCATGAAATGAATGAGTGCTGTTTGATTCATTGAATGGATGAATGCTGTTAGAATCACTAAGTAAATGAGTGAAGTTTCTTTCATTGAATCAATGAATAAGGTTTGATTCATTGAATCAATGATTGAGGTTTGACACAATGATTGAATGTTTGCAGTTTGTTACATTAAATGAAGGAGTTAAGCTTGACATAATGAATAAAAAAGAGAAGATCTACATTTTGAATTATGACGTGCAGTCTTTTTCATTCAATGAATGTGAGCGGTTTGATTCACTGCATAAGTTAGTTACATCTGTCTCATTAAATCTAAGAATGCCGATTGATTCATTGAATTACTGTTTGAAGTTTAAATCAATGGCTGATTCACTGGTTTCAGCTTGTTTCATTAAGTGAAAACTTTAAACTCGAAACAATGAATCAATGAGAGAAGCTGTACTCTTTGAATTAACACATGCACTTTTTATCATTAAATGAATGGGTGTAGTTTGTTTAATTGAATCGATTCCTTGAACTCGTGGTATTGAATCAATGTGTGAAGCTCTACTCATTGAATGAACAAGTGCAGGCTTTTTCATTGAAACAAAACGTTTAGCTAGGGGCAACGAATAAATGAGAGTAGCTGTACTCATTGAATGAACACCTGCAGTTTGTTGCATTGAATGCATGATATAAGCTGGAAACGTTGACTGAATGAAAGAAGCTCTACACATTGAATTAACAAGTGCAATCTGCTTGATGAAATGAATGCAGGCAGTTGGTTTCTTTGACAGAAAGCGTGCAACAGGTATCATTGAATGAATGGCAAAAGCTCTACTCATTCGATTAGCATGTGCAGATATTTTCATGGAATGAATGAGTGCTGTTTGATTCATTGAATGGATGCATGCTCTTGGAATCACTAAATAAATAAGTTAAGTTTCGTTCATTCAATCAATGAATGACGTTTGATTCATTGAATCGATGATTGAAGTTTGGCACAATGATTGAATGATTGCAGTTTGTTATATTAAATGAAGGAGTTAAGCTTGACATATTGAATAAATAAGAGAAGCTCTACTCTTTGAGTTAACACGTGCAGTCTGTAAATTCAATAAATGTGTACAGTATGTTTCACTAAAAAGGTTCGTTAGATCTGTCTCATTGAACTTAAGATTACCGTTTGATTCATTGAATCTATGATTGAAGTTTAAATAAATGACTGATTCAATTGTTTCAGCTTGTTTCATTAAGTGAAAACTTTAAGCTGGAGGCCCTCATTCAATTAGCACATGCACTTTTTGTCATTAAATCAATGGGTGCAATTTGTTTCATTGAATCGAAACCTTAAACTCGTGGTATTGAATCAATGTGAGAAGCTCTACTCATTGAATGAACACCTGCAGTTTGTTACATTGAATGAATGAGATAAACTTAAAAATTGAATGAATGAAAGAAGCTCCACACATTGAATTAACGAGAGCAGTCTGTTTGATTAAATGAATGCATGCAGTTGGTTTCTTTAACAGAAAGCATACAACTTGTTTCATTAAATGAATGGCAAAGCTCTACTTATTCGATTAGCATGTGCAGATTTTTTCATGGAATGAATGAGTGCTGTTTTATTCATTGAATGGATGAATTCAGTTGGAATCGCTAAGTAAATGAGTGAAGTTTCTTTCATTGAATCAATGAATAACGTTTGATTCATTGAATCAATGATTGAGGTTTGACACAATGATTGCAGTCTGTTATATTAAATGTAGAATTAAGCTTGACATAATGAAGAAATAAGAGAAGTTCTACTCTTTGATTTAAGACGTGCAGTCTGTTTCATTCAATGAATGTGAGCGGTTTGATTCACTGCATAAGTTAGTTACATGTGTCTTATAAAATCTAAGAATGCCGATTGATTCATTGAATTACTGCTTGAAGTTTAAATCAATGGCTGATTCACTGGTTTCAGCTTGTTTCATTAAATGAAAACTTTAAACTCGAAACGATGAATCAATGAGAGAAGCTGTACTCATTGAATTAGCACATGCACTTTTTATCATTAAATGAGTGGGTGTAGTTTGTTTAATTGAATCGAATCCTTGAACTCGTGGTATTGAATCAATGTGTGAAGCTCTACTCATTGAATTAACAAAGTTCAGGCTTTTTCATTGAAACAAAACGTTTAGCTCGAGGCACTGAATAATTGAGAGAAGCTGTACTCATTGAATGAATACCTGCAGTTTGTTGCATTGAATGAATGAGATAAGCTTAAAAAGTTGAATGAATGAAAGAAGCTCTACACATTGAATTAACGAGTGCAGTCTGTTTGATTAAATGAATGCATGCAGTCGGTTTCTTTGACAGAAAGCGTCCAACTTGTTTCATTAAATGAATGGCAAAGCTCTACTTATTCGATTAGCATGTGCAGCTTTTTTCATGAAATGAATGAGTGCTGTTTGATTCATTGAATGGATGAATGCTGTTAGAATCACTAAGTAAATGAGTGAAGTTTCTTTCATTGAATCAATGAATAAGGTTTGATTCATTGAATCAATGATTGAGGTTTGACACAATGATTGAATGTTTGCAGTTTGTTACATTAAATGAAGGAGTTAAGCTTGACATAATGAATAAAAAAGAGAAGATCTACATTTTGAATTATGACGTGCAGTCTTTTTCATTCAATGAATGTGAGCGGTTTGATTCACTGCATAAGTTAGTTACATCTGTCTCATTAAATCTAAGAATGCCGATTGATTCATTGAATTACTGTTTGAAGTTTAAATCAATGGCTGATTCACTGGTTTCAGCTTGTTTCATTAAGTGAAAACTTTAAACTCGAAACAATGAATCAATGAGAGAAGCTGTACTCTTTGAATTAACACATGCACTTTTTATCATTAAATGAATGGGTGTAGTTTGTTTAATTGAATCGATTCCTTGAACTCGTGGTATTGAATCAATGTGTGAAGCTCTACTCATTGAATGAACAAGTGCAGGCTTTTTCATTGAAACAAAACGTTTAGCTAGGGGCAACGAATAAATGAGAGTAGCTGTACTCATTGAATGAACACCTGCAGTTTGTTGCATTGAATGCATGATATAAGCTGGAAACGTTGACTGAATGAAAGAAGCTCTACACATTGAATTAACAAGTGCAATCTGCTTGATGAAATGAATGCAGGCAGTTGGTTTCTTTGACAGAAAGCGTGCAACAGGTATCATTGAATGAATGGCAAAAGCTCTACTCATTCGATTAGCATGTGCAGATATTTTCATGGAATGAATGAGTGCTGTTTGATTCATTGAATGGATGCATGCTCTTGGAATCACTAAATAAATAAGTTAAGTTTCGTTCATTCAATCAATGAATGACGTTTGATTCATTGAATCGATGATTGAAGTTTGGCACAATGATTGAATGATTGCAGTTTGTTATATTAAATGAAGGAGTTAGGCTTGACATATTGAATAAATAAGAGAAGCTCTACTCTTTGAGTTAACACGTGCAGTCTGTAAATTCAATAAATGTGTACAGTATGTTTCACTAAAAAGGTTCGTTAGATCTGTCTCATTGAACTTAAGATTACCGTTTGATTCATTGAATCTATGATTGCAGTTTAAATAAATGACTGATTCAATTGTTTCAGCTTGTTTCATTAAGTGAAAACTTTAAGCTGGAGGCCCTCATTCAATTAGCACATGCACTTTTTGTCATTAAATCAATGGGTGCAATTTGTTTCATTGAATCGAAACCTTAAACTCGTGGTATTGAATCAATGTGAGAAGCTCTACTCATTGAATGAACACCTGCAGTTTGTTACATTGAATGAATGAGATAAACTTAAAAATTGAATGAATGAAAGAAGCTCCACACATTGAATTAACGAGAGCAGTCTGTTTGATTAAATGAATGCATGCAGTTGGTTTCTTTAACAGAAAGCATACAACTTGTTTCATTAAATGAATGGCAAAGCTCTACTTATTCGATTAGCATGTGCAGATTTTTTCATGGAATGAATGAGTGCTGTTTTATTCATTGAATGGATGAATTCAGTTGGAATCGCTAAGTAAATGAGTGAAGTTTCTTTCATTGAATCAATGAATAACGTTTGATTCATTGAATCAATGATTGAGGTTTGACACAATGATTGCAGTCTGTTATATTAAATGTAGAATTAAGCTTGACATAATGAAGAAATAAGAGAAGTTCTACTCTTTGATTTAAGACGTGCAGTCTGTTTCATTCAATGAATGTGAGCGGTTTGATTCACTGCATAAGTTAGTTACATGTGTCTTATAAAATCTAAGAATGCCGATTGATTCATTGAATTACTGCTTGAAGTTTAAATCAATGGCTGATTCACTGGTTTCAGCTTGTTTCATTAAATGAAAACTTTAAACTCGAAACGATGAATCAATGAGAGAAGCTGTACTCATTGAATTAGCACATGCACTTTTTATCATTAAATGAGTGGGTGTAGTTTGTTTAATTGAATCGAATCCTTGAACTCGTGGTATTGAATCAATGTGTGAAGCTCTACTCATTGAATTAACAAAGTTCAGGCTTTTTCATTGAAACAAAACGTTTAGCTCGAGGCACTGAATAATTGAGAGAAGCTGTACTCATTGAATGAATACCTGCAGTTTGTTGCATTGAATGAATGAGATAAGCTTAAAAAGTTGAATGAATGAAAGAAGCTCTACACATTGAATTAACGAGTGCAGTCTGTTTGATTAAATGAATGCATGCAGTCGGTTTCTTTGACAGAAAGCGTCCAACTTGTTTCATTAAATGAATGGCAAAGCTCTACTTATTCGATTAGCATGTGCAGCTTTTTTCATGAAATGAATGAGTGCTGTTTGATTCATTGAATGGATGAATGCTGTTAGAATCACTAAGTAAATGAGTGAAGTTTCTTTCATTGAATCAATGAATAAGGTTTGATTCATTGAATCAATGATTGAGGTTTGACACAATGATTGAATGTTTGCAGTTTGTTACATTAAATGAAGGAGTTAAGCTTGACATAATGAATAAAAAAGAGAAGATCTACATTTTGAATTATGACGTGCAGTCTTTTTCATTCAATGAATGTGAGCGGTTTGATTCACTGCATAAGTTAGTTACATCTGTCTCATTAAATCTAAGAATGCCGATTGATTCATTGAATTACTGTTTGAAGTTTAAATCAATGGCTGATTCACTGGTTTCAGCTTGTTTCATTAAGTGAAAACTTTAAACTCGAAACAATGAATCAATGAGAGAAGCTGTACTCTTTGAATTAACACATGCACTTTTTATCATTAAATGAATGGGTGTAGTTTGTTTAATTGAATCGATTCCTTGAACTCGTGGTATTGAATCAATGTGTGAAGCTCTACTCATTGAATGAACAAGTGCAGGCTTTTTCATTGAAACAAAACGTTTAGCTAGGGGCAACGAATAAATGAGAGTAGCTGTACTCATTGAATGAACACCTGCAGTTTGTTGCATTGAATGCATGATATAAGCTGGAAACGTTGACTGAATGAAAGAAGCTCTACACATTGAATTAACAAGTGCAATCTGCTTGATGAAATGAATGCAGGCAGTTGGTTTCTTTGACAGAAAGCGTGCAACAGGTATCATTGAATGAATGGCAAAAGCTCTACTCATTCGATTAGCATGTGCAGATATTTTCATGGAATGAATGAGTGCTGTTTGATTCATTGAATGGATGCATGCTCTTGGAATCACTAAATAAATAAGTTAAGTTTCGTTCATTCAATCAATGAATGACGTTTGATTCATTGAATCGATGATTGAAGTTTGGCACAATGATTGAATGATTGCAGTTTGTTATATTAAATGAAGGAGTTAAGCTTGACATATTGAATAAATAAGAGAAGCTCTACTCTTTGAGTTAACACGTGCAGTCTGTAAATTCAATAAATGTGTACAGTATGTTTCACTAAAAAGGTTCGTTAGATCTGTCTCATTGAACTTAAGATTACCGTTTGATTCATTGAATCTATGATTGAAGTTTAAATAAATGACTGATTCAATTGTTTCAGCTTGTTTCATTAAGTGAAAACTTTAAGCTGGAGGCCCTCATTCAATTAGCACATGCACTTGTTGTCATTAAATCAATGGGTGCAATTTGTTTCATTGAATCGAAACCTTAAACTCGTGGTATTGAATCAATGTGAGAAGCTCTACTCATTGAATGAACACCTGCAGTTTGTTACATTGAATGAATGAGATAAACTTAAAAATTGAATGAATGAAAGAAGCTCCACACATTGAATTAACGAGAGCAGTCTGTTTGATTAAATGAATGCATGCAGTTGGTTTCTTTAACAGAAAGCATACAACTTGTTTCATTAAATGAATGGCAAAGCTCTACTTATTCGATTAGCATGTGCAGATTTTTTCATGGAATGAATGAGTGCTGTTTTATTCATTGAATGGATGAATTCAGTTGGAATCGCTAAGTAAATGAGTGAAGTTTCTTTCATTGAATCAATGAATAACGTTTGATTCATTGAATCAATGATTGAGGTTTGACACAATGATTGCAGTCTGTTATATTAAATGTAGAATTAAGCTTGACATAATGAAGAAATAAGAGAAGTTCTACTCTTTGATTTAAGACGTGCAGTCTGTTTCATTCAATGAATGTGAGCGGTTTGATTCACTGCATAAGTTAGTTACATGTGTCTTATAAAATCTAAGAATGCCGATTGATTCATTGAATTACTGCTTGAAGTTTAAATCAATGGCTGATTCACTGGTTTCAGCTTGTTTCATTAAATGAAAACTTTAAACTCGAAACGATGAATCAATGAGAGAAGCTGTACTCATTGAATTAGCACATGCACTTTTTATCATTAAATGAATGGGTGTAGTTTGTTTAATTGAATCGAATCCTTGAACTCGTGGTATTGAATCAATGTGTGAAGCTCTACTCATTGAATTAACAAAGTTCAGGCTTTTTCATTGAAACAAAACGTTTAGCTCGAGGCACTGAATAATTGAGAGAAGCTGTACTCATTGAATGAATACCTGCAGTTTGTTGCATTGAATGAATGAGATAAGCTTAAAAAGTTGAATGAATGAAAGAAGCTCTACACATTGAATTAACGAGTGCAGTCTGTTTGATTAAATGAATGCATGCAGTCGGTTTCTTTGACAGAAAGCGTCCAACTTGTTTCATTAAATGAATGGCAAAGCTCTACTTATTCGATTAGCATGTGCAGCTTTTTTCATGAAATGAATGAGTGCTGTTTGATTCATTGAATGGATGAATGCTGTTAGAATCACTAAGTAAATGAGTGAAGTTTCTTTCATTGAATCAATGAATAAGGTTTGATTCATTGAATCAATGATTGAGGTTTGACACAATGATTGAATGTTTGCAGTTTGTTACATTAAATGAAGGAGTTAAGCTTGACATAATGAATAAAAAAGAGAAGATCTACATTTTGAATTATGACGTGCAGTCTTTTTCATTCAATGAATGTGAGCGGTTTGATTCACTGCATAAGTTAGTTACATCTGTCTCATTAAATCTAAGAATGCCGATTGATTCATTGAATTACTGTTTGAAGTTTAAATCAATGGCTGATTCACTGGTTTCAGCTTGTTTCATTAAGTGAAAACTTTAAACTCGAAACAATGAATCAATGAGAGAAGCTGTACTCTTTGAATTAACACATGCACTTTTTATCATTAAATGAATGGGTGTAGTTTGTTTAATTGAATCGATTCCTTGAACTCGTGGTATTGAATCAATGTGTGAAGCTCTACTCATTGAATGAACAAGTGCAGGCTTTTTCATTGAAACAAAACGTTTAGCTAGGGGCAACGAATAAATGAGAGTAGCTGTACTCATTGAATGAACACCTGCAGTTTGTTGCATTGAATGCATGATATAAGCTGGAAACGTTGACTGAATGAAAGAAGCTCTACACATTGAATTAACAAGTGCAATCTGCTTGATGAAATGAATGCAGGCAGTTGGTTTCTTTGACAGAAAGCGTGCAACAGGTATCATTGAATGAATGGCAAAAGCTCTACTCATTCGATTAGCATGTGCAGATATTTTCATGGAATGAATGAGTGCTGTTTGATTCATTGAATGGATGCATGCTCTTGGAATCACTAAATAAATAAGTTAAGTTTCGTTCATTCAATCAATGAATGACGTTTGATTCATTGAATCGATGATTGAAGTTTGGCACAATGATTGAATGATTGCAGTTTGTTATATTAAATGAAGGAGTTAAGCTTGACATATTGAATAAATAAGAGAAGCTCTACTCTTTGAGTTAACACGTGCAGTCTGTAAATTCAATAAATGTGTACAGTATGTTTCACTAAAAAGGTTCGTTAGATCTGTCTCATTGAACTTAAGATTACCGTTTGATTCATTGAATCTATGATTGAAGTTTAAATAAATGACTGATTCAATTGTTTCAGCTTGTTTCATTAAGTGAAAACTTTAAGCTGGAGGCCCTCATTCAATTAGCACATGCACTTTTTGTCATTAAATCAATGGGTGCAATTTGTTTCATTGAATCGAAACCTTAAACTCGTGGTATTGAATCAATGTGAGAAGCTCTACTCATTGAATGAACACCTGCAGTTTGTTACATTGAATGAATGAGATAAACTTAAAAATTGAATGAATGAAAGAAGCTCCACACATTGAATTAACGAGAGCAGTCTGTTTGATTAAATGAATGCATGCAGTTGGTTTCTTTAACAGAAAGCATACAACTTGTTTCATTAAATGAATGGCAAAGCTCTACTTATTCGATTAGCATGTGCAGATTTTTTCATGGAATGAATGAGTGCTGTTTTATTCATTGAATGGATGAATTCAGTTGGAATCGCTAAGTAAATGAGTGAAGTTTCTTTCATTGAATCAATGAATAACGTTTGATTCATTGAATCAATGATTGAGGTTTGACACAATGATTGCAGTCTGTTATATTAAATGTAGAATTAAGCTTGACATAATGAAGAAATAAGAGAAGTTCTACTCTTTGATTTAAGACGTGCAGTCTGTTTCATTCAATGAATGTGAGCGGTTTGATTCACTGCATAAGTTAGTTACATGTGTCTTATAAAATCTAAGAATGCCGATTGATTCATTGAATTACTGCTTGAAGTTTAAATCAATGGCTGATTCACTGGTTTCAGCTTGTTTCATTAAATGAAAACTTTAAACTCGAAACGATGAATCAATGAGAGAAGCTGTACTCATTGAATTAGCACATGCACTTTTTATCATTAAATGAGTGGGTGTAGTTTGTTTAATTGAATCGAATCCTTGAACTCGTGGTATTGAATCAATGTGTGAAGCTCTACTCATTGAATTAACAAAGTTCAGGCTTTTTCATTGAAACAAAACGTTTAGCTCGAGGCACTGAATAATTGAGAGAAGCTGTACTCATTGAATGAATACCTGCAGTTTGTTGCATTGAATGAATGAGATAAGCTTAAAAAGTTGAATGAATGAAAGAAGCTCTACACATTGAATTAACGAGTGCAGTCTGTTTGATTAAATGAATGCATGCAGTCGGTTTCTTTGACAGAAAGCGTCCAACTTGTTTCATTAAATGAATGGCAAAGCTCTACTTATTCGATTAGCATGTGCAGCTTTTTTCATGAAATGAATGAGTGCTGTTTGATTCATTGAATGGATGAATGCTGTTAGAATCACTAAGTAAATGAGTGAAGTTTCTTTCATTGAATCAATGAATAAGGTTTGATTCATTGAATCAATGATTGAGGTTTGACACAATGACTGAATGTTTGCAGTTTGTTACATTAAATGAAGGAGTTAAGCTTGACATAATGAATAAAAAAGAGAAGATCTACATTTTGAATTATGACGTGCAGTCTTTTTCATTCAATGAATGTGAGCGGTTTGATTCACTGCATAAGTTAGTTACATCTGTCTCATTAAATCTAAGAATGCCGATTGATTCATTGAATTACTGTTTGAAGTTTAAATCAATGGCTGATTCACTGGTTTCAGCTTGTTTCATTAAGTGAAAACTTTAAACTCGAAATAATGAATCAATGAGAGAAGCTGTACTCTTTGAATTAACACATGCACTTTTTATCATTAAATGAATGGGTGTAGTTTGTTTAATTGAATCGATTCCTTGAACTCGTGGTATTGAATCAATGTGTGAAGCTCTACTCATTGAATGAACAAGTGCAGGCTTTTTCATTGAAACAAAACGTTTAGCTAGGGGCAACGAATAAATGAGAGTAGCTGTACTCATTGAATGAACACCTGCAGTTTGTTGCATTGAATGCATGATATAAGCTGGAAACGTTGACTGAATGAAAGAAGCTCTACACATTGAATTAACAAGTGCAATCTGCTTGATGAAATGAATGCAGGCAGTTGGTTTCTTTGACAGAAAGCGTGCAACAGGTATCATTGAATGAATGGCAAAAGCTCTACTCATTCGATTAGCATGTGCAGATATTTTCATGGAATGAATGAGTGCTGTTTGATTCATTGAATGGATGCATGCTCTTGTAATCACTAAATAAATAAGTTAAGTTTCGTTCATTCAATCAATGAATGACGTTTGATTCATTGAATCGATGATTGAAGTTTGGCACAATGATTGAATGATTGCAGTTTGTTATATTAAATGAAGGAGTTAAGCTTGACATATTGAATAAATAAGAGAAGCTCTACTCTTTGAGTTAACACGTGCAGTCTGTAAATTCAATAAATGTGTACAGTATGTTTCACTAAAAAGGTTCGTTAGATCTGTCTCATTGAACTTAAGATTACCGTTTGATTCATTGAATCTATGATTGAAGTTTAAATAAATGACTGATTCAATTGTTTCAGCTTGTTTCATTAAGTGAAAACTTTAAGCTGGAGGCCCTCATTCAATTAGCACATGCACTTTTTGTCATTAAATCAATGGGTGCAATTTGTTTCATTGAATCGAAACCTTAAACTCGTGGTATTGAATCAATGTGAGAAGCTCTACTCATTGAATGAACACCTGCAGTTTGTTACATTGAATGAATGAGATAAACTTAAAAATTGAATGAATGAAAGAAGCTCCACACATTGAATTAACGAGAGCAGTCTGTTTGATTAAATGAATGCATGCAGTTGGTTTCTTTAACAGAAAGCATACAACTTGTTTCATTAAATGAATGGCAAAGCTCTACTTATTCGATTAGCATGTGCAGATTTTTTCATGGAATGAATGAGTGCTGTTTTATTCATTGAATGGATGAATTCAGTTGGAATCGCTAAGTAAATGAGTGAAGTTTCTTTCATTGAATCAATGAATAACGTTTGATTCATTGAATCAATGATTGAGGTTTGACACAATGATAGCAGTCTGTTATATTAAATGTAGAATTAAGCTTGACATAATGAAGAAATAAGAGAAGTTCTACTCTTTGATTTAAGACGTGCAGTCTGTTTCATTCAATGAATGTGAGCGGTTTGATTCACTGCATAAGTTAGTTACATGTGTCTTATAAAATCTAAGAATGCCGATTGATTCATTGAATTACTGTTTGAAGTTTAAATCAATGGCTGATTCACTGGTTTCAGCTTGTTTCATTAAGTGAAAACTTTAAACTCGAAACAATGAATCAATGAGAGAAGCTGTACTCTTTGAATTAACACATGCACTTTTTATCATTAAATGAATGGGTGTAGTTTGTTTAATTGAATCGATTCCTTGAACTCGTGGTATTGAATCAATGTGTGAAGCTCTACTCATTGAATGAACAAGTGCAGGCTTTTTCATTGAAACAAAACGTTTAGCTCGGGGCAACGAATAAATGAGAGTAGCTGTACTCATTGAATGAACACCTGCAGTTTGTTGCATTGAATGCATGATATAAGCTGGAAACGTTGACTGAATGAAAGAAGCTCTACACATTGAATTAACAAGTGCAATCTGCTTGATGAAATGAATGCAGGCAGTTGGTTTCTTTGACAGAAAGCGTGCAACAGGTATCATTGAATGAATGGCAAAAGCTCTACTCATTCGATTAGCATGTGCAGATATTTTCATGGAATGAATGAGTGCTGTTTGATTCATTGAATGGATGCATGCTCTTGGAATCACTAAATAAATAAGTTAAGTTTCGTTCATTCAATCAATGAATGACGTTTGATTCATTGAATCGATGATTGAAGTTTGGCACAATGATTGAATGATTGCAGTTTGTTATATTAAATGAAGGAGTTAAGCTTGACATATTGAATAAATAAGAGAAGCTCTACTCTTTGAGTTAACACGTGCAGTCTGTAAATTCAATAAATGTGTACAGTATGTTTCACTAAAAAGGTTCGTTAGATCTGTCTCATTGAACTTAAGATTACCGTTTGATTCATTGAATCTATGATTGAAGTTTAAATAAATGACTGATTCAATTGTTTCAGCTTGTTTCATTAAGTGAAAACTTTAAGCTGGAGGCCCTCATTCAATTAGCACATGCACTTTTTGTCATTAAATCAATGGGTGCAATTTGTTTCATTGAATCGAAACCTTAAACTCGTGGTATTGAATCAATGTGAGAAGCTCTACTCATTGACTGAACACCTGCAGTTTGTTACATTGAATGAATGAGATAAACTTAAAAATTGAATGAATGAAAGAAGCTCCACACATTGAATTAACGAGAGCAGTCTGTTTGATTAAATGAATGCATGCAGTTGGTTTCTTTAACAGAAAGCATACAACTTGTTTCATTAAATGAATGGCAAAGCTCTACTTATTCGATTAGCATGTGCAGATTTTTTCATGGAATGAATGAGTGCTGTTTTATTCATTGAATGGATGAATTCAGTTGGAATCGCTAAGTAAATGAGTGAAGTTTCTTTCATTGAATCAATGAATAACGTTTGATTCATTGAATCAATGATTGAGGTTTGACACAATGATTGCAGTCTGTTATATTAAATGTAGAATTAAGCTTGACATAATGAAGAAATAAGAGAAGTTCTACTCTTTGATTTAAGACGTGCAGTCTGTTTCATTCAATGAATGTGAGCGGTTTGATTCACTGCATAAGTTAGTTACATGTGTCTTATAAAATCTAAGAATGCCGATTGATTCATTGAATTACTGCTTGAAGTTTAAATCAATGGCTGATTCACTGGTTTCAGCTTGTTTCATTAAATGAAAACTTTAAACTCGAAACGATGAATCAATGAGAGAAGCTGTACTCATTGAATTAGCACATGCACTTTTTATCATTAAATGAATGGGTGTAGTTTGTTTAATTGAATCGAATCCTTGAACTCGTGGTATTGAATCAATGTGTGAAGCTCTACTCATTGAATTAACAAAGTTCAGGCTTTTTCATTGAAACAAAACGTTTAGCTCGAGGCACTGAATAATTGAGAGAAGCTGTACTCATTGAATGAATACCTGCAGTTTGTTGCATTGAATGAATGAGATAAGCTTAAAAAGTTGAATGAATGAAAGAAGCTCTACACATTGAATTAACGAGTGCAGTCTGTTTGATTAAATGAATGCATGCAGTCGGTTTCTTTGACAGAAAGCGTCCAACTTGTTTCATTAAATGAATGGCAAAGCTCTACTTATTCGATTAGCATGTGCAGCTTTTTTCATGAAATGAATGAGTGCTGTTTGATTCATTGAATGGATGAATGCTGTTAGAATCACTAAGTAAATGAGTGAAGTTTCTTTCATTGAATCAATGAATAAGGTTTGATTCATTGAATCAATGATTGAGGTTTGACACAATGATTGAATGTTTGCAGTTTGTTACATTAAATGAAGGAGTTAAGCTTGACATAATGAATAAAAAAGAGAAGATCTACATTTTGAATTATGACGTGCAGTCTTTTTCATTCAATGAATGTGAGCGGTTTGATTCACTGCATAAGTTAGTTACATCTGTCTCATTAAATCTAAGAATGCCGATTGATTCATTGAATTACTGTTTGAAGTTTAAATCAATGGCTGATTCACTGGTTTCAGCTTGTTTCATTAAGTGAAAACGTTAAACTCGAAACAATGAATCAATGAGAGAAGCTGTACTCTTTGAATTAACACATGCACTTTTTATCATTAAATGAATGGGTGTAGTTTGTTTAATTGAATCGATTCCTTGAACTCGTGGTATTGAATCAATGTGTGAAGCTCTACTCATTGAATGAACAAGTGCAGGCTTTTTCATTGAAACAAAACGTTTAGCTAGGGGCAACGAATAAATGAGAGTAGCTGTACTCATTGAATGAACACCTGCAGTTTGTTGCATTGATTGCATGATATAAGCTGGAAACGTTGACTGAATGAAAGAAGCTCTACACATTGAATTAACAAGTGCAATCTGCTTGATGAAATGAATGCAGGCAGTTGGTTTCTTTGACAGAAAGCGTGCAACAGGTATCATTGAATGAATGGCAAAAGCTCTACTCATTCGATTAGCATGTGCAGATATTTTCATGGAATGAATGAGTGCTGTTTGATTCATTGAATGGATGCATGCTCTTGGAATCACTAAATAAATAAGTTAAGTTTCGTTCATTCAATCAATGAATGACGTTTGATTCATTGAATCGATGATTGAAGTTTGGCACAATGATTGAATGATTGCAGTTTGTTATATTAAATGAAGGAGTTAAGCTTGACATATTGAATAAATAAGAGAAGCTCTACTCTTTGAGTTAACACGTGCAGTCTGTAAATTCAATAAATGTGTACAGTATGTTTCACGAAAAAGGTTCGTTAGATCTGTCTCATTGAACTTAAGATTACCGTTTGATTCATTGAATCTATGATTGAAGTTTAAATAAATGACTGATTCAATTGTTTCAGCTTGTTTCATTAAGTGAAAACTTTAAGCTGGAGGCCCTCATTCAATTAGCACATGCACTTTTTGTCATTAAATCAATGGGTGCAATTTGTTTCATTGAATCGAAACCTTAAACTCGTGGTATTGAATCAATGTGAGAAGCTCTACTCATTGAATGAACACCTGCAGTTTGTTACATTGAATGAATGAGATAAACTTAAAAATTGAATGAATGAAAGAAGCTCCACACATTGAATTAACGAGAGCAGTCTGTTTGATTAAATGAATGCATGCAGTTGGTTTCTTTAACAGAAAGCATACAACTTGTTTCATTAAATGAATGGCAAAGCTCTACTTATTCGATTAGCATGTGCAGATTTTTTCATGGAATGAATGAGTGCTGTTTTATTCATTGAATGGATGAATTCAGTTGGAATCGCTAAGTAAATGAGTGAAGTTTCTTTCATTGAATCAATGAATAACGTTTGATTCATTGAATCAATGATTGAGGTTTGACACAATGATTGCAGTCTGTTATATTAAATGTAGAATTAAGCTTGACATAATGAAGAAATAAGAGAAGTTCTACTCTTTGATTTAAGACGTGCAGTCTGTTTCATTCAATGAATGTGAGCGGTTTGATTCACTGCATAAGTTAGTTACATGTGTCTTATAAAATCTAAGAATGCCGATTGATTCATTGAATTACTGCTTGAAGTTTAAATCAATGGCTGATTCACTGGTTTCAGCTTGTTTCATTAAATGAAAACTTTAAACTCGAAACGATGAATCAATGAGAGAAGCTGTACTCATTGAATTAGCACATGCACTTTTTATCATTAAATGAGTGGGTGTAGTTTGTTTAATTGAATCGAATCCTTGAACTCGTGGTATTGAATCAATGTGTGAAGCTCTACTCATTGAATTAACAAAGTTCAGGCTTTTTCATTGAAACAAAACGTTTAGCTCGAGGCACTGAATAATTGAGAGAAGCTGTACTCATTGAATGAATACCTGCAGTTTGTTGCATTGAATGAATGAGATAAGCTTAAAAAGTTGAATGAATGAAAGAAGCTCTACACATTGAATTAACGAGTGCAGTCTGTTTGATTAAATGAATGCATGCAGTCGGTTTCTTTGACAGAAAGCGTCCAACTTGTTTCATTAAATGAATGGCAAAGCTCTACTTATTCGATTAGCATGTGCAGCTTTTTTCATGAAATGAATGAGTGCTGTTTGATTCATTGAATGGATGAATGCTGTTAGAATCACTAAGTAAATGAGTGAAGTTTCTTTCATTGAATCAATGAATAAGGTTTGATTCATTGAATCAATGATTGAGGTTTGACACAATGATTGAATGTTTGCAGTTTGTTACATTAAATGAAGGAGTTAAGCTTGACATAATGAATAAAAAAGAGAAGATCTACATTTTGAATTATGACGTGCAGTCTTTTTCATTCAATGAATGTGAGCGGTTTGATTCACTGCATAAGTTAGTTACATCTGTCTCATTAAATCTAAGAATGCCGATTGATTCATTGAATTACTGTTTGAAGTTTAAATCAATGGCTGATTCACTGGTTTCAGCTTGTTTCATTAAGTGAAAACTTTAAACTCGAAACAATGAATCAATGAGAGAAGCTGTACTCTTTGAATTAACACATGCACTTTTCATCATTAAATGAATGGGTGTAGTTTGTTTAATTGAATCGATTCCTTGAACTCGTGGTATTGAATCAATGTGTGAAGCTCTACTCATTGAATGAACAAGTGCAGGCTTTTTCATTGAAACAAAACGTTTAGCTAGGGGCAACGAATAAATGAGAGTAGCTGTACTCATTGAATGAACACCTGCAGTTTGTTGCATTGAATGCATGATATAAGCTGGAAACGTTGACTGAATGAAAGAAGCTCTACACATTGAATTAACAAGTGCAATCTGCTTGATGAAATGAATGCAGGCAGTTGGTTTCTTTGACAGAAAGCGTGCAACAGGTATCATTGAATGAATGGCAAAAGCTCTACTCATTCGATTAGCATGTGCAGATATTTTCATGGAATGAATGAGTGCTGTTTGATTCATTGAATGGATGCATGCTCTTGGAATCACTAAATAAATAAGTTAAGTTTCGTTCATTCAATCAATGAATGACGTTTGATTCATTGAATCGATGATTGAAGTTTGGCACAATGATTGAATGATTGCAGTTTGTTATATTAAATGAAGGAGTTAAGCTTGACATATTGAATAAATAAGAGAAGCTCTACTCTTTGAGTTAACACGTGCAGTCTGTAAATTCAATAAATGTGTACAGTATGTTTCACTAAAAAGGTTCGTTAGATCTGTCTCATTGAACTTAAGATTACCGTTTGATTCATTGAATCTATGATTGAAGTTTAAATAAATGACTGATTCAATTGTTTCAGCTTGTTTCATTAAGTGAAAACTTTAAGCTGGAGGCCCTCATTCAATTAGCACATGCACTTTTTGTCATTAAATCAATGGGTGCAATTTGTTTCATTGAATCGAAACCTTAAACTCGTGGTATTGAATCAATGTGAGAAGCTCTACTCATTGAATGAACACCTGCAGTTTGTTACATTGAATGAATGAGATAAACTTAAAAATTGAATGAATGAAAGAAGCTCCACACATTGAATTAACGAGAGCAGTCTGTTTGATTAAATGAATGCATGCAGTTGGTTTCTTTAACAGAAAGCATACAACTTGTTTCATTAAATGAATGGCAAAGCTCTACTTATTCGATTAGCATGTGCAGATTTTTTCATGGAATGAATGAGTGCTGTTTTATTCATTGAATGGATGAATTCAGTTGGAATCGCTAAGTAAATGAGTGAAGTTTCTTTCATTGAATCAATGAATAACGTTTGATTCATTGAATCAATGATTGAGGTTTGACACAATGATTGCAGTCTGTTATATTAAATGTAGAATTAAGCTTGACATAATGAAGAAATAAGAGAAGTTCTACTCTTTGATTTAAGACGTGCAGTCTGTTTCATTCAATGAATGTGAGCGGTTTGATTCACTGCATAAGTTAGTTACATGTGTCTTATAAAATCTAAGAATGCCGATTGATTCATTGAATTACTGTTTGAAGTTTAAATCAATGGCTGATTCACTGGTTTCAGCTTGTTTCATTAAATGAAAACTTTAAACTCGAAACGATGAATCAATGAGAGAAGCTGTACTCATTGAATTAGCACATGCACTTTTTATCATTAAATGAATGGGTGTAGTTTGTTTAATTGAATCGAATCCTTGAACTCGTGGTATTGAATCAATGTGTGAAGCTCTACTCATTGAATTAACAAAGTTCAGGCTTTTTCATTGAAACAAAACGTTTAGCTCGAGGCACTGAATAATTGAGAGAAGCTGTACTCATTGAATGAATACCTGCAGTTTGTTGCATTGAATGAATGAGATAAGCTTAAAAAGTTGAATGAATGAAAGAAGCTCTACACATTGAATTAACGAGTGCAGTCTGTTTGATTAAATGAATGCATGCAGTCGGTTTCTTTGACAGAAAGCGTCCAACTTGTTTCATTAAATGAATGGCAAAGCTCTACTTATTCGATTAGCATGTGCAGCTTTTTTCATGAAATGAATGAGTGCTGTTTGATTCATTGAATGGATGAATGCTGTTAGAATCACTAAGTAAATGAGTGAAGTTTCTTTCATTGAATCAATGAATAAGGTTTGATTCATTGAATCAATGATTGAGGTTTGACACAATGATTGAATGTTCGCAGTTTGTTACATTAAATGAAGGAGTTAAGCTTGACATAATGAATAAAAAGGAGAAGATCTACATTTTGAATTATGACGTGCAGTCTTTTTCATTCAATGAATGTGAGCGGTTTGATTCACTGCATAAGTTAGTTACATCTGTCTCATTAAATCTAAGAATGCCGATTGATTCATTGAATTACTGTTTGAAGTTTAAATCAATGGCTGATTCACTGGTTTCAGCTTGTTTCATTAAGTGAAAACTTTAAACTCGAAACAATGAATCAATGAGAGAAGCTGTACTCTTTGAATTAACACATGCACTTTTTATCATTAAATGAATGGGTGTAGTTTGTTTAATTGAATCGATTCCTTGAACTCGTGGTATTGAATCAATGTGTGAAGCTCTACTCATTGAATGAACAAGTGCAGGCTTTTTCATTGAAACAAAACGTTTAGCTAGGGGCAACGAATAAATGAGAGTAGCTGTACTCATTGAATGAACACCTGCAGTTTGTTGCATTGAATGCATGATATAAGCTGGAAACGTTGACTGAATGAAAGAAGCTCTACACATTGAATTAACAAGTGCAATCTGCTTGATGAAATGAATGCAGGCAGTTGGTTTCTTTGACAGAAAGCGTGCAACAGGTATCATTGAATGAATGGCAAAAGCTCTACTCATTCGATTAGCATGTGCAGATATTTTCATGGAATGAATGAGTGCTGTTTGATTCATTGAATGGATGCATGCTCTTGGAATCACTAAATAAATAAGTTAAGTTTCGTTCATTCAATCAATGAATGACGTTTGATTCATTGAATCGATGATTGAAGTTTGGCACAATGATTGAATGATTGCAGTTTGTTATATTAAATGAAGGAGTTAAGCTTGACATATTGAATAAATAAGAGAAGCTCTACTCTTTGAGTTAACACGTGCAGTCTGTAAATTCAATAAATGTGTACAGTATGTTTCACGAAAAAGGTTCGTTAGATCTGTCTCATTGAACTTAAGATTACCGTTTGATTCATTGAATCTATGATTGAAGTTTAAATAAATGACTGATTCAATTGTTTCAGCTTGTTTCATTAAGTGAAAACTTTAAGCTGGAGGCCCTCATTCAATTAGCACATGCACTTTTTGTCATTAAATCAATGGGTGCAATTTGTTTCATTGAATCGAAACCTTAAACTCGTGGTATTGAATCAATGTGAGAAGCTCTACTCATTGAATGAACACCTGCAGTTTGTTACATTGAATGAATGAGATAAACTTAAAAATTGAATGAATGAAAGAAGCTCCACACATTGAATTAACGAGAGCAGTCTGTTTGATTAAATGAATGCATGCAGTTGGTTTCTTTAACAGAAAGCATACAACTTGTTTCATTAAATGAATGGCAAAGCTCTACTTATTCGATTAGCATGTGCAGATTTTTTCATGGAATGAATGAGTGCTGTTTTATTCATTGAATGGATGAATTCAGTTGGAATCGCTAAGTAAATGAGTGAAGTTTCTTTCATTGAATCAATGAATAACGTTTGATTCATTGAATCAATGATTGAGGTTTGACACAATGATTGCAGTCTGTTATATTAAATGTAGAATTAAGCTTGACATAATGAAGAAATAAGAGAAGTTCTACTCTTTGATTTAAGACGTGCAGTCTGTTTCATTCAATGAATGTGAGCGGTTTGATTCACTGCATAAGTTAGTTACATGTGTCTTATAAAATCTAAGAATGCCGATTGATTCATTGAATTACTGCTTGAAGTTTAAATCAATGGCTGATTCACTGGTTTCAGCTTGTTTCATTAAATGAAAACTTTAAACTCGAAACGATGAATCAATGAGAGAAGCTGTACTCATTGAATTAGCACATGCACTTTTTATCATTAAATGAATGGGTGTAGTTTGTTTAATTGAATCGAATCCTTGAACTCGTGGTATTGAATCAATGTGTGAAGCTCTACTCATTGAATGAATAAGTTCAGGCTTTTTCATTGAAACAAAACGTTTAGCTCGAGGCACTGAATAATTGAGAGAAGCTGTACTCATTGAATGAACACCTGCAGTTTGTTGCATTGAATGAATGAGATAAGCTTAAAAAGTTGAATGAATGAAAGAAGCTCTACACATTGAATTAACGAGTGCAGTCTGTTTGATTAAATGAATGCATGCAGTCGGTTTCTTTGACAGAAAGCGTCCAACTTGTTTCATTAAATGAATGGCAAAGCTCTACTTATTCGATTAGCATGTGCAGCTTTTTTCATGAAATGAATGAGTGCTGTTTGATTCATTGAATGGATGAATGCTGTTAGAATCACTAAGTAAATGAGTGAAGTTTCTTTCATTGAATCAATGAATAAGGTTTGATTCATTGAATCAATGATTGAGGTTTGACACAATGATTGAATGTTTGCAGTTTGTTACATTAAATGAAGGAGTTAAGCTTGACATAATGAATAAAAAAGAGAAGATCTACATTTTGAATTATGACGTGCAGTCTTTTTCATTCAATGAATGTGAGCGGTTTGATTCACTGCATAAGTTAGTTACATCTGTCTCATTAAATCTAAGAATGCCGATTGATTCATTGAATTACTGTTTGAAGTTTAAATCAATGGCTGATTCACTGGTTTCAACTTGTTTCATTAAGTGAAAACTTTAAACTCGAAATAATGAATCAATGAGAGAAGCTGTACTCTTTGAATTAACACATGCACTTTTTATCATTAAATGAATGGGTACAGTTTGTTTAATTGAATCGATTCCTTGAACTCGTGGTATTGAATCAATGTGTGAAGCTCCACTCATTGAATGAACAAGTGCAGGCTTTTTCATTGAAACAAAACGTTTAGCTAGGGGCAACGAATAAATGAGAGTAGCTGTACTCATTGAATGAACACCTGCAGTTTGTTGCATTGAATGCATGATATAAGCTGGAAACGTTGACTGAATGAAAGAAGCTCTACACATTGAATTAACAAGTGCAATCTGCTTGATGAAATGAATGCAGGCAGTTGGTTTCTTTGACAGAAAGCGTGCAACTAGTATCATTGAATGAATGGCAAAAGCTCTACTCATTCGATTAGCATGTGCAGATATTTTCATGGAATGAATGAGTGCTGTTTGATTCATTGAATGGATGCATGCTCTTGGAATCACTAAATAAATAAGTTAAGTTTCGTTCATTCAATCAATGAATGACGTTTGATTCATTGAATCAATGATTGAAGTTTGGCACAATGATTGAATGATTGCAGTTTGTTATATTAAATGAAGGAGTTAAGCTTGACATATTGAATAAATAAGAGAAGCTCTACTCTTTGAGTTAACACGTGCAGTCTGTAAATTCAATAAATGTGTGCAGTATGTTTCACTAAAAAGGTTCGTTAGATCTGTCTCATTGTACTTAAGATTACCGTTTGATTCATTGAATCTATGATTGAAGTTTAAATAAATGACTGATTCAATTGTTTCAGCTTGTTTCATTAAGTGAAAACTTTAAGCTGGAGGCCCTCATTCAATTAGCACATGCACTTTTTGTCATTAAATCAATGGGTGCAATTTGTTTCATTGAATCAAAACCTTAAACTCGTGGTATTGAATCAATGTGAGAAGCTCTACTCATTGAATGAACACCTGCAGTTTGTTACATTGAATGAATGAGATAAACTTAAAAATTGAATGAATGAAAGAAGCTCCACACATTGAATTAACGAGAGCAGTCTGTTTGATTAAATGAATGCATGCAGTTGGTTTCTTTAACAGAAAGCATACAACTTGTTTCATTAAATGAATGGCAAAGCTCTACTTATTCGATTAGCATGTGCAGATTTTTTCATGGAATGAATGAGTGCTGTTTTATTCATTGAATGGATGAATTCAGTTGGAATCGCTAAGTAAATGAGTGAAGTTTCTTTCATTGAATCAATGAATAACGTTTGATTCATTGAATCAATGATTGAGGTTTGACACAATGATTGCAGTTTGTTATATTAAATGAAGGAGTTAAGCTTGACGTAATGAATAAATAAGAGAAGTTCTACTCTTTGATTTAAGACGTGCAGTCTGTTTCATTCAATGAATGTGAGCGGTTTGATTCACTGCATAAGTTAGTTACATGTGTCTTATAAAATCTAAGAATGCCGATTGATTCATTGAATTACTGCTTGAAGTTTAAATCAATGGCTGATTCACTGGTTTCAGCTTGTTTCATTAAATGAAAACTTTAAACTCGAAACGATGAATCAATGAGAGAAGCTGTACTCATTGAATTAGCACATGCACTTTTTATCATTAAATGAATGGGTGGAGTTTGTTTAATTGAATCTATTCCTTGAACTCGTGGTATTGAATCAATGTGTGAAGCTCTACTCATTGAATTAACAAAGTTCAGGCTTTTTCATTGAAACAAAACGTTTAGCTCGAGGCACTGAATAATTGAGAGAAGCTGTACTCATTGAATGAATACCTGCAGTTTGTTGCATTGAATGAATGAGATAAGCTTAAAAAGTTGAATGAATGAAAGAAGCTCTACACATTGAATTAACGAGTGCAGTCTGTTTGATTAAATGAATGCATGCAGTCGGTTTCTTTGACAGAAAGCGTCCAACTTGTTTCATTAAATGAATGGCAAAGCTCTACTTATTCGATTAGCATGTGCAGCTTTTTTCATGAAATGAATGAGTGCTGTTTGATTCATTGAATGGATGAATGCTGTTAGAATCACTAAGTAAATGAGTGAAGTTTCTTTCATTGAATCAATGAATAAGGTTTGATTCATTGAATCAATGATTGAGGTTTGACACAATGATTGAATGTTTGCAGTTTGTTACATTAAATGAAGGAGTTAAGCTTGACATAATGAATAAAAAAGAGAAGATCTACATTTTGAATTATGACGTGCAGTCTTTTTCATTCAATGAATGTGAGCGGTTTGATTCACTGCATAAGTTAGTTACATCTGTCTCATTAAATCTAAGAATGCCGATTGATTCATTGAATTACTGTTTGAAGTTTAAATCAATGGCTGATTCACTGGTTTCAGCTTGTTTCATTAAGTGAAAACTTTAAACTCGAAACAATGAATCAATGAGAGAAGCTGTACTCTTTGAATTAACACATGCACTTTTTATCATTAAATGAATGGGTGTAGTTTGTTTAATTGAATCGATTCCTTGAACTCGTGGTATTGAATCAATGTGTGAAGCTCTACTCATTGAATGAACAAGTGCAGGCTTTTTCATTGAAACAAAACGTTTAGCTAGGGGCAACGAATAAATGAGAGTAGCTGTACTCATTGAATGAACACCTGCAGTTTGTTGCATTGAATGCATGATATAAGCTGGAAACGTTGACTGAATGAAAGAAGCTCTACACATTGAATTAACAAGTGCAATCTGCTTGATGAAATGAATGCAGGCAGTTGGTTTCTTTGACAGAAAGCGTGCAACAGGTATCATTGAATGAATGGCAAAAGCTCTACTCATTCGATTAGCATGTGCAGATATTTTCATGGAATGAATGAGTGCTGTTTGATTCATTGAATGGATGCATGCTCTTGGAATCACTAAATAAATAAGTTAAGTTTCGTTCATTCAATCAATGAATGACGTTTGATTCATTGAATCGATGATTGAAGTTTGGCACAATGATTGAATGATTGCAGTTTGTTATATTAAATGAAGGAGTTAAGCTTGACATATTGAATAAATAAGAGAAGCTCTACTCTTTGAGTTAACACGTGCAGTCTGTAAATTCAATAAATGTGTACAGTATGTTTCACGAAAAAGGTTCGTTAGATCTGTCTCATTGAACTTAAGATTACCGTTTGATTCATTGAATCTATGATTGAAGTTTAAATAAATGACTGATTCAATTGTTTCAGCTTGTTTCATTAAGTGAAAACTTTAAGCTGGAGGCCCTCATTCAATTAGCACATGCACTTTTTGTCATTAAATCAATGGGTGCAATTTGTTTCATTGAATCGAAACCTTAAACTCGTGGTATTGAATCAATGTGAGAAGCTCTACTCATTGAATGAACACCTGCAGTTTGTTACATTGAATGAATGAGATAAACTTAAAAATTGAATGAATGAAAGAAGCTCCACACATTGAATTAACGAGAGCAGTCTGTTTGATTAAATGAATGCATGCAGTTGGTTTCTTTAACAGAAAGCATACAACTTGTTTCATTAAATGAATGGCAAAGCTCTACTTATTCGATTAGCATGTGCAGATTTTTTCATGGAATGAATGAGTGCTGTTTTATTCATTGAATGGATGAATTCAGTTGGAATCGCTAAGTAAATGAGTGAAGTTTCTTTCATTGAATCAATGAATAACGTTTGATTCATTGAATCAATGATTGAGGTTTGACACAATGATTGCAGTCTGTTATATTAAATGTAGAATTAAGCTTGACATAATGAAGAAATAAGAGAAGTTCTACTCTTTGATTTAAGACGTGCAGTCTGTTTCATTCAATGAATGTGAGCGGTTTGATTCACTGCATAAGTTAGTTACATGTGTCTTATAAAATCTAAGAATGCCGATTGATTCATTGAATTACTGCTTGAAGTTTAAATCAATGGCTGATTCACTGGTTTCAGCTTGTTTCATTAAATGAAAACTTTAAACTCGAAACGATGAATCAATGAGAGAAGCTGTACTCATTGAATTAGCACATGCACTTTTTATCATTAAATGAATGGGTGTAGTTTGTTTAATTGAATCGAATCCTTGAACTCGTGGTATTGAATCAATGTGTGAAGCTCTACTCATTGAATTAACAAAGTTCAGGCTTTTTCATTGAAACAAAACGTTTAGCTCGAGGCAATGAATAATTGAGAGAAGCTGTACTCATTGAATGAATACCTGCAGTTTGTTGCATTGAATGAATGAGATAAGCTTAAAAAGTTGAATGAATGAAAGAAGCTCTACACATTGAATTAACGAGTGCAGTCTGTTTGATTAAATGAATGCATGCAGTCGGTTTCTTTGACAGAAAGCGTCCAACTTGTTTCATTAAATGAATGGCAAAGCTCTACTTATTCGATTAGCATGTGCAGCTTTTTTCATGAAATGAATGAGTGCTGTTTGATTCATTGAATGGATGAATGCTGTTAGAATCACTAAGTAAATGAGTGAAGTTTCTTTCATTGAATCAATGAATAAGGTTTGATTCATTGAATCAATGATTGAGGTTTGACACAATGATTGAATGTTTGCAGTTTGTTACATTAAATGAAGGAGTTAAGCTTGACATAATGAATAAAAAAGAGAAGATCTACATTTTGAATTATGACGTGCAGTCTTTTTCATTCAATGAATGTGAGCGGTTTGATTCACTGCATAAGTTAGTTACATCTGTCTCATTAAATCTAAGAATGCCGATTGATTCATTGAATTACTGTTTGAAGTTTAAATCAATGGCTGATTCACTGGTTTCAGCTTGTTTCATTAAGTGAAAACTTTAAACTCGAAACAATGAATCAATGAGAGAAGCTGTACTCTTTGAATTAACACATGCACTTTTTATCATTAAATGAATGGGTGTAGTTTGTTTAATTGAATCGATTCCTTGAACTCGTGGTATTGAATCAATGTGTGAAGCTCTACTCATTGAATGAACAAGTGCAGGCTTTTTCATTGAAACAAAACGTTTAGCTAGGGGCAACGAATAAATGAGAGTAGCTGTACTCATTGAATGAACACCTGCAGTTTGTTGCATTGAATGCATGATATAAGCTGGAAACGTTGACTGAATGAAAGAAGCTCTACACATTGAATTAACAAGTGCAATCTGCTTGATGAAATGAATGCAGGCAGTTGGTTTCTTTGACAGAAAGCGTGCAACAGGTATCATTGAATGAATGGCAAAAGCTCTACTCATTCGATTAGCATGTGCAGATATTTTCAGGGAATGAATGAGTGCTGTTTGATTCATTGAATGGATGCATGCTCTTGGAATCACTAAATAAATAAGTTAAGTTTCGTTCATTCAATCAATGAATGACGTTTGATTCATTGAATCGATGATTGAAGTTTGGCACAATGATTGAATGATTGCAGTTTGTTATATTAAATGAAGGAGTTAAGCTTGACATATTGAATAAATAAGAGAAGCTCTACTCTTTGAGTTAACACGTGCAGTCTGTAAATTCAATAAATGTGTACAGTATGTTTCACTAAAAAGGTTCGTTAGATCTGTCTCATTGAACTTAAGATTACCGTTTGATTCATTGAATCTATGATTGAAGTTTAAATAAATGACTGATTCAATTGTTTCAGCTTGTTTCATTAAGTGAAAACTTTAAGCTGGAGGCCCTCATTCAATTAGCACATGCACTTTTTGTCATTAAATCAATGGGTGCAATTTGTTTCATTGAATCGAAACCTTAAACTCGTGGTATTGAATCAATGTGAGAAGCTCTACTCATTGACTGAACACCTGCAGTTTGTTACATTGAATGAATGAGATAAACTTAAAAATTGAATGAATGAAAGAAGCTCCACACATTGAATTAACGAGAGCAGTCTGTTTGATTAAATGAATGCATGCAGTTGGTTTCTTTAACAGAAAGCATACAACTTGTTTCATTAAATGAATGGCAAAGCTCTACTTATTCGATTAGCATGTGCAGATTTTTTCATGGAATGAATGAGTGCTGTTTTATTCATTGAATGGATGAATTCAGTTGGAATCGCTAAGTAAATGAGTGAAGTTTCTTTCATTGAATCAATGAATAACGTTTGATTCATTGAATCAATGATTGAGGTTTGACACAATGATTGCAGTCTGTTATATTAAATGTAGAATTAAGCTTGACATAATGAAGAAATAAGAGAAGTTCTACTCTTTGATTTAAGACGTGCAGTCTGTTTCATTCAATGAATGTGAGCGGTTTGATTCACTGCATAAGTTAGTTACATGTGTCTTATAAAATCTAAGAATGCCGATTGATTCATTGAATTACTGCTTGAAGTTTAAATCAATGGCTGATTCACTGGTTTCAGCTTGTTTCATTAAATGAAAACTTTAAACTCGAAACGATGAATCAATGAGAGAAGCTGTACTCATTGAATTAGCACATGCACTTTTTATCATTAAATGAATGGGTGTAGTTTGTTTAATTGAATCGAATCCTTGAACTCGTGGTATTGAATCAATGTGTGAAGCTCTACTCATTGAATTAACAAAGTTCAGGCTTTTTCATTGAAACAAAACGTTTAGCTCGAGGCACTGAATAATTGAGAGAAGCTGTACTCATTGAATGAATACCTGCAGTTTGTTGCATTGAATGAATGAGATAAGCTTAAAAAGTTGAATGAATGAAAGAAGCTCTACACATTGAATTAACGAGTGCAGTCTGTTTGATTAAATGAATGCATGCAGTCGGTTTCTTTGACAGAAAGCGTCCAACTTGTTTCATTAAATGAATGGCAAAGCTCTACTTATTCGATTAGCATGTGCAGCTTTTTTCATGAAATGAATGAGTGCTGTTTGATTCATTGAATGGATGAATGCTGTTAGAATCACTAAGTAAATGAGTGAAGTTTCTTTCATTGAATCAATGAATAAGGTTTGATTCATTGAATCAATGATTGAGGTTTGACACAATGATTGAATGTTTGCAGTTTGTTACATTAAATGAAGGAGTTAAGCTTGACATAATGAATAAAAAAGAGAAGATCTACATTTTGAATTATGACGTGCAGTCTTTTTCATTCAATGAATGTGAGCGGTTTGATTCACTGCATAAGTTAGTTACATCTGTCTCATTAAATCTAAGAATGCCGATTGATTCATTGAATTACTGTTTGAAGTTTAAATCAATGGCTGATTCACTGGTTTCAGCTTGTTTCATTAAGTGAAAACTTTAAACTCGAAACAATGAATCAATGAGAGAAGCTGTACTCTTTGAATTAACACATGCACTTTTTATCATTAAATGAATGGGTGTAGTTTGTTTAATTGAATCGATTCCTTGAACTCGTGGTATTGAATCAATGTGTGAAGCTCTACTCATTGAATGAACAAGTGCAGGCTTTTTCATTGAAACAAAACGTTTAGCTAGGGGCAACGAATAAATGAGAGTAGCTGTACTCATTGAATGAACACCTGCAGTTTGTTGCATTGAATGCATGATATAAGCTGGAAACGTTGACTGAATGAAAGAAGCTCTACACATTGAATTAACAAGTGCAATCTGCTTGATGAAATGAATGCAGGCAGTTGGTTTCTTTGACAGAAAGCGTGCAACAGGTATCATTGAATGAATGGCAAAAGCTCTACTCATTCGATTAGCATGTGCAGATATTTTCATGGAATGAATGAGTGCTGTTTGATTCATTGAATGGATGCATGCTCTTGGAATCACTAAATAAATAAGTTAAGTTTCGTTCATTCAATCAATGAATGACGTTTGATTCATTGAATCGATGATTGAAGTTTGGCACAATGATTGAATGATTGCAGTTTGTTATATTAAATGAAGGAGTTAAGCTTGACATATTGAATAAATAAGAGAAGCTCTACTCTTTGAGTTAACACGTGCAGTCTGTAAATTCAATAAATGTGTACAGTATGTTTCACTAAAAAGGTTCGTTAGATCTGTCTCATTGAACTTAAGATTACCGTTTGATTCATTGAATCTATGATTGAAGTTTAAATAAATGACTGATTCAATTGTTTCAGCTTGTTTCATTAAGTGAAAACTTTAAGCTGGAGGCCCTCATTCAATTAGCACATGCACTTTTTGTCATTAAATCAATGGGTGCAATTTGTTTCATTGAATCGAAACCTTAAACTCGTGGTATTGAATCAATGTGAGAAGCTCTACTCATTGAATGAACACCTGCAGTTTGTTACATTGAATGAATGAGATAAACTTAAAAATTGAATGAATGAAAGAAGCTCCACACATTGAATTAACGAGAGCAGTCTGTTTGATTAAATGAATGCATGCAGTTGGTTTCTTTAACAGAAAGCATACAACTTGTTTCATTAAATGAATGGCAAAGCTCTACTTATTCGATTAGCATGTGCAGATTTTTTCATGGAATGAATGAGTGCTGTTTTATTCATTGAATGGATGAATTCAGTTGGAATCGCTAAGTAAATGAGTGAAGTTTCTTTCATTGAATCAATGAATAACGTTTGATTCATTGAATCAATGATTGAGGTTTGACACAATGATTGCAGTCTGTTATATTAAATGTAGAATTAAGCTTGACATAATGAAGAAATAAGAGAAGTTCTACTCTTTGATTTAAGACGTGCAGTCTGTTTCATTCAATGAATGTGAGCGGTTTGATTCACTGCATAAGTTAGTTACATGTGTCTTATAAAATCTAAGAATGCCGATTGATTCATTGAATTACTGTTTGAAGTTTAAATCAATGGCTGATTCACTGGTTTCAGCTTGTTTCATTAAATGAAAACTTTAAACTCGAAACGATGAATCAATGAGAGAAGCTGTACTCATTGAATTAGCACATGCACTTTTTATCATTAAATGAATGGGTGTAGTTTGTTTAATTGAATCGAATCCTTGAACTCGTGGTATTGAATCAATGTGTGAAGCTCTACTCATTGAATTAACAAAGTTCAGGCTTTTTCATTGAAACAAAACGTTTAGCTCGAGGCACTGAATAATTGAGAGAAGCTGTACTCATTGAATGAATACCTGCAGTTTGTTGCATTGAATGAATGAGATAAGCTTAAAAAGTTGAATGAATGAAAGAAGCTCTACACATTGAATTAACGAGTGCAGTCTGTTTGATTAAATGAATGCATGCAGTCGGTTTCTTTGACAGAAAGCGTCCAACTTGTTTCATTAAATGAATGGCAAAGCTCTACTTATTCGATTAGCATGTGCAGCTTTTTTCATGAAATGAATGAGTGCTGTTTGATTCATTGAATGGATGAATGCTGTTAGAATCACTAAGTAAATGAGTGAAGTTTCTTTCATTGAATCAATGAATAAGGTTTGATTCATTGAATCAATGATTGAGGTGTGACACAATGATTGAATGTTCGCAGTTTGTTACATTAAATGAAGGAGTTAAGCTTGACATAATGAATAAAAAGGAGAAGATCTACATTTTGAATTATGACGTGCAGTCTTTTTCATTCAATGAATGTGAGCGGTTTGATTCACTGCATAAGTTAGTTACATCTGTCTCATTAAATCTAAGAATGCCGATTGATTCATTGAATTACTGTTTGAAGTTTAAATCAATGGCTGATTCACTGGTTTCAGCTTGTTTCATTAAGTGAAAACTTTAAACTCGAAACAATGAATCAATGAGAGAAGCTGTACTCTTTGAATTAACACATGCACTTTTTATCATTAAATGAATGGGTGTAGTTTGTTTAATTGAATCGATTCCTTGAACTCGTGGTATTGAATCAATGTGTGAAGCTCTACTCATTGAATGAACAAGTGCAGGCTTTTTCATTGAAACAAAACGTTTAGCTAGGGGCAACGAATAAATGAGAGTAGCTGTACTCATTGAATGAACACCTGCAGTTTGTTGCATTGAATGCATGATATAAGCTGGAAACGTTGACTGAATGAAAGAAGCTCTACACATTGAATTAACAAGTGCAATCTGCTTGATGAAATGAATGCAGGCAGTTGGTTTCTTTGACAGAAAGCGTGCAACAGGTATCATTGAATGAATGGCAAAAGCTCTACTCATTCGATTAGCATGTGCAGATATTTTCATGGAATGAATGAGTGCTGTTTGATTCATTGAATGGATGCATGCTCTTGGAATCACTAAATAAATAAGTTAAGTTTCGTTCATTCAATCAATGAATGACGTTTGATTCATTGAATCGATGATTGAAGTTTGGCACAATGATTGAATGATTGCAGTTTGTTATATTAAATGAAGGAGTTAAGCTTGACATATTGAATAAATAAGAGAAGCTCTACTCTTTGAGTTAACACGTGCAGTCTGTAAATTCAATAAATGTGTACAGTATGTTTCACTAAAAAGGTTCGTTAGATCTGTCTCATTGAACTTAAGATTACCGTTTGATTCATTGAATCTATGATTGCAGTTTAAATAAATGACTGATTCAATTGTTTCAGCTTGTTTCATTAAGTGAAAACTTTAAGCTGGAGGCCCTCATTCAATTAGCACATGCACTTTTTGTCATTAAATCAATGGGTGCAATTTGTTTCATTGAATCGAAACCTTAAACTCGTGGTATTGAATCAATGTGAGAAGCTCTACTCATTGAATGAACACCTGCAGTTTGTTACATTGAATGAATGAGATAAACTTAAAAATTGAATGAATGAAAGAAGCTCCACACATTGAATTAACGAGAGCAGTCTGTTTGATTAAATGAATGCATGCAGTTGGTTTCTTTAACAGAAAGCATACAACTTGTTTCATTAAATGAATGGCAAAGCTCTACTTATTCGATTAGCATGTGCAGATTTTTTCATGGAATGAATGAGTGCTGTTTTATTCATTGAATGGATGAATTCAGTTGGAATCGCTAAGTAAATGAGTGAAGTTTCTTTCATTGAATCAATGAATAACGTTTGATTCATTGAATCAATGATTGAGGTTTGACACAATGATTGCAGTCTGTTATATTAAATGTAGAATTAAGCTTGACATAATGAATAAATAAGAGAAGTTCTACTCTTTGATTTAAGACGTGCAGTCTGTTTCATTCAATGAATGTGAGCGGTTTGATTCACTGCATAAGTTAGTTACATGTGTCTTATAAAATCTAAGAATGCCGATTGATTCATTGAATTACTGCTTGAAGTTTAAATCAATGGCTGATTCACTGGTTTCAGCTTGTTTCATTAAATGAAAACTTTAAACTCGAAACGATGAATCAATGAGAGAAGCTGTACTCATTGAATTAGCACATGCACTTTTTATCATTACATGAGTGGGTGTAGTTTGTTTAATTGAATCGAATCCTTGAACTCGTGGTATTGAATCAATGTGTGAAGCTCTACTCATTGAATTAACAAAGTTCAGGCTTTTTCATTGAAACAAAACGTTTAGCTCGAGGCACTGAATAATTGAGAGAAGCTGTACTCATTGAATGAATACCTGCAGTTTGTTGCATTGAATGAATGAGATAAGCTTAAAAAGTTGAATGAATGAAAGAAGCTCTACACATTGAATTAACGAGTGCAGTCTGTTTGATTAAATGAATGCATGCAGTCGGTTTCTTTGACAGAAAGCGTCCAACTTGTTTCATTAAATGAATGGCAAAGCTCTACTTATTCGATTAGCATGTGCAGCTTTTTTCATGAAATGAATGAGTGCTGTTTGATTCATTGAATGGATGAATGCTGTTAGAATCACTAAGTAAATGAGTGAAGTTTCTTTCATTGAATCAATGAATAAGGTTTGATTCATTGAATCAATGATTGAGGTTTGACACAATGATTGAATGTTTGCAGTTTGTTACATTAAATGAAGGAGTTAAGCTTGACATAATGAATAAAAAAGAGAAGATCTACATTTTGAATTATGACGTGCAGTCTTTTTCATTCAATGAATGTGAGCGGTTTGATTCACTGCATAAGTTAGTTACATCTGTCTCATTAAATCTAAGAATGCCGATTGATTCATTGAATTACTGTTTGAAGTTTAAATCAATGGCTGATTCACTGGTTTCAGCTTGTTTCATTAAGTGAAAACTTTAAACTCGAAACAATGAATCAATGAGAGAAGCTGTACTCTTTGAATTAACACATGCACTTTTTATCATTAAATGAATGGGTGTAGTTTGTTTAATTGAATCGATTCCTTGAACTCGTGGTATTGAATCAATGTGTGAAGCTCTACTCATTGAATGAACAAGTGCAGGCTTTTTCATTGAAACAAAACGTTTAGCTAGGGGCAACGAATAAATGAGAGTAGCTGTACTCATTGAATGAACACCTGCAGTTTGTTGCATTGAATGCATGATATAAGCTGGAAACGTTGACTGAATGAAAGAAGCTCTACACATTGAATTAACAAGTGCAATCTGCTTGATGAAATGAATGCAGGCAGTTGGTTTCTTTGACAGAAAGCGTGCAACAGGTATCATTGAATGAATGGCAAAAGCTCTACTCATTCGATTAGCATGTGCAGATATTTTCATGGAATGAATGAGTGCTGTTTGATTCATTGAATGGATGCATGCTCTTGGAATCACTAAATAAATAAGTTAAGTTTCGTTCATTCAATCAATGAATGACGTTTGATTCATTGAATCGATGATTGAAGTTTGGCACAATGATTGAATGATTGCAGTTTGTTATATTAAATGAAGGAGTTAAGCTTGACATATTGAATAAATAAGAGAAGCTCTACTCTTTGAGTTAACACGTGCAGTCTGTAAATTCAATAAATGTGTACAGTATGTTTCACGAAAAAGGTTCGTTAGATCTGTCTCATTGAACTTAAGATTACCGTTTGATTCATTGAATCTATGATTGAAGTTTAAATAAATGACTGATTCAATTGTTTCAGCTTGTTTCATTAAGTGAAAACTTTAAGCTGGAGGCCCTCATTCAATTAGCACATGCACTTTTTGTCATTAAATCAATGGGTGCAATTTGTTTCATTGAATCGAAACCTTAAACTCGTGGTATTGAATCAATGTGAGAAGCTCTACTCATTGAATGAACACCTGCAGTTTGTTACATTGAATGAATGAGATAAACTTAAAAATTGAATGAATGAAAGAAGCTCCACACATTGAATTAACGAGAGCAGTCTGTTTGATTAAATGAATGCATGCAGTTGGTTTCTTTAACAGAAAGCATACAACTTGTTTCATTAAATGAATGGCAAAGCTCTACTTATTCGATTAGCATGTGCAGATTTTTTCATGGAATGAATGAGTGCTGTTTTATTCATTGAATGGATGAATTCAGTTGGAATCGCTAAGTAAATGAGTGAAGTTTCTTTCATTGAATCAATGAATAACGTTTGATTCATTGAATCAATGATTGAGGTTTGACACAATGATTGCAGTCTGTTATATTAAATGTAGAATTAAGCTTGACATAATGAAGAAATAAGAGAAGTTCTACTCTTTGATTTAAGACGTGCAGTCTGTTTCATTCAATGAATGTGAGCGGTTTGATTCACTGCATAAGTTAGTTACATGTGTCTTATAAAATCTAAGAATGCCGATTGATTCATTGAATTACTGCTTGAAGTTTAAATCAATGGCTGATTCACTGGTTTCAGCTTGTTTCATTAAATGAAAACTTTAAACTCGAAACGATGAATCAATGAGAGAAGCTGTACTCATTGAATTAGCACATGCACTTTTTATCATTAAATGAATGGGTGTAGTTTGTTTAATTGAATCGAATCCTTGAACTCGTGGTATTGAATCAATGTGTGAAGCTCTACTCATTGAATGAATAAGTTCAGGCTTTTTCATTGAAACAAAACGTTTAGCTCGAGGCACTGAATAATTGAGAGAAGCTGTACTCATTGAATGAACACCTGCAGTTTGTTGCATTGAATGAATGAGATAAGCTTAAAAAGTTGAATGAATGAAAGAAGCTCTACACATTGAATTAACGAGTGCAGTCTGTTTGATTAAATGAATGCATGCAGTCGGTTTCTTTGACAGAAAGCGTCCAACTTGTTTCATTAAATGAATGGCAAAGCTCTACTTATTCGATTAGCATGTGCAGCTTTTTTCATGAAATGAATGAGTGCTGTTTGATTCATTGAATGGATGAATGCTGTTAGAATCACTAAGTAAATGAGTGAAGTTTCTTTCATTGAATCAATGAATAAGGTTTGATTCATTGAATCAATGATTGAGGTTTGACACAATGATTGAATGTTTGCAGTTTGTTACATTAAATGAAGGAGTTAAGCTTGACATAATGAATAAAAAAGAGAAGATCTACATTTTGAATTATGACGTGCAGTCTTTTTCATTCAATGAATGTGAGCGGTTTGATTCACTGCATAAGTTAGTTACATCTGTCTCATTAAATCTAAGAATGCCGATTGATTCATTGAATTACTGTTTGAAGTTTAAATCAATGGCTGATTCACTGGTTTCAACTTGTTTCATTAAGTGAAAACTTTAAACTCGAAATAATGAATCAATGAGAGAAGCTGTACTCTTTGAATTAACACATGCACTTTTTATCATTAAATGAATGGGTACAGTTTGTTTAATTGAATCGATTCCTTGAACTCGTGGTATTGAATCAATGTGTGAAGCTCCACTCATTGAATGAACAAGTGCAGGCTTTTTCATTGAAACAAAACGTTTAGCTAGGGGCAACGAATAAATGAGAGTAGCTGTACTCATTGAATGAACACCTGCAGTTTGTTGCATTGAATGCATGATATAAGCTGGAAACGTTGACTGAATGAAAGAAGCTCTACACATTGAATTAACAAGTGCAATCTGCTTGATGAAATGAATGCAGGCAGTTGGTTTCTTTGACAGAAAGCGTGCAACTAGTATCATTGAATGAATGGCAAAAGCTCTACTCATTCGATTAGCATGTGCAGATATTTTCATGGAATGAATGAGTGCTGTTTGATTCATTGAATGGATGCATGCTCTTGGAATCACTAAATAAATAAGTTAAGTTTCGTTCATTCAATCAATGAATGACGTTTGATTCATTGAATCAATGATTGAAGTTTGGCACAATGATTGAATGATTGCAGTTTGTTATATTAAATGAAGGAGTTAAGCTTGACATATTGAATAAATAAGAGAAGCTCTACTCTTTGAGTTAACACGTGCAGTCTGTAAATTCAATAAATGTGTGCAGTATGTTTCACTAAAAAGGTTCGTTAGATCTGTCTCATTGTACTTAAGATTACCGTTTGATTCATTGAATCTATGATTGAAGTTTAAATAAATGACTGATTCAATTGTTTCAGCTTGTTTCATTAAGTGAAAACTTTAAGCTGGAGGCCCTCATTCAATTAGCACATGCACTTTTTGTCATTAAATCAATGGGTGCAATTTGTTTCATTGAATCAAAACCTTAAACTCGTGGTATTGAATCAATGTGAGAAGCTCTACTCATTGAATGAACACCTGCAGTTTGTTACATTGAATGAATGAGATAAACTTAAAAATTGAATGAATGAAAGAAGCTCCACACATTGAATTAACGAGAGCAGTCTGTTTGATTAAATGAATGCATGCAGTTGGTTTCTTTAACAGAAAGCATACAACTTGTTTCATTAAATGAATGGCAAAGCTCTACTTATTCGATTAGCATGTGCAGATTTTTTCATGGAATGAATGAGTGCTGTTTTATTCATTGAATGGATGAATTCAGTTGGAATCGCTAAGTAAATGAGTGAAGTTTCTTTCATTGAATCAATGAATAACGTTTGATTCATTGAATCAATGATTGAGGTTTGACACAATGATTGCAGTTTGTTATATTAAATGAAGGAGTTAAGCTTGACGTAATGAATAAATAAGAGAAGTTCTACTCTTTGATTTAAGACGTGCAGTCTGTTTCATTCAATGAATGTGAGCGGTTTGATTCACTGCATAAGTTAGTTACATGTGTCTTATAAAATCTAAGAATGCCGATTGATTCATTGAATTACTGCTTGAAGTTTAAATCAATGGCTGATTCACTGGTTTCAGCTTGTTTCATTAAATGAAAACTTTAAACTCGAAACGATGAATCAATGAGAGAAGCTGTACTCATTGAATTAGCACATGCACTTTTTATCATTAAATGAATGGGTGGAGTTTGTTTAATTGAATCTATTCCTTGAACTCGTGGTATTGAATCAATGTGTGAAGCTCTACTCATTGAATTAACAAAGTTCAGGCTTTTTCATTGAAACAAAACGTTTAGCTCGAGGCACTGAATAATTGAGAGAAGCTGTACTCATTGAATGAATACCTGCAGTTTGTTGCATTGAATGAATGAGATAAGCTTAAAAAGTTGAATGAATGAAAGAAGCTCTACACATTGAATTAACGAGTGCAGTCTGTTTGATTAAATGAATGCATGCAGTCGGTTTCTTTGACAGAAAGCGTCCAACTTGTTTCATTAAATGAATGGCAAAGCTCTACTTATTCGATTAGCATGTGCAGCTTTTTTCATGAAATGAATGAGTGCTGTTTGATTCATTGAATGGATGAATGCTGTTAGAATCACTAAGTAAATGAGTGAAGTTTCTTTCATTGAATCAATGAATAAGGTTTGATTCATTGAATCAATGATTGAGGTTTGACACAATGATTGAATGTTTGCAGTTTGTTACATTAAATGAAGGAGTTAAGCTTGACATAATGAATAAAAAAGAGAAGATCTACATTTTGAATTATGACGTGCAGTCTTTTTCATTCAATGAATGTGAGCGGTTTGATTCACTGCATAAGTTAGTTACATCTGTCTCATTAAATCTAAGAATGCCGATTGATTCATTGAATTACTGTTTGAAGTTTAAATCAATGGCTGATTCACTGGTTTCAGCTTGTTTCATTAAGTGAAAACTTTAAACTCGAAACAATGAATCAATGAGAGAAGCTGTACTCTTTGAATTAACACATGCACTTTTTATCATTAAATGAATGGGTGTAGTTTGTTTAATTGAATCGATTCCTTGAACTCGTGGTATTGAATCAATGTGTGAAGCTCTACTCATTGAATGAACAAGTGCAGGCTTTTTCATTGAAACAAAACGTTTAGCTAGGGGCAACGAATAAATGAGAGTAGCTGTACTCATTGAATGAACACCTGCAGTTTGTTGCATTGAATGCATGATATAAGCTGGAAACGTTGACTGAATGAAAGAAGCTCTACACATTGAATTAACAAGTGCAATCTGCTTGATGAAATGAATGCAGGCAGTTGGTTTCTTTGACAGAAAGCGTGCAACAGGTATCATTGAATGAATGGCAAAAGCTCTACTCATTCGATTAGCATGTGCAGATATTTTCATGGAATGAATGAGTGCTGTTTGATTCATTGAATGGATGCATGCTCTTGGAATCACTAAATAAATAAGTTAAGTTTCGTTCATTCAATCAATGAATGACGTTTGATTCATTGAATCGATGATTGAAGTTTGGCACAATGATTGAATGATTGCAGTTTGTTATATTAAATGAAGGAGTTAAGCTTGACATATTGAATAAATAAGAGAAGCTCTACTCTTTGAGTTAACACGTGCAGTCTGTAAATTCAATAAATGTGTACAGTATGTTTCACGAAAAAGGTTCGTTAGATCTGTCTCATTGAACTTAAGATTACCGTTTGATTCATTGAATCTATGATTGAAGTTTAAATAAATGACTGATTCAATTGTTTCAGCTTGTTTCATTAAGTGAAAACTTTAAGCTGGAGGCCCTCATTCAATTAGCACATGCACTTTTTGTCATTAAATCAATGGGTGCAATTTGTTTCATTGAATCGAAACCTTAAACTCGTGGTATTGAATCAATGTGAGAAGCTCTACTCATTGAATGAACACCTGCAGTTTGTTACATTGAATGAATGAGATAAACTTAAAAATTGAATGAATGAAAGAAGCTCCACACATTGAATTAACGAGAGCAGTCTGTTTGATTAAATGAATGCATGCAGTTGGTTTCTTTAACAGAAAGCATACAACTTGTTTCATTAAATGAATGGCAAAGCTCTACTTATTCGATTAGCATGTGCAGATTTTTTCATGGAATGAATGAGTGCTGTTTTATTCATTGAATGGATGAATTCAGTTGGAATCGCTAAGTAAATGAGTGAAGTTTCTTTCATTGAATCAATGAATAACGTTTGATTCATTGAATCAATGATTGAGGTTTGACACAATGATTGCAGTCTGTTATATTAAATGTAGAATTAAGCTTGACATAATGAAGAAATAAGAGAAGTTCTACTCTTTGATTTAAGACGTGCAGTCTGTTTCATTCAATGAATGTGAGCGGTTTGATTCACTGCATAAGTTAGTTACATGTGTCTTATAAAATCTAAGAATGCCGATTGATTCATTGAATTACTGTTTGAAGTTTAAATCAATGGCTGATTCACTGGTTTCAGCTTGTTTCATTAAATGAAAACTTTAAACTCGAAACGATGAATCAATGAGAGAAGCTGTACTCATTGAATTAGCACATGCACTTTTTATCATTAAATGAATGGGTGTAGTTTGTTTAATTGAATCGAATCCTTGAACTCGTGGTATTGAATCAATGTGTGAAGCTCTACTCATTGAATTAACAAAGTTCAGGCTTTTTCATTGAAACAAAACGTTTAGCTCGAGGCAATGAATAATTGAGAGAAGCTGTACTCATTGAATGAATACCTGCAGTTTGTTGCATTGAATGAATGAGATAAGCTTAAAAAGTTGAATGAATGAAAGAAGCTCTACACATTGAATTTACGAGTGCAGTCTGTTTGATTAAATGAATGCATGCAGTCGGTTTCTTTGACAGAAAGCGTCCAACTTGTTTCATTAAATGAATGGCAAAGCTCTACTTATTCGATTAGCATGTGCAGCTTTTTTCATGAAATGAATGAGTGCTGTTTGATTCATTGAATGGATGAATGCTGTTAGAATCACTAAGTAAATGAGTGAAGTTTCTTTCATTGAATCAATGAATAAGGTTTGATTCATTGAATCAATGATTGAGGTTTGACACAATGATTGAATGTTTGCAGTTTGTTACATTAAATGAAGGAGTTAAGCTTGACATAATGAATAAAAAAGAGAAGATCTACATTTTGAATTATGACGTGCAGTCTTTTTCATTCAATGAATGTGAGCGGTTTGATTCACTGCATAAGTTAGTTACATCTGTCTCATTAAATCTAAGAATGCCGATTGATTCATTGAATTACTGTTTGAAGTTTAAATCAATGGCTGATTCACTGGTTTCAGCTTGTTTCATTAAGTGAAAACTTTAAACTCGAAACAATGAATCAATGAGAGAAGCTGTACTCTTTGAATTAACACATGCACTTTTTATCATTAAATGAATGGGTGTAGTTTGTTTAATTGAATCGATTCCTTGAACTCGTGGTATTGAATCAATGTGTGAAGCTCTACTCATTGAATGAACAAGTGCAGGCTTTTTCATTGAAACAAAACGTTTAGCTAGGGGCAACGAATAAATGAGAGTAGCTGTACTCATTGAATGAACACCTGCAGTTTGTTGCATTGAATGCATGATATAAGCTGGAAACGTTGACTGAATGAAAGAAGCTCTACACATTGAATTAACAAGTGCAATCTGCTTGATGAAATGAATGCAGGCAGTTGGTTTCTTTGACAGAAAGCGTGCAACAGGTATCATTGAATGAATGGCAAAAGCTCTACTCATTCGATTAGCATGTGCAGATATTTTCAGGGAATGAATGAGTGCTGTTTGATTCATTGAATGGATGCATGCTCTTGGAATCACTAAATAAATAAGTTAAGTTTCGTTCATTCAATCAATGAATGACGTTTGATTCATTGAATCGATGATTGAAGTTTGGCACAATGATTGAATGATTGCAGTTTGTTATATTAAATGAAGGAGTTAAGCTTGACATATTGAATAAATAAGAGAAGCTCTACTCTTTGAGTTAACACGTGCAGTCTGTAAATTCAATAAATGTGTACAGTATGTTTCACTAAAAAGGTTCGTTAGATCTGTCTCATTGAACTTAAGATTACCGTTTGATTCATTGAATCTATGATTGAAGTTTAAATAAATGACTGATTCAATTGTTTCAGCTTGTTTCATTAAGTGAAAACTTTAAGCTGGAGGCCCTCATTCAATTAGCACATGCACTTTTTGTCATTAAATCAATGGGTGCAATTTGTTTCATTGAATCGAAACCTTAAACTCGTGGTATTGAATCAATGTGAGAAGCTCTACTCATTGAATGAACACCTGCAGTTTGTTACATTGAATGAATGAGATAAACTTAAAAATTGAATGAATGAAAGAAGCTCCACACATTGAATTAACGAGAGCAGTCTGTTTGATTAAATGAATGCATGCAGTTGGTTTCTTTAACAGAAAGCATACAACTTGTTTCATTAAATGAATGGCAAAGCTCTACTTATTCGATTAGCATGTGCAGATTTTTTCATGGAATGAATGAGTGCTGTTTTATTCATTGAATGGATGAATTCAGTTGGAATCGCTAAGTAAATGAGTGAAGTTTCTTTCATTGAATCAATGAATAACGTTTGATTCATTGAATCAATGATTGAGGTTTGACACAATGATTGCAGTCTGTTATATTAAATGTAGAATTAAGCTTGACATAATGAAGAAATAAGAGAAGTTCTACTCTTTGATTTAAGACGTGCAGTCTGTTTCATTCAATGAATGTGAGCGGTTTGATTCACTGCATAAGTTAGTTACATGTGTCTTATAAAATCTAAGAATGCCGATTGATTCATTGAATTACTGCTTGAAGTTTAAATCAATGGCTGATTCACTGGTTTCAGCTTGTTTCATTAAATGAAAACTTTAAACTCGAAACGATGAATCAATGAGAGAAGCTGTACTCATTGAATTAGCACATGCACTTTTTATCATTAAATGAATGGGTGTAGTTTGTTTAATTGAATCGAATCCTTGAACTCGTGGTATTGAATCAATGTGTGAAGCTCTACTCATTGAATTAACAAAGTTCAGGCTTTTTCATTGAAACAAAACGTTTAGCTCGAGGCACTGAATAATTGAGAGAAGCTGTACTCATTGAATGAATACCTGCAGTTTGTTGCATTGAATGAATGAGATAAGCTTAAAAAGTTGAATGAATGAAAGAAGCTCTACACATTGAATTAACGAGTGCAGTGTGTTTGATTAAATGAATGCATGCAGTCGGTTTCTTTAACAGAAAGCATACAACTTGTTTCATTAAATGAATGGCAAAGCTCTACTTATTCGATTAGCATGTGCAGCTTTTTTCATGAAATGAATGAGTGCTGTTTGATTCATTGAATGGATGAATGCTGTTAGAATCACTAAGTAAATGAGTGAAGTTTCTTTCATTGAATCAATGAATAAGGTTTGATTCATTGAATCAATGATTGAGGTTTGACACAATGATTGAATGTTTGCAGTTTGTTACATTAAATGAAGGAGTTAAGCTTGACATAATGAATAAAAAAGAGAAGATCTACATTTTGAATTATGACGTGCAGTCTTTTTCATTCAATGAATGTGAGCGGTTTGATTCACTGCATAAGTTAGTTACATCTGTCTCATTAAATCTAAGAATGCCGATTGATTCATTGAATTACTGTTTGAAGTTTAAATCAATGGCTGATTCACTGGTTTCAGCTTGTTTCATTAAGTGAAAACTTTAAACTCGAAACAATGAATCAATGAGAGAAGCTTTACTCTTTGAATTAACACATGCACTTTTTATCATTAAATGAATGGGTGTAGTTTGTTTAATTGAATCGATTCCTTGAACTCGTGGTATTGAATCAATGTGTGAAGCTCTACTCATTGAATGAACAAGTGCAGGCTTTTTCATTGAAACAAAACGTTTAGCTAGGGGCAACGAATAAATGAGAGTAGCTGTACTCATTGAATGAACACCTGCAGTTTGTTGCATTGAATGCATGATATAAGCTGGAAACGTTGACTGAATGAAAGAAGCTCTACACATTGAATTAACAAGTGCAATCTGCTTGATGAAATGAATGCAGGCAGTTGGTTTCTTTGACAGAAAGCGTGCAACAGGTATCATTGAATGAATGGCAAAAGCTCTACTCATTCGATTAGCATGTGCAGATATTTTCATGGAATGAATGAGTGCTGTTTGATTCATTGAATGGATGCATGCTCTTGGAATCACTAAATAAATAAGTTAAGTTTCGTTCATTCAATCAATGAATGACGTTTGATTCATTGAATCGATGATTGAAGTTTGGCACAATGATTGAATGATTGCAGTTTGTTATATTAAATGAAGGAGTTAAGCTTGACATATTGAATAAATAAGAGAAGCTCTACTCTTTGAGTTAACACGTGCAGTCTGTAAATTCAATAAATGTGTACAGTATGTTTCACTAAAAAGGTTCGTTAGATCTGTCTCATTGAACTTAAGATTACCGTTTGATTCATTGAATCTATGATTGAAGTTTAAATAAATGACTGATTCAATTGTTTCAGCTTGTTTCATTAAGTGAAAACTTTAAGCTGGAGGCCCTCATTCAATTAGCACATGCACTTTTTGTCATTAAATCAATGGGTGCAATTTGTTTCATTGAATCGAAACCTTAAACTCGTGGTATTGAATCAATGTGAGAAGCTCTACTCATTGAATGAACACCTGCAGTTTGTTACATTGAATGAATGAGATAAACTTAAAAATTGAATGAATGAAAGAAGCTCCACACATTGAATTAACGAGAGCAGTCTGTTTGATTAAATGAATGCATGCAGTTGGTTTCTTTAACAGAAAGCATACAACTTGTTTCATTAAATGAATGGCAAAGCTCTACTTATTCGATTAGCATGTGCAGATTTTTTCATGGAATGAATGAGTGCTGTTTTATTCATTGAATGGATGAATTCAGTTGGAATCGCTAAGTAAATGAGTGAAGTTTCTTTCATTGAATCAATGAATAACGTTTGATTCATTGAATCAATGATTGAGGTTTGACACAATGATTGCAGTCTGTTATATTAAATGTAGAATTAAGCTTGACATAATGAAGAAATAAGAGAAGTTCTACTCTTTGATTTAAGACGTGCAGTCTGTTTCATTCAATGAATGTGAGCGGTTTGATTCACTGCATAAGTTAGTTACATGTGTCTTATAAAATCTAAGAATGCCGATTGATTCATTGAATTACTGCTTGAAGTTTAAATCAATGGCTGATTCACTGGTTTCAGCTTGTTTCATTAAATGAAAACTTTAAACTCGAAACGATGAATCAATGAGAGAAGCTGTACTCATTGAATTAGCACATGCACTTTTTATCATTAAATGAATGGGTGTAGTTTGTTTAATTGAATCGAATCCTTGAACTCGTGGTATTGAATCAATGTGTGAAGCTCTACTCATTGAATGAATAAGTTCAGGCTTTTTCATTGAAACAAAACGTTTAGCTCGAGGCACTGAATAATTGAGAGAAGCTGTACTCATTGAATGAACACCTGCAGTTTGTTGCATTGAATGAATGAGATAAGCTTAAAAAGTTGAATGAATGAAAGAAGCTCTACACATTGAATTAACGAGTGCAGTCTGTTTGATTAAATGAATGCATGCAGTCGGTTTCTTTGACAGAAAGCGTCCAACTTGTTTCATTAAATGAATGGCAAAGCTCTACTTATTCGATTAGCATGTGCAGCTTTTTTCATGAAATGAATGAGTGCTGTTTGATTCATTGAATGGATGAATGCTGTTAGAATCACTAAGTAAATGAGTGAAGTTTCTTTCATTGAATCAATGAATAAGGTTTGATTCATTGAATCAATGATTGAGGTTTGACACAATGATTGAATGTTTGCAGTTTGTTACATTAAATGAAGGAGTTAAGCTTGACATAATGAATAAAAAAGAGAAGATCTACTTTTTGAATTAAGACGTGCAGTCTTTTTCATTCAATGAATGTGAGCGGTTTGATTCACTGCATAAGTTAGTTACATCTGTCTCATTAAATCTAAGAATGCCGATTGATTCATTGAATTACTGTTTGAAGTTTAAATCAATGGCTGATTCACTGGTTTCAGCTTGTTTCATTAAGTGAAAACTTTAAACTCGAAATAATGAATCAATGAGAGAAGCTGTACTCTTTGAATTAACACATGCACTTTTTATCATTAAATGAATGGGTACAGTTTGTTTAATTGAATCGATTCCTTGAACTCGTGGTATTGAATCAATGTGTGAAGCTCCACTCATTGAATGAACAAGTGCAGGCTTTTTCATTGAAACAAAACGTTTAGCTAGGGGCAACGAATAAATGAGAGTAGCTGTACTCATTGAATGAACACCTGCAGTTTGTTGCATTGAATGCATGATATAAGCTGGAAACGTTGACTGAATGAAAGAAGCTCTACACATTGAATTAACAAGTGCAATCTGCTTGATGAAATGAATGCAGGCAGTTGGTTTCTTTGACAGAAAGCGTGCAACTAGTATCATTGAATGAATGGCAAAAGCTCTACTCATTCGATTAGCATGTGCAGATATTTTCATGGAATGAATGAGTGCTGTTTGATTCATTGAATGGATGCATGCTCTTGGAATCACTAAATAAATAAGTTAAGTTTCGTTCATTCAATCAATGAATGACGTTTGATTCATTGAATCAATGATTGAAGTTTGGCACAATGATTGAATGATTGCAGTTTGTTATATTAAATGAAGGAGTTAAGCTTGACATATTGAATAAATAAGAGAAGCTCTACTCTTTGAGTTAACACGTGCAGTCTGTAAATTCAATAAATGTGTGCAGTATGTTTCACTAAAAAGGTTCGTTAGATCTGTCTCATTGAACTTAAGATTACCGTTTGATTCATTGAATCTATGATTGAAGTTTAAATAAATGACTGATTCAATTGATTCAGCTTGTTTCATTAAGTGAAAACTTTAAGCTGGAGGCCCTCATTCAATTAGCACATGCACTTTTTGTCATTAAATCAATGGGTGCAATTTGTTTCATTGAATCAAAACCTTAAACTCGTGGTATTGAATCAATGTGAGAAGCTCTACTCATTGAATGAACACCTGCAGTTTGTTACATTGAATGAATGAGATAAACTTAAAAATTGAATGAATGAAAGAAGCTCCACACATTGAATTAACGAGAGCAGTCTGTTTGATTAAATGAATGCATGCAGTTGGTTTCTTTAACAGAAAGCATACAACTTGTTTCATTAAATGAATGGCAAAGCTCTACTTATTCGATTAGCATGTGCAGATTTTTTCATGGAATGAATGAGTGCTGTTTTATTCATTGAATGGATGAATTCAGTTGGAATCGCTAAGTAAATGAGTGAAGTTTCTTTCATTGAATCAATGAATAACGTTTGATTCATTGAATCAATGATTGAGGTTTGACACAATGATTGCAGTTTGTTATATTAAATGAAGGAGTTAAGCTTGACGTAATGAATAAATAAGAGAAGTTCTACTCTTTGATTTAAGACGTGCAGTCTGTTTCATTCAATGAATGTGAGCGGTTTGATTCACTGCATAAGTTAGTTACATGTGTCTTATAAAATCTAAGAATGCCGATTGATTCATTGAATTACTGCTTGAAGTATAAATCAATGGCTGATTCACTGGTTTCAGCTTGTTTCATTAAATGAAAACTTTAAACTCGAAACGATGAATCAATGAGAGAAGCTGTACTCATTGAATTAGCACATGCACTTTTTATCATTAAATGAATGGGTGTAGTTTGTTTAATTGAATCTATTCCTTGAACTCGTGGTATTGAATCAATGTGTGAAGCTCTACTCATTGAATTAACAAAGTTCAGGCTTTTTCATTGAAACAAAACGTTTAGCTCGAGGCACTGAATAATTGAGAGAAGCTGTACTCATTGAATGAATACCTGCAGTTTGTTGCATTGAATGAATGAGATAAGCTTAAAAAGTTGAATGAATGAAAGAAGCTCTACACATTGAATTAACGAGTGCAGTCTGTTTGATTAAATGAATGCATGCAGTCGGTTTCTTTGACAGAAAGCGTCCAACTTGTTTCATTAAATGAATGGCAAAGCTCTACTTATTCGATTAGCATGTGCAGCTTTTTTCATGAAATGAATGAGTGCTGTTTGATTCATTGAATGGATGAATGCTGTTAGAATCACTAAGTAAATGAGTGAAGTTTCTTTCATTGAATCAATGAATAAGGTTTGATTCATTGAATCAATGATTGAGGTTTGACACAATGATTGAATGTTTGCAGTTTGTTACATTAAATGAAGGAGTTAAGCTTGACATAATGAATAAAAAAGAGAAGATCTACATTTTGAATTATGACGTGCAGTCTTTTTCATTCAATGAATGTGAGCGGTTTGATTCACTGCATAAGTTAGTTACATCTGTCTCATTAAATCTAAGAATGCCGATTGATTCATTGAATTACTGTTTGAAGTTTAAATCAATGGCTGATTCACTGGTTTCAGCTTGTTTCATTAAGTGAAAACTTTAAACTCGAAACAATGAATCAATGAGAGAAGCTGTACTCTTTGAATTAACACATGCACTTTTTATCATTAAATGAATGGGTGTAGTTTGTTTAATTGAATCGATTCCTTGAACTCGTGGTATTGAATCAATGTGTGAAGCTCTACTCATTGAATGAACAAGTGCAGGCTTTTTCATTGAAACAAAACGTTTAGCTAGGGGCAACGAATAAATGAGAGTAGCTGTACTCATTGAATGAACACCTGCAGTTTGTTGCATTGAATGCATGATATAAGCTGGAAACGTTGACTGAATGAAAGAAGCTCTACACATTGAATTAACAAGTGCAATCTGCTTGATGAAATGAATGCAGGCAGTTGGTTTCTTTGACAGAAAGCGTGCAACAGGTATCATTGAATGAATGGCAAAAGCTCTACTCATTCGATTAGCATGTGCAGATATTTTCATGGAATGAATGAGTGCTGTTTGATTCATTGAATGGATGCATGCTCTTGGAATCACTAAATAAATAAGTTAAGTTTCGTTCATTCAATCAATGAATGACGTTTGATTCATTGAATCGATGATTGAAGTTTGGCACAATGATTGAATGATTGCAGTTTGTTATATTAAATGAAGGAGTTAAGCTTGACATATTGAATAAATAAGAGAAGCTCTACTCTTTGAGTTAACACGTGCAGTCTGTAAATTCAATAAATGTGTACAGTATGTTTCACGAAAAAGGTTCGTTAGATCTGTCTCATTGAACTTAAGATTACCGTTTGATTCATTGAATCTATGATTGAAGTTTAAATAAATGACTGATTCAATTGTTTCAGCTTGTTTCATTAAGTGAAAACTTTAAGCTGGAGGCCCTCATTCAATTAGCACATGCACTTTTTGTCATTAAATCAATGGGTGCAATTTGTTTCATTGAATCGAAACCTTAAACTCGTGGTATTGAATCAATGTGAGAAGCTCTACTCATTGAATGAACACCTGCAGTTTGTTACATTGAATGAATGAGATAAACTTAAAAATTGAATGAATGAAAGAAGCTCCACACATTGAATTAACGAGAGCAGTCTGTTTGATTAAATGAATGCATGCAGTTGGTTTCTTTAACAGAAAGCATACAACTTGTTTCATTAAATGAATGGCAAAGCTCTACTTATTCGATTAGCATGTGCAGATTTTTTCATGGAATGAATGAGTGCTGTTTTATTCATTGAATGGATGAATTCAGTTGGAATCGCTAAGTAAATGAGTGAAGTTTCTTTCATTGAATCAATGAATAACGTTTGATTCATTGAATCAATGATTGAGGTTTGACACAATGATTGCAGTCTGTTATATTAAATGTAGAATTAAGCTTGACATAATGAAGAAATAAGAGAAGTTCTACTCTTTGATTTAAGACGTGCAGTCTGTTTCATTCAATGAATGTGAGCGGTTTGATTCACTGCATAAGTTAGTTACATGTGTCTTATAAAATCTAAGAATGCCGATTGATTCATTGAATTACTGCTTGAAGTTTAAATCAATGGCTGATTCACTGGTTTCAGCTTGTTTCATTAAATGAAAACTTTAAACTCGAAACGATGAATCAATGAGAGAAGCTGTACTCATTGAATTAGCACATGCACTTTTTATCATTAAATGAATGGGTGTAGTTTGTTTAATTGAATCGAATCCTTGAACTCGTGGTATTGAATCAATGTGTGAAGCTCTACTCATTGAATTAACAAAGTTCAGGCTTTTTCATTGAAACAAAACGTTTAGCTCGAGGCAATGAATAATTGAGAGAAGCTGTACTCATTGAATGAATACCTGCAGTTTGTTGCATTGAATGAATGAGATAAGCTTAAAAAGTTGAATGAATGAAAGAAGCTCTACACATTGAATTAACGAGTGCAGTCTGTTTGATTAAATGAATGCATGCAGTCGGTTTCTTTGACAGAAAGCGTCCAACTTGTTTCATTAAATGAATGGCAAAGCTCTACTTATTCGATTAGCATGTGCAGCTTTTTTCATGAAATGAATGAGTGCTGTTTGATTCATTGAATGGATGAATGCTGTTAGAATCACTAAGTAAATGAGTGAAGTTTCTTTCATTGAATCAATGAATAAGGTTTGATTCATTGAATCAATGATTGAGGTTTGACACAATGATTGAATGTTTGCAGTTTGTTACATTAAATGAAGGAGTTAAGCTTGACATAATGAATAAAAAAGAGAAGATCTACATTTTGAATTATGACGTGCAGTCTTTTTCATTCAATGAATGTGAGCGGTTTGATTCACTGCATAAGTTAGTTACATCTGTCTCATTAAATCTAAGAATGCCGATTGATTCATTGAATTACTGTTTGAAGTTTAAATCAATGGCTGATTCACTGGTTTCAGCTTGTTTCATTAAGTGAAAACTTTAAACTCGAAACAATGAATCAATGAGAGAAGCTGTACTCTTTGAATTAACACATGCACTTTTTATCATTAAATGAATGGGTGTAGTTTGTTTAATTGAATCGATTCCTTGAACTCGTGGTATTGAATCAATGTGTGAAGCTCTACTCATTGAATGAACAAGTGCAGGCTTTTTCATTGAAACAAAACGTTTAGCTAGGGGCAACGAATAAATGAGAGTAGCTGTACTCATTGAATGAACACCTGCAGTTTGTTGCATTGAATGCATGATATAAGCTGGAAACGTTGACTGAATGAAAGAAGCTCTACACATTGAATTAACAAGTGCAATCTGCTTGATGAAATGAATGCAGGCAGTTGGTTTCTTTGACAGAAAGCGTGCAACAGGTATCATTGAATGAATGGCAAAAGCTCTACTCATTCGATTAGCATGTGCAGATATTTTCAGGGAATGAATGAGTGCTGTTTGATTCATTGAATGGATGCATGCTCTTGGAATCACTAAATAAATAAGTTAAGTTTCGTTCATTCAATCAATGAATGACGTTTGATTCATTGAATCGATGATTGAAGTTTGGCACAATGATTGAATGATTGCAGTTTGTTATATTAAATGAAGGAGTTAAGCTTGACATATTGAATAAATAAGAGAAGCTCTACTCTTTGAGTTAACACGTGCAGTCTGTAAATTCAATAAATGTGTACAGTATGTTTCACTAAAAAGGTTCGTTAGATCTGTCTCATTGAACTTAAGATTACCGTTTGATTCATTGAATCTATGATTGAAGTTTAAATAAATGACTGATTCAATTGTTTCAGCTTGTTTCATTAAGTGAAAACTTTAAGCTGGAGGCCCTCATTCAATTAGCACATGCACTTTTTGTCATTAAATCAATGGGTGCAATTTGTTTCATTGAATCGAAACCTTAAACTCGTGGTATTGAATCAATGTGAGAAGCTCTACTCATTGAATGAACACCTGCAGTTTGTTACATTGAATGAATGAGATAAACTTAAAAATTGAATGAATGAAAGAAGCTCCACACATTGAATTAACGAGAGCAGTCTGTTTGATTAAATGAATGCATGCAGTTGGTTTCTTTAACAGAAAGCATACAACTTGTTTCATTAAATGAATGGCAAAGCTCTACTTATTCGATTAGCATGTGCAGATTTTTTCATGGAATGAATGAGTGCTGTTTTATTCATTGAATGGATGAATTCAGTTGGAATCGCTAAGTAAATGAGTGAAGTTTCTTTCATTGAATCAATGAATAACGTTTGATTCATTGAATCAATGATTGAGGTTTGACACAATGATTGCAGTCTGTTATATTAAATGTAGAATTAAGCTTGACATAATGAAGAAATAAGAGAAGTTCTACTCTTTGATTTAAGACGTGCAGTCTGTTTCATTCAATGAATGTGAGCGGTTTGATTCACTGCATAAGTTAGTTACATGTGTCTTATAAAATCTAAGAATGCCGATTGATTCATTGAATTACTGCTTGAAGTTTAAATCAATGGCTGATTCACTGGTTTCAGCTTGTTTCATTAAATGAAAACTTTAAACTCGAAACGATGAATCAATGAGAGAAGCTGTACTCATTGAATTAGCACATGCACTTTTTATCATTAAATGAATGGGTGTAGTTTGTTTAATTGAATCGAATCCTTGAACTCGTGGTATTGAATCAATGTGTGAAGCTCTACTCATTGAATTAACAAAGTTCAGGCTTTTTCATTGAAACAAAACGTTTAGCTCGAGGCACTGAATAATTGAGAGAAGCTGTACTCATTGAATGAATACCTGCAGTTTGTTGCATTGAATGAATGAGATAAGCTTAAAAAGTTGAATGAATGAAAGAAGCTCTACACATTGAATTAACGAGTGCAGTGTGTTTGATTAAATGAATGCATGCAGTCGGTTTCTTTAACAGAAAGCATACAACTTGTTTCATTAAATGAATGGCAAAGCTCTACTTATTCGATTAGCATGTGCAGCTTTTTTCATGAAATGAATGAGTGCTGTTTGATTCATTGAATGGATGAATGCTGTTAGAATCACTAAGTAAATGAGTGAAGTTTCTTTCATTGAATCAATGAATAAGGTTTGATTCATTGAATCAATGATTGAGGTTTGACACAATGATTGAATGTTTGCAGTTTGTTACATTAAATGAAGGAGTTAAGCTTGACATAATGAATAAAAAAGAGAAGATCTACATTTTGAATTATGACGTGCAGTCTTTTTCATTCAATGAATGTGAGCGGTTTGATTCACTGCATAAGTTAGTTACATCTGTCTCATTAAATCTAAGAATGCCGATTGATTCATTGAATTACTGTTTGAAGTTTAAATCAATGGCTGATTCACTGGTTTCAGCTTGTTTCATTAAGTGAAAACTTTAAACTCGAAACAATGAATCAATGAGAGAAGCTTTACTCTTTGAATTAACACATGCACTTTTTATCATTAAATGAATGGGTGTAGTTTGTTTAATTGAATCGATTCCTTGAACTCGTGGTATTGAATCAATGTGTGAAGCTCTACTCATTGAATGAACAAGTGCAGGCTTTTTCATTGAAACAAAACGTTTAGCTAGGGGCAACGAATAAATGAGAGTAGCTGTACTCATTGAATGAACACCTGCAGTTTGTTGCATTGAATGCATGATATAAGCTGGAAACGTTGACTGAATGAAAGAAGCTCTACACATTGAATTAACAAGTGCAATCTGCTTGATGAAATGAATGCAGGCAGTTGGTTTCTTTGACAGAAAGCGTGCAACAGGTATCATTGAATGAATGGCAAAAGCTCTACTCATTCGATTAGCATGTGCAGATATTTTCATGGAATGAATGAGTGCTGTTTGATTCATTGAATGGATGCATGCTCTTGGAATCACTAAATAAATAAGTTAAGTTTCGTTCATTCAATCAATGAATGACGTTTGATTCATTGAATCGATGATTGAAGTTTGGCACAATGATTGAATGATTGCAGTTTGTTATATTAAATGAAGGAGTTAAGCTTGACATATTGAATAAATAAGAGAAGCTCTACTCTTTGAGTTAACACGTGCAGTCTGTAAATTCAATAAATGTGTACAGTATGTTTCACTAAAAAGGTTCGTTAGATCTGTCTCATTGAACTTAAGATTACCGTTTGATTCATTGAATCTATGATTGAAGTTTAAATAAATGACTGATTCAATTGTTTCAGCTTGTTTCATTAAGTGAAAACTTTAAGCTGGAGGCCCTCATTCAATTAGCACATGCACTTTTTGTCATTAAATCAATGGGTGCAATTTGTTTCATTGAATCGAAACCTTAAACTCGTGGTATTGAATCAATGTGAGAAGCTCTACTCATTGAATGAACACCTGCAGTTTGTTACATTGAATGAATGAGATAAACTTAAAAATTGAATGAATGAAAGAAGCTCCACACATTGAATTAACGAGAGCAGTCTGTTTGATTAAATGAATGCATGCAGTTGGTTTCTTTAACAGAAAGCATACAACTTGTTTCATTAAATGAATGGCAAAGCTCTACTTATTCGATTAGCATGTGCAGATTTTTTCATGGAATGAATGAGTGCTGTTTTATTCATTGAATGGATGAATTCAGTTGGAATCGCTAAGTAAATGAGTGAAGTTTCTTTCATTGAATCAATGAATAACGTTTGATTCATTGAATCAATGATTGAGGTTTGACACAATGATTGCAGTCTGTTATATTAAATGTAGAATTAAGCTTGACATAATGAAGAAATAAGAGAAGTTCTACTCTTTGATTTAAGACGTGCAGTCTGTTTCATTCAATGAATGTGAGCGGTTTGATTCACTGCATAAGTTAGTTACATGTGTCTTATAAAATCTAAGAATGCCGATTGATTCATTGAATTACTGCTTGAAGTTTAAATCAATGGCTGATTCACTGGTTTCAGCTTGTTTCATTAAATGAAAACTTTAAACTCGAAACGATGAATCAATGAGAGAAGCTGTACTCATTGAATTAGCACATGCACTTTTTATCATTAAATGAATGGGTGTAGTTTGTTTAATTGAATCGAATCCTTGAACTCGTGGTATTGAATCAATGTGTGAAGCTCTACTCATTGAATGAATAAGTTCAGGCTTTTTCATTGAAACAAAACGTTTAGCTCGAGGCACTGAATAATTGAGAGAAGCTGTACTCATTGAATGAACACCTGCAGTTTGTGGCATTGAATGAATGAGATAAGCTTAAAAAGTTGAATGAATGAAAGAAGCTCTACACATTGAATTAACGAGTGCAGTCTGTTTGATTAAATGAATGCATGCAGTCGGTTTCTTTGACAGAAAGCGTCCAACTTGTTTCATTAAATGAATGGCAAAGCTCTACTTATTCGATTAGCATGTGCAGCTTTTTTCATGAAATGAATGAGTGCTGTTTGATTCATTGAATGGATGAATGCTGTTAGAATCACTAAGTAAATGAGTGAAGTTTCTTTCATTGAATCAATGAATAAGGTTTGATTCATTGAATCAATGATTGAGGTTTGACACAATGATTGAATGTTTGCAGTTTGTTACATTAAATGAAGGAGTTAAGCTTGACATAATGAATAAAAAAGAGAAGATCTACTTTTTGAATTAAGACGTGCAGTCTTTTTCATTCAATGAATGTGAGCGGTTTGATTCACTGCATAAGTTAGTTACATCTGTCTCATTAAATCTAAGAATGCCGATTGATTCATTGAATTACTGTTTGAAGTTTAAATCAATGGCTGATTCACTGGTTTCAGCTTGTTTCATTAAGTGAAAACTTTAAACTCGAAATAATGAATCAATGAGAGAAGCTGTACTCTTTGAATTAACACATGCACTTTTTATCATTAAATGAATGGGTACAGTTTGTTTAATTGAATCGATTCCTTGAACTCGTGGTATTGAATCAATGTGTGAAGCTCCACTCATTGAATGAACAAGTGCAGGCTTTTTCATTGAAACAAAACGTTTAGCTAGGGGCAACGAATAAATGAGAGTAGCTGTACTCATTGAATGAACACCTGCAGTTTGTTGCATTGAATGCATGATATAAGCTGGAAACGTTGACTGAATGAAAGAAGCTCTACACATTGAATTAACAAGTGCAATCTGCTTGATGAAATGAATGCAGGCAGTTGGTTTCTTTGACAGAAAGCGTGCAACTAGTATCATTGAATGAATGGCAAAAGCTCTACTCATTCGATTAGCATGTGCAGATATTTTCATGGAATGAATGAGTGCTGTTTGATTCATTGAATGGATGCATGCTCTTGGAATCACTAAATAAATAAGTTAAGTTTCGTTCATTCAATCAATGAATGACGTTTGATTCATTGAATCAATGATTGAAGTTTGGCACAATGATTGAATGATTGCAGTTTGTTATATTAAATGAAGGAGTTAAGCTTGACATATTGAATAAATAAGAGAAGCTCTACTCTTTGAGTTAACACGTGCAGTCTGTAAATTCAATAAATGTGTGCAGTATGTTTCACTAAAAAGGTTCGTTAGATCTGTCTCATTGAACTTAAGATTACCGTTTGATTCATTGAATCTATGATTGAAGTTTAAATAAATGACTGATTCAATTGATTCAGCTTGTTTCATTAAGTGAAAACTTTAAGCTGGAGGCCCTCATTCAATTAGCACATGCACTTTTTGTCATTAAATCAATGGGTGCAATTTGTTTCATTGAATCAAAACCTTAAACTCGTGGTATTGAATCAATGTGAGAAGCTCTACTCATTGAATGAACACCTGCAGTTTGTTACATTGAATGAATGAGATAAACTTAAAAATTGAATGAATGAAAGAAGCTCCACACATTGAATTAACGAGAGCAGTCTGTTTGATTAAATGAATGCATGCAGTTGGTTTCTTTAACAGAAAGCATACAACTTGTTTCATTAAATGAATGGCAAAGCTCTACTTATTCGATTAGCATGTGCAGATTTTTTCATGGAATGAATGAGTGCTGTTTTATTCATTGAATGGATGAATTCAGTTGGAATCGCTAAGTAAATGAGTGAAGTTTCTTTCATTGAATCAATGAATAACGTTTGATTCATTGAATCAATGATTGAGGTTTGACACAATGATTGCAGTTTGTTATATTAAATGAAGGAGTTAAGCTTGACGTAATGAATAAATAAGAGAAGTTCTACTCTTTGATTTAAGACGTGCAGTCTGTTTCATTCAATGAATGTGAGCGGTTTGATTCACTGCATAAGTTAGTTACATGTGTCTTATAAAATCTAAGAATGCCGATTGATTCATTGAATTACTGCTTGAAGTATAAATCAATGGCTGATTCACTGGTTTCAGCTTGTTTCATTAAATGAAAACTTTAAACTCGAAACGATGAATCAATGAGAGAAGCTGTACTCATTGAATTAGCACATGCACTTTTTATCATTAAATGAATGGGTGTAGTTTGTTTAATTGAATCTATTCCTTGAACTCGTGGTATTGAATCAATGTGTGAAGCTCTACTCATTGAATTAACAAAGTTCAGGCTTTTTCATTGAAACAAAACGTTTAGCTCGAGGCACTGAATAATTGAGAGAAGCTGTACTCATTGAATGAATACCTGCAGTTTGTTGCATTGAATGAATGAGATAAGCTTAAAAAGTTGAATGAATGAAAGAAGCTCTACACATTGAATTAACGAGTGCAGTCTGTTTGATTAAATGAATGCATGCAGTCGGTTTCTTTGACAGAAAGCGTCCAACTTGTTTCATTAAATGAATGGCAAAGCTCTACTTATTCGATTAGCATGTGCAGCTTTTTTCATGAAATGAATGAGTGCTGTTTGATTCATTGAATGGATGAATGCTGTTAGAATCACTAAGTAAATGAGTGAAGTTTCTTTCATTGAATCAATGAATAAGGTTTGATTCATTGAATCAATGATTGAGGTTTGACACAATGATTGAATGTTTGCAGTTTGTTACATTAAATGAAGGAGTTAAGCTTGACATAATGAATAAAAAAGAGAAGATCTACATTTTGAATTATGACGTGCAGTCTTTTTCATTCAATGAATGTGAGCGGTTTGATTCACTGCATAAGTTAGTTACATCTGTCTCATTAAATCTAAGAATGCCGATTGATTCATTGAATTACTGTTTGAAGTTTAAATCAATGGCTGATTCACTGGTTTCAGCTTGTTTCATTAAGTGAAAACTTTAAACTCGAAACAATGAATCAATGAGAGAAGCTGTACTCTTTGAATTAACACATGCACTTTTTATCATTAAATGAATGGGTGTAGTTTGTTTAATTGAATCGATTCCTTGAACTCGTGGTATTGAATCAATGTGTGAAGCTCTACTCATTGAATGATCAAGTGCAGGCTTTTTCATTGAAACAAAACGTTTAGCTAGGGGCAACGAATAAATGAGAGTAGCTGTACTCATTGAATGAACACCTGCAGTTTGTTGCATTGAATGCATGATATAAGCTGGAAACGTTGACTGAATGAAAGAAGCTCTACACATTGAATTAACAAGTGCAATCTGCTTGATGAAATGAATGCAGGCAGTTGGTTTCTTTGACAGAAAGCGTGCAACAGGTATCATTGAATGAATGGCAAAAGCTCTACTCATTCGATTAGCATGTGCAGATATTTTCATGGAATGAATGAGTGCTGTTTGATTCATTGAATGGATGCATGCTCTTGGAATCACTAAATAAATAAGTTAAGTTTCGTTCATTCAATCAATGAATGACGTTTGATTCATTGAATCGATGATTGAAGTTTGGCACAATGATTGAATGATTGCAGTTTGTTATATTAAATGAAGGGAGTTAAGCTTGACATATTGAATAAATAAGAGAAGCTCTACTCTTTGAGTTAACACGTGCAGTCTGTAAATTCAATAAATGTGTACAGTATGTTTCACTAAAAAGGTTCGTTAGATCTGTCTCATTGAACTTAAGATTACCGTTTGATTCATTGAATCTATGATTGAAGTTTAAATAAATGACTGATTCAATTGTTTCAGCTTGTTTCATTAAGTGAAAACTTTAAGCTGGAGGCCCTCATTCAATTAGCACATGCACTTTTTGTCATTAAATCAATGGGTGCAATTTGTTTCATTGAATCGAAACCTTAAACTCGTGGTATTGAATCAATGTGAGAAGCTCTACTCATTGAATGAACACCTGCAGTTTGTTACATTGAATGAATGAGATAAACTTAAAAATTGAATGAATGAAAGAAGCTCCACACATTGAATTAACGAGAGCAGTCTGTTTGATTAAATGAATGCATGCAGTTGGTTTCTTTAACAGAAAGCATACAACTTGTTTCATTAAATGAATGGCAAAGCTCTACTTATTCGATTAGCATGTGCAGATTTTTTCATGGAATGAATGAGTGCTGTTTTATTCATTGAATGGATGAATTCAGTTGGAATCGCTAAGTAAATGAGTGAAGTTTCTTTCATTGAATCAATGAATAACGTTTGATTCATTGAATCAATGATTGAGGTTTGACACAATGATTGCAGTCTGTTATATTAAATGTAGAATTAAGCTTGACATAATGAAGAAATAAGAGAAGTTCTACTCTTTGATTTAAGACGTGCAGTCTGTTTCATTCAATGAATGTGAGCGGTTTGATTCACTGCATAAGTTAGTTACATGTGTCTTATAAAATCTAAGAATGCCGATTGATTCATTGAATTACTGCTTGAAGTTTAAATCAATGGCTGATTCACTGGTTTCAGCTTGTTTCATTAAATGAAATCTTTAAACTCGAAACGATGAATCAATGAGAGAAGCTGTACTCATTGAATTAGCACATGCACTTTTTATCATTAAATGAATGGGTGTAGTTTGTTTAATTGAATCGAATCCTTGAACTCGTGGTATTGAATCAATGTGTGAAGCTCTACTCATTGAATGAATAAGTTCAGGCTTTTTCATTGAAACAAAACGTTTAGCTCGAGGCACTGAATAATTGAGAGAAGCTGTACTCATTGAATGAACACCTGCAGTTTGTTGCATTGAATGAATGAGATAAGCTTAAAAAGTTGAATGAATGAAAGAAGCTCTACACATTGAATTAACGAGTGCAGTCTGTTTGATTAAATGAATGCATGCAGTCGGTTTCTTTGACAGAAAGCGTCCAACTTGTTTCATTAAATGAATGGCAAAGCTCTACTTATTCGATTAGCATGTGCAGCTTTTTTCATGAAATGAATGAGTGCTGTTTGATTCATTGAATGGATGAATGCTGTTAGAATCACTAAGTAAATGAGTGAAGTTTCTTTCATTGAATCAATGAATAAGGTTTGATTCATTGAATCAATGATTGAGGTTTGACACAATGATTGAATGTTTGCAGTTTGTTACATTAAATGAAGGAGTTAAGCTTGACATAATGAATAAAAAAGAGAAGATCTACTTTTTGAATTAAGACGTGCAGTCTTTTTCATTCAATGAATGTGAGCGGTTTGATTCACTGCATAAGTTAGTTACATCTGTCTCATTAAATCTAAGAATGCCGATTGATTCATTGAATTACTGTTTGAAGTTTAAATCAATGGCTGATTCACTGGTTTCAGCTTGTTTCATTAAGTGAAAACTTTAAACTCGAAATAATGAATCAATGAGAGAAGCTGTACTCTTTGAATTAACACATGCACTTTTTATCATTAAATGAATGGGTACAGTTTGTTTCATTGAATCGATTCCTTGAACTCGTGGTATTGAATCAATGTGTGAAGCTCCACTCATTGAATGAACAAGTGCAGGCTTTTTCATTGAAACAAAACGTTTAGCTAGGGGCAACGAATAAATGAGAGTAGCTGTACTCATTGAATGAACACCTGCAGTTTGTTGCATTGAATGCATGATATAAGCTGGAAACGTTGACTGAATGAAAGAAGCTCTACACATTGAATTAACAAGTGCAATCTGCTTGATGAAATGAATGCAGGCAGTTGGTTTCTTTGACAGAAAGCGTGCAACTAGTATCATTGAATGAATGGCAAAAGCTCTACTCATTCGATTAGCATGTGCAGATATTTTCATGGAATGAATGAGTGCTGTTTGATTCATTGAATGGATGCATGCTCTTGGAATCACTAAATAAATAAGTTAAGTTTCGTTCATTCAATCAATGAATGACGTTTGATTCATTGAATCAATGATTGAAGTTTGGCACAATGATTGAATGATTGCAGTTTGTTATATTAAATGAAGGAGTTAAGCTTGACATATTGAATAAATAAGAGAAGCTCTACTCTTTGAGTTAACACGTGCAGTCTGTAAATTCAATAAATGTGTGCAGTATGTTTCACTAAAAAGGTTCGTTAGATCTGTCTCATTGAACTTAAGATTACCGTTTGATTCATTGAATCTATGATTGAAGTTTAAATAAATGACTGATTCAATTGATTCAGCTTGTTTCATTAAGTGAAAACTTTAAGCTGGAGGCCCTCATTCAATTAGCACATGCACTTTTTGTCATTAAATCAATGGGTGCAATTTGTTTCATTGAATCAAAACCTTAAACTCGTGGTATTGAATCAATGTGAGAAGCTCTACTCATTGAATGAACACCTGCAGTTTGTTACATTGAATGAATGAGATAAACTTAAAAATTGAATGAATGAAAGAAGCTCCACACATTGAATTAACGAGAGCAGTCTGTTTGATTAAATGAATGCATGCAGTTGGTTTCTTTAACAGAAAGCATACAACTTGTTTCATTAAATGAATGGCAAAGCTCTACTTATTCGATTAGCATGTGCAGATTTTTTCATGGAATGAATGAGTGCTGTTTTATTCATTGAATGGATGAATTCAGTTGGAATCGCTAAGTAAATGAGTGAAGTTTCTTTCATTGAATCAATGAATAACGTTTGATTCATTGAATCAATGATTGAGGTTTGACACAATGATTGCAGTTTGTTATATTAAATGAAGGAGTTAAGCTTGACGTAATGAATAAATAAGAGAAGTTCTACTCTTTGATTTAAGACGTGCAGTCTGTTTCATTCAATGAATGTGAGCGGTTTGATTCACTGCATAAGTTAGTTACATGTGTCTTATAAAATCTAAGAATGCCGATTGATTCATTGAATTACTGCTTGAAGTATAAATCAATGGCTGATTCACTGGTTTCAGCTTGTTTCATTAAATGAAAACTTTAAACTCGAAACGATGAATCAATGAGAGAAGCTGTACTCATTGAATTAGCACATGCACTTTTTATCATTAAATGAATGGGTGTAGTTTGTTTAATTGAATCTATTCCTTGAACTCGTGGTATTGAATCAATGTGTGAAGCTCTACTCATTGAATTAACAAAGTTCAGGCTTTTTCATTGAAACAAAACGTTTAGCTCGAGGCACTGAATAATTGAGAGAAGCTGTACTCATTGAATGAATACCTGCAGTTTGTTGCATTGAATGAATGAGATAAGCTTAAAAAGTTGAATGAATGAAAGAAGCTCTACACATTGAATTAACGAGTGCAGTCTGTTTGATTAAATGAATGCATGCAGTCGGTTTCTTTGACAGAAAGCGTCCAACTTGTTTCATTAAATGAATGGCAAAGCTCTACTTATTCGATTAGCATGTGCAGCTTTTTTCATGAAATGAATGAGTGCTGTTTGATTCATTGAATGGATGAATGCTGTTAGAATCACTAAGTAAATGAGTGAAGTTTCTTTCATTGAATCAATGAATAAGGTTTGATTCATTGAATCAATGATTGAGGTTTGACACAATGATTGAATGTTTGCAGTTTGTTACATTAAATGAAGGAGTTAAGCTTGACATAATGAATAAAAAAGAGAAGATCTACATTTTGAATTATGACGTGCAGTCTTTTTCATTCAATGAATGTGAGCGGTTTGATTCACTGCATAAGTTAGTTACATCTGTCTCATTAAATCTAAGAATGCCGATTGATTCATTGAATTACTGTTTGAAGTTTAAATCAATGGCTGATTCACTGGTTTCAGCTTGTTTCATTAAGTGAAAACTTTAAACTCGAAACAATGAATCAATGAGAGAAGCTGTACTCTTTGAATTAACACATGCACTTTTTATCATTAAATGAATGGGTGTAGTTTGTTTAATTGAATCGATTCCTTGAACTCGTGGTATTGAATCAATGTGTGAAGCTCTACTCATTGAATGATCAAGTGCAGGCTTTTTCATTGAAACAAAACGTTTAGCTAGGGGCAACGAATAAATGAGAGTAGCTGTACTCATTGAATGAACACCTGCAGTTTGTTGCATTGAATGCATGATATAAGCTGGAAACGTTGACTGAATGAAAGAAGCTCTACACATTGAATTAACAAGTGCAATCTGCTTGATGAAATGAATGCAGGCAGTTGGTTTCTTTGACAGAAAGCGTGCAACAGGTATCATTGAATGAATGGCAAAAGCTCTACTCATTCGATTAGCATGTGCAGATATTTTCATGGAATGAATGAGTGCTGTTTGATTCATTGAATGGATGCATGCTCTTGGAATCACTAAATAAATAAGTTAAGTTTCGTTCATTCAATCAATGAATGACGTTTGATTCATTGAATCGATGATTGAAGTTTGGCACAATGATTGAATGATTGCAGTTTGTTATATTAAATGAAGGGAGTTAAGCTTGACATATTGAATAAATAAGAGAAGCTCTACTCTTTGAGTTAACACGTGCAGTCTGTAAATTCAATAAATGTGTACAGTATGTTTCACTAAAAAGGTTCGTTAGATCTGTCTCATTGAACTTAAGATTACCGTTTGATTCATTGAATCTATGATTGAAGTTTAAATAAATGACTGATTCAATTGTTTCAGCTTGTTTCATTAAGTGAAAACTTTAAGCTGGAGGCCCTCATTCAATTAGCACATGCACTTTTTGTCATTAAATCAATGGGTGCAATTTGTTTCATTGAATCGAAACCTTAAACTCGTGGTATTGAATCAATGTGAGAAGCTCTACTCATTGAATGAACACCTGCAGTTTGTTACATTGAATGAATGAGATAAACTTAAAAATTGAATGAATGAAAGAAGCTCCACACATTGAATTAACGAGAGCAGTCTGTTTGATTAAATGAATGCATGCAGTTGGTTTCTTTAACAGAAAGCATACAACTTGTTTCATTAAATGAATGGCAAAGCTCTACTTATTCGATTAGCATGTGCAGATTTTTTCATGGAATGAATGAGTGCTGTTTTATTCATTGAATGGATGAATTCAGTTGGAATCGCTAAGTAAATGAGTGAAGTTTCTTTCATTGAATCAATGAATAACGTTTGATTCATTGAATCAATGATTGAGGTTTGACACAATGATTGCAGTCTGTTATATTAAATGTAGAATTAAGCTTGACATAATGAAGAAATAAGAGAAGTTCTACTCTTTGATTTAAGACGTGCAGTCTGTTTCATTCAATGAATGTGAGCGGTTTGATTCACTGCATAAGTTAGTTACATGTGTCTTATAAAATCTAAGAATGCCGATTGATTCATTGAATTACTGCTTGAAGTTTAAATCAATGGCTGATTCACTGGTTTCAGCTTGTTTCATTAAATGAAATCTTTAAACTCGAAACGATGAATCAATGAGAGAAGCTGTACTCATTGAATTAGCACATGCACTTTTTATCATTAAATGAATGGGTGTAGTTTGTTTAATTGAATCGAATCCTTGAACTCGTGGTATTGAATCAATGTGTGAAGCTCTACTCATTGAATGAATAAGTTCAGGCTTTTTCATTGAAACAAAACGTTTAGCTCGAGGCACTGAATAATTGAGAGAAGCTGTACTCATTGAATGAACACCTGCAGTTTGTTGCATTGAATGAATGAGATAAGCTTAAAAAGTTGAATGAATGAAAGAAGCTCTACACATTGAATTAACGAGTGCAGTCTGTTTGATTAAATGAATGCATGCAGTCGGTTTCTTTGACAGAAAGCGTCCAACTTGTTTCATTAAATGAATGGCAAAGCTCTACTTATTCGATTAGCATGTGCAGCTTTTTTCATGAAATGAATGAGTGCTGTTTGATTCATTGAATGGATGAATGCTGTTAGAATCACTAAGTAAATGAGTGAAGTTTCTTTCATTGAATCAATGAATAAGGTTTGATTCATTGAATCAATGATTGAGGTTTGACACAATGATTGAATGTTTGCAGTTTGTTACATTAAATGAAGGAGTTAAGCTTGACATAATGAATAAAAAAGAGAAGATCTACTTTTTGAATTAAGACGTGCAGTCTTTTTCATTCAATGAATGTGAGCGGTTTGATTCACTGCATAAGTTAGTTACATCTGTCTCATTAAATCTAAGAATGCCGATTGATTCATTGAATTACTGTTTGAAGTTTAAATCAATGGCTGATTCACTGGTTTCAGCTTGTTTCATTAAGTGAAAACTTTAAACTCGAAATAATGAATCAATGAGAGAAGCTGTACTCTTTGAATTAACACATGCACTTTTTATCATTAAATGAATGGGTACAGTTTGTTTCATTGAATCGATTCCTTGAACTCGTGGTATTGAATCAATGTGTGAAGCTCCACTCATTGAATGAACAAGTGCAGGCTTTTTCATTGAAACAAAACGTTTAGCTAGGGGCAACGAATAAATGAGAGTAGCTGTACTCATTGAATGAACACCTGCAGTTTGTTGCATTGAATGCATGATATAAGCTGGAAACGTTGACTGAATGAAAGAAGCTCTACACATTGAATTAACAAGTGCAATCTGCTTGATGAAATGAATGCAGGCAGTTGGTTTCTTTGACAGAAAGCGTGCAACTAGTATCATTGAATGAATGGCAAAAGCTCTACTCATTCGATTAGCATGTGCAGATATTTTCATGGAATGAATGAGTGCTGTTTGATTCATTGAATGGATGCATGCTCTTGGAATCACTAAATAAATAAGTTAAGTTTCGTTCATTCAATCAATGAATGACGTTTGATTCATTGAATCAATGATTGAAGTTTGGCACAATGATTGAATGATTGCAGTTTGTTATATTAAATGAAGGAGTTAAGCTTGACATATTGAATAAATAAGAGAAGCTCTACTCTTTGAGTTAACACGTGCAGTCTGTAAATTCAATAAATGTGTGCAGTATGTTTCACTAAAAAGGTTCGTTAGATCTGTCTCATTGAACTTAAGATTACCGTTTGATTCATTGAATCTATGATTGAAGTTTAAATAAATGACTGATTCAATTGATTCAGCTTGTTTCATTAAGTGAAAACTTTAAGCTGGAGGCCCTCATTCAATTAGCACATGCACTTTTTGTCATTAAATCAATGGGTGCAATTTGTTTCATTGAATCAAAACCTTAAACTCGTGGTATTGAATCAATGTGAGAAGCTCTACTCATTGAATGAACACCTGCAGTTTGTTACATTGAATGAATGAGATAAACTTAAAAATTGAATGAATGAAAGAAGCTCCACACATTGAATTAACGAGAGCAGTCTGTTTGATTAAATGAATGCATGCAGTTGGTTTCTTTAACAGAAAGCATACAACTTGTTTCATTAAATGAATGGCAAAGCTCTACTTATTCGATTAGCATGTGCAGATTTTTTCATGGAATGAATGAGTGCTGTTTTATTCATTGAATGGATGAATTCAGTTGGAATCGCTAAGTAAATGAGTGAAGTTTCTTTCATTGAATCAATGAATAACGTTTGATTCATTGAATCAATGATTGAGGTTTGACACAATGATTGCAGTCTGTTATATTAAATGTAGAATTAAGCTTGACATAATGAAGAAATAAGAGAAGTTCTACTCTTTGATTTAAGACGTGCAGTCTGTTTCATTCAATGAATGTGAGCGGTTTGATTCACTGCATAAGTTAGTTACATGTGTCTTATAAAATCTAAGAATGCCGATTGATTCATTGAATTACTGCTTGAAGTTTAAATCAATGGCTGATTCACTGGTTTCAGCTTGTTTCATTAAATGAAAACTTTAAACTCGAAACGATGAATCAATGAGAGAAGCTGTACTCATTGAATTAGCACATGCACTTTTTATCATTAAATGAATGGGTGTAGTTTGTTTAATTGAATCGAATCCTTGAACTCGTGGTATTGAATCAATGTGTGAAGCTCTACTCATTGAATTAACAAAGTTCAGGCTTTTTCATTGAAACAAAACGTTTAGCTCGAGGCACTGAATAATTGAGAGAAGCTGTACTCATTGAATGAATACCTGCAGTTTGTTGCATTGAATGAATGAGATAAGCTTAAAAAGTTGAATGAATGAAAGAAGCTCTACACATTGAATTAACGAGTGCAGTCTGTTTGATTAAATGAATGCATGCAGTCGGTTTCTTTAACAGAAAGCATACAACTTGTTTCATTAAATGAATGGCAAAGCTCTACTTATTCGATTAGCATGTGCAGCTTTTTTCATGAAATGAATGAGTGCTGTTTGATTCATTGAATGGATGAATGCTGTTAGAATCACTAAGTAAATGAGTGAAGTTTCTTTCATTGAATCAATGAATAAGGTTTGATTCATTGAATCAATGATTGAGGTTTGACACAATGATTGAATGTTTGCAGTTTGTTACATTAAATGAAGGAGTTAAGCTTGACATAATGAATAAAAAAGAGAAGATCTACATTTTGAATTATGACGTGCAGTCTTTTTCATTCAATGAATGTGAGCGGTTTGATTCACTGCATAAGTTAGTTACATCTGTCTCATTGAATCTAAGAATGCCGATTGATTCATTGAATTACTGTTTGAAGTTTAAATCAATGGCTGATTCACTGGTTTCAGCTTGTTTCATTAAGTGAAAACTTTAAACTCGAAACAATGAATCAATGAGAGAAGCTTTACTCTTTGAATTAACACATGCACTTTTTATCATTAAATGAATGGGTGTAGTTTGTTTAATTGAATCGATTCCTTGAACTCGTGGTATTGAATCAATGTGTGAAGCTCTACTCATTGAATGAACAAGTGCAGGCTTTTTCATTGAAACAAAACGTTTAGCTAGGGGCAACGAATAAATGAGAGTAGCTGTACTCATTGAATGAACACCTGCAGTTTGTTGCATTGAATGCATGATATAAGCTGGAAACGTTGACTGAATGAAAGAAGCTCTACACATTGAATTAACAAGTGCAATCTGCTTGATGAAATGAATGCAGGCAGTTGGTTTCTTTGACAGAAAGCGTGCAACAGGTATCATTGAATGAATGGCAAAAGCTCTACTCATTCGATTAGCATGTGCAGATATTTTCATGGAATGAATGAGTGCTGTTTGATTCATTGAATGGATGCATGCTCTTGGAATCACTAAATAAATAAGTTAAGTTTCGTTCATTCAATCAATGAATGACGTTTGATTCATTGAATCGATGATTGAAGTTTGGCACAATGATTGAATGATTGCAGTTTGTTATATTAAATGAAGGAGTTAAGCTTGACATATTGAATAAATAAGAGAAGCTCTACTCTTTGAGTTAACACGTGCAGTCTGTAAATTCAATAAATGTGTACAGTATGTTTCACTAAAAAGGTTCGTTAGATCTGTCTCATTGAACTTAAGATTACCGTTTGATTCATTGAATCTATGATTGAAGTTTAAATAAATGACTGATTCAATTGTTTCAGCTTGTTTCATTAAGTGAAAACTTTAAGCTGGAGGCCCTCATTCAATTAGCACATGCACTTTTTGTCATTAAATCAATGGGTGCAATTTGTTTCATTGAATCGAAACCTTAAACTCGTGGTATTGAATCAATGTGAGAAGCTCTACTCATTGAATGAACACCTGCAGTTTGTTACATTGAATGAATGAGATAAACTTAAAAATTGAATGAATGAAAGAAGCTCCACACATTGAATTAACGAGAGCAGTCTGTTTGATTAAATGAATGCATGCAGTTGGTTTCTTTAACAGAAAGCATACAACTTGTTTCATTAAATGAATGGCAAAGCTCTACTTATTCGATTAGCATGTGCAGATTTTTTCATGGAATGAATGAGTGCTGTTTTATTCATTGAATGGATGAATTCAGTTGGAATCGCTAAGTAAATGAGTGAAGTTTCTTTCATTGAATCAATGAATAACGTTTGATTCATTGAATCAATGATTGAGGTTTGACACAATGATTGCAGTCTGTTATATTAAATGTAGAATTAAGCTTGACATAATGAAGAAATAAGAGAAGTTCTACTCTTTGATTTAAGACGTGCAGTCTGTTTCATTCAATGAATGTGAGCGGTTTGATTCACTGCATAAGTTAGTTACATGTGTCTTATAAAATCTAAGAATGCCGATTGATTCATTGAATTACTGCTTGAAGTTTAAATCAATGGCTGATTCACTGGTTTCAGCTTGTTTCATTAAATGAAAACTTTAAACTCGAAACGATGAATCAATGAGAGAAGCTGTACTCATTGAATTAGCACATGCACTTTTTATCATTAAATGAATGGGTGTAGTTTGTTTAATTGAATCGAATCCTTGAACTCGTGGTATTGAATCAATGTGTGAAGCTCTACTCATTGAATTAACAAAGTTCAGGCTTTTTCATTGAAACAAAACGTTTAGCTCGAGGCACTGAATAATTGAGAGAAGCTGTACTCATTGAATGAACACCTGCAGTTTGTTGCATTGAATGAATGAGATAAGCTTAAAAAGTTGAATGAATGAAAGAAGCTCTACACATTGAATTAACGAGTGCAGTCTGTTTGATTAAATGAATGCATGCAGTCGGTTTCTTTGACAGAAAGCGTCCAACTTGTTTCATTAAATGAATGGCAAAGCTCTACTTATTCGATTAGCATGTGCAGCTTTTTTCATGAAATGAATGAGTGCTGTTTGATTCATTGAATGGATGAATGCTGTTAGAATCACTAAGTAAATGAGTGAAGTTTCTTTCATTGAATCAATGAATAAGGTTTGATTCATTGAATCAATGATTGAGGTTTGACACAATGATTGAATGTTTGCAGTTTGTTACATTAAATGAAGGAGTTAAGCTTGACATAATGAATAAAAAAGAGAAGATCTACTTTTTGAATTAAGACGTGCAGTCTTTTTCATTCAATGAATGTGAGCGGTTTGATTCACTGCATAAGTTAGTTACATCTGTCTCATTAAATCTAAGAATGCCGATTGATTCATTGAATTACTGTTTGAAGTTTAAATCAATGGCTGATTCACTGGTTTCAGCTTGTTTCATTAAGTGAAAACTTTAAACTCGAAATAATGAATCAATGAGAGAAGCTGTACTCTTTGAATTAACACATGCACTTTTTATCATTAAATGAATGGGTACAGTTTGTTTAATTGAATCGATTCCTTGAACTCGTGGTATTGAATCAATGTGTGAAGCTCCACTCATTGAATGAACAAGTGCAGGCTTTTTCATTGAAACAAAACGTTTAGCTAGGGGCAACGAATAAATGAGAGTAGCTGTACTCATTGAATGAACACCTGCAGTTTGTTGCATTGAATGCATGATATAAGCTGGAAACGTTGACTGAATGAAAGAAGCTCTACACATTGAATTAACAAGTGCAATCTGCTTGATGAAATGAATGCAGGCAGTTGGTTTCTTTGACAGAAAGCGTGCAACTAGTATCATTGAATGAATGGCAAAAGCTCTACTCATTCGATTAGCATGTGCAGATATTTTCATGGAATGAATGAGTGCTGTTTGATTCATTGAATGGATGCATGCTCTTGGAATCACTAAATAAATAAGTTAAGTTTCGTTCATTCAATCAATGAATGACGTTTGATTCATTGAATCAATGATTGAAGTTTGGCACAATGATTGAATGATTGCAGTTTGTTATATTAAATGAAGGAGTTAAGCTTGACATATTGAATAAATAAGAGAAGCTCTACTCTTTGAGTTAACACGTGCAGTCTGTAAATTCAATAAATGTGTGCAGTATGTTTCACTAAAAAGGTTCGTTAGATCTGTCTCATTGAACTTAAGATTACCGTTTGATTCATTGAATCTATGATTGAAGTTTAAATAAATGACTGATTCAATTGATTCAGCTTGTTTCATTAAGTGAAAACTTTAAGCTGGAGGCCCTCATTCAATTAGCACATGCATCTTTTGTCATTAAATCAATGGGTGCAATTTGTTTCATTGAATCAAAACCTTAAACTCGTGGTATTGAATCAATGTGAGAAGCTCTACTCATTGAATGAACACCTGCAGTTTGTTACATTGAATGAATGAGATAAACTTAAAAATTGAATGAATGAAAGAAGCTCCACACATTGAATTAACGAGAGCAGTCTGTTTGATTAAATGAATGCATGCAGTTGGTTTCTTTAACAGAAAGCATACAACTTGTTTCATTAAATGAATGGCAAAGCTCTACTTATTCGATTAGCATGTGCAGATTTTTTCATGGAATGAATGAGTGCTGTTTTATTCATTGAATGGATGAATTCAGTTGGAATCGCTAAGTAAATGAGTGAAGTTTCTTTCATTGAATCAATGAATAACGTTTGATTCATTGAATCAATGATTGAGGTTTGACACAATGATTGCAGTTTGTTATATTAAATGAAGGAGTTAAGCTTGACGTAATGAATAAATAAGAGAAGTTCTACTCTTTGATTTAAGACGTGCAGTCTGTTTCATTCAATGAATGTGAGCGGTTTGATTCACTGCATAAGTTAGTTACATGTGTCTTATAAAATCTAAGAATGCCGATTGATTCATTGAATTACTGCTTGAAGTATAAATCAATGGCTGATTCACTGGTTTCAGCTTGTTTCATTAAATGAAAACTTTAAACTCGAAACGATGAATCAATGAGAGAAGCTGTACTCATTGAATTAGCACATGCACTTTTTATCATTAAATGAATGGGTGTAGTTTGTTTAATTGAATCTATTCCTTGAACTCGTGGTATTGAATCAATGTGTGAAGCTCTACTCATTGAATTAACAAAGTTCAGGCTTTTTCATTGAAACAAAACGTTTAGCTCGAGGCACTGAATAATTGAGAGAAGCTGTACTCATTGAATGAATACCTGCAGTTTGTTGCATTGAATGAATGAGATAAGCTTAAAAAGTTGAATGAATGAAAGAAGCTCTACACATTGAATTAACGAGTGCAGTCTGTTTGATTAAATGAATGCATGCAGTCGGTTTCTTTGACAGAAAGCGTCCAACTTGTTTCATTAAATGAATGGCAAAGCTCTACTTATTCGATTAGCATGTGCAGCTTTTTTCATGAAATGAATGAGTGCTGTTTGATTCATTGAATGGATGAATGCTGTTAGAATCACTAAGTAAATGAGTGAAGTTTCTTTCATTGAATCAATGAATAAGGTTTGATTCATTGAATCAATGATTGAGGTTTGACACAATGATTGAATGTTTGCAGTTTGTTACATTAAATGAAGGAGTTAAGCTTGACATAATGAATAAAAAAGAGAAGATCTACATTTTGAATTATGACGTGCAGTCTTTTTCATTCAATGAATGTGAGCGGTTTGATTCACTGCATAAGTTAGTTACATCTGTCTCATTAAATCTAAGAATGCCGATTGATTCATTGAATTACTGTTTGAAGTTTAAATCAATGGCTGATTCACTGGTTTCAGCTTGTTTCATTAAGTGAAAACTTTAAACTCGAAACAATGAATCAATGAGAGAAGCTGTACTCTTTGAATTAACACATGCACTTTTTATCATTAAATGAATGGGTGTAGTTTGTTTAATTGAATCGATTCCTTGAACTCGTGGTATTGAATCAATGTGTGAAGCTCTACTCATTGAATGAACAAGTGCAGGCTTTTTCATTGAAACAAAACGTTTAGCTAGGGGCAACGAATAAATGAGAGTAGCTGTACTCATTGAATGAACACCTGCAGTTTGTTGCATTGAATGCATGATATAAGCTGGAAACGTTGACTGAATGAAAGAAGCTCTACACATTGAATTAACAAGTGCAATCTGCTTGATGAAATGAATGCAGGCAGTTGGTTTCTTTGACAGAAAGCGTGCAACAGGTATCATTGAATGAATGGCAAAAGCTCTACTCATTCGATTAGCATGTGCAGATATTTTCATGGAATGAATGAGTGCTGTTTGATTCATTGAATGGATGCATGCTCTTGGAATCACTAAATAAATAAGTTAAGTTTCGTTCATTCAATCAATGAATGACGTTTGATTCATTGAATCGATGATTGAAGTTTGGCACAATGATTGAATGATTGCAGTTTGTTATATTAAATGAAGGAGTTAAGCTTGACATATTGAATAAATAAGAGAAGCTCTACTCTTTGAGTTAACACGTGCAGTCTGTAAATTCAATAAATGTGTACAGTATGTTTCACTAAAAAGGTTCGTTAGATCTGTCTCATTGAACTTAAGATTACCGTTTGATTCATTGAATCTATGATTGAAGTTTAAATAAATGACTGATTCAATTGTTTCAGCTTGTTTCATTAAGTGAAAACTTTAAGCTGGAGGCCCTCATTCAATTAGCACATGCACTTTTTGTCATTAAATCAATGGGTGCAATTTGTTTCATTGAATCGAAACCTTAAACTCGTGGTATTGAATCAATGTGAGAAGCTCTACTCATTGAATGAACACCTGCAGTTTGTTACATTGAATGAATGAGATAAACTTAAAAATTGAATGAATGAAAGAAGCTCCACACATTGAATTAACGAGAGCAGTCTGTTTGATTAAATGAATGCATGCAGTTGGTTTCTTTAACAGAAAGCATACAACTTGTTTCATTAAATGAATGGCAAAGCTCTACTTATTCGATTAGCATGTGCAGATTTTTTCATGGAATGAATGAGTGCTGTTTTATTCATTGAATGGATGAATTCAGTTGGAATCGCTAAGTAAATGAGTGAAGTTTCTTTCATTGAATCAATGAATAACGTTTGATTCATTGAATCAATGATTGAGGTTTGACACAATGATTGCAGTCTGTTATATTAAATGTAGAATTAAGCTTGACATAATGAAGAAATAAGAGAAGTTCTACTCTTTGATTTAAGACGTGCAGTCTGTTTCATTCAATGAATGTGAGCGGTTTGATTCACTGCATAAGTTAGTTACATGTGTCTTATAAAATCTAAGAATGCCGATTGATTCATTGAATTACTGCTTGAAGTTTAAATCAATGGCTGATTCACTGGTTTCAGCTTGTTTCATTAAATGAAAACTTTAAACTCGAAACGATGAATCAATGAGAGAAGCTGTACTCATTGAATTAGCACATGTACTTTTTATCATTAAATGAATGGGTGTAGTTTGTTTAATTGAATCGAATCCTTGAACTCGTGGTATTGAATCAATGTGTGAAGCTCTACTCATTGAATGAATAAGTTCTGGCTTTTTCATTGAAACAAAACGTTTAGCTCGAGGCACTGAATAATTGAGAGAAGCTGTACTCATTGAATGAACACCTGCAGTTTGTTGCATTGAATGAATGAGATAAGCTTAAAAAGTTGAATGAATGAAAGAAGCTCTACACATTGAATTAACGAGTGCAGTCTGTTTGATTAAATGAATGCATGCAGTCGGTTTCTTTGACAGAAAGCGTCCAACTTGTTTCATTAAATGAATGGCAACGCTCTACTTATTCGATTAGCATGTGCAGCTTTTTTCATGAAATGAATGAGTGCTGTTTGATTCATTGAATGGATGAATGCTGTTAGAATCACTAAGTAAATGAGTGAAGTTTCTTTCATTGAATCAATGAATAAGGTTTGATTCATTGAATCAATGATTGAGGTTTGACACAATGATTGAATGTTTGCAGTTTGTTACATTAAATGAAGGAGTTAAGCTTGACATAATGAATAAAAAAGAGAAGATCTACTTTTTGAATTAAGACGTGCAGTCTTTTTCATTCAATGAATGTGAGCGGTTTGATTCACTGCATAAGTTAGTTACATCTGTCTCATTAAATCTAAGAATGCCGATTGATTCATTGAATTACTGTTTGAAGTTTAAATCAATGGCTGATTCACTGGTTTCAGCTTGTTTCATTAAGTGAAAACTTTAAACTCGAAATAATGAATCAATGAGAGAAGCTGTACTCTTTGAATTAACACATGCACTTTTTATCATTAAATGAATGGGTACAGTTTGTTTAATTGAATCGATTCCTTGAACTCGTGGTATTGAATCAATGTGTGAAGCTCCACTCATTGAATGAACAAGGCTTTTTCATTGAAACAAAACGTTTAGCTAGGGGCAACGAATAAATGAGAGTAGCTGTACTCATTGAATGAACACCTGCAGTTTGTTGCATTGAATGCATGATATAAGCTGGAAACGTTGACTGAATGAAAGAAGCTCTACACATTGAATTAACAAGTGCAATCTGCTTGATGAAATGAATGCAGGCAGTTGGTTTCTTTGACAGAAAGCGTGCAACTAGTATCATTGAATGAATGGCAAAAGCTCTACTCATTCGATTAGCATGTGCAGATATTTTCATGGAATGAATGAGTGCTGTTTGATTCATTGAATGGATGCATGCTCTTGGAATCACTAAATAAATAAGTTAAGTTTCGTTCATTCAATCAATGAATGACGTTTGATTCATTGAATCAATGATTGAAGTTTGGCACAATGATTGAATGATTGCAGTTTGTTATATTAAATGAAGGAGTTAAGCTTGACATATTGAATAAATAAGAGAAGCTCTACTCTTTGAGTTAACACGTGCAGTCTGTAAATTCAATAAATGTGTGCAGTATGTTTCACTAAAAAGGTTCGTTAGATCTGTCTCATTGAACTTAAGATTACCGTTTGATTCATTGAATCTATGATTGAAGTTTAAATAAATGACTGATTCAATTGTTTCAGCTTGTTTCATTAAGTGAAAACTTTAAGCTGGAGGCCCTCATTCAATTAGCACATGCACTTTTTGTCATTAAATCAATGGGTGCAATTTGTTTCATTGAATCGAAACCTTAAACTCGTGGTATTGAATCAATGTGAGAAGCTCTACTCATTGAATGAACACCTGCAGTTTGTTACATTGAATGAATGAGATAAACTTAAAAATTGAATGAATGAAAGAAGCTCCACACATTGAATTAACGAGAGCAGTCTGTTTGATTAAATGAATGCATGCAGTTGGTTTCTTTAACAGAAAGCATACAACTTGTTTCATTAAATGAATGGCAAAGCTCTACTTATTCGATTAGCATGTGCAGATTTTTTCATGGAATGAATGAGTGCTGTTTTATTCATTGAATGGATGAATTCAGTTGGAATCGCTAAGTAAATGAGTGAAGTTTCTTTCATTGAATCAATGAATAACGTTTGATTCATTGAATCAATGATTGAGGTTTGACACAATGATTGCAGTTTGTTATATTAAATGAAGGAGTTAAGCTTGACGTAATGAATAAATAAGAGAAGTTCTACTCTTTGATTTAAGATGTGCAGTCTGTTTCATTCAATGAATGTGAGCGGTTTGATTCACTGCATAAGTTAGTTACATGTGTCTTATAAAATCTAAGAATGCCGATTGATTCATTGAATTACTGCTTGAAGTATAAATCAATGGCTGATTCACTGGTTTCAGCTTGTTTCATTAAATGAAAACTTTAAACTCGAAACGATGAATCAATGAGAGAAGCTGTACTCATTGAATTAGCACATGCACTTTTTATCATTAAATGAATGGGTGTAGTTTGTTTAATTGAATCGAATCCTTGAACTCGTGGTATTGAATCAATGTGTGAAGCTCTACTCATTGAATTAACAAGTTCAGGCTTTTTCATTGAAACAAAACGTTTAGCTCGAGGCACTGAATAATTGAGAGAAGCTGTACTCATTGAATGAACACCTGCAGTTTGTTGCATTGAATGAATGAGATAAGCTTAAAAAGTTGAATGAATGAAAGAAGCTCTACACATTGAATTAACGAGTGCAGTCTGTTTGATTAAATGAATGCATGCAGTCGGTTTCTTTGACAGAAAGCGTCCAACTTGTTTCATTAAATGAATGGCAAAGCTCTACTTATTCGATTAGCATGTGCAGCTTTTTTCATGAAATGAATGAGTGCTGTTTGATTCATTGAATGGATGAATGCTGTTAGAATCACTAAGTAAATGAGTGAAGTTTCTTTCATTGAATCAATGAATAAGGTTTGATTCATTGAATCAATGATTGAGGTTTGACACAATGATTGAATGTTTGCAGTTTGTTACATTAAATGAAGGAGTTAAGCTTGACATAATGAATAAAAAAGAGAAGATCTACTTTTTGAATTAAGACGTGCAGTCTTTTTCATTCAATGAATGTGAGCGGTTTGATTCACTGCATAAGTTAGTTACATCTGTCTCATTAAATCTAAGAATGCCGATTGATTCATTGAATTACTGTTTGAAGTTTAAATCAATGGCTGATTCACTGGTTTCAGCTTGTTTCATTAAGTGAAAACTTTAAACTCCAAATAATGAATCAATGAGAGAAGCTGTACTCTTTGAATTAACACATGCACTTTTTATCATTAAATGAATGGGTACAGTTTGTTTCATTGAATCGATTCCTTGAACTCGTGGTATTGAATCAATGTGTGAAGCTCCACTCATTGAATGAACAAGTGCAGGCTTTTTCATTGAAACAAAACGTTTAGCTAGGGGCAACGAATAAATGAGAGTAGCTGTACTCATTGAATGAACACCTGCAGTTTGTTGCATTGAATGCATGATATAAGCTGGAAACGTTGACTGAATGAAAGAAGCTCTACACATTGAATTAACAAGTGCAATCTGCTTGATGAAATGAATGCAGGCAGTTGGTTTCTTTGACAGAAAGCGTGCAACTAGTATCATTGAATGAATGGCAAAAGCTCTACTCATTCGATTAGCATGTGCAGATATTTTCATGGAATGAATGAGTGCTGTTTGATTCATTGAATGGATGCATGCTCTTGGAATCACTAAATAAATAAGTTAAGTTTCGTTCATTCAATCAATGAATGACGTTTGATTCATTGAATCGATGATTGAAGTTTGGCACAATGATTGAATGATTGCAGTTTGTTATATTAAATGAAGGCGTTAAGCTTGACATATTGAATAAATAAGAGAAGCTCTACTCTTTGAGTTAACACGTGCAGTCTGTAAATTCAATAAATGTGTGCAGTATGTTTCACTAAAAAGGTTCGTTAGATCTGTCTCATTGAACTTAAGATTACCGTTTGATTCATTGAATCTATGATTGAAGTTTAAATAAATGACTGATTCAATTGTTTCAGCTTGTTTCATTAAGTGAAAACTTTAAGCTGGAGGCCCTCATTCAATTAGCACATGCACTGTTTGTCATTAAATCAATGGGTGCAATTTGTTTCATTGAATCGAAACCTTAAACTCGTGGTATTGAATCAATGTGAGAAGCTCTACTCATTGAATGAACACCTGCAGTTTGTTACATTGAATGAATGAGATAAACTTAAAAATTGAATGAATGAAACAAGCTCCACACATTGAATTAACGAGAGCGGTCTGTTTGATTAAATGAATGCAATGCAGTTGGTTTCATTAACAGAAAGCATACAACTTGTTTCATTAAATGAATGGCAAAGCTCTACTTATTCGATTAGCATGTGCAGATTTTTTCATGGAATGAATGAGTGCTGTTTTATTCATTGAATGGATGAATTCAGTTGGAATCGCTAAGTAAATGAGTGAAGTTTCTTTCATTGAATCAATGAATAACGTTTGATTCATTGAATCAATGATTGAGGTTTGACACAATGATTGCAGTTTGTTATATTAAATGAAGGAGTTAAGCTTGACATAATGAATAAATAAGAGAAGTTCGACTCTTTGATTTAAGACGTGCAGTCTGTTTCATTCAATGAATGTGAGCGGTTTGATTCACTGCATAAGTTAGTTCCATGTGTCTTATAAAATCTAAGAATGCCGATTGATTCATTGAATTACTGCTTGAAGTTTAAATCAATGGCTGATTCACTGGTTTCAGCTTGTTTCATTAAATGAAAACTTTAAACTCGAAAAAATGAATCAATGAGAGAAGCTGTACTCATTGAATTAGCACATGCACTTTTTATCATTAAATGAATGGGTGCAGTTTGCTTCATTGAATCTATTCCTTGAACTCGTGGTATTGAATCAATGTGTGAAGCTCTACTCATTGAATTAACAAGTTCAGGCTTTTTCATTGAAACAAAACGTTTCGCTCGAGGCACTGAATAATTGAGAGAAGCTGTACTCATTGAATGAACACCTGCAGTTTGTTGCATTGAATGAATGAGATAAGCTTAAAAAGTTGAATGAATGAAAGAAGCTCTACACATTGAATTAACGAGTGCAATCTGCTTGATGAAATGAATGCAGGCAGTTGGTTTCTTTGACAGAAAGCGTGCAACTAGTATCATTGAATGAATGGCAAAAGCTCTACTCATTCGATTAGCATGTGCAGATATTTTCATGGAATGAATGAGTGCTGTTTGATTCATTGAATGGATGCATGCTCTTGGAATCACTAAATAAATAAGTTAAGTTTCGTTCATTCAATCAATGAATGACGTTTGATTCATTGAATCGATGATTGAAGTTTGGCACAATGATTGAATGATTACAGTTTGTTATATTAAATGAAGGCGTTAAGCTTGACATATTGAATAAATAAGAGAAGCTCTACTCTTTGAGTTAACACGTGCAGTCTGTAAATTCAATAAATGTGTGCAGTATGTTTCACTAAAAAGGTTCGTTAGATCTGTCTCATTGAACTTAAGATTACCGTTTGATTCATTGAATCTATGATTGAAGTTTAAATAAATGACTGATTCAATTGTTTCAGCTTGTTTCATTAAGTGAAAACTTTAAGCTGGAGGCCCTCATTCAATTAGCACATGCACTTTTTGTCATTAAATCAATGGGTGCAATTTGTTTCATTGAATCGAAACCTTAAACTCGTGGTATTGAATCAATGTGAGAAGCTCTACTCATTGAATGAACACCTGCAGTTTGTTACATTGAATGAATGAGATAAACTTAAAAATTGAATGAATGAAAGAAGCTCCACACATTGAATTAACGAGAGCAGTCTGTTTGATTAAATGAATGCAATGCAGTTGGTTTCATTAACAGAAAGCATACAACTTGTTTCATTAAATGAATGGCAAAGCTCTACTTATTCGATTAGCATGTGCAGATTTTTTCATGGAATGAATGAGTGCTGTTTTATTCATTGAATGGATGAATTCAGTTGGAATCGCTAAGTAAATGTGTGAAGTTTCTTTCATTGAATCAATGAATAACGTTTGATTCATTGAATCAATGATTGAGGTTTGACACAATGATTGCAGTTTGTTATATTAAATGAAGGAGTTAAGCTTGACATAATGAATAAATAAGAGAAGTTCGACTCTTTGATTTAAGACGTGCAGTCTGTTTCATTCAATGAATGTGAGCGGTTTGATTCACTGCATAAGTTAGTTACACGTGTCTTATAAAATCTAAGAATGCCGATTGATTCATTGAATTACTGCTTGAAGTTTAAATCAATGGCTGATTCACTGGTTTCAGCTTGTTTCATTAAATGAAAACTTTAAACTCGAAAAAATGAATCAATGAGAGAAGCTGTACTCATTGAATTAGCACATGCACTTTTTATCATTAAATGAATGGGTGCAGTTTGCTTCATTGAATCTATTCCTTGAACTCGTGGTATTGAATCAATGTGTGAAGCTCTACTCATTGAATTAACAAGTTCAGGCTTTTTCATTGAAACAAAACGTTTAGCTCGAGGCACTGAATAATTGAGAGAAGCTGTACTCATTGAATGAACACCTGCAGTTTGTTGCATTGAATGAATGAGATAAGCTTAAAAAGTTGAATGAATGAAAGAAGCTCTACACATTGAATTAACGAGTGCAGTCTGTTTGATTAAATGAATGCATGCAGTCGGTTTCTTTGACAGAAAGCGTCCAACTTGTTTCATTAAATGAATGGCAAAGCTCGACTTATTCGATTAGCATGTGCAGCTTTTTTCATGAAATGAATGAGTGCTGTTTGATTCATTGAATGGATGAATGCTGTTAGAATCACTAAGTAAATGAGTGAAGTTTCTTTCATTGAATCAATGAATAAGGTTTGATTCATTGAATCAATGATTGAGGTTTGACATACTGATTGAATGTTTGCAGTTTGTTACATTAAATGAAGGAGTTAAGCTTGACATAATGAATAAAAAAGAGAAGATCTACTTTTTGAATTATGACGTGCAGTCTTTTTCATTCAATGAATATGAGCGGTTTGATTCACTGCATAAGTTAGTTACATCTGTCTCATTAAATCTAAGAATGCCGATTGATTCATTGAATTACTGTTTGAAGTTTAAATCAATGGCTGATTCACTGGTTTCAGCTTGTTTCATTAAGTGAAAACTTTAAACTCGAAACAATGAATCAATGAGAGAAGCTGTACTCTTTGAATTAACACATGCACTTTTTATCATTAAATGAATGGGTACAGTTTGTTTCATTGAATCGATTCCTTGAACTCGTGGTATTGAATCAATGTGTGAAGCTCTACTCATTGAATGAACAAGTGCTGGCTTTTTCATTGAAACAAAACGTTTAGCTAGGGGCAACGAATAAATGAGAGTAGCTGTACTCATTGAATGAACACCTGCAGTTTGTTGCATTGAATGCATGATATAAGCTGGAAACGTTGACTGAATGAAAGAAGCTCTACACATTGAATTAACAAGTGCAATCTGCTTGATGAAATGAATGCAGGCAGTTGGTTTCTTTGACAAAAAGCGTGCAACTAGTATCATTGAATGAATGGCAAAAGCTCTACTCATTCGATTAGCATGTGCAGATATTTTCATGGAATGAATGAGTGCTGTTTGATTCATTGAATGGATGAATGCTGTTAGAATCACTAAGTAAATGAGTGAAGTTTCTTTCATTGAATCAATGAATAAGGTTTGATTCATTGAATCAATGATTGAGGTGTGACACAATGATTGAATGTTTGCAGTTTGTTACATTAAATGAAGGAGTTAAGCTTGACATAATGAATAAATAAGAGAAGTTCTACTCTTTGATTTAAGACGTGCAGTGTGTTTCGTTCAATGAATATGAGCGGTTTGATTCACTGCATAAGTTAATTACATGTGTCTTATAAAATCTAAGAATGCCGATTGATTCATTGAATTACTGCTTGAAGTTTAAATCAATGGCTGATTCACTGGTTTCAGCTTGTTTCATTAAATGAAAACTTTAAACTCGAAACGATGAATCAATGAGAGAAGCTGTACTCATTGAATTAGCACATGCACTTTTTATCATTAAATGAATGGGTGTAGTTTGTTTAATTGAATCGAATCCTTGAACTCGTGGTATTGAATCAATGTGTGAAGCTCTACTCATTGAATGAACAAGTTCAGGCTTTTTCATTGAAACAAAACGTTTAGCTCGAGGCACTGAATAATTGAGAGAAGCTGTACTCATTGAATGAACACCTGCAGTTTGTTGCATTGAATGAATGAGATAAGCTTAAAAAGTTGAATGAATGAAAGAAGCTCTACACATTGAATTAACGAGTGCAGTCTGTTTGATTAAATGAATGCATGCAGTTGGTTTCTTTAACAGAAAGCATACAACTTGTTTCATTAAATGAATGGCAAAGCTCTACTTATTCGATTAGCATGTGCAGATTTTTTCATGGAATGAATGAGTGCTGTTTTATTCATTGAATGGATGAATTCAGTTGGAATCGCTAAGTAAATGAGTGAAGTTTCTTTCATTGAATCAATGAATAACGTTTGATTCATTGAATCAATGATTGAGGTTTGACACAATGATTGCAGTTTGTTATATTAAATGAAGGAGTTAAGCTTGACATAATGAATAAATAAGAGAAGTTCTACTCTTTGATTTAAGACGTGCAGTCTGTTTCATTCAATGAATGTGAGCGGTTTGATTCACTGCATAAGTTAGTTACACGTGTCTTATAAAATCTAAGAATGCCGATTGATTCATTGAATTACTGCTTGAAGTTTAAATCAATGGCTGATTCACTGGTTTCAGCTTGTTTCATTAAATGAAAACTTTAAACTCGAAAAAATGAATCAATGAGAGAAGCTGTACTCTTTGAATTAGCACATGCACTTTTTATCATTAAATGAATGGGTGCAGTTTGCTTCATTGAATCAATTCCTTGAACTCGTGGTATTGAATCAATGTGTGAAGCTCTACTCATTGAATTAACAAGTTCAGGCTTTTTCATTGAACAAAAACGTTTAGCTCGAGGCACTGAATAATTGAGAGAAGCTGTACCCATTGAATGAACACCTGCAGTTTGTTGCATTGAATGAATGAGATAAGCTTAAAAAGTTGAATGAATGAAAGAAGCTCTACACATTGAAATAACGAGTGCAGTCTGTTTGATTAAATGAATGCATGCAGTCGGTTTCTTTGACAGAAAGCGTCCAACTTGTTTCATTAAATGAATGGCAAAGCTCTACTTATTCGATTAGCATGTGCAGCTTTTTTCATGAAATGAATGAGTGCTGTTTGATTCATTGAATGGATGAATGCTGTTAGAATCACTAAGTAAATGAGTGAAGTTTCTTTCATTGAATCAATGAATAAGGTTTGATTCATTGAATCAATGATTGAGGTGTGACACAATGATTGAATGTTTGCAGTTTGTTACATTAAATGAAGGAGTTAAGCTTGACATAATGAATAAAAAGGAGAAGATCTACTTTTTGAATTAAGACGTGCAGTCTTTTTCATTCAATGAATGTGAGCGGTTTGATTCACTGCATAAGTTAGTTACATCTGTCTCATTAAATCTAAGAATGCCGATTGATTCATTGAATTACTGTTTGAAGTTTAAATCAATGGCTGATTCACTGGTTTCAGCTTGTTTCATTAAGTGAAAACTTTAAACTCGAAACAATGAATCAATGAGAGAAGCTGTACTCTTTGAATTAACACATGCACTTTTTATCATTAAATGAATGGGTACAGTTTGTTACATTGAATCGATTCCTTGAACTCGTGGTATTGAATCAATGTGTGAAGCTCTACTCATTGAATGAACAAGTGCAGGCTTTTTCATTGAAACAAAACGTTTAGCTAGGGGCAACGAATAAATGAGAGTAGCTGTACTCATTGAATGAACACCTGCAGTTTGTTGCATTGAATGCATGATATAAGCTGGAAACGTTGACTGAATGAAAGAAGCTCTACACATTGAATTAACAAGTGCAATCTGCTTGATGAAATGAATGCAGGCAGTTGGTTTCTTTGACAGAAAGCGTGCAACTAGTATCATTGAATGAATGGCAAAAGCTCTACTCATTCGATTAGCATGTGCAGATATTTTCATGGAATGAATGAGTGCTGTTTGATTCATTGAATGGATGCATGCTATTGGAATCACTAAATAAATAAGTTAAGTTTCGTTCATTCAATCAATGAATGACGTTTGATTCATTGAATCAATGATTGAAGTTTGGCACAATGATTGATGGATTGCAGTTTGTTATATTAAATGAAGGAGTTAAGCTTGACATATTGAATAAATAAGAGAAGCTCTACTCTTTGAGTTAACACGTGCAGTCTGTAAATTCAATAAATGTGTGCAGTATGTTTCACTAAAAAGGTTCGTTAGATCTGTCTCATTGAACTTAAGATTACCGTTTGATTCATTGAATCTATGATTGAAGTTTAAATAAATGACTGATTCAATTGTTTCAGCTTGTTTCATTAAGTGAAAACTTTAAGCTGGAGGCCCTCATTCAATTAGCACATGCACTTTTTGTCATTAAATCAATGGGTGCAATTTGTTTCATTGAATCGAAACCTTAAACTCGTGGTATTGAATCAATGTGAGAAGCTCTACTCATTGAATGAACACCTGCAGTTTGTTACATTGAATGAATGAGATAAACTTAAAAATTGAATGAATGAAAGAAGCTCCACACATTGAATTAACGAGAGCAGTCTGTTTGATTAAATGAATGCATGCAGTTGGTTTCTTTAACAGAAAGCATACAACTTGTTTCATTAAATGAATGGCAAAGATCTACTTATTCGATTAGCATGTGCAGATTTTTTCATGGAATGAATGAGTGCTGTTTTATTCATTGAATGGATGAATTCAGTTGGAATCGCTAAGTAAATGAGTGAAGTTTCTTTCATTGAATCAATGAATAACGTTTGATTCATTGAATCAATGATTGAGGTTTGACACAATGATTGCAGTTTGTTATATTAAATGAAGGAGTTAAGCTTGACATAATGAATAAATAAGAGAAGTTCTACTCTTTGATTTAAGACGTGCAGTCTGTTTCATTCAATGAATGTGAGCGGTTTGATTCACTGCATAAGTTAGTTACATGTGTCTTATAAAATCTAAGAATGCCGATTGATTCATTGAATTACTGCTTGAAGTTTAAATGAATGGCTGATTCACTGGTTTCAGCTTGTTTCATTAAATGAAAACTTTAAACTCGAAACGATGAATCAATGAGAGAAGCTGTACTCATTGAATTAGCACATGCACTTTTTATCATTAAATGAATGGGTGTAGTTTGTTTAATTGAATCGAATCGTTGAACTCGTGGTATTGAATCAATGTGTGAAGCTCTACTCATTGAATTAACAAAGTTCAGGCTTTTTCATTGAAACAAAACGTTTAGCTCGAGGCACTGAATAATTGAGAGAAGCTGTACTCATTGAATGAACACCTGCAGTTTGTTGCATTGAATGAATGAGATAAGCTTAAAAAGTTGAATGAATGAAAGAAGCTCTACACATTGAATTAACGAGTGCAGTCTGTTTGATTAAATGAATGCATGCAGTCGGTTTCTTTGACAGAAAGCGTCCAACTTGTTTCATTAAATGAATGGCAAAGCTCTACTTATTCGATTAGCATGTGCAGCTTTTTTCATGAAATGAATGAGTGCTGTTTGATTCATTGAATGGATGAATGCTGTTAGAATCACTAAGTAAATGAGTGAAGTTTCTTTCATTGAATCAATGAATAAGGTTTGATTCATTGAATCAATGATTGAGGTTTGACACAATGATTGAATGTTTGCAGTTTGTTACATTAAATGAAGGAGTTAAGCTTGACATAATGAATAAAAAAGAGAAGATCTACTTTTTGAATTATGACGTGCAGTCTTTTTCATTCAATGAATGTGAGCGGTTTGATTCACTGCATAAGTTAGTTACATCTGTCTCATTAAATCTAAGAATGCCGATTGATTCATTGAATTACTGTTTGAAGTTTAAATCAATGGCTGATTCACTGGTTTCAGCTTGTTTCATTAAGTGAAAACTTTAAACTCGAAACAATGAATCAATGAGAGAAGCTGTACTCTTTGAATTAACACATGCACTTTTTATCATTAAATGAATGGGTGTAGTTTGTTTAATTGAATCGATTCCTTGAACTCGTGGTATTGAATCAATGTGTGAAGCTCTACTCATTGAATGAACAAGTGCAGGCTTTTTCATTGAAACAAAACGTTTAGCTAGGGGCAACGAATAAATGAGAGTAGCTGTACTCATTGAATGAACACCTGCAGTTTGTTGCATTGAATGCATGATATAAGCTGGAAACGTTGACTGAATGAAAGAAGCTCTACACATTGAATTAACAAGTGCAATCTGCTTGATGAAATGAATGCAGGCAGTTGGTTTCTTTGACAGAAAGCGTGCAACTAGTATCATTGAATGAATGGCAAAAGCTCTACTCATTCGATTAGCATGTGCAGATATTTTCATGGAATGAATGAGTGCTGTTTGATTCATTGAATGGATGCATGCTCTTGGAATCACTAAATAAATAAGTTAAGTTTCGTTCATTCAATCAATGAATGACGTTTGATTCATTGAATCGATGATTGAAGTTTGGCACAATGATTGAATGATTGCAGTTTGTTATATTAAATGAAGGAGTTAAGCTTGACATATTGAATAAATAAGAGAAGCTCTACTCTTTGAGTTAACACGTGCAGTCTGTAAATTCAATAAATGTGTGCAGTATGTTTCACTAAAAAGGTTCGTTAGATCTGTCTCATTGAACTTAAGATTACCGTTTGATTCATTGAATCTATGATTGAAGTTTAAATAAATGACTGATTCAATTGTTTCAGCTTGTTTCATTAAGTATAAACTTTAAGCTGGAGGCCCTCATTCAATTAGCACATGCACTTTTTGTCATTAAATCAATGGGTGCAAGTTGTTTCATTGAATTGAAAACTTAAACTCGTGGTATTGAATCAATGTGAGAAGCTCTACTCATTGAATGAACACCTGCAGTTTGTTACATTGAATGAATGAGATAAACTTAAAAATTGAATGAATGAAAGAAGCTCCACACATTGAATTAACGAGAGCAGTCTGTTTGATTAAATGAATGCATGCAGTTGGTTTCTTTAACAGAAAGCATACAACTTGTTTCATTAAATGAATGGCAAAGCTCTACTTATTCGATTAGCATGTGCAGATTTTTTCATGGAATGAATGAGTGCTGTTTTATTCATTGAATGGATGAATTCAGTTGGAATCGCTAAGTAAATGAGTGAAGTTTCTTTCATTGAATCAATGAATAACGTTTGATTCATTGAATCAATGATTGAGGTTTGACACAATGATTGCAGTTTGTTATATTAAATGAAGGAGTTAAGCTTGACATAATGAATAAATAAGAGAAGTTCTACTCTTTGATTTAAGACGTGCAGTCTGTTTCATTCAATGAATGTGAGCGGTTTGATTCACTGCATAAGTTAGTTACATGTGTCTTATAAAATCTAAGAATGCCGATTGATTCATTGAATTACTGCTTGAAGTTTAAATCAATGGCTGATTCACTGGTTTCAGCTTGTTTCATTAAATGAAAACTTTAAACTCGAAAAAATGAATCAATGAGAGAAGCTGTACTCATTGAATTAGCACATGCACTTTTTATCATTAAATGAATGGGTGCAGTTTGTTTCATTGAATCTATTCCTTGAACTCGTGGTATTGAATCAATGTGTGAAGCTCTACTCATTGAATTAACAAGTTCAGGCTTTTTCATTGAAACAAAACGTTTAGCTCGAGGCACTGAATAATTGAGAGAAGCTGTACTCATTGAATGAACACCTACAGTTTGTTGCGTTGAATGAATGAGATAAGCTTAAAAAGTTGAATGAATGAAAGAAGCTCTACACATTGAATTAACGAGAGCAGTCTGTTTGTTTAAATGAATGCATGCAGTCGGTTTCTTTGACAGAAAGCGTCCAACTTGTTTCATTAAATGAATGGCAAAGCTCTACTTATTCGATTAGCATGTGCAGCTTTTTTCATGAAATGAATGAGTGCTGTTTGATTCATTGAATGGATGAATGCTTTTAGAATCACTAAGTAAATGAGTGAAGTTTCTTTCATTGAATCAATGAATAAGGTTTGATTCATTGAATCAATGATTGAGGTTTGACACAATGATTGAATGTTTGCAGTTTGTTACATTAAATGAAGGAGTTAAGCTTGACATAATGAATAAAAAAGAGAAGATCTACTTTTTGAATTAAGACGTGCAGTCTTTTTCATTCAATGAATGTGAGCGGTTTGATTCACTGCATAAGTTAGTTAACTCTGTCTCATTAAATCTAAGAATGCCGATTGATTCATTGAATTACTGTTTGAAGTTTAAATCAATGGCTGATTCACTGGTTTCAGCTTGTTTCATTAAGTGAAAACTTTAAACTCGAAACAATGAATCAATGAGAGAAGCTGTACTCTTTGAATTAACACATGCACTTTTTATCATTAAATGAATGGGTACAGTTTGTTTCATTGAATCGATTCCTTGAACTCGTGGTATTGAATCAATGTGTGAAGCTCTACTCATTGAATGAACAAGTGCTGGCTTTTTCATTGAAACAAAACGTTTAGCTAGGGGCAACGAATAAATGAGAGTAGCTGTACTCATTGAATGAACACCTGCAGTTTGTTGCATTGACTGAATGAGATAAGCTTAAAATGTTGAATGAATGAAAGAAGCTCTACACATTGAATTAACGAGTGCAGTCTGTTTGATTAAATGAATGCATGCAGTCGGTTTCTTTGACAGAAAGCGTCCAACTTGTTTCATTAAATGAATGGCAAAGCTCTACTTATTCGATTAGCATGTGCAGCTTTTTTCATGAAATGAATGAGTGCTGTTTGATTCATTGAATGGATGAATGCTTTTAGAATCACTAAGTAAATGAGTGAAGTTTCTTTCATTGAATCAATGAATAAGGTTTGATTCATTGAATCAATGATTGAGGTTTGACACAATGATTTAATGTTTGCAGTTTGTTACATTAAATGAAGGAGTTAAGCTTGACATAATGAATAAAAAAGAGAAGATCTACTTTTTGAATTATGACGTGCAGTCTTTTTCATTCAATGAATGTGAGCGGTTTGATTCACTGCATAAGTTAGTTACATCTGTCTCATTAAATCTAAGAATGCCGATTGATTCATTGAATTACTGTTTGAAGTTTAAATCAATGGCTGATTCACTGGTTTCAGCTTGTTTCATTAAGTGAAAACTATAAACTCGAAACAATGAATCAATGAGAGAAGCTGTACTCTTTGAATTAACACATGCACTTTTTATCATTAAATGAATGGGTGTAGTTTGTTTAATTGAATCGATTCCTTGAACTCGTGGTATTGAATCAATGTGTGAAGCTCTACTCATTGAATGAACAAGTGCTGGCTTTTTCATTGAAACAAAACGTTTAGCTAGGGGCAACGAATAAATGAGAGTAGCTGTACTCATTGAATGAACACCTGCAGTTTGTTGCATTGAATGCATGATATAAGCTGGAAACGTTGACTGAATGAAAGAAGCTCTACACATTGAATTAACAAGTGCAATCTGCTTGATGAAATGAATGCAGGCAGTTGGTTTCTTTGACAGAAAGCGTGCAACTAGTATCATTGAATGAATGGCAAAAGCTCTACTCATTCGATTAGCATGTGCAGATATTTTCATGGAATGAATGAGTGCTGTTTGATTCATTGAATGGATGCATGCTCTTGGAATCACTAAATAAATAAGTTAAGTTTCGTTCATTCAATCAATGAATGACGTTTGATTCATTGAATCAATGATTGAAGTTTGGCACAATGTTTGAATGATTGCAGTTTGTTATATTAAATGAAGGAGTTAAGCTTGACATATTGAATAAATAAGAGAAGCTCTACTCTTTGAGTTAACACGTGCAGTCTGTAAATTCAATAAATGTGTGCAGTATGTTTCACTAAAAAGGTTCGTTAGATCTGTCTCATTGAACTGAAGATGACCTTTTGATTCATTGAATCTATGATTGAAGTTTAAATAAATGACTGATTCAATTGTTTCAGCTTGTTTCATTAAGTGAAAACTTTAAGCTGGAGGCCCTCATTCAATTAGCACATGCACTTTTTGTCATTAAATCAATGGGTGCAATTTGTTTCATTGAATCAAAACCTTAAACTCGTGGTATTGAATCAATGTGAGAAGCTCTACTCATTGAATGAACACCTGCAGTTTGTTACATTGAATGAATGAGATAAACTTAAAAATTGAATGAATGAAAGAAGCTCCACACATTGAATTAACGAGAGCAGTCTGTTTGATTAAATGAATGCATGCAGTTGGTTTCTTTAACAGAAAGCATACAACTTGTTTCATTAAATGAATGGCAAAGCTCTACTTATTCGATTAGCATGTGCAGATTTTTTCATGGAATGAATGAGTGCTGTTTTATTCATTGAATGGATGAATTCAGTTGGAATCGCTAAGTAAATGAGTGAAGTTTCTTTCATTGAATCAATGAATAACGTTTGATTCATTGAATCAATGATTGAGGTTTGACACAATGATTGCAGTTTGTTATATTAAATGAAGGAGTTAAGCTTGACGTAATGAATAAATAAGAGAAGTTCTACTCTTTGATTTAAGACGTGCAGTCTGTTTCATTCAATGAATGTGAGCGGTTTGATTCACTGCATAAGTTAGTTACATGTGTCTTATAAAATCTAAGAATGCCGATTGATTCATTGAATTACTGCTTGAAGTATAAATCAATGGCTGATTCACTGGTTTCAGCTTGTTTCATTAAATGAAAACTTTAAACTCGAAACGATGAATCAATGAGAGAAGCTGTACTCATTGAATTAGCACATGCACTTTTTATCATTAAATGAATGGGTGTAGTTTGTTTAATTGAATCGAATCCTTGAACTCGTGGTATTGAATCAATGTGTGAAGCTCTACTCATTGAATTAACAAAGTTCAGGCTTTTTCATTGAAACAAAACGTTTAGCTCGAGGCACTGAATAATTGAGAGAAGCTGTACTCATTGAATGAATACCTGCAGTTTGTTGCATTGAATGAATGAGATAAGCTTAAAAAGTTGAATGAATGAAAGAAGCTCTACACATTGAATTAACGAGTGCAGTCTGTTTGATTAAATGAATGCATGCAGTCGGTTTCTTTGACAGAAAGCGTCCAACTTGTTTCATTAAATGAATGGCAAAGCTCTACTTATTCGATTAGCATGTGCAGCTTTTTTCATGAAATGAATGAGTGCTGTTTGATTCATTGAATGGATGAATGCTGTTAGAATCACTAAGTAAATGAGTGAAGTTTCTTTCATTGAATCAATGATTAAGGTTTGATTCATTGAATCAATGATTGAGGTTTGACACAATGATTGAATGTTTGCAGTTTGTTACATTAAATGAAGGAGTTAAGCTTGACATAATGAATAAAAAAGAGAAGATCTACATTTTGAATTATGACGTGCAGTCTTTTTCATTCAATGAATGTGAGCGGTTTGATTCACTGCATAAGTTAGTTACATCTGTCTCATTAAATCTAAGAATGCCGATTGATTCATTGAATTACTGTTTGAAGTTTAAATCAATGGCTGATTCACTGGTTTCAGCTTGTTTCATTAAGTGAAAACTTTAAACTCGAAACAATGAATCAATGAGAGAAGCTGTACTCTTTGAATTAACACATGCACTTTTTATCATTAAATGAATGGGTGTAGTTTGTTTAATTGAATCGATTCCTTGAACTCGTGGTATTGAATCAATGTGTGAAGCTCCACTCATTGAATGAACAAGTGCAGGCTTTTTCATTGAAACAAAACGTTTAGCTAGGGGCAACGAATAAATGAGAGTAGCTGTACTCATTGAATGAACACCTGCAGTTTGTTGCATTGAATGCATGATATAAGCTGGAAACGTTGACTGAATGAAAGAAGCTCTACACATTGAATTAACAAGTGCAATCTGCTTGATGAAATGAATGCAGGCAGTTGGTTTCTTTGACAGAAAGCGTGCAACTAGTATCATTGAATGAATGGCAAAAGCTCTACTCATTCGATTAGCATGTGCAGATATTTTCATGGAATGAATGAGTGCTGTTTGATTCATTGAATGGATGCATGCTCTTGGAATCACTAAATAAATAAGTTAAGTTTCGTTCATTCAATCAATGAATGACGTTTGATTCATTGAATCGATGATTGAAGTTTGGCACAATGATTGAATGATTGCAGTTTGTTATATTAAATGAAGGCGTTAAGCTTGACATATTGAATAAATAAGAGAAGCTCTACTCTTTGAGTTAACACGTGCAGTCTGTAAATTCAATAAATGTGTGCAGTATGTTTCACTAAAAAGGTTCGTTAGATCTGTCTCATTGAACTTAAGATTACCGTTTGATTCATTGAATCTATGATTGAAGTTTAAATAAATGACTGATTCAATTGTTTCAGCTTGTTTCATTAAGTGAAAACTTTAAGCTGGAGGCCCTCATTCAATTAGCACATGCACTTTTTGTCATTAAATCAATGGGTGCAATTTGTTTCATTGAATCGAAACCTTAAACTCGTGGTATTGAATCAATGTGAGAAGCTCTACTCATTGAATGAACACCTGCAGTTTGTTACATTGAATGAATGAGATAAACTTAAAAATTGAATGAATGAAAGAAGCTCCACACATTGAATTAACGAGAGCAGTCTGTTTGATTAAATGAATGCAATGCAGTTGGTTTCATTAACAGAAAGCATACAACTTGTTTCATTAAATGAATGGCAAAGCTCTACTTATTCGATTAGCATGTGCAGATTTTTTCATGGAATGAATGAGTGCTGTTTTATTCATTGAATGGATGAATTCAGTTGGAATCGCTAAGTAAATGAGTGAAGTTTCTTTCATTGAATCAATGAATAACGTTTGATTCATTGAATCAATGATTGAGGTTTGACACAATGATTGCAGTTTGTTATATTAAATGAAGGAGTTAAGCTTGACATAATGAATAAATAAGGGAAGTTCTACTCTTTGATTTAAGACGTGCAGTCTGTTTCATTCAATGAATGTGAGCGGTTTGATTCACTGCATAAGTTAGTTACACGTGTCTTATAAAATCTAAGAATGCCGATTGATTCATTGAATTACTGCTTGAAGTTTAAATCAATGGCTGATTCACTGGTTTCAGCTTGTTTCATTAAATGAAAACTTTAAACTCGAAAAAATGAATCAATGAGAGAAGCTGTACTCTTTGAATTAGCACATGCACTTTTTATCATTAAATGAATGGGTGCAGTTTGCTTCATTGAATCAATTCCTTGAACTCGTGGTATTGAATCAATGTGTGAAGCTCTACTCATTGAATTAACAAGTTCAGGCTTTTTCATTGAACAAAAACGTTTAGCTCGAGGCACTGAATAATTGAGAGAAGCTGTACCCATTGAATGAACACCTGCAGTTTGTTGCATTGAATGAATGAGATAAGCTTAAAAAGTTGAATGAATGAAAGAAGCTCTACACATTGAAATAACGAGTGCAGTCTGTTTGATTAAATGAATGCATGCAGTCGGTTTCTTTGACAGAAAGCGTCCAACTTGTTTCATTAAATGAATGGCAAAGCTCTACTTATTCGATTAGCATGTGCAGCTTTTTTCATGAAATGAATGAGTGCTGTTTGATTCATTGAATGGATGAATGCTGTTAGAATCACTAAGTAAATGAGTGAAGTTTCTTTCATTGAATCAATGAATAAGGTTTGATTCATTGAATCAATGATTGAGGTGTGACACAATGATTGAATGTTTGCAGTTTGTTACATTAAATGAAGGAGTTAAGCTTGACATAATGAATAAAAAGGAGAAGATCTACTTTTTGAATTAAGACGTGCAGTCTTTTTCATTCAATGAATGTGAGCGGTTTGATTCACTGCATAAGTTAGTTACATCTGTCTCATTAAATCTAAGAATGCCGATTGATTCATTGAATTACTGTTTGAAGTTTAAATCAATGGCTGATTCACTGGTTTCAGCTTGTTTCATTAAGTGAAAACTTTAAACTCGAAACAATGAATCAATGAGAGAAGCTGTACTCTTTGAATTAACACATGCACTTTTTATCATTAAATGAATGGGTACAGTTTGTTACATTGAATCGATTCGTTGAACTCGTGGTATTGAATCAATGTGTGAAGCTCTACTCATTGAATGAACAAGTGCTGGCTTTTTCATTGAAACAAAACGTTTAGCTAGGGGCAACGAATAAATGAGAGTAGCTGTACTCATTGAATGAACACCTGCAGTTTGTTGCATTGAATGCATGATATAAGCTGGAAACGTTGACTGAATGAAAGAAGCTCTACACATTGAATTAACAAGTGCAATCTGCTTGATGAAATGAATGCAGGCAGTTGGTTTCTTTGACAGAAAGCGTGCAACTAGTATCATTGAATGAATGGCAAAAGCTCTACTCATTCGATTAGCATGTGCAGATATTTTCATGGAATGAATGAGTGCTGTTTGATTCATTGAATGGATGCATGCTATTGGAATCACTAAATAAATAAGTTAAGTTTCGTTCATTCAATCAATGAATGACGTTTGATTCATTGAATCAATGATTGAAGTTTGGCACAATGATTGATGGATTGCAGTTTGTTATATTAAATGAAGGAGTTAAGCTTGACATATTGAATAAATAAGAGAAGCTCTACTCTTTGAGTTAACACGTGCAGTCTGTAAATTCAATAAATGTGTGCAGTATGTTTCACTAAAAAGGTTCGTTAGATCTGTCTCATTGAACTTAAGATTACCGTTTGATTCATTGAATCTATGATTGAAGTTTAAATAAATGACTGATTCAATTGTTTCAGCTTGTTTCATTAAGTGAAAACTTTAAGCTGGAGGCCCTCATTCAATTAGCACATGCACTTTTTGTCATTAAATCAATGGGTGCAATTTGTTTCATTGAATCGAAACCTTAAACTCGTGGTATTGAATCAATGTGAGAAGCTCTACTCATTGAATGAACACCTGCAGTTTGTTACATTGAATGAATGAGATAAACTTAAAAATTGAATGAATGAAAGAAGCTCCACACATTGAATTAACGAGAGCAGTCTGTTTGATTAAATGAATGCATGCAGTTGGTTTCTTTAACAGAAAGCATACAACTTGTTTCATTAAATGAATGGCAAAGATCTACTTATTCGATTAGCATGTGCAGATTTTTTCATGGAATGAATGAGTGCTGTTTTATTCATTGAATGGATGAATTCAGTTGGAATCGCTAAGTAAATGAGTGAAGTTTCTTTCATTGAATCAATGAATAACGTTTGATTCATTGAATCAATGATTGAGGTTTGACACAATGATTGCAGTTTGTTATATTAAATGAAGGAGTTAAGCTTGACGTAATGAATAAATAAGAGAAGTTCTACTCTTTGATTTAAGACGTGCAGTCTGTTTCATTCAATGAATGTGAGCGGTTTGATTCACTGCATAAGTTAGTTACATGTGTCTTATAAAATCTAAGAATGCCGATTGATTCATTGAATTACTGCTTGAAGTTTAAATGAATGGCTGATTCACTGGTTTCAGCTTGTTTCATTAAATGAAAACTTTAAACTCGAAACGATGAATCAATGAGAGAAGCTGTACTCATTGAATTAGCACATGCACTTTTTATCATTAAATGAATGGGTGTAGTTTGTTTAATTGAATCGAATCGTTGAACTCGTGGTATTGAATCAATGTGTGAAGCTCTACTCATTGAATTAACAAAGTTCAGGCTTTTTCATTGAAACAAAACGTTTAGCTCGAGGCACTGAATAATTGAGAGAAGCTGTACTCATTGAATGAATACCTGCAGTTTGTTGCATTGAATGAATGAGATAAGCTTAAAAAGTTGAATGAATGAAAGAAGCTCTACACATTGAATTAACGAGTGCAGTCTGTTTGATTAAATGAATGCATGCAGTCGGTTTCTTTGACAGAAAGCGTCCAACTTGTTTCATTAAATGAATGGCAAAGCTCTACTTATTCGATTAGCATGTGCAGCTTTTTTCATGAAATGAATGAGTGCTGTTTGATTCATTGAATGGATGAATGCTGTTAGAATCACTAAGTAAATGAGTGAAGTTTCTTTCATTGAATCAATGAATAAGGTTTGATTCATTGAATCAATGATTGAGGTTTGACACAATGATTGAATGTTTGCAGTTTGTTACATTAAATGAAGGAGTTAAGCTTGACATAATGAATAAAAAAGAGAAGATCTACTTTTTGAATTATGACGTGCAGTCTTTTTCATTCAATGAATGTGAGCGGTTTGATTCACTGCATAAGTTAGTTACATCTGTCTCATTAAATCTAAGAATGCCGATTGATTCATTGAATTACTGTTTGAAGTTTAAATCAATGGCTGATTCACTGGTTTCAGCTTGTTTCATTAAGTGAAAACTTTAAACTCGAAACAATGAATCAATGAGAGAAGCTGTACTCTTTGAATTAACACATGCACTTTTTATCATTAAATGAATGGGTGTAGTTTGTTTAATTGAATCGATTCCTTGAACTCGTGGTATTGAATCAATGTGTGAAGCTCTACTCATTGAATGAACAAGTGCAGGCTTTTTCATTGAAACAAAACGTTTAGCTAGGGGCAACGAATAAATGAGAGTAGCTGTACTCATTGAATGAACACCTGCAGTTTGTTGCATTGAATGCATGATATAAGCTGGAAACGTTGACTGAATGAAAGAAGCTCTACACATTGAATTAACAAGTGCAATCTGCTTGATGAAATGAATGCAGGCAGTTGGTTTCTTTGACAGAAAGCGTGCAACTAGTATCATTGAATGAATGGCAAAAGCTCTACTCATTCGATTAGCATGTGCAGATATTTTCATGGAATGAATGAGTGCTGTTTGATTCATTGAATGGATGCATGCTCTTGGAATCACTAAATAAATAAGTTAAGTTTCGTTCATTCAATCAATGAATGACGTTTGATTCATTGAATCGATGATTGAAGTTTGGCACAATGATTGAATGATTGCAGTTTGTTATATTAAATGAAGGAGTTAAGCTTGACATATTGAATAAATAAGAGAAGCTCTACTCTTTGAGTTAACACGTGCAGTCTGTAAATTCAATAAATGTGTGCAGTATGTTTCACTAAAAAGGTTCGTTAGATCTGTCTCATTGAACTTAAGATTACCGTTTGATTCATTGAATCTATGATTGAAGTTTAAATAAATGACTGATTCAATTGTTTCAGCTTGTTTCATTAAGTGTAAACTTTAAGCTGGAGGCCCTCATTCAATTAGCACATGCACTTTTTGTCATTAAATCAATGGGTGCAAGTTGTTTCATTGAATCGAAACCTTAAACTCGTGGTATTGAATCAATGTGAGAAGCTCTACTCATTGAATGAACACCTGCAGTTTGTTACATTGAATGAATGAGATAAACTTAAAAATTGAATGAATGAAAGAAGCTCCACACATTGAATTAACGAGAGCAGTCTGTTTGATTAAATGAATGCATGCAGTTGGTTTCTTTAACAGAAAGCATACAACTTGTTTCATTAAATGAATGGCAAAGCTCTACTTATTCGATTAGCATGTGCAGATTTTTTCATGGAATGAATGAGTGCTGTTTTATTCATTGAATGGATGAATTCAGTTGGAATCGCTAAGTAAATGAGTGAAGTTTCTTTCATTGAATCAATGAATAACGTTTGATTCATTGAATCAATGATTGAGGTTTGACACAATGATTGCAGTTTGTTATATTAAATGAAGGAGTTAAGCTTGACATAATGAATAAATAAGAGAAGTTCTACTCTTTGATTTAAGACGTGCAGTCTGTTTCATTCAATGAATGTGAGCGGTTTGATTCACTGCATAAGTTAGTTACATGTGTCTTATAAAATCTAAGAATGCCGATTGATTCATTGAATTACTGCTTGAAGTTTAAATCAATGGCTGATTCACTGGTTTCAGCTTGTTTCATTAAATGAAAACTTTAAACTCGAAAAAATGAATCAATGAGAGAAGCTGTACTCATTGAATTAGCACATGCACTTTTTATCATTAAATGAATGGGTGCAGTTTGTTTCATTGAATCTATTCCTTGAACTCGTGGTATTGAATCAATGTGTGAAGCTCTACTCATTGAATTAACAAGTTCAGGCTTTTTCATTGAAACAAAACGTTTAGCTCGAGGCACTGAATAATTGAGAGAAGCTGTACTCATTGAATGAACACCTACAGTTTGTTGCGTTGAATGAATGAGATAAGCTTAAAATGTTGAATGAATGAAAGAAGCTCTACACATTGAATTAACGAGTGCAGTCTGTTTGATTAAATGAATGCATGCAGTCGGTTTCTTTGACAGAAAGCGTCCAACTTGTTTCATTAAATGAATGGCAAAGCTCTACTTATTCGATTAGCATGTGCAGCTTTTTTCATGAAATGAATGAGTGCTGTTTGATTCATTGAATGGATGAATGCTTTTAGAATCACTAAGTAAATGAGTGAAGTTTCTTTCATTGAATCAATGAATAAGGTTTGATTCATTGAATCAATGATTGAGGTTTGACACAATGATTTAATGTTTGCAGTTTGTTACATTAAATGAAGGAGTTAAGCTTGACATAATGAATAAAAAAGAGAAGATCTACTTTTTGAATTATGACGTGCAGTCTTTTTCATTCAATGAATGTGAGCGGTTTGATTCACTGCATAAGTTAGTTACATCTGTCTCATTAAATCTAAGAATGCCGATTGATTCATTGAATTACTGTTTGAAGTTTAAATCAATGGCTGATTCACTGGTTTCAGCTTGTTTCATTAAGTGAAAACTATAAACTCGAAACAATGAATCAATGAGAGAAGCTGTACTCTTTGAATTAACACATGCACTTTTTATCATTAAATGAATGGGTGTAGTTTGTTTAATTGAATCGATTCCTTGAACTCGTGGTATTGAATCAATGTGTGAAGTTCTACTCATTGAATGAACAAGTGCTGGCTTTTTCATTGAAACAAAACGTTTAGCTAGGGGCAACGAATAAATGAGAGTAGCTGTACTCATTGAATGAACACCTGCAGTTTGTTGCATTGAATGCATGATATAAGCTGGAAACGTTGACTGAATGAAAGAAGCTCTACACATTGAATTAACAAGTGCAATCTGCTTGATGAAATGAATGCAGGCAGTTGGTTTCTTTGACAGAAAGCGTGCAACTAGTATCATTGAATGAATGGCAAAAGCTCTACTCATTCGATTAGCATGTGCAGATATTTTCATGGAATGAATGAGTGCTGTTTGATTCATTGAATGGATGCATGCTCTTGGAATCACTAAATAAATAAGTTAAGTTTCGTTCATTCAATCAATGAATGACGTTTGATTCATTGAATCAATGATTGAAGTTTGGCACAATGATTGATGGATTGCAGTTTGTTATATTAAATGAAGGAGTTAAGCTTGACATATTGAATAAATAAGAGAAGCTCTACTCTTTGAGTTAACACGTGCAGTCTGTAAATTCAATAAATGTGTGCAGTATGTTTCACTAAAAAGGTTCGTTAGATCTGTCTCATTGAACTTAAGATTACCGTTTGATTCATTGAATCTATGATTGAAGTTTAAATAAATGACTGATTCAATTGTTTCAGCTTGTTTCATTAAGTGAAAACTTTAAGCTGGAGGCCCTCATTCAATTAGCACATGCACTTTTTGTCATTAAATCAATGGGTGCAATTTGTTTCATTGAATCGAAACCTTAAACTCGTGGTATTGAATCAATGAGAGAAGCTGTACTCATTGAATTAGCACATGCACTTTTTATCATTAAATGAATGGGTGCAGTTTGTTTCATTGAATCTATTCCTTGAACTCGTGGTATTGAATCAATGTGTGAAGCTCTACTCATTGAATTAACAAGTTCAGGCTTTTTCATTGAAACAAAACGTTTAGCTCGAGGCACTGAATAATTGAGAGAAGCTGTACTCATTGAATGAATACCTGCAGTTTGTTGCATTGAATGAATGAGATAAGCTTAAAAAGTTGAATGAATGAAAGAAGCTCTACACATTGAATTAACGAGTGCAGTCTGTTTGATTAAATGAATGCATGCAGTCGGTTTCTTTGACAGAAAGCGTCCAACTTGTTTCATTAAATGAATGGCAAAGCTCTACTTATTCGATTAGCATGTGCAGCTTTTTTCATGAAATGAATGAGTGCTGTTTGATTCATTGAATGGATGAATGCTGTTAGAATCACTAAGTAAATGAGTGAAGTTTCTTTCATTGAATCAATGAATAAGGTTTGATTCATTGAATCAATGATTGAGGTTTGACACAATGATTGAATGTTTGCAGTTTGTTACATTAAATGAAGGAGTTAAGCTTGACATAATGAATAAAAAAGAGAAGATCTACTTTTTGAATTATGACGTGCAGTCTTTTTCATTCAATGAATGTGAGCGGTTTGATTCACTGCATAAGTTAGTTACATCTGTCTCATTAAATCTAAGAATGCCGATTGATTCATTGAATTACTGTTTGAAGTTTAAATCAATGGCTGATTCACTGGTTTCAGCTTGTTTCATTAAGTGAAAACTTTAAACTCGAAACAATGAATCAATGAGAGAAGCTGTACTCTTTGAATTAACACATGCACTTTTTATCATTAAATGAATGGGTGTAGTTTGTTTAATTGAATCGATTCCTTGAACTCGTGGTATTGAATCAATGTGTGAAGCTCTACTCATTGAATGAACAAGTGCAGGCTTTTTCATTGAAACAAAACGTTTAGCTAGGGGCAACGAATAAATGAGAGTAGCTGTACTCATTGAATGAACACCTGCAGTTTGTTGCATTGAATGCATGATATAAGCTGGAAACGTTGACTGAATGAAAGAAGCTCTACACATTGAATTAACAAGTGCAATCTGCTTGATGAAATGAATGCAGGCAGTTGGTTTCTTTGACAGAAAGCGTGCAACTAGTATCATTGAATGAATGGCAAAAGCTCTACTCATTCGATTAGCATGTGCAGATATTTTCATGGAATGAATGAGTGCTGTTTGATTCATTGAATGGATGCATGCTCTTGGAATCACTAAATAAATAAGTTAAGTTTCGTTCATTCAATCAATGAATGACGTTTGATTCATTGAATCGATGATTGAAGTTTGGCACAATGATTGAATGATTGCAGTTTGTTATATTAAATGAAGGAGTTAAGCTTGACATATTGAATAAATAAGAGAAGCTCTACTCTTTGAGTTAACACGTGCAGTCTGTAAATTCAATAAATGTGTGCAGTATGTTTCACTAAAAAGGTTCGTTAGATCTGTCTCATTGAACTTAAGATTACCGTTTGATTCATTGAATCTATGATTGAAGTTTAAATAAATGACTGATTCAATTGTTTCAGCTTGTTTCATTAAGTGTAAACTTTAAGCTGGAGGCCCTCATTCAATTAGCACATGCACTTTTTGTCATTAAATCAATGGGTGCAAGTTGTTTCATTGAATCGAAACCTTAAACTCGTGGTATTGAATCAATGTGAGAAGCTCTACTCATTGAATGAACACCTGCAGTTTGTTACATTGAATGAATGAGATAAACTTAAAAATTGAATGAATGAAAGAAGCTCCACACATTGAATTAACGAGAGCAGTCTGTTTGATTAAATGAATGCATGCAGTTGGTTTCTTTAACAGAAAGCATACAACTTGTTTCATTAAATGAATGGCAAAGCTCTACTTATTCGATTAGCATGTGCAGATTTTTTCATGGAATGAATGAGTGCTGTTTTATTCATTGAATGGATGAATTCAGTTGGAATCGCTAAGTAAATGAGTGAAGTTTCTTTCATTGAATCAATGAATAACGTTTGATTCATTGAATCAATGATTGAGGTTTGACACAATGATTGCAGTTTGTTATATTAAATGAAGGAGTTAAGCTTGACATAATGAATAAATAAGAGAAGTTCTACTCTTTGATTTAAGACGTGCAGTCTGTTTCATTCAATGAATGTGAGCGGTTTGATTCACTGCATAAGTTAGTTACATGTGTCTTATAAAATCTAAGAATGCCGATTGATTCATTGAATTACTGCTTGAAGTTTAAATCAATGGCTGATTCACTGGTTTCAGCTTGTTTCATTAAATGAAAACTTTAAACTCGAAAAAATGAATCAATGAGAGAAGCTGTACTCATTGAATTAGCACATGCACTTTTTATCATTAAATGAATGGGTGCAGTTTGTTTCATTGAATCTATTCCTTGAACTCGTGGTATTGAATCAATGTGTGAAGCTCTACTCATTGAATTAACAAGTTCAGGCTTTTTCATTGAAACAAAACGTTTAGCTCGAGGCACTGAATAATTGAGAGAAGCTGTACTCATTGAATGAACACCTACAGTTTGTTGCGTTGAATGAATGAGATAAGCTTAAAATGTTGAATGAATGAAAGAAGCTCTACACATTGAATTAACGAGTGCAGTCTGTTTGATTAAATGAATGCATGCAGTCGGTTTCTTTGACAGAAAGCGTCCAACTTGTTTCATTAAATGAATGGCAAAGCTCTACTTATTCGATTAGCATGTGCAGCTTTTTTCATGAAATGAATGAGTGCTGTTTGATTCATTGAATGGATGAATGCTTTTAGAATCACTAAGTAAATGAGTGAAGTTTCTTTCATTGAATCAATGAATAAGGTTTGATTCATTGAATCAATGATTGAGGTTTGACACAATGATTTAATGTTTGCAGTTTGTTACATTAAATGAAGGAGTTAAGCTTGACATAATGAATAAAAAAGAGAAGATCTACTTTTTGAATTATGACGTGCAGTCTTTTTCATTCAATGAATGTGAGCGGTTTGATTCACTGCATAAGTTAGTTACATCTGTCTCATTAAATCTAAGAATGCCGATTGATTCATTGAATTACTGTTTGAAGTTTAAATCAATGGCTGATTCACTGGTTTCAGCTTGTTTCATTAAGTGAAAACTATAAACTCGAAACAATGAATCAATGAGAGAAGCTGTACTCTTTGAATTAACACATGCACTTTTTATCATTAAATGAATGGGTGTAGTTTGTTTAATTGAATCGATTCCTTGAACTCGTGGTATTGAATCAATGTGTGAAGTTCTACTCATTGAATGAACAAGTGCTGGCTTTTTCATTGAAACAAAACGTTTAGCTAGGGGCAACGAATAAATGAGAGTAGCTGTACTCATTGAATGAACACCTGCAGTTTGTTGCATTGAATGCATGATATAAGCTGGAAACGTTGACTGAATGAAAGAAGCTCTACACATTGAATTAACAAGTGCAATCTGCTTGATGAAATGAATGCAGGCAGTTGGTTTCTTTGACAGAAAGCGTGCAACTAGTATCATTGAATGAATGGCAAAAGCTCTACTCATTCGATTAGCATGTGCAGATATTTTCATGGAATGAATGAGTGCTGTTTGATTCATTGAATGGATGCATGCTCTTGGAATCACTAAATAAATAAGTTAAGTTTCGTTCATTCAATCAATGAATGACGTTTGATTCATTGAATCAATGATTGAAGTTTGGCACAATGATTGATGGATTGCAGTTTGTTATATTAAATGAAGGAGTTAAGCTTGACATATTGAATAAATAAGAGAAGCTCTACTCTTTGAGTTAACACGTGCAGTCTGTAAATTCAATAAATGTGTGCAGTATGTTTCACTAAAAAGGTTCGTTAGATCTGTCTCATTGAACTTAAGATTACCGTTTGATTCATTGAATCTATGATTGAAGTTTAAATAAATGACTGATTCAATTGTTTCAGCTTGTTTCATTAAGTGAAAACTTTAAGCTGGAGGCCCTCATTCAATTAGCACATGCACTTTTTGTCATTAAATCAATGGGTGCAATTTGTTTCATTGAATCGAAACCTTAAACTCGTGGTATTGAATCAATGTGAGAAGCTCTACTCATTGAATGAACACCTGCAGTTTGTTACATTGAATGAATGAGATAAACTTAAAAATTGAATGAATGAAAGAAGCTCCACACATTGAATTAACGAGAGCAGTCTGTTTGATTAAATGAATGCATGCAGTTGGTTTCTTTAACAGAAAGCATACAACTTGTTTCATTAAATGAATGGCAAAGCTCTACTTATTCGATTAGCATGTGCAGATTTTTTCATGGAATGAATGAGTGCTGTTTTATTCATTGAATGGATGAATTCAGTTGGAATCGCTAAGTAAATGAGTGAAGTTTCTTTCATTGAATCAATGAATAACGTTTGATTCATTGAATCAATGATTGAGGTTTGACACAATGATTGCAGTTTGTTATATTAAATGAAGGAGTTAAGCTTGACATAATGAATAAATAAGAGAAGTTCTACTCTTTGATTTAAGACGTGCAGTCTGTTTCATTCAATGAATGTGAGCGGTTTGATTCACTGCATAAGTTAGTTACATGTGTCTTATAAAATCTAAGAATGCCGATTGATTCATTGAATTACTGCTTGAAGTTTAAATCAATGGCTGATTCACTGGTTTCAGCTTGTTTCATTAAATGAAAACTTTAAACTCGAAAAAATGAATCAATGAGAGAAGCTGTACTCATTGAATTAGCACATGCACTTTTTATCATTAAATGAATGGGTGCAGTTTGTTTAATTGAATCTATTCCTTGAACTCGTGGTATTGAATCAATGTGTGAAGCTCTACTCATTGAATTAACAAGTTCAGGCTTTTTCATTGAAACAAAACGTTTAGCTCGAGGCACTGAATAATTGAGAGAAGCTGTACTCATTGAATGAACACCTGCAGTTTGTTGCGTTGAATGAATGAGATAAGCTTAAAAAGTTGAATGAATGAAAGAAGCTCTACACATTGAATTAACGAGAGCAGTATGTTTGTTTAAATGAATGCATGCAGTCGGTTTCTTTGACAGAAAGCGTCCAACTTGTTTCATTAAATGAATGGCAAAGCTCTACTTTCTCGATTAGCATGTGCAGCTTTTTTCATGAAATGAATGAGTGCTGTTTGATTCATTGAATGGATGAATGCTTTTAGAATCACTAAGTAAATGAGTGAAGTTTCTTTCATTGAATGAATGAATAAGGTTTGATTCATTGAATCAATGATTGAGGTTTGACACAATGATTGAATGTTTGCAGTTTGTTACATTAAATGAAGGAGTTAAGCTTGACATAATGAATAAAAAAGAGAAGATCTACTTTTTGAATTAAGACGTGCAGTCGTTTTCATTCAATGAATGTGAGCGGTTTGATTCACAGCATAAGTTAGTTAACTCTGTCTCATTAAATCTAAGAATGCCGATTGATTCATTGAATTACTGTTTGAAGTTTAAATCAATGGCTGATTCACTGGTTTCAGCTTGTTTCATTAAGTGAAAACTTTAAACTCGAAACAATGAATCAATGAGAGAAGCTGTACTCTTTGAATTAACACATGCACTTTTTATCATTAAATGAATGGGTACAGTTTGTTTAATTGAATCGATTCCTTGAACTCGTGGTATTGAATCAATGTGTGAAGCTCTACTCATTGAATGAACAAGTGCTGGCGTTTTCATTGAAACAAAACGTTTAGCTAGGGGCAACGAATAAATGAGAGTAGCTGTACTCATTGAATGAACACCTGCAGTTTGTTGCATTGAATGAATGAGATAAGCTTAAAATGTTGAATGAATGAAAGAAGCTCTACACATTGAATTAACGAGTGCAGTCTGTTTGATTAAATGAATGCATGCAGTCGGTTTCTTTGACAGAAAGCGTCCAACTTGTTTCATTAAATGAATGGCAAAGCTCTACTTATTCGATTAGCATGTGCAGCTTTTTTCATGAAATGAATGAGTGCTGTTTGATTCATTGAATGGATGAATGCTTTTAGAATCACTAAGTAAATGAGTGAAGTTTCTTTCATTGAATCAATGAATAAGGTTTGATTCATTGAATCAATGATTGAGGTTTGACACAATGATTGAATGTTTGCAGTTTGTTACATTAAATGAAGGAGTTAAGCTTGATATAATGAATAAAAAAGAGAAGATCTACTTTTTGAATTATGACGTGCAGTCTTTTTCATTCAATGAATGTGAGCCGTTTGATTCACTGCATAAGTTAGTTACATCTGTCTCATTAAATCTAAGAATGCCGATTGATTCATTGAATTACTGTTTGAAGTTTAAATCAATGGCTGATTCACTGGTTTCAGCTTGTTTCATTAAGTGAAAACTTTAAACTCGAAACAATGAATCAATGAGAGAAGCTGTACTCTTTGAATTAACACATGCACTTTTTATCATTAAATGAATGGGTGTAGTTTGTTTAATTGAATCGATTCCTTGAACTCGTGGTATTGAATCAATGTGTGAAGCTCTACTCATTGAATGAACAAGTGCAGGCTTTTTCATTGAAACAAAACGTTTAGCTAGGGGCAACGAATAAATGAGAGTAGCTGTACTCATTGAATGAACACCTGCAGTTTGTTGCATTGAATGCATGATATAAGCTGGAAACGTTGACTGAATGAAAGAAGCTCTACACATTGAATTAACAAGTGCAATCTGCTTGATGAAATGAATGCAGGCAGTTGGTTTCTTTGACAGAAAGCGTGCAACAGGTATCATTGAATGAATGGCAAAAGCTCTACTCATTCGATTAGCATGTGCAGATATTTTCATGGAATGAATGAGTGCTGTTTGATTCATTGAATGGATGCATGCTCTTGGAATCACTAAATAAATAAGTTAAGTTTCGTTCATTCAATCAATGAATGACGTTTGATTCATTGAATCGATGATTGAAGTTTGGCACAATGATTGAATGATTGCAGTTTGTTATATTAAATGAAGGAGTTAAGCTTGACATATTGAATAAATAAGAGAAGCTCTACTCTTTGAGTTAACACGTGCAGTCTGTAAATTCAATAAATGTGTACAGTATGTTTCACTAAAAAGGTTCGTTAGATCTGTCTCATTGAACTTAAGATTACCGTTTGATTCATTGAATCTATGATTGAAGTTTAAATAAATGACTGATTCAATTGTTTCAGCTTGTTTCATTAAGTGAAAACTTTAAGCTGGAGGCCCTCATTCAATTAGCACATGCACTTTTTGTCATTAAATCAATGGGTGCAATTTGTTTCATTGAATCGAAACCTTAAACTCGTGGTATTGAATCAATGTGAGAAGCTCTACTCATTGAATGAACACCTGCAGTTTGTTACATTGAATGAATGAGATAAACTTAAAAATTGAATGAATGAAAGAAGCTCCACACATTGAATTAACGAGAGCAGTCTGTTTGATTAAATGAATGCATGCAGTTGGTTTCTTTAACAGAAAGCATACAACTTGTTTCATTAAATGAATGGCAAAGCTCTACTTATTCGATTAGCATGTGCAGATTTTTTCATGGAATGAATGAGTGCTGTTTTATTCATTGAATGGATGAATTCAGTTGGAATCGCTAAGTAAATGAGTGAAGTTTCTTTCATTGAATCAATGAATAACGTTTGATTCATTGAATCAATGATTGAGGTTTGACACAATGATTGCAGTTTGTCATATTAAATGAAGGAGTTAAGCTTGACATAATGAATAAATAAGAGAAGTTCTACTCTTTGATTTAAGACGTGCAGTCTGTTTCATTCAATGAATGTGAGCGGTTTGATTCACTGCATAAGTTAGTTACACGTGTCTTATAAAATCTAAGAATGCCGATTGATTCATTGAATTACTGCTTGAAGTTTAAATCAATGGCTGATTCACTGGTTTCAGCTTGTTTCATTAAATGAAAACTTTAAACTCGAAAAAATGAATCAATGAGAGAAGCTGTACTCATTGAATTAGCACATGCACTTTTTATCATTAAATGAATGGGTGCAGTTTGTTTCATTGAATCTATTCCTTGAACTCGTGGTATTGAATCAATGTGTGAAGCTCTACTCATTGAATTAACAAGTTCAGGCTTTTTCATTGAAACAAAACGTTTAGCTCGAGGCACTGAATAATTGAGAGAAGCTGTACTCATTGAATGAACACCTGCAGTTTGTTGCATTGAATGAATGAGATAAGCTTAAAAAGTTGAATGAATGAAAGAAGCTCTACACATTGAATTAACGAGTGCAGTCTGTTTGATTAAATGAATGCATGCAGTCGGTTTCTTTGACAGAAAGCGTCCAACTTGTTTCATTAAATGAATGGCAAAGCTCTACTTATTCGATCAGCATGTGCAGATTTTTTCATGGAATGAATGAGTGCTGTTTTATTCATTGAATGGATGAATTCAGTTGGAATCGCTAAGTAAATGAGTGAAGTTTCTTTCATTGAATCAATGAATAACGTTTGATTCATTGAATCAATGATTGAGGTTTGACACAATGATTGCAGTTTGTTATATTAAATGAAGGAGTTACGCTTGACATAATGAAGAAATAAGAGAAGTTCTACTCTTTGATTTAAGACGTGCAGTCTGTTTCATTCAATGAATGTGAGCGGTTTGATTCACTGCATAAGTTAGTTACATGTGTCTTATAAAATCTAAGAATGCCGATTGATTCATTGAATTACTGCTTGAAGTTTAAATCAATGGCTGATTCACTGGTTTCAGCTTGTTTCATTAAATGAAAACTTTAAACTCGAAACGATGAATAAATGAGAGAAGCTGTACTCATTGAATTAGCAAATGCACTTTTTATCATTAAATGAATGGGTGTAGTTTGTTTAGAACATAGAACATAGAACATAGAACAATACAGCGCAGTACAGGCCCTTCGGCCCTCGATGTTGCGCCGATCAAAGCCCACCTAACCTACACTAACCCACTATCCTCCATATACCTATCCAATGCCCGCTTAAATACCCATAAAGAGGGAGAGTCCACTACTGCTACTGGCAGGGCATTCCATGATCTTACGACTCGCTGAGTGAAGAACCTACCCCTAACATCAGTCCTATATCTACCCCCCCTTAATTTAAAGCTATGCCCCCTTGTAATAGCTGACTCCATACGCGGAAAAAGGTTCTCACTGTCAACCCTATCTAACCCCCTAATCATCTTGTACACCTCTATCAAATCACCCCTAAACCTTCTTTTCTCCTAAGAAAACAACCCCAAGTGCCTCAGCCTTTCCTCATAGAATTGAATCGAATCCTTGAACTCGTGGTATTGAATCAATGTGTGAAGCTCTACTCATTGAATGAACAAGTTCAGGCTTTTTCATTGAAACAAAACGTTTAGCTCGAGGCACTGAATAATTGAGAGAAGCTGTACTCATTGAATGAACACCTGCAGTTTGTTGCATTGAATGAATGAGATAAGCTTAAAAAGTTGAATGAATGAAAGAAGCTCTACACATTGAATTAACGAGTGCAGTCTGTTTGATTAAATGAATGCATGCAGTCGGTTTCTTTGACAGAAAGCGTCCAACTTGTTTCATTAAATGAATGGCAAAGCTCTACTTATTCGATTAGCATGTGCAGCTTTTTTCATGAAATGAATGAGTGCTGTTTGATTCATTGAATGGATGAATGCTGTTAGAATCACTAAGTAAATGAGTGAAGTTTCTTTCATTGAATCAATGAATAAGGTTTGATTCATTGAATCAATGATTGAGGTTTGACACAATGATTGAATGTTTGCAGTTTGTTACATTAAATGAAGGAGTTAAGCTTGACATAATGAATAAAAAGGAGAAGATCTACTTTTTGAATTAAGACGTGCAGTCTTTTTCATTCAATGAATGTGAGCGGTTTGATTCACTGCATAAGTTAGTTACATCTGTCTCATTAAATCTAAGAATGCCGATTGATTCATTGAATTACTGTTTGAAGTTTAAATCAATGGCTGATTCACTGGTTTCAGCTTGTTTCATTAAGTGAAAACTTTAAACTCGAAACAATGAATCAATGAGAGAAGCTGTACTCATTGAATTAGCACATGCACTTTTTATCATTAAATGAATGGGTGTAGTTTGTTTAATTGAATCGATTCCTTGAACTCGTGGTATTGAATCAATGTGTGAAGCTCTACTCATTGAATGAACAAGTGCTGGCTTTTTCATTGAAACAAAACGTTTAGCTAGGGGCAACGAATAAATGAGAGTAGCTGTACTCATTGAATGAACACCTGCAGTTTGTTGCATTGAATGCATGATATAAGCTGGAAACGTTGACTGAATGAAAGAAGCTCTACACATTGAATTAACAAGTGCAATCTGCTTGATGAAATGAATGCAGGCAGTTGGTTTCTTTGACAGAAAGCGTGCAACAGGTATCATTGAATGAATGGCAAAAGCTCTACTCATTCGATTAGCATGTGCAGATATTTTCATGGAATGAATGAGTGCTGTTTGATTCATTGAATGGATGCATGCTCTTGGAATCACTAAATAAATAAGTTAAGTTTCGTTCATTCAATCAATGAATGACGTTTGATTCATTGAATCAATGATTGAAGTTTGGCACAATGATTGATGGATTGCAGTTTGTTATATTAAATGAAGGAGTTAAGCTTGACATATTGAATAAATAAGAGAAGCTCTACTCTTTGAGTTAACACGTGCAGTCTGTAAATTCCATAAATGTGTGCAGTATGTTTCACTAAAAAGGTTCGTTAGATCTGTCTCATTGAACTTAAGATTACCGTTTGATTCATTGAATCTATGATTGAAGTTTAAATAAATGACTGATTCAATTGTTTCAGCTTGTTTCATTAAGTGAAAACTTTAAGCTGGAGGCCCTCATTCAGTTAGCACATGCACTTTTTGTCATTAAATCAATGGGTGCAATTTGTTTCATTGAATCGAAACCTTAAACTCGTGGTATTGAATCAATGTGAGAAGCTCTACTCATTGAATGAACACCTGCAGTTTGTTACATTGAATGAATGAGATAAACTTAAAAATTGAATGAATGAAAGAAGCTCCACACATTGAATTAACGAGAGCAGTCTGTTTGATTAAATGAATGCATGCAGTTGGTTTCTTTAACAGAAAGCATACAACTTGTTTCATTAAATGAATGGCAAAGCTCTACTTATTCGATTAGCATGTGCAGATTTTTTCATGGAATGAATGAGTGCTGTTTTATTCATTGAATGGATGAATTCAGTTGGAATCGCTAAGTAAATGAGTGAAGTTTCTTTCATTGAATCAATGAATAACGTTTGATTCATTGAATCAATGATTGAGGTTTGACACAATGATTGCAGTTTGTCATATTAAATGAAGGAGTTAAGCTTGACATAATGAATAAATAAGAGAAGTTCTACTCTTTGATTTAAGACGTGCAGTCTGTTTCATTCAATGAATGTGAGCGGTTTGATTCACTGCATAAGTTAGTTACACGTGTCTTATAAAATCTAAGAATGCCGATTGATTCATTGAATTACTGCTTGAAGTTTAAATCAATGGCTGATTCACTGGTTTCAGCTTGTTTCATTAAATGAAAACTTTAAACTCGAAAAAATGAATCAATGAGAGAAGCTGTACTCATTGAATTAGCACATGCACTTTTTATCATTAAATGAATGGGTGCAGTTTGTTTCATTGAATCTATTCCTTGAACTCGTGGTATTGAATCAATGTGTGAAGCTCTACTCATTGAATTAACAAGTTCAGGCTTTTTCATTGAAACAAAACGTTTAGCTCGAGGCACTGAATAATTGAGAGAAGCTGTACTCATTGAATGAACACCTGCAGTTTGTTGCATTGAATGAATGAGATAAGCTTAAAAAGTTGAATGAATGAAAGAAGCTCTACACATTGAATTAACGAGTGCAGTCTGTTTGATTAAATGAATGCATGCAGTCGGTTTCTTTGACAGAAAGCGTCCAACTTGTTTCATTAAATGAATGGCAAAGCTCTACTTATTCGATCAGCATGTGCAGATTTTTTCATGGAATGAATGAGTGCTGTTTTATTCATTGAATGGATGAATTCAGTTGGAATCGCTAAGTAAATGAGTGAAGTTTCTTTCATTGAATCAATGAATAACGTTTGATTCATTGAATCAATGATTGAGGTTTGACACAATGATTGCAGTTTGTTATATTAAATGAAGGAGTTACGCTTGACATAATGAAGAAATAAGAGAAGTTCTACTCTTTGATTTAAGACGTGCAGTCTGTTTCATTCAATGAATGTGAGCGGTGTGATTCACTGCATAAGTTAGTTACATGTGTCTTATAAAATCTAAGAATGCCGATTGATTCATTGAATTACTGCTTGAAGTTTAAATCAATGGCTGATTCACTGGTTTCAGCTTGTTTCATTAAATGAAAACTTTAAACTCGAAACGATGAATCAATGAGAGAAGCTGTACTCATTGAATTAGCACATGCACTTTTTATCATTAAATGAATGGGTGTAGTTTGTTTAGAACATAGAACATAGAACATAGAACAATACAGCGCAGTACAGGCCCTTCGGCCCTCGATGTTGCGCCGATCAAAGCCCACCTAACCTACACTAACCCACTATCCTCCATATACCTATCCAATGCCCGCTTAAATACCCATAAAGAGGGAGAGTCCACTACTGCTACTGGCAGGGCATTCCATGATCTTACGACTCGCTGAGTGAAGAACCTACCCCTAACATCAGTCCTATATCTACCCCCCCTTAATTTAAAGCTATGCCCCCTTGTAATAGCTGACTCCATACGCGGAAAAAGGTTCTCACTGTCAACCCTATCTAACCCCCTAATCATCTTGTACACCTCTATCAAATCACCCCTAAACCTTCTTTTCTCCAAAGAAAACAACCCCAAGTGCCTCAGCCTTTCCTCATAGAATTGAATCGAATCCTTGAACTCGTGGTATTGAATCAATGTGTGAAGCTCTACTCATTGAATGAACAAGTTCAGGCTTTTTCATTGAAACAAAACGTTTAGCTCGAGGCACTGAATAATTGAGAGAAGCTGTACTCATTGAATGAACACCTGCAGTTTGTTGCATTGAATGAATGAGATAAGCTTAAAAAGTTGAATGAATGAAAGAAGCTCTACACATTGAATTAACGAGTGCAGTCTGTTTGATTAAATGAATGCATGCAGTCGGTTTCTTTGACAGAAAGCGTCCAACTTGTTTCATTAAATGAATGGCAAAGCTCTACTTATTCGATTAGCATGTGCAGCTTTTTTCATGAAATGAATGAGTGCTGTTTGATTCATTGAATGGATGAATGCTGTTAGAATCACTAAGTAAATGAGTGAAGTTTCTTTCATTGAATCAATGAATAAGGTTTGATTCATTGAATCAATGATTGAGGTTTGACACAATGATTGAATGTTTGCAGTTTGTTACATTAAATGAAGGAGTTAAGCTTGACATAATGAATAAAAAGGTGAAGATCTACTTTTTGAATTAAGACGTGCAGTCTTTTTCATTCAATGAATGTGAGCGGTTTGATTCACTGCATAAGTTAGTTACATCTGTCTCATTAAATCTAAGAATGCCGATTGATTCATTGAATTACTGTTTGAAGTTTAAATCAATGGCTGATTCACTGGTTTCAGCTTGTTTCATTAAGTGAAAACTTTAAACTCGAAACAATGAATCAATGAGAGAAGCTGTACTCTTTGAATTAACACATGCACTTTTTATCATTAAATGAATGGGTGTAGTTTGTTTAATTGAATCGATTCCTTGAACTCGTGGTATTGAATCAATGTGTGAAGCTCTACTCATTTAATGAACAAGTGCTGGCTTTTTCATTGAAACAAAACGTTTAGCTAGGGGCAACGAATAAATGAGAGTAGCTGTACTCATTGAATGAACACCTGCAGTTTGTTGCATTGAATGCATGATATAAGCTGGAAACGTTGACTGAATGAAAGAAGCTCTACACATTGAATTAACAAGTGCAATCTGCTTGATGAAATGAATGCAGGCAGTTGGTTTCTTTGACAGAAAGCGTGCAACAGGTATCATTGAATGAATGGCAAAAGCTCTACTCATTCGATTAGCATGTGCAGATATTTTCATGGAATGAATGAGTGCTGTTTGATTCATTGAATGGATGCATGCTCTTGGAATCACTAAATAAATAAGTTAAGTTTCGTTCATTCAATCAATGAATGACGTTTGATTCATTGAATCGATGATTGAAGTTTGGCACAATGATTGAATGATTGCAGTTTGTTATATTAAATGAAGGAGTTAAGCTTGACATATTGAATAAATAAGAGAAGCTCTACTCTTTGAGTTAACACGTGCAGTCTGTAAATTCAATAAATGTGTGCAGTATGTTTCACTAAAAAGGTTCGTTAGATCTGTCTCATTGAACTTAAGATTACCGTTTGATTCATTGAATCTATGATTGAAGTTTAAATAAATGACTGATTCAATTGTTTCAGCTTGTTTCATTAAGTGAAAACTTTAAGCTGGAGGCCCTCATTCAATTAGCACATGCACTTTTTGTCATTAAATCAATGGGTGCAATTTGTTTCATTGAATCGAAACCTTAAACTCGTGGTATTGAATCAATGTGAGAAGCTCTACTCATTGAATGAACACCTGCAGTTTGTTACATTGAATGAATGAGATAAACTTAAAAATTGAATGAATGAAAGAAGCTCCACACATTGAATTAACGAGAGCAGTCTGTTTGATTAAATGAATGCATGCAGTTGGTTTCTTTAACAGAAAGCATACAACTTGTTTCATTAAATGAATGGCAAAGCTCTACTTATTCGATTAGCATGTGCAGATTTTTTCATGGAATGAATGAGTGCTGTTTTATTCATTGAATGGATGAATTCAGTTGGAATCGCTAAGTAAATGAGTGAAGTTTCTTTCATTGAATCAATGAATAACGTTTGATTCATTGAATCAATGATTGAGGTTTGACACAATGATTGCAGTTTGTTATATTAAATGAAGGAGTTACGCTTGACATAATGAAGAAATAAGAGAAGTTCTACTCTTTGATTTAAGACGTGCAGTCTGTTTCATTCAATGAATGTGAGCGGTTTGATTCACTGCATAAGTTAGTTACATGTGTCTTATAAAATCTAAGAATGCCGATTGATTCATTGAATTACTGCTTGAAGTTTAAATCAATGGCTGATTCACTGGTTTCAGCTTGTTTCATTAAATGAAAACTTTAAACTCGAAACGATGAATCAATGAGAGAAGCTGTACTCATTGAATTAGCACATGCACTTTTTATCATTAAATGAATGGGTGTAGTTTGTTTAATTGAATCGAATCCTTGAACTCGTGGTATTGAATCAATGTGTGAAGCTCTACTCATTGAATGAACAAGTTCAGGCTTTTTCATTGAAACAAAACGTTTAGCTCGAGGCACTGAATAATTGAGAGAAGCTGTACTCATTGAATGAACACCTGCAGTTTGTTGCATTGAATGAATGAGATAAGCTTAAAAAGTTGAATGAATGAAAGAAGCTCTACACATTGAATTAACGAGTGCAGTCTGTTTGATTAAATGAATGCATGCAGTCGGTTTCTTTGACAGAAAGCGTGCAACTTGTTTCATTAAATGAATGGCAAAGCTCTACTTATTCGATTGGCATGTGCAGCTTTTTTCATGAAATGAATGAGTGCTGTTTGATTCATTGAATGGATGAATGCTGTTAGAATCACTAAGTAAATGAGTGAAGTTTCTTTCATTGAATCAATGAATAAGGTTTGATTCATTGAATCAATGATTGAGGTTTGACACAATGATTGAATGTTTGCAGTTTGTTACATTAAATGAAGGAGTTAAGCTTGACATAATGAATAAAAAGGAGAAGATCTACTTTTTGAATTAAGACGTGCAGTCTTTTTCATTCAATGAATGTGAGCGGTTTGATTCACTGCATAAGTAGGTTACATCTGTCTCATTAAATCTAAGAATGCCGATTGATTCATTGAATTACTGTTTGAAGTTTAAATCAATGGCTGATTCACTGGTTTCAGCTTGTTTCATTAAGTGAAAACTTTAAACTCGAAACAATGAATCAATGAGAGAAGCTGTACTCTTTGAATTAACACATGCACTTTTTATCATTAAATGAATGGGTGTAGTTTGTTTAATTGAATCGATTCCTTGAACTCGTGGTATTGAATCAATGTGTGAAGCTCTACTCATTTAATGAACAAGTGCTGGCTTTTTCATTGAAACAAAACGTTTAGCTAGGGGCAACGAATAAATGAGAGTAGCTGTACTCATTGAATGAACACCTGCAGTTTGTTGCATTGAATGCATGATATAAGCTGGAAACGTTGACTGAATGAAAGAAGCTCTACACATTGAATTAACAAGTGCAATCTGCTTGATGAAATGAATGCAGGCAGTTGGTTTCTTTGACAGAAAGCGTGCAACTAGTATCATTGAATGAATGGCAAAAGCTCTACTCATTCGATTAGCATGTGCAGATATTTTCATGGAATGAATGAGTGCTGTTTGATTCATTGAATGGATGCATGCTCTTGGAATCACTAAATAAATAAGTTAAGTTTCGTTTATTCAATCAATGAATGACGTTTGATTCATTGAATCAATGATTGAAGTTTGGCACAATGATTGAATGATTGCAGTGTGTTATATTAAATGAAGGAGTTAAGCTTGACATATTGAATAAATAAGAGAAGCTCTACTCTTTGAGTTAACACGTGCAGTCTGTAAATTCAATAAATGTGTGCAGTATGTTTCACTAAAAAGGTTCGTTAGATCTGTCTCATTGAACTTAAGATTACCGTTTGATTCATTGAATCTATGATTGAAGTTTAAATAAATGACTGATTCAATTGTTTCAGCTTGTTTCATTAAGTGAAAACTTTAAGCTGGAGGCCCTCATTCAATTAGCACATGCACTTTTTGTCATTAAATCAATGGGTGCAATTTGTTTCATTGAATCGAAACCTTAAACTCGTGGTATTGAATCAATGTGAGAAGCTCTACTCATTGAATGAACACCTGCAGTTTGTTACATTGAATGAATGAGATAAACTTAAAAATTGAATGAATGAAAGAAGCTCCACACATTGAATTAACGAGAGCAGTCTGTTTGATTAAATGAATGCATGCAGTTGGTTTCTTTAACAGAAAGCATACAACTTGTTTCATTAAATGAATGGCAAAGCTCTACTTATTCGATTAGCATGTGCAGATTTTTTCATGGAATGAATGAGTGCTGTTTTATTCATTGAATGGATGAATTCAGTTGGAATCGCTAAGTAAATGAGTGAAGTTTCTTTCATTGAATCAATGAATAACGTTTGATTCATTGAATCAATGATTGAGGTTTGACACAATGATTGCAGTTTGTTATATTAAATGAAGGAGTTAAGCTTGACATAATGAATAAATAAGAGAAGTTCTACTCTTTGATTTAAGACGTGCAGTCTGTTTCATTCAATGAATGTGAGCGGTTTGATTCACTGCATGAGTTAGTTACATGTGTCTTATAAAATCTAAGAATGCCGATTGATTCATTGAATTACTGCTTGAAGTTTAAATCAATGGCTGATTCACTGGTTTCAGCTTGTTTCATTAAATGAAAACTTTAAACTCGAAACGATGAATCAATGAGAGAAGCTGTACTCATTGAATTAGCACATGCACTTTTTATCATTAAATGAATGGGTGTAGTTTGTTTAATTGAATCGAATCCTTGAACTCGTGGTATTGAATCAATGTGTGAAGCTCTACTCATTGAATTAACAAAGTTCAGGCTTTTTCATTGAAACAAAACGTTTAGCTCGAGGCACTGAATAATTGAGAGAAGCTGTACTCATTGAATGAATACCTGCAGTTTGTTGCATTGAATGAATGAGATAAGCTTAAAAAGTTGAATGAATGAAAGAAGCTCTACACATTGAATTAACGAGTGCAGTCTGTTTGATTAAATGAATGCATGCAGTCGGTTTCTTTGACAGAAAGCGTCCAACTTGTTTCATTAAATGAATGGCAAAGCTCGACTTATTCGATTAGCATGTGCAGCTTTTTTCATGAAATGAATGAGTGCTGTTTGATTCATTGAATGGATGCATGCTGTTAGAATCACTAAGTAAATGAGTGAAGTTTCTTTCATTGAATCAATGAATAAGGTTTGATTCATTGAATCAATGATTGAGGTTTGACATACTGATTGAATGTTTGCAGTTTGTTACATTAAATGAAGGAGTTAAGCTTGACATAATGAATAAAAAAGAGAAGATCTACTTTTTGAATTATGACGTGCAGTCTTTTTCATTCAATGAATATGAGCGGTTTGATTCACTGCATAAGTTAGTTACATCTGTCTCATTAAATCTAAGAATGCCGATTGATTCATTGAATTACTGTTTGAAGTTTAAATCAATGGCTGATTCACTGGTTTCAGCTTGTTTCATTAAGTGAAAACTTTAAACTCGAAACAATGAATCAATGAGAGAAGCTGTACTCTTTGAATTAACACATGCACTTTTTATCATTAAATGAATGGGTACAGTTTGTTTCATTGAATCGATTCCTTGAACTCGTGGTATTGAATCAATGTGTGAAGCTCTACTCATTGAATGAACAAGTGCTGGCTTTTTCATTGAAACAAAACGTTTAGCTAGGGGCAACGAATAAATGAGAGTAGCTGTACTCATTGAATGAACACCTGCAGTTTGTTGCATTGAATGCATGATATAAGCTGGAAACGTTGACTGAATGAAAGAAGCTCTACACATTGAATTAACAAGTGCAATCTGCTTGATGAAATGAATGCAGGCAGTTGGTTTCTTTGACAGAAAGCGTGCAACTAGTATCATTGAATGAATGGCAAAAGCTCTACTCATTCGATTAGCATGTGCAGATATTTTCATGGAATGAATGAGTGCTGTTTGATTCATTGAATGGATGCATGCTCTTGGAATCACTAAATAAATAAGTTAAGTTTCGTTCATTCAATCAATGAATGACGTTTGATTCATTGAATCAATGATTGAAGTTTGGCACAATGATTGAATGATTGCAGTTTGTTATATTAAATGAAGGAGTTAAGCTTGACATATTGAATAAATAAGAGAAGTTCTACTCTTTGAGTTAACACGTGCAGTCTGTAAATTCAATAAATGTGTGCAGTATGTTTCACTAAAAAGGTTCGTTAGATCTGTCTCATTGAACCTAAGATTACCGTTTGATTCATTGAATCTATGATTGAAGTTTAAATAAATGACTGATTCAATTGTTTCAGCTTGTGTCATTCAGTGAAAACTTTAAGCTGGAGGCCCTCATTCAGTTAGCACATGCACTTTTTGTCATTAAATCAATGGGTGCAATTTGTTTCATTGAATCGAAACCTTAAACTCGTGGTATTGAATCAATGTGTGAAGCTCTACTCATTGAATGAACACCTGCAGTTTGTTGCATTGAATGAATGAGATAAACGTAATAAGTTGAATGAATGAAAGAAGCTCTACACATTGAATTAACGAGTGCAGTCTGTTTGATTAAATGAATGCATGCAGTCGGTTTCTTTGACAGAAAGCGTCCAACTTGTTTCATTAAATGAATGGCAAAGCTCTACTTATTCGATTAGCATGCGCAGCTTTTTTCATGGAATGAATGAGTGCTGTTTTATTCATTGAATGGATGAATTCAGTTGGAATCGCTAAGTAAATGAGTGAAGTTTCTTTCATTGAATCAATGAATAACGTTTGATTCATTGAATCAATGATTGAGGTTTGACACAATGATTGCAGTTTGTTATATTAAATGAAGGAGTTAAGCTTGACATAATGAATAAATAAGAGAAGTTCTACTCTTTGATTTAAGACGTGCAGTCTGTTTCATTCAATGAATGTGAGCGGTTTGATTCACTGCATAAGTTAGTTACATGTGTCTTATAAAATCTAAGAATGCCGATTGATTCATTGAATTACTGCTTGAAGTTTAAATCAATGGCTGATTCACTGGTTTCAGCTTGTTTCATTAAATGAAAACTTTAAACTCGAAACGATGAATCAATGAGAGAAGCTGTACTTATTGAATTAGCACATGCACTTTTTATCATTAAATGAATGGGTGTAGTTTGTTTAATTGAATCTATTCCTTGAACTCGTGGTATTGAATCAATGTGTGAAGCTCTACTCATTGAATGAACAAGTTCAGGCTTTTTCATTGAAACAAAACGTTTAGCTCGAGGCACTGAATAATTGAGAGAAGCTGTACTCATTGAATTTTCACCTGCAGTTTGTTGCGTTGAATGAATGAGATAAGTTTAAAAAGTTGAATGAATGAAAGAAGCTCTACACATTGAATTAACGAGTGCAGTCTGTTTGATTAAATGAATGCATGCAGTCGGTTTCTTTGACAGAAAGCGTCCAACTTGTTTCATTAAATGAATGGCAAAGCTCTACTTATTCGATTAGCATGTGCAGCTTTTTTCATGAAATGAATGAGTGCTGTTTGATTCATTGAATGGATGAATGCTGTTAGAATCACTAAGTAAATGAGTGAAGTTTCTTTCATTGAATCAATGAATAAGGTTTGATTCATTGAATCAATGATTGAGGTTTGACACAATGATTGAATGTTTGCAGTTTGTTACATTAAATGAAGGAGTTAAGCTTGACATAATGAATAAAAAGGAGAAGATCTACTTTTTGAATTAAGACGTGCAGTCTTTTTCATTCAATGAATGTGAGCGGTTTGATTCACTGCATAAGTTAGTTACATCTGTCTCATTAAATCTAAGAATGCCGATTGATTCATTGAATTACTGTTTGAAGTTTAAATCAATGGCTGATTCACTGGTTTCAGCTTGTTTCATTAAGTGAAAACTTTAAACTCGAAACAATGAATCAATGAGAGAAGCTGTACTCTTTGAATTAACACATGCACTTTTTATCATTAAATGAATGGGTGTAGTTTGTTTAATTGAATCGAGTCCTTGAACTCGTGGTATTGAATCAATGTCTGAAGCTCTACTCATTTAATGAACAAGTGCTGGCTTTTTCATTGAAACAAAACGTTTAGCTAGGGGCAACGAATAAATGAGAGTAGCTGTACTCATTGAATGAACACCTGCAGTTTGTTGCATTGAATGCATGATATAAGCTGGAAACGTTGACTGAATGAAAGAAGCTCTACACATTGAATTAACAAGTGCAATCTGCTTGATGAAATGAATGCAGGCAGTTGGTTTCTTTGACAGAAAGCGTGCAACAGGTATCATTGAATGAACGGCAAAAGCTCTACTCATTCGATTAGCATGTGCAGATATTTTCATGGAATGAATGAGTGCTGTTTGATTCATTGAATGGATGCATGCTCTTGGAATCACTAAATAAATAAGTTAAGTTTCGTTCATTCAATCAATGAATGACGTTTGATTCATTGAATCGATGATTGAAGTTTGGCACAATGATTGAATGATTGCAGTTTGTTATATTAAATGAAGGCGTTAAGCTTGACATATTGAATAAATAAGAGAAGCTCTACTCTTTGAGTTAACACGTGCAGTCTGTAAATTCAATAAATGTGTGCAGTATGTTTCACTAAAAAGGTTCGTTAGATCTGTCTCATTGAACTTAAGATTACCGTTTGATTCATTGAATCTATGATTGAAGTTTAAATAAATGACTGATTCAATTGTTTCAGCTTGTTTCATTAAGTGAAAACTTTAAGCTGGAGGCCCTCATTCAATTAGCACATGCACTTTTTGTCATTAAATCAATGGGTGCAATTTGTTTCATTGAATCAAAACCTTAAACTCGTGGTATTGAATCAATGTGAGAAGCTCTACTCATTGAATGAACACCTGCAGTTTGTTACATTGAATGAATGAGATAAACTTAAAAATTGAATGAATGAAAGAAGCTCCACACATTGAATTAACGAGAGCAGTCTGTTTGATTAAATGAATGCATGCAGTTGGTTTCTTTAACAGAAAGCATACAACTTGTTTCATTAAATGAATGGCAAAGCTCTACTTATTCGATTAGCATGTGCAGATTTTTTCATGGAATGAATGAGTGCTGTTTTACTCATTGAATGGATGAATTCAGTTGGAATCGCTAAGTAAATGAGTGAAGTTTCTTTCATTGAATCAATGAATAACGTTTGATTCATTGAATCAATGATTGAGGTTTGACACAATGATTGCAGTTTGTTATATTAAATGAAGGAGTTAAGCTTGACGTAATGAATAAATAAGAGAAGTTCTACTCTTTGATTTAAGACGTGCAGTCTGTTTCATTCAATGAATGTGAGCGGTTTGATTCACTGCATAAGTTAGTTACATGTGTCTTATAAAATCTAAGAATGCCGATTGATTCATTGAATTACTGCTTGAAGTATAAATCAATGGCTGATTCACTGGTTTCAGCTTGTTTCATTAAATGAAAACTTTAAACTCGAAACGATGAATCAATGAGAGAAGCTGTACTCATTGAATTAGCACATGCACTTTTTATCATTAAATGAATGGGTGTAGTTTGTTTAATTGAATCGAATCCTTGAACTCGTGGTATTGAATCAATGTGTGAAGCTCTACTCATTGAATTAACAAAGTTCAGGCTTTTTCATTGAAACAAAACGTTTAGCTCGAGGCACTGAATAATTGAGAGAAGCTGTACTCATTGAATGAATACCTGCAGTTTGTTGCATTGAATGAATGAGATAAGCTTAAAAAGTTGAATGAATGAAAGAAGCTCTACACATTGAATTAACGAGTGCAGTCTGTTTGATTAAATGAATGCATGCAGTCGGTTTCTTTGACAGAAAGCGTCCAACTTGTTTCATTAAATGAATGGCAAAGCTCTACTTATTCGATTAGCATGTGCAGCTTTTTTCATGAAATGAATGAGTGCTGTTTGATTCATTGAATGGATGAATGCTGTTAGAATCACTAAGTAAATGAGTGAAGTTTCTTTCATTGAATCAATGAATAAGGTTTGATTCATTGAATCAATGATTGAGGTGTGACACAATGATTGAATGTTTGCAGTTTGTTACATTAAATGAAGGAGTTAAGCTTGACATAATGAATAAAAAAGAGAAGATCTACTTTTTGAATTAAGACGTGCAGTCTTTTTCATTCAATGAATGTGAGCGGTTTGATTCACTGCATAAGTTAGTTACATCTGTCTCATTAAATCTAAGAATGCCGATTGATTCATTGAATTACTGTTTGAAGTTTAAATCAATGGCTGATTCACTGGTTTCAGCTTGTTTCATTAAGTGAAAACTTTAAACTCGAAACAATGAATCAATGAGAGAAGCTGTACTCTTTGAATTAACACATGCACTTTTTATCATTAAATGAATGGGTGTAGTTTGTTTAATTGAATCGATTCCTTGAACTCGTGGTATTGAATCAATGTGTGAAGCTCCACTCATTGAATGAACAAGTGCAGGCTTTTTCATTGAAACAAAACGTTTAGCTAGGGGCAACGAATAAATGAGAGTAGCTGTACTCATTGAATGAACACCTGCAGTTTGTTGCATTGAATGCATGATATAAGCTGGAAACGTTGACTGAATGAAAGAAGCTCTACACATTGAATTAACAAGTGCAATCTGCTTGATGAAATGAATGCAGGCAGTTGGTTTCTTTGACAGAAAGCGTGCAACTAGTATCATTGAATGAATGGCAAAAGCTCTACTCATTCGATTAGCATGTGCAGATATTTTCATGGAATGAATGAGTGCTGTTTGATTCATTGAATGGATGCATGCTCTTGGAATCACTAAATAAATAAGTTAAGTTTCGTTCATTCAATCAATGAATGACGTTTGATTCATTGAATCGATGATTGAAGTTTGGCACAATGATTGAATGATTGCAGTTTGTTATATTAAATGAAGGAGTTAAGCTTGACATATTGAATAAATAAGAGAAGTTCTACTCTTTGAGTTAACACGTGCAGTCTGTAAATTCAATAAATATGTGCAGTATGTTTCACTAAAAAGGTTCGTTAGATCTGTCTCATTGAACCTAAGATTACCGTTTGATTCATTGAATCTATGATTGAAGTTTAAATAAATGACTGATTCAATTGTTTCAGCTTGTTTCATTAAGTGAAAACTTTAAGCTGGAGGCCCTCATTCAGTTAGCACATGCACTTTTTGTCATTAAATCAATGGGTGCAATTTGTTTCATTGAATCGAAACCTTAAACTCGTGGTATTGAATCAATGTGAGAAGCTCTAAGCATTGAATGAACACCTGCAGTTTGTTACATTGAATGAATGAGATAAACTTAAAAATTGAATGAATGAAAGAAGCTCCACACATTGAATTAACGAGAGCAGTCTGTTTGATTAAATGAATGCATGCAGTTGGTTTCTTTAACAGAAAGCATACAACTTGTTTCATTAAATGAATGGCAAAGCTCTACTTATTCGATTAGCATGTGCAGATTTTTTCATGGAATGAATGAGTGCTGTTTTATTCATTGAATGGATGAATTCAGTTGGAATCGCTAAGTAAATGAGTGAAGTTTCTTTCATTGAATCAATGAATAACGTTTGATTCATTGAATCAATGATTGAGGTTTGACACAATGATTGCAGTCTGTTATATTAAATGAAGAATTAAGCTTGACATAATGAAGAAATAAGAGAAGTTCTACTCTTTGATTTAAGACGTGCAGTCTGTTTCATTCAATGAATGTGAGCGGTTTGATTCACTGCATAAGTTAGTTACATGTGTCTTATAAAATCTAAGAATGCCGATTGATTCATTGAATTACTGCTTGAAGTTTAAATCAATGGCTGATTCACTGGTTTCAGCTTGTTTCATTAAATGAAAACTTTAAACTCGAAACGATGAATCAATGAGAGAAGCTGTACTCATTGAATTAGCACATGCACTTTTTATCATTAAATGAATGGGTGTAGTTTGTTTAATTGAATCGAATCCTTGAACTCGTGGTATTGAATCAATGTGTGAAGCTCTACTCATTGAATGAACAAGTTCAGGCTTTTTCATTGAAACAAAACGTTTAGCTCGAGGCACTGAATAATTGAGAGAAGCTGTACTCATTGAATGAACACCTGCAGTTTGTTGCATTGAATGAATGAGATAAGCTTAAAAAGTTGAATGAATGAAAGAAGCTCTACACATTGAATTAACGAGTGCAGTCTGTTTGATTAAATGAATGCATGCAGTCGGTTTCTTTGACAGAAAGCGTCCAACTTGTTTCATTAAATGAATGGCAAAGCTCTACTTATTCGATTAGCATGTGCAGCTTTTTTCATGAAATGAATGAGTGCTGTTTGATTCATTGAATGGATGAATGCTGTTAGAATCACTAAGTAAATGAGTGAAGTTTCTTTCATTGAATCAATGAATAAGGTTTGATTCATTGAATCAATGATTGAGGTGTGACACAATGATTGAATGTTTGCAGTTTGTTACATTAAATGAAGGAGTTAAGCTTGACATAATGAATAAAAAAGAGAAGATCTACTTTTTGAATTAAGACGTGCAGTCTTTTTCATTCAATGAATGTGAGCGGTTTGATTCACTGCATAAGTTAGTTACATCTGTCTCATTAAATCTAAGAATGCCGATTGATTCATTGAATTACTGTTTGAAGTTTAAATCAATGGCTGATTCACTGGTTTCAGCTTGTTTCATTAAGTGAAAACTTTAAACTCGAAACAATGAATCAATGAGAGAAGCTGTACTCTTTGAATTAACACATGCACTTTTTATCATTAAATGAATGGGTACAGTTTGTTTCATTGAATCGATTCCTTGAACTCGTGGTATTGAATCAATGTGTGAAGCTCTACTCATTGAATGAACAAGTGCAGGCTTTTTCATTGAAACAAAACGTTTAGCTAGGGGCAACGAATAAATGAGAGTAGCTGTACTCAATGAGAGTAGCTGTACCTGCAGTTTGTTGCATTGAATGCATGATATAAGCTGGAAACGTTGACTGAATGAAAGAAGCTCTACACATTGAATTAACAAGTGCAATCTGCTTGATGAAATGAATGCAGGCAGTTGGTTTCTTTGACAGAAAGCGTGCAACTAGTATCATTGAATGAATGGCAAAAGCTCTACTCATTCGATTAGCATGTGCAGATATTTTCATGGAATGAATGAGTGCTGTTTGATTCATTGAATGGATGCATGCTCTTGGAATCACTAAATAAATAAGTTAAGTTTCGTTCATTCAATCAATGAATGACGTTTGATTCATTGAATCGATGATTGAAGTTTGGCACAATGATTGAATGATTGCAGTTTGTTATATTAAATGAAGGAGTTAAGCTTGACATATTGAATAAATAAGAGAAGTTCTACTCTTTGAGTTAACACGTGCAGTCTGTAAATTCAATAAATATGTGCAGTATGTTTCACTAAAAAGGTTCGTTAGATCTGTCTCATTGAACTTAAGATTACCGTTTGATTCATTGAATCTATGATTGAAGTTTAAATAAATGACTGATTCAATTGTTTCAGCTTGTTTCATTAAGTGAAAACTTTAAGCTGGAGGCCCTCATTCAGTTAGCACATGCACTTTTTGTCATTAAATCAATGGGTGCAATTTGTTTCATTGAATCGAAACCTTAAACTCGTGGTATTGAATCAATGTGAGAAGCTCTAAGCATTGAATGAACACCTGCAGTTTGTTACATTGAATGATTAGGTTTATAAGATGATCAGAGGAATAGATAGAGTAGACAGTCAGAAACTTTTTCCCCGGGTACAACAGAGTGTTACAAGGGGACATAAATTTAAGGTGAAGGGTGGAAGGTATAGGGGAGATGTCAGGGGTGGGTTCTTCACCCAGAGAGTGGTGGGGGCATGGAATGCGCTGCCCGTGGGAGTGGTAGAGTCAGATTCATTGGCGACCTTTAAGCGGCATTTGGATAGGTACATGGATGGGTGCTTAATCTAGGATAGAAGTTCGGCACAACATCGTGGGCCGAAGGGCCTGTTCTGTGCTGTATTGTTCTATGTTCTATGTTCTATGTTCTATGAATGAGATAAACTTAAAAATTGAATGAATGAAAGAAGCTCCACACATTGAATTAACGAGAGCAGTCTGTTTGATTAAATGAATGCATGCAGTTGGTTTCTTTAACAGAAAGCATACAACTTGTTTCATTAAATGAATGGCAATGCTCTACTTATTCGATTAGCATGTGCAGATTTTTTCATGGAATGAATGAGTGCTGTTTTATTCATTGAATGGATGAATTCAGTTGGAATCGCTAAGTAAATGAGTGAAGTTTCTTTCATTGAATCAATGAATAACGTTTGATTCATTGAATCAATGATTGAGGTTTGACACAATGATTGCAGTCTGTTATATTAAATGAAGAATTAAGCTTGACATAATGAAGAAATAAGAGAAGTTCTACTCTTTGATTTAAGACGTGCAGTCTGTTTCATTCAATGAATGTGAGCGGTTTGATTCACTGCATAAGTTAGTTACATGTGTCTTATAAAATCTAAGAATGCCGATTGATTCATTGAATTACTGCTTGAAGTTTAAATCAATGGCTGATTCACTGGTTTCAGCTTGTTTCATTAAATGAAAACTTTAAACTCGAAACGATGAATCAATGAGAGAAGCTGTACTCATTGAATTAGCACATGCACTTTTTATCATTAAATGAATGGGTGTAGTTAGTTTAATTGAATCGAATCCTTGAACTCGTGGTATTGAATCAATGTGTGAAGCTCTACTCATTGAATGAACAAGTTCAGGCTTTTTCATTGAAACAAAACGTTTAGCTCGAGGCACTGAATAATTGAGAGAAGCTGTACTCATTGAATGAACACCTGCAGTTTGTTGCATTGAATGAATGAGATAAGCTTAAAAAGTTGAATGAATGAAAGAAGCTCTACACATTGAATTAACGAGTGCAGTCTGCTTGATGAAATGAATGCAGGCAGTTGGTTTCTTTGACAGAAAGCGTGCAACTAGTATCATTGAATGAATGGCAAAAGCTCTACTCATTCGATTAGCATGTGCAGATATTTTCATGGAATGAATGAGTGCTGTTTGATTCATTGAATGGATGCATGCTCTTGGAATCACTAAATAAATAAGTTAAGTTTCGTTCATTCAATCAATGAATGACGTTTGATTCATTGAATCGATGATTGAAGTTTGGCACAATGATTGAATGATTGCAGTTTGTTATATTAAATGAAGGCGTTAAGCTTGACATATTGAATAAATAAGAGAAGCTCTACTCTTTGAGTTAACACGTGCAGTCTGTAAATTCAATAAATGTGTGCAGTATGTTTCACTAAAAAGGTTCGTTAGATCTGTCTCATTGAACTTAAGATTACCGTTTGATTCATTGAATCTATGATTGAAGTTTAAATAAATGACTGATTCAATTGTTTCAGCTTGTTTCATTAAGTGAAAACTTTAAGCTGGAGGCCCTCATTCAATTAGCACATGCACTTTTTGTCATTAAATCAATGGGTGCAATTTGTTTCATTGAATCGAAACCTTAAACTCGTGGTATTGAATCAATGTGAGAAGCTCTACTCATTGAATGAACACCTGCAGTTTGTTACATTGAATGAATGAGATAAACTTAAAAATTGAATGAATGAAAGAAGCTCCACACATTGAATTAACGAGAGCAGTCTGTTTGATTAAATGAATGCAATGCAGTTGGTTTCATTAACAGAAAGCACACAACTTGTTTCATTAAATGAATGGCAAAGCTCTACTTATTCGATTAGCATTTGCAGATTTTTTCATGGAATGAATGAGTGCTGTTTTATTCATTGAATGGATGAATTCAGTTGGAATCGCTAAGTAAATGAGTGAAGTTTCTTTCATTGAATCAATGAATAACGTTTGATTCATTGAATCAATGATTGAGGTTTGACACAATGATTGCAGTTTGTTATATTAAATGAAGGAGTTAAGCTTGACATAATGAATAAATAAGAGAAGTTCTACTCTTTGATTTAAGACGTGCAGTCTGTTTCATTCAATGAATGTGAGCGGTTTGATTCACTGCATAAGTTAGTTACACGTGTCTTATAAAATCTAAGAATGCCGATTGATTCATTGAATTACTGCTTGAAGTTTAAATCAATGGCTGATTCACTGGTTTCAGCTTGTTTCATTAAATGAAAACTTTAAACTCGAAAAAATGAATCAATGAGAGAAGCTGTACTCATTGAATTAGCACATGCACTTTTTATCATTAAATGAATGGGTGCAGTTTGCTTCATTGAATCTATTCCTTGAACTCGTGGTATTGAATCAATGTGTGAAGCTCTACTCATTGAATTAACAAGTTCAGGCTTTTTCATTGAAACAAAACGTTTAGCTCGAGGCACTGAATAATTGAGAGAAGCTGTACTCATTGAATGAACACCTGCAGTTTGTTGCATTGAATGAATGAGATAAGCTTAAAAAGTTGAATGAATGAAAGAAGCTCTACACATTGAATTAACGAGTGCAGTCTGTTTGATTAAATGAATGCATGCAGTCGGTTTCTTTGATAGAAAGCGTCCAACTTGTTTCATTAAATGAATGGCAAAGCTCTACTTATTCGATTAGCATGTGCAGCTTTTTTCATGAAATGAATGAGTGCTGTTTGATTCATTGAATGGATGAATGCTGTTAGAATCACTAAGTAAATGAGTGAAGTTTCTTTCATTGAATCAATGAATGAGGTTTGATTCATTGAATCAATGATTGAGGTTTGACATACTGATTGAATGTTTGCAGTTTGTTACATTAAATGAAGGAGTTAAGCTTGACATAATGAATAAATAAGAGAAGTTCTACTCTTTGATTTAAGACGTGCAGTCTGTTTCATTCAATGAATGTGAGCGGTTTGATTCACTGCATAAGTTAGTTACATGTGTCTTATAAAATCTAAGAATGCCGATTGATTCATTGAATTACTGCTTGAAGTATAAATCAATGGCTGATTCACTGGTTTCAGCTTGTTTCATTAAATGAAAACTTTAAACTCGAAACGATGAATCAATGAGAGAAGCTGTACTCATTGAATTAGCACATGCACTTTTTATCATTAAATGAATGGGTGTAGTTTGTTTAATTGAATCGAATCCTTGAACTCGTGGTATTGAATCAATGTGTGAAGCTCTACTCATTGAATTAACAAAGTTCAGGCTTTTTCATTGAAACAAAACGTTTAGCTCGAGGCACTGAATAATTGAGAGAAGCTGTACTCATTGAATGAATACCTGCAGTTTGTTGCATTGAATGAATGAGATAAGCTTAAAAAGTTGAATGAATGAAAGAAGCTCTACACATTGAATTAACGAGTGCAGTCTGTTTGATTAAATGAATGCATGCAGTCGGTTTCTTTGACAGAAAGCGTCCAACTTGTTTCATTAAATGAATGGCAAAGCTCTACTTATTCGATTAGCATGTGCAGCTTTTTTCATGAAATGAATGAGTGCTGTTTGATTCATTGAATGGATGAATGCTGTTAGAATCACTAAGTAAATGAGTGAAGTTTCTTTCATTGAATCAATGAATAAGGTTTGATTCATTGAATCAATGATTGAGGTGTGACACAATGATTGAATGTTTGCAGTTTGTTACATTAAATGAAGGAGTTAAGCTTGACATAATGAATAAAAAAGAGAAGATCTACTTTTTGAATTAAGACGTGCAGTCTTTTTCATTCAATGAATGTGAGCGGTTTGATTCACTGCATAAGTTAGTTACATCTGTCTCATTAAATCTAAGAATGCCGATTGATTCATTGAATTACTGTTTGAAGTTTAAATCAATGGCTGATTCACTGGTTTCAGCTTGTTTCATTAAGTGAAAACTTTAAACTCGAAACAATGAATCAATGAGAGAAGCTGTACTCTTTGAATTAACACATGCACTTTTTATCATTAAATGAATGGGTGTAGTTTGTTTAATTGAATCGATTCCTTGAACTCGTGGTATTGAATCAATGTGTGAAGCTCCACTCATTGAATGAACAAGTGCAGGCTTTTTCATTGAAACAAAACGTTTAGCTAGGGGCAACGAATAAATGAGAGTAGCTGTACTCATTGAATGAACACCTGCAGTTTGTTGCATTGAATGCATGATATAAGCTGGAAACGTTGACTGAATGAAAGAAGCTCTACACATTGAATTAACAAGTGCAATCTGCTTGATGAAATGAATGCAGGCAGTTGGTTTCTTTGACAGAAAGCGTGCAACTAGTATAATTGAATGAATGGCAAAAGCTCTACTCATTCGATTAGCATGTGCAGATATTTTCATGGAATGAATGAGTGCTGTTTGATTCATTGAATGGATGCATGCTCTTGGAATCACTAAATAAATAAGTTAAGTTTCGTTCATTCAATCAATGAATGACGTTTGATTCATTGAATCGATGATTGAAGTTTGGCACAATGATTGAATGATTGCAGTTTGTTATATTAAATGAAGGAGTTAAGCTTGACATATTGAATAAATAAGAGAAGTTCTACTCTTTGAGTTAACACGTGCAGTCTGTAAATTCAATAAATATGTGCAGTATGTTTCACTAAAAAGGTTCGTTAGATCTGTCTCATTGAACCTAAGATTACCGTTTGATTCATTGAATCTATGATTGAAGTTTAAATAAATGACTGATTCAATTGTTTCAGCTTGTTTCATTAAGTGAAAACTTTAAGCTGGAGGCCCTCATTCAGTTAGCACATGCACTTTTTGTCATTAAATCAATGGGTGCAATTTGTTTCATTGAATCGAAACCTTAAACTCGTGGTATTGAATCAATGTGAGAAGCTCTAAGCATTGAATGAACACCTGCAGTTTGTTACATTGAATGAATGAGATAAACTTAAAAATTGAATGAATGAAAGAAGCTCCACACATTGAATTAACGAGAGCAGTCTGTTTGATTAAATGAATGCATGCAGTTGGTTTCTTTAACAGAAAGCATACAACTTGTTTCATTAAATGAATGGCAAAGCTCTACTTATTCGATTAGCATGTGCAGATTTTTTCATGGAATGAATGAGTGCTGTTTTATTCATTGAATGGATGAATTCAGTTGGAATCGCTAAGTAAATGAGTGAAGTTTCTTTCATTGAATCAATGAATAACGTTTGATTCATTGAATCAATGATTGAGGTTTGACACAATGATTGCAGTCTGTTATATTAAATGAAGAATTAAGCTTGACATAATGAAGAAATAAGAGAAGTTCTACTCTTTGATTTAAGACGTGCAGTCTGTTTCATTCAATGAATGTGAGCGGTTTGATTCACTGCATAAGTTAGTTACATGTGTCTTATAAAATCTAAGAATGCCGATTGATTCATTGAATTACTGCTTGAAGTTTAAATCAATGGCTGATTCACTGGTTTCAGCTTGTTTCATTAAATGAAAACTTTAAACTCGAAACGATGAATCAATGAGAGAAACTGTACTCATTGAATTAGCACATGCACTTTTTATCATTAAATGAATGGGTGTAGTTTGTTTAATTGAATCGAATCCTTGAACTCGTGGTATTGAATCAATGTGTGAAGCTCTACTCATTGAATGAACAAGTTCAGGCTTTTTCATTGAAACAAAACGTTTAGCTCGAGGCACTGAATAATTGAGAGAAGCTGTACTCATTGAATGAACACCTGCAGTTTGTTGCATTGAATGAATGAGATAAGCTTAAAAAGTTGAATGAATGAAAGAAGCTCTACACATTGAATTAACGAGTGCAGTCTGTTTGATTAAATGAATGCATGCAGTCGGTTTCTTTGACAGAAAGCGTCCAACTTGTTTCATTAAATGAATGGCAAAGCTCTACTTATTCGATTAGCATGTGCAGCTTTTTTCATGAAATGAATGAGTGCTGTTTGATTCATTGAATGGATGAATGCTGTTAGAATCACTAAGTAAATGAGTGAAGTTTCTTTCATTGAATCAATGAATAAGGTTTGATTCATTGAATCAATGATTGAGGTGTGACACAATGATTGAATGTTTGCAGTTTGTTACATTAAATGAAGGAGTTAAGCTTGACATAATGAATAAAAAAGAGAAGATCTACTTTTTGAATTAAGACGTGCAGTCTTTTTCATTCAATGAATGTGAGCGGTTTGATTCACTGCATAAGTTAGTTACATCTGTCTCATTAAATCTAAGAATGCCGATTGATTCATTGAATTACTGTTTGAAGTTTAAATCAATGGCTGATTCACTGGTTTCAGCTTGTTTCATTAAGTGAAAACTTTAAACTCGAAACAATGAATCAATGAGAGAAGCTGTACTCTTTGAATTAACACATGCACTTTTTATCATTAAATGAATGGGTACAGTTTGTTTCATTGAATCGATTCCTTGAACTCGTGGTATTGAATCAATGTGTGAAGCTCTACTCATTGAATGAACAAGTGCAGGCTTTTTCATTGAAACAAAACGTTTAGCTAGGGGCAACGAATAAATGAGAGTAGCTGTACTCAATGAGAGTAGCTGTACCTGCAGTTTGTTGCATTGAATGCATGATATAAGCTGGAAACGTTGACTGAATGAAAGAAGCTCTACACATTGAATTAACAAGTGCAATCTGCTTGATGAAATGAATGCAGGCAGTTGGTTTCTTTGACAGAAAGCGTGCAACTAGTATCATTGAATGAATGGCAAAAGCTCTACTCATTCGATTAGCATGTGCAGATATTTTCATGGAATGAATGAGTGCTGTTTGATTCATTGAATGGATGCATGCTCTTGGAATCACTAAATAAATAAGTTAAGTTTCGTTCATTCAATCAATGAATGACGTTTGATTCATTGAATCGATGATTGAAGTTTGGCACAATGATTGAATGATTGCAGTTTGTTATATTAAATGAAGGAGTTAAGCTTGACATATTGAATAAATAAGAGAAGTTCTACTCTTTGAGTTAACACGTGCAGTCTGTAAATTCAATAAATATGTGCAGTATGTTTCACTAAAAAGGTTCGTTAGATCTGTCTCATTGAACTTAAGATTACCGTTTGATTCATTGAATCTATGATTGAAGTTTAAATAAATGACTGATTCAATTGTTTCAGCTTGTTTCATTAAGTGAAAACTTTAAGCTGGAGGCCCTCATTCAGTTAGCACATGCACTTTTTGTCATTAAATCAATGGGTGCAATTTGTTTCATTGAATCGAAACCTTAAACTCGTGGTATTGAATCAATGTGAGAAGCTCTAAGCATTGAATGAACACCTGCAGTTTGTTACATTGAATGATTAGGTTTATAAGATGATCAGAGGAATAGATAGAGTAGACAGTCAGAAACTTTTTCCCCGGGTACAACAGAGTGTTACAAGGGGACATAAATTTAAGGTGAAGGGTGGAAGGTATAGGGGAGATGTCAGGGGTGGGTTCTTCACCCAGAGAGTGGTGGGGGCATGGAATGCGCTGCCCGTGGGAGTGGTAGAGTCAGATTCATTGGCGACCTTTAAGCGGCATTTGGATAGGTACATGGATGGGTGCTTAATCTAGGATAGAAGTTCGGCACAACATCGTGGGCCGAAGGGCCTGTTCTGTGCTGTATTGTTCTATGTTCTATGTTCTATGTTCTATGAATGAGATAAACTTAAAAATTGAATGAATGAAAGAAGCTCCACACATTGAATTAACGAGAGCAGTCTGTTTGATTAAATGAATGCATGCAGTTGGTTTCTTTAACAGAAAGCATACAACTTGTTTCATTAAATGAATGGCAATGCTCTACTTATTCGATTAGCATGTGCAGATTTTTTCATGGAATGAATGAGTGCTGTTTTATTCATTGAATGGATGAATTCAGTTGGAATCGCTAAGTAAATGAGTGAAGTTTCTTTCATTGAATCAATGAATAACGTTTGATTCATTGAATCAATGATTGAGGTTTGACACAATGATTGCAGTCTGTTATATTAAATGAAGAATTAAGCTTGACATAATGAAGAAATAAGAGAAGTTCTACTCTTTGATTTAAGACGTGCAGTCTGTTTCATTCAATGAATGTGAGCGGTTTGATTCACTGCATAAGTTAGTTACATGTGTCTTATAAAATCTAAGAATGCCGATTGATTCATTGAATTACTGCTTGAAGTTTAAATCAATGGCTGATTCACTGGTTTCAGCTTGTTTCATTAAATGAAAACTTTAAACTCGAAACGATGAATCAATGAGAGAAGCTGTACTCATTGAATTAGCACATGCACTTTTTATCATTAAATGAATGGGTGTAGTTAGTTTAATTGAATCGAATCCTTGAACTCGTGGTATTGAATCAATGTGTGAAGCTCTACTCATTGAATGAACAAGTTCAGGCTTTTTCATTGAAACAAAACGTTTAGCTCGAGGCACTGAATAATTGAGAGAAGCTGTACTCATTGAATGAACACCTGCAGTTTGTTGCATTGAATGAATGAGATAAGCTTAAAAAGTTGAATGAATGAAAGAAGCTCTACACATTGAATTAACGAGTGCAGTCTGCTTGATGAAATGAATGCAGGCAGTTGGTTTCTTTGACAGAAAGCGTGCAACTAGTATCATTGAATGAATGGCAAAAGCTCTACTCATTCGATTAGCATGTGCAGATATTTTCATGGAATGAATGAGTGCTGTTTGATTCATTGAATGGATGCATGCTCTTGGAATCACTAAATAAATAAGTTAAGTTTCGTTCATTCAATCAATGAATGACGTTTGATTCATTGAATCGATGATTGAAGTTTGGCACAATGATTGAATGATTGCAGTTTGTTATATTAAATGAAGGCGTTAAGCTTGACATATTGAATAAATAAGAGAAGCTCTACTCTTTGAGTTAACACGTGCAGTCTGTAAATTCAATAAATGTGTGCAGTATGTTTCACTAAAAAGGTTCGTTAGATCTGTCTCATTGAACTTAAGATTACCGTTTGATTCATTGAATCTATGATTGAAGTTTAAATAAATGACTGATTCAATTGTTTCAGCTTGTTTCATTAAGTGAAAACTTTAAGCTGGAGGCCCTCATTCAATTAGCACATGCACTTTTTGTCATTAAATCAATGGGTGCAATTTGTTTCATTGAATCGAAACCTTAAACTCGTGGTATTGAATCAATGTGAGAAGCTCTACTCATTGAATGAACACCTGCAGTTTGTTACATTGAATGAATGAGATAAACTTAAAAATTGAATGAATGAAAGAAGCTCCACACATTGAATTAACGAGAGCAGTCTGTTTGATTAAATGAATGCAATGCAGTTGGTTTCATTAACAGAAAGCACACAACTTGTTTCATTAAATGAATGGCAAAGCTCTACTTATTCGATTAGCATGTGCAGATTTTTTCATGGAATGAATGAGTGCTGTTTTATTCATTGAATGGATGAATTCAGTTGGAATCGCTAAGTAAATGAGTGAAGTTTCTTTCATTGAATCAATGAATAACGTTTGATTCATTGAATCAATGATTGAGGTTTGACACAATGATTGCAGTTTGTTATATTAAATGAAGGAGTTAAGCTTGACATAATGAATAAATAAGAGAAGTTCTACTCTTTGATTTAAGACGTGCAGTCTGTTTCATTCAATGAATGTGAGCGGTTTGATTCACTGCATAAGTTAGTTACACGTGTCTTATAAAATCTAAGAATGCCGATTGATTCATTGAATTACTGCTTGAAGTTTAAATCAATGGCTGATTCACTGGTTTCAGCTTGTTTCATTAAATGAAAACTTTAAACTCGAAAAAATGAATCAATGAGAGAAGCTGTACTCATTGAATTAGCACATGCACTTTTTATCATTAAATGAATGGGTGCAGTTTGCTTCATTGAATCTATTCCTTGAACTCGTGGTATTGAATCAATGTGTGAAGCTCTACTCATTGAATTAACAAGTTCAGGCTTTTTCATTGAAACAAAACGTTTAGCTCGAGGCACTGAATAATTGAGAGAAGCTGTACTCATTGAATGAACACCTGCAGTTTGTTGCATTGAATGAATGAGATAAGCTTAAAAAGTTGAATGAATGAAAGAAGCTCTACACATTGAATTAACGAGTGCAGTCTGTTTGATTAAATGAATGCATGCAGTCGGTTTCTTTGATAGAAAGCGTCCAACTTGTTTCATTAAATGAATGGCAAAGCTCTACTTATTCGATTAGCATGTGCAGCTTTTTTCATGAAATGAATGAGTGCTGTTTGATTCATTGAATGGATGAATGCTGTTAGAATCACTAAGTAAATGAGTGAAGTTTCTTTCATTGAATCAATGAATGAGGTTTAATTCATTGAATCAATGATTGAGGTTTGACATACTGATTGAATGTTTGCAGTTTGTTACATTAAATGAAGGAGTTAAGCTTGACATAATGAATAAAAAAGAGAAGATCTACTTTTTGAATTAAGACGTGCAGTCTTTTTCATTCAATGAATATGAGCGGTTTGATTCAATGCATAAGTTAGTTACATCTGTCTCATTAAATCTAAGAATGCCGATTGATTCATTGAATTACTGTTTGAAGTTTAAATCAATGGCTGATTCACTGGTTTCAGCTTGTTTCATTAAGTGAAAACTTTAAACTCGAAACAATGAATCAATGAGAGAAGCTGTACTCTTTGAATTAACACATGCACTTTTTATCATTAAATGAATGGGTACAGTTTGTTTCATTGAATCGATTCCTTGAACTCGTGGTATTGAATCAATGTGTGAAGCTCTACTCATTGAATGAACAAGTGCTGGCTTTTTCATTGAAACAAAACGTTTAGCTAGGGGCAACGAATAAATGAGAGTAGCTGTACTCATTGAATGAACACCTGCAGTTTGTTGCATTGAATGCATGATATAAGCTGGAAACGTTGACTGAATGAAAGAAGCTCTACACATTGAATTAACAAGTGCAATCTGCTTGATGAAATGAATGCAGGCAGTTGGTTTCTTTGACAGAAAGCGTGCAACTAGTATCATTGAATGAATGGCAAAAGCTCTACTCATTCGATTAGCATGTGCAGATATTTTCATGGAATGAATGAGTGCTGTTTGATTCATTGAATGGATGCATGCTATTGGAATCACTAAATAAATAAGTTAAGTTTCGTTCATTCAATCAATGAATGACGTTTGATTCATTGAATCGATGATTGAAGTTTGGCACAATGATTGAATGATTGCAGTTTGTTATATTAAATGAAGGAGTTAAGCTTGACATATTGAATAAATAAGAGAAGCTCTACTCTTTGAGTTAACACGTGCAGTCTGTAAATTCAATAAATGTGTGCAGTATGTTTCACTAAAAAGGTTCGTTAGATCTGTCTCATTGAACTTAAGATTACCGTTTGATTCATTGAATCTATGCTTGAAGTTTAAATAAATGACTGATTCAATTGTTTCAGCTTGTTTCATTAAGTGAAAACTTTAAGCTGGAGGCCCTCATTCAATTAGCACATGCACTTTTTGTCATTAAATCAATGGGTGCAATTTGTTTCATTGAATCGAAACCTTAAACTCGTGGTATTGAATCAATGTGAGAAGCTCTACTCATTGAATGAACACCTGCAGTTTGTTACATTGAATGAATGAGATAAACTTAAAAATTGAATGAATGAAAGAAGCTCCACACATTGAATTAACGAGAGCAGTCTGTTTGATTAAATGAATGCAATGCAGTTGGTTTCATTAACAGAAAGCATACAACTTGTTTCATTAAATGAAATGGCAAAGCTCTACTTATTCGATTAGCATGTGCAGATTTTTTCATGGAATGAATGAGTGCTGTTTTATTCATTGAATGGATGAATTCAGTTGGAATCGCTAAGTAAATGAGTGAAGTTTCTTTCATTGAATCAATGAATAACGTTTGATTCATTGAATCAATGATTGAGGTTTGACACAATGATTGCAGTTTGTTATATTAAATGAAGGAGTTAAGCTTGACATAATGAATAAATAAGAGAAGTTCTACTCTTTGATTTAAGACGTGCAGTCTGTTTCATTCAATGAATGTGAGCGGTTTGATTCACTGCATAAGTTAGTTACACGTGTCTTATAAAATCTAAGAATGCCGATTGATTCATTGAATTACTGCTTGAAGTTTAAATCAATGGCTGATTCACTGGTTTCAGCTTGTTTCATTAAATGAAAACTTTAAACTCGAAAAAATGAATCAATGAGAGAAGCTGTACTCATTGAATTAGCACATGCACTTTTTATCATTAAATGAATGGGTGCAGTTTGTTTCATTGAATCTATTCCTTGAACTCGTGGTATTGAATCAATGTGTGAAGCTCTACTCATTGAATTAACAAGTTCAGGCTTTTTCATTGAAACAAAACGTTTAGCTCGAGGCACTGAATAATTGAGAAAAGCTGTACTCATTGAATGAACACCTGCTGTTTGTTGCATTGAATGCATGATATAAGCTGGAAACGTTGACTGAATGAAAGAAGCTCTACACATTGAATTAACAAGTGCAATCTGCTTGATGAAATGAATGCAGGCAGTTGGTTTCTTTGACAGAAAGCGTGCAACTAGTATCATTGAATGAATGGCAAAAGGTCTACTCATTCGATTAGCATGTGCAGATATTTTCATGGAATGAATGAGTGCTGTTTGATTCATTGAATGGATGCATGCTCTTGGAATCACTAAATAAATAAGTTAAGTTTCGTTCATTCAATCAATGAATGACGTTTGATTCATTGAATCAATGATTGAAGTTTGGCACAATGATTGAATGATTGCAGTTTGTTATATTAAATGAAGGCGTTAAGCTTGACATATTGAATAAATAAGAGAAGCTCTACTCTTTGAGTTAACACGTGCAGTCTGTAAATTCAATAAATGTGTGCAGTATGTTTCACTAAAAAGGTTCGTTAGATCTGTCTCATTGAACTTAAGATTACCGTTTGATTCATTGAATCTATGATTGAAGTTTAAATAAATGACTGATTCAATTGTTTCAGCTTGTTTCATTAAGTGAAAACTTTAAGCTGGAGGCCCTCATTCAATTAGCACATGCACTTTTTGTCATTAAATCAATGGGTGCAATTTGTTTCATTGAATCGAAACCTTAAACTCGTGGTATTGAATCAATGTGAGAAGCTCTACTCATTGAATGAACACCTGCAGTTTGTTACATTGAATGAATGAGATAAACTTAAAAATTGAATGAATGAAAGAAGCTCCACACATTGAATTAACGAGAGCAGTCTGTTTGATTAAATGAATGCAATGCAGTTGGTTTCATTAACAGAAAGCATACAACTTGTTTCATTAAATGAATGGCAAAGCTCTACTTATTCGATTAGCATGTGCAGATTTTTTCATGGAATGAATGAGTGCTGTTTTATTCATTGAATGGATGAATTCAGTTGGAATCGCTAAGTAAATGAGTGAAGTTTCTTTCATTGAATCAATGAATAACGTTTGATTCATTGAATCAATGATTGAGGTTTGACACAATGATTACAGTTTGTTATATTAAATGAAGGAGTTAAGCTTGTCATAATGAATAAATAAGAGAAGTTCTACTCTTTGATTTAAGACGTGCAGTCTGTTTCATTCAATGAATGTGAGCGGTTTGATTCACTGCATAAGTTAGTTACACGTGTCTTATAAAATCTAAGAATGCCGATTGATTCATTGAATTACTGCTTGAAGTTTAAATCAATGGCTGATTCACTGGTTTCAGCTTGTTTCATTAAATGAAAACTTTAAACTCGAAACAATGAATCAATGAGAGAAGCTGTACTCTTTGAATTAACACATGCACTTTTTATCATTAAATGAATGGGTACAGTTTGTTTCATTGAATCGATTCCTTGAACTCGTGGTATTGAATCAATGTGTGAAGCTCTACTCATTGAATGAACAAGTGCTGGCTTTTTCATTGAAACAAAACGTTTAGCTAGGGGCAACGAATAAATGAGAGTAGCTGTACTCATTGAATGAACACCTGCAGTTTGTTGCATTGAATGCATGATATAAGCTGGAAACGTTGACTGAATGAAAGAAGCTCTACACATTGAATTAACAAGTGCAATCTGCTTGATGAAATGAATGCAGGCAGTTGGTTTCTTTGACAGAAAGCGTGCAACTAGTATCATTGAATGAATGGCAAAAGCTCTACTCATTCGATTAGCATGTGCAGATATTTTCATGGAATGAATGAGTGCTGTTTGATTCATTGAATGGATGCATGCTATTGGAATCACTAAATAAATAAGTTAAGTTTCGTTCATTCAATCAATGAATGACGTTTGATTCATTGAATCAATGATTGAAGTTTGGCACAATGATTGAATGATTGCAGTTTGTTATATTAAATGAAGGAGTTAAGCTTGACATATTGAATAAATAAGAGATGCTCTACTCTTTGATTTAAGACGTGCAGTCTGTTTCATTCAATGAATGTGAGCGGTTTGATTCACTGCATAAGTTAGTTACATGTGTCTTATAAAATCTAAGAATGCCGATTGATTCATTGAATTACTGCTTGAAGTTTAAATCAATGGCTGATTCACTGGTTTCAGCTTGTTTCATTAAATGAAAACTTTAAACTCGAAAAAATGAATCAATGAGAGAAGCTGTACTCATTGAATTAGCACATGCACTTTTTATCATTAAATGAATGGGTGCAGTTTGTTTCATTGAATCTATTCCTTGAACTCGTGGTATTGAATCAATGTGTGAAGCTCTACTCATTGAATTAACAAGTTCAGGCTTTTTCATTGAAACAAAACGTTTAGCTCGAGGCACTGAATAATTGAGAGAAGCTGTACTCATTGAATGAACACCTGCAGTTTGTTGCGTTGAATGAATGAGATAAGCTTAAAAAGTTGAATGAATGAAAGAAGCTCTACACATTGAATTAACGAGAGCAGTCTGTTTGTTTAAATGAATGCATGCAGTCGGTTTCTTTGACAGAAAGCGTCCAACTTGTTTCATTAAATGAATGGCAAAGCTCTACTTATTCGATTAGCATGTGCAGCTTTTTTCATGAAATGAATGAGTGCTGTTTGATTCATTGAATGGATGAATGCTTTTAGAATCACTAAGTAAATGAGTGAAGTTTCTTTCATTGAATCAATGAATAAGGTTTGATTCATTGAATCAATGATTGAGGTTTGACACAATGATTGAATGTTTGCAGTTTGTTACATTAAATGAAGGAGTTAAGCTTGACATAATGAATAAAAAAGAGAAGATCTACTTTTTGAATTAAGACGTGCAGTCTTTTTCATTCAATGAATGTGAGCGGTTTGATTCACAGCATAAGTTAGTTAACTCTGTCTCATTAAATCTAAGAATGCCGATTGATTCATTGAATTACTGTTTGAAGTTTAAATCAATGGCTGATTCACTGGTTTCAGCTTGTTTCATTAAGTGAAAACTTTAAACTCGAAACAATGAATCAATGAGAGAAGCTGTACTCTTTGAATTAACACGTGCACTTTTTATCATTAAATGAATGGGTACAGTTTGTTTCATTGAATCGATTCCTTGAACTCGTGGTATTGAATCAATGTGTGAAGCTCTACTCATTGAATGAACAAGTGCTGGCTTTTTCATTGAAACAAAACGTTTAGCTAGGGGCAACGAATAAATGAGAGTAGCTGTACTCATTGAATGAACACCTGCAGTTTGTTGCATTGAATGCATGATATAAGCTGGAAACGTTGACTGAATGAAAGAAGCTCTACACATTGAATTAACAAGTGCAATCTGCTTGATGAAATGAATGCAGGCAGTTGGTTTCTTTGACAGAAAGCGTGCAACTAGTATCATTGAATGAATGGCAAAAGCTCTACTCATTCGATTAGCATGTGCAGATATTTTCATGGAATGAATGAGTGCTGTTTGATTCATTGAATGGATGCATGCTCTTGGAATCACTAAATAAATAAGTTAAGTTTCGTTCATTCAATCAATGAATGACGTTTGATTCATTGAATCAATGATTGAAGTTTGGCACAATGATTGAATGATTGCAGTTTGTTATATTAAATGAAGGAGTTAAGCTTGACATATTGAATAAATAAGAGAAGCTCTACTCTTTGAGTTAACACGTGCAGTCTGTAAATTCAATAAATGTGTGCAGTATGTTTCACTAAAAAGGTTCGTTAGATCTGTCTCATTGAACTTAAGATTACCGTTTGATTCATTGAATCTATGATTGAAGTTTAAATAAATGACTGATTCAATTGTTTCAGCTTGTTTCATTAAGTGAAAACTTTAAGCTGGAGGCCCTCATTCAATTAGCACATGCACTTTTTGTCATTAAATCAATGGGTGCAATTTGTTTCATTGAATCGAAACCTTAAACTCGTGGTATTGAATCAATGTGAGAAGCTCTACTCATTGAATGAACACCTGCAGTTTGTTACATTGAATGAATGAGATAAACTTAAAAATTGAATGAATGAAAGAAGCTCCACACATTGAATTAACGAGAGCAGTCTGTTTGATTAAATGAATGCATGCAGTTGGTTTCTTTAACAGAAAGCATACAACTTGTTTCATTAAATGAATGGCAAAGCTCTACTTATTCGATTAGCATGTGCAGATTTTTTCATGGAATGAATGAGTGCTGTTTTATTCATTGAATGGATGAATTCAGTTGGAATCGCTAAGTAAATGAGTGAAGTTTCTTTCATTGAATCAATGAATAACGTTTGATTCATTGAATCAATGATTGAGGTTTGACACAATGATTGCAGTTTGTTATATTAAATGAAGGAGTTAAGCTTGTCATAATGAATAAATAAGAGAAGTTCTACTCTTTGATTTAAGACGTGCAGTCTGTTTCATTCAATGAATGTGAGCGGTTTGATTCACTTCATAAGTTAGTTACACGTGTCTTATAAAATCTAAGAATGCCGATTGATTCATTGAATTACTGCTTGAAGTTTAAATCAATGGCTGATTCACTGTTTCAGCTTGTTTCATTAAATGAAAACTTTAAACTCGAAAAAATGAATCAATGAGAGAAGCTGTACTCATTGAATTAGCACATGCACTTTTTATCATTAAATGAATGGGTGCAGTTTGCTTCATTGAATCTATTCCTTGAACTCGTGGTATTGAATCAATGTGTGAAGCTCTACTCATTGAATTAACAAGTTCAGGCTTTTTCATTGAAACAAAACGTTTAGCTCGAGGCACTGAATAATTGAGAGAAGCTGTACTCATTGAATGAACACCTGCAGTTTGTTGCATTGAATGAATGAGATAAGCTTAAAAAGTTGAATGAATGAAAGAAGCTCTACACATTGAATTAACGAGTGCAGTCTGTTTGATTAAATGAATGCATGCAGTCGGTTTCTTTGACAGAAAGCGTGCAACTTGTTTCATTAATTGAATGGCAAAGCTCTACTTATTCGATTAGCATGTGCAGCTTTTTTCATGAAATGAATGAGTGCTGTTTGATTCATTGAATGGATGAATGCTGTTAGAATCACTAAGTAAATGAGTGAAGTTTCTTTCATTGAATCAATGAATAAGGTTTGATTCATTGAATCAATGATTGAGGTTTGACATAATGATTGAATGTTTGCAGTTTGTTACATTAAATGAAGGAGTTAAGCTTGACATAATGAATAAAAAAGAGAAGATCTACTTTTTGAATTATGACGTGCAGTCTTTTTCATTCAATGAATATGAGCGGTTTGATTCACTGCATAAGTTAGTTACATCTGTCTCATTAAATCTAAGAATGCCGATTGATTCATTGAATTACTGTTTGAAGTTTAAATCAATGGCTGATTCACTGGTTTCAGCTTGTTTCATTAAGTGAAAACTTTAAACTCGAAACAATGAATCAATGAGAGAAGCTGTACTCTTTGAATTAACACATGCACTTTTTATCATTAAATGAATGGGTACAGTTTGTTTCATTGAATCGATTCCTTGAACTCGTGGTATTGAATCAATGTGTGAAGCTCTACTCATTGAATGAACAAGTGCTGGCTTTTTCATTGAAACAAAACGTTTAGCTAGGGGCAACGAATAAATGAGAGTAGCTGTACTCATTGAATGAACACCTGCAGTTTGTTGCATTGAATGCATGATATAAGCTGGAAACGTTGACTGAATGAAAGAAGCTCTACACATTGAATTAACAAGTGCAATCTGCTTGATGAAATGAATGCAGGCAGTTGGTTTCTTTGACAGAAAGCGTGCAACTAGTATCATTGAATGAATGGCAAAAGCTCTACTCATTCGATTAGCATGTGCAGATATTTTCATGGAATGAATGAGTGCTGTTTGATTCATTGAATGGATGCATGCTATTGGAATCACTAAATAAATAAGTTAAGTTTCGTTCATTCAATCAATGAATGACGTTTGATTCATTGAATCAATGATTGAAGTTTGGCACAATGATTGAATGATTGCAGTTTGTTATATTAAATGAAGGAGTTAAGCTTGACATATTGAATAAATAAGAGATGCTCTACTCTTTGATTTAAGACGTGCAGTCTGTTTCATTCAATGAATGTGAGCGGTTTGATTCACTGCATAAGTTAGTTACATGTGTCTTATAAAATCTAAGAATTCCGATTGATTCATTGAATTACTGCTTGAAGTTTAAATCAATGGCTGATTCACTGGTTTCAGCTTGTTTCATTAAATGAAAACTTTAAACTCGAAACGATGAATCAATGAGAGAAGCTGTACTCATTGAATTAGCACATGCACTTTTTATCATTAAATGAATGGGTGCAGTTTGTTTCATTGAATCTATTCCTTGAACTCGTGGTATTGAATCAATGTGTGAAGCTCTACTCATTGAATTAACAAGTTCAGGCTTTTTCATTGAAACAAAACGTTTAGCTCGAGGCACTGAATAATTGAGAGAAGCTGTACTCATTGAATGAACACCTGCAGTTTGTTGCATTGAATGCATGATATAAGCTGGAAACGTTGACTGAATGAAAGAAGCTCTACACATTGAATTAACAAGTGCAATCTGCTTGATGAACTGAATGCAGGCAGTTGGTTTCTTTGACAGAAAGCGTGCAACTAGTATCATTGAATGAATGGCAAAAGCTCTACTCATTCGATTAGCATGTGCAGATATTTTCATGGAATGAATGAGTGCTGTTTGATTCATTGAATGGATGCATGCTCTTGGAATCACTAAATAAATAAGTTAAGTTTCGTTCATTCAATCAATGAATGACGTTTGATTCATTGAATCAATGATTGAAGTTTGGCACAATGATTGAATGATTGCAGTTTGTTATATTAAATGAAGGAGTTAAGCTTGACATATTGAATAAATAAGAGAAGTTCTACTCTTTGAGTTAACACGTGCAGTCTGTAAATTCAATAAATGTGTGCAGTATGTTTCACTAAAAAGGTTCGTTAGATCTGTCTGATTGAACCTAAGATTACCGTTTGATTCATTGAATCTATGATTGAAGTTTAAATAAATGACTGATTCAATTGTTTCAGCTTGTTTCATTAAGTGAAAACTTTAAGCTGGAGGCCCTCATTCAGTTAGCACATGCACTTTTTGTCATTAAATCAATGGGTGCAATTTGTTTCATTGAATCGAAACATTAAACTCATGGTATTGAATCAATGTGAGAAGCTCTACTCATTGAATGCAGTTTGTTACATTGAATGTTAAGACCTGCAGTTTGTTACATTGAATGAATGAGATAAACTTAAAAATTGAATGAATGAAAGAAGCTCCACACATTGAATTAACGAGAGCAGTCTGTTTTATTAAATGAATGCATGCAGTCGGTTTCTTTGACAGAAAGCGTCCAACTTGTTTCATTAAATGAATGGCAAAGCTCTACTTATTCGATTAGCATGTGCAGCTTTTTTCATGAAATGAATGAGTGCTGTTTGATTCATTGAATGGATGAATGCTGTTAGAATCACTAAGTAAATGAGTGAAGTTTCTTTCATTGAATCAATGAATAAGGTTTGATTCATTGAATCAATGATTGAGGTTTGACACAATGATTGAATGTTTGCAGTTTGTTACATTAAATGAAGGAGTTAAGCTTGACATAATGAATAAAAAATAGAAGATGATCTACTTTTTGAATTAAGACGTGCAGTCTTTTTCATTCAATGAATGTGAGCGGTTTGATTCACTGCATAAGTTAGTTACATCTGTCTCATTAAATTTAAGAATGCCGATTGATTCATTGAATTACTGTTTGAAGTTTAAATCAATGGCTGATTCACTGGTTTCAGCTTGTTTCATTAAGTGAAAACTTTAAACTCGAAACAATGAATCAATGAGAGAAGCTGTACTCTTTGAATTAACACGTGCACTTTTTATCATTAAATGAATGGGTACAGTTTGTTTCATTGAATCGATTCCTTGAACTCGTGGTATTGAATCAATGTGTGAAGCTCTACTCATTTAATGAACAAGTGCTGGCTTTTTCATTGAAACAAAACGTTTAGCTAGGGGCAACGAATAAATGAGAGTAGCTGTACTCATTGAATGAGCACCTGCAGTTTGTTGCATTGAATGCATGATATAAACTGGAAACGTTGACTGAATGAAAGAAGCTCTACACATTGAATTAACAAGTGCAATCTGCTTGATGAAATGAATGCAGGCAGTTGGTTTCTTTGACAGAAAGCGTGCAACTAGTATCATTGAATGAATGGCAAAAGCTCTACTCATTCGATTAGCATGTGCAGATATTTTCATGGAATGAATGAGTGCTGTTTGATTCATTGAATGGATGCATGCTCTTGGAATCACTAAATAAATAAGTTAAGTTTCGTTCATTCAATCAATGAATGACGTTTGATTCATTGAATCAATGATTGAAGTTTGGCACAATGATTGAATGATTGCAGTTTGTTATATTAAATGAAGGAGTTAAGCTTGACATATTGAATAAATAAGAGAAGCTCTACTCTTTGAGTTAACACGTGCAGTCTGTAAATTCAATAAATGTGTGCAGTATGTTTCACTAAAAAGGTTCGTTAGATCTGTCTCATTGAACTTAAGATTACCGTTTGATTCATTGAATCTATGATTGAAGTTTAAATAAATGACTGATTCAATTGTTTCAGCTTGTTTCATTAAGTGAAAACTTTAAGCTGGAGGCCCTCATTCAATTAGCACATGCACTTTTTGTCATTAAATCAATGGGTGCAATTTGTTTCATTGAATCGAAACCTTAAACTCGTGGTATTGAATCAATGTGAGAAGCTCTACTCATTGAATGAACACCTGCAGTTTGTTACATTGAATGAATGAGATAAACTTAAAAATTGAATGAATGAAAGAAGCTCCACACATTGAATTAACGAGAGCAGTCTGTTTGATTAAATGAATGCATGCAGTTGGTTTCTTTAACAGAAAGCATACAACTTGTTTCATTAAATGAATGGCAAAGCTCTACTTATTCGATTAGCATGTGCAGATTTTTTCAAGGAATGAATGAGTGCTGTTTTATTCATTGAATGGATGAATTCAGTTGGAATCGCTAAGTAAATGAGTGAAGTTTCTTTCATTGAATCAATGAATAACGTTTGATTCATTGAATCAATGATTGAGGTTTGACACAATGATTGCAGTTTGTTATATTAAATGAAGGAGTTAAGCTTGACATAATGAATAAATAAGAGAAGTTCTACTCTTTGATTTAAGACGTGCAGTCTGTTTCATTCAATGAATGTGAGCGGTTTGATTCACTGCATAAGTTAGTTACACGTGTCTTATAAAATCTAAGAATGCCGATTGATTCATTGAATTACTGCTTGAAGTTTAAATCAATGGCTGATTCACTGGTTTCAGCTTGTTTCATTAAATGAAAACTTTAAACTCGAACCGATGAATCAATGAGAGAAGCTGTACTCATTGAATTAGCACATGCACTTTTTATCATTAAATGAATGGGTGTAGTTTGTTTAATTGAATCGAATCCTTGAACTCGTGGTATTGAATAAATGTGTGAAGCTCTACTCATTGAATTAACAAAGTTCAGGCTTTTTCATTGAAACAAAACGTTTAGCTCGAGGCACTGAATAATTGAGAGAAGCTGTACTCATTGAATGAATACCTGCAGTTTGTTGCATTGAATGAATGAGATAAGCTTAAAAAGTTGAATGAATGAAAGAAGCTCTACACATTGAATTAACGAGTGCAGTCTGTTTGATTAAATGAATGCATGCAGTCGGTTTCTTTGACAGAAAGCGTGCAACTTGTTTCATTAAATGAATGGCAAAGCTCTACTTATTCGATCAGCATGTGCAGCTTTTTTCATGAAATGAATGAGTGCTGTTTGATTCATTGAATGGATGAATGCTGTTAGAATCACGAAGTAAATGAGTGAAGTTTCTTTCATTGAATCAATGAATAAGGTTTGATTCATTGAATCAATGATTGAGGTTTGACATAATGATTGAATGTTTGCAGTTTGTTACATTAAATGAAGGAGTTAAGCTTGACATAAGGAATAAAAAAGAGAAGATCTACTTTTTGAATTATGACGTGCAGTCTTTTTCATTCAATGAATGTGAGCGGTTTGATTCACTGCATAAGTTAGTTACATCTGTCTCATTAAATCTAAGAATGCCGATTGATTCATTGAATTACTGTTTGAAGTTTAAATCAATGGCTGATTCACTGGTTTCAGCTTGTTTCATTAAGTGAAAACTTTAAACTCGAAACAATGAATCAATGAGAGAAGCTGTACTCTTTGAATTAACACATGCACTTTTTATCATTAAATGAATGGGTACAGTTTGTTTCATTGAATCGATTCCTTGAACTCGTGGTATTGAATCAATGTGTGAAGCTCTACTCATTGAATGAAAAAGTGCTGGCTTTTTCATTGAAACAAAACGTTTAGCTAGGGCAACGAATAAATGAGAGTAGCTGTACTCATTGAATGAACACCTGCAGTTTGTTGCATTGAATGCATGATATAAGCTGGAAACGTTGACTGAATGAAAGAAGCTCTACACATTGAATTAACAAGTGCAATCTGCTTGATGAACTGAATGCAGGCAGTTGGTTTCTTTGACAGAAAGCGTGCAACTAGTATCATTGAATGAATGGCAAAAGCTCTACTCATTCGATTAGCATGTGCAGATATTTTCATGGAATGAATGAGTGCTGTTTGATTCATTGAATGGATGCATGCTCTTGGAATCACTAAATAAATAAGTTAAGTTTCGTTCATTCAATCAATGAATGACGTTTGATTCATTGAATCAATGATTGAAGTTTGGCACAATGATTGAATGATTGCAGTTTGTTATATTAAATGAAGGAGTTAAGCTTGACATATTGAATAAATAAGAGAAGTTCTACTCTTTGAGTTAACACGTGCAGTCTGTAAATTCAATAAATGTGTGCAGTATGTTTCACTAAAAAGGTTCGTTAGATCTGTCTGATTGAACCTAAGATTACCGTTTGATTCATTGAATCTATGATTGAAGTTTAAATAAATGACTGATTCAATTGTTTCAGCTTGTTTCATTAAGTGAAAACTTTAAGCTGGAGGCCCTCATTCAGTTAGCACATGCACTTTTTGTCATTAAATCAATGGGTGCAATTTGTTTCATTGAATCGAAACATTAAACTCATGGTATTGAATCAATGTGAGAAGCTCTACTCATTGAATGCAGTTTGTTACATTGAATGTTAAGACCTGCAGTTTGTTACATTGAATGAATGAGATAAACTTAAAAATTGAATGAATGAAAGAAGCTCCACACATTGAATTAACGAGAGCAGTCTGTTTTATTAAATGAATGCATGCAGTCGGTTTCTTTGACAGAAAGCGTCCAACTTGTTTCATTAAATGAATGGCAAAGCTCTACTTATTCGATTAGCATGTGCAGCTTTTTTCATGAAATGAATGAGTGCTGTTTGATTCATTGAATGGATGAATGCTGTTAGAATCACTAAGTAAATGAGTGAAGTTTCTTTCATTGAATCAATGAATAAGGTTTGACACAATGATTGAATGTTTGCAGTTTGTTACATTAAATGAAGGAGTTAAGCTTGACATAATGAATAAAAAATAGAAGATGATCTACTTTTTGAATTAAGACGTGCAGTCTTTTTCATTCAATGAATGTGAGCGGTTTGATTCACTGCATAAGTTAGTTACATCTGTCTCATTAAATTTAAGAATGCCGATTGATTCATTGAATTACTGTTTGAAGTTTAAATCAATGGCTGATTCACTGGTTTCAGCTTGTTTCATTAAGTGAAAACTTTAAACTCGAAACAATGAATCAATGAGAGAAGCTGTACTCTTTGAATTAACACGTGCACTTTTTATCATTAAATGAATGGGTACAGTTTGTTTCATTGAATCGATTCCTTGAACTCGTGGTATTGAATCAATGTGTGAAGCTCTACTCATTTAATGAACAAGTGCTGGCTTTTTCATTGAAACAAAACGTTTAGCTAGGGGCAACGAATAAATGAGAGTAGCTGTACTCATTGAATGAACACCTGCAGTTTGTTGCATTGAATGCATGATATAAACTGGAAACGTTGAGTGAATGAAAGAAGCTCTACACATTGAATTAACAAGTGCAATCTGCTTGATGAAATGAATGCAGGCAGTTGGTTTCTTTGACAGAAAGCGTGCAACTAGTATCATTGAATGAATGGCAAAAGCTCTACTCATTCGATTAGCATGTGCAGATATTTTCATGGAATGAATGAGTGCTGTTTGATTCATTGAATGGATGCATGCTCTTGGAATCACTAAATAAATAAGTTAAGTTTCGTTCATTCAATCAATGATTGAAGTTTGGCACAATGATTGAATGATTGCAGTTTGTTATATTAAATGAAGGAGTTAAGCTTGACATATTGAATAAATAAGAGAAGCTCTACTCTTTGAGTTAACACGTGCAGTCTGTAAATTCAATAAATGTGTGCAGTATGTTTCACTAAAAAGGTTCGTTAGATCTGTCTCATTGAACTTAAGATTACCGTTTGATTCATTGAATCTATGATTGAAGTTTAAATAAATGACTGATTCAATTGTTTCAGCTTGTTTCATTAAGTGAAAACTTTAAGCTGGAGGCCCTCATTCAATTAGCACATGCACTTTTTGTCATTAAATCAATGGGTGCAATTTGTTTCATTGAATCGAAACCTTAAACTCGTGGTATTGAATCAATGTGAGAAGCTCTACTCATTGAATGAACACCTGCAGTTTGTTACATTGAATGAATGAGATAAACTTAAAAATTGAATGAATGAAAGAAGCTCCACACATTGAATTAACGAGAGCAGTCTGTTTGATTAAATGAATGCATGCAGTTGGTTTCTTTAACAGAAAGCATACAACTTGTTTCATTAAATGAATGGCAAAGCTCTACTTATTCGATTAGCATGTGCAGATTTTTTCAAGGAATGAATGAGTGCTGTTTTATTCATTGAATGGATGAATTCAGTTGGAATCGCTAAGTAAATGAGTGAAGTTTCTTTCATTGAATCAATGAATAACGTTTGATTCATTGAATCAATGATTGAGGTTTGACACAATGATTGCAGTTTGTTATATTAAATGAAGGAGTTAAGCTTGACATAATGAATAAATAAGAGAAGTTCTACTCTTTGATTTAAGACGTGCAGTCTGTTTCATTCAATGAATGTGAGCGGTTTGATTCACTGCATAAGTTAGTTACACGTGTCTTATAAAATCTAAGAATGCCGATTGATTCATTGAATTACTGCTTGAAGTTTAAATCAATGGCTGATTCACTGGTTTCAGCTTGTTTCATTAAATGAAAACTTTAAACTCGAAACGATGAATCAATGAGAGAAGCTGTACTCATTGAATTAGCACATGCACTTTTTATCATTAAATGAATGGGTGTAGTTTGTTTAATTGAATCGAATCCTTGAACTCGTGGTATTGAATAAATGTGTGAAGCTCTACTCATTGAATTAACAAAGTTCAGGCTTTTTCATTGAAACAAAACGTTTAGCTCGAGGCACTGAATAATTGAGAGAAGCTGTACTCATTGAATGAATACCTGCAGTTTGTTGCATTGAATGAATGAGATAAGCTTAAAAAGTTGAATGAATGAAAGAAGCTCTACACATTGAATTAACGAGTGCAGTCTGTTTGATTAAATGAATGCATGCAGTCGGTTTCTTTGACAGAAAGCGTCCAACTTGTTTCATTAAATGAATGGCAAAGCTCTACTTATTCGATTAGCATGTGCAGCTTTTTTCATGAAATGAATGAGTGCTGTTTGATTCATTGAATGGATGAATGCTGTTAGAATCACTAAGTAAATGAGTGAAGTTTCTTTCATTGAATCAATGAATAAGGTTTGATTCATTGAATCAATGATTGAGGTTTGACATAATGATTGAATGTTTGCAGTTTGTTACATTAAATGAAGGAGTTAAGCTTGACATAATGAATAAAAAAGAGAAGATCTACTTTTTGAATTATGACGTGCAGTCTTTTTCATTCAATGAATATGAGCGGTTTGATTCACTGCATAAGTTAGTTACATCTGTCTCATTAAATCTAAGAATGCCGATTGATTCATTGAATTACTGTTTGAAGTTTAAATCAATGGCTGATTCACTGGTTTCAGCTTGTTTCATTAAGTGAAAACTTTAAACTCGAAACAATGAATCAATGAGAGAAGCTGTACTCTTTGAATTAACACATGCACTTTTTATCATTAAATGAATGGGTACAGTTTGTTTCATTGAATCGATTCCTTGAACTCGTGGTATTGAATCAATGTGTGAAGCTCTACTCATTGAATGAACAAGTGCTGGCTTTTTCATTGAAACAAAACGTTTAGCTAGGGGCAACGAATAAATGAGAGTAGCTGTACTCATTGAATGAACACCTGCAGTTTGTTGCATTGAATGCATGATATAAGCTGGAAACGTTGACTGAATGAAAGAAGCTCTACACATTGAATTAACAAGTGCAATCTGCTTGATGAAATGAATGCAGGCAGTTGGTTTCTTTGACAGAAAGCGTGCAACTAGTATCATTGAATGAATGGCAAAAGCTCTACTCATTCGATTAGCATGTGCAGATATTTTCATGGAATGAATGAGTGCTGTTTGATTCATTGAATGGATGCATGCTCTTGGAATCACTAAATAAATAAGTTAAGTTTCGTTCATTCAATCAATGAATGACGTTTGATTCATTGAATCAATGATTGAAGTTTGGCACAATGATTGATGGATTGCAGTTTGTTATATTAAATGAAGGAGTTAAGCTTGACATATTGAATAAATAAGAGAAGTTCTACTCTTTGAGTTAACACGTGCAGTCTGTAAATTCAATAAATGTGTGCAGTATGTTTCACTAAAAAGGTTCGTTAGATCTGTCTGATTGAACCTAAGATTACCGTTTGATTCATTGAATCTATGATTGAAGTTTAAATAAATGACTGATTCAATTGTTTCAGCTTGTTTCATTAAGTGAAAACTTTAAGCTGGAGGCCCTCATTCAATTAGCACATGCACTTTTTGTCATTAAATCAATGGGTGCAATTTGTTTCATTGAATCGAAACCTTAAACTCGTGGTATTGAATCAATGTGAGAAGCTCTACTCATTGAATGAACACCTGCAGTTTGTTACATTGAATGAATGAGATAAACTTAAAAATTGAATGAATGAAAGAAGCTACACACATTGAATTAACGAGAGCAGTCTGTTTGATTAAATGAATGCATGCAGTTGGTTTCTTTAACAGAAAGCATACAACTTGTTTCATTAAATGAATGGCAAAGCTCTACTTATTCGATTAGCATGTGCAGATTTTTTCATGGAATGAATGAGTGCTGTTTTATTCATTGAATGGATGAATTCAGTTGGAATCGCTAAGTAAATGAGTGAAGTTTCTTTCATTGAATCAATGAATAACGTTTGATTCATTGAATCAATGATTGAGGTTTGACACAATGATTGCAGTTTGTTATATTAAATGAAGGAGTTTCGCTTGACATAATGAATAAATAAGAGAAGTTCTACTCTTTGATTTAAGACGTGCAGTGTGTTTCATTCAATGAATGTGAGCGGTTTGATTCACTGCATAAGTTAGTTAACTCTGTCTCATTAAATCTAAGAATGCCGATTGATTCATTGAATTACTGTTTGAAGTTTAAATCAATGGCTGATTCACTGGTTTCAGCTTGTTTCATTAAGTGAAAACTTTAAACTCGAAACAATGATCAATGAGAGAAGCTGTACTCTTTGAATTAACACATGCACATTTTATCATTAAATGAATGGGTACAGTTTGTTTCATTGAATCGATTCCTTGAACTCGTGGTATTGAATCAATGTGTGAAGCTCTACTCATTGAATGAACAAGTGCTGGCTTTTTCATTGAAACAAAACGTTTAGCTAGGGGCAACGAATAAATGAGAGTAGCTGTACTCATTGAATGAACACCTGCAGTTTCTTGCATTGAATGAATGAGATAAGCTTAAAAAGTTGAAAGAATGAAAGAAGGTCTACACATTGAATTAACGAGTGCAGTCTGTTTGATTAAATGAATGCATGCAGTCGGTTTCTTTGACAGAAAGCGTCCAACTTGATTCATTAAATGAATGGCAAAGCTCTACTGATTCGATTAGCATGTGCAGTTTTTTTCATGAAATGAATGAGTGCTGTTTGATTCATTCAATATATGAATGCTTTTAGAATCACTAAGTAAATGAGTGAAGTTTCTTTCATTGAATCAATGAATAAGGTTTGATTCATTGAATCAATGATTGAGGTTTGACACAATGATTGAATGTTTGCAGTTTGTTACATTAAATGAAGGGGTTAAGCTTGACATAATGAATAAAAAAGAGAAGATCTACTTTTTGAATTAAGACGTGCAGTCTTTTTCATTCAATGAATATGAGCGGTTTGATTCACTGCATAAGTTAGTTACATCTGTCTCATTAAATCAAAGAATGCCGATTGATTCATTGAATTACTGTTTGAAGTTTAAATCAATGGCTGATTCACTGGTTTCAGCTTGTTTCATTAAGTGAAAACTTTAAACTCGAAACAATGAATCAATGAGAGAAGCTGTGCTCTTTGAATTAACACATGCACTTTTTATCATTAAATGAATGGGTACAGTTTGTTTCATTGAATCGATTCCTTGAACTCGTGGTATTGAATCAATGTGTGAAGCTCTACTCATTGAATGAACAAGTGCTGGCTTTTTCATTGAAACAAAACGTTTAGCTAGGGGCAACGAATAAATGAGAGTAGCTGTACTCATTGAATGAACACCTGCAGTTTGTTGCATTGAATGCATGATATAAGCTGGAAACGTTGACTGAATGAAAGAAGCTCTACACATTGAATTAACAAGTGCAATCTGCTTGATGAAATGAATGCAGGCAGTTGGTTTCTTTGACAGAAAGCGTGCAACTAGTATCATTGAATGAATGGCAAAAGCTCTTCTCATTCGATTAGCATGTGCAGATATTTTCATGGAATGAATGAGTGCTGTTTGATTCATTGAATGGATGCATGCTCTTGGAATCACTAAATAAATAAGTTAAGTTTCGTTCATTCAATCAATGAATGACGTTTGATTCATTGAATCAATGATTGAAGTTTGGCAAAATGATTGATGGATTGCAGTTTGTTATATTAAATGAAGGAGTTAAGCTTGACATATTGAATAAATAAGAGAAGCTCTACTCTTTGAGTTAACACGTGCAGTCTGTAAATTCAATAAATGTGTGCAGTATGTTTCACTAAAAAGGTTCGTTAGATCTGTCTCATTGAACCTAAGATTACCGTTTGATTCATTGAATCTATGATTGAAGTTTAAATAAATGACTGATTCAATTGTTTCAGCTTGTTTCATTAAGTGAAAACTTTAAGCTGGAGACCCTCATTCAATTAGCACATGCACTTTTTGTCATTAAATCAATGGGTGCAATTTGTTTCATTGAATCGAAACCTTAAACTCGTGGTATTGAATCAATATGAGAAGCTCTACTCATTGAATGTACACCTGCAGTTTGTTACATTGAATGAATGAGATAAACTTAAAAATTGAATGAATGAAAGAAGCTCCACACATTGAATTAACGAGAGCAGTCTGTTTGATTAAATGAATGCATGCAGTTGGTTTCTTTAACAGAAAGCATACAACTTGTTTCATTAAATGAATGGCAAAGCTCTACTTATTCGATTAGCATGTGCAGATTTTTTCATGGAATGAATGAGTGCTGTTTTATTCATTGAATGGATGAATTCAGTTGGAATCGCTAAGTAAATGAGTGAAGTTTCTTTCATTGAATCAATGAATAACGTTTGATTCATTGAATCAATGATTGAGGTTTGACACAATGATTGCAGTTTGTTATATTAAATGAAGGAGTTAAGCTTGACATAATGAATAAATAAGAGAAGTTCTACTCTTTGATTTAAGACGTGCATTCTGTTTCATTCAATGAATGTGAGCGGTTTGATTCACTGCATAAGTTAGTTACATGTGTCTTATAAAATCTAAGAATGCCGATTGATTCATTGAATTACTGCTTGAAGTTTAAATCAATGGCTGATTCACTGGTTTCAGCTTGTTTCATTAAATGAAAACTTTAAACTCGAAACGATGAATCAATGAGAGAAGCTGTACTCATTGAATTAGCACATGCACTTTTTATCATTAAATGAATGGGTGTAGTTTGTTTAATTGAATCGATTCCTTGAACTCGTGGTATTGAATCAATGTGTGAAGTCTACTCATTGAATTAACAAGTTCAGGCTTTATCATTGAAACAAAACGTTTAGCTCGAGGCACTGAATAATTGAGAGAAGCTGTACTCTTTGAATGAATACCTGCAGTTTGTTGCATTGAATGAATGAGATAAGCCTAAAAAGTTGACTGAATGAAAGAAGCTCTACACATTGAATTAACGAGTGCAGTCTGTTTGATTAAATGAATGCATGCAGTCGGTTTCTTTGACAGAAAGCGTCCAACTTGTTTCATTAAATGAATGGCAAAGCTCTACTTATTCGATTGGCATGTGCAGCTTTTTTCATGAAATGAATGAGTGCTGTTTGATTCATTGAATGGATGAATGCTTTTAGAATCACTAAGTAAATGAGTGAAGTTTCTTTCATTGAATCAATGAATAAGGTTTGATTCATTGAATCAATGATTGAGGTTTGACACAATGATTGAATGTTTGCAGTTTAATACATTAAATGAAGGAGTTAAGTTTGACATAATGAATAAAAAAGAGAAGATCTACTTTTTGAATTATGACGTGCAGTCTTTTTCATTCAATGAATGTGAGCGGTTTGATTCACTGCATACGTTAGTTACATCTGTCTCATTAAATCTAAGAATGCCGATTGATTCATTGAATTACTGTTTGAAGTTTAAATCAATGGCTGATTCACTGGTTTCAGCTTGTTTCATTAAGTGAACACTTTAAGCTCGAAACAATGAATCAATGAGAGAAGCTGTACTCTTTGAATTAACACATGCACTTTTTATCATTAAATGAATGGGTACAGTTTGTTTCATTGAATCGATTCCTTGAACTCGTGGTATTGAATCAATGTGTGAAGCTCTACTCATTGAATGAACAAGTGCTGGCTTTTTCATTGAAACAAAACGTTTAGCTAGGGGCAACGAATAAATGAGAGTAGCTGTACTCATTGAATGAACACCTGCAGTTTGTTGCATTGAATGCATGATATAAGCTGGAAACGTTGACTGAATGAAAGAAGCTCTACACATTGAATTAACAAGTGCAATCTGCTTGATGAAATGAATGCAGGCAGTTGGGTTCTTTGACAGAAAGCGTGCAACTAGTATCATTGAATGAATGGCAAAAGCTCTACTCATTCGATTAGCATGTGCAGATATTTTCATGGAATGAATGAGTGCTGTTTGATTCATTGAATGGATGCATGCTCTTGGAATCACTAAATAAATAAGTTAAGTTTCGTTCATTCAATCAATGAATGACGTTTGATTCATTGAATCAATGATTGAAGTTTGGCAAAATGATTGATGGATTGCAGCTTGCTATATTAAATGAAGGAGTTAAGCTTGACATATTGAATAAATAAGAGAAGCTCTACTCTTTGAGTTAACACGTGCAGTCTGTAAATTCAATAAATGTGTGCAGTATGTTTCACTAAAAAGGTTCGTTAGAACTGTCTCATTGAACCTAAGATTACCGTTTGATTCATTGAATCTATGGTTGAAGTTTAAATAAATGACTGATTCAATTGTTTCAGCTTGTTTCATTAAGTGAAAACTTTAAGCTGGAGGCCCTCATTCAATTAGCACATGCACTTTTTGTCATTAAATCAATGGGTGCAATTTGTTTCATTGAATCGAAACCTTAAACTCGTGGTATTGAATCAATGTGAGAAGCTCTACTCATTGAATGAACACCTGCAGTTTGTTACATTGAATGAATGAGATAAACTTAAAAATTGAATGAATGAAAGAAGCTCCACACATTGAATTAACGAGAGCAGTCTGTTTGATTAAATGAATGCATGCAGTTGGTTTGTTTAACAGAAAGCATACAACTTGTTTCATTAAATGAATGGCAAACCTCTACTTATTCGATTAGCATGTGCAGATTTTTTCATGGAATGAATGAGTGCTGTTTTATTCATTGAATGGATGAATTCAGTTGGAATCGCTAAGTAAATGAGTGAAGTTTCTTTCATTGAATCAATGAATAAGGTTTGATTCATTGAATCAATGATTGAGGTTTGACACAATGATTGCAGTTTGTTATATTAAATGAAGGAGTTAAGCTTGACATAATGAATAAATAAGAGAAGTTCTACTCTTTGATTTAAGACGTGCAGTGTGTTTCATTCAATGAATGTGAGCGGTTTGATTCACTGCATAAGTTAGTTACATCTGTCTCATTAAATCTAAGAATGCCGATTGATTCATTGAATTACTGTTTGAAGTTTAAATCAATGGCTGATTCACTGGTTTCAGCTTGTTTCATTAAGTGAAAACTTTAAACTCGAAACAATGAATCAATGAGAGAAGCTGTATCCTTTGAATTAACACATGCACTTTTTATCATTAAATGAATGGGTGTAGTTTGTTTAATTGAATCGATTCCTTGAACTCGTGGTATTGAATCAATGTGTGAAGCTCTACTCATTGAATGAACAAGTGCTGGCTTTTTCATTGAAACAAAACGTTTAGCTAGGGGCAACGAATAAATGAGAGTAGCTGTACTCATTGAATGAACACCTGCAGTTTGTTGCATTGAATGCATGATATAAGCTGGAAACGTTGACTGAATGAAAGAAGCTCTACACATTGAATTAACAAGTGCAATCTGCTTGATGAAATGAATGCAGGCAGTTGGTTTCTTTGACAGAAAGCGTGCAACTGGTATCATTGAATGAATGGCAAAAGCTCTACTCATTCGATTAGCATGTGCAGATATTTTCATGGAATGAATGAGTGCTGTTTGATTCATTGAATGGATGCATGCTCTTGGAATCACTAAATAAATAAGTTAAGTTTCGTTCATTCAATCAATGAATGACGTTTGATTCATTGAATCAATGATTGAAGTTTGGCACAATGATTGAATGATTGCAGTTTGTTATATTAAATGAAGGAGTTAAGCTTGAGATATTGAATAAATAAGAGAAGCTCTACTCTTTGAGTTAACACGTGCAGTCTGTAAATTCAATAAATGTGTGCAGTATGTTTCACTAAAAAGGTTCGTTAGATCTGTCTCATTGAACTTAAGATTACCGTTTGATTCATTGAATCTATGATTGAAGTTTAAATAAATGACTGATTCAATTGTTTCAGCTTGTTTCATTAAGTGAAAACTTTAAGCAGGAGACCCTCATTCAATTAGCACATGCACTTTTTGTCATTAAATCAATGGGTGCAATTTGTTTCATTGAATCGAAACCTTAAACTCGTGGTATTGAATCAATGTGAGAAGCTCTACTCATTGAATGAACAAGTGCTGGCTTTTTCATTGAAACAAAACGTTTAGCTAGGGGCAACGAATAAATGAGAGTAGCTGTACTCATTGAATGAACACCTGCAGTTTGTTGCATTGAATGCATGATATAAGCTGGAAACGTTGACTGAATGAAAGAAGCTCTACACATTGAATTAACAAGTGCAATCTGCTTGATGAAATGAATGCAGGCAGTTGGTTTCTTTGACAGAAAGCGTGCAACTAGTATCATTGAATGAATGGCAAAAGCTCTACTCATTCGATTAGCATGTGCAGATATTTTCATGGAATGAATGAGTGCTGTTTGATTCATTGAATGGATGCATGCTCTTGGAATCACTAAATAAATAAGTTAAGTTTCGTTCATTCAATCAATGAATGACGTTTGATTCATTGAATCAATGATTGAAGTTTGGCACAATGATTGATGGATTGCAGTTTGTTATATTAAATGAAGGAGTTAAGCTTGACATATTGAATAAATAAGAGAAGCTCTACTCTTTGAGTTAACACGTGCAGTCTGTAAATTCAATAAATGTGTGCAGTATGTTTCACTAAAATGGTTCGTTAGATCTGTCTCATTGAACCTAAGATTACCGTTTGATTCATTGAATCTATGATTGAAGTTTAAATAAATGACTGATTCAATTGTTTCAGCTTGTTTCATTAAGTGAAAACTTTAAGGTGGAGGCCCTCATTCAATTAGCACATGCACTTTTTGTCATTAAATCAATGGGTGCAATTTGTTTCATTGAATCGAAACCTTAAACTCGTGGTATTGAATCAATGTGAGAAGCTCTAACTCATTGAATGAACACCTGCAGTTTGTTACATTCAATGAATGAGATAAACTTAAAAATTGAATGAATGAAAGAAGCTCCACACATTGAATTAACGAGAGCAGTCTGTTTGATTAAATGAATGCATGCAGTTGGTTTCTTTAACAGAAAGCATACAACTTGTTTCATTAAATGAATGGCAAAGCTCTACTTATTCGATTAGCATGTGCAGATTTTTTCATGGAATGAATGAGTGCTGTTTTATTCATTGAATGGATGAATTCAGTTGGAATCGCTAAGTAAATGAGTGAAGTTTCTTTCATTGAATCAATGAATAACGTTTGATTCATTGAATCAATGATTGAGGTTTGACACAATGATTGCAGTTTGTTATATTAAATGAAGGAGTTAAGCTTGACATAATGAATAAAAAAGAGAAGATCTACTTTTTGAATTATGACGTGCAGTCTTTTTCATTCAATGAATGTGAGCGGTTTGATTCACTGCATAAGTTAGTTACATCTGTCTCATTAAATCTAAGAATGCCGATTGATTCATTGAATTACTGTTTGAAGTTTAAATCAATGGCTGATTCACTGGTTTCAGCTTGTTTCATTAAGTGAACACTTTAAACTCGAAACAATGAATCAATGAGAGAAGCTGTACTCTTTGAATTAACACATGCACTTTTTATCATTAAATGAATGGGTACAGTTTGTTTCATTGAATCGATTCCTTGAACTCGTGGTATTGAATCAATGTGAGAAGCTCTACTCATTGAATGAACAAGTGCTGGCTTTTTCATTGAAACAAAACGTTTAGCTAGGGGCAACGAATAAATGAGAGTAGCTGTACTCATTGAATGAACACCTGCAGTTTGTTGCATTGAATGCATGATATAAGCTGGAAACGTTGACTGAATGAAAGAAGCTCTACACATTGAATTAACAAGTGCAATCTGCTTGATGAAATGAATGCAGGCAGTTGGTTTCTTTGACAGAAAGCGTGCAACTAGTATCATTGAATGAATGGCAAAAGCTCTACTCATTCGATTAGCATGTGCAGATATTTTCATGGAATGAATGAGTGCTGTTTGATTCATTGAATGGATGCATGCTCTTGGAATCACTAAATAAATAAGTTAAGTTTCGTTTATTCAATCAATGAATGACGTTTGATTCATTGAATCAATGATTGAAGTTTGGCACAATGATTGATGGATTGCAGTTTGTTATATTAAATGAAGGAGTTAAGCTTGACATATTGAATAAATAAGAGAAGCTCTACTCTTTGAGTTAACACGTGCAGTCTGTAAATTCAATAAATGTGTGCAGTATGTTTCACTAAAAAGGTTCGTTAGATCTGTCTCATTGAACCTAAGATTACCGTTTGATTCATTGAATCTATGATTGAAGTTTAAATAAATGACTGATTCAATTGTTTCAGCTTGTTTCATTAAGTGAAAACTTTAAGCTGGAGGCCCTCATTCAATTAGCACATGCACTTTTTGTCATTAAATCAATGGGTGCAATTTGTTTCATTGAATCGAAACCTTAAACTCGTGGTATTGAATCAATGTGAGAAGCTCTACTCATTGAATGAACACCTGCAGTTTGTTACATTGAATGAATGAGATAAACTTAAAAATTGAATGAATGAAAGAAGCTCCACACATTGAATTAACGAGAGCAGTCTGTTTGATTAAATGAATGCATGCAGTTGGTTTCTTTAACAGAAAGCATACAACTTGTTTCATTAAATGAATGGCAAAGCTCTACTTATTCGATTAGCATGTGCAGATTTTTTCATGGAATGAATGAGTGCTGTTTTATTCATTGAATGGATGAATTCAGTTGGAATCGCTAAGTAAATGAGTGAAGTTTCTTTCATTGAATCAATGAATAACGTTTGATTCATTGAATCAATGATTGAGGTTTGACACAATGATTGCAGTTTGTTATATTAAATGAAGGAGTTAAGCTTGACATAATGAATAAATAAGAGAAGTTCTACGCGTTGATTTAAGACGTGCAGTCTGTTTCATTCAATGAATGTGAGCGGTTTGATTCACTGCATAAGTTAGTTACATGTGTCTTATAAAATCTAAGAATGCCGATTGATTCATTGAATTACTGCTTGAAGTTTAAATCAATGGCTGATTCACTGGTTTCAGCTTGTTTCATTAAATGAAAACTTTAAACTCGAAAAAATGAATCAATGAGAGAAGCTGTACTCATTGAATTAGCACATGCACTTTTTATCATTAAATGAATGGGTGTAGTTTGATTAATTGAATCGATTCCTTGAACTTGTGGTATTGAATCAATGTGTGAAGCTCTACTCATTGAATGAACAATTTCAGGCTTTTTCATTGAAACAAAACGTTTAGCTCGAGGCACTGAATAATTGAGAGAAGCTGTACTCATTGAATGAACACCTGCAGTTTGTTGCATTGAATGAATGAGATAAGCTTAAAAAGTTGAATGAATGAAAGAAGCTCTACACATTTAATTAACGAATGCAGTCTGTTTGATTAAGTGAATGCATGCAGTCGGTTTCTTTGACAGAAAGCATCCAACTTGTTTCATTAAATGAATGGCAAAGCTCTACTTATTCGATCAGCATGTGCAGCTTTTTTCATGAAATGAATGAGTGCTGTTTGATTCATTGAATGGATGAATGCTTTTAGAATCACTAAGTAAATGAGTGAAATTTCTTTCATTGAATCAATGAATAAGGTTTGATTCATTGAATCAATGATTGAGGTTTGACACAATGATTGAATGTTTGCAGTTTGTTACATTAAATGAAGGAGTTAAGCTTGACATAATGAATAAAAAAGAGAAGATCTACTTTTTGAATTAAGACGTGCAGTCTTTTTCATTCAATGAATGTGAGCGGTTTGATTCACTGCATAAGTTAGTTACATCTGTCTCATTAAATCTAAGAATGCCGATTGATTCATTGAATTACTGTTTGAAGTTTAAATCAATGGCTGATTCACTGGTTTCAGCTTGTTTCATTAAGTGAAAACTTTAAACTCGAAACAATGAATCAATGAGAGAAGTTGTATCCTTTGAATTAACACATGCACTTTTTATCATTAAATGAATGGGTACAGTTTGTTTCATTGAATCGATTCCTTGAACTCGTGGTATTGAATCAATGTGTGAAGCTCTACTCATTGAATGAACAAGTGTTGGCTTTTTCATTGAAACAAAACGTTTAGCTAGGGGCAACGAATAAATGAGAGTAGCTGTACTCATTGAATGAACACCTGCAGTTTGTTGCATTGAATGCATGATATAAGCTGGAAACGTTGACTGAATGAAAGAAGCTCTACACATTGAATTAACAAGTGCAATCTGCTTGATGAAATGAATGCAGGCAGTTGGTTTCTTTGACAGAAAGCGTTCAACAGGTATCATTGAATGAATGGCAAAAGCTCTACTCATTCGATTAGCATGTGCAGATATTTTCATGGAATGAATGAGTGCTGTTTGATTCATTGAATGGATGCATGCTCTTGGAATCACTAAATAAATAAGTTAAGTTTCGTTCATTCAATCAATGAATGACGTTTGATTCATTGAATCAATGATTGAAGTTTGGCACAATGATTGAATGATTGCAGTTTGTTATATTAAATGAAGGAGTTAAGCTTGACATATTGAATAAATAAGAGAAGCTCTACTCTTTGAGTTAACACGTGCAGTCTGTAAATTCAATAAATGTGTGCAGTATGTTTCACTAAAAAGGTTCGTTAGATCTGTCTCATTGAACTTAAGATTACCGTTTGATTCATTGAATCTATGCTTGAAGTTTAAATAAATGACTGATTCAATTGTTTCAGCTTGTTTCATTAAGTGAAAACTTTAAGCTGGAGGCCCTCATTCAATTAGCACATGCACTTTTTGTCATTAAATCAATGGGTGCAATTTGTTTCATTGAATCGAAACCTTAAACTCGTGGTATTGAATCAATGTGAGAAGCTCTACTCATTGAATGAACACCTGCAGTTTGTTACATTGAATGAATGAGATAAACTTAAAAATTGAATGAATGAAAGAAGCTCCACACATTGAATTAACGAGAGCAGTCTGTTTGATTAAATGAATGCATGCAGTTGGTTTCTTTAACAGAAAGCATACAACTTGTTTCATTAAATGAATGGCAAAGCTCTACTTATTCGATTAGCATGTGCAGATTTTTTCATGGAATGAATGAGTGCTGTTTTTTTCATTGAATGGATGAATTCAGTTGGAATCGCTAAGTAAATGAGTGAAGTTTCTTTCATTGAATCAATGAATAAGGTTTGATTCATTGAATCAATGATTGAGGTTTGACACAATGATTGCAGTTTGTTATATTAAATGAAGGAGTTAAGCTTGACATAATGAATAAATAAGAGAAGTTCTACTCTTTGATTTAAGACGTGCAGTCTGTTTCATTCAATGAATGTGAGCGGTTTGATTCACTGCATAAGTTAGTTACATGTGTCTTATAAAATCTAAGAATGCCGATTGATTCATTGAATTACTGCTTGAAGTTTAAATCAATGGCTGATTCACTGGTTTCAGCTTGTTTCATTAAATGAAAACTTTAAACTCGAAAAAATGAATCAATGAGAGAAGCTGCACTCATTGAATTAGCACATGCACTTTTTATCATTAAATGAATGGGTGCAGTTTGTTTCATTGAATCTATTCCTTGAACTCGTGGTATTGAATCAATGTGTGAAGCTCTACTCATTGAATTAACAAGTTCAGGCTTTTTCATTGAAACAAAACGTTTAGCTCGAGGCACTGAATAATTGAGAGAAGCTGTACTCATTGAATGAACACCTGCAGTTTGTTGCATTGAATGAATGAGATAAGCTTAAAAAGTTGAATGAATGAAAGAAGCTCTACACATTGAATTAACGAGTGCAGTCTGTTTGATTAAATGAATGCATGCAGTCGGTTTCTTTGACAGAAAGCGTCCAACTTGTTTCATTAAATGAATGGCAAAGCTCTACTTATTCGATTAGCATGTGCAGCTTTTTTCATGAAATGAATGAGTGCTGTTTGATTCATTGAATGGATGAATGCTGTTAGAATCACTAAGTAAATGAGTGAAGTTTCTTTCATTGAATCAATGAATAAGGTTTGATTCATTGAATCAATGATTGAGGTTTGACACAATGATTGAATGTTTCCAGTTTGTTACATTAAATGAAGGAGTTAAGCTTGACATAATGAATAAAAAAGTGAAGATCTACTTTTTGAATTAAGACGTCTAGTCTTTTTCATTCAATGAATGTGAGCGGTTTGATTCACTGCATAAGTTAGTTACTTCTGTCTCATTAAATCTAAGAATGCCGATTGATTCATTGAATTACTGTTTGAAGTTTAAATCAATGGCTGATTCACTGGTTTCAGCTTGTTTCATTAAGTGAAAACTTTAAACTCGAAACAATGAATCAATGAGAGAAGCTGTACTCTTTGAATTAACACATGCACTTTTTATCATTAAATGAATGGGTGTAGTTTGTTTAATTGAATCGATTCCTTGAACTCGTGGTATTGAATCAATGTGAGAAGCTCTACTCATTGAATGAACACCTGCAGTTTGTTACATTGAATGAATGAGATAAACTTAAAAATTGAATGAATGAAAGAAGCTCCACACATTGAATTAACGAGAGCAGTCTGTTTGATTAAATGAATGCATGCAGTTGGTTTCTTTAACAGAAAGCATACAACTTGTTTCATTAATTGAATGGCAAAGCTCTACTTATTCGATTAGCATGTGCAGATTTTTTCATGGAATGAATGAGTGCTGTTTTATTCATTGAATGGATGAATTCAGTTGGAATCGCTAAGTAAATGAGTGAAGTTTCTTTCATTGAATCAATGAATAACGTTTGATTCATTGAATCAATGATTGAGGTTTGACACAATGATTGCAGTTTGTTATATTAAATGAAGGAGTTAAGCTTGACATAATGAATAAATAAGAGAAGTTCTACTCTTTGATTTAAGACGTGCAGTCTGTTTCATTCAATGAATGTGAGCGGTTTGATTCACTGCATAAGTTAGTTACATGTGTCTTATAAAATCTAAGAATGCCGATTGATTCATTGAATTACTGCTTGAAGTTTAAATCAATGGCTGATTCACTGGTTTCAGCTTGTTTCATTAAATGAAAACTTTAAACTCGAAACGATGAATCAATGAGAGAAGCTGTACTCATTGAATTAGCACATGCACTTTTTATCATTAAATGAATGGGTGTAGTTTGTTTAATTAAATCGATTCCTTGAACTCGTGGTATTGAATCAATGTGTGAAGCTCTACTCATTGAATTAACAAGTTCAGGCTTTTTCATTGAAACAAAACGTTTAGCTCGAGGCACTGAATAATTGAGAGAAGCTGTACTCATTGAATGAACACCTGCAGTTTGTTGCATTGAATGAATGAGATAAGCTTAAAAAGTTGAATGAATGAAAGAAGCTCTACACATTGAATTAACGAGTGCAGTCTGTTTGATTAAATGAATGCATGCAGTCGGTTTCTTTGACAGAAAGCGTCCAACTTGTTTCATTAAATGAATGGCAAAGCTCTACTTATTCGATTAGCATGTGCAGCTTTTTTCATGAAATGAATGAGTGCTGTTTTATTCATTGAATGGATGAATTCAGTTGGAATCGCTAAGTAAATGAGTGAAGTTTCTTTCATTGAATCAATGAATAACGTTTGATTCATTGAATCAATGATTGAGGTTTGACACAATGATTGCAGTTTGTTATATTAAATGAAGGAGTTAAGCTTGACATAATGAATAAATAAGAGAAGTTCTACTCTTTGATTTAAGACGTGCAGTGTGTTTCATTCAATGAATGTGAGCGGTTTGATTCACTGCATAAGTTAGTTACATCTGTCTCATTAAATCTAAGAATGCCGATTGATTCATTGAATTACTGTTTGAAGTTTAAATCAATGGCTGATTCACTGGTTTCAGCTTGTTTCATTAAGTGAAAACTTTAAACTCGAAACAATGAATCAATGAGAGAAGCTGTATCCTTTGAATTAACACATGCACTTTTTATCATTAAATGAATGGGTGTAGTTTGTTTAATTGAATCGATTCCTTGAACTCGTGGTATTGAATCAATGTGTGAAGCTCTACTCATTGAATGAACAAGTGCTGGCTTTTTCATTGAAACAAAACGTTTAGCTAGGGGCAACGAATAAATGAGAGTAGCTGTACTCATTGAATGAACACCTGCAGTTTGTTGCATTGAATGCATGATATAAGCTGGAAACGTTGACTGAATGAAAGAAGCTCTACACATTGAATTAACAAGTGCAATCTGCTTGATGAAATGAATGCAGGCAGTTGGTTTCTTTGACAGAAAGCGTGCAACTGGTATCATTGAATGAATGGCAAAAGCTCTACTCATTCGATTAGCATGTGCAGATATTTTCATGGAATGAATGAGTGCTGTTTGATTCATTGAATGGATGCATGCTCTTGGAATCACTAAATAAATAAGTTAAGTTTCGTTCATTCAATCAATGAATGACGTTTGATTCATTGAATCAATGATTGAAGTTTGGCACAATGATTGAATGATTGCAGTTTGTTATATTAAATGAAGGAGTTAAGCTTGAGATATTGAATAAATAAGAGAAGCTCTACTCTTTGAGTTAACACGTGCAGTCTGTAAATTCAATAAATGTGTGCAGTATGTTTCACTAAAAAGGTTCGTTAGATCTGTCTCATTGAACTTAAGATTACCGTTTGATTCATTGAATCTATGATTGAAGTTTAAATAAATGACTGATTCAATTGTTTCAGCTTGTTTCATTAAGTGAAAACTTTAAGCAGGAGGCCCTCATTCAATTAGCACATGCACTTTTTGTCATTAAATCAATGGGTGCAATTTGTTTCATTGAATCGAAACCTTAAACTCGTGGTATTGAATCAATGTGAGAAGCTCTACTCATTGAATGAACAAGTGCTGGCTTTTTCATTGAAACAAAACGTTTAGCTAGGGGCAACGAATAAATGAGAGTAGCTGTACTCATTGAATGAACACCTGCAGTTTGTTGCATTGAATGCATGATATAAGCTGGAAACGTTGACTGAATGAAAGAAGCTCTACACATTGAATTAACAAGTGCAATCTGCTTGATGAAATGAATGCAGGCAGTTGGTTTCTTTGACAGAAAGCGTGCAACTAGTATCATTGAATGAATGGCAAAAGCTCTACTCATTCGATTAGCATGTGCAGATATTTTCATGTAATGAATGAGTGCTGTTTGATTCATTGAATGGATGCATGCTCTTGGAATCACTAAATAAATAAGTTAAGTTTCGTTCATTCAATCAATGAATGACGTTTGATTCATTGAATCAATGATTGAAGTTTGGCACAATGATTGATGGATTGCAGTTTGTTATATTAAATGAAGGAGTTAAGCTTGACATATTGAATAAATAAGAGAAGCTCTACTCTTTGAGTTAACACGTGCAGTCTGTAAATTCAATAAATGTGTGCAGTATGTTTCACTAAAATGGTTCGTTAGATCTGTCTCATTGAACCTAAGATTACCGTTTGATTCATTGAATCTATGATTGAAGTTTAAATAAATGACTGATTCAATTGTTTCAGCTTGTTTCATTAAGTGAAAACTTTAAGGTGGAGGCCCTCATTCAATTAGCACATGCACTTTTTGTCATTAAATCAATGGGTGCAATTTGTTTCATTGAATCGAAACCTTAAACTCGTGGTATTGAATCAATGTGAGAAGCTCTAACTCATTGAATGAACACCTGCAGTTTGTTACATTCAATGAATGAGATAAACTTAAAAATTGAATGAATGAAAGAAGCTCCACACATTGAATTAACGAGAGCAGTCTGTTTGATTAAATGAATGCATGCAGTTGGTTTCTTTAACAGAAAGCATACAACTTGTTTCATTAAATGAATGGCAAAGCTCTACTTATTCGATTAGCATGTGCAGATTTTTTCATGGAATGAATGAGTGCTGTTTTATTCATTGAATGGATGAATTCAGTTGGAATCGCTAAGTAAATGAGTGAAGTTTCTTTCATTGAATCAATGAATAACGTTTGATTCATTGAATCAATGATTGAGGTTTGACACAATGATTGCAGTTTGTTATATTAAATGAAGGAGTTAAGCTTGACATAATGAATAAAAAAGAGAAGATCTACTTTTTGAATTATGACGTGCAGTCTTTTTCATTCAATGAATGTGAGCGGTTTGATTCACTGCATAAGTTAGTTACATCTGTCTCATTAAATCTAAGAATGCCGATTGATTCATTGAATTACTGTTTGAAGTTTAAATCAATGGCTGATTCACTGGTTTCAGCTTGTTTCATTAAGTGAACACTTTAAACTCGAAACAATGAATCAATGAGAGAAGCTGTACTCTTTGAATTAACACATGCACTTTTTATCATTAAATGAATGGGTACAGTTTGTTTCATTGAATCGATTCCTTGAACTCGTGGTATTGAATCAATGTGTGAAGCTCTACTCATTGAATGAACAAGTGTTGGCTTTTTCATTGAAACAAAACGTTTAGCTAGGGGCAACGAATAAATGAGAGTAGCTGTACTCATTGAATGAACACCTGCAGTTTGTTGCATTGAATGCATGATATAAGCTGGAAACGTTGACTGAATGAAAGAAGCTCTACACATTGAATTAACAAGTGCAATCTGCTTGATGAAATGAATGCAGGCAGTTGGTTTCTTTGACAGAAAGCGTTCAACAGGTATCATTGAATGAATGGCAAAAGCTCTACTCATTCGATTAGCATGTGCAGATATTTTCATGGAATGAATGAGTGCTGTTTGATTCATTGAATGGATGCATGCTCTTGGAATCACTAAATAAATAAGTTAAGTTTCGTTCATTCAATCAATGAATGACGTTTGATTCATTGAATCAATGATTGAAGTTTGGCACAATGATTGAATGATTGCAGTTTGTTATATTAAATGAAGGAGTTAAGCTTGACATATTGAATAAATAAGAGAAGCTCTACTCTTTGAGTTAACACGTGCAGTCTGTAAATTCAATAAATGTGTGCAGTATGTTTCACTAAAAAGGTTCGTTAGATCTGTCTCATTGAACTTAAGATTACCGTTTGATTCATTGAATCTATGCTTGAAGTTTAAATAAATGACTGATTCAATTGTTTCAGCTTGTTTCATTAAGTGAAAACTTTAAGCTGGAGGCCCTCATTCAATTAGCACATGCACTTTTTGTCATTAAATCAATGGGTGCAATTTGTTTCATTGAATCGAAACCTTAAACTCGTGGTATTGAATCAATGTGAGAAGCTCTACTCATTGAATGAACACCTGCAGTTTGTTACATTGAATGAATGAGATAAACTTAAAAATTGAATGAATGAAAGAAGCTCCACACATTGAATTAACGAGAGCAGTCTGTTTGATTAAATGAATGCATGCAGTTGGTTTCTTTAACAGAAAGCATACAACTTGTTTCATTAAATGAATGGCAAAGCTCTACTTATTCGATTAGCATGTGCAGATTTTTTCATGGAATGAATGAGTGCTGTTTTTTTCATTGAATGGATGAATTCAGTTGGAATCGCTAAGTAAATGAGTGAAGTTTCTTTCATTGAATCAATGAATAAGGTTTGATTCATTGAATCAATGATTGAGGTTTGACACAATGATTGCAGTTTGTTATATTAAATGAAGGAGTTAAGCTTGACATAATGAATAAATAAGAGAAGTTCTACTCTTTGATTTAAGACGTGCAGTCTGTTTCATTCAATGAATGTGAGCGGTTTGATTCACTGCATAAGTTAGTTACATGTGTCTTATAAAATCTAAGAATGCCGATTGATTCATTGAATTACTGCTTGAAGTTTAAATCAATGGCTGATTCACTGGTTTCAGCTTGTTTCATTAAATGAAAACTTTAAACTCGAAAAAATGAATCAATGAGAGAAGCTGCACTCATTGAATTAGCACATGCACTTTTTATCATTAAATGAATGGGTGCAGTTTGTTTCATTGAATCTATTCCTTGAACTCGTGGTATTGAATCAATGTGTGAAGCTCTACTCATTGAATTAACAAGTTCAGGCTTTTTCATTGAAACAAAACGTTTAGCTCGAGGCACTGAATAATTGAGAGAAGCTGTACTCATTGAATGAACACCTGCAGTTTGTTGCATTGAATGAATGAGATAAGCTTAAAAAGTTGAATGAATGAAAGAAGCTCTACACATTGAATTAACGAGTGCAGTCTGTTTGATTAAATGAATGCATGCAGTCGGTTTCTTTGACAGAAAGCGTCCAACTTGTTTCATTAAATGAATGGCAAAGCTCTACTTATTCGATTAGCATGTGCAGCTTTTTTCATGAAATGAATGAGTGCTGTTTGATTCATTGAATGGATGAATGCTGTTAGAATCACTAAGTAAATGAGTGAAGTTTCTTTCATTGAATCAATGAATAAGGTTTGATTCATTGAATCAATGATTGAGGTTTGACACAATGATTGAATGTTTCCAGTTTGTTACATTAAATGAAGGAGTTAAGCTTGACATAATGAATAAAAAAGTGAAGATCTACTTTTTGAATTAAGACGTCTAGTCTTTTTCATTCAATGAATGTGAGCGGTTTGATTCACTGCATAAGTTAGTTACTTCTGTCTCATTAAATCTAAGAATGCCGATTGATTCATTGAATTACTGTTTGAAGTTTAAATCAATGGCTGATTCACTGGTTTCAGCTTGTTTCATTAAGTGAAAACTTTAAACTCGAAACAATGAATCAATGAGAGAAGCTGTACTCTTTGAATTAACACATGCACTTTTTATCATTAAATGAATGGGTGTAGTTTGTTTAATTGAATCGATTCCTTGAACTCGTGGTATTGAATCAATGTGAGAAGCTCTACTCATTGAATGAACACCTGCAGTTTGTTACATTGAATGAATGAGATAAACTTAAAAATTGAATGAATGAAAGAAGCTCCACACATTGAATTAACGAGAGCAGTCTGTTTGATTAAATGAATGCATGCAGTTGGTTTCTTTAACAGAAAGCATACAACTTGTTTCATTAATTGAATGGCAAAGCTCTACTTATTCGATTAGCATGTGCAGATTTTTTCATGGAATGAATGAGTGCTGTTTTATTCATTGAATGGATGAATTCAGTTGGAATCGCTAAGTAAATGAGTGAAGTTTCTTTCATTGAATCAATGAATAAGGTTTGATTCATTGAATCAATGATTGAGGTTTGACACAATGATTGCAGTTTGTTATATTAAATGAAGGAGTTAAGCTTGACATAATGAATAAATAAGAGAAGTTCTACTCTTTGATTTAAGACGTGCAGTCTGTTTCATTCAATGAATGTGAGCGGTTTGATTCACTGCATAAGTTAGTTACATGTGTCTTATAAAATCTAAGAATGCCGATTGATTCATTGAATTACTGCTTGAAGTTTAAATCAATGGCTGATTCACTGGTTTCAGCTTGTTTCATTAAATGAAAACTTTAAACTCGAAACGATGAATCAATGAGAGAAGCTGTACTCATTGAATTAGCACATGCACTTTTTATCATTAAATGAATGGGTGTAGTTTGTTTAATTAAATCGATTCCTTGAACTCGTGGTATTGAATCAATGTGTGAAGCTCTACTCATTGAATTAACAAGTTCAGGCTTTTTCATTGAAACAAAACGTTTAGCTCGAGGCACTGAATAATTGAGAGAAGCTGTACTCATTGAATGAACACCTGCAGTTTGTTGCATTGAATGAATGAGATAAGCTTAAAAAGTTGAATGAATGAAAGAAGCTCTACACATTGAATTAACGAGTGCAGTCTGTTTGATTAAATGAATGCATGCAGTCGGTTTCTTTGACAGAAAGCGTCCAACTTGTTTCATTAAATGAATGGCAAAGCTCTACTTATTCGATTAGCATGTGCAGCTTTTTTCATGAAATGAATGAGTGCTGTTTTATTCATTGAATGGATGAATTCAGTTGGAATCGCTAAGTAAATGAGTGAAGTTTCTTTCATTGAATCAATGAATAAGGTTTGATTCATTGAATCAATGATTGAGGTTTGACACAATAATTGAATGTTTGCAGTTTGTTACATTAAATGAAGGAGTTAAGCTTGACATAATGAATAAAAAAGAGAAGATCTACTTTTTGAATTATGACGTGCAGTCTTTTTCATTCAATGAATGTGAGCGGTTTGATTCACTGCATAAGTTAGTTACATCTGTCTCATTAAATCTAAGAATGCCGATTGATTCATTGAATTACTGTTTGAAGTTTAATTCAATGGCTGATTCACTGGTTTCAGCTTGTTTCATTAAGTGAAAACTTTAAACTCGAAACAATGAATCAATGAGAGAAGCTGTACTCTTTGAATTAACACATGCACTTTTTATCATTAAATGAATGGGTACAGTTTGTTTCATTGAATCGATTCCTTGAACTCGTGGTATTGAATCAATGTGTGAAGCTCTACTCATTGAATGAACAAGTGCTGGCTTTTTCATTGAAACAAAACGTTTAGCTAGGGGCAACGAATAAATGAGAGTAGCTGTACTCATTGAATGAACACCTGCAGTTTGTTGCATTGAATGCATGATATAAGCTGGAAACGTTGACTGAATGAAAGAAGCTCTACACATTGAATTAACAAGTGCAATCTGCTTGATGAAATGAATGCAGGCAGTTGGTTTCTTTGACAGAAAGCGTGCAACTAGTATCATTGAATGAATGGCAAAAGCTCTACTCATTCGATTAGCATGTGCAGATATTTTCATGGAATGAATGAGTGCTGTTTGATTCATTGAATGGATGCATGCTCTTGGAATCACTAAATAAATAAGTTAAGATTCGTTCATTCAATCAATGAATGACGTTTGATTCATTGAATCGATGATTGAAGTTTGGCACAATGATTGAATGATTGCAGTTTGTTATATTAAATGAAGGCGTTAAGCTTGACATATTGAATAAATAAGAGAAGCTCTACTCTTTGAGTTAACACGTGCAGTCTGTAAATTCAATAAATGTGTGCAGTATGTTTCACTAAAAAGGTTCGTTAGATCTGTCTCATTGAACTTAAGATTACCGTTTGATTCATTGAATCTATGATTGAAGTTTAAATAAATGACTGATTCAATTGTTTCAGCTTGTTTCATTAAGTGAAAACTTTAAGCTGGAGGCCCACATTCAATTAGCACATGCACTTTTTGTCATTAAATCAATGGGTGCAATTTGTTTCATTGAATCGAAACCTTTACATCGTGGTATTGAATCAATGTGAGAAGCTCTACTCATTGAATGAACACCTGCAGTTTGTTACATTGAATGAATGAGATAAACTTTAAAATTGAATGAATGAAAGAAGCTCCACACATTGAATTAACGAGAGCAGTCTGTTTGATTAAATGAATGCATGCAGTTGGTTTCTTTAACAGAAAGCATACAACTTGTTTCATTAAATGAATGGCAAAGCTCTACTTATTTGATTAGCATGTGCAGATTTTTTCATGGAATGAATGAGTGCTGTTTTATTCATTGAATGGATGAATTCAGTTGGAATCGCTAAGTAAATGAGTGAAGTTTCTTTCATTGAATCAATGAATAACGTTTGATTCATTGAATCAATGATTGAGGTTTGACACAATGATTGCAGTTTGTTATATTAAATGAAGGAGTTAAGCTTGACATAATGAATAAATAAGAGAAGTTCTACTCTTTGATTTAAGACGTGCAGTCTGTTTCATTCAATAAATGTGAGCGGTTTGATTCACTGCATAAGTTAGTTACATGTGTCTTATAAAATCTAAGAATGCCGATTGATTCATTGAATTACTGCTTGAAGTTTAAATCAATGGCTGATTCACTGGTTTCAGCTTGTTTCATTAAATGAAAACTTTAAACTCGAAACGATGAATCAATGAGAGAAGCTGTACTCATTGAATTAGCACATGCACTTTTTATCATTAAATGAATGGGTGTAGTTTGTTTAATTAAATCGATTCCTTGAACTCGTGGTATTGAATCAATGTGTGAAGCTCTACTCATTGAATTAACAAGTTCAGGCTTTTTCATTGAAACAAAACGTTTAGCTCGAGGCACTGAATAATTGAGAGAAGCTGTACTCATTGAATGAACACCTGCAGTTTGTTGCATTGAATGAATGAGATAAGCTTAAAAAGTTGAATGAATGAAAGAAGCTCTACACATTGAATTAACGAGTGCAGTCTGTTTGATTAAATGAATGCATGCAGTCGGTTTCTTTGACAGAAAGCGTCCAACTTGTTTCATTAAATGAATGGCAAAGCTCTACTTATTCGATTAGCATGTGCAGCTTTTTTCATGAAATGAATGAGTGCTGTTTTATTCATTGAATGGATGAATTCAGTTGGAATCGCTAAGTAAATGAGTGAAGTTTCTTTCATTGAATCAATGAATAAGGTTTGATTCATTGAATCAATGATTGAGGTTTGACACAATAATTGAATGTTTGCAGTTTGTTACATTAAATGAAGGAGTTAAGCTTGACATAATGAATAAAAAAGAGAAGATCTACTTTTTGAATTATGACGTGCAGTCTTTTTCATTCAATGAATGTGAGCGGTTTGATTCACTGCATAAGTTAGTTACTTCTGTCTCATTAAATCTAAGAATGCCGATTGATTCATTGAATGACTGTTTGAAGTTTAATTCAATGGCTGATTCACTGGTTTCAGCTTGTTTCATTAAGTGAAAACTTTAAACTCGAAAAAATGAATCAATGAGAGAAGCTGCACTCATTGAATTAGCACATGCACTTTTTATCATTAAATGAATGGGTGCAGTTTGTTTCATTGAATCTATTCCTTGAACCCGTGGTATTGAATCAATGTGTGAAGCTCTACTCATTGAATTAACAAGTTCAGGCTTTTTCATTGGAACAAAACGTTTAGCTCGAGGCACTGAATAATTGAGAGAAGCTGTACTCATTGAATGAACACCTGCAGTTTGTTGCATTGAATGAATGAGATAAGCTTAAAAAGTTGAATGAATGAAAGAGGCTCTACACATTGAATTAACGAGTGCAGTCTGTTTGATTAAATGAATGCATGCAATCGGTTTCTTTGACAGAAAGCGTCCAACTTGTTTCATTAAATGAATGGCAAAGCTCTACTTATTCGATTAGCATGTGCAGCTTTTTTCATGAAATGAATGAGTGCTGTTTGATTCATTGAATGGATGAATGCTGTTAGAATCACTAAGTAAATGAGTGAAGTTTCTTTCATTGAATCAATGAATAAGGTTTGATTCATTGAATCAATGATTGAGGTTTGACACAATGATTGAATGTTTGCAGTTTGTTACATTAAATGAAGGAGTTAAGCTTGACATAATGAATAAAAAAGTGAAGATCTACTTTTTGAATTAAGACGTGCAGTCTTTTTCTTTCAATGAATGTGAGCGGTTTGATTCACTGCATAAGTTAGTTACTTCTGTCTCATTAAATCTAAGAATGCCGATTGATTCATTGAATTACTGTTTGAAGTTTAAATCAATGGCTGATTCACTGGTTTCAGCTTGTTTCATTAAGTGAAAACTTTAAACTCGAAACAATGAATCAATGAGAGAAGCTGTACTCTTTGAATTAGCACATGCAACTTTTATCATTAAATGAATGGGTACAGTTTGTTTCATTGAATCGATTCCTTGAACTCGTGGTATAGAATCAATGTGTGAAGCTCTACTCATTGAATGAACAAGTGCAGGCTTTTTCATTGAAACAAAACGTTTAGCTAGAGGCAATGAATAAATGAGAGTAGCTGTACTCATTGAATGAACACCTGCAGTTTGTTGCATTGAATGCATGATATAAGCTGGAAACGTTGACTGAATGAAAGAAGCTCTACACATTGAATTAACAAGTGCAATCTGCTTGATGAAATGAATGCAGGCAGTTGGTTTCTTTGACAGAAAGCGTGCAACTAGTATCATTGAATGAATGGCAAAAGCTCTACTCATTCGATTAGCATGTGCAGATATTTTCATGGAATGAATGAGTGCTGTTTGATTCATTGAATGGATGCATGCTCTTGGAATCACTAAATAAATAAGTTAAGATTCGTTCATTCAATCAATGAATGACGTTTGATTCATTGAATCAATGATTGAAGTTTGGCACAATGATTGAATGATTGCAGTTTGTTATATTAAATGAAGGAGTTAAGCTTGACATATTGAATAAATAAGAGAAGCTCTACTCTTTGAGTTAACACGTGCAGTCTGTAAATTCAATAAATGTGTGCAGTATGTTTCACTAAAAAGGTTCGTTAGATCTGTCTCATTGAACCTAAGATTACCGTTTGATTCATTGAATCTATGATTGAAGTTTAAATAAATGACTGATTCAATTGTTTCAGCTTGTTTCATTAAGTGAAAACTTTAAGCTGGAGGCCCTCATTCAATTAGCACATGCACTTTTTGTCATTAAATCAATGGGTGCAATTTGTTTCATTGAATCGAAACCTTAAACTCGTGGTATTGAATCAATGTGAGAAGCTCTACTTATTGAATGAACACCTGCAGTTTGTTACATTGAATGAATGAGATAAACTTAAAAATTGAATGAATGAAAGAAGCTCCACACATTGAATTAACGAGAGCAGTCTGTTTGATTAAATGAATGCATGCAGTTGGTTTCTTTAACAGAAAGCATACAACTTGTTTCATTAAATGAATGGCAAAGCTCTACTTATTCGATTAGCATGTGCAGATTTTTTCATGGAATGAATGAGTGCTGTTTTATTCATTGAATGGATGAATTCAGTTGGAATCGCGAAGTAAATGAGTGAAGTTTCTTTCATTGAATCAATGAATAAGGTTTGATTCATTGAATCAATGATTGAGGTTTGACACAATGATTGCAGTTTGTTATATTAAATGAAGGAGTTAAGCTTGACATAATGAATAAATAAGAGAAGTTCTACTCTTTGATTTAAGACGTGCAGTCTGTTTCATTCAATGAATGTGAGCGGTTTGATTCACTGCAGAAGTTAGTTACATGTGTCTTATAAAATCTAAGAATGCCGATTGATTCATTGAATTACTGCTTGAAGTTTAAATCAATGGCTGATTCACTGGTTTCAGCTTGTTTCATTAAATGAAAACTTTAAACTCGAAAAAATGAATCAATGAGAGAAGCTGCACTCATTGAATTAGCACATGCACTTTTTATCATTAAATGAATGGGTGCAGTTTGTTTCATTGAATCTATTCCTTGAACTCGTGGTATTGAATCAATGTGTGAAGCTCTACTCATTGAATTAACAAGTTCAGGCTTTTTCATTGAAACAAAACGTTTAGCTCGAGGCACTGAATAATTGAGAGAAGCTGTACTCATTGAATGAACACCTGCAGTTTGTTGCATTGAATGAATGAGATAAGCTTAAAAAGTTGAATGAATGAAAGAAGCTCTACACATTGAATTAACGAGTGCAGTCTGTTTGATTAAATGAATGCATGCAGTCGGTTTCTTTGACAGAAAGCGTCCAACTTGTTTCATTAAATGAATGGCAAAGCTCTACTTATTCGATTAGCATGTGCAGCTTTTTTCATGAAATGAATGAGTGCTGTTTGATTCATTGAATGGATGAATGCTGTTAGAATCACTAAGTAAATGAGTGAAGTTTCTTTCATTGAATCAATGAATAAGGTTTGATTCATTGAATCAATGATTGAGGTTTGACACAATGATTGAATGTTTCCAGTTTGTTACATTAAATGAAGGAGTTAAGCTTGACATAATGAATAAAAAAGTGAAGATGTACTTTTTGAATTAAGACGTCTAGTCTTTTTCATTCAATGAATGTGAGCGGTTTGATTCACTGCATAAGTTAGTTACTTCTGTCTCATTAAATCTAAGAATGCCGATTGATTCATTGAATTACTGTTTGAAGTTTAAATCAATGGCTGATTCACTGGTTTCAGCTTGTTTCATTAAGTGAAAACTTTAAACTCGAAACAATGAATCAATGAGAGAAGCTGTACTCTTTGAATTAACACATGCACTTTTTATCATTAAATGAATGGGTGTAGTTTGTTTAATTGAATCGATTCCTTGAACTCGTGGTATTGAATCAATGTGTGAAGCTCTACTCATTGAATGAACAAGTGCAGGCTTTTTCATTGAAACAAAACGTTTAGCTAGGGGCAACGAATAAATGAGAGTAGCTGTACTCATTGAATGAACACCTGCAGTTTGTTGCATTGAATGCATGATTTCAGCTGGAAACGTTGACTGAATGAAAGAAGCTCTACACATTGAATTAACAAGTGCAATCTGCTTGATGAAATGAATGCAGGCAGTTGGTTTCTTTGACAGAAAGCGTGCAACTAGTATCATTGAATGAATGGCAAAAGCTCTACTCATTCGATTAGCATGTGCAGATATTTTCATGGAATGAATGAGTGCTGTTTGATTCATTGAATGGATGCATGCTCTTGGAATCACTAAATAAATAAGTTAAGTTTCGTTCATTCAATCAATGAATGACGTTTGATTCATTGAATCAATGATTGAAGTTTGGCACAATGATTGCAGTTTGTTATATTAAATGAAGGAGTTAAGCTTGACATATTGAATAAATAAGAGAAGCTCTACTCTTTGAGTTAACACGTGCAGTCTGTAAATTCAATAAATGTGTGCAGTATGTTTCACTAAAAAGGTTCGTTAGATCTGTCTCATTGAACTTAAGATTACCGTTTGATTCATTGAATCTATGATTGAAGTTTAAATAAATGACTGATTCAATTGTTTCAGCTTGTTTCATTAAGTGAAAACTTTAAGCTGGAGGCCCTCATTCAATTAGCACATGCACTTTTTGTCATTAAATCAATGGGTGCAGTTTGTTTCATTGAATCGAAACCTTAAACTCGTGGTATTGAATCAATGTGAGAAGCTCTACTCATTGAATGAACACCTGCAGTTTGTTTCATTGAATGAATGAGATAAACTTAAAAATTGAATGAATGAAAGAAGCTCCACACATTGAATTAACGAGAGCAGTCTGTTTGATTAAATGAATGCATGCAGTTGGTTTCTTTAACAGAAAGCATACAACTTGTTTCATTAAATGAATGGCAAAGCTCTACTTATTCGATTAGCATGTGCAGATTTTTTCATGGAATGAATGAGTGCTGTTTTATTCATTGAATGGATGAATTCAGTTGGAATCGCTAAGTAAATGAGTGAAGTTTCTTTCATTGAATCAATGAATAAGGTTTGATTCATTGAATCAATGATTGAGGTTTGACACAATGATTGAATGTTTGCAGTTTGTTACATTAAATGAAGGAGTTAAGCTTGACATAATGAATAAAAAAGTGAAGATCTACCTTTTGAATTAAGACGTGCAGTCTTTTTCATTCAATGAATGTGAGCAGTTTGATTCACTGCATAAGTTAGTTACATCTGTCTCATTAAATCTAAGAATGCCGATTGATTCATTGAATTACTGTTTGAAGTTTAATTCAATGGCTGATTCACTGGTTTCAGCTTGTTTCATTAAGTGAAAACTTTAAACTCGAAACAATGAATCAATGAGAGAAGCTGTACTCTTTGAATTAACACATGCACTTTTTATCATTAAATGAATGGGTACAGTTTGTTTCATTGAATCGATTCCTTGAACTCGTGGTATTGAATCAATGTGTGAAGCTCTACTCATTGAATGAACAAGTGCAGGCTTTTTCATTGAAACAAAACGTTTAGCTAGGGGCAACGAATAAATGAGAGTAGCTTTACTCATTGAATGAACACCTGCAGTTTGTTGCATTGAATGCATGATATAAGCTGGAAACGTTGACTGAATGAAAGAAGCTCTACACATTGAATTAACAAGTGCAATCTGCTTGATGAAATGAATGCAGGCAGTTGGTTTCTTTGACAGAAAGCGTGCAACTAGTATCATTGAATGAATGGCAAAAGCTCTACTCATTCGATTAGCATGTGCAGCTTTTTTCATGAAATGAATGAGTGCTGTTTGATTCATTGAATGGATGAATGCTGTTAGAATCACTAAGTAAATGAGTGAAGTTTCTTTCATTGAATCAATGAATAAGGTTTGATTCATTGAATCAATGATTGAGGTTTGACACAATGATTGAATGTTTGCAGTTTGTTACATTAAATGAAGGAGTTAAGCTTGACATAATGAATAAAAAAGTGAAGATCTACTTTTTGAATTAAGACGTGTAGTCTTTTTCATTCAATGAATGTGAGCGGTTTGATTCACTGCATAAGTTAGTTACTTCTGTCTCATTAAATCTAAGAATGCCGATTGATTCATTGAATTACTGTTTGAAGTTTAAATCAATGGCTGATTCACTGGTTTCAGCTTGTTTCATTAAGTGAAAACTTTAAACTCGAAACAATGAATCAATGAGAGAAGCTGTACTCTTTGAATTAACACATGCACTTTTTATCATTAAATGAATGGGTGTAGTTTGTTTAATTGAATCGATTCCTTGAACTCGTGGTATTGAATCAATGTGTGAAGCTCTACTCATTGAATGAACAAGTGCAGGCTTTTTCATTGTAACAAAACGTTTAGCTAGGGGCAACGAATAAATGAGAGTAGCTGTACTCATTGAATGAACACCTGCAGTTTGTTGCAGTGAATGCATGATATAAGCTGGAAACGTTGACTGAATGAAAGAAGCTCTACACATTGAATTAACAAGTGCAATCTGCTTGATGAAATGAATGCAGGCAGTTGGTTTCTTTGACAGAAAGCGTGCAACTAGTATCATTGAATGAATGGCAAAAGCTCTACTCATTCGATTAGCATGTGCAGATATTTTCATGGAATGAATGAGTGCTGTTTGATTCATTGAATGGATGCATGCTCTTGGAATCACTAAATAAATAAGTTAAGTTTCGTTCATTCAATCAATGAATGACGTTTGATTCATTGAATCAATGATTGAAGTTTGGCGCAATGATTGAATGATTGCAGTTTGTTATATTAAATGAAGGAGTTAAGCTTGACATATTGAATAAATAAGAGAAGCTCTACTCTTTGAGTTAACACGTGCAGTCTGTAAATTCAATAAATGTGTGCAGTATGTTTCACTAAAAAGGTTCGTTTGATCTGTCTCATTGAACTTAAGATTACCGTTTGATTCATTGATTCTATGATTGAAGTTTAAATAAATGACTGATTAAATTGTTTCAGCTTGTTTCATTAAGTGAAAACTTTAAGCTGGAGGCCCTCATTCAATTAGCACATGCACTTTAAATCAATGGGTGCAATTTGTTTCATTGAATCGAAACCTTAAACTCGTGGTATTGAATCAATGTGAGAAGCTCTACTCATTGAATGAACACCTGCAGTTTGTTACATTGAATGAATGAGATAAACTTAAAAATTGAATGAATGAAAGAAGCTCCACACATTGAATTAACGAGAGCAGTCTGTTTGATTAAATGAATGCATGCAGTTGGTTTCTTTAACAGAAAGCATACAACTTGTTTCATTAAATGAATGGCAAAGCTCTACTTATTCGATTAGCATGTGCAGATTTTTTCATGGAATGAATGAGTGCTGTTTTATTCATTGAATGGATGAATTCAGTTGGAATCGCTAAGTAAATGAGTGAAGATACTTTCATTGAATCAATGAATAAGGTTTGATTCATTGAATCAATGATTGAGGTTTGACACAATGATTGCAGTTTGTTATATTAAATGAAGGAGTTAAGCTTGACATAATGAATAAATAAGAGAAGTTCTACTCTTTGATTTAAGACGTGCAGTCTGTTTCATTCAATGAATGTGAGCAGTTTGATTCACTGCATAAGTTAGTTACATATGTCTTATAAAATCTAAGAATGCCGATTGATTCATTGAATTACTGCTTGAAGTTTAAATCAATGGCTGATTCACTGGTTTCAGCTTGTTTCATTAAATGAAAACTTTAAACTCGAAACGATGAATCAATGACAGAAGCTGTACTCATTGAATTAGCACATGCACTTTTTATCATTAAATGAATGGGTGTAGTTTGTTTAATTAAATCGATTCCTTGAACTCGTGGTATTGAATCAATGTGTGAAGCTCTACTCATTGAATTAACAAGTTCAGGCTTTTTCATTGAAACAAAACGTTTAGCTCGAGGCACTGAATAATTGAGAGAAGCTGTACTCATTGAATGAACACCTGCAGTTTGTTGCATTGAATGAATGAGATAAACTTAAAAAGTTGAATGAATGAAAGAAGCTCTACACATTGAATTAACGAGTGCAGTCTGTTTGATTAAATGAATGCATGCAGTCGGTTTCTTTGACAGAAAGCGTCCAACTTGTTTCATTAAATGAATGGCAAAGCTCTACTTATTCGATTAGCATGGGCAGCTTTTTTCATGAAATGAATGAGTGCTGTTTTATTCATTGAATGGATGAATTCAGTTGGAATCGCTAAGTAAATGAGTGAAGTTTCTTTCATTGAATCAATGAATATTTTTGATTCATTGAATCAATGATTGAGGTTTGACACAATAATTGAATGTTTGCAGTTTGTTACATTAAATGAAGGAGTTAAGCTTGACATAATGAATAAAAAATAGAAGATCTACTTTTTGAATTAAGACGTGCAGTCTTTTTCATTCAATGAATGTGAGCAGTTTGATTCACTGCATAAGTTAGTTACATCTGTCTCATTAAATCTAAGAATGCCGATTGATTCATTGAATTACTGTTTGAAGTTTAATTCAATGGCTGATTCACTGGTTTCAGCTTGTTTCATTAAGTGAAAACTTTAAACTCGAAACAATGAATCAATGAGAGAAGCTGTACTCTTTGAATTAACACATGCACTTTTTATCATTAAATGAATGGGTACAGTTTGTTTCATTGAATCGATTCCTTGAACTCGTGGTATTGAATCAATGTGTGAAGCTCTACTCATTGAATGAACAAGTGCAGGCTTTTTCATTGAAACAAAACGTTTAGCTAGGGGCAACGAATAAATGAGAGTAGCTGTACTCATTGAATGAACACCTGCAGTTTGTTGCATTGAATGCATGATATAAGCTGGAAACGTTGACTGAATGAAAGAAGCTCTACACATTGAATTAACAAGTGCAATCTGCTTGATGAAATGAATGCAGGCAGTTGGTTTCTTTGACAGAAAGCGTGCAACTAGTATCATTGAATGAATGGCAAAAGCTCTACTCATTCGATTAGCATGTGCAGATATTTTCATGGAATGAATGAGTGCTGTTTGATTCATTGAATGGATGCATGCTCTTGGAATCACTAAATAAATAAGTTAAGTTTGTTCATTCAATCAATGAATGACGTTTGATTCATTGAATCAATGATTGAAGTTTGGCACAATGCTTGAATGATTGCAGTTTGTTATATTAAATGAAGGAGTTAAGCTTGACATAATGAATAAAAAAGAGAAGATCTACTTTTTGAATTATGACGTGCAGTCTTTTTCATTCAATGAATGTGAGCCGTTTGATTCACTGCATAAGTTAGTTACATCTGTCTCATTAAATCTAAGAATGCCGATTGATTCATTGAATTACTGTTTGAAGTTTAAATCAATGGCTGATTCACTGGTTTCAGCTTGTTTCATTAAGTGAAAACTTTAAACTCGAAACAATGAATCAATGAGAGAAGCTGTACTCTTTGAATTAACACATGCACTTTTTATCATTAAATGAATGGGTACAGTTTGTTTCATTGAATCGATTCCTTGAACTCGTGGTATTGAATCAATGTGTGAAGCTCTACTCATTGAAGGAACAAGTGCAGGCTTTTTCATTGAAACAAAACGTTTAGCTAGGGGCAACGAATAAATGAGAGTAGCTGTACTCATTGAATGAACACCTGCAGTTTGTTGCATTGAATGCATGATATAAGCTGGAAACGTTGACTGAATGAAAGAAGCTCTACACATTGAATTAACAAGTGCAATCTGCTTGATGAAATGAATGCAGGCAGTTGGTTTCTTTGACAGAAAGCGTGCAACTAGTATCATTGAATGAATGGCAAAAGCTCTACTCATTCGATTAGCATGTGCAGATATTTTCATGGAATGAATGAGTGCTGTTTGATTCATTGAATGGATGCATGCTCTTGGAATCACTAAATAAATAAGTTAAGTTTCGTTCATTCAATCAATGAATGACGTTTGATTCATTGAATCAATGATTGAAGTTTGGCACAATGATTGAATGATTGCAGTTTGTTATGTTAAATGAAGGAGTTAAGCTTGACATATTGAATAAATAAGAGAAGCTCTACTCTTTGAGTTAACACGTGCAGTCTGTAAATTCAATAAATGTGTGCAGTATGTTTCACTAAAAAGGTTCGTTAGATCTGTCTCATTGAACCTAAGATTACCGTTTGATTCATTGAATCTATGATTGAAGTTTAAATAAATGACTGATTCAATTGTTTCAGCTTGTTTCATTAAGTGAAAACTTTAAGCTGGAGGCCCTCATTCAATTAGCACATGCACTTTTTGTCATTAAATCAATGGGTGCAATTTGTTTCATTGAATCGAAACCTTAAACTCGTGGTATTGAATCAATGTGAGAAGCTCTACTCATTGAATGAACACCTGCAGTTTGTTACATTGAATGAATGAGATAAACTTAAAAATTGAATGAATGAAAGAAGCTCCACACATTGAATTAACGAGAGCAGTCTGTTTGATTAAATGAATGCATGCAGTTGGTTTCTTTAACAGAAAGCATACAACTTGTTTCATTAAATGAATGGCAAAGCTCTACTTATTCGATTAGCATGTGCAGCTTTTTTCATGAAATGAATGAGTGCTGTTTTATTCATTGAATGGGTGAATTCAGTTGGAATCGCTAAGTAAATGAGTGAAGTTTCTTTCATTGAATCAATGAATAAGGTTTGATTCATTGAATCAATGATTGAGGTTTGACACAATGATTGCAGTTTGTTATATTAAATGAAGGAGTTAAGCTTGACATAATGAATAAATAAGAGAAGTTCTACTCTTTGATTTAAGACGTGCAGTCTGTTTCATTCAATGAATGTGAGCGGTTTGATTCACTGCATAAGTTAGTTACATGTGTCTTATAAAATCTAAGAATGCCGATTGATTCATTGAATTACTGCTTGAAGTTTAAATCAATGGCTGATTCACTGGTTTCAGCTTGTTTCATTAAATGAAAACTTTAAACTCGAAAAAATGAATCAATGAGAGAAGCTGCACTCATTGAATTAGCACATGCACTTTTTATCATTAAATGAATGGGTGCAGTTTGTTTCATTGAATCTATTCCTTGAACTCGTGGTATTGAATCAATGTGTGGAGCTCTACTCATTGAATTAACAAGTTCAGGCTTTTTCATTGAAACAAAACGTTTCGCTCGAGGCACTGAATAATTGAGAGAAGCTGTACTCATTGAATGAACACCTGCAGTTTGTTGCATTGAATGAATGAGATAAGCTTAAAAAGTTGAATGAATGAAAGAAGCTCTACACATTGAATTAACGAGTGCAGTCTGTTTGATTAAATGAATGCATGCAGTCGGTTTCTTTGACAGAAAGCGTCCAACTTGTTTCATTAAATGAATGGCAAAGCTCTACTTATTCGATTAGCATGTGCAGCTTTTTTCATGAAATGAATGAGTGCTGTTTGATTCATTGAATGGATGAATGCTGTTAGAATCACTAAGTAAATGAGTGAAGTTTCTTTCATTGAATCAATGAATAAGATTTGATTCATTGAATCAATGATTGAGGTTTGACACAATGATTGAATGATTGCAGTTTGTTATATTAAATGAAGGAGTTAAGCTTGACATAATGAATAAAAAAGAGAAGATCTACTTTTTGATTTAAGACGTGTAGTCTTTTTCATTCAATGAATGTGAGCGGTTTGATTCACTGCAGAAGTTAGTTACTTCTGTCTCATTAAATCTAAGAATGCCGATTGATTCATTGAATTACTGCTTGAAGTTTAAATCAATGGCTGATTCACTGGTTTCAGCTTGTTTCTTTAAATGAAAACTTTAAACTCGAAACGATGAATCAATGAGAGAAGCTGTACTCATTGAATTAGCACATGCACTTTTTATCATTAAATGAATGGGTGTAGTTTGTTTAATTGAATCTATTCCTTGAAATCGTGGTATTGAATCAATGTGTGAAGCTCTACTCATTGAATTAACAAGTTCAGGCTTTTTCATTGAAACAAAACGTTTAGCTCGAGGCACTGAATAATTGAGAGAAGCTGTACTCATTCAATGAACACCTGCAGTTTGTTGCGTTGAATGAATGAGATAAGCTTAAAAAGTTGAATGAATGAAAGAAGCTCTACACATTGAATTAACGAGTGCAGTCTGTTTGATTAAATGAATGCATGCAGTCGGTTTCTTTGACAGAAAGCGTCCAACTTGTTTCATTAAATGAATGGCAAAGCTCTACTTATTCGATTAGCATGTGCAGCTTTTTTCATGAAATGAATGAGTGCTGTTTTATTCATTGAATGGATGAATGCTGTTAGAATCACTAAGTAAATGAGTGAAGTTTCTTTCATTGAATCAATGAATAAGGTTTGATTCATTGAATCAATGATTGAGGTTTGACACAATGATTGAATGTTTGCAGTTTGTTACATTAAATGAAGGAGTTAAGCTTGACATAATGAATAAAAAATAGAAGATCTACTTTTTGAATTAAGACGTGCAGTCTTTTTCATTCAATGAATGTGAGCAGTTTGATTCACTGCATAAGTTAGTTACATCTGTCTCATTAAATCTAAGAATGCCGATTGATTCATTGAATTACTGTTTGAAGTTTAATTCAATGGCTGATTCACTGGTTTCAGCTTGTTTCATTAAGTGAAAACTTTAAACTCGAAACAATGAATCAATGAGAGAAGCTGTACTCTTTGAATTAACACATGCACTTTTTATCATTAAATGAATGGGTGTAGTTTGTTTAATTGAATCGATTCCTTGAACTCGTGGTATTGAATCAATGTGTGAAGCTCTACTCATTGAATGAACAAGTGCTGGCTTTTTCATTGAAACAAAACGTTTAGCTAGGGGCAACGAATAAATGAGAGTAGCTGTACTCATTGAATGAACACCTGCAGTTTGTTGCATTGAATGCATGATATAAGCTGGAAACGTTGACTGAATGAAAGAAGCTCTACACATTGAATTAACAAGTGCAATCTGCTTGATGAAATGAATGCAGGCAGTTGGTTTCTTTGACAGAAAGCGTGCAACTAGTATCATTGAATGAATGGCAAAAGCTCAACTCATTCGATTAGCATGTGCAGATATTTTCATGGAATGAATGAGTGCTGTTCGATTCTTTGAATGGATGCATGCTCTTGGAATCACTAAATAAATAAGTTAAGTTTCGTTCATTCAATCAATGAATAACGTTTGATTCATTGAATCAATGATTGAGGTTTGACACAATGATTGCAGTTTGTTATATTAAATGAAGGAGTTAAGCTTGACATAATGAATAAATAAGAGAAGTTCTACTCTTTGATTTAAGACGTGCAGTCTGTTTCATTCAATGAATGTGAGCGGTTTGATTCACTGCATAAGTTAGTTACATGTGTCTTATAAAATCTAAGAATGCCGATTGATTCATTGAATTACTGCTTGAAGTTTAAATCAATGGCTGATTCGCTGGTTTCAGCTTGTTTCATTAAATGAAAACTTTAAACTCGAAACGATGAATCAATGAGAGAAGCTGTACTCATTGAATTAGCACATGCACTTTTTATCATTAAATGAATGGGTGTAGTTTGTTTAATTGAATCTATTCCTTGAAATCGTGGTATTGAATCAATGTGTGAAGCTCTACTCATTGAATTAACAAGTTCAGGCTTTTTCATTGAAACAAAACGTTTAGCTCGAGGCACTGAATAATTGAGAGAAGCTGTACTCATTCAATGAACACCTGCAGTTTGTTGCGTTGAATGAATGAGATAAGCTTAAAAAGTTGAATGAATGAAAGAAGCTCTACACATTGAATTAACGAGTGCAGTCTGTTTGATTAAATGAATGCATGCAGTCGGTTTCTTTGACAGAAAGCGTCCAACTTGTTCCATTAAATGAATGGCAAAGCTCTACTTATTCGATTAGCATGTGCAGCTTTTTTCATGAAATGAATGAGTGCTGTTTTATTCATTGAATGGATGAATGCTGTTAGAATCACTAAGTAAATGAGTGAAGTTTCTTTCATTGAATCAATGAATAAGGTTTGATTCATTGAATCAATGATTGAGGTTTGACACAATGATTGAATGTTTGCAGTTTGTTACATTAAATGAAGGAGTTAAGCTTGACATAATGAATAAAAAAGAGAAGATCTACTTTTTGAATTAAGACGTGCAGTCTGTTTCATTCAATGAATGTGAGCGGTTTGATTCACTGCATAAGTTAGTTACATGTGTCTTATAAAAGCTAAGAATGCCGATTGATTCATTGAATTACTGCTTGAAGTTTAAATCAATGGCTGATTCACTGGTTTCAGCTTGTTTCAATAAATGAAAACTTTAAACTCGAAACAATGAATCAATGAGAGAAGCTGTACTCTTTGAATTAACACATGCACTTTTTATCATTAAATGAATGGGTACAGTTTGTTTCATTGAATCGATTCCTTGAACTCGTGGTATTGAATCAATGTGTGAAGCTCTACTCATTGAATGAACAAGTGCAGGCTTTTTCATTGAAACAAAACGTTTAGCTAGGGGCAACGAATAAATGAGAGTAGCTGTACTCATTGAATGAACACCTGCAGTTTGTTGCATTGAATGCATGATATAAGCTGGAAACGTTGACTGAATGAAAGAAGCTCTACACATTGAATTAACAAGTGCAATCTGCTTGATGAAATGAATGCAGGCAGTTGGTTTCTTTGACAGAAAGCGTGCAACTAGTATCATTGAATGAATGGCAAAAGCTCTACTCATTCGATTAGAATGTGCAGATATTTTCATGGAATGAATGAGTGCTGTTTGATTCATTGAATGGATGCATGCTCTTGGAATCACTAAATCAATAAGTTAAGTTTGTTCATTCAATCAATGAATGACGTTTGATTCATTGAATCAATGATTGAAGTTTGGCACAATGCTTGAATGATTTCAGTTTGTTATATTAAATGAAGGAGTTAAGCTTGACATAATGAATAAAAAAGAGAAGATCTACGTTTTGAATTATGACGTGCAGTCTTTTTCATTCAATGAATGTGAGCGGTTTGATTCACTGCATAAGTTAGTTACATCTGTCTCATTAAATCTAAGAATGCCGATTGATTCATTGAATTACTGTTTGAAGTTTAAATCAATGGCTGATTCACTGGTTTCAGCTTGTTTCATTAAGTGAAAACTTTAAACTCGAAACAATGAATCAATGAGAGAAGCTGTACTCTTTGAATTAACACATGCACTTTTTATCATTAAATGAATGGGTACAGTTTGTTTCATTGAATCGATTCCTTGAACTCGTGGTATTGAATCAATTTGTGAAGCTCTACTCATTGAATGAACAAGTGCTGGCTTTTTCATTGAAACAAAACGTTTAGCTAGGGGCACTGAATAATTGAGAGAAGCTGTACTCATTGAATGAACACCTGCAGTTTGTTGCATTGAATGAATGAGATAAGCTTAAAAAGTTGAATGAATGAAAGAAGCTCTACACATTGAATTAACGAGTGCAGTCTGTTTGATTAAATGAATGCATGCAGTCGGTTTCTTTGACAGAAAGCGTCCAACTTGTTTCATTAAATGAATGGCAAAGCTCTACTCATTCGATCAGCATGTGCAGCTTTTTTCATGAAATGAATGAGTGCTGTTTGATTCATTGAATGGATGAATGCTGTTAGAATCACTAAGTAAATGAGTGAAGTTTCTTTCATTGAATCAATGAATAAGGTTTGATTCATTGAATCAATGATTGAGGTTTGACACAATGATTGAATGTTTGCAGTTTGTTACATTAAATGAAGGAGTTAAGCTTGACATAATGAATAAAAAAGTGAAGATCTACTTTTTGAATTAAGACGTGTAGTCTTTTTCATTCAATGAATGTGAGCGGTTTGATTCACTGCATAAGTTAGTTACTTCTGTCTCTTTAAATCTAAGAATGCCGATTGATTCATTGAATTACTGTTTGAAGTTTAAATCAATGGCTGATTCACTGGTTTCAGCTTGTTTCATTAAGTGAAAACTTTAAACTCGAAACAATGAATCAATGAGAGAAGCTGTACTCTTTGAATTAACACATGCACTTTTTATCATTAAATGAATGGGTGTAGTTTGTTTAATTGAATCGATTCCTTGAACTCGTGGTATTGAATCAATGTGTGAAGCTCTACTCATTGAATGAACAAGTGCAGGCTTTTTCATTGAAACAAAACGTTTAGCTAGGGGCAACGAATAAATGAGAGTAGCTGTACTCATTGAATGAACACCTGCAGTTTGTTGCATTGAATGCATGATATAAGCTGGAAACGTTGACTGAATGAAAGAAGCTCTACACATTGAATTAACAAGTGCAATCTGCTTGATGAAATGAATGCAGGCAGTTGGTTTCTTTGACAGAAAGCGTGCAACTAGTATCATTGAATGAATGGCAAAAGCTCTACTCATTCGATTAGCATGTGCAGATATTTTCATGGAATGAATGAGTGCTGTTTGATTCATTGAATGGATGCATGCTCTTGGAATCACTAAATAAATAAGTTAAGTTTCGTTCATTCAATCAATGAATGACGTTTGATTCATTGAATCAATGATTGAAGTTTGGCACAATGATTGAATGATTGCAGTTTGTTATATTAAATGAAGGAGTTAAGCTTGACATATTGAATAAATAAGAGAAGCTCTACTCTTTGAGTTAACACGTGCAGTCTGTAAATTCAATAAATGTGTGCAGTATGTTTCACTAAAAAGGTTCGTTAGATCTGTCTCATTGAACTTAAGATTACCGTTTGATTCATTGAATCTATGATTGAAGTTTAAATAAATGACTGATTCAATTGTTTCAGCTTGTTTCATTAAGTGAAAACTTTAAGCTGGAGGCCCTCATTCAATTAGCACATGCACTTTTTGTCATTAAATCAATGGGTGCAATTTGTTTCATTGAATCGAAACCTTAAACTCGTGGTATTGAATCAATGTGAGAAGCTCTACTCATTGAATGAACACCTGCAGTTTGTTACATTGAATGAATGAGATAAACTTAAAAATTGAATGAATGAAAGAAGCTCCACACATTGAATTAACGAGAGCAGTCTGTTTGATTAAATGAATGCATGCAGTTGGTTTCTTTAACAGAAAGCATACAACTTGTTTCATTAAATGAATGGCAAAGCTCTACTTATTCGATTAGCATGTGCAGATTTTTTCATGGAATGAATGAGTGCTGTTTTATTCATTGAATGGATGAATTCAGTTGGAATCGCTAAGTAAATGAGTGAAGTTTCTTTCATTGAATCAATGAATAAGGTTTGATTCATTGAATCAATGATTGAGGTTTGACACAATGATTGCAGTTTGTTATATTAAATGAAGGAGTTAAGCTTGACATAATGAATAAATAAGAGAAGTTCTACTCTTTGATTTAAGACGTGCAGTCTGTTTCATTCAATGAATGTGAGCGGTTTGATTCACTGCATAAGTTAGTTACATGTGTCTTATAAAATCTAAGAATGCCGATTGATTCATTGAATTACTGCTTGAAGTTTAAATCAATGGCTGATTCACTGGTTTCAGCTTGTTTCATTAAATGAAAACTTTAAACTCGAAAAAATGAATCAATGAGAGAAGCTGCACTCATTGAATTAGCACATGCACTTTTTATCATTAAATGAATGGGTGCAGTTTGTTTAATTGAATCTATTCCTTGAACTCGTGGTATTGAATCAATGTGTGAAGCTCTACTCATTGAATTAACAAGTTCAGGCTTTTTCATTGAAACAAAACGTTTAGCTCGAGGCACTGAATAATTGAGAGAAGCTGTACTCATTGAATGAACACCTGCAGTTTGTTGCATTGAATGAATGAGATAAGCTTAAAAAGTTGAATGAATGAAAGAAGCTCTACACATTGAATTAACGAGTGCAGTCTGTTTGATTAAATGAATGCAGGCAGTCGGTTTCTTTGACAGAAAGCGTCCAACTTGTTTCATTAAATGAATGGCAAAGCTCTACTTATTCGATTAGCATGTGCAGCTTTTTTCATGAAATGAATGAGTGCTGTTTTATTCATTGAATGGATGAATTCAGTTGGAATCGCTAAGTAAATGAGTGAAGTTTCTTTCATTGAATCAATGAATAAGGTTTGATTCATTGAATCAATGATTGAGGTTTGACACAATGATTGAATGTTTGCAGTTTGTTACATTAAATGAAGGAGTTAAGCTTGACATAATGAATAAAAAAGTGAAGATCTACTTTTTGAATTAAGACGTGCAGTCTTTTTCATTCAATGAATGTGAGCAGTTTGATTCACTGCATAAGTTAGTTACATCTGTCTCATTAAATCTAAGAATGCCGATTGATTCATTGAATTACTGTTTGAAGTTTAATTCAATGGCTGATTCACTGGTTTCAGCTTGTTTCATTAAGTGAAAACTTTAAACTCGAAACAATGAATCAATGAGAGAAGCTGTACTCTTTGAATTAACACATGCACTTTTTATCATTAAATGAATGGGTGTAGTTTGTTTAATTGAATCGATTCCTTGAACTCGTGGTATTGAATCAATGTGTGAAGCTCTACTCATTGAATGAACAAGTGCTGGCTTTTTCATTGAAACAAAACGTTTAGCTAGGGGCAACGAATAAATGAGAGTAGCTGTACTCATTGAATGAACACCTGCAGTTTGTTGCATTGAATGCATGATATAAACTGGAAACGTTGACTGAATGAAAGAAGCTCTACACATTGAATTAACAAGTGCAATCTGCTTGATGAAATGAATGCAGGCAGTTGGTTTCTTTGACAGAAAGCGTGCAACTAGTATCATTGAATGAATGGCAAAGCTCTACTTATTCGATTAGCATGTGCAGATATTTTCATGGAATGAATGAGTGCTGTTTGATTCATTGAATGGATGCATGCTCTTGGAATCACTAAATAAATAAGTTAAGTTTGTTCATTCAATCAATGAATGACGTTTGATTCATTGAATCAATGATTGAAGTTTGGCACAATGATTGAATGATTGCAGTTTGTTATATTAAATGAAGGAGTTAAGCTTGACATATTGAATAAATAAGAGAAGCTCTACTCTTTGAGTTAACACGTGCAGTCTGTAAATTCAATAAATGTGTGCAGTATGTTTCACTAAAAAGGTTCGTTAGATCTGTCTCATTGAACTTAAGATTACCGTTTGATTCATTGATTCTATGATTGAAGTTTAAATAAATGACTGATTAAATTGTTTCAGCTTGTTTCATTAAGTGAAAACTTTAAGCTGGAGGCCCTCATTCAATTAGCACATGCACTTTTTGTCATTAAATCAATGGGTGCAATTTGTTTCATTGAATCGAAACCTTAAACTCGTGGTATTGAATCAATGTGAGAAGCTCTATTCATTGAATGAACACCTGCAGTTTGTTACATTGAATGAATGAGATAAACTTAAAAATTGAATGAATGAAAGAAGCTCCACACATTGAATTAACGAGAGCAGTCTGTTTGATTAAATGAATGCATGCAGTTGGTTTCTTTAACAGAAAGCATACAACTTGTTTCATTAAATGAATGGCAAAGCTCTACTTATTCGATTAGCATGTGCAGATTTTTTCATGGAATGAATGAGTGCTGTTTTATTCATTGAATGGATGAATTCAGTTGGAATCGCTAAGTAAATGAGTGAAGTTTCTTTCATTGAATCAATGAATAAGGTTTGATTCATTGAATCAATGATTGAGGTTTGACACAATGATTGCAGTTTGTTATATTAAATGAAGGAGTTAAGCTTGACATAATGAATAAATAAGAGAAGTTCTACTCTTTGATTTAAGACGTGCAGTCTGTTTCATTCAATGAATGTGAGCGGTTTGATTCACTGCATAAGTTAGTTACATGTGTCTTATAAAATCTAAGAATGCCGATTGATTCATTGAATTACTGCTTGAAGTTTAAATCAATGGCTGATTCACTGGTTTCAGCTTGTTTCATTAAATGAAAACTTTAAACTCGAAAAAATGAATCAATGAGAGAAGCTGCACTCATTGAATTAGCACATGCACTTTTTATCATTAAATGAATGGGTGCAGTTTGTTTCATTGAATCTATTCCTTGAACTCGTGGTATTGAATCAATGTGTGAAGCTCTACTCATTGAATTAACAAGTTCAGGCTTTTTCATTGAAACAAAACGTTTAGCTCGACGCACTGAATAATTGAGAGAAGCTGTACTCATTGAATGAACACCTGCAGTTTGTTGCATTGAATGAATGAGATAAGCTTAAAAAGTTGAATGAATGAAAGAAGCTCTACACATTGAATTAACGAGTGCAGTCTGTTTGATTAAATGAATGCATGCAGTCGGTTTCTTTGACAGAAAGCGTCCAACTTGTTTCATTAAATGAATGGCAAAGCTCTACTTATTCGATTAGCATGTGCAGCTTTTTTCATGAAATGAATGAGTGCTGTTTTATTCATTGAATGGATGAATTCAGTTGGAATCGCTAAGTAAATGAGTGAAGTTTCTTTCATTGAATCAATGAATTAGGTTTGATTCATTGAATCAATGATTGAGGTTTGACACAATGATTGAATGTTTGCAGTTTGTTACATTAAATGAAGGAGTTAAGCTTGACATAATGAATAAAAAATAGAAGATCTACTTTTTGAATTAAGATGTGCAGTCTTTTTCATTCAATGAATGTGAGCGGTTTGATTCACTGCATAAGTTAGTTACATCTGTCTCATTAAATCTAAGAATGCCGATTGATTCATTGAATTACTGTTTGAAGTTTAATTCAATGGCTGATTCACTGGTTTCAGCTTGTTTCATTAAGTGAAAACTTTAAACTCGAAACAATGAATCAATGAGAGAAGCTGTACTCTTTGAATTAACACATGCACTTTTTATCATTAAATGAATGGGTGTAGTTTGTTTAATTGAATCGATTCCTTGAACTCGTGGTATTGAATCAATGTGTGAAGCTCTACTCATTGAATGAACAAGTGCAGGCTTTTTCATTGAAACAAAACGTTTAGCTAGGGGCAACGAATAAATGAGAGTAGCTGTACTCATTGAATGAACACCTGCAGTTTGTTGCATTGAATGCATGATATAAACTGGAAACGTTGACTGAATGAAAGAAGCTCTACACATTGAATTAACAAGTGCAATCTGCTTGATGAAATGAATGCAGGCAGTTGGTTTCTTTGACAGAAAGCGTGCAACTAGTATCATTGAATGAATGGCAAAGCTCTACTTATTCGATTAGCATGTGCAGATATTTTCATGGAATGAATGAGTGCTGTTTGATTCATTGAATGGATGCATGCTCTTGGAATCACTAAATAAATAAGTTAAGTTTGTTCATTCAATCAATGAATGACGTTTGATTCATTGAATCAATGATTGAAGTTTGGCACAATGATTGAATGATTGCAGTTTGTTATATTAAATGAAGGAGTTAAGCTTGACATATTGAATAAATAAGAGAAGCTCTACTCTTTGAGTTAACACGTGCAGTCTGTAAATTCAATAAATGTGTGCAGTATGTTTCACTAAAAAGGTTCGTTAGATCTGTCTCATTGAACTTAAGATTACCGTTTGATTCATTGATTCTATGATTGAAGTTTAAATAAATGACTGATTAAATTGTTTCAGCTTGTTTCATTAAGTGAAAACTTTAAGCTGGAGGCCCTCATTCAATTAGCACATGCACTTTTTGTCATTAAATCAATGGGTGCAATTTGTTTCATTGAATCGAAACCTTAAACTCGTGGTATTGAATCAATGTGAGAAGCTCTATTCATTGAATGAACACCTGCAGTTTGTTACATTGAATGAATGAGATAAACTTAAAAATTGAATGAATGAAAGAAGCTCCACACATTGAATTAACGAGAGCAGTCTGTTTGATTAAATGAATGCATGCAGTTGGTTTCTTTAACAGAAAGCATACAACTTGTTTCATTAAATGAATGGCAAAGCTCTACTTATTCGATTAGCATGTGCAGATTTTTTCATGGAATGAATGAGTGCTGTTTTATTCATTGAATGGATGAATTCAGTTGGAATCGCTAAGTAAATGAGTGAAGTTTCTTTCATTGAATCAATGAATAAGGTTTGATTCATTGAATCAATGATTGAGGTTTGACACAATGATTGCAGTTTGTTATATTAAATGAAGGAGTTAAGCTTGACATAATGAATAAATAAGAGAAGTTCTACTCTTTGATTTAAGACGTGCAGTCTGTTTCATTCAATGAATGTGAGCGGTTTGATTCACTGCATAAGTTAGTTACATGTGTCTTATAAAATCTAAGAATGCCGATTGATTCATTGAATTACTGCTTGAAGTTTAAATCAATGGCTGATTCACTGGTTTCAGCTTGTTTCATTAAATGAAAACTTTAAACTCGAAAAAATGAATCAATGAGAGAAGCTGCACTCATTGAATTAGCACATGCACTTTTTATCATTAAATGAATGGGTGCAGTTTGTTTCATTGAATCTATTCCTTGAACTCGTGGTATTGAATCAATGTGTGAAGCTCTACTCATTGAATTAACAAGTTCAGGCTTTTTCATTGAAACAAAACGTTTAGCTCGACGCACTGAATAATTGAGAGAAGCTGTACTCATTGAATGAACACCTGCAGTTTGTTGCATTGAATGAATGAGATAAGCTTAAAAAGTTGAATGAATGAAAGAAGCTCTACACATTGAATTAACGAGTGCAGTCTGTTTGATTAAATGAATGCATGCAGTCGGTTTCTTTGACAGAAAGCGTCCAACTTGTTTCATTAAATGAATGGCAAAGCTCTACTTATTCGATTAGCATGTGCAGCTTTTTTCATGAAATGAATGAGTGCTGTTTTATTCATTGAATGGATGAATTCAGTTGGAATCGCTAAGTAAATGAGTGAAGTTTCTTTCATTGAATCAATGAATTAGGTTTGATTCATTGAATCAATGATTGAGGTTTGACACAATGATTGAATGTTTGCAGTTTGTTACATTAAATGAAGGAGTTAAGCTTGACATAATGAATAAAAAATAGAAGATCTACTTTTTGAATTAAGATGTGCAGTCTTTTTCATTCAATGAATGTGAGCGGTTTGATTCACTGCATAAGTTAGTTACATCTGTCTCATTAAATCTAAGAATGCCGATTGATTCATTGAATTACTGTTTGAAGTTTAATTCAATGGCTGATTCACTGGTTTCAGCTTGTTTCATTAAGTGAAAACTTTAAACTCGAAACAATGAATCAATGAGAGAAGCTGTACTCTTTGAATTAACACATGCACTTTTTATCATTAAATGAATGGGTGTAGTTTGTTTAATTGAATCGATTCCTTGAACTCGTGGTATTGAATCAATGTGTGAAGCTCTACTCATTGAATGAACAAGTGCAGGCTTTTTCATTGAAACAAAACGTTTAGCTAGGGGCAACGAATAAATGAGAGTAGCTGTACTCATTGAATGAACACCTGCAGTTTGTTGCATTGAATGCATGATATAAACTGGAAACGTTGACTGAATGAAAGAAGCTCTACACATTGAATTAACAAGTGCAATCTGCTTGATGAAATGAATGCAGGCAGTTGGTTTCTTTGACAGAAAGCGTGCAACTAGTATCATTGAATGAATGGCAAAGCTCTACTTATTCGATTAGCATGTGCAGATATTTTCATGGAATGAATGAGTGCTGTTTGATTCATTGAATGGATGCATGCTCTTGGAATCACTAAATAAATAAGTTAAGTTTGTTCATTCAATCAATGAATGACGTTTGATTCATTGAATCAATGATTGAAGTTTGGCACAATGATTGAATGATTGCAGTTTGTTATATTAAATGAAGGAGTTAAGCTTGACATATTGAATAAATAAGAGAAGCTCTACTCTTTGAGTTAACACATGCAGTCTGTAAATTCAATAAATGTGTGCAGTATGTTTCACTAAAAAGGTTCGTTAGATCTGTCTCATTGAACTTAAGATTACCGTTTGATTCATTGATTCTATGATTGAAGTTTAAATAAATGACTGATTAAATTGTTTCAGCTTGTTTCATTAAGTGAAAACTTTAAGCTGGAGGCCCTCATTCAATTAGCACATGCACTTTTTGTCATTAAATCAATGGGTGCAATTTGTTTCATTGAATCGAAACCTTAAACTCGTGGTATTGAATCAATGTGAGAAGCTCTACTCATTGAATGAACACCTGCAGTTTGTTACATTGAATGAATGAGATAAACTTAAAAATTGAATGAATGAAAGAAGCTCCACACATTGAATTAACGAGAGCAGTCTGTTTGATTAAATGAATGCATGCAGTTGGTTTCTTTAACAGAAAGCATACAACTTGTTTCATTAAATGAATGGCAAAGCTCTACTTATTCGATTAGCATGTGCAGATTTTTTCATGGAATGAATGAGTGCTGTTTTATTCATTGAATGGATGAATTCAGTTGGAATCGCTAAGTAAATGAGTGAAGTTTCTTTCATTGAATCAATGAATAAGGTTTGATTCATTGAATCAATGATTGAGGTTTGACACAATGATTGCAGTTTGTTATATTAAATGAAGGAGTTAAGCTTGACATAATGAATAAATAAGAGAAGTTCTACTCTTTGATTTAAGACGTGCAGTCTGTTTCATTCAATGAATGTGAGCGGTTTGATTCACTGCATAAGTTAGTTACATGTGTCTTATAAAATCTAAGAATGCCGATTGATTCATTGAATTACTGCTTGAAGTTTAAATCAATGGCTGATTCACTGGTTTCAGCTTGTTTCATTAAATGAAAACTTTAAACTCGAAAAAATGAATCAATGAGAGAAGCTGCACTCATTGAATTAGCACATGCACTTTTTATCATTAAATGAATGGGTGCAGTTTGTTTCATTGAATCTATTCCTTGAACTCGTGGTATTGAATCAATGTGTGAAGCTCTACTCATTGAATTAACAAGTTCAGGCTTTTTCATTGAAACAAAACGTTTAGCTCGAGGCACTGAATAATTGAGAGAAGCTGTACTCATTGAATGAACACCTGCAGTTTGTTGCATTGAATGAATGAGATAAGCTTAAAAAGTTGAATGAATGAAAGAAGCTCTACACATTGAATTAACGAGTGCAGTCTGTTTGATTAAATGAATGCATGCAGTCGGTTTCTTTGACAGAAAGCGTCCAACTTGTTTCATTAAATGAATGGCAAAGCTCTACTTATTCGATTAGCATGTGCAGCTTTTTTCATGAAATGAATGAGTGCTGTTTTATTCATTGAATGGATGAATTCAGTTGGAATCGCTAAGTAAATGAGTGAAGTTTCTTTCATTGAATCAATGAATAAGGTTTGATTCATTGAATCAATGATTGAGGTTTGACACAATGATTGAATGTTTGCAGTTTGTTACATTAAATGAAGGAGTTAAGCTTGACATAATGAATAAAAAATAGAAGATCTACTTTTTGAATTAAGACGTGCAGTCTTTTTCATTCAATGAATGTGAGCAGTTTGATTCACTGCATAAGTTAGTTACATCTGTCTCATTAAATCTAAGAATGCCGATTGATTCATTGAATTACTGTTTGAAGTTTAATTCAATGGCTGATTCACTGGTTTCAGCTTGTTTCATTAAGTGAAAACTTTAAACTCGAAACAATGAATCAATGAGAGAAGCTGTACTCTTTGAATTAACACATGCACTTTTTATCATTAAATGAATGGGTGTAGTTTGTTTAATTGAATCGATTCCTTGAACTCGTGGTATTGAATCAATGTGTGAAGCTCTACTCATTGAATGAACAAGTGCAGGCTTTTTCATTGAAACAAAACGTTTAGCTAGGGGCAACGAATAAATGAGAGTAGCTGTACTCATTGAATGAACACCTGCAGTTTGTTGCATTGAATGCATGATAAAAACTGGAAACGTTGACTGAATGAAAGAAGCTCTACACATTGAATTAACAAGTGCAATCTGCTTGATGAAATGAATGCAGGCAGTTTGTTTCTTTGACAGAAAGCGTGCAACTAGTATCATTGAATGAATGGCAAAGCTCTACTTATTCGATTAGCATGTGCAGCTTTTTTCATGAAATGAATGAGTGCTGTTTTATTCATTGAATGGATGAATTCAGTTGGAATCGCTAAGTAAATGAGTGAAGTTTCTTTCATTGAATCAATGAATAAGGTTTGATTCATTGAATCAATGATTGAGGTTTGACACAATAATTGAATTTTTGCAGTTTGTTACATTAAATGAAGGAGTTAAGCTTGACATAATGAATAAAAAACAGAAGATCTACTTTTTGAATTATGACGTGCAGTCTTTTTCATTCAATGAATGTGAGCGGTTTGATTCACTGCATAAGTTAGTTACATCTGTCTCATTAAATCTAAGAATGCCGATTGATTCATTGAATTACTGTTTGAAGTTTAATTCAATGGCTGATTCACTGGTTTCAGCTTGTTTCATTAAGTGAAAACTTTAAACTCGAAACAATGAATCAATGAGAGAAGCTGTACTCTTTGAATTAACACATGCACTTTTTATCATTAAATGAATGGGTGTAGTTTGTTTAATTGAATCGATTCCTTGAACTCGTGGTATTGAATCAATGTGTGAAGCTCTACTCATTGAATGAACAAGTGCAGGCTTTTTCATTGAAACAAAACGTTTAGCTAGGGGCAACGAATAAATGAGAGTAGCTGTACTCATTGAATGAACACCTGCAGTTTGTTGCATTGAATGCATGATAAAAACTGGAAACGTTGACTGAATGAAAGAAGCTCTACACATTGAATTAACAAGTGCAATCTGCTTGATGAAATGAATGCAGGCAGTTTGTTTCTTTGACAGAAAGCGTGCAACTAGTATCATTGAATGAATGGCGAAGCTCTACTTATTCGATTAGCATGTGCAGTTTTTTTCATGAAATGAATGAGTGCTGTTTTATTCATTGAATGGATGAATTCAGTTGGAATCGCTAAGTAAATGAGTGAAGTTTCTTTCATTGAATCAATGAATAAGGTTTGATTCATTGAATCAATGATTGAGGTTTGACACAATAATTGAATGTTTGCAGTTTGTTACATTAAATGAAGGAGTTAAGCTTGACATAATGAATAAAAAAGAGAAGATCTACTTTTTGAATTAAGACGTGCAGTCTTTTTCATTCAATGAATGTGAGCAGTTTGATTCACTGCATAAGTTAGTTACATCTGTCTCATTAAATCTAAGAATGCCGATTGATTCATTGAATTACTGTTTGAAGTTTAATTCAATGGCTGATTCACTGGTTTCAGCTTGTTTCATTAAGTGAAAACTTTAAACTCGAAACAATGAATCAATGAGAGAAGCTGTACTCTTTGAATTAACACATGCACTTTTTATCATTAAATGAATGGGTGTAGTTTGTTTAATTGAATCGATTCCTTGAACTCGTGGTATTGAATCAATGTGTGAAGCTCTACTCATTGAATGAACAAGTGCAGGCTTTTTCATTGAAACAAAACGTTTAGCTCGGGGCAACGAATAAATGAGAGTAGCTGTACTCATTGAATGAACACCTGCAGTTTGTTGCATTGAATGCATGATATAAGCTGGAAACGTTGACTGAATGAAAGAAGCTCTACACATTGAATTAACAAGTGCAATCTGCTTGATGAAATGAATTGCAGGCAGTTGGTTTCTTTGACAGAAAGCGTGCAACTAGTATCATTGAATGAATGGCAAAAGCTCTACTCATTCGATTAGCATGTGCAGATATTTTCATGGAATGAATGAGTGCTGTTTGATTCATTGTATGGATGCATGCTCTTGGAATCACTAAATAAATAAGTTAAGTTTGTTCATTCAATCAATGAATGACGTTTGATTCATTGAATCAATGATTGAAGTTTGGCACAATGCTTGAATGATTGCAGTTTGTTATATTAAATGAAGGAGTTAAGCTTGACATAATGAATAAAAAAGAGAAGATCTACTTTTTGAATTATGACGTGCAGTCTTTTTCATTCAATGAATGTGAGCGGTTTGATTCACTGCATAAGTTAGTTACATCTGTCTCATTAAATCTAAGAATGCCGATTGATTCATTGAATTACTGTTTGAAGTTTAAATCAATGGCTGATTCACTGGTTTCAGCTTGTTTCATTAAGTGAAAACTTTAAACTCGAAACAATGAATCAATGAGAGAAGCTGTACTCTTTGAATTAACACATGCACTTTTTATCATTAAATGAATGGGTACAGTTTGTTTCATTGAATCGATTCCTTGAACTCGTGGTATTGAATCAATGTGTGAAGCTCTACTCATTGAATGAACAAGTGCAGGCTTTTTCATTGAAACAAAACGTTTAGCTAGGGGCAACGAATAAATGAGAGTAGCTGTACTCATTGAATGAACACCTGCAGTTTGTTGCATTGAATGCATGATATAAGCTGGAAACGTTGACTGAATGAAAGAAGCTCTACACATTGAATTAACAAGTGCAATCTGCTTGATGAAATGAATGCAGGCAGTTGGTTTCTTTGACAGAAAGCGTGCAACTAGTATCATTGAATGAATGGCAAAAGCTCTACTCATTCGATTAGCATGTGCAGATATTTTCATGGAATGAATGAGTGCTGTTTGATTCATTGAATGGATGCATGCTCTTGGAATCACTAAATAAATAAGTTAAGTTTCGTTCATTCAATCAATGAATGACGTTTGATTCATTGAATCAATGATTGAAGTTTGGCACAATGATTGAATGATTGCAGTTTGTTATGTTAAATTAAGGAGTTAAGCTTGACGTATTGAATAAATAAGAGAAGCTCTACTCTTTGAGTTAACACGTGCAGTCTGTAAATTCAATAAATGTGTGCAGTATGTTTCACTAAAAAGGTTCGTTAGATCTGTCTCATTGAACCTAAGATTACCGTTTGATTCATTGAATCTATGATTGAAGTTTAAATAAATGACTGATTAAATTGTTTCAGCTTGTTTCATTAAGTGAAAACTTTAAGCTGGAGGCCCTCATTCAATTAGCACATGCACTTTTTGTCATTAAATCAATGGGTGCAATTTGTTTCATTGAATCGAAACCTTAAACTCGTGGTATTGAATCAATGTGAGAAGCTCTACTCATTGAATGAACACCTGCAGTTTGTTACATTGAATGAATGAGATAAACTTAAAAATTGACTGAATGAAAGAAGCTCCACACATTGAATTAACGAGAGCAGTCTGTTTGATTAAATGAATGCATGCAGTTGGTTTCTTTAACAGAAAGCATACAACTTGTTTCATTAAATGAATGGCAAAGCTCTACTTATTCGATTAGCATGTGCAGATTTTTTCATGGAATGAATGAGTGCTGTTTTATTCATTGAATGGATGAATTCAGTTGGAATCGCTAAGTAAATGAGTGAAGTTTCTTTCATTGAATCAATGAATAAGGTTTGATTCATTGAATCAATGATTGAGGTTTGACACAATGATTGAATGTTTGCAGTTTGTTACATTAAATGAAGGAGTTAAGCTTGACATAATGAATAAAAAATAGAAGATCTACTTTTTGAATTAAGACGTGCAGTCTTTTTCATTCAATGAATGTGAGCAGTTTGATTCACTGCATAAGTTAGTTACATCTGTCTCATTAAATCTAAGAATGCCGATTGATTCATTGAATTACTGTTTGAAGTTTAATTCAATGGCTGATTCACTGGTTTCAGCTTGTTTCATTAAGTGAAAACTTTAAACTCGAAACAATGAATCAATGAGAGAAGCTGTACTCTTTGAATTAACACATGCACTTTTTATCATTAAATGAATGGGTGTAGTTTGTATAATTGAATCGATTCCTTGAACTCGTGGTATTGAATCAATGTGTGAAGCTCTACTCATTGAATGAACAAGTGCAGGCTTTTTCATTGAAACAAAACGTTTAGCTAGGGGCAACGAATAAATGAGAGTAGCTGTACTCATTGAATGAACACCTGCAGTTTGTTGCATTGAATGCATGATATAAGCTGGAAACGTTGACTGAATGAAAGAAGCTCTACACATTGAATTAACAAGTGCAATCTGCTTGATGAAATGAATGCAGGCAGTTGGTTTCTTTGACAGAAAGCGTGCAACTAGTATCATTGAATGAATGGCAAAAGCTCTACTCATTCGATTAGCATGTGCAGATATTTTCATGGAATGAATGAGTGCTGTTTGATTCATTGAATGGATGCATGCTCTTGGAATCACTAAATAAATAAGTTAAGTTTCGTTCATTCAATCAATGAATGACGTTTGATTCATTGAATCAATGATTGAAGTTTGGCACAATGATTGAATGATTGCAGTTTGTTATGTTAAATTAAGGAGTTAAGCTTGACGTATTGAATAAATAAGAGAAGCTCTACTCTTTGAGTTAACACGTGCAGTCTGTAAATTCAATAAATGTGTGCAGTATGTTTCACTAAAAAGGTTCGTTAGATCTGTCTCATTGAACCTAAGATTACCGTTTGATTCATTGAATCTATGATTGAAGTTTAAATAAATGACTGATTAAATTGTTTCAGCTTGTTTCATTAAGTGAAAACTTTAAGCTGGAGGCCCTCATTCAATTAGCACATGCACTTTTTGTCATTAAATCAATGGGTGCAATTTGTTTCATTGAATCGAAACCTTAAACTCGTGGTATTGAATCAATGTGAGAAGCTCTACTCATTGAATGAACACCTGCAGTTTGTTACATTGAATGAATGAGATAAACTTAAAAATTGACTGAATGAAAGAAGCTCCACACATTGAATTAACGAGAGCAGTCTGTTTGATTAAATGAATGCATGCAGTTGGTTTCTTTAACAGAAAGCATACAACTTGTTTCATTAAATGAATGGCAAAGCTCTACTTATTCGATTAGCATGTGCAGATTTTTTCATGGAATGAATGAGTGCTGTTTTATTCATTGAATGGATGAATTCAGTTGGAATCGCTAAGTAAATGAGTGAAGTTTCTTTCATTGAATCAATGAATAAGGTTTGATTCATTGAATCAATGATTGAGGTTTGACACAATGATTGCAGTTTGTTATATTAAATGAAGGAGTTAAGCTTGACATAATGAATAAATAAGAGAAGTTCTACTCTTTGATTTAAGACGTGCAGTCTGTTTCATTCAATGAATGTGAGCGGTTTGATTCACTGCATAAGTTAGTTACATGTGTCTTATAAAATCTAAGAATGCCGATTGATTCATTGAATTACTGCTTGAAGTTTAAATCAATGGCTGATTCACTGGTTTCAGCTTGTTTCATTAAGTGAAAACTTTAAACTCGAAAGAATGAATCAATGAGAGAAGCTGCACTCATTGAATTAGCACATGCACTTTTTATCATTAAATGAATGGGTGCAGTTTGTTTCATTGAATCTATTCCTTGAACTCGTGGTATTGAATCAATGTGTGAAGCTCTACTCATTGAATTAACAAGTTCAGGCTTTTTCATTGAAACAAAACGTTTAGCTCGAGGCACTGAATAATTGAGAGAAGCTGTACTCATTGAATGAACACCCGCAGTTTGTTGCATTGAATGAATGAGATAAGCTTAAAAAGTTGAATGAATGAAAGAAGCTCTACACATTGAATTAACGAGTGCAGTCTGTTTGATTAAATGAATGCATGCAGTCGGTTTCTTTGACAGAAAGCGTCCAACTTGTTTCATTAAATGAATGGCAAAGCTCTACTTATTCGATTAGCATGTGCAGCTTTTTTCATGAAATGAATGAGTGCTGTTTGATTCATTGAATGGATGAATTCAGTTGGAATCGCTAAGTAAATGAGTGAAGTTTCTTTCATTGAATCAATGAATAAGGTTTGATTCATTGAATCAATGATTGAGGTTTGACACAATGATTGAATGTTTGCAGTTTGTTACATTAAATGAAGGAGTTAAGCTTGACATAATGAATAAAAAATAGAAGATCTACTTTTTGAATTAAGACGTGCAGTCTTTTTCATTCAATGAATGTGAGCAGTTTGATTCACTGCATAAGTTAGTTACATCTGTCTCATTAAATCTAAGAATGCCGATTGATTCATTGAATTACTGTTTGAAGTTTAATTCAATGGCTGATTCACTGGTTTCAGCTTGTTTCATTAAGTGAAAACTTTAAACTCGAAACAATGAATCAATGAGAGAAGCTGTACTCTTTGAATTAACACATGCACTTTTTATCATTAAATGAATGGGTGTAGTTTGTATAATTGAATCGATTCCTTGAACTCGTGGTATTGAATCAATGTGTGAAGCTCTACTCATTGAATGAACAAGTGCAGGCTTTTTCATTGAAACAAAACGTTTAGCTAGGGGCAACGAATAAATGAGAGTAGCTGTACTCATTGAATGAACACCTGCAGTTTGTTGCATTGAATGCATGATATAAGCTGGAAACGTTGACTGAATGAAAGAAGCTCTACACATTGAATTAACAAGTGCAATCTGCTTGATGAAATGAATGCAGGCAGTTGGTTTCTTTGACAGAAAGCGTGCAACTAGTATCATTGAATGAATGGCAAAAGCTCTACTCATTCGATTAGCATGTGCAGATATTTTCATGGAATGAATGAGTGCTGTTTGATTCATTGAATGGATGCATGCTCTTGGAATCACTAAATAAATAAGTTAAGTTTCGTTCATTCAATCAATGAATGACGTTTGATTCATTGAATCAATGATTGAAGTTTGGCACAATGATTGAATGATTGCAGTTTGTTATGTTAAATTAAGGAGTTAAGCTTGACGTATTGAATAAATAAGAGAAGCTCTACTCTTTGAGTTAACACGTGCAGTCTGTAAATTCAATAAATGTGTGCAGTATGTTTCACTAAAAAGGTTCGTTAGATCTGTCTCATTGAACCTAAGATTACCGTTTGATTCATTGAATCTATGATTGAAGTTTAAATAAATGACTGATTAAATTGTTTCAGCTTGTTTCATTAAGTGAAAACTTTAAGCTGGAGGCCCTCATTCAATTAGCACATGCACTTTTTGTCATTAAATCAATGGGTGCAATTTGTTTCATTGAATCGAAACCTTAAACTCGTGGTATTGAATCAATGTGAGAAGCTCTACTCATTGAATGAACACCTGCAGTTTGTTACATTGAATGAATGAGATAAACTTAAAAATTGACTGAATGAAAGAAGCTCCACACATTGAATTAACGAGAGCAGTCTGTTTGATTAAATGAATGCATGCAGTTGGTTTCTTTAACAGAAAGCATACAACTTGTTTCATTAAATGAATGGCAAAGCTCTACTTATTCGATTAGCATGTGCAGATTTTTTCATGGAATGAATGAGTGCTGTTTTATTCATTGAATGGATGAATTCAGTTGGAATCGCTAAGTAAATGAGTGAAGTTTCTTTCATTGAATCAATGAATAAGGTTTGATTCATTGAATCAATGATTGAGGTTTGACACAATGATTGCAGTTTGTTATATTAAATGAAGGAGTTAAGCTTGACATAATGAATAAATAAGAGAAGTTCTACTCTTTGATTTAAGACGTGCAGTCTGTTTCATTCAATGAATGTGAGCGGTTTGATTCACTGCATAAGTTAGTTACATGTGTCTTATAAAATCTAAGAATGCCGATTGATTCATTGAATTACTGCTTGAAGTTTAAATCAATGGCTGATTCACTGGTTTCAGCTTGTTTCATTAAATGAAAACTTTAAACTCGAAAGAATGAATCAATGAGAGAAGCTGCACTCATTGAATTAGCACATGCACTTTTTATCATTAAATGAATGGGTGCAGTTTGTTTCATTGAATCTATTCCTTGAACTCGTGGTATTGAATCAATGTGTGAAGCTCTACTCATTGAATTAACAAGTTCAGGCTTTTTCATTGAAACAAAACGTTTAGCTCGAGGCACTGAATAATTGAGAGAAGCTGTACTCATTGAATGAACACCTGCAGTTTGTTGCATTGAATGAATGAGATAAGCTTAAAAAGTTGAATGAATGAAAGAAGCTCTACACATTGAATTAACGAGTGCAGTCTGTTTGATTAAATGAATGCATGCAGTCGGTTTCTTTGACAGAAAGCGTCCAACTTGTTTCATTGAATGAATGGCAAAGCTCTACTTATTCGATTAGCATGTGCAGCTTTTTTCATGAAATGAATGAGTGCTGTTTTATTCATTGAATGGATGAATTCAGTTGGAATCGCTAAGTAAATGAGTGAAGTTTCTTTCATTGAATCAATGAATAAGGTTTGATTCATTGAATCAATGATTGAGGTTTGACACAATAATTGAATGTTTGCAGTTTGTTACATTAAATGAAGGAGTTAAGCTTGACATAATGAATAAAAAAGAGAAGATCTACTTTTTGAATTATGACGTGCAGTCTTTTTCATTCAATGAATGTGAGCGGTTTGATTCACTGCATAAGTTAGTTACATCTGTCTCATTAAATCTAAGAATGCCGATTGATTCATTGAATTACTGTTTGAAGTTTAAATCAATGGCTGATTCACTGGTTTCAGCTTGTTTCATTAAGTGAAAACTTTAAACTCGAAACAATGAATCAATGAGAGAAGCTGTACTCTTTGAATTAACACATGCACTTTTTATCATTAAATGAATGGGTACAGTTTGTTTCATTGAATCGATTCCTTGAACTCGTGGTATTGAATCAATGTGTGAAGCTCTACTCATTGAATGAACAAGTGCAGGCTTTTTCATTGAAACAAAACGTTTAGCTAGGGGCAACGAATAAATGAGAGTAGCTGTACTCATTGAATGAACACCTGCAGTTTGTTGCATTGAATGCATGATATAAGCTGGAAACGTTGACTGAATGAAAGAAGCTCTACACATTGAATTAACAAGTGCAATCTGCTTGATGAAATGAATTGCAGGCAGTTGGTTTCTTTGACAGAAAGCGTGCAACTAGTATCATTGAATGAATGGCAAAAGCTCTACTCATTCGATTAGCATGTGCAGATATTTTCATGGAATGAATGAGTGCTGTTTGATTCATTGAATGGATGCATGCTCTTGGAATCACTAAATAAATAAGTTAAGTTTGTTCATTCAATCAATGAATGACGTTTGATTCATTGAATCAATGATTGAAGTTTGGCACAATGCTTGAATGATTGCAGTTTGTTATATTAAATGAAGGAGTTAAGCTTGACATAATGAATAAAAAAGAGAAGATCTACTTTTTGAATTATGACGTGCAGTCTTTTTCATTCAATGAATGTGAGCGGTTTGATTCACTGCATAAGTTAGTTACATCTGTCTCATTAAATCTAAGAATGCCGATTGATTCATTGAATTACTGTTTGAAGTTTAAATCAATGGCTGATTCACTGGTTTCAGCTTGTTTCATTAAGTGAAAACTTTAAACTCGAAACAATGAATCAATGAGAGAAGCTGTACTCTTTGAATTAACACATGCACTTTTTATCATTAAATGAATGGGTACAGTTTGTTTCATTGAATCGATTCCTTGAACTCGTGGTATTGAATCAATGTGTGAAGCTCTACTCATTGAATGAACAAGTGCAGGCTTTTTCATTGAAACAAAACGTTTAGCTAGGGGCAACGAATAAATGAGAGTAGCTGTACTCATTGAATGAACACCTGCAGTTTGTTGCATTGAATGCATGATATAAGCTGGAAACGTTGACTGAATGAAAGAAGCTCTACACATTGAATTAACAAGTGCAATCTGCTTGATGAAATGAATGCAGGCAGTTGGTTTCTTTGACAGAAAGCGTGCAACTAGTATCATTGAATGAATGGCAAAAGCTCTACTCATTCGATTAGCATGTGCAGATATTTTCATGGAATGAATGAGTGCTGTTTGATTCATTGAATGGATGCATGCTCTTGGAATCACTAAATAAATAAGTTAAGTTTCGTTCATTCAATCAATGAATGACGTTTGATTCATTGAATCAATGATTGAAGTTTGGCACAATGATTGAATGATTGCAGTTTGTTATGTTAAATGAAGGAGTTAAGCTTGACGTATTGAATAAATAAGAGAAGCTCTACTCTTTGAGTTAACACGTGCAGTCTGTAAATTCAATAAATGTGTGCAGTATGTTTCACTAAAAAGGTTCGTTAGATCTGTCTCATTGAACCTAAGATTACCGTTTGATTCATTGAATCTATGATTGAAGTTTAAATAAATGACTGATTCAATTGTTTCAGCTTGTTTCATTAAGTGAAAACTTTAAGCTGGAGGCCCTCATTCAATTAGCACATGCACTTTTTGTCATTAAATCAATGGGTGCAATTTGTTTCATTGAATCGAAACCTTAAACTCGTGGTATTGAATCAATGTGAGAAGCTCTACTCTTTGAATGAACACCTGCAGTTTGTTACATTGAATGAATGAGATAAACTTAAAAATTGAATGAATGAAAGAAGCTCCACACATTGAATTAACGAGAGCAGTCTGTTTGATTAAATGAATGCATGCAGTTGGTTTCTTTAACAGAAAGCATACAACTTGTTTCATTAAATGAATGGCAAAGCTCTACTTATTCGATTAGCATGTGCAGATTTTTTCATGGAATGAATGAGTGCTGTTTTATTCATTGAATGGATGAATTCAGTTGGAATCGCTAAGTAAATGAGTGAAGTTTCTTTCATTGAATCAATGAATAAGGTTTGATTCATTGAATCAATGATTGAGGTTTGACACAATGATTGCAGTTTGTTATATTAAATGAAGGAGTTAAGCTTGACATAATGAATAAATAAGAGAAGTTCTACTCTTTGATTTAAGACGTGCAGTCTGTTTCATTCAATGAATGTGAGCGGTTTGATTCACTGCATAAGTTAGTTACATGTGTCTTATAAAATCTAAGAATGCCGATTGATTCATTGAATTACTGCTTGAAGTTTAAATCAATGGCTGATTCACTGGTTTCAGCTTGTTTCATTAAATGAAAACATTAAACTCGAAAGAATGAATCAATGAGAGAAGCTGCACTCATTGAATTAGCACATGCACTTTTTATCATTAAATGAATGGGTGCAGTTTGTTTCATTGAATCTATTCCTTGAACTCGTGGTATTGAATCAATGTGTGAAGCTCTACTCATTGAATTAACAAGTTCAGGCTTTTTCATTGAAACAAAACGTTTAGCTCGAGGCACTGAATAATTGAGAGAACTGTACTCATTGAATGAACACCTGCAGTTTGTTGCATTGAATGAATGAGATAAGCTTAAAAAGTTGAATGAATGAAAGAAGCTCTACACATTGAATTAACGAGTGCAGTCTGTTTGATTAAATGAATGCATGCAGTCGGTTTCTTTGACAGAAAGCGTCCAACTTGTTTCATTAAATGAATGGCAAAGCTCTACTTATTCGATTAGCATGTGCAGCTTTTTTCATGAAATGAATGAGTGCTGTTTTATTCATTGAATGGATGAATGCTGTTAGAATCACTAAGTAAATGAGTGAAGTTTCTTTCATTGAATCAATGAATAAGGTTTGATTCATTGAATCAATGATTGAGGTTTGACACAATGATTGAATGTTTGCAGTTTGTTACATTAAATGAAGGAGTTAAGCTTGACATAATGAATAAAAAATAGAAAATCTACTTTTTGAATTAAGACGTGCAGTCTTTTTCAATCAATGAATGTGAGCAGTTTGATTCACTGCATAAGTTAGTTACATCTGTCTCATTAAATCTAAGAATGCCGATTGATTCATTGAATTACTGTTTGAAGTTTAATTCAATGGCTGATTCACTGGTTTCAGCTTGTTTCATTAAGTGAAAACTTTAAACTCGAAACAATGAATCAATGAGAGAAGCTGTACTCTTTGAATTAACACATGCACTTTTTATCATTAAATGAATGGGTACAGTTTGTTTCATTGAATCGATTCCTTGAACTCGTGGTATTGAATCAATGTGTGAAGCTCTACTCATTGAATGAACACCTGCAGTTTGTTACATTGAATGAATGAGATAAACTTAAAAATTGAATGAATGAAAGAAGCTCCACACATTGAATTAACGAGAGCAGTCTGTTTGATTAAATGAATGCATGCAGTTGGTTTCTTTAACAGAAAGCATACAACTTGTTTCATTAAATGAATGGCAAAGCTCTACTTATTCGATTAGCATGTGCAGATTTTTTCATGGAATGAATGAGTGCTGTTTTATTCATTGAATGGATGAATTCAGTTGGAATCGCTAAGTAAATGAGTGAAGTTTCTTTCATTGAATCAATGAATAAGGTTTGATTCATTGAATCAATGATTGAGGTTTGACACAATGATTGCAGTTTGTTATATTAAATGAAGGAGTTAAGCTTGACATAATGAATAAATAAGAGAAGTTCTACTCTTTGATTTAAGACGTGCAGTCTGTTTCATTCAATGAATGTGAGCGGTTTGATTCACTGCATAAGTTAGTTACATGTGTCTTATAAAATCTAAGAATGCCGATTGATTCATTGAATTACTGCTTGAAGTTTAAATCAATGGCTGATTCACTGGTTTCAGCTTGTTTCATTAAATGAAAACTTTAAACTCGAAAGAATGAATCAATGAGAGAAGCTGCACTCATTGAATTAGCACATGCACTTTTTATCATTAAATGAATGGGTGCAGTTTGTTTCATTGAATCTATTCCTTGAACTCGTGGTATTGAATCAATGTGTGAAGCTCTACTCATTGAATTAACAAGTTCAGGCTTTTTCATTGAAACAAAACGTTTAGCTCGAGGCACTGAATAATTGAGAGAAGCTGTACTCATTGAATGAACACCTGCAGTTTGTTGCATTGAATGAATGAGATAAGCTTAAAAAGTTGAATGAATGAAAGAAGCTCTACACATTGAATTAACGAGTGCAGTCTGTTTGATTAAATGAATGCATGCAGTCGGTTTCTTTGACAGAAAGCGTCCAACTTGTTTCATTAAATGAATGGCAAAGCTCTACTTATTCGATTAGCATGTGCAGCTTTTTTCATGAAATGAATGAGTGCTGTTTGATTCATTGAATGGATGAATGCTGTTAGAATCACTAAGTAAATGAGTGAAGTTTCTTTCATTGAATCAATGAATAAGGTTTGATTCATTGAATCAATGATTGAGGTTTGACACAATGATTGAATGTTTGCAGTTTGTTACATTAAATGAAGGAGTTAAGCTTGACATAATGAATAAAAAAGTGAAGATCTACTTTTTGAATTAAGACGTGTAGTCTTTTTCATTCAATGAATGTGAGCGGTTTGATTCACTGCATAAGTTAGTTACTTCTGTCTCATTAAATCTAAGAATGCCGATTGATTCATTGAATTACTGTTTGAAGTTTAAATCAATGGCTGATTCACTGGTTTCAGCTTGTTTCATTAAGTGAAAACTTTAAACTCGAAACAATGAATCAATGAGAGAAGCTGTACTCTTTGAATTAACACATGCACTTTTTATCATTAAATGAATGGGTGTAGTTTGTTTAATTGAATCGATTCCTTGAACTCGTGGTATTGAATCAATGTGTGAAGCTCTACTCATTGAATGAACAAGTGCAGGCTTTTTCATTGAAACAAAACGTTTAGCTAGGGGCAACGAATAAATGAGAGTAGCTGTACTCATTGAATGAACACCTGCAGTTTGTTGCATTGAATGCATGATATAAGCTGGAAACGTTGACTGAATGAAAGAAGCTCTACACATTGAATTAACAAGTGCAATCTGCTTGATGAAATGAATGCAGGTAGTTGGTTTCTTTGACAGAAAGCGTGCAACTAGTATCATTGAATGAATGGCAAAAGCTCTACTCATTCGATTAGCATGTGCAGATATTTTCATGGAATGAATGAGTGCTGTTTGATTCATTGAATGGATGCATGCTCTTGGAATCACTAAATAAATAAGTTAAGTTTCGTTCATTCAATCAATGAATGACGTTTGATTCATTGAATCAATGATTGAAGTTTGGCACAATGATTGAATGATTGCAGTTTGTTATATTAAATGAAGGAGTTAAGCTTGACATATTGAATAAATAAGAGAAGCTCTACTCTTTGAGTTAACACGTGCAGTCTGTAAATTCAATAAATGTGTGCAGTATGTTTCACTAAAAAGGTTCGTTAGATCTGTCTCATTGAACTTAAGATTACCGTTTGATTCATTGATTCTATGATTGAAGTTTAAATAAATGACTGATTAAATTGTTTCAGCTTGTTTCATTAAGTGAAAACTTTAAGCTGGAGGCCCTCATTCAATTAGCACATGCACTTTTTGTCATTAAATCAATGGGTGCAATTTGTTTCATTGAATCGAAACCTTAAACTCGTGGTATTGAATCAATGTGAGAAGCTCTACTCATTGAATGAACACCTGCAGTTTGTTACATTGAATGAATGAGATAAACTTAAAAATTGAATGAATGAAAGAAGCTCCACACATTGAATTAACGAGAGCAGTCTGTTTGATTAAATGAATGCATGCAGTTGGTTTCTTTAACAGAAAGCATACAACTTGTTTCATTAAATGAATGGCAAAGCTCTACTTATTCGATTAGCATGTGCAGATTTTTTCATGGAATGAATGAGTGCTGTTTTATTCATTGAATGGATGAATTCAGTTGGAATCGCTAAGTAAATGAGTGAAGTTTCTTTCATTGAATCAATGAATAAGGTTTGATTCATTGAATCAATGATTGAGGTTTGACACAATGATTGCAGTTTGTTATATTAAATGAAGGAGTTAAGCTTGACATAATGAATAAATAAGAGAAGTTCTACTCTTTGATTTAAGACGTGCAGTCTGTTTCATTCAATGAATGTGAGCGGTTTGATTCACTGCATAAGTTAGTTACATGTGTCTTATAAAATCTAAGAATGCCGATTGATTCATTGAATTACTGCTTGAAGTTTAAATCAATGGCTGATTCACTGGTTTCAGCTTGTTTCATTAAATGAAAACTTTAAACTCGAAAGAATGAATCAATGAGAGAAGCTGCACTCATTGAATTAGCACATGCACTTTTTATCATTAAATGAATGGGTGCAGTTTGTTTCATTGAATCTATTCCTTGAACTCGTGGTATTGAATCAATGTGTGAAGCTCTACTCATTGAATTAACAAGTTCAGGCTTTTTCATTGAAACAAAACGTTTAGCTCGAGGCACTGAATAATTGAGAGAAGCTGTACTCATTGAATGAACACCTGCTGTTTGTTGCATTGAATGAATGAGATAAGCTTAAAAAGTTGAATGAATGAAAGAAGCTCTACACATTGAATTAACGAGTGCAGTCTGTTTGATTAAATGAATGCATGCAGTCGGTTTCTTTGACAGAAAGCGTCCAACTTGTTACATTAAATGAATGGCAAAGCTCTACTTATTCGATTAGCATGTGCAGCTTTTTTCATGAAATGAATGAGTGCTGTTTTATTCATTGAATGGATGAATTCAGTTGGAATCGCTAAGTAAATGAGTGAAGTTTCTTTCATTGAATCAATGAATAAGGTTTGATTCATTGAATCAATGATTGAGGTTTGACACAATGATTGAATGTTTGCAGTTTGTTACATTAAATGAAGGAGTTAAGCTTGACATAATGAATAAAAAATAGAAAATCTACTTTTTGAATTAAGACGTGCAGTCTTTTTCAATCAATGAATGTGAGCACTTTGATTCACTGCATAAGTTAGTTACATCTGTCTCATTAAATCTAAGAATGCCGATTGATTCATTGAATTACTGTTTGAAGTTTAATTCAATGGCTGATTCACTGGTTTCAGCTTGTTTCATTAAGTGAAAACTTTAAACTCGAAACAATGAATCAATGAGAGAAGCTGTACTCTTTGAATTAACACATGCACTTTTTATCATTAAATGAATGGGTACAGTTTGTTTCATTGAATCGATTCCTTGAACTCGTGGTATTGAATCAATGTGTGAAGCTCTACTCATTGAATGAACACCTGCAGTTTGTTACATTGAATGAATGAGATAAACTTAAAAATTGAATGAATGAAAGAAGCTCCACACATTGAATTAACGAGAGCAGTCTGTTTGATTAAATGAATGCATGCAGTTGGTTTCTTTAACAGAAAGCATACAACTTGTTTCATTAAATGAATGGCAAAGCTCTACTTATTCGATTAGCATGTGCAGATTTTTTCATGGAATGAATGAGTGCTGTTTTATTCATTGAATGGATGAATTCAGTTGGAATCGCTAAGTAAATGAGTGAAGTTTCTTTCATTGAATCAATGAATAAGGTTTGATTCATTGAATCAATGATTGAGGTTTGACACAATGATTGCAGTTTGTTATATTAAATGAAGGAGTTAAGCTTGACATAATGAATAAATAAGAGAAGTTCTACTCTTTGATTTAAGACGTGCAGTCTGTTTCATTCAATGAATGTGAGCGGTTTGATTCACTGCATAAGTTAGTTACATGTGTCTTATAAAATCTAAGAATGCCGATTGATTCATTGAATTACTGCTTGAAGTTTAAATCAATGGCTGATTCACTGGTTTCAGCTTGTTTCATTAAATGAAAACTTTAAACTCGAAAGAATGAATCAATGAGAGAAGCTGCACTCATTGAATTAGCACATGCACTTTTTATCATTAAATGAATGGGTGCAGTTTGTTTCATTGAATCTATTCCTTGAACTCGTGGTATTGAATCAATGTGTGAAGCTCTACTCATTGAATTAACAAGTTCAGGCTTTTTCATTGAAACAAAACGTTTAGCTCGAGGCACTGAATAATTGAGAGAAGCTGTACTCATTGAATGAACACCTGCAGTTTGTTGCATTGAATGAATGAGATAAGCTTAAAAAGTTGAATGAATGAAAGAAGCTCTACACATTGAATTAACGAGTGCAGTCTGTTTGATTAAATGAATGCATGCAGTCGGTTTCTTTGACAGAAAGCGTCCAACTTGTTTCATTAAATGAATGGCAAAGCTCTACTTATTCGATTAGCATGTGCAGCTTTTTTCATGAAATGAATGAGTGCTGTTTGATTCATTGAATGGATGAATGCTGTTAGAATCACTAAGTAAATGAGTGAAGTTTCTTTCATTGAATCAATGAATAAGGTTTGATTCATTGAATCAATGATTGAGGTTTGACACAATGATTGAATGTTTGCAGTTTGTTACATTAAATGAAGGAGTTAAGCTTGACATAATGAATAAAAAAGTGAAGATCTACTTTTTGAATTAAGACGTGTAGTCTTTTTCATTCAATGAATGTGAGCGGTTTGATTCACTGCATAAGTTAGTTACTTCTGTCTCATTAAATCTAAGAATGCCGATTGATTCATTGAATTACTGTTTGAAGTTTAAATCAATGGCTGATTCACTGGTTTCAGCTTGTTTCATTAAGTGAAAACTTTAAACTCGAAACAATGAATCAATGAGAGAAGCTGTACTCTTTGAATTAACACATGCACTTTTTATCATTAAATGAATGGGTGTAGTTTGTTTAATTGAATCGATTCCTTGAACTCGTGGTATTGAATCAATGTGTGAAGCTCTACTCATTGAATGAACAAGTGCAGGCTTTTTCATTGAAACAAAACGTTTAGCTAGGGGCAACGAATAAATGAGAGTAGCTGTACTCATTGAATGAACACCTGCAGTTTGTTGCATTGAATGCATGATATAAGCTGGAAACGTTGACTGAATGAAAGAAGCTCTACACATTGAATTAACAAGTGCAATCTGCTTGATGAAATGAATGCAGGCAGTTGGTTTCTTTGACAGAAAGCGTGCAACTAGTATCATTGAATGAATGGCAAAAGCTCTACTCATTCGATTAGCATGTGCAGATATTTTCATGGAATGAATGAGTGCTGTTTGATTCATTGAATGGATGCATGCTCTTGGAATCACTAAATAAATAAGTTAAGTTTCGTTCATTCAATCAATGAATGACGTTTGATTCATTGAATCAATGATTGAAGTTTGGCACAATGATTGAATGATTGCAGTTTGTTATATTAAATGAAGGAGTTAAGCTTGACATATTGAATAAATAAGAGAAGCTCTACTCTTTGAGTTAACACGTGCAGTCTGTAAATTCAATAAATGTGTGCAGTATGTTTCACTAAAAAGGTTCGTTAGATCTGTCTCATTGAACTTAAGATTACCGTTTGATTCATTGATTCTATGATTGAAGTTTAAATAAATGACTGATTAAATTGTTTCAGCTTGTTTCATTAAGTGAAAACTTTAAGCTGGAGGCCCTCATTCAATTAGCACATGCACTTTTTGTCATTAAATCAATGGGTGCAATTTGTTTCATTGAATCGAAACCTTAAACTCGTGGTATTGAATCAATGTGAGAAGCTCTACTCATTGAATGAACACCTGCAGTTTGTTACATTGAATGAATGAGATAAACTTAAAAATTGAATGAATGAAAGAAGCTCCACACATTGAATTAACGAGAGCAGTCTGTTTGATTAAATGAATGCATGCAGTTGGTTTCTTTAACAGAAAGCATACAACTTGTTTCATTAAATGAATGGCAAAGCTCTACTTATTCGATTAGCATGTGCAGATTTTTTCATGGAATGAATGAGTGCTGTTTTATTCATTGAATGGATGAATTCAGTTGGAATCGCTAAGTAAATGAGTGAAGTTTCTTTCATTGAATCAATGAATAAGGTTTGATTCATTGAATCAATGATTGAGGTTTGACACAATGATTGCAGTTTGTTATATTAAATGAAGGAGTTAAGCTTGACATAATGAATAAATAAGAGAAGTTCTACTCTTTGATTTAAGACGTGCAGTCTGTTTCATTCAATGAATGTGAGCGGTTTGATTCACTGCATAAGTTAGTTACATGTGTCTTATAAAATCTAAGAATGCCGATTGATTCATTGAATTACTGCTTGAAGTTTAAATCAATGGCTGATTCACTGGTTTCAGCTTGTTTCATTAAATGAAAACTTTAAACTCGAAAGAATGAATCAATGAGAGAAGCTGCACTCATTGAATTAGCACATGCACTTTTTATCATTAAATGAATGGGTGCAGTTTGTTTCATTGAATCTATTCCTTGAACTCGTGGTATTGAATCAATGTGTGAAGCTCTACTCATTGAATTAACAAGTTCAGGCTTTTTCATTGAAACAAAACGTTTAGCTCGAGGCACTGAATAATTGAGAGAAGCTGTATCCATTGAATGAACACCTGCTGTTTGTTGCATTGAATGAATGAGATAAGCTTAAAAAGTTGAATGAATGAAAGAAGCTCTACACATTGAATTAACGAGTGCAGTCTGTTTGATTAAATGAATGCATGCAGTCGGTTTCTTTGACAGAAAGCGTCCAACTTGTTTCATTAAATGAATGGCAAAGCTCTACTTATTCGATTAGCATGTGCAGCTTTTTTCATGAAATGAATGAGTGCTGTTTTATTCATTGAATGGATGAATTCAGTTGGAATCGCTAAGTAAATGAGTGAAGTTTCTTTCATTGAATCAATGAATAAGGTTTGATTCATTGAATCAATGATTGAGGTTTGACACAATGATTGAATGTTTGCAGTTTGTTACATTAAATGAAGGAGTTAAGCTTGACATAATGAATAAAAAATAGAAAATCTACTTTTTGAATTAAGACGTGCAGTCTTTTTCAATCAATGAATGTGAGCACTTTGATTCACTGCATAAGTTAGTTACATCTGTCTCATTAAATCTAAGAATGCCGATTGATTCATTGAATTACTGTTTGAAGTTTAATTCAATGGCTGATTCACTGGTTTCAGCTTGTTTCATTAAGTGAAAACTTTAAACTCGAAACAATGAATCAATGAGAGAAGCTGTACTCTTTGAATTAACACATGCACTTTTTATCATTAAATGAATGGGTACAGTTTGTTTCATTGAATCGATTCCTTGAACTCGTGGTATTGAATCAATGTGTGAAGCTCTACTCATTGAATGAACACCTGCAGTTTGTTACATTGAATGAATGAGATAAACTTAAAAATTGAATGAATGAAAGAAGCTCCACACATTGAATTAACGAGAGCAGTCTGTTTGATTAAATGAATGCATGCAGTTGGTTTCTTTAACAGAAAGCATACAACTTGTTTCATTAAATGAATGGCAAAGCTCTACTTATTCGATTAGCATGTGCAGATTTTTTCATGGAATGAATGAGTGCTGTTTTATTCATTGAATGGATGAATTCAGTTGGAATCGCTAAGTAAATGAGTGAAGTTTCTTTCATTGAATCAATGAATAAGGTTTGATTCATTGAATCAATGATTGAGGTTTGACACAATGATTGCAGTTTGTTATATTAAATGAAGGAGTTAAGCTTGACATAATGAATAAATAAGAGAAGTTCTACTCTTTGATTTAAGACGTGCAGTCTGTTTCATTCAATGAATGTGAGCGGTTTGATTCACTGCATAAGTTAGTTACATGTGTCTTATAAAATCTAAGAATGCCGATTGATTCATTGAATTACTGCTTGAAGTTTAAATCAATGGCTGATTCACTGGTTTCAGCTTGTTTCATTAAATGAAAACTTTAAACTCGAAAGAATGAATCAATGAGAGAAGCTGCACTCATTGAATTAGCACATGCACTTTTTATCATTAAATGAATGGGTGCAGTTTGTTTCATTGAATCTATTCCTTGAACTCGTGGTATTGAATCAATGTGTGAAGCTCTACTCATTGAATTAACAAGTTCAGGCTTTTTCATTGAAACAAAACGTTTAGCTCGAGGCACTGAATAATTGAGAGAAGCTGTACTCATTGAATGAACACCTGCAGTTTGTTGCATTGAATGAATGAGATAAGCTTAAAAAGTTGAATGAATGAAAGAAGCTCTACACATTGAATTAACGAGTGCAGTCTGTTTGATTAAATGAATGCATGCAGTCGGTTTCTTTGACAGAAAGCGTCCAACTTGTTTCATTAAATGAATGGCAAAGCTCTACTTATTCGATTAGCATGTGCAGCTTTTTTCATGAAATGAATGAGTGCTGTTTGATTCATTGAATGGATGAATGCTGTTAGAATCACTAAGTAAATGAGTGAAGTTTCTTTCATTGAATCAATGAATAAGGTTTGATTCATTGAATCAATGATTGAGGTTTGACACAATGATTGAATGTTTGCAGTTTGTTACATTAAATGAAGGAGTTAAGCTTGACATAATGAATAAAAAAGTGAAGATCTACTTTTTGAATTAAGACGTGTAGTCTTTTTCATTCAATGAATGTGAGCGGTTTGATTCACTGCATAAGTTAGTTACTTCTGTCTCATTAAATCTAAGAATGCCGATTGATTCATTGAATTACTGTTTGAAGTTTAAATCAATGGCTGATTCACTGGTTTCAGCTTGTTTCATTAAGTGAAAACTTTAAACTCGAAACAATGAATCAATGAGAGAAGCTGTACTCTTTGAATTAACACATGCACTTTTTATCATTAAATGAATGGGTGTAGTTTGTTTAATTGAATCGATTCCTTGAACTCGTGGTATTGAATCAATGTGTGAAGCTCTACTCATTGAATGAACAAGTGCAGGCTTTTTCATTGAAACAAAACGTTTAGCTAGGGGCAACGAATAAATGAGAGTAGCTGTACTCATTGAATGAACACCTGCAGTTTGTTGCATTGAATGCATGATATAAGCTGGAAACGTTGACTGAATGAAAGAAGCTCTACACATTGAATTAACAAGTGCAATCTGCTTGATGAAATGAATGCAGGCAGTTGGTTTCTTTGACAGAAAGCGTGCAACTAGTATCATTGAATGAATGGCAAAAGCTCTACTCATTCGATTAGCATGTGCAGATATTTTCATGGAATGAATGAGTGCTGTTTGATTCATTGAATGGATGCATGCTCTTGGAATCACTAAATAAATAAGTTAAGTTTCGTTCATTCAATCAATGAATGACGTTTGATTCATTGAATCAATGATTGAAGTTTGGCACAATGATTGAATGATTGCAGTTTGTTATATTAAATGAAGGAGTTAAGCTTGACATATTGAATAAATAAGAGAAGCTCTACTCTTTGAGTTAACACGTGCAGTCTGTAAATTCAATAAATGTGTGCAGTATGTTTCACTAAAAAGGTTCGTTAGATCTGTCTCATTGAACTTAAGATTACCGTTTGATTCATTGATTCTATGATTGAAGTTTAAATAAATGACTGATTAAATTGTTTCAGCTTGTTTCATTAAGTGAAAACTTTAAGCTGGAGGCCCTCATTCAATTAGCACATGCACTTTTTGTCATTAAATCAATGGGTGCAATTTGTTTCATTGAATCGAAACCTTAAACTCGTGGTATTGAATCAATGTGAGAAGCTCTACTCATTGAATGAACACCTGCAGTTTGTTACATTGAATGAATGAGATAAACTTAAAAATTGAATGAATGAAAGAAGCTCCACACATTGAATTAACGAGAGCAGTCTGTTTGATTAAATGAATGCATGCAGTTGGTTTCTTTAACAGAAAGCATACAACTTGTTTCATTAAATGAATGGCAAAGCTCTACTTATTCGATTAGCATGTGCAGATTTTTTCATGGAATGAATGAGTGCTGTTTTATTCATTGAATGGATGAATTCAGTTGGAATCGCTAAGTAAATGAGTGAAGTTTCTTTCATTGAATCAATGAATAAGGTTTGATTCATTGAATCAATGATTGAGGTTTGACACAATGATTGCAGTTTGTTATATTAAATGAAGGAGTTAAGCTTGACATAATGAATAAATAAGAGAAGTTCTACTCTTTGATTTAAGACGTGCAGTCTGTTTCATTCAATGAATATGAGCGGTTTGATTCACTGCATAAGTTAGTTACATGTGTCTTATAAAATCTAAGAATGCCGATTGATTCATTGAATTACTGCTTGAAGTTTAAATCAATGGCTGATTCACTGGTTTCAGCTTGTTTCATTAAATGAAAACTTTAAACTCGAAACGATGAATCAATGAGAGAAGCTGTACTCATTGAATTAGCACATGCACTTTTTATCATTAAATGAATGGGTGTAGTTTGTTTAATTAAATCGATTCCTTGAACTCGTGGTATTGAATCAATGTGTGAAGCTCTACTCATTGAATTAACAAGTTCAGGCTTTTTCATTGAAACAAAACGTTTAGCTCGAGGCACTGAATAATTGAGAGAAGCTGTACTCATTGAATGAACACCTGCAGTTTGTTGCATTGAATGAATGAGATAAGCTTAAAAAGTTGAATGAATGAAAGAAGCTCTACACATTGAATTAACGAGTGCAGTCTGTTTGATTAAATGAATGCATGCAGTCGGTTTCTTTGACAGAAAGCGTCCAACTTGTTTCATTAAATGAATGGCAAAGCTCTACTTATTCGATTAGCATGTGCAGCTTTTTTCATGAAATGAATGAGTGCTGTTTGATTCATTGAATGGATGAATGCTGTTAGAATCACTAAGTAAATGAGTGAAGTTTCTTTCATTGAATCAATGAATAAGGTTTGATTCATTGAATCAATGATTGAGGTTTGACACAATGATTGAATGTTTGCAGTTTGTTACATTAAATGAAGGAGTTAAGCTTGACATAATGAATAAAAAAGTGAAGATCTACTTTTTGAATTAAGACGTGTAGTCTTTTTCATTCAATGAATGTGAGCGGTTTGATTCACTGCATAAGTTAGTTACTTCTGTCTCATTAAATCTAAGAATGCCGATTGATTCATTGAATTACTGTTTGAAGTTTAAATCAATGGCTGATTCACTGGTTTCAGCTTGTTTCATTAAGTGAAAACTTTAAACTCGAAACAATGAATCAATGAGAGAAGCTGTACTCTTTGAATTAACACATGCACTTTTTATCATTAAATGAATGGGTACAGTTTGTTTAATTGAATCGATTCCTTGAACTCGTGGTATTGAATCAATGTGTGAAGCTCTACTCATTGAATGAACAAGTGCAGGCTTTTTCATTGAAACAAAACGTTTAGCTAGGGGCAACGAATAAATGAGAGTAGCTGTACTCATTGAATGAACACCTGCAGTTTGTTGCATTGAATGCATGATATAAGCTGGAAACGTTGACTGAATGAAAGAAGCTCTACACATTGAATTAACAAGTGCAATCTGCTTGATGAAATGAATGCAGGCAGTTGGTTTCTTTGACAGAAAGCGTGCAACTAGTATCATTGAATGAATGGCAAAAGCTCTACTCATTCGATTAGCATGTGCAGATATTTTCATGGAATGAATGAGTGCTGTTTGATTCATTGAATGGATGCATGCTCTTGGAATCACTAAATAAATAAGTTAAGTTTCGTTCATTCAATCAATGAATGACGTTTGATTCATTGAATCAATGATTGAAGTTTGGCACAATGATTGAATGATTGCAGTTTGTTATATTAAATGAAGGAGTTAAGCTTGACATATTGAATAAATAAGAGAAGCTCTACTCTTTGAGTTAACACGTGCAGTCTGTAAATTCAATAAATGTGTGCAGTATGTTTCACTAAAAAGGTTCGTTAGATCTGTCTCATTGAACCTAAGATTACCGTTTGATTCATTGATTCTATGATTGAAGTTTAAATAAATGACTGATTAAATTGTTTCAGCTTGTTTCATTAAGTGAAAACTTTAAGCTGGAGGCCCTCATTCAATTAGCACATGCACTTTTTGTCATTAAATCAATGGGTGCAATTTGTTTCATTGAATCGAAACCTTAAACTCGTGGTATTGAATCAATGTGAGAAGCTCTACTCATTGAATGAACACCTGCAGTTTGTTACATTGAATGAATGAGATAAACTTAAAAATTGAATGAATGAAAGAAGCTCCACACATTGAATTAACGAGAGCAGTCTGTTTGATTAAATGAATGCATGCAGTTGGTTTCTTTAACAGAAAGCATACAACTTGTTTCATTAAATGAATGGCAAAGCTCTACTTATTCGATTAGCATGTGCAGATTTTTTCATGGAATGAATGAGTGCTGTTTTATTCATTGAATGGATGAATTCAGTTGGAATCGCTAAGTAAATGAGTGAAGTTTCTTTCATTGAATCAATGAATAAGGTTTGATTCATTGAATCAATGATTGAGGTTTGACACAATGATTGCAGTTTGTTATATTAAATGAAGGAGTTAAGCTTGACATAATGAATAAATAAGAGAAGTTCTACTCTTTGATTTAAGACGTGCAGTCTGTTTCATTCAATGAATGTGAGCGGTTTGATTCACTGCATAAGTTAGTTACATGTGTCTTATAAAATCTAAGAATGCCGATTGATTCATTGAATTACTGCTTGAAGTTTAAATCAATGGCTGATTCACTGGTTTCAGCTTGTTTCATTAAATGAAAACTTTAAACTCGAAAGAATGAATCAATGAGAGAAGCTGCACTCATTGAATTAGCACATGCACTTTTTATCATTAAATGAATGGGTGCAGTTTGTTTCATTGAATCTATTCCTTGAACTCGTGGTATTGAATCAATGTGTGAAGCTCTACTCATTGAATTAACAAGTTCAGGCTTTTTCATTGAAACAAAACGTTTAGCTCGAGGCACTGAATAATTGAGAGAAGCTGTACTCATTGAATGAACACCTGCAGTTTGTTGCATTGAATGAATGAGATAAGCTTAAAAAGTTGAATGAATGAAAGAAGCTCTACACATTGAATTAACGAGTGCAGTCTGTTTGATTAAATGAATGCATGCAGTCGGTTTCTTTGACAGAAAGCGTCCAACTTGTTTCATTAAATGAATGGCAAAGCTCTACTTATTCGATTAGCATGTGCAGCTTTTTTCATGAAATGAATGAGTGCTGTTTGATTCATTGAATGGATGAATGCTGTTAGAATCACTAAGTAAATGAGTGAAGTTTCTTTCATTGAATCAATGAATAAGGTTTGATTCATTGAATCAATGATTGAGGTTTGACACAATGATTGAATGTTTGCAGTTTGTTACATTAAATGAAGGAGTTAAGCTTGACATAATGAATAAAAAAGTGAAGATCTACTTTTTGAATTAAGACGTGTAGTCTTTTTCATTCAATGAATGTGAGCGGTTTGATTCACTGCATAAGTTAGTTACTTCTGTCTCATTAAATCTAAGAATGCCGATTGATTCATTGAATTACTGTTTGAAGTTTAAATCAATGGCTGATTCACTGGTTTCAGCTTGTTTCATTAAGTGAAAACTTTAAACTCGAAACAATGAATCAATGAGAGAAGCTGTACTCTTTGAATTAACACATGCACTTTTTATCATTAAATGAATGGGTACAGTTTGTTTAATTGAATCGATTCCTTGAACTCGTGGTATTGAATCAATGTGTGAAGCTCTACTCATTGAATGAACAAGTGCAGGCTTTTTCATTGAAACAAAACGTTTAGCTAGGGGCAACGAATAAATGAGAGTAGCTGTACTCATTGAATGAACACCTGCAGTTTGTTGCATTGAATGCATGATATAAGCTGGAAACGTTGACTGAATGAAAGAAGCTCTACACATTGAATTAACAAGTGCAATCTGCTTGATGAAATGAATGCAGGCAGTTGGTTTCTTTGACAGAAAGCGTGCAACTAGTATCATTGAATGAATGGCAAAAGCTCTACTCATTCGATTAGCATGTGCAGATATTTTCATGGAATGAATGAGTGCTGTTTGATTCATTGAATGGATGCATGCTCTTGGAATCACTAAATAAATAAGTTAAGTTTCGTTCATTCAATCAATGAATGACGTTTGATTCATTGAATCAATGATTGAAGTTTGGCACAATGATTGAATGATTGCAGTTTGTTATATTAAATGAAGGAGTTAAGCTTGACATATTGAATAAATAAGAGAAGCTCTACTCTTTGAGTTAACACGTGCAGTCTGTAAATTCAATAAATGTGTGCAGTATGTTTCACTAAAAAGGTTCGTTAGATCTGTCTCATTGAACTTAAGATTACCGTTTGATTCATTGATTCTATGATTGAAGTTTAAATAAATGACTGATTAAATTGTTTCAGCTTGTTTCATTAAGTGAAAACTTTAAGCTGGAGGCCCTCATTCAATTAGCACATGCACTTTTTGTCATTAAATCAATGGGTGCAATTTGTTTCATTGAATCGAAACCTTAAACTCGTGGTATTGAATCAATGTGAGAAGCTCTACTCATTGAATGAACACCTGCAGTTTGTTACATTGAATGAATGAGATAAACTTAAAAATTGAATGAATGAAAGAAGCTCCACACATTGAATTAACGAGAGCAGTCTGTTTGATTAAATGAATGCATGCAGTTGGTTTCTTTAACAGAAAGCATACAACTTGTTTCATTAAATGAATGGCAAAGCTCTACTTATTCGATTAGCATGTGCAGATTTTTTCATGGAATGAATGAGTGCTGTTTTATTCATTGAATGGATGAATTCAGTTGGAATCGCTAAGTAAATGAGTGAAGTTTCTTTCATTGAATCAATGAATAAGGTTTGATTCATTGAATCAATGATTGAGGTTTGACACAATGATTGCAGTTTGTTATATTAAATGAAGGAGTTAAGCTTGACATAATGAATAAATAAGAGAAGTTCTACTCTTTGATTTAAGACGTGCAGTCTGTTTCATTCAATGAATATGAGCGGTTTGATTCACTGCATAAGTTAGTTACATGTGTCTTATAAAATCTAAGAATGCCGATTGATTCATTGAATTACTGCTTGAAGTTTAAATCAATGGCTGATTCACTGGTTTCAGCTTGTTTCATTAAATGAAAACTTTAAACTCGAAACGATGAATCAATGAGAGAAGCTGTACTCATTGAATTAGCACATGCACTTTTTATCATTAAATGAATGGGTGTAGTTTGTTTAATTAAATCGATTCCTTGAACTCGTGGTATTGAATCAATGTGTGAAGCTCTACTCATTGAATTAACAAGTTCAGGCTTTTTCATTGAAACAAAACGTTTAGCTCGAGGCACTGAATAATTGAGAGAAGCTGTACTCATTGAATGAACACCTGCAGTTTGTTGCATTGAATGAATGAGATAAGCTTAAAAAGTTGAATGAATGAAAGAAGCTCTACACATTGAATTAACGAGTGCAGTCTGTTTGATTAAATGAATGCATGCAGTCGGTTTCTTTGACAGAAAGCGTCCAACTTGTTTCATTAAATGAATGGCAAAGCTCTACTTATTCGATTAGCATGTGCAGCTTTTTTCATGAAATGAATGAGTGCTGTTTGATTCATTGAATGGATGAATGCTGTTAGAATCACTAAGTAAATGAGTGAAGTTTCTTTCATTGAATCAATGAATAAGGTTTGATTCATTGAATCAATGATTGAGGTTTGACACAATGATTGAATGTTTGCAGTTTGTTACATTAAATGAAGGAGTTAAGCTTGACATAATGAATAAAAAAGTGAAGATCTACTTTTTGAATTAAGACGTGTAGTCTTTTTCATTCAATGAATGTGAGCGGTTTGATTCACTGCATAAGTTAGTTACTTCTGTCTCATTAAATCTAAGAATGCCGATTGATTCATTGAATTACTGTTTGAAGTTTAAATCAATGGCTGATTCACTGGTTTCAGCTTGTTTCATTAAGTGAAAACTTTAAACTCGAAACAATGAATCAATGAGAGAAGCTGTACTCTTTGAATTAACACATGCACTTTTTATCATTAAATGAATGGGTACAGTTTGTTTAATTGAATCGATTCCTTGAACTCGTGGTATTGAATCAATGTGTGAAGCTCTACTCATTGAATGAACAAGTGCAGGCTTTTTCATTGAAACAAAACGTTTAGCTAGGGGCAACGAATAAATGAGAGTAGCTGTACTCATTGAATGAACACCTGCAGTTTGTTGCATTGAATGCATGATATAAGCTGGAAACGTTGACTGAATGAAAGAAGCTCTACACATTGAATTAACAAGTGCAATCTGCTTGATGAAATGAATGCAGGCAGTTGGTTTCTTTGACAGAAAGCGTGCAACTAGTATCATTGAATGAATGGCAAAAGCTCTACTCATTCGATTAGCATGTGCAGATATTTTCATGGAATGAATGAGTGCTGTTTGATTCATTGAATGGATGCATGCTCTTGGAATCACTAAATAAATAAGTTAAGTTTCGTTCATTCAATCAATGAATGACGTTTGATTCATTGAATCAATGATTGAAGTTTGGCACAATGATTGAATGATTGCAGTTTGTTATATTAAATGAAGGAGTTAAGCTTGACATATTGAATAAATAAGAGAAGCTCTACTCTTTGAGTTAACACGTGCAGTCTGTAAATTCAATAAATGTGTGCAGTATGTTTCACTAAAAAGGTTCGTTAGATCTGTCTCATTGAACCTAAGATTACCGTTTGATTCATTGATTCTATGATTGAAGTTTAAATAAATGACTGATTAAATTGTTTCAGCTTGTTTCATTAAGTGAAAACTTTAAGCTGGAGGCCCTCATTCAATTAGCACATGCACTTTTTGTCATTAAATCAATGGGTGCAATTTGTTTCATTGAATCGAAACCTTAAACTCGTGGTATTGAATCAATGTGAGAAGCTCTACTCATTGAATGAACACCTGCAGTTTGTTACATTGAATGAATGAGATAAACTTAAAAATTGAATGAATGAAAGAAGCTCCACACATTGAATTAACGAGAGCAGTCTGTTTGATTAAATGAATGCATGCAGTTGGTTTCTTTAACAGAAAGCATACAACTTGTTTCATTAAATGAATGGCAAAGCTCTACTTATTCGATTAGCATGTGCAGATTTTTTCATGGAATGAATGAGTGCTGTTTTATTCATTGAATGGATGAATTCAGTTGGAATCGCTAAGTAAATGAGTGAAGTTTCTTTCATTGAATCAATGAATAAGGTTTGATTCATTGAATCAATGATTGAGGTTTGACACAATGATTGCAGTTTGTTATATTAAATGAAGGAGTTAAGCTTGACATAATGAATAAATAAGAGAAGTTCTACTCTTTGATTTAAGACGTGCAGTCTGTTTCATTCAATGAATGTGAGCGGTTTGATTCACTGCATAAGTTAGTTACATGTGTCTTATAAAATCTAAGAATGCCGATTGATTCATTGAATTACTGCTTGAAGTTTAAATCAATGGCTGATTCACTGGTTTCAGCTTGTTTCATTAAATGAAAACTTTAAACTCGAAAGAATGAATCAATGAGAGAAGCTGCACTCATTGAATTAGCACATGCACTTTTTATCATTAAATGAATGGGTGCAGTTTGTTTCATTGAATCTATTCCTTGAACTCGTGGTATTGAATCAATGTGTGAAGCTCTACTCATTGAATTAACAAGTTCAGGCTTTTTCATTGAAACAAAACGTTTAGCTCGAGGCACTGAATAATTGAGAGAAGCTGTACTCATTGAATGAACACCTGCAGTTTGTTGCATTGAATGAATGAGATAAGCTTAAAAAGTTGAATGAATGAAAGAAGCTCTACACATTGAATTAACGAGTGCAGTCTGTTTGATTAAATGAATGCATGCAGTCGGTTTCTTTGACAGAAAGCGTCCAACTTGTTTCATTAAATGAATGGCAAAGCTCTACTTATTCGATTAGCATGTGCAGCTTTTTTCATGAAATGAATGAGTGCTGTTTGATTCATTGAATGGATGAATGCTGTTAGAATCACTAAGTAAATGAGTGAAGTTTCTTTCATTGAATCAATGAATAAGGTTTGATTCATTGAATCAATGATTGAGGTTTGACACAATGATTGAATGTTTGCAGTTTGTTACATTAAATGAAGGAGTTAAGCTTGACATAATGAATAAAAAAGTGAAGATCTACTTTTTGAATTAAGACGTGTAGTCTTTTTCATTCAATGAATGTGAGCGGTTTGATTCACTGCATAAGTTAGTTACTTCTGTCTCATTAAATCTAAGAATGCCGATTGATTCATTGAATTACTGTTTGAAGTTTAAATCAATGGCTGATTCACTGGTTTCAGCTTGTTTCATTAAGTGAAAACTTTAAACTCGAAACAATGAATCAATGAGAGAAGCTGTACTCTTTGAATTAACACATGCACTTTTTATCATTAAATGAATGGGTACAGTTTGTTTAATTGAATCGATTCCTTGAACTCGTGGTATTGAATCAATGTGTGAAGCTCTACTCATTGAATGAACAAGTGCAGGCTTTTTCATTGAAACAAAACGTTTAGCTAGGGGCAACGAATAAATGAGAGTAGCTGTACTCATTGAATGAACACCTGCAGTTTGTTGCATTGAATGCATGATATAAGCTGGAAACGTTGACTGAATGAAAGAAGCTCTACACATTGAATTAACAAGTGCAATCTGCTTGATGAAATGAATGCAGGCAGTTGGTTTCTTTGACAGAAAGCGTGCAACCAGTATCATTGAATGAATGGCAAAAGCTCTACTCATTCGATTAGCATGTGCAGATATTTTCATGGAATGAATGAGTGCTGTTTGATTCATTGAATGGATGCATGCTCTTGGAATCACTAAATAAATAAGTTAAGTTTCGTTCATTCAATCAATGAATGACGTTTGATTCATTGAATCAATGATTGAAGTTTGGCACAATGATTGAATGATTGCAGTTTGTTATATTAAATGAAGGAGTTAAGCTTGACATATTGAATAAATAAGAGAAGCTCTACTCTTTGAGTTAACACGTGCAGTCTGTAAATTCAATAAATGTGTGCAGTATGTTTCACTAAAAAGGTTCGTTAGATCTGTCTCATTGAACTTAAGATTACCGTTTGATTCATTGATTCTATGATTGAAGTTTAAATAAATGACTGATTAAATTGTTTCAGCTTGTTTCATTAAGTGAAAACTTTAAGCTGGAGGCCCTCATTCAATTAGCACATGCACTTTTTGTCATTAAATCAATGGGTGCAATTTGTTTCATTGAATCGAAACCTTAAACTCGTGGTATTGAATCAATGTGAGAAGCTCTACTCATTGAATGAACACCTGCAGTTTGTTACATTGAATGAATGAGATAAACTTAAAAATTGAATGAATGAAAGAAGCTCCACACATTGAATTAACGAGAGCAGTCTGTTTGATTAAATGAATGCATGCAGTTGGTTTCTTTAACAGAAAGCATACAACTTGTTTCATTAAATGAATGGCAAAGCTCTACTTATTCGATTAGCATGTGCAGATTTTTTCATGGAATGAATGAGTGCTGTTTTTTTCATTGAATGGATGAATTCAGTTGGAATCGCTAAGTAAATGAGTGAAGTTTCTTTCATTGAATCAATGAATAAGGTTTGATTCATTGAATCAATGATTGAGGTTTGACACAATGATTGCAGTTTGTTATATTAAATGAAGGAGTTAAGCTTGACATAATGAATAAATAAGAGAAGTTCTACTCTTTGATTTAAGACGTGCAGTCTGTTTCATTCAATGAATATGAGCGGTTTGATTCACTGCATAAGTTAGTTACATGTGTCTTATAAAATCTAAGAATGCCGATTGATTCATTGAATTACTGCTTGAAGTTTAAATCAATGGCTGATTCACTGGTTTCAGCTTGTTTCATTAAATGAAAACTTTAAACTCGAAACGATGAATCAATGAGAGAAGCTGTACTCATTGAATTAGCACATGCACTTTTTATCATTAAATGAATGGGTGTAGTTTGTTTAATTAAATCGATTCCTTGAACTCGTGGTATTGAATCAATGTGTGAAGCTCTACTCATTGAATTAACAAGTTCAGGCTTTTTCATTGAAACAAAACGTTTAGCTCGAGGCACTGAATAATTGAGAGAAGCTGTACTCATTGAATGAACACCTGCAGTTTGTTGCATTGAATGAATGAGATAAGCTTAAAAAGTTGAATGAATGAAAGAAGCTCTACACATTGAATTAACGAGTGCAGTCTGTTTGATTAAATGAATGCATGCAGTCGGTTTCTTTGACAGAAAGCGTCCAACTTGTTTCATTAAATGAATGGCAAAGCTCTACTTATTCGATTAGCATGTGCAGCTTTTTTCATGAAATGAATGAGTGCTGTTTGATTCATTGAATGGATGAATGCTGTTAGAATCACTAAGTAAATGAGTGAAGTTTCTTTCATTGAATCAATGAATAAGGTTTGATTCATTGAATCAATGATTGAGGTTTGACACAATGATTGAATGTTTGCAGTTTGTTACATTAAATGAAGGAGTTAAGCTTGACATAATGAATAAAAAAGTGAAGATCTACTTTTTGAATTAAGACGTGTAGTCTTTTTCATTCAATGAATGTGAGCGGTTTGATTCACTGCATAAGTTAGTTACTTCTGTCTCATTAAATCTAAGAATGCCGATTGATTCATTGAATTACTGTTTGAAGTTTAAATCAATGGCTGATTCACTGGTTTCAGCTTGTTTCATTAAGTGAAAACTTTAAACTCGAAACAATGAATCAATGAGAGAAGCTGTACTCTTTGAATTAACACATGCACTTTTTATCATTAAATGAATGGGTACAGTTTGTTTAATTGAATCGATTCCTTGAACTCGTGGTATTGAATCAATGTGTGAAGCTCTACTCATTGAATGAACAAGTGCAGGCTTTTTCATTGAAACAAAACGTTTAGCTAGGGGCAACGAATAAATGAGAGTAGCTGTACTCATTGAATGAACACCTGCAGTTTGTTGCATTGAATGCATGATATAAGCTGGAAACGTTGACTGAATGAAAGAAGCTCTACACATTGAATTAACAAGTGCAATCTGCTTGATGAAATGAATGCAGGCAGTTGGTTTCTTTGACAGAAAGCGTGCAACTAGTATCATTGAATGAATGGCAAAAGCTCTACTCATTCGATTAGCATGTGCAGATATTTTCATGGAATGAATGAGTGCTGTTTGATTCATTGAATGGATGCATGCTCTTGGAATCACTAAATAAATAAGTTAAGTTTCGTTCATTCAATCAATGAATGACGTTTGATTCATTGAATCAATGATTGAAGTTTGGCACAATGATTGAATGATTGCAGTTTGTTATATTAAATGAAGGAGTTAAGCTTGACATATTGAATAAATAAGAGAAGCTCTACTCTTTGAGTTAACACGTGCAGTCTGTAAATTCAATAAATGTGTGCAGTATGTTTCACTAAAAAGGTTCGTTAGATCTGTCTCATTGAACCTAAGATTACCGTTTGATTCATTGATTCTATGATTGAAGTTTAAATAAATGACTGATTAAATTGTTTCAGCTTGTTTCATTAAGTGAAAACTTTAAGCTGGAGGCCCTCATTCAATTAGCACATGCACTTTTTGTCATTAAATCAATGGGTGCAATTTGTTTCATTGAATCGAAACCTTAAACTCGTGGTATTGAATCAATGTGAGAAGCTCTACTCATTGAATGAACACCTGCAGTTTGTTACATTGAATGAATGAGATAAACTTAAAAATTGAATGAATGAAAGAAGCTCCACACATTGAATTAACGAGAGCAGTCTGTTTGATTAAATGAATGCATGCAGTTGGTTTCTTTAACAGAAAGCATACAACTTGTTTCATTAAATGAATGGCAAAGCTCTACTTATTCGATTAGCATGTGCAGATTTTTTCATGGAATGAATGAGTGCTGTTTTATTCATTGAATGGATGAATTCAGTTGGAATCGCTAAGTAAATGAGTGAAGTTTCTTTCATTGAATCAATGAATAAGGTTTGATTCATTGAATCAATGATTGAGGTTTGACACAATGATTGCAGTTTGTTATATTAAATGAAGGAGTTAAGCTTGACATAATGAATAAATAAGAGAAGTTCTACTCTTTGATTTAAGACGTGCAGTCTGTTTCATTCAATGAATGTGAGCGGTTTGATTCACTGCATAAGTTAGTTACATGTGTCTTATAAAATCTAAGAATGCCGATTGATTCATTGAATTACTGCTTGAAGTTTAAATCAATGGCTGATTCACTGGTTTCAGCTTGTTTCATTAAATGAAAACTTTAAACTCGAAAGAATGAATCAATGAGAGAAGCTGCACTCATTGAATTAGCACATGCACTTTTTATCATTAAATGAATGGGTGCAGTTTGTTTCATTGAATCTATTCCTTGAACTCGTGGTATTGAATCAATGTGTGAAGCTCTACTCATTGAATTAACAAGTTCAGGCTTTTTCATTGAAACAAAACGTTTAGCTCGAGGCACTGAATAATTGAGAGAAGCTGTACTCATTGAATGAACACCTGCAGTTTGTTGCATTGAATGAATGAGATAAGCTTAAAAAGTTGAATGAATGAAAGAAGCTCTACACATTGAATTAACGAGTGCAGTCTGTTTGATTAAATGAATGCATGCAGTCGGTTTCTTTGACAGAAAGCGTCCAACTTGTTTCATTAAATGAATGGCAAAGCTCTACTTATTCGATTAGCATGTGCAGCTTTTTTCATGAAATGAATGAGTGCTGTTTGATTCATTGAATGGATGAATGCTGTTAGAATCGCTAAGTAAATGAGTGAAGTTAATTTCATTGAATCAATGAATAAGGTTTGATTCATTGAATCAATGATTGAGGTTTGACACAATGATTGAATGTTTGCAGTTTGTTACATTAAATGAAGGAGTTAAGCTTGACATAATGAATAAAAAAGTGAAGATCTACTTTTTGAATTAAGACGTGTAGTCTTTTTCATTCAATGAATGTGAGCGGTTTGATTCACTGCATAAGTTAGTTACTTCTGTCTCATTAAATCTAAGAATGCCGATTGATTCATTGAATTACTGTTTGAAGTTTAAATCAATGGCTGATTCACTGGTTTCAGCTTGTTTCATTAAGTGAAAACTTTAAACTCGAAACAATGAATCAATGAGAGAAGCTGTACTCTTTGAATTAACACATGCACTTTTTATCATTAAATGAATGGGTACAGTTTGTTTAATTGAATCGATTCCTTGAACTCGTGGTATTGAATCAATGTGTGAAGCTCTACTCATTGAATGAACAAGTGCAGGCTTTTTCATTGAAACAAAACGTTTAGCTAGGGGCAACGAATAAATGAGAGTAGCTGTACTCATTGAATGAACACCTGCAGTTTGTTGCATTGAATGCATGATATAAGCTGGAAACGTTGACTGAATGAAAGAAGCTCTACACATTGAATTAACAAGTGCAATCTGCTTGATGAAATGAATGCAGGCAGTTGGTTTCTTTGACAGAAAGCGTGCAACTAGTATCATTGAATGAATGGCAAAAGCTCTACTCATTCGATTAGCATGTGCAGATATTTTCATGGAATGAATGAGTGCTGTTTGATTCATTGAATGGATGCATGCTCTTGGAATCACGAAATAAATAAGTTAAGTTTCGTTCATTCAATCAATGAATGACGTTTGATTCATTGAATCAATGATTGAAGTTTGGCACAATGATTGAATGATTGCAGTTTGTTATATTAAATGAAGGAGTTAAGCTTGACATATTGAATAAATAAGAGAAGCTCTACTCTTTGAGTTAACACGTGCAGTCTGTAAATTCAATAAATGTGTGCAGTATGTTTCACTAAAAAGGTTCGTTAGATCTGTCTCATTGAACTTAAGATTACCGTTGGATTCATTGATTCTATGATTGAAGTTTAAATAAATGACTGATTCAATTGTTTCAGCTTGTTTCATTAAGTGAAAACTTTAAGCTGGAGGCCCTCATTCAATTAGCACATGCACTTTTTGTCATTAAATCAATGGGTGCAATTTGTTTCATTGAATCGAAACCTTAAACTCGTGGTATTGAATCAATATGAGAAGCTCTACTCATTGAATGAACACCTGCAGTTTGTTACATTGAATGAATGAGATAAACTTAAAAATTGAATGAATGAAAGAAGCTCCACACATTGAATTAACGAGAGCAGTCTGTTTGATTAAATGAATGCATGCAGTTGGTTTCTTTAACAGAAAGCATACAACTTGTTTCATTAAATGAATGGCAAAGCTCTACTTATTCGATTAGCATGTGCAGATTTTTTCATGGAATGAATGAGTGCTGTTTTATTCATTGAATGGATGAATTCAGTTGGAATCGCTAAGTAAATGAGTGAAGTTTCTTTCATTGAATCAATGAATAAGGTTTGATTCATTGAATCAATGATTGAGGTTTGACACAATGATTGCAGTTTGTTATATTAAATGAAGGAGTTAAGCTTGACATAATGAATAAATAAGAGAAGTTCTACTCTTTGATTTAAGACGTGCAGTCTGTTTCATTCAATGAATGTGAGCGGTTTGATTCACTGCATAAGTTAGTTACATGTGTCTTATAAAATCTAAGAATGCCGATTGATTCATTGAATTACTGCTTGAAGTTTAAATCAATGGCTGATTCACTGGTTTCAGCTTGTTTCATTAAATGAAAACTTTAAACTCGAAACGATGAATCAATGAGAGAAGCTGTACTCATTGAATTAGCACATGCACTTTTTATCATTAAATGAATGGGTGTAGTTTGTTTAATTAAATCGATTCCTTGAACTCGTGGTATTGAATCAATGTGTGAAGGTCTACTCATTGAATTCACAAGTTCAGGCTTTTTCATTGAAACAAAACGTTTAGCTCGAGGCACTGAATAATTGAGAGAAGCTGTACTCATTGAATGAACACCTGCAGTTTGTTGCATTGAATGAATGAGATAAGCTTAAAAAGTTGAATGAATGAAAGAAGCTCTACACATTGAATTAACGAGTGCAGTCTGTTTGATTAAATGAATGCATGCAGTCGGTTTCTTTGACAGAAAGCGTCCAACTTGTTTCATTAAATGAATGGCAAAGCTCTACTTATTCGATTAGCATGTGCAGCTTTTTTCATGAAATGAATGAGTGCTGTTTTATTCATTGAATGGATGAATTCAGTTGGAATCGCTAAGTAAATGAGTGAAGTTTCTTTCATTGAATCAATGAATAAGGTTTGATTCATTGAATCAATGATTGAGGTTTGACACAATGATTGAATGTTTGCAGTTTGTTACATTAAATGAAGGAGTTAAGCTTGACATAATGAATAAAAAAGTGAAGATCTACTTTTTGAATTAAGACGTGCAGTCTTTTTCATTCAATGAATGTGAGCAGTTTGATTCACTGCATAAGTTAGTTACATCTGTCTCATTAAATCTAAGAATGCCGATTGATTCATTGAATTACTGTTTGAAGTTTAATTCAATGGCTGATTCACTGGTTTCAGCTTGTTTCATTAAGTGAAAACTTTAAACTCGAAACAATGAATCAATGAGAGAAGCTGTACTCTTTGAATTAACACATGCACTTTTTATCATTAAATGAATGGGTACAGTTTGTTTCATTGAATCGATTCCTTGAACTCGTGGTATTGAATCAATGTGTGAAGCTCTACTCATTGAATGAACAAGTGCAGGCTTTTTCATTGAAACAAAACGTTTAGCTAGGGGCAACGAATAAATGAGAGTAGCTGTACTCATTGAATGAACACCTGCAGTTTGTTGCATTGAATGCATGATATAAGCTGGAAACGTTGACTGAATGAAAGAAGCTCTACACATTGAATTAACAAGTGCAATCTGCTTGATGAAATGAATGCAGGCAGTTGGTTTCTTTGACAGAAAGCGTGCAACTAGTATCATTGAATGAATGGCAAAAGCTCTACTCATTCGATTAGCATGTGCAGATATTTTCATGGAATGAATGAGTGCTGTTTGATTCATTGAATGGATGCATGCTCTTGGAATCACTAAATAAATAAGTTAAGTTTGTTCATTCAATCAATGAATGACGTTTGATTCATTGAATCAATGATTGAAGTTTGGCACAATGATTGAATGATTGCAGTTTGTTATATTAAATGAAGGAGTTAAGCTTGACATATTGAATAAATAAGAGAAGCTCTACTCTTTGAGTTAACACGTGCAGTCTGTAAATTCAATAAATGTGTGCAGTATGTTTCACTAAAAAGGTTCGTTAGATCTGTCTCATTGAACCTAAGATTACCGTTTGATTCATTGATTCTATGATTGAAGTTTAAATAAATGACTGATTCAATTGTTTCAGCTTGTTTCATTAAGTGAAAACTTTAAGCTGGAGGCCCTCATTCAATTAGCACATGCACTTTTTGTCATTAAATCAATGGGTGCAATTTGTTTCATTGAATCGAAACCTTAAACTCGTGGTATTGAATCAATGTGAGAAGCTCTACTCATTGAATGAACACCTGCAGTTTGTTACATTGAATGAATGAGATAAACTTAAAAATTGAATGAATGAAAGAAGCTCCACACATTGAATTAACGAGAGCAGTCTGTTTGATTAAATGAATGCATGCAGTTGGTTTCTTTAACAGAAAGCATACAACTTGTTTCATTAAATGAATGGCAAAGCTCTACTTATTCGATTAGCATGTGCAGATTTTTTCATGGAATGAATGAGTGCTGTTTTATTCATTGAATGGATGAATTCAGTTGGAATCGCTAAGTAAATGAGTGAAGTTTCTTTCATTGAATCAATGAATAAGGTTTGATTCATTGAATCAATGATTGAGGTTTGACACAATGATTGCAGTTTGTTATATTAAATGAAGGAGTTAAGCTTGACATAATGAATAAATAAGAGAAGTTCTACTCTTTGATTTAAGACGTGCAGTCTGTTTCATTCAATGAATGTGAGCGGTTTGATTCACTGCATAAGTTAGTTACATGTGTCTTATAAAATCTAAGAATGCCGATTGATTCATTGAATTACTGCTTGAAGTTTAAATCAATGGCTGATTCACTGGTTTCAGCTTGTTTCATTAAATGAAAACTTTAAACTCGAAAGAATGAATCAATGAGAGAAGCTGCACTCATTGAATTAGCACATGCACTTTTTATCATTAAATGAATGGGTGCAGTTTGTTTCATTGAATCTATTCCTTGAACTCGTGGTATTGAATCAATGTGTGAAGCTCTACTCATTGAATTAACAAGTTCAGGCTTTTTCATTGAAACAAAACGTTTAGCTCGAGGCACTGAATAATTGAGAGAAGCTGTACTCATTGAATGAACACCTGCAGTTTGTTGCATTGAATGAATGAGATAAGCTTAAAAAGTTGAATGAATGAAAGAAGCTCTACACATTGAATTAACGAGTGCAGTCTGTTTGATTAAATGAATGCATGCAGTCGGTTTCTTTGACAGAAAGCGTCCAACTTGTTTCATTAAATGAATGGCAAAGCTCTACTTATTCGATTAGCATGTGCAGCTTTTTTCATGAAATGAATGAGTGCTGTTTGATTCATTGAATGGATGAATGCTGTTAGAATCACTAAGTAAATGAGTGAAGTTTCTTTCATTGAATCAATGAATAAGGTTTGATTCATTGAATCAATGATTGAGGTTTGACACAATGATTGAATGTTTGCAGTTTGTTACATTAAATGAAGGAGTTAAGCTTGACATAATGAATAAAAAAGTGAAGATCTACTTTTTGAATTAAGACGTGTAGTCTTTTTCATTCAATGAATGTGAGCGGTTTGATTCACTGCATAAGTTAGTTACTTCTGTCTCATTAAATCTAAGAATGCCGATTGATTCATTGAATTACTGTTTGAAGTTTAAATCAATGGCTGATTCACTGGTTTCAGCTTGTTTCATTAAGTGAAAACTTTAAACTCGAAACAATGAATCAATGAGAGAAGCTGTACTCTTTGAATTAACACATGCACTTTTTATCATTAAATGAATGGGTACAGTTTGTTTAATTGAATCGATTCCTTGAACTCGTGGTATTGAATCAATGTGTGAAGCTCTACTCATTGAATGAACAAGTGCAGGCTTTTTCATTGAAACAAAACGTTTAGCTAGGGGCAACGAATAAATGAGAGTAGCTGTACTCATTGAATGAACACCTGCAGTTTGTTGCATTGAATGCATGATATAAGCTGGAAACGTTGACTGAATGAAAGAAGCTCTACACATTGAATTAACAAGTGCAATCTGCTTGATGAAATGAATGCAGGCAGTTGGTTTCTTTGACAGAAAGCGTGCAACTAGTATCATTGAATGAATGGCAAAAGCTCTACTCATTCGATTAGCATGTGCAGATATTTTCATGGAATGAATGAGTGCTGTTTGATTCATTGAATGGATGCATGCTCTTGGAATCACGAAATAAATAAGTTAAGTTTCGTTCATTCAATCAATGAATGACGTTTGATTCATTGAATCAATGATTGAAGTTTGGCACAATGATTGAATGATTGCAGTTTGTTATATTAAATGAAGGAGTTAAGCTTGACATATTGAATAAATAAGAGAAGCTCTACTCTTTGAGTTAACACGTGCAGTCTGTAAATTCAATAAATGTGTGCAGTATGTTTCACTAAAAAGGTTCGTTAGATCTGTCTCATTGAACTTAAGATTACCGTTGGATTCATTGATTCTATGATTGAAGTTTAAATAAATGACTGATTAAATTGTTTCAGCTTGTTTCATTAAGTGAAAACTTTAAGCTGGAGGCCCTCATTCAATTAGCACATGCACTTTTTGTCATTAAATCAATGGGTGCAATTTGTTTCATTGAATCGAAACCTTAAACTCGTGGTATTGAATCAATATGAGAAGCTCTACTCATTGAATGAACACCTGCAGTTTGTTACATTGAATGAATGAGATAAACTTAAAAATTGAATGAATGAAAGAAGCTCCACACATTGAATTAACGAGAGCAGTCTGTTTGATTAAATGAATGCATGCAGTTGGTTTCTTTAACAGAAAGCATACAACTTGTTTCATTAAATGAATGGCAAAGCTCTACTTATTCGATTAGCATGTGCAGATTTTTTCATGGAATGAATGAGTGCTGTTTTATTCATTGAATGGATGAATTCAGTTGGAATCGCTAAGTAAATGAGTGAAGTTTCTTTCATTGAATCAATGAATAAGGTTTGATTCATTGAATCAATGATTGAGGTTTGACACAATGATTGCAGTTTGTTATATTAAATGAAGGAGTTAAGCTTGACATAATGAATAAATAAGAGAAGTTCTACTCTTTGATTTAAGACGTGCAGTCTGTTTCATTCAATGAATGTGAACGGTTTGATTCACTGCATAAGTTAGTTACATGTGTCTTATAAAATCTAAGAATGCCGATTGATTCATTGAATTACTGCTTGAAGTTTAAATCAATGGCTGATTCACTGGTTTCAGCTTGTTTCATTAAATGAAAACTTTAAACTCGAAACGATGAATCAATGAGAGAAGCTGTACTCATTGAATTAGCACATGCAATTTTTATCATTAAATGAATGGATGTAGTTTGTTTAATTAAATCGATTCCTTGAACTCGTGGTATTGAATCAATGTGTGAAGCTCTACTCATTGAATTCACAAGTTCAGGCTTTTTCATTGAAACAAAACGTTTAGCTCGAGGCACTGAATAATTGAGAGAAGCCGTACTCATTCAATGAACACCTGCAGTTTGTTGCATTGAATGAATGAGATAAGCTTAAAAAGTTGAATGAATGAAAGAAGCTCTACACATTGAATTAACGAGTGCAGTCTGTTTGATTAAATGAATGCATGCAGTCGGTTTCTTTGACAGAAAGCGTCCAACTTGTTTCATTAAATGAATGGCAAAGCTCTACTTATTCGATTAGCATGTGCAGCTTTTTTCATGAAATGAATGAGTGCTGTTTTATTCATTGAATGGATGAATTCAGTTGGAATCGCTAAGTAAATGAGTGAAGTTTCTTTCATTGAATCAATGAATAAGGTTTGATTCATTGAATCAATGATTGAGGTTTGACACAATAATTGAATGTTTGCAGTTTGTTACATTAAATGAAGGAGTTAAGCTTGACATAATGAATAAAAAAGAGAAGATCTACTTTTTGAATTATGACGTGCAGTCTTTTTCATTCAATGAATGTGAGCATTTTGATTCACTGCATAAGTTAGTTACATCTGTCTCATTAAATCTAAGAATGCCGATTGATTCATTGAATTACTGTTTGAAGTTTAAATCAATGGCTGATTCACTGGTTTCAGCTTGTTTCATTAAGTGAAAACTTTAAACTCGAAACAATGAATCAATGAGAGAAGCTGTACTCTTTGAATTAACACATGCACTTTTTATCATTAAATGAATGGGTGTAGTTTGTTTAATTGAATCGATTCCTTGAACTCGTGGTATTGAATCAATGTGTGAAGCTCTACTCATTGAATGAACAATTGCAGGCTTTTTCATTGAAACAAAACGTTTAGCTAGGGGCAACGAATAAATGAGAGTAGCTGTACTCATTGAATGAACACCTGCAGTTTGTTGCATTGAATGCATGATATAAGCTGGAAACGTTGACTGAATGAAAGAAGCTCTACACATTGAATTAACAAGTGCAATCTGCTTGATGAAATGAATGCAGGCAGTTGGTTTCTTTGACAGAAAGCGTGCAACTAGTATCATTGAATGAATGGCAAAAGCTCTACTCATTCGATTAGCATGTGCAGATATTTTCATGGAATGAATGAGTGCTGTTTGATTCATTGAATGGATGCATGCTCTTGGAATCACTAAATAAATAAGTTAAGTTTCGTTCATTCAATCAATGAATGACGTTTGATTCATTGAATCAATGATTGAAGTTTGGCACAATGATTGAATGATTGCAGTTTGTTATATTAAATGAAGGAGTTAAGCTTGACATATTGAATAAATAAGAGAAGCTCTACTCTTTGAGTTAACACGTGCAGTCTGTAAATTCAATAAATGTGTGCAGTATGTTTCACTAAAAAGGTTCGTTAGATCTGTCTCATTGAACTTAAGATTACCGTTTGATTCATTGAATCTATGATTGAAGTTTAAATAAATGACTGATTCAATTGTTTCAGCTTGTTTCATTAAGTGAAAACTTTAAGCTGGAGGCCCTCATTCAATTAGCACATGCACTTTTTGTCATTAAATCAATGGGTGCAATTTGTTTCATTGAATCGAAACCTTAAACTCGTGGTATTGAATCAATGTGAGAAGCTCTACTCATTGAATGAACACCTGCAGTTTGTTACATTGAATGAATGAGATAAACTTAAAAATTGAATGAATGAAAGAAGCTCCACACATTGAATTAACGAGAGCAGTCTGTTTGATTAAATGAATGCATGCAGTTGGTTTCTTTAACAGAAAGCATACAACTTGTTTCATTAAATGAATGGCAAAGCTCTACTTATTCGATTAGCATGTGCAGATTTTTTCATGGAATGAATGAGTGCTGTTTTATTCATTGAATGGATGAATTCAGTTGGAATCGCTAAGTAAATGAGTGAAGTTTCTTTCATTGAATCAATGAATAAGGTTTGATTCATTGAATCAATGATTGAGGTTTGACACAATGATTGCAGTTTGTTATATTAAATGAAGGAGTTAAGCTTGACATAATGAATAAATAAGAGAAGTTCTACTCTTTGATTTAAGACGTGCAGTCTGTTTCATTCAATGAATGTGAGCGGTTTGATTCACTGCATAAGTTAGTTACATGTGTCTTATGAAATCTAAGAATGCCGATTGATTCATTGAATTACTGCTTGAAGTTTAAATCAATGGCTGATTCACTGGTTTCAGCTTGTTTCATTAAATGAAAACTTTAAACTCGAAAGAATGAATCAATGAGAGAAGCTGCACTCATTGAATTAGCACATGCACTTTTTATCATTAAATGAATGGGTGCAGTTTGTTTCATTGAATCTATTCCTTGAACTCGTGGTATTGAATCAATGTGTGAAGCTCTACTCATTGAATTAACAAGTTCAGGCTTTTTCATTGAAACAAAACGTTTAGCTCGAGGCACTGAATAATTGAGAGAAGCTGTACTCATTGAATGAACACCTGCAGTTTGTTGCATTGAATGAATGAGATAAGCTTAAAAAGTTGAATGAATGAAAGAAGCTCTACACATTGAATTAACGAGTGCAGTCTGTTTGATTAAATGAATGCATGCAGTCGGTTTCTTTGACAGAAAGCGTCCAACTTGTTTCATTAAATGAATGGCAAAGCTCTACTTATTCGATTAGCATGTGCAGCTTTTTTCATGAAATGAATGAGTGCTGTTTGATTCATTGAATGGATGAATGCTGTTAGAATCACTAAGTAAATGTGTGAAGTTTCTTTCATTGAATCAATGAATAAGGTTTGATTCATTGAATCAATGATTGAGGTTTGACACAATGATTGAATGTTTGCAGTTTGTTACATTAAATGAAGGAGTTAAGCTTGACATAATGAATAAAAAAGTGAAGATCTACTTTTTGAATTAAGACGTGTAGTCTTTTTCATTCAATGAATGTGAGCGGTTTGATTCACTGCATAAGTTAGTTACTTCTGTCTCATTAAATCTAAGAATGCCGATTGATTCATTGAATTACTGTTTGAAGTTTAAATCAATGGCTGATTCACTGGTTTCAGCTTGTTTCATTAAGTGAAAACTTTAAACTCGAAACAATGAATCAATGAGAGAAGCTGTACTCTTTGAATTAACACATGCACTTTTTATCATTAAATGAATGGGTACAGTTTGTTTCATTGAATCGATTCCTTGAACTCGTGGTATTGAATCAATGTGTGAAGCTCTACTCATTGAATGAACAAGTGCTGGCTTTTTCATTGAAACAAAACGTTTAGCTAGGGGCAACGAATAAATGAGAGTAGCTGTACTCATTGAATGAACACCTGCAGTTTGTTGCATTGAATGCATGATATAAGCTGGAAACGTTGACTGAATGAAAGAAGCTCTACACATTGAATTAACAAGTGCAATCTGCTTGATGAAATGAATGCAGGCAGTTGGTTTCTTTGACAGAAAGCGTGCAACTAGTATCATTGAATGAATGGCAAAAGCTCTACTCATTCGATTAGCATGTGCAGATATTTTCATGGAATGAATGAGTGCTGTTTGATTCATTGAATGGATGCATGCTCTTGGAATCACGAAATAAATAAGTTAAGTTTCGTTCATTCAAACAATGAATGACGTTTGATTCATTGAATCAATGATTGAAGTTTGGCACAATGATTGAATGATTGCAGTTTGTTATATTAAATGAAGGAGTTAAGCTTGACATATTGAATAAATAAGAGAAGCTCTACTCTTTGAGTTAACACGTGCAGTCTGTAAATTCAATAAATGTGTGCAGTATGTTTCACTAAAAAGGTTCGTTAGATCTGTCTCATTGAACTTAAGATTACCGTTTGATTCATTGATTCTATGATTGAAGTTTAAATAAATGACTGATTAAATTGTTTCAGCTTGTTTCATTAAGTGAAAACTTTAAGCTGGAGGCCCTCATTCAATTAGCACATGCACTTTTTGTCATTAAATCAATGGGTGCAATTTGTTTCATTGAATCGAAACCTTAAACTCGTGGTATTGAATCAATGTGAGAAGCTCTACTCATTGAATGAACACCTGCAGTTTGTTACATTGAATGAATGAGATAAACTTAAAAATTGAATGAATGAAAGAAGCTCCACACATTGAATTAACGAGAGCAGTCTGTTTGATTAAATGAATGCATGCAGTTGGTTTCTTTAACAGAAAGCATACAACTTGTTTCATTAAATGAATGGCAAAGCTCTACTTATTCGATTAGCATGTGCAGATTTTTTCATGGAATGAATGAGTGCTGTTTTATTCATTGAATGGATGAATTCAGTTGGAATCGCTAAGTAAATGAGTGAAGTTTCTTTCATTGAATCAATGAATAAGGTTTGATTCATTGAATCAATGATTGAGGTTTGACACAATGATTGCAGTTTGTTATATTAAATGAAGGAGTTAAGCTTGACATAATGAATAAATAAGAGAAGTTCTACTCTTTGATTTAAGACGTGCAGTCTGTTCCATTCAATGAATGTGAGCGGTTTGATTCACTGCATAAGTTAGTTACATGTGTCTTATGAAATCTAAGAATGCCGATTGATTCATTGAATTACTGCTTGAAGTTTAAATCAATGGCTGATTCACTGGTTTCAGCTTGTTTCATTAAATGAAAACTTTAAACTCGAAACGATGAATCAATGAGAGAAGCTGTACTCATTTAATTAGCACATGCAATTTTTATCATTAAATGAATGGATGTAGTTTGTTTAATTAAATCGATTCCTTGAACTCGTGGTATTGAATCAATGTGTGAAGCTCTACTCATTGAATTCACAAGTTCAGGCTTTTTCATTGAAACAAAACGTTTAGCTCGAGGCACTGAATAATTGAGAGAAGCTGTACTCATTGAATGAACACCTGCAGTTTGTTGCATTGAATGAATGAGATAAGCTTAAAAAGTTGAATGAATGAAAGAAGCTCTACACATTGAATTAACGAGTGCAGTCTGTTTGATTAAATGAATGCATGCAGTCGGTTTCTTTGACAGAAAGCGTCCAACTTGTTTCATTAAATGAATGGCAAAGCTCTACTTATTCGATTAGCATGTGCAGCTTTTTTCATGAAATGAATGAGTGCTGTTTTATTCATTGAATGGATGAATTCAGTTGGAATCGCTAAGTAAATGAGTGAAGTTTCTTTCATTGAATCAATGAATAAGGTTTGATTCATTGAATCAATGATTGAGGTTTGACACAATAATTGAATGTTTGCAGTTTGTTACATTAAATGATGGAGTTAAGCTTGACATAATGAATAAAAAAGAGAAGATCTACTTTTTGAATTATGACGTGCAGTCTTTTTCATTCAATGAATGTGAGCGGTTTGATTCACTGCATAAGTTAGTTACATCTGTCTCATTAAATCTAAGAATGCCGATTGATTCATTGAATTACTGTTTGAAGTTTAAATCAATGGCTGATTCACTGGTTTCAGCTTGTTTCATTAAGTGAAAACTTTAAACTCGAAACAATGAATCAATGAGAGAAGCTGTACTCTTTGAATTAACACATGCACTTTTTATCATTAAATGAATGGGTGTAGTTTGTTTAATTGAATCGATTCCTTGAACTCGTGGTATTGAATCAATGTGTGAAGCTCTACTCATTGAATGAACAAGTGCAGGCTTTTTCATTGAAACAAAACGTTTAGCTAGGGGCAACGAATAAATGAGAGTAGCTGTACTCATTGAATGAACACCTGCAGTTTGTTGCATTGAATGCATGATATAAGCTGGAAACGTTGACTGAATGAAAGAAGCTCTACACATTGAATTAACAAGTGCAATCTGCTTGATGAAATGAATGCAGGCAGTTGGTTTCTTTGACAGAAAGCGTGCAACTAGTATCATTGAATGAATGGCAAAAGCTCTACTCATTCGATTAGCATGTGCAGCTTTTTTCATGGAATGAATGAGTGCTGTTTGATTCATTGAATGGATGCATGCTCTTGGAATCACTAAATAAATAAGTTAAGTTTCGTTCATTCAATCAATGAATGACGTTTGATTCATTGAATCAATGATTGAAGTTTGGCACAATGATTGAATGATTGCAGTTTGTTATATTAAATGAAGGAGTTAAGCTTGACATATTGAATAAATAAGAGAAGCTCTACTCTTTGAGTTAACACGTGCAGTCTGTAAATTCAATAAATGTGTGCAGTATGTTTCACTAAAAAGGTTCGTTAGATCTGTCTCATTGAACTTAAGATTACCGTTTGATTCATTGAATCTATGATTGAAGTTTAAATAAATGACTGATTAAATTGTTTCAGCTTGTTTCATTAAGTGAAAACTTTAAGCTGGAGGCCCTCATTCAATTAGCACATGCACTTTTTGTCATTAAATCAATGGGTGCAATTTGTTTCATTGAATCGAAACCTTAAACTCGTGGTATTGAATCAATGTGAGAAGCTCTACTCATTGAATGAACACCTGCAGTTTGTTACATTGAATGAATGAGATAAACTTAAAAATTGAATGAATGAAAGAAGCTCCACACATTGAATTAACGAGAGCAGTCTGTTTGATTAAATGAATGCATGCAGTTGGTTTCTTTAACAGAAAGCATACAACTTGTTTCATTAAATGAATGGCAAAGCTCTACTTATTCGATTAGCATGTGCAGATTTTTTCATGGAATGAATGAGTGCTGTTTTATTCATTGAATGGATGAATTCAGTTGGAATCGCTAAGTAAATGAGTGAAGTTTCTTTCATTGAATCAATGAATAAGGTTTGATTCATTGAATCAATGATTGAGGTTTGACACAATGATTGCAGTTTGTTATATTAAATGAAGGAGTTAAGCTTGACATAATGAATAAATAAGAGAAGTTCTACTCTTTGATTTAAGACGTGCAGTCTGTTTCATTCAATGAATGTGAGCGGTTTGATTCACTGCATAAGTTAGTTACATGTGTCTTATAAAATCTAAGAATGCCGATTGATTCATTGAATTACTGCTTGAAGTTTAAATCAATGGCTGATTCACTGGTTTCAGCTTGTTTCATTAAATGAAAACTTTAAACTCGAAAGAATGAATCAATGAGAGAAGCTGCACTCATTGAATTAGCACATGCACTTTTTATCATTAAATGAATGGGTGCAGTTTGTTTCATTGAATCTATTCCTTGAACTCGTGGTATTGAATCAATGTGTGAAGCTCTACTCATTGAATTAACAAGTTCAGGCTTTTTCATTGAAACAAAACGTTTAGCTCGAGGCACTGAATAATTGAGAGAAGCTGTACTCATTGAATGAACACCTGCAGTTTGTTGCATTGAATGAATGAGATAAGCTTAAAAAGTTGAATGAATGAAAGAAGCTCTACACATTGAATTAACGAGTGCAGTCTGTTTGATTAAATGAATGCATGCAGTCGGTTTCTTTGACAGAAAGCGTCCAACTTGTTTCATTAAATGAATGGCAAAGCTCTACTTATTCGATTAGCATGTGCAGCTTTTTTCATGAAATGAATGAGTGCTGTTTGATTCATTGAATGGATGAATGCTGTTAGAATCACTAAGTAAATGTGTGAAGTTTCTTTCATTGAATCAATGAATAAGGTTTGATTCATTGAATCAATGATTGAGGTTTGACACAATGATTGAATGTTTGCAGTTTGTTACATTAAATGAAGGAGTTAAGCTTGACATAATGAATAAAAAAGTGAAGATCTACTTTTTGAATTAAGACGTGTAGTCTTTTTCATTCAATGAATGTGAGCGGTTTGATTCACTGCATAAGTTAGTTACTTCTGTCTCATTAAATCTAAGAATGCCGATTGATTCATTGAATTACTGTTTGAAGTTTAAATCAATGGCTGATTCACTGGTTTCAGCTTGTTTCATTAAGTGAAAACTTTAAACTCGAAACAATGAATCAATGAGAGAAGCTGTACTCTTTGAATTAACACATGCACTTTTTATCATTAAATGAATGGGTGTAGTTTGTTTAATTGAATCGATTCCTTGAACTCGTGGTATTGAATCAATGTGTGAAGCTCTACTCATTGAATTAACAAGTGCAGGCTTTTTCATTGAAACAAAACGTTTAGCTAGGGGCAACGAATAAATGAGAGTAGCTGTACTCATTGAATGAACACCTGCAGTTTGTTGCATTGAATGCATGATATAAGCTGGAAACGTTGACTGAATGAAAGAAGCTCTACACATTGAATTAACAAGTGCAATCTGCTTGATGAAATGAATGCAGGCAGTTGGTTTCTTTGACAGAAAGCGTGCAACTAGTATCATTGAATGAATGGCAAAAGCTCTACTCATTCGATTAGCATGTGCAGATATTTTCATGGAATGAATGAGTGCTGTTTGATTCATTGAATGGATGCATGCTCTTGGAATCACTAAATAAATAAGTTAAGTTTGTTCATTCAATCAATGAATGACGTTTGATTCATTGAATCAATGATTGAAGTTTGGCACAATGATTGAATGATTGCAGTTTGTTATATTAAATGAAGGAGTTAAGCTTGACATATTGAATAAATAAGAGAAGCTCTACTCTTTGAGTTAACACGTGCAGTCTGTAAATTCAATAAATGTGTGCAGTATGTTTCACTAAAAAGGTTCGTTAGATCTGTCTCATTGAACCTAAGATTACCGTTTGATTCATTGAATCTATGATTGAAGTTTAAATAAATGACTGATTAAATTGTTTCAGCTTGTTTCATTAAGTGAAAACTTTAAGCTGGAGGCCCTCATTCAATTAGCACATGCACTTTTTGTCATTAAATCAATGGGTGCAATTTGTTTCATTGAATCTAAACCTTAAACTCGTGGTATTGAATCAATGTGAGAAGCTCTACTCATTGAATGAACACCTGCAGTTTGTTACATTGAATGAATGAGATAAACTTAAAAATTGAATGAATGAAAGAAGCTCCACACATTGAATATACGAGAGCAGTCTGTTTGATTAAATGAATGCATGCAGTTGGTTTCTTTAACAGAAAGCATACAACTTGTTTCATTAAATGAATGGCAAAGCTCTACTTATTCGATTAGCATGTGCAGATTTTTTCATGGAATGAATGAGTGCTGTTTTATTCATTGAATGGATGAATTCAGTTGGAATCGCTAAGTAAATGAGTGAAGTTTCTTTCATTGAATCAATGAATAAGGTTTGATTCATTGAATCAATGATTGAGGTTTGACACAATGATTGCAGTTTGTTATATTAAATGAAGGAGTTAAGCTTGACATAATGAATAAATAAGAGAAGTTCTACTCTTTGATTTAAGACGTGCAGTCTGTTTCATTCAATGAATGTGAGCGGTTTGATTCACTGCATAAGTTAGTTACATGTGTCTTATAAAATCTAAGAATGCCGATTGATTCATTGAATTACTGCTTGAAGTTTAAATCAATGGCTGATTCACTGGTTTCAGCTTGTTTCATTAAATGAAAACTTTAAACTCGAAAGAATGAATCAATGAGAGAAGCTGCACTCATTGAATTAGCACATGCACTTTTTATCATTAAATGAATGGGTGCAGTTTGTTTCATTGAATCTATTCCTTGAACTCGTGGTATTGAATCAATGTGTGAAGCTCTACTCATTGAATTAACAAGTTCAGGCTTTTTCATTGAAACAAAACGTTTAGCTCGAGGCACTGAATAATTGAGAGAAGCTGTACTCATTGAATGAACACCTGCAGTTTGTTGCATTGAATGAATGAGATAAGCTTAAAAAGTTGAATGAATGAAAGAAGCTCTACACATTGAATTAACGAGTGCAGTCTGTTTGATTAAATGAATGCATGCAGTCGGTTTCTTTGACAGAAAGCGTCCAACTTGTTTCATTAAATGAATGGCAAAGCTCTACTTATTCGATTAGCATGTGCAGCTTTTTTCATGAAATGAATGAGTGCTGTTTGATTCATTGAATGGATGAATGCTGTTAGAATCACTAAGTAAATGAGTGAAGTTTCTTTCATTGAATCAATGAATAAGGTTTGATTCATTGAATCAATGATTGAGGTTTGACACAATGATTGAATGTTTGCAGTTTGTTACATTAAATGAAGGAGTTAAGCTTGACATAATGAATAAAAAAGTGAAGATCTACTTTTTGAATTAAGACGTGTAGTCTTTTTCATTCAATGAATGTGAGCGGTTTGATTCACTGCATAAGTTAGTTACTTCTGTCTCATTAAATCTAAGAATGCCGATTGATTCATTGAATTACTGTTTGAAGTTTAAATCAATGGCTGATTCACTGGTTTCAGCTTGTTTCATTAAGTGAAAACTTTAAACTCGAAACAATGAATCAATGAGAGAAGCTGAACTCTTTGAATTAACACATGCACTTTTTATCATTAAATGAATGGGAGTAGTTTGTTTAATTGAATCGATTCCTTGAACTCGTGGTATTGAATCAATGTGTGAAGCTCTACTCATTGAATGAACAAGTGCAGGCTTTTTCATTGAAACAAAACGTTTAGCTAGGGGCAACGAATAAATGAGAGTAGCTGTACTCATTGAATGAACACCTGCAGTTTGTTGCATTGAATGCATGATATAAGCTGGAAACGTTGACTGAATGAAAGAAGCTCTACACATTGAATTAACAAGTGCAATCTGCTTGATGAAATGAATGCAGGCAGTAGGTGTCTTTGACAGAAAGCGTGCAACTAGTATCATTGAATGAATGGCAAAAGCTCTACTCATTCGATTAGCATGTGCAGATATTTTCATGGAATGAATGAGTGCTGTTTGATTCATTGAATGGATGCATGCTCTTGGAATCACTAAATAAATAAGTTAAGTTTCGTTCATTCAATCAATGAATGACGTTTGATTCATTGAATCAATGATTGAAGTTTGGCACAATGATTGAATGATTGCAGTTTGTTATATTAAATGAAGGAGTTAAGCTTGACATATTGAATAAATAAGAGAAGCTCTACTCTTTGAGTTAACACGTGCAGTCTGTAAATTCAATAAATGTGTGCAGTATGTTTCACTAAAAAGGTTCGTTAGATCTGTCTCATTGAACTTAAGATTACCGTTTGATTCATTGATTCTATGATTGAAGTTTAAATAAATGACTGATTCAATTGTTTCAGCTTGTTTCATTAAGTGAAAACTTTAAGCTGGAGGCCCTCATTCAATTAGCACATGCACTTTTTGTCATTAAATCAATGGGTGCAATTTGTTTCATTGAATCGAAACCTTAAACTCGTGGTATTGAATCAATGTGAGAAGCTCTACTCATTGAATGAACACCTGCAGTTTGTTACATTGAATGAATGAGATAAACTTAAAAATTGAATGAATGAAAGAAGCTCCACACATTGAATTAACGAGAGCAGTCTGTTTGATTAAATGAATGCATGCAGTTGGTTTCTTTAACAGAAAGCATACAACTTGTTTCATTAAATGAATGGCAAAGCTCTACTTATTCGATTAGCATGTGCAGATTTTTTCATGGAATGAATGAGTGCTGTTTTATTCATTGAATGGATGAATTCAGTTGGAATCGCTAAGTAAATGAGTGAAGTTTCTTTCATTGAATCAATGAATAAGGTTTGATTCATTGAATCAATGATTGAGGTTTGACACAATGATTGCAGTTTGTTATATTAAATGAAGGAGTTAAGCTTGACATAATGATTAAATAAGAGAAGTTCTACTCTTTGATTTAAGACGTGCAGTCTGTTTCATTCAATGAATGTGAGCGGTTTGATTCACTGCATAAGTTAGTTACATGTGTCTTATAAAATCTAAGAATGCCGATTGATTCATTGAATTACTGCTTGAAGTTTAAATCAATGGCTGATTCACTGGTTTCAGCTTGTTTCATTAAATGAAAACTTTAAACTCGAAACGATGAATCAATGAGAGAAGCTGTACTCATTGAATTAGCACATGCACTTTTTATCATTAAATGAATGGGTGTAGTTTGTTTAATTAAATCGATTCCTTGAACTCGTGGTATTGAATCAATGTGTGAAGCTCTACTCATTGAATTAACAAGTTCAGGCTTTTTCATTGAAACAAAACGTTTAGCTCGAGGCACTGAATAATTGAGAGAAGCTGTACTCATTGAATGAACACCTGCAGTTTGTTGCATTGAATGAATGAGATAAGCTTAAAAAGTTGAATGAATGAAAGAAGCTCTACACATTGAATTAACGAGTGCAGTCTGTTTGATTAAATGAATGCATGCAGTCGGTTTCTTTGACAGAAAGCGTCCAACTTGTTTCATTAAATGAATGGCAAAGCTCTACTTATTCGATTAGCATGTGCAGCTTTTTTCATGAAATGAATGAGTGCTGTTTTATTCATTGAATGGATGAATTCAGTTGGAATCGCTAAGTAAATGAGTGAAGTTTCTTTCATTGAATCAATGAATAAGGTTTGATTCATTGAATCAATGATTGAGGTTTGACACAATGATTGAATGTTTGCAGTTTGTTACATTAAATGAAGGAGTTAAGCTTGACATAATGAATAAAAAAGAGAAGATCTACTTTTTGAATTATGACGTGCAGTCTTTTTCATTCAATGAATGTGAGCGGTTTGATTCACTGCATAAGTTAGTTACATGTGTCTTATAAAATCTAAGAATGCCGATTGATTCATTGAATTACTGCTTGAAGTTTAAATCAATGGCTGATTCACTGGTTTCAGCTTGTTTCATTAAGTGAAAACTTTAAACTCGAAACAATGAATCAATGAGAGAAGCTGTACTCTTTGAATTAACACATGCACTTTTTATCATTAAATGAATGGGTACAGTTTGTTTCATTGAATCGATTCCTTGAACTCGTGGTATTGAATCAATGTGTGAAGCTCTACTCATTGAATTAACAAGTGCAGGCTTTTTCATTGAAACAAAACGTTTAGCTAGGGGCAACGAATAAATGAGAGTAGCTGTACTCATTGAATGAACACCTGCAGTTTGTTGCATTGAATGCATGATATAAGCTGGAAACGTTGACTGAATGAAAGAAGCTCTACACATTGAATTAACAAGTGCAATCTGCTTGATGAAATGAATGCAGGCAGTTGGTTTCTTTGACAGAAAGCGTGCAACTAGTATCATTGAATGAATGGCAAAAGCTCTACTCATTCGATTAGCATGTGCAGATATTTTCATGGAATGAATGAGTGCTGTTTGATTCATTGAATGGATGCATGCTCTTGGAATCACTAAATAAATAAGTTAAGTTTCGTTCATTCAATCAATGAATGACGTTTGATTCATTGAATCAATGATTGAAGTTTGGCACAATGCTTGAATGATTGCAGTTTGTTATATTAAATGAAGGAGTTAAGCTTGACATAATGAATAAAAAAGAGAAGATCTACTTTTTGAATTATGACGTGCAGTCTTTTTCATTCAATGAATGTGAGCGGTTTGATTCACTGCATAAGTTAGTTACATCTGTCTCATTAAATCTAAGAATGCCGATTGATTCATTGAATTACTGCTTGAAGTTTAAATCAATGGCTGATTCACTGGTTTCAGCTTGTTTCATTAAATGAAAACTTTAAACTCGAAACGATGAATCAATGAGAGAAGCTGTACTCATTGAATTAGCACATGCACTTTTTATCATTAAATGAATGGGTGTAGTTTGTTTAATTAAATCGATTCCTTGAACTCGTGGTATTGAATCAATGTGTGAAGCTCTACTCATTGAATTAACAAGTTCAGGCTTTTTCATTGAAACAAAACGTTTAGCTCGAGGCACTGAATAATTGAGAGAAGCTGTACTCATTGAATGAACACCTGCAGTTTGTTGCATTGAATGAATGAGATAAGCTTAAAAAGTTGAATGAATGAAAGAAGCTCTACACATTGAATTAACGAGTGCAGTCTGTTTGATTAAATGAATGCATGCAGTCGGTTTCTTTGACAGAAAGCGTCCAACTTGTTTCATTAAATGAATGGCAAAGCTCTACTTATTCGATTAGCATGTGCAGCTTTTTTCATGAAATGAATGAGTGCTGTTTTATTCATTGAATGGATGAATTCAGTTGGAATCGCTAAGTAAATGAGTGAAGTTTCTTTCATTGAATCAATGAATAAGGTTTGATTCATTGAATCAATGATTGAGGTTTGACACAATAATTGAATGTTTGCAGTTTGTTACATTAAATGAAGGAGTTAAGCTTGACATAATGAATAAAAAAGAGAAGATCTACTTTTTGAATTATGACGTGCAGTCTTTTTCATTCAATGAATGTGAGCGGTTTGATTCACTGCATAAGTTAGTTACTTCTGTCTCATTAAATCTAAGAATGCCGATTGATTCATTGAATTACTGTTTGAAGTTTAATTCAATGGCTGATTCACTGGTTTCAGCTTGTTTCATTAAGTGAAAACTTTAAACTCGAAACAATGAATCAATGAGAGAAGCTGTACTCTTTGAATTAACACATGCACTTTTTATCATTAAATGAATGGGTACAGTTTGTTTCATTGAATCGATTCCTTGAACTCGTGGTATTGAATCAATGTGTGAAGCTCTACTCATTGAATGAACAAGTTCAGGCTTTTTCATTGAAACAAAACGTTTAGCTAGGGGCAACGAATAAATGAGAGTAGCTGTACTCATTGAATGAACACCTGCAGTTTGTTGCATTGAATGCATGATATAAGCTGGAAACGTTGACTGAATGAAAGAAGCTCTACACATTGAATTAACAAGTGCAATCTGCTTGGTGAAATGAATGCAGGCAGTTGGTTTCTTTGACAGAAAGCGTGCAACTAGTATCATTGAATGAATGGCAAAAGCTCTACTCATTCGATTAGCATGTGCAGATATTTTCATGGAATGTATGAGTGCTGTTTGATTCATTGAATGGATGCATGCTCTTGGAATCACTAAATAAATAAGTTAAGTTTGTTCATTCAATCAATGAATGACGTTTGATTCATTGAATCAATGATTGAAGTTTGGCACAATGCTTGAATGATTGCAGTTTGTTATATTAAATGAAGGAGTTAAGCTTGACATAATGAATAAAAAAGAGAAGATCTACTTTTTGAATTATGACGTGCAGTCTTTTTCATTCAATGAATGTGAGCGGTTTGATTCACTGCATAAGTTAGTTACATCTGTCTCATTAAATCTAAGAATGCCAATTGATTCATTGAATTACTGTTTGAAGTTTAAATCAATGGCTGATTCACTGGTTTCAGCTTGTTTCATTAAGTGAAAACTTTAAACTCGAAACAATGAATCAATGAGAGAAGCTGTACTCTTTGAATTAACACATGCACTTTTTATCATTAAATGAATGGGTACAGTTTGTTTCATTGAATCGATTCCTTGAACTCGTGGTATTGAATCAATGTGTGAAGCTCTACTCATTGAATGAACAAGTGCTGGCTTTTTCATTGAAACAAAACGTTTAGCTAGGGGCAACGAATAAATGAGAGTAGCTGTACTCATTGAATGAACACCTGCAGTTTGTTGCATTGAATGCATGATATAAGCTGGAAACGTTGACTGAATGAAAGAAGCTCTACACATTGAATTAACAAGTGCAATCTGCTTGATGAAATGAATGCAGGCAGTTGGTTTCTTTGACAGAAAGCGTGCAACTAGTATCATTGAATGAATGGCAAAAGCTCTACTCATTCGATTAGCATGTGCAGATATTTTCATGGAATGAATGAGTGCTGTTTGATTCATTGAATGGATGCATGCTCTTGGAATCACGAAATAAATAAGTTAAGTTTCGTTCATTCAATCAATGAATGACGTTTGATTCATTGAATCAATGATTGAAGTTTGGCACAATGATTGAATGATTGCAGTTTGTTATGTTAAATGAAGGAGTTAAGCTTGACATATTGAATAAATAAGAGAAGCTCTACTCTTTGAGTTAACACGTGCAGTCTGTAAATTCAATAAATGTGTGCAGTATGTTTCACTAAAAAGGTTCGTTAGATCTGTCTCATTGAACCTAAGATTACCGTTTGATTCATTGAATCTATGATTGAAGTTTAAATAAATGACTGATTCAATTGTTTCAGCTTGTTTCATTAAGTGAAAACTTTAAGCTGGAGGCCCTCATTCAATTAGCACATGCACTTTTTGTCATTAAATCAATGGGTGCAATTTGTTTCATTGAATCAAAACCTTAAACTCGTGGTATTGAATCAATGTGAGAAGCTCTACTCATTGAATGAACACCTGCAGTTTGTTACATTGAATGAATGAGATAAACTTAAAAATTGAATGAATGAAAGAAGCTCCACACATTGAATTAACGAGAGCAGTCTGTTTGATTAAATGAATGCATGCAGTTGGTTTCTTTAACAGAAAGCATACAACTTGTTTCATTAAATGAATGGCAAAGCTCTACTTATTCGATTAGCATGTGCAGATTTTTTCATGGAATGAATGAGTGCTGTTTTATTCATTGAATGGATGAATTCAGTTGGAATCGCTAAGTAAATGAGTGAAGTTTCTTTCATTGAATCAATGAATAAGGTTTGATTCATTGAATCAATGATTGAGGTTTGACACAATGATTGCAGTTTGTTATATTAAATGAAGGAGTTAAGCTTGACATAATGAATAAATAAGAGAAGTTCTACTCTTTGATTTAAGACGTGCAGTCTGTTTCATTCAATGAATGTGAGCGGTTTGATTCACTGCATAAGTTAGTTACATGTGTCTTATAAAATCTAAGAATGCCGATTGATTCATTGAATTACTGCTTGAAGTTTAAATCAACGGCTGATTCACTGGTTTCAGCTTGTTTCATTAAATGAAAACTTTAAACTCGAAAGAATGAATCAATGAGAGAAGCTGCACTCATTGAATTAGCACATGCACTTTTTATCATTAAATGAATGGGTGCAGTTTGTTTCATTGAATCTATTCCTTGAACTCGTGGTATTGAATCAATGTGTGAAGCTCTACTCATTGAATTAACAAGTTCAGGCTTTTTCATTGAAACAAAACGTTTAGCTCGAGGCACTGAATAATTGAGAGAAGCTGTACTCATTGAATGAACACCTGCAGTTTGTTGCATTGAATGAATGAGATAAGCTTAAAAAGTTGAATGAATGAAAGAAGCTCCACACATTGAATTAACGAGTGCAGTCTGTTTGATTAAATGAATGCATGCAGTCGGTTTCTTTGACTGAAAGCGTCCAACTTGTTTCATTAAATGAATGGCAAAGCTCTACTTATTCGATTAGCATGTGCAGCTTTTTTCATGAAATGAATGAGTGCTCTTTGATTCATTGAATGGATGAATGCTGTTAGAATCACTAAGTAAATGAGTGAAGTTTCTTTCATTGAATCAATGAATAAGGTTTGATTCATTGAATCAATGATTGAGGTTTGACACAATGATTGAATGTTTGCAGTTTGTTACATTAAATGAAGGAGTTAAGCTTGACATAATGAATAAAAAAGTGAAGATCTACTTTTTGTATTAAGACGTGTAGTCTTTTTCATTCAATGAATGTGAGCGGTTTGATTCACTGCATAAGTTAGTTACTTCTGTCTCATTAAATCTAAGAATGCCGATTGATTCATTGAATTACTGTTTGAAGTTTAAATCAATGGCTGATTCACTGGTTTCAGCTTGTTTCATTAAGTGAAAACTTTAAACTCGAAACAATGAATCAATGAGAGAAGCTGTACTCTTTGAATTAACACATGCACTTTTTATCATTAAATGAATGGGTGTAGTTTGTTTAATTGAATCGATTCCTTGAACTCGTGGTATTGAATCAATGTGTGAAGCTCTACTCATTGAATGAACAAGTGCAGGCTTTTTCATTGAAACAAAACGTTTAGCTAGGGGCAACGAATAAATGAGAGTAGCTGTACTCATTGAATGAACACCTGCAGTTTGTTGCATTGAATGCATGATATAAGCTGGAAACGTTGACTGAATGAAAGAAGCTCTACACATTGAATTAACAAGTGCAATCTGCTTGATGAAATGAATGCAGGCAGTTGGTTTCTTTGACAGAAAGCGTCCAACTAGTATCATTGAATGAATGGCAAAAGCTCTACTCATTCGATTAGCATGTGCAGATATTTTCATGGAATGAATGAGTGCTGTTTGATTCATTGAATGAATGCATGCTCTTGGAATCACTAAATAAATAAGTTAAGTTTCGTTCATTCAATCAATGAATGACGTTTGATTCATTGAATCAATGATTGAAGTTTGGCACAATGATTGAATGATTGCAGTTTGTTATATTAAATGAAGGAGTTAAGCTTGACATATTGAATAAATAAGAGAAGCTCTACTCTTTGAGTTAACACGTGCAGTCTGTAAATTCAATAAATGTGTGCAGTATGTTTCACTAAAAAGGTTCGTTAGATCTGTCTCATTGAACTTAAGATTACCGTTTGATTCATTGATTCTATGATTGAAGTTTAAATAAATGACTGATTAAATTGTTTCAGCTTGTTTCATTAAGTGAAAACTTTAAGCTGGAGGCCCTCATTCAATTAGCACATGCACTTTTTGTCATTAAATCAATGGGTGCCATTTGTTTCATTGAATCGAAACCTTAAACTCGTGGTATTGAATCAATGTGAGAAGCTCTACTCATTGAATGAACACCTGCAGTTTGTTACATTGAATGAATGAGATAAACTTAAAAATTGAATGAATGAAAGAAGCTCCACACATTGAATTAACGAGAGCAGTCTGTTTGATTAAATGAATGCATGCAGTTGGTTTCTTTAACAGAAAGCATATAACTTGTTTCATTAAATGAATGGCAAAGCTCTACTTATTCGATTAGCATGTGCAGATTTTTTCATGGAATGAATGAGTGCTGTTTTATTCATTGAATGGATGAATTCAGTTGGAATCGCTAAGTAAATGAGTGAAGTTTCTTTCATTGAATCAATGAATAAGGTTTGATTCATTGAATCAATGATTGAGGTTTGACACAATGATTGCAGTTTGTTATATTAAATGAAGGAGTTAAGCATGACATAATGAATAAATAAGAGAAGTTCTACTCTTTGATTTAAGACGTGCAGTCTGTTTCATTCAATGAATGTGAGCGGTTTGATTCACTGCATAAGTTAGTTACATGTGTCTTATAAAATCTAAGAATGCCGATTGATTCATTGAATTACTGCTTGAAGTTTAAATCAATGGCTGATTCACTGGTTTCAGCTTGTTTCATTAAATGAAAACTTTAAACTCGAAACGATGAATCAATGAGAGAAGCTGTACTCTTTGAATTAACACATGCACTTTTTATCATTAAATGAATGGGTGTAGTTTGTTTAATTAAATCGATTCCTTGAACTCGTGGTATTGAATCAATGTGTGAAGCTCTACTCATTGAATTAACAAGTTCAGGCTTTTTCATTGAAACAAAACGTTTAGCTCGAGGCACTGAATAATTGAGAGAAGCTGTACTCATTGAATGAACACCTGCAGTTTGTTGCATTGAATGAATGAGATAAGCTTAAAAAGTTGAATGAATGAAAGAAGCTCTACACATTGAATTAACGAGTGCAGTCTGTTTGATTAAATGAATGCATGCAGTCGGTTTCTTTGACAGAAAGCGTCCAACTTGTTTCATTAAATGAATGGCAAAGCTCTACTTATTCGATTAGCATGTGCAGCTTTTTTCATGAAATGAATGAGTGCTGTTTTATTCATTGAATGGATGAATTCAGTTGGAATCGCTAAGTAAATGAGTGAAGTTTCTTTCATTGAATCAATGAATAAGGTTTGATTCATTGAATCAATGATTGAGGTTTGACACAATGATTGAATGTTTGCAGTTTGTTACATTAAATGAAGGAGTTAAGCTTGACATAATGAATAAAAAAGTGAAGATCTACTTTTTGAATTAAGACGTGCAGTCTTTTTCATTCAATGAATGTGAGCGGTTTGATTCACTGCATAAGTTAGTTACTTCTGTCTCATTAAATCTAAGAATGCCGATTGATTCATTGAATTACTGTTTGAAGTTTAAATCAATGGCTGATTCACTGGTTTCAGCTTGTTTCATTAAGTGAAAACTTTAAACTCGAAACAATGAATCAATGAGAGAAGCTGTACTCTTTGAATTAACACATGCACTTTTTATCATTAAATGAATGGGTGTAGTTTGTTTAATTAAATCGAGTCCTTGAACTCGTGGTATTGAATCAATGTGTGAAGCTCTACTCATTGAATTAACAAGTTCAGGCTTTTTCATTGAAACAAAACGTTTAGCTCGAGGCACTGAATAATTGAGAGAAGCTGTACTCATTGAATGAACACCTGCAGTTTGTTGCATTGAATGAATGAGATAAGCTTAAAAAGTTGAATGAATGAAAGAAGCTCTACACATTGAATTAACGAGTGCAGTCTGTTTGATTAAATGAATGCATGCAGTCGGTTTCTTTGACAGAAAGCGTCCAACTTGTTTCATTAAATGAATGGCAAAGCTCTACTTATTCGATTAGCATGTGCAGCTTTTTTCATGAAATGAATGAGTGCTGTTTTATTCATTGAATGGATGAATTCAGTTGGAATCGCTAAGTAAATGAGTGAAGTTTCTTTCATTGAATCAATGAATAAGGTTTGATTCATTGAATCAATGATTGAGGTTTGACACAATGATTGAATGTTTGCAGTTTGTTACATTAAATGAAGGAGTTAAGCTTGACATAATGAATAAAAAATAGAAGATCTACTTTTTGAATTAAGACGTGCAGTCTTTTTCATTCAATGAATGTGAGCAGTTTGATTCACTGCATAAGTTAGTTACATCTGTCTCATTAAATCTAAGAATGCCGATTGATTCATTGAATTACTGTTTGAAGTTTAATTCAATGGCTGATTCACTGGTTTCAGCTTGTTTCATTAAGTGAAAACTTTAAACTCGAAACAATGAATCAATGAGAGAAGCTGTACTCTTTGAATTAACACATGCACTTTTTATCATTAAATGAATGGGTACAGTTTGTTTAATTGAATCGATTCCTTGAACTCGTGGTATTGAATCAATGTGTGAAGCTCTACTCATTGAATGAACAAGTGCAGGCTTTTTCATTGAAACAAAACGTTTAGCTAGGGGCAACGAATAAATGAGAGTAGCTGTACTCATTGAATGAACACCTGCAGTTTGTTGCATTGAATGCATGATATAAGCTGGAAACGTTGACTGAATGAAAGAAGCTCTACACATTGAATTAACAAGTGCAATCTGCTTGATGAAATGAATGCAGGCAGTTGGTTTCTTTGACAGAAAGCGTGCAACTAGTATCATTGAATGAATGGCAAAAGCTCTACTCATTCGATTAGCATGTGCAGATATTTTCATGGAATGAATGAGTGCTGTTTGATTCATTGAATGGATGCATGCTCTTGGAATCACGAAATAAATAAGTTAAGTTTCGTTCATTCAATCAATGAATGACGTTTGATTCATTGAATCAATGATTGAAGTTTGGCACAATGATTGAATGATTGCAGTTTGTTATATTAAATGAAGGAGTTAAGCTTGACATAATGAATAAAAAATAGAAGATCTACTTTTTGAATTAAGACGTGCAGTCTTTTTCATTCAATGAATGTGAGCAGTTTGATTCACTGCATAAGTTAGTTACATCTGTCTCATTAAATCTAAGAATGCCGATTGATTCATTGAATTACTGCTTGAAGTTTAAATCAATGGCTGATTCACTGGTTTCAGCTTGTTTCATTAAATGAAAACTTTAAACTCGAAACGATGAATCAATGAGAGAAGCTGAACTCATTGAATTAGCACATGCACTTTTTATCATTAAATGAATGGGTGTAGTTTGTTTAATTGAATCTATTCCTTGAAATCGTGGAATTGAATCAATGTGTGAGGCTCTACTCATTGAATTAACAAGTTCAGGCTTTTTCATTGGAACAAAACGTTTAGCTCGAGGCACTGAATAATTGAGAGAAGCTGTACTCATTGAATGAACACCTGCAGTTTGTTGCATTGAATGAATGAGATAAGCTTAAAAAGTTGAATGAATGAAAGAAGCTCTACACATTGAATTAACGAGTGCAGTCTGTTTGATTAAATGAATGCATGCAGTCGGTTTGTTTGACAGAAAGCGTCCAACTTGTTTCATTAAATGAATGGCAAAGCTCTACTTATTCGATTAGCATGTGCAGCTTTTTTCATGAAATGAATGAGTGCTGTTTGATTCATTGAATGGATGAATGCTGTTAGAATCACTAAGTAAATGAGTGAAGTTTCTTTCATTGAATCAATGAATAAGGTTTGATTCATTGAATCAATGATTGAGGTTTGACACAATGATTGAATGTTTGCAGTTTGTTACATTAAATGAAGGAGTTAAGCTTGACATAATGAATAAAAAAGTGAAGATCTACTTTTTGAATTAAGACGTGCAGTCTTTTTCTTTCAATGAATGTGAGCGGTTTGATTCACTGCATAAGTTAGTTACTTCTGTCTCATTAAATCTAAGAATGCCGATTGATTCATTGAATTACTGTTTGAAGTTTAAATCAATGGCTGATTCACTGGTTTCAGCTTGTTTCATTAAGTGAAAACTTTAAACTCGAAACAATGAATCAATGAGAGAAGCTGTACTCTTTGAATTAGCACATGCAACTTTTATCATTAAATGAATGGGTACAGTTTGTTTCATTGAATCGATTCCTTGAACTCGTGGTATAGAATCAATGTGTGAAGCTCTACTCATTGAATGAACAAGTGCAGGCTTTTTCATTGAAACAAAACGTTTAGCTAGAGGCAATGAATAAATGAGAGCAGCTGTACTCATTGAATGAACACCTGCAGTTTGTTGCATTGAATGCACGATATAAGCTGGAAACGTTGACTGAATGAAAGAAGCTCTACACATTGAATTAACAAGTGCAATCTGCTTGATGAAATGAATGCAGGCAGTTAGTTTCTTTGACAGAAAGCGTGCAACTAGTATCATTGAATGAATGGCAAAAGCTCTACTCATTCGATTTTCATGTGGAGATATTTTCATGGAATGAATGAGTTCTGTTTGATTCATTGAATGGATGCATGCTCTTGGAATCACTAAATAAATAAGTTAAGTTTCGTTCATTCAATCAATGAATGACGTTTGATTCATTGAATCAATGATTGAAGTTTGGCACAATGATTGAATGATTGCAGTTTGTTATATTAAATGAAGGAGTTAGACTTGACATATTGAATAAAGAAGAGAAGCTCTACTCTTTGAGTTAACACGTGCAGTCTGTAAATTCAATAAATGTGTGCAGTATGTTTCACTAAAAAGGTTCGTTAGATCTGTCAAATTGAACTTAAGATTACTGTTTCATTCATTGAATCTATGATTGAAGTTTAAATAAATGACTGATTCAATTGTTTCAGCTTGTTTCATTAAGTGAAAACTTTAAGCTGGAGGCCCTCATTCAATTAGCACATGCACTTTTTGTCATTAAGTCAATGGGTGCAATTTGTTTCAATGGATCGAAACCTCAAACTCGTGGTATTGAATCAATGTGAGAAGCTCTACTCATTGAATGAACACCGGCAGTTTGTTACATTGAATGAATGAGATAAACTTAAAAATTGAATGAATGAAAGAAGCTCCACACATTGAATTAACGAGAGCAGTCTGTTTGATTAAATGAATGCATGCAGTTGGTTTCTTTAACAGAAAGCATACAACTTGTTTCATTAAATGAATGGCAAAGCTCTACTTATTCGATTAGCATGTGCAGATTTTTTCATGGAATGAATGAGTGCTGTTTTATTCATTGAATGGATGAATTCAGTTGGAATCGCTAAGTAAATGAGTGAAGTTTCTTTCATTGAATCAATGAATAACGTTTGATTCATTGAATCAATGATTGAGGTTTGACACAATGATTGCAGTTTGTTATATTAAATGAAGGAGTTAAGCTTGACATAATGAATAAATAAGAGAAGTTCTACTCTTTGATTTAAGACGTGCAGTCTGTTTCATTCAATGATTGTGAGCGGTTTGATTCACTTGCATAAGTTAGTTACGTGTCTTATTAAATCTAAGAATGCCGATTGATTCATTGAATTACTGCTTGAAGTTTAAATCAATGGCTGATTCACTGGTTTCAGCTTGTTTCATTAAATGAAAACTTTAAACTCGAAACAATGAATCAATGAGAGAAGCTGTACTCATTGAATTAGCACATGCACTTTTTATCATTAAATGAATGGGTGCAGTTTGTTTCATTGAATCGATTCCTTGAACTCGTGGTATTGAATCAATGTGTGAAGCTCTACTCATTGAATTAACAAGTTCAGGCTTTTTCATTGAAACAAAACGTTTAGCTCGAGGCACTGAATAAATGAGAGAAGCTGTACTCATTGAATGAACACCTGCAGTTTGTTGCGTTGAATGAATGAGATAAGCTTAAAAAGTTGAATGAATGAAAGAAGCTCTACACATTGAATTAACGAGTGCAGTCTGTTTGATTAAATGAATGCATGCAGTCGGTTTCTTTGACAGAAAGCGTCCAACTTGTTTCATTAAATGAATGGCAAAGCTCTACTTATTCGATTAGCATGCGCAGGTTTTTTCATGAAATGAATGAGTGCTGTTTGATTCATTGAATGGATGAATGCTGTTAGAATCACTAAGTAAATGAGTGAAGTTTCTTTCATTGAATCAATGAATAAGGTTTGATTCATTGAATCAATGATTGAGGTTTGACACAATGATTGAATGTTTGCAGTTTGTTACATTAAATGAAGGAGTTAAGCTTGACATAATGATTAAAAAAGAGAAGTTCTACTTTTTGAATTAAGACGTGCAGTCTTTTTCATTCAATGAATGTGAGCGGTTTGATTCACTGCATAAGTTAGTTACATCTGCCTCATTAAATCTAAGAATGCCGATTGGTTCATTGAATTACTGTTTGAAGTTTAAATCAATGGCTGATTCACTGGTTTCAGCTTGTTTCATTAAGTGAAAACTTTAAACTCGAAACAATGAATCAATGAGAGAAGCTGTACTCTTTGAATTAACACATGCACTTTTTATCATTAAATGAATGGGTACAGTTTGTTTCATTGAATCGATTCCTTGAACTCGTGGTAATTAATCAATGTGTGAAGCTCTACTCATTGAATGAACAAGTGCTGGCTGTTTCATTGAAACAAAACGTTTAGCTAGGGGCAACGAATAAATGAGAGTAGCTGTACTCATTGAATGAACACCTGCAGTTTGTTGCATTGAATGCATGATATAAGCTGGAAACGTTGACTGAATGAAAGAAGCTCTACACATTGAATTAGCAAGTGCAATCTGCTTGATGAAATGAATGCAGGCAGTTGGTTTCTTTGACAGAAAGCGTGCAACTAGTATCATTGAATGAATGGCAAAAGCTCTACTCATTCGATTAGCATGTGCAGCTTTTTTCATGGAATGAATGAGTGCTGTTTGATTCATTGAATGGATGCATGCTCTTGGAATCACTAAATAAATAAGTTAAGTTTCGTTCATTCAATCAATGAATGACGTTTTATTCATTGAATCAATGATTGAAGTTTGGCACAATGATTGAATGATTGCAGTTTGTTATGTTAAATGAAGGAGTTAAGCTTGACATATTGAATAAATAAGAGAAGCTCTACTCTTTGAGTTAACACGTGCAGTCTGTAAATTCAATAAATGTGTGCAGTATGTTTCACTAAAAAGGTTCGTTAGATCTGTCTCATTGAACCTAAGATTACCGTTTGATTCATTGAATCTATGTTTGAAGTTTAAATAAATGACTGATTCAATTGTTTCAGCTTGTTTCATTAAGTGAAAACTTTAAGCTGGAGGCCCTCATTCAATTAGCACATGCACTTTTTGTCATTAAATCAATGGGTGCAATTTGTTTCATTGAATCGAAACCTTAAACTCGTGGTATTGAATCAATGTGAGAAGCTCTACTCATTGAATGAACACCTGCAGTTTGTTAAATTGAATGAATGAGATAAACTTAAAAATTGAATGAATGAAAGAAGCTCCACACATTGAATTAAGGAGAGCAGTCTGTTTGATTAAATGAATGCATGCAGTTGGTTTCTTTAACAGAAAGCATACAACTTGTTTCATTAAATGAATGGCAAAGCTCTACTTATTCGATTAGCATGTGCAGATTTTTTCATGGAATGAATGAGTGCTGTTTTATTCATTGAATGGATGAATTCAGTTGGAATCGCTAAGTAAATGAGTGAAGTTTCTTTCATTGAATCAATGAATAACGTTTGATTCATTGAATCAATGATTGAGGTTTGACACAATGATTGCAGTTTGTTATATTAAATGAAGGAGTTAAGCTTGACATAATGAATAAATAAGAGAAGTTCTACTCTTTGATTTAAGACGTGCAGTCTGTTTCATTCAATGATTGTGAGCGGTTTGATTCACTTGCATAAGTTAGTTACGTGTCTTATTAAATCTAAGAATGCCGATTGATTCATTGAATTACTGCTTGAAGTTTAAATCAATGGCTGATTCACTGGTTTCAGCTTGTTTCATTAAATGAAAACTTTAAACTCGAAACAATGAATCAATGAGAGAAGCTGTACTCATTGAATTAGCACATGCACTTTTTATCATTAAATGAATGGGTGCAGTTTGTTTCATTGAATCGATTCCTTGAACTCGTGGTATTGAATCAATGTGTGAAGCTCTACTCATTGAATTAACAAGTTCAGGCTTTTTCATTGAAACAAAACGTTTAGCTCGAGGCACTGAATAAATGAGAGAAGCTGTACTCATTGAATGAACACCTGCAGTTTGTTGCGTTGAATGAATGAGATAAGCTTAAAAAGTTGAATGAATGAAAGAAGCTCTACACATTGAATTAACGAGTGCAGTCTGTTTGATTAAATGAATGCATGCAGTCGGTTTCTTTGACAGAAAGCGTCCAACTTGTTTCATTAAATGAATGGCAAAGCTCTACTTATTCGATTAGCATGCGCAGGTTTTTTCATGAAATGAATGAGTGCTGTTTGATTCATTGAATGGATGAATGCTGTTAGAATCACTAAGTAAATGAGTGAAGTTTCTTTCATTGAATCAATGAATAAGGTTTGATTCATTGAATCAATGATTGAGGTTTGACACAATGATTGAATGTTTGCAGTTTGTTACATTAAATGAAGGAGTTAAGCTTGACATAATGATTAAAAAAGAGAAGTTCTACTTTTTGAATTAAGACGTGCAGTCTTTTTCATTCAATGAATGTGAGCGGTTTGATTCACTGCATAAGTTAGTTACATCTGCCTCATTAAATCTAAGAATGCCGATTGGTTCATTGAATTACTGTTTGAAGTTTAAATCAATGGCTGATTCACTGGTTTCAGCTTGTTTCATTAAGTGAAAACTTTAAACTCGAAACAATGAATCAATGAGAGAAGCTGTACTCTTTGAATTAACACATGCACTTTTTATCATTAAATGAATGGGTACAGTTTGTTTCATTGAATCGATTCCTTGAACTCGTGGTAATTAATCAATGTGTGAAGCTCTACTCATTGAATGAACAAGTGCTGGCTGTTTCATTGAAACAAAACGTTTAGCTAGGGGCAACGAATAAATGAGAGTAGCTGTACTCATTGAATGAACACCTGCAGTTTGTTGCATTGAATGCATGATATAAGCTGGAAACGTTGACTGAATGAAAGAAGCTCTACACATTGAATTAGCAAGTGCAATCTGCTTGATGAAATGAATGCAGGCAGTTGGTTTCTTTGACAGAAAGCGTGCAACTAGTATCATTGAATGAATGGCAAAAGCTCTACTCATTCGATTAGCATGTGCAGCTTTTTTCATGGAATGAATGAGTGCTGTTTGATTCATTGAATGGATGCATGCTCTTGGAATCACTAAATAAATAAGTTAAGTTTCGTTCATTCAATCAATGAATGACGTTTTATTCATTGAATCAATGATTGAAGTTTGGCACAATGATTGAATGATTGCAGTTTGTTATGTTAAATGAAGGAGTTAAGCTTGACATATTGAATAAATAAGAGAAGCTCTACTCTTTGAGTTAACACGTGCAGTCTGTAAATTCAATAAATGTGTGCAGTATGTTTCACTAAAAAGGTTCGTTAGATCTGTCTCATTGAACCTAAGATTACCGTTTGATTCATTGAATCTATGTTTGAAGTTTAAATAAATGACTGATTCAATTGTTTCAGCTTGTTTCATTAAGTGAAAACTTTAAGCTGGAGGCCCTCATTCAATTAGCACATGCACTTTTTGTCATTAAATCAATGGGTGCAATTTGTTTCATTGAATCGAAACCTTAAACTCGTGGTATTGAATCAATGTGAGAAGCTCTACTCATTGAATGAACACCTGCAGTTTGTTAAATTGAATGAATGAGATAAACTTAAAAATTGAATGAATGAAAGAAGCTCCACACATTGAATTAAGGAGAGCAGTCTGTTTGATTAAATGAATGCATGCAGTTGGTTTCTTTAACAGAAAGCATACAACTTGTTTCATTAAATGAATGGCAAAGCTCTACTTATTCGATTAGCATGTGCAGATTTTTTCATGGAATGAATGAGTGCTGTTTTATTCATTGAATGGATGAATTCAGTTGGAATCGCTAAGTAAATGAGTGAAGTTTCTTTCATTGAATCAATGAATAAGGTTTGATTCATTGAATCAATGATTGAGGTTTGACACAATGATTGCAGTTTGTTATATTAAATGAAGGAGTTAAGCTTGACATAATGATTAAATAAGAGAAGTTCTACTCTTTGATTTAAGACGTGCAGTCTGTTTCATTCAATGAATGTGAGCGGTTTGATTCACTGCATAAGTTAGTTACATGTGTCTTATAAAATCTAAGAATGCCGATTGATTCATTGAATTACTGCTTGAAGTTTAAATCAATGGCTGATTCACTGGTTTCAGCTTGTTTCATTAAATGAAAACTTTAAACTCGAAACGATGAATCAATGAGAGAAGCTGTACTCATTGAATTAGCACATGCACTTTTTATCATTAAATGAATGGGTGTAGTTTGTTTAATTAAATCGATTCCTTGAAATCGTGGAATTGAATCAATGTGTGAAGCTCTACTCATTGAATTAACAAGTTCAGGCTTTTTCATTGAAACAAAACGTTTAGCTCCAGGCACTGAATAATTGAGAGAAGCTGTACTCATTGAATGAACACCTGCAGTTTGTTGCATTGAATGAATGAGATAAGCATAAAAAGTTGAATGAATGAAAGAAGTTCTGCACATTGAATTAACGAGTGCAGTCTGTTTGATTAAATGAATGCATGCAGTCGGTTTCTTTGACAGAAAGCGTCCAACTTGTTTCATTAAATGAATGGCAAAGCTCTACTTATTCGATTAGCATGTGCAGCTTTTTTCATGAAATGAATGAGTGCTGTTTTATTCATTGAATGGATGAATTCAGTTGGAATCGCTAAGTATATGAGTGAAGTTTCTTTCATTGAATCAATGAATAAGGTTTGATTCATTGAATCAATGATTGAGGTTTGACACAATAATTGAATGTTTGCAGTTTGTTACATTAAATGAAGGAGTTAAGCTTGACATAATGAATAAAAAAGAGAAGATCTACTTTTTGAATTATGACGTGCAGTCTTTTTCATTCAATGAATGTGAGCGGTTTGATTCACTGCATAAGTTAGTTACATCTGTCTCATTAAATCTAAGAATGCCGATTGATTCATTGAATTACTGCTTGAAGTTTAAATCAATGGCTGATTCACTGGTTTCAGCTTGTTTCATTAAATGAAAACTTTAAACTCGAAACGATGAATCAATGAGAGAAGCTGAACTCATTAAATTAGCACATGCACTTTTTATCATTAAATGAATGGGTGTAGTTTGTTTAATTGAATCTATTCCTTGAAATCGTGGAATTGAATCAATGTGTGAGGCTCTACTCATTGAATTAACAAGTTCAGGCTTTTTCATTGGAACAAAACGTTTAGCTCGAGGCACTGAATAATTGAGAGAAGCTGTACTCATTGAATGAACACCTGCAGTTTGTTGCATTGAATGAATGAGATAAGCTTAAAAAGTTGAATGAATGAAAGAAGCTCTACACATTGAATTAACGAGTGCAGTCTGTTTGATTAAATGAATGCATGCAGTCGGTTTGTTTGACAGAAAGCGTCCAACTTGTTTCATTAAATGAATGGCAAAGCTCTACTTATTCGATTAGCATGTGCAGCTTTTTTCATGAAATGAATGAGTGCTGTTTGATTCATTGAATGGATGAATGCTGTTAGAATCACTAAGTAAATGAGTGAAGTTTCTTTCATTGAATCAATGAATAAGGTTTGATTCATTGAATCAATGATTGAGGTTTGACACAATGATTGAATGTTTGCAGTTTGTTACATTAAATGAAGGAGTTAAGCTTGACATAATGAATAAAAAAGTGAAGATCTACTTTTTGAATTAAGACGTGCAGTCTTTCTCTTTCAATGAATGTGAGCGGTTTGATTCACTGCATAAGTTAGTTACTTCTGTCTCATTAAATCTAAGAATGCCGATTGATTCATTGAATTACTGTTTGAAGTTTAAATCAATGGCTGATTCACTGGTTTCAGCTTGTTTCATTAAGTGAAAACTTTAAACTCGAAACAATGAATCAATGAGAGAAGCTGTACTCTTTGAATTAGCACATGCAACTTTTATCATTAAATGAATGGGTACAGTTTGTTTCATTGAATCGATTCCTTGAACTCGTGGTATAGAATCAATGTGTGAAGCTCTACTCATTGAATGAACAAGTGCAGGCTTTTTCATTGAAACAAAACGTTTAGCTAGAGGCAATGAATAAATGAGAGCAGCTGTACTCATTGAATGAACACCTGCAGTTTGTTGCATTGAATGCACGATATAAGCTGGAAACGTTGACTGAATGAAAGAAGCTCTACACATTGAATTAACAAGTGCAATCTGCTTGATGAAATGAATGCAGGCAGTTAGTTTCTTTGACAGAAAGCGTGCAACTAGTATCATTGAATGAATGGCAAAAGCTCTACTCATTCGATTTTCATGTGGAGATATTTTCATGGAATGAATGAGTTCTGTTTGATTCATTGAATGGATGCATGCTCTTGGAATCACTAAATAAATAAGTTAAGTTTCGTTCATTCAATCAATGAATGACGTTTGATTCATTGAATCAATGATTGAAGTTTGGCACAATGATTGAATGATTGCAGTTTGTTATATTAAATGAAGGAGTTAGACTTGACATATTGAATAAAGAAGAGAAGCTCTACTCTTTGAGTTAACACGTGCAGTCTGTAAATTCAATAAATGTGTGCAGTATGTTTCACTAAAAAGGTTCGTTAGATCTGTCAAATTGAACTTAAGATTACTGTTTCATTCATTGAATCTATGATTGAAGTTTAAATAAATGACTGATTCAATTGTTTCAGCTTGTTTCATTAAGTGAAAACTTTAAGCTGGAGGCCCTCATTCAATTAGCACATGCACTTTTTGTCATTAAGTCAATGGGTGCAATTTGTTTCAATGGATCGAAACCTCAAACTCGTGGTATTGAATCAATGTGAGAAGCTCTACTCATTGAATGAACACCGGCAGTTTGTTACATTGAATGAATGAGATAAACTTAAAAATTGAATGAATGAAAGAAGCTCCACACATTGAATTAACGAGAGCAGTCTGTTTGATTAAATGAATGCATGCAGTTGGTTTCTTTAACAGAAAGCATACAACTTGTTTCATTAAATGAATGGCAAAGCTCTACTTATTCGATTAGCATGTGCAGATTTTTTCATGGAATGAATGAGTGCTGTTTTATTCATTGAATGGATGAATTCAGTTGGAATCGCTAAGTAAATGAGTGAAGTTTCTTTCATTGAATCAATGAATAACGTTTGATTCATTGAATCAATGATTGAGGTTTGACACAATGATTGCAGTTTGTTATATTAAATGAAGGAGTTAAGCTTGACATAATGAATAAATAAGAGAAGTTCTACTCTTTGATTTAAGACGTGCAGTCTGTTTCATTCAATGATTGTGAGCGGTTTGATTCACTTGCATAAGTTAGTTACGTGTCTTATTAAATCTAAGAATGCCGATTGATTCATTGAATTACTGCTTGAAGTTTAAATCAATGGCTGATTCACTGGTTTCAGCTTGTTTCATTAAATGAAAACTTTAAACTCGAAACAATGAATCAATGAGAGAAGCTGTACTCATTGAATTAGCACATGCACTTTTTATCATTAAATGAATGGGTGCAGTTTGTTTCATTGAATCGATTCCTTGAACTCGTGGTATTGAATCAATGTGTGAAGCTCTACTCATTGAATTAACAAGTTCAGGCTTTTTCATTGAAACAAAACGTTTAGCCCGAGGCACTGAATAAATGAGAGAAGCTGTACTCATTGAATGAACACCTGCAGTTTGTTGCGTTGAATGAATGAGATAAGCTTAAAAAGTTGAATGAATGAAAGAAGCTCTACACATTGAATTAACGAGTGCAGTCTGTTTGATTAAATGAATGCATGCAGTCGGTTTCTTTGACAGAAAGCGTCCAACTTGTTTCATTAAATGAATGGCAAAGCTCTACTTATTCGATTAGCATGCGCAGGTTTTTTCATGAAATGAATGAGTGCTGTTTGATTCATTGAATGGATGAATGCTGTTAGAATCACTAAGTAAATGAGTGAAGTTTCTTTCATTGAATCAATGAATAAGGTTTGATTCATTGAATCAATGATTGAGGTTTGACACAATGATTGAATGTTTGCAGTTTGTTACATTAAATGAAGGAGTTAAGCTTGACATAATGATTAAAAAAGAGAAGTTCTACTTTTTGAATTAAGACGTGCAGTCTTTTTCATTCAATGAATGTGAGCGGTTTGATTCACTGCATAAGTTAGTTACATCTGCCTCATTAAATCTAAGAATGCCGATTGGTTCATTGAATTACTGCTTGAAGTTTAAATCAATGGCTGATTCACTGGTTTCAGCTTGTTTCATTAAGTGAAAACTTTAAACTCGAAACAATGAATCAATAAGAGAAGCTGTACTCTTTGAATTAACAAATGCACTTTTTATCATTAAATGAATGGGTACAGTTTGTTTCATTGAATCGATTCCTTGAACTCGTGGTAATTAATCAATGTGTGAAGCTCTACTCATTGAATGAACAAGTGGAGGCTTTTTCATTGAAACAAAACGTCTAGCTAGAGGCAATGAATAAATGAGAGTAGCTGTAGTCATTGAATGAACACCTGCAGTTTATTGCATTGAATGCATGATATAAGCTGGAAACGTTGACTGAATGAAAGAAGCTCTACACATTGAATTAACAAGTGCAATCTGCTTGATGAAATGAATGCAGGCAGTTGGTTTCTTTGACAGAAAGCGTGCAACTAGTATCATTGAATGAATGGCAAAAGCTCTACTCATTCGCTGAGCATGTTCAGATATTTTCATGGAATGAATGAGTGCTGTTTGATTCATTGAATGGATGCATGCTCTTGGAATCACTAAATAAATAAGTTAAGTTTCGTTCATTGAAGTTTGGCACAATGATTGAATGATTGCAGTTTGTTATGTTAAATGAAGGAGTTAAGCTTGACATATTGAATAAATAAGAGAAGCTCTACTCTTTGAGTTAACACGTGCAGTCTGTAAATTCAATAAATGCGTGCAGTATGTTTCACTAAAAAGGTTCGTTAGATCTGTCTCATTGAACTTAAGATTACCGTTTGATTCATTGAATCTATGATTGAAGTTTAAATAAATGACTGATTCAATTGTTTCAGCTTGTTTCATTAAGTGAAAACTTTAAGCTGGAGGCCCTCATTCAATTAGCACATGCACTTTTTGTCATTAAGTCAATGGGTGCAATTTGTTTCAATGGATCGAAACCTCAAACTCGTGGTATTGAATCAATGTGAGAAGCTCTACTCATTGAATGAACACCGGCAGTTTGTTACATTGAATGAATGAGATAAACTTAAAAATTGAATGAATGAAAGAAGCTCCACACATTGAATTAACGAGAGCAGTCTGTTTGATTAAATGAATGCATGCAGTTGGTTTCTTTAACAGAAAGCATACAACTTGTTTCATTAAATGAATGGCAAAGCTCTACTTATTCGATTAGCATGTGCAGATTTTTTCATGGAATGAATGAGTGCTGTTTTATTCATTGAATGGATGAATTCAGTTGGAATCGCTAAGTAAATGAGTGAAGTTTCTTTCATTGAATCAATGAATAACGTTTGATTCATTGAATCAATGATTGAGGTTTGACACAATGATTGCAGTTTGTTATATTAAATGAAGGAGTTAAGCTTGACATAATGAATAAATAAGAGAAGTTCTACTCTTTGATTTAAGACGTGCAGTCTGTTTCATTCAATGATTGTGAGCGGTTTGATTCACTTGCATAAGTTAGTTACGTGTCTTATTAAATCTAAGAATGCCGATTGATTCATTGAATTACTGCTTGAAGTTTAAATCAATGGCTGATTCACTGGTTTCAGCTTGTTTCATTAAATGAAAACTTTAAACTCGAAACAATGAATCAATGAGAGAAGCTGTACTCATTGAATTAGCACATGCACTTTTTATCATTAAATGAATGGGTGCAGTTTGTTTCATTGAATCGATTCCTTGAACTCGTGGTATTGAATCAATGTGTGAAGCTCTACTCATTGAATTAACAAGTTCAGGCTTTTTCATTGAAACAAAACGTTTAGCCCGAGGCACTGAATAAATGAGAGAAGCTGTACTCATTGAATGAACACCTGCAGTTTGTTGCGTTGAATGAATGAGATAAGCTTAAAAAGTTGAATGAATGAAAGAAGCTCTACACATTGAATTAACGAGTGCAGTCTGTTTGATTAAATGAATGCATGCAGTCGGTTTCTTTGACAGAAAGCGTCCAACTTGTTTCATTAAATGAATGGCAAAGCTCTACTTATTCGATTAGCATGCGCAGGTTTTTTCATGAAATGAATGAGTGCTGTTTGATTCATTGAATGGATGAATGCTGTTAGAATCACTAAGTAAATGAGTGAAGTTTCTTTCATTGAATCAATGAATAAGGTTTGATTCATTGAATCAATGATTGAGGTTTGACACAATGATTGAATGTTTGCAGTTTGTTACATTAAATGAAGGAGTTAAGCTTGACATAATGATTAAAAAAGAGAAGTTCTACTTTTTGAATTAAGACGTGCAGTCTTTTTCATTCAATGAATGTGAGCGGTTTGATTCACTGCATAAGTTAGTTACATCTGCCTCATTAAATCTAAGAATGCCGATTGGTTCATTGAATTACTGCTTGAAGTTTAAATCAATGGCTGATTCACTGGTTTCAGCTTGTTTCATTAAGTGAAAACTTTAAACTCGAAACAATGAATCAATAAGAGAAGCTGTACTCTTTGAATTAACAAATGCACTTTTTATCATTAAATGAATGGGTACAGTTTGTTTCATTGAATCGATTCCTTGAACTCGTGGTAATTAATCAATGTGTGAAGCTCTACTCATTGAATGAACAAGTGGAGGCTTTTTCATTGAAACAAAACGTCTAGCTAGAGGCAATGAATAAATGAGAGTAGCTGTAGTCATTGAATGAACACCTGCAGTTTATTGCATTGAATGCATGATATAAGCTGGAAACGTTGACTGAATGAAAGAAGCTCTACACATTGAATTAACAAGTGCAATCTGCTTGATGAAATGAATGCAGGCAGTTGGTTTCTTTGACAGAAAGCGTGCAACTAGTATCATTGAATGAATGGCAAAAGCTCTACTCATTCGCTGAGCATGTTCAGATATTTTCATGGAATGAATGAGTGCTGTTTGATTCATTGAATGGATGCATGCTCTTGGAATCACTAAATAAATAAGTTAAGTTTCGTTCATTGAAGTTTGGCACAATGATTGAATGATTGCAGTTTGTTATGTTAAATGAAGGAGTTAAGCTTGACATATTGAATAAATAAGAGAAGCTCTACTCTTTGAGTTAACACGTGCAGTCTGTAAATTCAATAAATGCGTGCAGTATGTTTCACTAAAAAGGTTCGTTAGATCTGTCTCATTGAACTTAAGATTACCGTTTGATTCATTGAATCTATGATTGAAGTTTAAATAAATGACTGATTCAATTGTTTCAGCTTGTTTCATTAAGTGAAAACTTTAAGCTGGAGGCCCTCATTCAATTAGCACATGCACTTTTTGTCATTAAGTCAATGGGTGCAATTTGTTTCAATGGATCGAAACCTCAAACTCGTGGTATTGAATCAATGTGAGAAGCTCTACTCATTGAATGAACACCGGCAGTTTGTTACATTGAATGAATGAGATAAACTTAAAAATTGAATGAATGAAAGAAGCTTCACACATTGAATTAACGAGAGCAGTCTGTTTGATTAAATGAATGCATGCAGTTGGTTTCTTTAACAGAAAGCATACAACTTGTTTCATTAAATGAATGGCAAAGCTCTACTTATTCGATTAGCATGTGCAGATTTTTTCATGGAATGAATGAGTGCTGTTTTATTCATTGAATGGATGAATTCAGTTGGAATCGCTAAGTAAATGAGTGAAGTTTCTTTCATTGAATCAATGAATAACGTTTGATTCATTGAATCAATGATTGAGGTTTGACACAATGATTGCAGTTTGTTATATTAAATGAAGGAGTTAAGCTTGACATAATGAATAAATAAGAGAAGTTCTACTCTTTGATTTAAGACGTGCAGTCTGTTTCATTCAATGATTGTGAGCGGTTTGATTCACTTGCATAAGTTAGTTACGTGTCTTATTAAATCTAAGAATGCCGATTGATTCATTGAATTACTGCTTGAAGTTTAAATCAATGGCTGATTCACTGGTTTCAGCTTGTTTCATTAAATGAAAACTTTAAACTCGAAACAATGAATCAATGAGAGAAGCTGTACTCATTGAATTAGCACATGCACTTTTTATCATTAAATGAATGGGTGCAGTTTGTTTCATTGAATCGATTCCTTGAACTCGTGGTATTGAATCAATGTGTGAAGCTCTACTCATTGAATTAACAAGTTCAGGCTTTTTCATTGAAACAAAACGTTTAGCCCGAGGCACTGAATAAATGAGAGAAGCTGTACTCATTGAATGAACACCTGCAGTTTGTTGCGTTGAATGAATGAGATAAGCTTAAAAAGTTGAATGAATGAAAGAAGCTCTACACATTGAATTAACGAGTGCAGTCTGTTTGATTAAATGAATGCATGCAGTCGGTTTCTTTGACAGAAAGCGTCCAACTTGTTTCATTAAATGAATGGCAAAGCTCTACTTATTCGATTAGCATGCGCAGGTTTTTTCATGAAATGAATGAGTGCTGTTTGATTCATTGAATGGATGAATGCTGTTAGAATCACTAAGTAAATGAGTGAAGTTTCTTTCATTGAATCAATGAATAAGGTTTGATTCATTGAATCAATGATTGAGGTTTGACACAATGATTGAATGTTTGCAGTTTGTTACATTAAATGAAGGAGTTAAGCTTGACATAATGATTAAAAAAGAGAAGTTCTACTTTTTGAATTAAGACGTGCAGTCTTTTTCATTCAATGAATGTGAGCGTTTGGATTCACTGCATAAGTTAGTTACATCTGTCTCATTAAATCTAAGAATGCCGATTGATTCATTGAATTACTGTTTGAAGTTTAAATCAATGGCTGATTCACTGGTTTCAGCTTGTTTCATTAAGTGAAAACTTTAAACTCGAAACAATGAATCAATGAGAGAAGCTGTACTCTTTCAATTAGCACATGCAACTTTTATCATTAAATGAATGGGTACAGTTTGTTTCATTGAATCGATTCCTTGAACTCATGGTATTGAATCAATGTGTGAAGCTCTACTCATTGAATGAACAAGTGCAGGCTTTTTCATTGAAACAAAACGTCTAGCTAGAGGCAATGAATAAATGAGAGTAGCTGTACTCATTGAATGAACACCTGCAGTTTGTTCCATTGAATGCATGATATAAGCTGGAAACGTTGACTGAATGAAAGAAGCTCTACACATTGAATTAACAAGTGCAATCTGCTTGATGAAATGAATGCAGGCAGTTGGTTTCTTTGACAGAAAGCGTGCAACTAGTATCATTGAATGAATGGCAAAAGCTCTACTCATTCGATTAGCATGTGCAGATATTTTCATGGAATGAATGAGTGCTGTTTGATTCATTGAATTGATGCATGCTCTTGGAATCACTAAATAAATAAGTTAAGTTTCGTTCATTGAAGTTTGGCACAATGATTGAATGATTGCAGTTTGTTATATTAAATGAATGAGTTAAGCTTGACATATTGAATAAATAAGAGAAGCTCTACTCTTTGAGTTAACACGTGCAGTCTGTAAATTCAATAAATGTGTGCAGTATGTTTCACTAAAAAGGTTCGTTAGATCTGTCTCATTGAACTTAAGATTACGGTTTGATTCATTGAATCTATGATTGAAGTTTAAATAAATGACTGATTCAATTGTTTCAGCTTGTTTCATTAAGTGAAAACTTTAAGCTGGAGGCCCTCATTCAATTAGCACATGCACTTTTTGTCATTAAATCAATGGGTGCAATTTGTTTCATTGAATCGAAACCTTAAACTCGTGGTATTGAATCAATGTGAGAAGCTCTACTCATTGAATGAACACCTGCAGTTTGTTACATTGAATGAATGAGATAAACTTAATAAGTTGAATGAATGAAAGAAGCTCCACATATTGAATTAACGAGAGCAGTCTGTTTGATTAAATGAATGCATGCAGTTGGTTTCTTTAACAGAAAGCATACAACTTGTTTCATTAAATGAATGGCAAAGCTCTACTTAGTCGATTAGCATGTGCAGATTATTTCATGGAATGAATGAGTGCTGTTTTATTCATTGAATGGATGAATTCAGTTGGAATCGCTAAGTAAATGAGTGAAGTTTCTTTCATTGAATCAATGAATAACGTTTGATTCATTGAATCAATGATTGAGGTTTGACAGAATGATTGCAGTTTGTTATATTAAATGAAGGAGTTAAGCTTGAGATAATGAATAAATAAGAGAAGTTCTCCTGTTTGATTTAAGACGTGCAGTCTGTTTCATTCAATGATTGTGAGCGGTTTGATTCACTTGCATAAGTTAGTTACGTGTCTTATTAAATCTAAGAATGCCGATTGATTCATTGAATTACTGCTTGAAGTTTAAATGAATGGCTGATTCACTGGTTTCAGCTTGTTTCATTAAATGAAAACTTTAAACTCGAAACAATGAATCAATGAGAGAAGCTGTACTCATTGAATTAGCACATGCACTTTTTATCATGAAATGAATGGGTGCAGTTTGTTTCATTGAATCGATTCCTTGGACTCGTGTTATTTAATCAATGTGTGAAGCTCTACACATTGAATTAACGAGTGCAGTCTGTTTGAATAAATGAATGCATGCAGTTGGTTTCTTTGACAGAAAGCGTCCAACTTGTTTCATTAAATGAATGGCAAAGCTCTACTTATTCGGTTAGCATGCGCAGCTTTTTTCATGAAATGAATGAGTGCTGTTTGATTCATTGAATGGATGAATGCTGTTAGAATCACTAAGTAAATGAGTGAAGTTTCTTTCATTGAATCAATGAATAAGGTTTGATTCATTGAATCAATGATTGAGGTTTGACACAATGATTGAATGTTTGCAGTTTGTTACATTAAATGAAGGAGTTAAGCTTGACATAATGAATAAAAAAGTGAATTTCTACTTTTTGAATTAAGACGTGCAGTCTTTTTCATTCAATGAATGTGAGCGGTTTGATTCACTGCATAAGTTAGTTACATCTGTCTCATTAAATCTAAGAATGCCGATTGATTCATTGAATTACTGTTTGAAGTTTAAATCAATGGCTGATTCACTGGTTTCAGCTTGTTTCATTAAGTGAAAACTTTAAACTCGAAACAATGAATCAATGAGAGAAGCTGTACTCTTTGAATTAGCACATGCACTTTTTATCATTAAATGAATGGGTACAGTTTGTTTCATTGAATCGATTCCTTGAACTCGTGGTATTGAATCAATGTGTGAAGCTCTACTCATTGAATGAACAAGTGCAGGCTTTTTCATTGAAACAAAACGTCTAGCTAGAGGCAATGAATAAATGAGAGTAGCTGTACTCATTGAATCAACACCTGCAGTTTGTTGCATTGAATGCACGATATAAGCTGGAAACGTTGACGGAATGAAAGAAGCTCTACACATTGAATTAACAAGTGCAATCTGCTTGATGAAATGAATGCAGGCAGTTGGTTTCTTTGACAGAAAGCGTGCAACTAGTATCATTGAATGAATGGCAAAAGCTCTACTCATTCGATTTGCATGTGCAGATATTTTCATGGAATGAATGAGTTCTGTTTGATTCATTGAATGGATGCATGCTCTTGGAATCACTAAATAAATAAGTTAAGTTTCGTTCATTCAATCAATGAATGACGTTTGATTCATTGAATCAATGATTGAAGTTTGGCACAATGATTGAATGATTGCAGTTTGTTATATTAAATGAAGGAGTTAGACTTGACATATTGAATAAATAAGAGAAGCTCTACTCTTTGAGTTAACACGTGCAGTCTGTAAATTCAATAAATGTGTGCAGTATGGTTCACTAAAAAGGTTCGTTAGATCTGTCTCATTGAACTTAAGATTAATGTTTCATTCATTGAATCTATGATTGAAGTTTAAATAAATGACTGATTCAATTGTTTCAGCTTGTTTCATTAAGTGAAAACTTTAAGCTGGAGGCCCTCATTCAATTAGCACATGCACTTTTTGTCATTAAATCAATGGGTGCAATTTGTTTCATTGGATCGAAACCTCAAACTCGTGGTATTGAATCAATGTGAGAAGCTCTACTCATTGAATGAACACCGGCAGTTTGTTACATTGAATGAATGAGATAAACTTAAAAATTGAATGAATGAAAGAAGCTCCACACATTGAATTAACGAGAGCAGTCTGTTTGATTAAATGAATGCATGCAGTTGGTTTCTTTAACAGAAAGCATACAACTTGTTTCATTAAATGAATGGCAAAGCTCTACTTATTCGATTAGCATGTGCAGATTTTTTCATGGAATGAAAGGGTGCTGTTTTATTCATTGAATGGATGAATTCAGTTGGAATCGCTAAGTAAATGAGTGAAGTTTCTTTCATTGAATCAATGAATAACGTTTGATTCATTGAATCAATGATTGAGGTTTGACACAATGATTGCAGTTTGTTATATTAAATGAAGGAGTTAAGCTTGACATAATGAATAAATAAGAGAAGTTCTACTCTTGGATTTAAGACGTGCAGTCTGTTTCATTCAATGATTGTGAGCGGTTTGATTCACTTGCATAAGTTAGTTACGTGTCTTATTAAATCTAAGAATGCCGATTGATTCATTGAATTACTGCTTGAAGTTTAAATGAATGGCTGATTCACTGGTTTCAGCTTGTTTCATTAAATGAAAACTTTAAACTCGAAACAATGAATCAATGAGAGAAGCTCTTTGAATTAGCACATGCACATTTTATCATTAAATGAATGGGTGCAATTTGTTTCATTGAATCGATTCCTTGAACTCGTGTTATTGAATCAATGTGTAAAGCTCTACTCATTGAATGAACAAGTGCAGGCTTTTTCATTGAAACAAAACGTTTAGCTCGAGGCACTGAATAAATGAGAGTAGCTGTACTCATTGAATGAACACCTGCAGTTTGTTGCATTGAATGAATGAGATAAGCTTAAAAAGTTGAATGAATGAAAGAAGCTCTACACATTGAATTAACGAGTGCAGTCTGTTTGATTAAATGAATGCATGCAGTCGGTTTCTTTGACAGAAAGCGTCCAACTTGTTTCATTAAATGAATGGCAAAGCTCTACTTATTCGATTAGCATGTGCAGCTTTTTTCATGAAATGAATGAGTGCTCTTTGATTCATTGAATGGATTAATGCTGTTTGAATCACTAAGTAAATGAGTGAAGTTTCTTTCATTGAATCAATGAATAAGGTTTGATTCATTGAATCAATGATTGAGGTTTGACACAATGATTGAATGTTTGCAGTTTGTTACATTAAATGAAGGAGTTAAGCTTGACATAATGAATAAAAAAGAGAAGATCTACTTTTTGAATTAAGACGTGCAGTCTTTTTCATTCAATGAATGTGAGCGGTTTGATTCACTGCATAAGTTAGTTACATCTGTCTCATTAAATCTAAGAATGCCGATTGATTCATTGAATTACTGTTTGAAGTTTAAATCAATGGCTGATTCACTGGTTTCAGCTTGTTTCATTAAGTGAAAACTTTAAACTCGAAACAATGAATCAATGAGAGAAGCTGTACTCTTTGAATTAACACATGCACTTTTTTAGTTAAATGAATGGGTACAGATTGTTTCATTGAATCGATTCCTTGAACTCGTGGTATTGAATCAATGTGTGAAGCTCTACTCATTGAATGAACAAGTGCAGGCTTTTTCATTGAAACAAAACGTCTAGCTGGAGGCAATGAATAAATGAGAGTAGCTGTACTCATTGAATGAACACCTGCAGTTTGTTGCATTGAATGCATGATATAAGCTGGAAACGTTGACTGAATGAAAGAAGCTCTACACATTGAATTAACAAGTGCAATCTGCTTGATGAAATGAATGCAGGCAGTTGGTTTCTTTGACAGAAAGCGTGCAACTAGTATCATTGAATGAATGGCAAAAGCTCTACTCATTCGATTAGCATGTGCAGATATTTTCATGGAATGAATGAGTGCTGTTTGATTCATTGAATGGATGCATGCTCTTGGAATCACTAAATAAATAAGTTAAGTTTCGTTCATTGAATTAATGAATGACGTTTGATTCATTGAAACAATGATTGATGTTTGGCACAATGATTGAATGATTGCAGTTTGTTATATTAAATGAAGGAGTTAAGCTTGACATATTGAATAAATAAGAGAAGCTCTACTCTTTGAGTTAACACGTGCATTCTGTAAATTCAATAAATGTGTGCAGTATGTTTCACTAAAAAGGTTCGTTAGATCTGTCTCATTGAACTTAAGATTACCGTTTGATTCATTGCATCTATGATTGAAGTTTAAATAAATGACTGATTCAATTGTTTCAGCTTGTTTCATTAAGTGAAAACTTTAAGCTGGAGGCCCTCATTCAATTAGCACATGCACTTTTTGTCATTAAATCAATGGGTGCAATTTGTTTCATTGAATCGAAACCTTAAACTCGTGGTATTGAATCAATGTGAGAAGCTCTACTCATTGAATGAACACCTGCAGTTTGTTACATTGAATGAATGAGATAAACTTAAAAATTGAATGAATGAAAGAAGCTCCACACATTGAATTAACGAGAGCAGTCTGTTTGATTAAATGAATGCATGCAGTTGGTTTCTTTAACAGAAAGCATACAACTTGTTTCATTAAATGAATGGCAAAGCTCTACTTATTCGATTAGCATGTGCAGATTTTTTCATGGAATGAATGAGTGCTGTTTTATTCATTGAATGGATGAATTCAGTTGGAATCGCTAAGTAAATGAGTGAAGTTTCTTTCATTGAATCAATGAATAACGTTTGATTCATTGAATCAATGATTGAGGTTTGACACAATGATTGCAGTTTGTTATATTAAATGAAGGAGTTAAGCTTGACATAATGAATAAATAAGAGAAGTTCTACTCTTTGATTTAAGACGTGCAGTCTGTTTCATTCAATGAATGTGAGCGGTTTGATTCACTGCATAAGTTAGTTACATCTGTCTCATTAAATCTAAGAATGCCGATTGATTCATTGAATTACTGCTTGAAGTTTAAATCAATGGCTGATTCACTGGTTTCAGCTTGTTTCATTAAATGAAAACTTTAAACTCGAAACAATGAATCAATGAGAGAAGCTGTACTCATTGAATTAGCACTTGCACTTTTTATCATTAATGAATGGGTGCAGTTTGTTTCATTGAATCTATTCCTTGAACTCGTGGTATTGAATCAATGTGTGAAGCTCTACTCATTGAATGAACGAGTGCGGGATTTTTCATTGAAACAAAACGTTTAGCTCGAGGCACTGAATAAATGGGAGAAGCTGTACTCATTGAATGAACACCTGCAGTTTGTTGCATTGAATGAATGAGATAAGCTTAAAAAGTTGAATGAAAGAAAGAAGCTCTACACATTGAATTAACGAGTGCAGTCTGTTTTATTAAATGAATGCATGCAGTCGGTTTCTTTGACAGAAAGCGTCCAACTTGTTTCATTAAATGAATTGCAAAGCTCCTCTTATTCGATTAGTATGTGCAGCTTTTTTCATGAAATGAATGAGTGCTGTTTGGTTCTTTGAATGGATGAATGGTGTTAGAAGCACGAAGTAAATGAGTGAAGTTTGTTTCATTGAATCAATGAATAAGGTTTGATTCATTGAATCAATGATTGAGGTTTGACACAATGATTGAATGTTTGCAGTTTGTTACATTAAATGAAGGAGTTAAGCTTGACATATTGAATAAAAAAGAGAAAATCTACTTTTTGAATTAAGACGTGCAGTCTTTTTCATTCAATGAATGTGAGCGGTTTGATTCACTGCATAAGTTAGTTACATCTGTCTCATTAAATCTAAGAATGCCGATTGATTCATTGAATTACTGTTTGAAGTTTAAATCAATGGCTGATTCACTGGTTTAAGCTTGTTTCATTAAATGAAAACTTTTAACTCGAAACAGTGAATGAATGAGAGAAGCTGTACTCATTGAATTAGCACATGCACTTTTTATCATTAAATGAATGGGTGCAGTTTGTTTCATTGAATCTATTCCTTGAACTCGTGGTATTGAATCAATGTGTGAAGCTCTACTCATTGAATGAACAAGTTCAGGCTTTTTCATTGAAACAAAACGTTTTGCTCGAGGCACTGAATAAATGAGATAAGCTGTACTCATTGAATGAACACCTGCAGTTTGTTGCATTGAATGAATGAGATAAGCTTAAAAAGTTGAATGAATGAAAGAAGCTCTACACATTGAATTAACGACTGCAGTCTGTTTGATTAAATGAATGCATGCAGTCGGTTTCTTTGACAGAAAGCGTCCAACTTGTTTCATTAAATGAATGGCAAAGCTCTACTTATTCGATTAGCATGTGCAGCTTTTTTCATGAAATGAATGAGTGCTGTTTGATTCATTGAATGGATGAATGCTGTTAGAATCAATAAGTAAATGAGTGAAGTTTCTTTCATTGAATCAATGAATAAGGTTTGATTCATGGAATCAATGATTGAGGTTTGACACAATGATTGAATGTTTGCAGTTTGTTACATTAAATGAAGGAGTTAAGCTTGATATAATGAATAAAAAAGAGAAGATCTACTTTTTGAATTAAGACGTGCAGTCTTTTTCATTCAATGAATGCGAGCGGTTTGATTCACTGCATAAGTTAGTTACATCTGTCTCATTAAATCTAAGAATGCCGATTGATTCATTGAATTACTGTTTGAAGTTTAAATCAATGGCTGATTCACTAGGTTCAGCTTGTTTCATTAAGTGAAAACTTTAAACTCGAAACAATGAATCAATGAGAGAAGCTGTACTCTTTGAATTAACACATGCACTTTTTATCATTAAATGAATGGGTACAGTTTGTTTCATTGAATCGATTCCTTGAACTCGTGGTATTGAATCAATGTGTGAAGCTCTACTCATTGAATTAACAAGTTCAGGCTTTTTCATTGAAACAAAACGTTTAGCTCGAGGCACTGAATAAATGAGAGTAGCTGTACTCATTGAATGAACACCTGCAGTTTGTTACATTGAATGAATGAGATAAGCTTAAAAAGTTGAATGAATGAAAGAAGCTCTACACATTGAATTAACGAGTGCAGTCTGTTTGATTAAATGAATGCATGCAGTCGGTTTCTTTGACAGAAAGCGTCCAACTTGTTTCATTAAATGAATGGCAAAGCTCTACCTATTCGATTAGTATGTGTAGCTTTTTTCATGAAATGAATGAGTGCTGTTTGATTCATTGAATGGATGAATGCTGTTAGAATCACTAAGTAAATGAGTGAAATTTCTTTCATTGAATCAATGAATAAGGTTTGATTCATTGAATCAATGATTGAGGTTAGACACAATGATTGAATGTTTGCAGTTTGTTGCATTAAATGAAGGAGTTAAGCTTGACATAATGAATAAAATAGAGAAAATCTACTTTTTGAATGAAGACGTGCAGTGTTTTTCATTCAATGAATGTGAGCGGTTTGATTCACTGCATAAGTTAGTTACATCTGTCTCATTAAATCTAAGAATGCCGATTGATTCATTGAATGACTGTTTGAAGTTTAAATCAATGGCTGATTCACTGGTTTCAGCTTGTTTCATTAAATGAAAACTTTAAACTCGAAACAATGAATCAATGAGAGAAGCTGTACTCATTGAATTAGCAAATGCACTTTTTATCATTAAATGAATGGGTGCAGTTTGTTTCATTGAATCGATTCCTTGAACTCGTGGTATTGAATCAATGTGTGAAGCTCTACTCATTGAATGAACAAGTTCAGGCATTTTCTTTGAAACAAAACGTTGTGCTCGAGGCACTGAATAAATGAGATAAGCTGTACTCATTGAATGAACACCTGCAGTTTGTTGCATTGAATGAATGAGATAAGCTTAAAAAGTTGAATGAATGAAAGAAGCTCGACACATTGAATTAACGACTGCAGTCTGTTTGATTAAATGAATGCATGCAGTCGGTTTCTTTGACAGAAAGCGTCCAACTTGTTTCATGAAATGAATGGCAAAGCTCTACTTATTCGATTAGCATGCGCAGCTTTTTTCATGAAATGAATGAGTGCTGTTTGATTCATTGAATGGATGAATGCTGTTAGAATCACTAAGTAAATGAGTGAAGTTTCTTTCATTGATTCAATGAATAAGGTTTGATTCATTGAATCAATGTTTGAGGTTTGACACAATGATTGAATGTTTGCAGTTTGTTACATTAAATGAAGGAGTTAAGCTTGACATAATGAACATAAAAGAGAAGATCTACTTTTTGAATTAAGACGTGCAGTCTTTTTCATTCAATGAATGCGAGCGGTTTGATTCACTGCATAAGTTAGTTACATCTGTCTCATTAATTCTAACAATGCCGATTGATTCATTGAATTACTGTTTGAAGTTTAAATCAATGGCTGATTCACTGGTTTCAGCTTGTTTCATTAAGTGAAAACTTTAAACTCGAAACAATGAATCAATGAGAGAAGCTGTACTCTTTGAATTAGCACATGCACTTGTTATCATTAAATGAATGGGTACAGTTTGTTTCATTGAATCGATTCCTTGAACTCGTGGTATTGAATCAATGTGTGAAGCTCTACTCATTGAATGAACAAGTGCAGGCTTTTTCATTGAAACAAAACGTCTAGCTAGAGGCAATGAATAAATGAGAGTAGCTGTACTCATTGAATGAACGCCTGCAGTTTGTTGCATTGAATGCATGATAGAAGCTGGAAACGTTGACTGAATGAAAGAAGCTCTACACATTGAATTAACAAGTGCAATCTGGTTGATGAAATGAATGCAGGCAGTTGGTTTCTTTGACAGAAAGCGTGCAACTAGTATCATTGAATGAATGGCAAAAGCTCTACTCATTCGCTTAGGATGTACAGATATTTTCATGGAATGAATGAGTGCTGTTTGATTCATTGAATGGATGCATGCTCTTGGAATCACTAAATAAATAAGTTAAGTTTCGTTCATTCAATCAATGAATGACGTTTGATTCATTGAATCAATGATTGAAGTTTGGCACAATGATTGAATGATTGCAGTTTGTTATATTAAATGAAGGAGTTAAGCTTGACATATTGAATAAATAAGAGAAGCTCTACTCTTTGAGTTAACACGTGCAGTCTGTAAATTCAATAAGTGTGTACCGTATGTTTCACTAAAAAGGTTCGTTAGATCTGTCTCATTGAACTAAGATTACCGTTTCATTCATTGAATCTATGATTGAAGTTTAAATAAATGACTGTTTCAATTGTTTCAGCTTGTTTCATTAAGTGAAATCTTTAAGCTGGAGGCCCTCATTCAATTAGCACATGCACTTTTTGTCATTAAATCAATGGGTGCAATTTGTTTCATTGAATCGAAACCTTAAACTCGTGGTATTGAATCAATGTGAGAAGCTCTACTCATTGAATGAACACCTGCAGTTTGTTACATTGAATGAATGAGATAAACTTAAAAATTGAATGAATGAAAGAAGCTCCACACATTGAATTAACGAGAGCAGTCTGTTTGATTAAATGAATGCATGCACTTGGTTTCTTTAACAGAAAGCATACAACTTGTTTCATTAAATGAATGGCAAAGCTCTACTTATTCGATTAGCATGTGCAGATTTTTTCATGGAATTTATGAGTGCTGTTTTATTCATTGAATGGATGAATTCAGTTGGAATCGCTAAGTAAATGAGTGAAGTTTCTTTCATTGAATCAGTGAATAACGTTTGATTCATTGAATCAATGATTGAGGTTTGACACAATGATTGAATGTTTGCAGTTTGTTACATTAAATGAAGGAGTTAAGCTTGACATAATGAATAAAAAAGAGAAGATCTACTTTTTGAATTAAGACGTGCAGTCTTTTTCATTCAATGAATGTGAGCGGTTTGATTCACTGCATAAGTTAGTTACATCTGTCTCATTAAATCTAAGAATGCCGATTGATTCATTGAATTACTGCTTGAAGTTTAAATCAATGGCTGATTCACTGGTTTCAGCTTGTTTCATTAAATGAAAACTTTAAACTCGAAACAATGAATCAATGAGAGAAGCTTTACTCATTGAATTAGCACTTGCACTTTTTATCATTAATGAATGGGTGCAGTTTGTTTCATTGAATCTATTCCTTGAACTCGTGGTATTGAATCAATGTGTGAAGCTCTACTCATTGAATGAACAAGTTCAGGCTTTTTCATTGAAACAAAACGTTTAGCTCGAGGAATTGAATAAATGAGAGAAGCTGTACTCATTGAATGAACACCTGCAGTTTGTTGCATTGAATGAATGAGATAAGCTTAAAAAGTTGAATGAAAGAAAGAAGCTCTACACATTGAATTAACGAGTGCAGTCTGTTTGATTAAATGAATGCATGCAGTCGGTTTGTTTGACAGAAAGCGTCCAACTTGTTTCATTAAATGAATGGCAAAGCTCTACTTATTCGATTAGTATGTGCAGCTTTTTTCATGAAATGAATGAGTGCTGTTTGATTCTTTGAATGGATGAATGCTGTTAGAATCACTAAGTATTTGAGTGAAGTTTCTTTCATTGAATCAATGAATAAGGTTTGATTCATTGAATCAATGATTGAGGTTTGACACAATGATTGAATGTTTGCAGTTTGTTACATTAAATGAAGGAGTTAAGCTTGACATAATGAATAAAAAAGAGAAAATCTACTTTTTGAATTAAGACGTGCAGTCTTTTTCATTCAATGAATGTTAGCGGTTTGATTCACTGCATAAGTTAGTTACATCTGTCTCATTAAATCTAAGAATGCCGATTGATTCATTGAATGACTGTTTGAAGTTAAAATGAATGGCTGATTCACTGGTTTCAGCTTGTTTCATTAAATGAAAACTTTAAACTCGAAACAGTGAATCAATGAGAGAAGCTGTACTCATTGAATTAGCACATGCACTTTTTATCATTAAATGAATGGGTGCAGTTTGTTTCATTGAATCGATTCCTTGAACTCGTGGTATTGAATCAATGTGTGAAGCTCTACTCATTGAATGAACAAGTTCAGGCTTTTTCATTGAAACAAAACGTTTAGCTCGAGGCACTGAATAAATGAGATAAGCTGTACTCATTGAATGAACACCTGCAGTTTGTTGCATTGAATGAATGAGATAAGCTTAAAAAGTTGAATGAATGAAAGAAGCTCTACACATTGAATTAACGAGTGCAGTCTGTTTGATTAAATGAATGCATGCAGTCGGTTTCTTTGACAGAAAGCATCCAACTTGTTTCATTAAATGAATGGCAAAGCTCTACTTATTCGATTAGTATGTGCAGCTTTTTTCATGAAATGAATGAGTGGTGTTTGATTCATTGAATGGATGAATGCTGTTAGAATCACTAAGTAAATGAGTGAAGTTTCTTTCATTGAATCAATGAATAAGGTTTGATTCATTGAATCAATGATTGAGGTTTGACACAATGATTGAATGTTTGCAGTTTGTTACATTAAATGAAGGAGTTAAGCTTGACATAATGAATAAAAAAGAGAAGATCTACTTTTTGAATTAAGACGTGCAGTCTCTTTCATTCAATGATTGTGAGCGGTTTGATTCACTGCATAAGTTAGTTACATCTGATTCATTAAATCTAAGAATGCCGATTGATTCATTGAATTACTGCTTGAAGTTTAAATCAATGGCTGATTCACTGGTTTCAGCTTGTTTCATTAAATGAAAACTTTAAACTCGAAACAATGAATCAATGAGATAAGCTGTACTCATTGAATTAGCACATGCACTTTTTATCATTAATGAATGGGTGCAGTTTGTTTCATTGAATCTATTCCTTGAACTCGTGGAATTGAATCAATGTGTGAAGCTCTACTCATTGAATTAACAAGTTCAGGCTTTTCCATTGAAACAAAACGTTTAGTTCGAGGCACTGAATAAATGAGAGAAGCTTTACTCATTGAATGAACACCTGCAGTTTTTTGCATTGAATGAATGAGATAAGCTTAAAAAGTTGAATGAATGAAAGAAGCTCTACACATTGAATTAACGAGTGCAGTCTGTTTGATTAAATGAATGCATGCAGTCGGTTTCTTTGACAGAAAGCGTCCAACTTGTTTCATTAAATGAATGGCAAAGCTCTACTTATTCGATTCGCATGTGCAGCTTTTTTCATGAAATGAATGAGTGCTGTTTGATTCATTGAATGAATGAATGCTGTTAGAATCACTAAGTAAATGAGTGAAGTTTCTTTCATTGAATCAATGAATAAGGTTTGATTCATTGAATCAATGTTTGAGGTTTGACACAATGATTGAATGTTTGCAGTTTGTTACATTAAATGAAGGAGTTAAGCTTGACATAATGAATATAAAAGAGAAGATCTACTTTTTGAATTAAGACGTGCAGTCTTTTTCATTCAATGAATGCGAGCGGTTTGATTCACTGCATAAGTTAGTTACATCTGTCTCATTAAATCTAAGAATGCCGATTGATTCATTGAATTACTGTTTGAAGTTTAAATCAATGGCTGATTCACTGGTTTCAGCTTGTTTCATTAAGTGAAAACTTTAAACTCGAAACAATGAATCAATGAGAGAAGCTGTACTCTTTGAATTAACACATGCACTTTTTATCATTAAATGAATGGGTACAGTTTGTTTCATTGAATCGATTCCTTGAACTCGTGGTATTGAATAAATGTGTGAAGCTCTACTCATTGAATGAACAAGTGCAGGCTTTTTCATTGAAACAAAACGTCTAGCTAGAGGCAATGAATAAATGAGAGTAGCTGTACTCATTGAATGAACACCTGCAGTTTGTTGCATTGAATGCATGATATAAGCTGGAAACGTTGACTGAATGAAAGAAGCTCTACACATTGAATTAACAAGTGCAATCTGCTTGATGAAATGAATGCAGGCAGTTGGTTTCTTTGACAGAAAGCGTGCAACTAGTATCATTGAATGAATGGCAAAATCTCTACTCATTCGCTTAGGATGTGCAGATATTTTCATGGAATGAATGAGTGCTGTTTGATTCATTGAATGGATGCATGCTCTTGGAATCACTAAATAAATAAGTTAAGTTTCGTTCATTCAATCAATGAATGACGTTTGATTCATTGAATCAATGATTGAAGTTTGGCACAATGATTGAATGATTGCAGTTTGTGTATATTAAATGAAGGAGTTAAGCTTGACATATTGAATAAATAAGAGAAGCTCTACTCTTTGAGTTAACACGTGCAGTCTGTAAATTCAATAAATGTGTGCAGTATGTTTCACAAAAAAGGTTCGTTAGATCTGTCTCATTGAACTTAAGATTTCCGTTTGATTCATTGAATCTATGATTGAAGTTTAAATAAATGACTGATTCAATTGTTTCAGCTTGTTTCATTCAGTGAAAACTTTAAGCTGGAGGCCCTCATTCAATTAGCACATGCACTTTTTGTCATTAAATCAATGGGTGCAATTTGTTTCATTGAATCGAAACCTTAAACTCGTGGTATTGAATCAATGTGAGAAGCTCTACTCATTGAATGAACACCTGCAGTTTGTTACATTGAATGAATGAGATAAACTTAAAAATTGAATGAATGAAAGAAGCTCCACACATTGAATTAACGAGAGCAGTCTGTTTGATTAAATGAATGCATGCAGTTGGTTTCTTTTACAGAAAGCATACCACTTGTTTCATTAAATGAATGGCAAAGCTCTACTTATTCGATTAGCATGTGCAGATTTTTTCATGGAATGAATGAGTGCTGTTTTATTCATCGAATGGATGAATTCAGTTGGAATCGCTAAGTAAATGAGTGAAGTTTCTTTCATTGAATCAATGAATAACGTTTTATTCATTGAATCAATGATTGAGGTTTGAAACAATGATTGCAGTTTGTTATATTAAATGAAGGCGTTAAGCTTGACATAATGAATAAATAAGAGAAGTTCTACTCTTTGATTTAAGACGTGCAGTCTGTTTCATTCAATGAATGTGAGCGTTTTGATTCACTGCATAAGTTAGTTACGTGTCTTATAAAATCTAAGAATGCCGATTGATTCATTGAATTACTACTTGAAGTTTAAATCAATGGGTGATTCACTGGTTTCAGCTTGTTTCATTAAATGAAAACTTTAAACTCGAAACAATGAATCAATGAGAGAAGCTGTACTCTTTGAATTAACACATGCACTTTTTATCATTAATGAATGGGTGCAGTTTGTTTCATTGAATCTATTCCTTGAACTCGTGGAATTGAATCAATGTGTGAAGCTCTACTCATTGAATTAACAAGTTCAGGCTTTTCCATTGAAACAAAACGTTTAGTTCGAGGCACTGAATAAATGAGAGAAGCTTTACTCATTGAATGAACACCTGCAGTTTTTTGCATTGAATGAATGAGATAAGCTTAAAAAGTTGAATGAATGAAAGAAGCTCTACACATTGAATTAACGAGTGCAGTCTGTTTGATTAAATGAATGCATGCAGTCGGTTTCTTTGACAGAAAGCGTCCAACTTGTTTCATTAAATGAATGGCAAAGCTCTACTTATTCGATTCGCATGTGCAGCTTTTTTCATGAAATGAATGAGTGCTGTTTGATTCATTGAATGGATGAATGCTGTTAGAATCACTAAGTAAATGAGTGAAGTTTCTTTCATTGAATCAATGAATAAGGTTTGATTCATTGAATCAATGATTGAGGTTTGACACAATGATTGAATGTTTGCAGTTTGTTACATTAAATGAAGGAGTTAAGCTTGACATAATGAATAAAAAAGAGAAAATCTACTTTTTGAATTAAGACGTGCAGTCTTTTTCATTCAATGAATGTGAGCGGTTTGATTCACTGCATAAGTTAGTTACATCTGTCTCATTAAATCTAAGAATGCCGATTGATTCATTGAATTACTGCTTGAAGTTTAAATCAATGGCTGATTCACTGGTTTCAGCTTGATTCATTAAATGAAAACTTTAAACTCGAAACAATGAATCAATGAGATAAGCTGTACTCATTTAATTAGCACATGCACTTTTTATCATTAATGAATGGGTGCAGTCTGTTTCATTGAATCTATTCCTTGAACTCGTGGTATTGAATCAATGTGTGAAGCTCTACTCATTGAATTAACAAGTGCAGGCTTTTCCATTGAAACAAAACATTTAGCTCGAGGCACTGAATAAATGAGAGAAGCTGTACTCATTGAATGAACACCTGCAGTTTGTTGCATTGAATGAATGAGATAAGCTTAAAAAGTTGAATGAATGAAAGAAGCTCTACACATTGAATTAACGAGTGCAGTCTGTTTGATTAAATGAATGCATGCAGTCGGTTTCTTTGACAGAAAGCGTCCAACTTGTTTCATTAAATGAATGGCAAAGCTCTACTTATTCGATTAGCATGTGCAGCTTTTTTCATGAAATGAATGAGTGCTGTTTGATTCATTGAATGGATGAATGCTGTTAGAATCACTAAGTAAATGAGTGAAGTTTCTTTCATTGAATCAATGAATAAGGTTTGATTCATTGAATCAATGTTTGAGGTTTGACACAATGATTGAATGTTTGCAGTTTGTTACATTAAATGAAGGAGTTAAGCTTGACATAATGAATAAAAAAGAGAAGATCTACTTTTTGAATTAAGACGTGCAGTCTTTTTCATTCAATGAATGCGAGCGGTTAGATTCACTGCATAAGTTAGTTACATCTGTCTCATTAAATCTAAGAATGCCGATTGATTCATTGAATTACTGTTTGAAGTTTAAATCAATGGCTGATTCACTGGTTTCAGCTTGTTTCATGAAGTGAAAACTTTAAACTCGAAACAATGAATCAATGAGAGAAGCTGTACTCTTTGAATTAACACATGCACTTTTTATCATTAAATGAATGGGTACAGTTTGTTTCATTGAATCGATTCCTTGAACTCGTGGTATTGAATCAATGTGTGAAGCTCTACTCATTGAATTAACAAGTTCAGGCTTTTTCATTGAAACAAAACGTTTAGCTCGAGGCACTGAATAAATGAGAGAAGCTGTACTCATTGAATGAACACCTGCAGTTTGTTGCATTGAATGAATGAGATAAGCTTAAAACGTTGAATGAATGAAAGAAGCTCTACACATTGAATTAACGAGTGCAGTCTGTTTGATTAAATGAATGCATGCAGTCGGTTTCTTTGACAGAAAGCGTCCAACTTGTTTCATTAAATGAATGGCAAAGCTCTACTTATTCGATTAGCATGTGCAGCTTTTTTCATGAAATGAATGAGTGCTGTTTGATTCATTGAATGGATGAATGCTGTTAGAATCACTAAGTAAATGAGTGAAGTTTCTTTCATTGAATCAATGAATAAGGTTTGATTCATTGAATCAATGATTGAGGTTTGACACAATGATTGAATGTTTGCAGTTTGTTACATTAAACGAAGGAGTTAAGCTTGACATAATGAATAAAAAAGAGAAGATCTACTTTTTGAATTAAGACGTGCAGTCTTTTTCATTCAATGAATGCGAGCGGTTTGATTCACTGCATAAGTTAGTTACATCTGATTCATTAAATCTAAGAATGCCGATTGATTCATTGAATTACTGCTTGAAGTTTAAATCAATGGCTGATTCACTGGTTTCAGCTTGTTTCATTAAATGAAAACTTTAAACTCGAAACAATGAATCAATGAGATAAGCTGTACTCATTGAATTAGCACATGCACTTTTTATCATTAATGAATGGGTGCAGTTTGTTTCATTGAATCTATTCCTTGAACTCGTGGTATTGAATCAATGTGTGAAGCTCTACTCATTGAATTAACAAGTTCAGGCTTTTCCATTGAAACAAAACGTTTAGCTCGAGGCACTGAATAAATGAGAGAAGCTGTACTCATTGAATGAACACCTGCAGTTTGTTGCATTGAATGAATGAGATAAGCTTAAAAAGTTGAATGAATGAAAGAAGCTCTACACATTGAATGAACGAGTGCAGTGTGTTTGATTAAATGAATGCATGCAGTCGGTTTCTTTGACAGAAAGCGTCCAACTTGTTTCATTAAATGAATGGCAAAGCTCTACTTATTCGATTAGTATGTGCAGCTTTTTTCATGAAATGAATGAGAGCTGTTTGATTCATTGAATGGATGAATGCTGTTAGAATCACTAAGTAAATGAGTGAAGTTTCTTTCATTGAATCAATGAATAAGGTTTGATTCATTGAATCAATGATTGAGGTTAGACACAATGATTGAATGTTTGCAGTTTGTTACATTAAATGAATGAGTTAAGCTTGACATAATGAATATAAAAGAGAAGATCTACTTTTTGAATTAAGACGTGCAGTCGTTTTCATTCAATGAATGCGAGCGGTTTGATTCACTGCATAAGTTAGTTACATCTGTCTCATTAAATCTAAGAATGCCAATTGATTCATTGAATTAATGATTGAAGTTTAAATCAATGGCTGATTCACTGGTTTCAGCTTGTTTCATTAAGTGAAAACTTTAAACTCGAAACAATGAATCAATGAGAGAAGCTGTACTCTTTGAATTAGCACATGCACTTTTTATCATTAAATGAATGGGTGCAGTTTGTTTCATTGAATCGATTCCTTGAACTCGTGGTATTGAATCAATGTGTGAAGCTCTACTCATTGAATGAACAAGTGCAGGCTTTTTCATTGAAACAAAACGTTTAGCTCGAGGTAATGAATAAATGAGAGTAGCTGTACTCATTGAATGAACACCTGCAGTTTGTTGCATTGAATGCACGATATAAGCTGGCAACGTTGACTGAATGAAAGAAGCTCTACACATTGAATTAAGAAGTGCAATCTGCTTGATGAAATGAATGCAGGCAGTTGGTTTCTTTGACAGAAAGCGTACAACTAGTATCATTGAATGAATGGCAAAAGCTCTACTCAATCGATTAGCATGTGCAGATATTTTCATGGAATGAATGAGTGCTGTTTGATTCATTGAATGGATGCATGCTCTTGGAATCACTAAATAAATAAGTTAAGTTTCGTTCATTCAATCAATGAATGACGTTTGATTCATTGAATCAATGATTGAAGTTTGGCACAATGATTGAATGATTGCAGTTTGTTATATTAAATGAAGGAGTTAAGCTTGACATATTGAATAAATAAGAGAAGCTCTACTCTTTGAGTTAACACGTGCAGTCTGTAAATTCAATAAATGTGTGCAGTATGTTTCACAAAAAAGGTTCGTTAGATCTGTCTCATTGAACCTAAGATTACCGTTTGATTCATTGAATCTATGATTGAAGTTTAAATAAATGACTGATTCAATTGTTTCAGCTTGTTTCATTAAGTGAAAACTTTAAGCTGGAGGCCCTCATTCAATTAGCACATGCTCTTTTTGTCATTAAATCAATGGGTGCAATTTGTTTCATTGAATCGAAACCTTAAACTCGTGGTATTGAACCAATGTGAGAAGCTCTACTCATTGAATGAACACCTGCAGTTTGTTACATTGAATGAATGAGATAAACTTAAAAAGTTGAATGAATGAAAGAAGCTCCACATATTGAATTAACGAGAGCAGTCTGTTTGATTAAATGAATGCATGCAGTTGGTTTCTTTAACAGAAAGCGTACAACTTGTTTCATTAAATGAATGGCAAAGCTCTACTTATTCGATTAGCATGTGCAGATTTTTTCATGGAATGAATGAGTGCTGTTTGATTCATTGAATGGATGAATTGAGTTGGAGTAACTCAGTAAATGAGTGAAGTTTCTTTCATTGATTCAATGAATAACGTTTGATTCATTGAATCAATGATTAAGGTTTGACACAATGATTGCAGTATGTTATATTAAATGAAGGAGTTAAGCTTGACATAATGAATAAATAAGAGAAGTTCTACTCTTGGAATTAAGATGTGCAGACTGTTTCATTCAATGAATGTGAGCAGTTTGATTCACTGCATAAGTTATTTACATCTGTCTCATTAAATCTAAGAATGCCAATTGATTTATTGAATTAATGATTGAAGTTTAAATCTATGTCTGATTCACTGGTTTCAGCTTGTTTCATTAAATGAAAACTTTAAACTCGAAACAATGAATCAATGAGAGAAGCTGTACTCTTTGAATTAGCACATGCACTTTTTATCATTAAATGAATGGGTGCAGTTTGTTTCATTGAATCGATTCCTTGAACTCGTGTTATTTAATCAATGTGTGAAGCTCTACTCATTGAATTGACAAGTGCAGGCTTTTTCATTGAAACAAAACGTTTAGCTCGAGGCACTGAATAAATGCGAGAAGCTGTACTCATTGAATGAACACCTGCAATTTATTGCATTGAATGAATGAGATAACCTTGAAGCGATGACTGAATGAAAGACAATGATTGAATTAACGAGTGCAATCTGCTTGATGAAATGAATGCATGCAGATTTCTTTAACAGAAAGCGTGTAACAAGTATCATTGAATGAATGGCAAAAGCTCTACTCATTCGATTAGCATGTGCAGATATTTTCATGGAATGAATGAGTGCAGTTTGATTCATTGAATGGATGAATGCTGTTGGAATCACTAAATAAATAAGTTAAGGTTCGTTCATAGAATCAATGAATGACGTTTGATTCATTGAATCAATGTTTGAAGTTGGACAATGATTGATTAGATTAGATAAGATTACTTACAGTATGGAAACAGGCCCTTCGGCCCAACATGTCCACACCGCCCCGCCGAAGCGTAACCCACCCATACCCCTACATCTACATCTACATCTACCCCTTACCTAACACTACGGGCAATTTAGCATGGCCAATTCACCTGACCTGCACATCTTTGGACTGTGGGAGGAAACCGGAGCACCCGGAGGAAACCCACGCAGACACGGGGAGAACGTGCAAACTCCACACAGCCAGTCGCCTTGGCGTGAATTGAACCCGGGTCTCTGGCGCAGTGAGGCAGCAGTGCTAACCACTGTGCCACCGTGCCGCCCACTTTGAATGAATGCAGTTTGTTATATTAAATGAAGGAGTTACGCTTGACATATTGAATAAATAAGAGAAGCTCTACTCTTTGAGTTAACACGTGCAGTCTGTAAATTCAATAAATGTGTGCATTTTGTTTCTCTAAAAAGTTTAGATTGATCGGTCTCATTGAATCTAAGATTACCGTTTCATTCTTTGAATCTATTATTGAAGGTTAAATCAATGACTGATTCACTTGTTTCAGCTTGTTTCATTAAGTGAAAACTTTAAGCTCGAGGCACTCATTCAATTAGCACAAGCACTTTTTGTCATTAAATCAATGGGTGCAATTTGTTTCATTGAATCGAAACCTTAAACTCGTGGTATTGAATTAATGTGAGACGCTCTACTCATTGAATGAACACCTGCAGTTTGTTACATTGAATGAATGAGATAAACTTAAAAAGTTAAATGAATGAAAGAAGCTCCACGTATTGAATTAACGAGAGCAGTCTGTTTGATTAAATGTTTGCATGCAGTTGGTTTCTTTAACAGAAAGCGTACAACTTGTTTCATTAAATGAATGGCAAAGCTCTACTTATTTGATTAGCATGTGCAGATTTTTTCATGGAATGAATGAGTGCTGTTTGATTCATTGAATGGATGAAATCAGTTGGAATCACAAAATAAATGATTTAAGTTTCTTTCATTGAATCAATGAAAAACGTTTGATGAATTGAATCAATGATTGAGGTTTGACACAATGATTGCAGTTTGTTATATTAAATGAAGGAGTTAAGCATGACATAACGAATAAATAAGAGAAGTTCTACTCTTTGAATTAAGACGTGCAGTCTGTTTCATTCAATGAATGTGATCCGTTTGATTCACTGCATAAGTTAGTTACATCTGTCTCATTAAATCTAAGAATGCCGATTGATTCATTGGATTAATGCTTGAAGTTTAAATCAATGGCTGATTCACTGGTTTCAGCTTGTTTCATTAAGTGAAAACTTTAAACTCGAAACAATGAATCAATGAGAGAAGCTGTACTCTTTGAATTAGCACATGCACTTTTTATCATTAAATGAATGGGTGCAGTTTGTTTCATTGAATCGATTCCTTGAACTCGTGGTATTGAATCAATGTGTGAAGCTCTACTCATTGAATGAACAAGTTCAGGCTTTTTCATTGAAACAAAACGTTTAGCTCGAGGCAATGAATAAATGAGCGTAGCTGTACTCATTGAATGAACACCTGCAGTTTGTTGCATTGAATGAATGAGATAACCTTGAAGTGATGACTGAATGAAAGACAATGATTGAATTAACGAGTGCAATCTGATTGATGAAATGAATGCATGCAGATTTCTTTAACAGAAAGCGTGTAACAAGTATCATTGAATGAATGGCAAAAGCTCTACCCATTCGATTAGCATGTGCAGATATTTTCATGGAATGAATGAGTGCTGTTTGATTCATTGAATGGATGCATGCTCTTGGAATCACTAAATAAATAAGTTAAGTTTCGTTCATTCAATCAATGAATGACGTTTGATTCATTGAATCAATGATTGAAGTTTGGCACAATGATTGAATGATTGCAGTTTGTTATATTAAATGAAGGAGTTAAACTTGACATATTGAATAAATAAGAGAAGCTCTACTCTTTGAGTTAACACGTGCAGTCTGTAAATTCAATAAATGTGTGCAGTATGTTTCACTAAAAAGGTTCGTTTGATCTGTCTCATTGAACCTAAGATTACCGTTTGATTCATTGAATCTATGATTGAAGTTTAAATAAATGACTGATTCAATTGTTTCAGCTTGTTTCATTAAGTGAAAACGTTAAGCTGGAGGCCCTCATTCAATTAGCACAAGCACTTTTTGTCATTGAATCAATGGGTGCAATTTGTTTCATTGAATCGAAACCTTAAACTCGTGGTATTGAATCAATGTGAGAAGCTCTACTCATTGAATCGATTCCTTGAACTCGTGTTATTGAATCAATGTGTGAAGCTCTACTCATTGAATTGCCAAGTGCAGGCTTTTTCATTGAAACAAAACGTTTAGCTCGAGGCACTGAATAAATGCGAGAAGCTGTACTCATTGAAAGAACACCTGCAATTTGTTGCATTGAATGAATGAGATAACCTTGAAGCGATGACTGAATGAAAGACAATGATTGAATTAACGAGTGCAATCTGCTTGATGAAATGAATGCATGCAGATTTCTTTAACAGAAAACGTGGAACAAGTATCATTGAATGAATGGCAAAAGCTCTACTCATTCGATTAGCATGTGCAGATATTTTCATGGAATGAATGAGTGCTGTTTGATTCATTGATTGGATGAATGCTGTTGGAATCACTAAATAAATAAGTTAAGATTCGTTCGTTGAATCAATGAATGACGCTTGATTCATTGAATCAATGTTTGAAGTTGGACAATGATTGAATGATTGCAGTTTGTTATATTAAATGAAGGAGTTACGCTTGACATATTGAATAAATAAGAGAAGCTTTGAGTTTACACGTGCAGTTTGTAAATTCAATAAATGTGTGCATTTTGTTTCTCTAAAAAGGTTAGTTTGATCGGTCTCATTGAATCTAAGATTACCGTTTCATTCTTTGAATCTATTATTGAAGTTTAAATCAATGACTGATTCACTTGTTTCAGCTTGTTTCATTAAGTGAAAACTTTAAGCTCGAGGCACTCATTCAATTAGCACAAACACTTTTTGTCATTAAATCAATGGGTGCAATTTGTTTCATTGAATCGAAACCTTAAACTCGTGGTATTGAATCAATGTGAGAAGCTCTACTCATTGAATGAACACCTGCAGTTTGTTACATTGAATGAATGAGATAAAATTAAAAAGTTGAATGAATGAAAGAAGCTCCACATATTGAATTAACGAGAGCAGTCTGTTTGATTAAATGTTTGCATGCAGTTCGTTTCTTTAACAGAAAGCGTACAACTTGTTTCTTTAAAAGAATGGCAAATCTCTACTTATTCGATTAACATGTGCAGATTTTTTCATGGAGTGAATGAGTGCTGTTTGATTCATTGAATGGATGAATTCAGTTGGAATCACTAAATAAATGAGTGAAGTTTCTTTCATTGAATCAATGAATAACGTTTGATTCATTGAATCAATGACTGAGGTTTGACACAATGATTGCAGTTTGTTATATTAGATGAAGGAGTTAAGCATGACATAATGAATAAATAAGAGAAGTTCTACTCTTTGAATTAAGACGTGCAGTCTGTTTCATTCAATGAATGTGAGCGGTTTGATTCACTGCATAAGTTAGTTACGTCTGTCTCATTAAATCTAAGAATGCGGATTGATTCATTGAATTACTGCTTGAAGTTTAAATCAATGGCTGATTCACTGGTTTCAGCTTGTTTCATTAAGTGAAAACTTTAAACTCGAAACAATGAATCAATGAGAGAAGCTGTACTCTTTGAATTAGCACATGCACTTTTTATCATTAAATGAATGGGTGCAGTTTGTTTCATTGCATCGATTCCTTGAACTCGTGGTATTGAATCAATGTGTGAAGCTCTACTCATTGAATGAACAAGTTCAGGCTTTTTCATTGAAACAAAACGTTTAGCTCGAGGCAATGAATAAATGAGCGTAGCTGTACTCATTGAATGAACACCTGCAGTTTGTTGCATTGAATGAATGAGATAACCTTGAAGTGATGACTGAATGAAAGACAATGATTGAATTAACGAGTGCAATCTGATTGATGAAATGAATGCATGCAGATTTCTTTAACAGAAAGCGTGTAACAAGTATCATTGAATGAATGGCAAAAGCTCTACCCATTCGATTAGCATGTGCAGATATTTTCATGGAATGAATGAGTGCTGTTTGATTCATTGAATGGATGCATGCTCTTGGAATCACTAAATAAATAAGTTAAGTTTCGTTCATTCAATCAATGAATGACGTTTGATTCATTGAATCAATGATTGAAGTTTGGCACAATGATTGAATGATTGCAGTTTGTTATATTAAATGAAGGAGTTAAGCTTGACATATTGAATAAATAAGAGAAGCTCTACTCTTTGAGTTAACACGTGCAGTCTGTAAATTCAATAAATGTGTGCAGTATGTTTCACTAAAAAGGTTCGTTAGATCTGTCTCATTGAACCTAAGATTACCGTTTGATTCATTGAATCTATGATTGAAGTTTAAATAAATGACTGATTCAATTGTTTCAGCTTGTTTCATTAAGTGAAAACGTTAAGCTGGAGGCCCTCATTCAATTAGCACAAGCACTTTTTGTCATTGAATCAATGGGTGCAATTTGTTTCATTGAATCGAAACCTTAAACTCGTGGTATTGAATCAATGTGAGAAGCTCTACTCATTGAATCGATTCCTTGAACTCGTGTTATTGAATCAATGTGTGAAGCTCTACTCATTGAATTGCCAAGTGCAGGCTTTTTCATTGAAACAAAACGTTTAGCTCGAGGCAATGAATAAATGAGCGTAGCTGTACTCATTGAATGAACACCTGCAGTTTGTTACATTGAATGAATGAGATAAACTTAAAAAGTTGAATGAATGAAAGAAGCTCAACATATTGAATTAACGAGAGCAGTCTGTTTGATTAAATGAATGCACGGAGTTGGTTTCTTTAACAGAAAGCGTACAACTTGTTTCATTAAATGAATGGCAAAGCTCTACTTATTCGATTAGCATCTGCAGATTTTTTCATGGAATGAATGAGTGCTGTTTGATTCATTGAATGGATGAATTCAGTTGGGATCGCTCAGTAAATGAGTGAAGTTTCTTTCATTGAATCAATGAATAACGTTTGATTCATTGAATCAATGATTGAGATTTGACACAATGATTGCAGTTTGTTATATTAAATGAAGGAGTTAAGCTTGACATAATGAATAAATGAGAGAAGTTCTACTCTTTGAATTAAGACGTGCAGTCTGTTTCATTCAATGAATGTGAGCGGTGTGATTCACTGCATAAGTTAGTTATATCTGTTTTATTATATCTAAGATTGCCGATTGATTCTTTGAATTCATGATTGAAGTTTAAATCAATGGCTGATTCACTGGTTTCAGCTTGTTTCATTAAATGAAAACTTTAAACTCGAAACAATGAATCAATGAGAGAAGCTGTACTCATTGAATTAGCATATGCACTTTTTATTCTTAAATGAATGGGTGCAGTTTGTTTCATTGAATCGATTCCTTGAACTCGTGTTATTGAATCAATGTGTGAAGCTCTACTCATTGAATGAACAAGTGCAGGCCTTTTCATTGAAACAAAACGTTTAGCTCGAGGCAATAAATAAATGAGAGTAGCTGTACTCATTGAATGAACACCTGCAGTTTGTTGCATTGAATGCACGATATAAGCTGGAAACGTTGACTGAATGAAAGAAGCTCTACACATTGAATTAACAAGTGTAATCTGCTTGATGAAATGAATGCAGGCAGTTGGTTTCTTTGACAGAAAGCGTGCAACTAGTATCATTGAATGAATGGCAAAAGCTCTACTCATTCGATTAGCATGTGCAGATATTGTCATGGAATGAATGAGTGCTGTTTGATTCATTGAATGGATGCATGCTCTTGGAATCATTAATAAATAAGTTAAGTTTCGTTCATTCAATCAATGAATGACGTTTGATTCATTGAATCAATGATTGAAGTTTGGTACAAGGATTGAATGATTGCAGTTTGTTATATTAAATGAAGGAGTTAAGCTTGACATATTGAATAAATAAGAGAAGCTCTACTCTTTGAGTTAACACGTGCAGTCTGTCAATTCAATAAATGTGTGCAGTATGTTTCACTAAAAAGGTTAGTTAGATCTGTCTCATTGAATCTCAGATTTCCGTTTGATTCATTGAATCTATTATTGAAGTTTAAATCAATGACTGATTCACTTGTTTCAGTTTGTTTCATTACGTGAAAATTGGAAGTTCGAGGCACTCATTCAAATAGCTCATGCACTTATTCTCATTAAATCAATGGGTGCAATTTGTTTCATTGAATCGAAAACTTAAACTCGTGGTATTGAATTAATGTGAGAAGCTCCACTCATTGAATGAACACCTGCAGTTTGTTACATTGAATGAATGAGATCCACTTAAAAAGTTGAATGAATGAAAGAAGCTCCACACATTGAATTAACGAGTGCAGTCTGTTTGATTAATGAATGCATGCAGTTGGTTTCTTTAACAGAAAGCGTACAACTTGTTTCATTAAATGAATGGCAAAGCTCTACTTATTCGATTAGCATGTGCAGATTTTTTCATGGAATGAATGAGAGCTCTTTGATTAATTGAATGGATGAATTCAGTTGGAATCACTCAGTAAATGAGTGAAGAATCTTTCATTGAATCAATGAATAACGTTTTATTCATTGAATCAATGATGAAGGTTTGACACAATGATTGCAGTTTGTTATATTAAATGAAGGAGTTAAGCTTGACATAATGAATAAATAAGAGAAGTTCTACTCTTTGAATTAAGACGTGCTGCCTGTTTCATTCAATGAATGTGAGCAGTTTGATTCACTGCATAAGTTAGTTACATCTGTCTCATTAAATCTAAGAATGTCGATTGATTAATTGATTTAATGATTGAAGTTTAAATCAATGGCTGATTCACTGGTTTCAGCTTGTTTCATTAAATGAAAACTTTAAACTCGAAACAGTGAATCAATGAGAGAAGCTGTACTCATTAAATTAACACCTACAGTTTGTTACATTGAATGAATTAGATAAACATAAAAAGTTGAATGAATAAAAGAAGCTCTACACATTGAATTAACAAATGCAGTCCGTTTGATTAAATGAATGCATGCAGTTGGTTTCTTTAACAGAAAGCGTACAACTTGTTTCATTAAATGAATGGCAAAGCTCTACTTATTCGATTAGCATGTGCAGATTTTTTCATGGAATGGATGAGTGCTGTTTGATTCATTGAATGGATGAATTCAGTTGGAATCACTAAGTAAATGAGTGAAGTTTCTTTCATTCAATCAATGAATAACGTTTGATTCATTGAATCAATAATTAAGGTTTGACACAATGATTGCAGTTTGTTATATTAAATGAAGGAGTTAAGCTTGACATAATGAATAAATAAGGGAAGTTCTCCTCTTTGTATTAAGACATGCTGCCTTTTTCATTCAATGAATGTGAGCAATTTGATTCACTCCATAAGTTAGTTACATCTGTCTCATTAAATCTAAGAATGTCGATTGATTCATTGAATTAATGATTGAAGTTTAAATCAATGGCTGATTCACTGGTTTCAGCTTGTTTCATTAAGTGAAAACTTTAAACTCGAAACAATGAATCAATGAGAGAAACTGTTTTCATTGAATTAGCACATGCACTTGTTATCATTAAATGAATGGGTGCAGTTTGTTTCATTGAATCGATTCCTTGAACTCGTGGTATTGACTCAATGTGTGAAGCTCTACTCATTGAATTAACAAGTTCAGGCTTTTTCATTGAAACAAAACGTTTAGCTCGAGGCACTGAATAAATGAGAGAAGCTGTACTCATTGAAAGAAAACCTGCAGTTTGTTGCATTGAATGAATGAGATAAGCTTGAAACGTTGACTGAATGAAAGAATTAATGAGTGCAATCTGCTTGATGAAATGAATGCATGCAGTTGGTTGCTTTGACAGAAAGCGTTCAAATTGTTTCATTAAATGAATGGCAAAGCTCTACTTATTCGATTAGCATGTGCAGCTTTTTTCATGAAATTAATGAGTGCTCTTTAATTCATTGAATGGATGAATGCTGTTAGAATCACTAAGTAAATGAATGAAGTTTCTTTCATTGAATCAATGAATAACGTTTGATTCATTGAATCAATGGTTGAGGTTTGACACAATGATTGAATGTTTGCAGTTTGTTACATTAAATGAAGGAGTTAAGCTTGACATAATGAATAAAAAATAGAAGATCTACTTTTTGAATTAAGACGTGCAGTCTTTTTCATTCAATGAATGTGAGCAGTTTGATTCACTGCATAAGTTAGTTACATCTGTCTCATTAAATCTAAGAATGCCGATTGATTCATTGAGTTCATGATTGAAGTTTAAACCAATGGCTGATTCACTGGTTTCAGCTTGTTTCATTAAGTGAAAACTTTAAACTCGAAACAATGAATCAATGAGAGAAGCTGAACTCATTGAATTAGCACATGCACTTTTTATCATTAAATCAATGGGTGCCGTTCGTTTCATTGGATCGATTCCTTGAACTCGTTGTATTGAATCAATGTGTGAAGCTCTACTCATTGAATTAACAAGTGCAGGCTTTTTCATTGAAACAAAACGTTTAGCTAGAGGCAATGAATAAATGAGAGTAGAGGTACACATTGAATGAACACCTGCAGTTTGTTGCATTGAATGCATGATATAAACTGGAAACGTTGACTGAATGAAAGAAGCTCTACATATTGAATTAACAAGTGCAATCTGCTTGATGAAATGAATGCAGGCAGTTGGTTTCTTTGACAGACAGCGTGCAACTAGTATCATTGAATCAATGGCAAAAGCTCTTTTCATTCGATGAGCCTGTGCAGATATTTTAATGGAATAAATGAGTACTGTTTGATTCATTGAATGGATGCATGCTCTTGGAATCACTAAATAAATAAGTTAAGTTTCGTTCATTGAATCAATGAATGACGTTTGATTCATTGACACAATGATTGAAGTCTGGCACAATGATTGAATGATTGCAGTTTGTTACATTAATTGAAGGAGTTAAGCTTGACATATTGAATAAATAAGAGAAGCTCTACTCTTTGAGTAAAGACGTGCAGTCTGTAAATTCAATAAATGTGTGCAGTATTTTTCACTAAAAAGGTTAGTTAGGTCTGTCTCATTGAATCTAAGATTACCGTTTGATTCATTGAATCTATGATTGAAGTTTAAATCAATGACTGATTCACTTGTTTCAGCTTGTTTCATTAAGTGAAAACTTTAAGCTGGAGGCCCTCATTCAATTAGCACATGCACTTTTTGTCATTAAATCAATGGGTGCAATTTGTTTCATTGAATCGAAACCTTAAACTCGTGGTATTGAATCAATGTGAGGAGCTCTACTCATTGAATCAACAACTGCAGTTTGTTACATTGAATGAATGAGATAAACTTAAAAAGTTGAATGAATGAAAGAAGCTCAACATATTGAATTAACGAGAGCAGTCTGTTTGATTAAATGAATGCACGGAGTTGGTTTCTTTAACAGAAAGCGTACAACTTGTTTCATTAAATGAATGGCAAAGCTCTACTTATTCGATTAGCATCTGCAGATTTTTTCATGGAATGAATGAGTGCTGTTTGATTCATTGAATGGATGAATTCAGTTGGGATCGCTCAGTAAATGAGTGAAGTTTCTTTCATTGAATCAATGAATAACGTTTGATTCATTGAATCAATGATTGAGATTTGACACAATGATTGCAGTTTGTTATATTAAATGAAGGAGTTAAGCTTGACATAATGAATAAATGAGAGAAGTTCTACTCTTTGAATTAAGACGTGCAGTCTGTTTCATTCAATGAATGTGAGCGGTGTGATTCACTGCATAAGTTAGTTATATCTGTTTTATTATATCTAAGATTGCCGATTGATTCTTTGAATTCATGTTTGAAGTTTAAATCAATGGCTGATTCACTGGTATCAGCTTGTTACATTAAATGAAAACTTTAAACTCGAAACAATGAATCAATGAGAGAAGCTGTACTCATTGAATGAACACCTACAGTTTGTTACATTGAATGAATGAGATAAACTTAAAAATCGAAACAGTGAATCAATGAGAGAAACTGTATTTATTGAATTAGCACATGCACTTGTTATCATGAAATGAATGGTTGCAGTTTGTTTCATTGAATCGATTCCTTGAACTCGTGGTATTGAATCAATGTGTGAAGCTCTTCTCATTGAATGAACAAGTGCGGGCTTTTTCATTGAAACAAAACGTTTTGCTCGAGGCAGTGAATAAATGAGAGAAGCTGTACTCATTGAAAGAAAACCTGCAGTTTGTTGCATTGAATGAATGAGATAAGCTTGAAACGTTGACTGAATGAAAGAAGCTCCACACATTGAAATAACGAGTGCAATCTGCTTGATGAAATGAATGCATGCAGTTGGTTGCTTTGACAGAAAGCGTTCAAATTGTTTCATTAAATGAATGGCAAAGCTCTACTTATTCGATTAGCATGTGCAGCTTTTTTCATGAAATGAATGAGTGCTCTTTAATTCATTGAATGGATGAATGCTGTTAGAATCACTAAGTAAATGAGTGAAGTTTCTTTCATTGAATCAATGAATAACGTTTGATTCATTGAATCAATGATTGAGGTTTTGACACAATAATTGAATGTTTGCAGTTTGTTACATTAAATGAAGGAGTTAAGCTTGACATAATGAATAAAAAAGAGAAGTTCTACTTTTTGAATTAAGACGTGCAGTCTGTTTCATTCAATGAATGTGAGCAGTTTGATTCACTGCATAAGTTAGTTACATCTGTCTCATTAAATCTAAGAATGCCGATTGATTCATTGAGTTCATGATTGAAGTTTAAACCAATGGCTGATTCACTGGTTTCAGCTTGTTTCATTAAGTGAAAACTTTAAACTCGAAACAATGAATCAATGAGAGAAGCTGTACTCATTGAATTAGCACATGCACTTTTTATCATTAAATCAAAGGGTGCAGTTTGTTTCATTGAATCGATTCCTTTCACTCGTGGTATTGAATCAATGTGAGTAACTCTACTCATTGAATGAGCACCTGCAGTTTGTTACATTGAATGAATGAGATAAACTTATAAAGTTGAATGAATGAAAGCAGCTCTAGACATTGAATTAACGAGAGCAGTCTGTTTGATTAATTGAATGCATGTAGTTGGTTTCTTTAACAGAAAGCGTACAACTTGTTTCATTAAATGAATGGCAAAGCTCTACTTAATCGATTAGCATGTGCAGATTTTTTCATGGAGTGAATGAGTGCTGTTTGATTCATGGAATGGATGAATTCAGTTGGAATCTCTAAGTAAATGAGTGAAGTTTCTTTCATTGAATCAATCAATAATGTTTGATTCATTGAATCAATGATTGAGGTTTGACACAATGATTGCAGTTTGTTATATTAAATGAAGGAGTTAAGCTTGACATAATCAATAAGTAAGAGAAGTTCTACTCTTTGAATGAAGACGTGCAGTCTGTTTTATTCAATGAATGTGAGCAGTTTGATTCACTGCATAAGTTAGTTACATTTGTCTTATTAAATGTAAGAATGCCGATTGATTCATTAAATTCATTAAATTCAGCTTCAGTTTGTTACATTGAATGAATGAGATAAACTTAAAACGTTGAATGAATGAAAGCAGCTCTAGACATTGAATTAACGAGTGCATTGAGTTTAAGGTTTCGATTCAATGAAACAATTGTACCCATTGATATAATGATAAAAAGTGCATGTGCTAATTGATTGAGTGCCTCGAGCTTAAAGTTTTCACTTAATGAAACAAGCTGAACCAAGTGAATCAATAATGATTTAAACTTCAATAATCAATTCAATGAATCAAACGGTAATCTGAGATTCAATGAGACATTTCAAACAAACCATTTCAGTGAAACAAACTGCACACATTTATTGAATTTACAGACGGCACGTGTTCACTCAAAGAGTAGAGCTTCTCTTATTTTTTCAATATGTCAAGCTTAACTCCTTCATTTAATATAACAAACTGCAATCATTCAATCAATGTGTCAAACTTCAATCATTGATTCAATGAATCAAACGTCATTCATTGATTGAATGAACGAAACTTAACTTATTTATTTAGTGATTCCAACAGCATTCATCTATTCAATGATTCAAACAGCACTCATTCATTCCATGAAACTATCTGCATATGCTAATCGAATGAGTAGAGCTTTTGCCATTCATTCAATGATACTAGTTGCACGCTTTCTGTCAAAGAAACCAACTGCATGCATTCATTTCATCAAGCAGATTGCACTCGTTAAGTCAATGTGAAGAGCTTCTTTCATTCAGTCAGCGTTTCAAGCTTATCTCAATCATTCAATGCAACAAACTGCAGGTGTTCCTTCAATGAGTACAACAACTCTCATTTATTCAGTGCCTCGAGCTATAAGTTTTGTTTCAATGAAAAAGCCTGCACTTGTTAATTCAATGAGTAGAGCTTCACACATTGTTTCAATACCACGAGTTCAAGGAATCGATTCAATGAAACAAACTGCACCCATTCATTTAATGATAAAAAGTGCATGTGCTAATTCAATAAGTACAGCTTCTCTCATTGATTCAGTGTTTCGAGCTTAAAGTTTTCACTTAATGAAACAAGCTGAAACCAGTTAATCAGATAAAGCTTTAAACTTCAATCATTTATTCAATGAATCAATCGGCAGTCTTAGATTTAATAAGTCGGATGTAACCAACTTATTTAGTGAATCAAACTGCTCACATTCGTTCAAAGAAACAGACTGCACGTCTTAACTCAAAGAGTAGAACTTCTCTTACTTATTCATTACGTCAAGCTTATCTCCTTCATTTACTATAACAAACTGCAATCCTTCAATCATTGTGTCAAATCTCAATCATTGAGTCAATGAATCTAACGTTATTCATTGATTCAATGAATAAAAGTAGACTACTTGGTAGTGTGGAAGAGCAGAGGGATCTTGGTGTCCATGTACACAGATCTCTGAAAGTTGCCACCCAGGTAAATAGTGCAGTGAAGAAGGCATATGGCGTACTGGCTTTTATTGGTAGAGGAATTGAGTTCCGGAGTCCTGAGGTCATGCTGCAGTTGTATAAGACTCTGGTGCGGCCGCATCTGGAATATTGTGTGCAGTTTTGGTCGCCATACTATAGGAAGGATGTGGAGGCACTGGAACGGGTGCAGAGGAAGTTTACCAGGATGTTGCCTGGTATGGTAGGAAAATCCTATGAGGAAAGGCTGAGGCACTTGGGGTTGTTTTCATTGGAGAAAAGAAGGTTTAGGGGTGATTTGATAGAGGTGTACAAGATGATTAGGGGGTTAGATAGGGTTGACAGTGAGAACCTTTTTCCACGTATGGAGTCAGCTATTACAAGGGGGCATAGCTTTAAATTAAGGGGGGGTAGATATAGGACTGATGTTAGGGGTAGGTTCTTCACTCAGCGAGTCGTAAGTTCATGGAATGCCCTGCCAGTAGCAGTAGTGGACTCTCCCTCTTTATGGGTATTTAAGCGGGCATTGGATAGGTATATGGAGGATAGTGGGTTAGTGTAGGTTAGGTGGGCTTTGATCGGCGCAACATCGAGGGCTGAAGGGCCTGTACTGCGCTGTATTCTTCTATGTTCTATGTTCTATGTTCTATGAAACTTAACTCATTGACTTCGTGATTCCAACTGCATTGAATGAATCAAACATCTCTCATTTGTTCCATAAAAAAATCTCTACATTCTAATCGAATAAGTAGAGCTTTGCCATTCATTTAATGAAACAAGTTGTACGCTTTCTGTCAATGAAACCAACTGCATGATTTCAGTTAATCAAGCCGATTGCCCTCGTTAATTCAATGTGTAGAGCTTCTTTCGTTCATTCAACTTTGTTAGCTTATCTCATTTTTTCAATGCAACAATCTGCACGTGTTCATTCAATGAGTAGAGCTTCTCACATTCAATACCACGAGTTTAAGGTTTCGATTCAATGAAACAAATTGCACCCATTGATTTAATGATAAAAAGTGCATGTGCTAATTGAATGAGTGCCTCGAGCTTAATGAAACAAGCTGAAACACGTGAATCAGTCATTGATTTAAACTTCAATCATTGATTCAATGAATCAAACGGTAATCTTAGATTCAATGAGACTGATCAAACTAACCATTTTAGTGAAACAAACTGCACACATTTATTGAATTTACAGACTGCACGTGTTAACTCAAAGAGTAGAGCTTCTCTTATTTATTCAATATGTCAAGCTTAACTCCTTCATTTAACATAACAAACTGCAATCATTCAATCATTGTGTCAAAATTCAATCATTGATTCAATGAATCAAACGTCATTCATTGAACGAAACTTAACTTATTTATTTAGTGATTCCAACAGCATTCATCTCTTCAATGAATCAAACAGCACTCATTCATTCCATGAAAATATCTGCATATGCTAATCGAATGAGTAGAGCTTTTGCCATTCATTCAATGATACTAGTTGGATGCTTTCTGTCAAAGAAACCATCTGCATGCATTCATTTCATCAAGCAGATTGCACTCGTTAATTCAATGTGTAGAGCTTCTTTCATTCAGTCAACGTTTCAAGCTTATCTCATTCATTCAATGCAACAAACTGCAGGTGTTCATTCAATGAGGACAGCTTCTCTCATTTATTCAGTGCCTCGAGCTTAAAGTTTTCATTTAATGAAACAAGCTGAAACAAGTGAATCAGTCATTGATTTAAACTTCAATAGTAGATTCAATAAATCAAACGGTAATCTTAGATTCAATGATACAGATCAAACTAACCATTTTAGTGAAACAAACTGCACACATTTATTGAATTTACAGACTGCACGTGTTAACTCAAAGAGTAGAGCTTCTCTTATTTATTCAATATGTCAAGCTTTACTCCTTCATTTAATATAACAAACTGCAATCATACAATCATTGTGTCAAACTTCAATCATTGATTCAATGAATCAAACGTTATTCATTGATTCAATGAACGAAACTTAACTTATTTATTTAGTGATTCCAACAGCATTCTTCCATTCAATGGATCAAACAGCACTCATTCATTCCATGAAATTATCTGCACATGCTAATCGAATGAGTAGAGCCTTTCATTCAATGATACTAGTTGCACGCTTTCTGTCAAAGAAACCAACTGCATGCATTCATTTGAGTGGGAGCAGCGGCCGAGTCAAAGTGAACCCGGGAGACTACAGGTAAGGTAAGACAGTTTGTTTCAAAATTACTTACCTGTAGCGGGCAGCGGTGTTTTTTTTTCTCTCTTCACAAAAAGAGCGGGATCAGCAGAGGAAGCGACGGCAAACAGAGGGGCAGCCGGGAAGGGGAACAGTGAGTATAAATACTCACCCTTTAATCACCAACAGTCATTTGAGTGGGAGCAGCGGCCGAGTCAAAGCGAACCCGGGAGACTACACTAAGGTAAGACAGTTTGTTTCAAAATTACTTACCTGTAGCGGGCAGCGGAAGTGAGGTTGGAGCGCATGGCTGGGCGGGAAGGTAAGTGATTAGTATTTGAGTGGGTGTGTTCTAGACCCCAGGTCCTACTTTCTTAGGGCCTTCCTCCCACCCTCCTCCTCTAACCTAACTTTAAAGTCCACAGGTAAGTGACTCAGTGTTATTGACTCAGTGTTCTTGTTTTTGGAGACAGTGTACAGTCATGGCAGCGCAGGCGGTGGAATGTTCCTCCTGCAGGATGTTTGAGGTAGGGGTGACCACCGATACTCCTGCCGACTTCGTCTGCAGGAAATGCACTCAGATCCTGATCCTCACCGAACGGGTTAGGGAACTGGAACTGGAGTTGGATGAACTGAGGATTATTCGAGACGCTGAGAGGGTGATTGATAGAAGCTACAGGGACATAGTTACGCCGGAGAACAGAGGTAGCTGGGTAACAGCTAGAAGTGGGAAGGGGAAGAAGCAGGCAGTGCAGGGTTCCCCTGTGGTCGTTCCCCTAAAAAATAATTATACAGCTTTGGAAACTGTTGGGGGGGGGACAGCCTTGCAGGTGTAAGCTGCAGTGAAGGGGTCTGTGGCTCTGAGACTCAGAAGGGGAAGGGGGAGAGGAGAAGAGCCCTAGTTATAGGGGACTCTCTAGTTAGAGGGACGGACAGGCGGTTTTGTGGACATGGGATAGACTCTCGGATGGTTTGTTGCCTCCCGGGTGCAAGGGTCCGAGACATCTCGGACCGTGTCTTCAGAATCCTTAAGTGGGGGGGGGAGGTGTGCAGCCAGAAGTCGTGGTACACATTGGCACCAACGACATAGGTAGGAAGAGGGGTGGGGAGGTTATTCAAGAGCTCAAGGAGTTAGGCTGGAAGCGAAAAGCTAGGAGAGACAGTCGTCATCTCTGGGTTGTTGCTGGTGCCACGTGACAGTGAGGCAAAGAATAGGGAGAGAGTGCAGTTGAACACGTGGATGCAAGGCTGGTGTAGGAGGGAGGGCTTCAGATATTTGGACAATTGGACTGCATTCTGGGGAAGGTGGGACCTGTAGAAACAGGACGAGTTGCACCTGAACCAGAAGGGCACCAATATCCTGGGCGGTAGGTTTGCTAGCACTCTTCGGGGTGTTTAAACTAATTTGGCAGGGGGATGGGATCCGGACTTGTAGTCCAGTAAGTAAGCTAGCTGTGTGTCAGGATGCCCAAGACTGTAGGGAGGCTGTGGAGAAGGTAGCACTGACAGGGACTAATTGCGGACACAGAGATGGGCTCAAGTGCGTATACTTCAACGCAAGGAGTATCAGAAATAAGGTGGGCGAACTTAAGGCGTGGATCGGTACCTGGGACTACGATGTTGTGGCCATCACGGAAACATGGATAGATGAGGGACATGAATGGCTGTTGGAGGTTCCTGGTTACAGATGTTTCAGCAAGATTAGGGAGGGTGGTAAAAAAGGAGGGGGGGTGGCGTTGCTAATTAGAAATGGTATAACGGCTGCAGAAAGGAAGTTTGAGGGGGATCTGCCTCTGGAGGTAGTATGGGTTGAAGTCAGAAATAGGAAAGGTGCAGTCTCCTTGTTGGGTGTTAACTATAGGCCCCCTAATAGCAGCAGAGATGTAGAGAAACAGATTGGGAAAAAGATTTTGGAAAGGTGCAGAAGCCACAGGGTCGTAGTCATGGGCGACTTCAACTTCCCAAATATTAATTGGAAGCTCTTTAGATCAAGTAGTTTGGATGGGGCGGTGTTTGTGCAGTGTGTCCAGGAAGCTTTTCTAACGCAGTACGTAGATTGTCCTACCAGAGGGGAGCCAAATTGGATTTGGTACTCGGTAATGAATCGGGACAAGTGGTGGGCTTGTTAGTGGGTGAACATTTTGGTGATGGTGACCACAATTCTGTGACTTTCACCTTGGTTATGGAGAGAGATAGGTGCGCACAAGGTAGATTTTACAATTGGGGGAAGGGAAATTACGATGCTGTAAGACAGGATTTGAGGAGCATACGTTGGGAGCATAGGCTGTCAGGGAAGGATGTGGTGGAAATGTGGAACTTTTTCAAAGAGCAGATACGACGTGTCCATGATATGTATGTACCTATCAGGCAGGAAAGAAATGGTCGTGTGAGGGAGCCTTGGTTGACGAGGGAGGTTGAATGTCTAGTAAAGAGGAAGAAGGAGGCTTACAGAAGGTTGAGGAAACAGGGTTCAGACAGAGCAGTGGAGGGATACAGGATAGCCAGAAGGGACCTGAAGAAAGGGATTAGGAGAGCTAAGAGAGGACATGAAAAATCCTTGGCGGATAGGGTCAAGGATAACCCCAAGGCATTTTATGTGTATGTGAGAAACCTGAGAATGAGGAGAACGAGGGTAGGTCCGATCAAGGACAGTAGTGGGAGACTGTGTATTGAGTCGGAAGAGATAGGAGAGGTCTTGAACAAGTACTTCTCATCAGTATTTACGAACGAGAGGGACCGTATTGTTGAAGAGGAGAGTGTGAAACGGACTGTTAAGCTAGAGGTGATACCTGTTAGGAAGGATGATGTGTTGGACATTTTCAACAACTTGAGGATAGACAAGTCCCCCGGGCCTGACGGGATATATCCTAGGATTATGTGGGAAGCAAGAGGGGAAATTGCAGTACCGTTGGCAATGATCTTCTCGTCTTCACTGGCAACGGGGGACTGGAGAGTAGCGAATGTGGTGCCCCTATTCAAAAAAGGGAATAGGGATAACCCCGGGAATTACAGGCCAGTTAGTCTTACTTCTGTGGTAGGCAAAGTAATGGAAATGGTACTGAGGGATAGGATTTACGAGTATCTGGAAAGACACTGCTTGATTAGGGACAGCCAGCACGGATTTGTGAAGGGTAGGTCTTGCCTTACAAGTCCAATTGAATTTTTCGAGGAGGTGACCAAGCATGTGAATGAGGGTAGAGCAGTGGATGTAGTGTACATGGATTTTAGTAAGGCATTTGATAAGGTTCCCCATGGTAGGCTTATGCGGAAAGTCAGGAGGCATGGGATAGAGGGAGATTTGGCCAATTGGATAGAAAACTGGCTAACCGGTCGAAGTCAGAGAGTGGTGGTAGATGGTAAATATTCAGCCTGGAGCCCAGTTACAAGTGGAGTTCCGCAGGGATCAGTTCTGGGTCCTCTGCTGTTTGTAATTTTTATTAATGACTTAGATGAGGGAGTCGAAGGGTGGGTCAGTAGATTTGCAGATGATACGAAGATAGGTGGAGTTGTGGACAGTGAGGAGGGCTGTTGTCGGCTGCAGAGGGACTTAAATATGATGCAGAGCTGGGCTGAGGTGTGGCAGATGGAGTTCAACCCTGCCAAGTGTGAGGTTGTCCATTTTGGAAGAACAAATAAGAATGCGGAATACAGGGTTAATGGTAGGGTTCTTAGTCAGGTGGAGGAACAGAGGGATCTTGGGGTCTAAGTACATAGATCTTTGAAGGTTGCCACTCAGGTGGATAGAGTTTGTAAGAAGACCTATGGAGTATTATCGTTCATTAGCAGAGGGATTGAATTCAAGAGTCGTGAAGTGATGTTGCAGCTGTACAGGACTTTGGTTAGGCCACATTTGGAGTACTGTGTGCAGTTCTGGTCGCCTCACTTTAGGAAAGATGTGGAAGCTTTGGAGAGGGTGCAGAGAATATTTACCAGGATGTTGCCTGGAATGGAGAAGAGGTCGTACGAGGACAGGTTGACAGTTCTCGGCCTTTTCTCGTTGGAACGGCGAAGGATGAAGGGTGACTTGATAGAGGTTTATAAGATGATCAGAGGAATAGATAGAGTAGACAGTCAGAAACTTTTTCCCCGGGTACAACAGAGTGTTACAAGGGGACATAAATTTAAGGTGAAGGGTGGAAGGTTTCGGGGAGATGTCAGGGGTAGGTTCTTTACCCAGAGAGTGGTGGGGGCATGGAATGCGCTGCCCGTGGGAGTGGTAGAGTCAGAATCATTGGCGACCTTTAAGCGGCATTTGGATAGGTACATGGATGGGTGCTTAATCTAGGTTAGAAGTTCGGCACAACATCGTGGGCCGAAGGGCCTGTTCTGTGCTGTATTGTTCTTTGCACTATGTTCTACTTCATCAAGCAGATTGCACTCGTTAATTCAATGTGTAGAGCTTCTTTCATTCAGTCAACGTTTCAAGCTTATCTCAATCATTCAATGCAAAAAACTGCAGGTGTTCATTCAATGAGTACAGCTTCTCTCATTTATTCAGTGCCTCGAGCTAAACGTTTTGTTTCAATGAAAAAGCCTGCACTTGTTCATTCAATGAGTACAGCTTCACACATTGATTCATTGTTTCGGGCTTAAAGTTTTCACTTAATGAAACAAGCTGAAACCAGTGAATCAGTCATAGCTTAAAACATCAATCATTAATTCAGTGAATCAATCGGCATTCTTAGATTTAATAAGACAGATGTAACCAACTTATTTAGTGAATCAAACTGCTCACATTCATTGAATGAAACAGACTGCACGTCTAAATTCAAAGAGTAGAACTTCTCTTATTTATTCATTATGTCAAGCTTAACTCATTCATTTAATATAACAAACTGCAATCAGTCAATCATTGTGTCAAACCTCAATCATTGATTCAATGAATCAAACGTTATTCATTGATTCAATGAAAGAAACTTAACTCATTTACTTCGTGATACCAACTGAATTCATCCATTCAATGAATAAAACAGCACTCATTCATTTCATGAAAAAATCTGCACATGCTAATCGAATAAGTAGAGCTTTGCCATTCATTTAATGAAACAAGTTGTATGCTTTCTGTTAAAGCAACCAACTGCATGCATTCATTTAATCAAACAGACTGCACTCGTTAATTCAATGTGTAGAGCTTCTTTAATTCAGTCAACGTTTCAATCTTATCTCATTCATTCAATGTAACAAACTGCAGGTGTGCATTCAATGCGTAGAGCTTCACACATTGATTCAATACCACGAGTTCAAGGAATCGATTCAATGAAACAAATTGCACCCATTCATTTATGATAAAAAGTTCATGTGCTAATTCAATGATTACAGCTTCTCTCATTTATTCAGTGCCTCGAGCTTAAAGTTTTCACTTGATCAAACAAGCTGAAACAAGTGAATCAGTCATTGATTTAAAGTTCAATTATCGATTCAATGAAACACACGGTATTGTTAGATTCAATAAGACAGATATAAACAACTTATTTAGCGAATCAAACTGATCACATTCATTGAATGAAACAGACTGCACGTCTTAATTCAAAGAGTAGAACTTCTCTTATTTACTCATTATGTCAAGCTTAACTCTTTCATTTAATATAACAAATTGCAATCATTCAATCATTGTGTCAAACCTCAATCATTGAGTCAATGAATCAAACGTTATTCATTGATTCAATGAAAGAAACTTAACTCATTGACTAAGTGTATCCACCTGTATTCATCCATTCAATTAATCAAACAGCACTCATTCATTCCATGACAAAATCTGCACATGCTACTCGAATAAGTAGAGCTTTGCAATTCATTTAATGAAACAATGAGGACTGAAGTCCTGAAATGCAGGAACGCGAATCTTTTCACTGTCTCACAAAAGTAAATGTCCCGAGAACTTCAGAGTAGATCTTTCAGTGCTGTCATAGGAGGGGAAGTGGAAATATTCCTACTAGAAGTTCATGGGCATATTTCCATTAACCAAACTCACCCAATCAATAACTGCGGATCCCAGGAATGGAAAGCAAGCAAACACCAAATCCCAGTCTCTGACTTGTGATTCTTTAGAAACTCTTTCAGAAGCGGAATCAGAAGACAATGGAGGGTGAACTTTCCGACTGAGGAAGGACTATCAAAGCACATTCCCGTCCTTTTAGAGGACTAGCCATTGACTCTGATGTTCTTGCAGAGATTAACTGATCCAAGACATTGAAAGGTTTCCTGTCACAGCTGCTATTTTTCTGCTGTTGTCAATTTCGGGAATGAGTAACTCTGAGTTCCTTACCGGGAATTAATGCCAAGTGGTGGAGGTGAAAAAATCGAATCCTAATCACGAGCGTGATGGAATAAATAACGCTTTCATGATTATTTCTTCTCATTTAATTTCGTCAATCTCCCGCTCTTTTATATGTCTTTGTTTGACGTTTGAATAGGAAATACGATCATCTATTCACTTGGAAACAGAATGAAACTTTACCTCAGTGAATTTCAACTTGACAACATTGAACAACTTCTTCAGTACCGTGCTTGAATTCCAACGCGCACTTGTTTGTGGCATAGGGACTTGCACAGCTCCGCCTAGCTATCCCTTAGAGCACAACAAGCAGCACTTCTGCCCATTGTTGTCGCATTTCATCTGTCCTTGTCCCACTTTCCAGAACTTGGACCTTGCCTATGAGCGCTGTGGCGATTCACTTCATTAACTAAAATGCTCCTGAAATATTTTTGATTGACAGATTTACCATGCATTCAGCAATGAGTTCCAGATGCAATATTGGCTGTGAGTAAATGTAGACCATTGAGTGCAACACTCATTCGAATCTCTTGTGTTTGTGACTTCTATACGACTGGAAACCTTCATTTCCTTTTCGAGAAATTCTGCCCAATATAGAATTGTTTCTAACATCTTTTTCCCACTCTCCTGCATACGTTGCAGTCTGATTTTGCAGATGTAATGTTCAGATGTTTCTAGTTTTTGTACCACAGGGTGGGTGAGAACCTGGTTCCTGTTCCAGTTATACACCTTTACAGAATACAAAACAAATCCATGTGCATACTGGAAAATTGAAAAGAAAAACAGACTGTTGGGCTGACTGAGTCTCCACGGTCTCTGTGGCACCAAATTCCAAAGTTTCACTCCACTTAGAGTTCCGTCGTCTCAATCCGCTCTTTGGCAAGTATTCCTGTTGTGGGAAATACATATTTCTGTATATCTGGTATTACCCCAGACATGCCATCTGGCACTGCATTCACTTCCCTGTTTTGCACTTGCTGCTGAGAAGTGCACCGTTATGGAAATGCAAACAGACAGAGTCTTCTTGGTGGAATTCCAATAAAATGAAATGGACCATAATCATGGTAAATACGATCAAATCTTTAAAGCACTGGATGGAAGCAGGAATTGCGTCTCCCAGAGATGGTTCACTTCCTAACAGGTGTCGTATAATTTTCATTTCCAGTTAAAAAAGATTCAGTTGATAATGCTGCACAACGAACCTTCTGCGAGTTCAATACCATGAGACTGATTGCAGTCGATCTTATTCAGCTTCACATACTCACAGAATGTATTTCCATCTAAATTGCCTCAGGTTTTCGAGTCTTGATCAGATCCTGCAAAATTTATAATGGGGTTCACTTTGACTAGTACGCCACACTTCTCAAAACCATGATCACTTTCACACTTGGTCTTAACTATCTGCTCAGGAGATGTCTTTGCACCTAACGTCATTCATGTTCCAGTTGATTTCCCCGCCCTGTCCTCCCCCATAGCACCGTGCCACCTCCCATCCCTCCTCAGTCATCCCGTCCCCTGTCGTTACATTCACTCCTTGTACGTTTGGTAATATGTCTTTTCAAATATTCTGGAATCAATATCCACTTTTCTTTCTGGGAAATCGTTGCTAACTTAAATCACTCTAAGTAAAAGAAACCCTGCTCCAACACTCGCTTTATTATTCACCGATACCTTTGAATCTCTGAAACCTCTGGCATTGATTCACTTGAGAGAGGATGTTTTCCTCCGATGTAGTCATAATCTCAAAACCCTTTCCGATTTATTTTGTATCGTCTTTATCTGTTGGTTTCCACTTTGCACATCACTTCCTGCTTCCCTGCATTGATTTCTGTTAAATTATGATTTTTTGTGAATTTGCACTTTGAACATCACCTCCTGCTTCCCTGCATTGATTTCTATTAAATGATTATTTTTGTCAATTACTGTATTGTCTGCACCTCTCTTTCGCGTGAACTCTATATGCCTTGACTGATTTTATTTTTATGTTAGAACAAAAAGAAGAAAATATTGCAGACACTGGAATCCAAAGTAGACAGACAGGAGGTTGGAAACACCTAGCAAACTAGGCTGCATCTGGAGGTGCAGAAGTCAATGTTTCGGGTGTAACCCTTCTTCAGGACTGGGTGGTTCTCCTGAAGAAGGGTTTCAAGCGAAACATCGACTTCATGATCTTATACTGAACGGCTTCTGTGTCGTTCCAACCTCCTTTCTATTTACTTGTTTGTTGCCAGAGGATAAGATGAATCCAATGAACCCCCAAAGTCAAGTGTTTCCTTCTTCATCGTAAGAAATCATTACCGTTCTGAGCTTCATTTGTGTGCTAATTAAAATCAAGATAATTAAAGTTATTCATATTTAGCCTTAGCAATCTGATTCTTGTAAAGGTTGACCCACTTCTTGATTGTCAATTTGTCTTTGGTTTGCAACATTTCCTGAATCATGGATAATAACTGCTGGTTGTATGCTTTATTGCAAGCTGGCTTTGGTTGACATTTTGAATGCTGAAAGCGCCTCAGAATTAAGGTGCCATGAGTTCACAGGGATCTTAGTGAGACCCAGTTTTCCATTTACTTTCAGGGAGAGCAGGTTGAATCGAAGACTAACTTTTAAAACCTAAACAAGGAAGATGGTACCAGCATGAATGTTAATAGTGCAGGTACAATGGCGGAGAGTTAAGGTGATATGTCAGCATACTCAGAAAAATTGTTGTAATGTCTGTCAGTTTTCCATCAATTTTGAAGATGAACACAAGTTTTTGCAGCGTGACTCAGGTTTCTCAATCCCACTGCATCACAACGTGGTGAAGGTAAGGGGCAGGCAAGTAGACACGCAGAAGGAACAAAGAAACTTCAGCGCACGCCTAATGAAGATAAAGTGCGACGGAGACACGCAACACACTGAGATTGAACGGAGTTATTTGTGTGAATGGATGTTTAATATAAAGTCTGTGACATTCAGATTGGCCTCACGTTGGAAAAACGAAATTCCTGCAGTGCAAAAAAGCCCCGGTCCGTGCACGTCCACAAGGGACACATCGGAATGTTTAGCATAACCCCCCACACCCCCACCCCGAGAGCATGGAGAACCACATGCGAATCTTCGGAATTGGAAACAACAGCCCGCCAAACAACCCCTGTCCATGGAGCAACACATCGGTCACACTGCAAATTGATCGAGAGCTCAGCCCACTTCCCACGTTCATGGAGCAGCATTGGAGACACACCGGGACGTAAACAAGAGCACATGCAAGATAAGTCTACATTATTTCTAATTTTCTCAATTTTGCAACCCAATAATTCAGCGAGACCAACACAAAAGGACACGGTAATGTGCAGAAAAACTGCAACTTCTTATATGGTTAGATTATTACTCAATTGTCAACGAGCTGCAGAAATATCGGGCTTATCACTGCAATGGGAGTTGGTGGTGAAATGAGTGTTTAGAAGGTCGAATCAAAATAATGAGAACACAGTATAAAGTCATTGCCAGTTCAGCCAGTTCAGCTAAAGCGGTTAGTTGTATCAATGCACGTCACTGAATCTGTTCAGACATCCTAAACCCAGATGAGACATCTCCTCAGCATGGAGCACTGTGCAGACCAAGCTAGTTGACTGTTCCATGCAATCTCGCAATTTTTGGAGAAAGGAAACCAAAGAACGCTCCAGTGCATTGATCTATAAACCCGGACTAAATATCTGTATGCACCGAGACCTGCTGCAAGCAACACCAAAGAATTTATCTGTAAATCATGAACATTTATCCTCCCAGCATATAGAACATTCCAGTGTATTGATCAGTAATACTGTGTTAGATTTCTGCACAGTGTGAGGAAACTTGTAGCCCATGCTGGAAGTGACAGACTATGCAGCTCCCATCCATTAAAAGCTCCATATCTCCACTGTTCCATGCTGTGGGTGTGAAAGTCATTGCCAGAGAAAAATGGGGGGACAGTCAGGAAGAATCGAGGCGCTTAGGAAATAGAGAGGTTGAGGTGGAAAGACGACGTCATGGAAGTATGTATCTGAATGCTGAAATGAAGAAATTTCCATTCATCCATCAGCAGGGGACAATATTTCCAAGGATGATGGGTGAATATTTGTGTGAGTTCAGTTGATGGAGTTTTGTATGAGCATTTGTTCTGCAGCTTTGGACCTGGAGATCGGATCAGCAGAGTCTTCAACTCATTGGTCTGAATCTAACTATAATTTGTCTCAGAGGCATTTTCATTGATTGTAACAGAGGAATCCTCTGCACAAGGCCAAACTAGTTTCCCAGTGAAGCGCTTTGGAAGTGATCAAAACGAATGTTATTGCATTTTCTCTATATTAGAATGCTCTTGATCTATTCTTCCATGTTATATTTGAGAAGGATTCAAATTCATGAATCTAACCTGACTGGGCTGTGCGCAACAGTAATGGACTGGTTCGTCTCATTCATCTAATATATCAGGGACAACATTATGAAGAATCAGAACAATAAAAAGTTCTCTGAGTCTCCAAAGGCATTTTTGTAGAGCAAAGGTTCACATTCTTTGATGGAGACGCCAGTATGGCGCAAGGTGGACAAAGTCAGGTGTCACATGACACCAATTAACGGTTAACAAGTTTATTTGAAATCATAAACTTTCAGAGTGCTGCCCTTCCTCAGGTGATGTCGTGTAGTTTCTGACTTTGAAATTAAAAAAGATCTGCTGCTTTTGCGGTGACCTGAGGCAACCAGCAGGGGTGGCATTGCATCTCTTCAGCCAGAAAAGGAGCAAATCGACTGATCCTCATTTTAATAGATTTAGCCAAAACAACTAAGAAGAAAACTTGATAGATGCTTCCTCTTCGTGGAGGCCTAAAACTAGTGAATCAGTTCCATGAAGAAGATGCATGACGAATTCAGACTGTTCCTTGATCTGTCAAAATGGCGGGAATCGGTAAGAAAATGATCTTGGAAAGCGCAGGCTGCGCATGAAAGCGGCCCTTATCCAGAATTTCCCCTCTCTGAAACTTGGAATACATTTGTTGGTCATGGTCTACACCCAGATTCTCTGTGAACACAGGCCATGTTTTCCAGCCAGAGATGCTCACAACATCCTCTGATCTCCCTGACGGCAACATTCAATAACACATCCTGGAAAATAACAACTGCTAACCTTCCAAAATATGATATAAGAACATAAGATGTAGGAAAAGGTCACTCGGCTCATCAAGTGTGCCTTGCCATTCAATAAGATCTTGGCAGATCTGATCTAGCTATGAACTCAATTTCCTCTTGGGGAATAAGTCAGGGCATGTGACTGTGCTGTTCGTGGGAGAGCACTTTCAGAACAGTGACCATAATGTTGTCAGCTTTATGATAGTTATGGAAAATATTACGTCTGATGCACAATTTCGAAATTGTGGCAAGGCCAAGTTTTGGCATTAGTTAATATCTTTCAAACGTTGATTGGGTAGGTGGTTTGCAGCTGGACGGAGATCTGGCAAGTGGGAGGTTGTCAACTGCGAGATAATGATAGTTCAGGACTGGGATTTTCCTGTTCGTGTGAAGGGCTAGACTGGCATGAGTAGTGAACACTGATATTGAGGCTTTGATCAAGAAAAATGAAGAGCCATATGTTAGGAATAGACAGCGGGATCAGTTAGTGCCTTGAGGAGCAGCGAGGAATGAGGAGTTGGAAGCGGAGATTTAAGTTAGCTTTGGGCAATAATTTAAACGAGAATCCAAATCGATTCTGAGTACGTATGGTTGAATGATTAATTAGGAGGGAATTTGGGCCCTTCATTCCAACTATGTGTTGAACCAGAGGAAATGGTGAGATCTTAAACATTTACTGTGGATATAGACATGGAAGCTTGGAAACTTTGTCAAAATAAATAGTGATATTTTTAAATAGTCCACATTACAGAAGAGAAGGTACTAGATGTCATAAAATGTGCAAAGTTAGATTAATCCTGTGTACCTGATAAACTTCGTGGGAACCACAGGAAGAAGTTGTGGGTTTCTCGCGGAGGCCTTTATAGAGAGCCTGGGACTTGTTCCCTCTTGCATTGGAGGCTGATGGGTAACTTGATAGAGGTTTATTAACGTATAAGGTGCATGGCTAAGATAAAGAGTTACGGCCTTTTCCAAAGTATAGATGAATCCTAACCTTTTTTATTAATGGCTAATGGTAGACTACTTGGTAGTGTGGAAGAGCAGAGGGATCTTGGTGTCCATGTACACAGATCTCTGAAAGTTGCCACCCAGGTAAATAGTGCAGTGAAGAAGGCATATGGCGTACTGGCTTTTATTGGTAGAGGAATTGAGTTCCGGAGTCCTGAGGTCATGCTGCAGTTGTATAAGACTCTGGTGCGGCCGCTTCTGGAATATTGTGTGCAGTTTTGGTCGCCATACTATAGGAAGGATGTGGAGGCACTGGAACGGGTGCAGAGGAAGTTTACCAGGATGTTGCCTGGTATGGTAGGAAGATCCTATGACGAAAGGCTGAGGCACTTGGGGTTTTTTTCTTGGAGAAAAGAAGGTTTAGGGGTGATTTGATAGAGGTGTACAAGATGATTAGGGGGTTAGATAGGGTTGACAGTGAGAACCTTTTTCCGCGTATGGAGTCAGCTATTACAATGGGGCATAGCTTTAAATTAAGGGGGGGTAGATATAGGACTGATGTTAGGGGTAGGTTCTTCACTCAGCGAGTCGTAAGATCATGGAATGCCCTGCCAGTAGCAGTAGTGGACTCTCCCTCTTTATGGGTATTTAAGCGGGCATTGGATAGGTATATGGAGGATAGTGGGTTAGTGTAGGTTAGGTGGGCTTTGATCGGCGCAACATCGAGGGCCGAAGGGCCTGTACTGCGCTGTATTGTTCTATGTTCTATGTTCTATGTTCTATTACCAAGTTGAGTGGCTACAGTTTGTCCGTGCACTGACTGGCTATTACCTTTCACACTCCTAACGGTAATCCAGTTACTTTTCTCTTGTAACTTAAGTATGACTACCTCCGTATACCTCCTAGATATCACCCCCTCAGCCTCCCGCAAGGGTTCCAGTTCCAGTTCCCTAAAGCGGTAGGTGAAGAGCTGGAGTTGGGTGCACTTCTCGCGGGTGAAGTCAGAAGGAACATTAGTGTCGACCCTGAACCCCCACATCTGTGGTCTCTAGTGATGAACATGGATTGTATGTTTACTCCTCGATGCCAGGGTCAGGGTTGTCTCAGATTGAGTCTTCAAGATTCTTCAGGGGAAAGGAGAGCAGGCAGAAGTGATGGTACCCATCAGTAGCAATGAAAGGGAGGCGTACCTGAAAAGCCAATATATGGAGGAAAGTTGGAAGCTCGAAAGCGAGATGAGGAGAGTAGCAACTTCATTATTGCTACTGGTGCTACGGGGTAGTGAGGCGAGGAAGGGAGAGTCAGCACACACAGAAACTTGGCTGCAGGGCTTGTGCAGTGGGGAAGGATTGAGATATGTGGATCATTGGGATAGTTCGAGGGAAGGAGGAATCTGTACAAAGAGAACTGGTTGCACCTGAAATGAATAAATATCAATATCGTGGGCGAAGGTGTGCTAGAGCTCTTCAGGAGGGTATAAACTCCTTTTGCCAGGTGTTGGCAACTGGAGCTACGGATCAGTTGATGCAATAAGTAATGAAGAGCCAGATACTGTGTGAGAATGGAATGGGATTTGATAGGGGAAATGTGCAGTCGGTGTAATGGATTGATGTTTGTCTATTTTAATGCAAGAAGTATCAGGAAAAAAAACGGGGATGAACTTAGAACACACAACAGCGCTTGGAACTCTGATGTTAACTTGGGTATCTCAGGACAAAGGATGGTTTGAGTTATAGAGTCATAGAAATGCACAACATGGAAACAGACCCTTCAGTCCAACCTGTCCATGCTGACCAGATATCCCAATCCAATCTAGTCCCACCTGCCAGCATCCGGCCCATATCCCTCAAAACCCTCCCTATTCATATACCCATCCAAATGTTTTTTAAGTGTTACAATTGTATCAGCCTTCACCACATCCTCTGGCGGCTCATTCCATGCATGTACCAACCGAGGTGTCAAAAAAGTGACCCTTAGGTCTCCTTTATATATTTTACCTCTCAACCTAAACCTATGCCCTGTAGTTCTGGACTCTTCGACCCCAGAGAAAATACTTTGTCTATTTATCCTATCCATGCCCCTCATAATTTTGTAAACTTCTATAAGGTTACCCCTCAGCCTCCGACGCTCAAGGGAAAACAGCCCCAGCCTGTTCAGCTGCTCCATCTAGCGTAAATCCTCCAGCCCTGGCAACATCCTTATAAATCTTTTCTGAACCCTTTCAAGTTTCACAACATCTTTCTGATAGGAAGGAGAAAAGAATTGCACACAATATTGCAACAGTGGCCTAACCAATATTCTGTACAGTCGCAACATGACTTCTCAACTCTTATACTCAATACTCTGACCAATAAAGGAAAGCATACCAAACGGCCCCCTCACTGTCCTAGCTCCCTGCGACTCCACTTTCAAAGAGCTATAAATCTGCACTCCAAGGTATCTTTGCTCAGCAACATTCCCTAGGACCTTACCATTAAATGTCCTGCTAAGATTTGCTTTCGCAAAATGCAGCACCTCGCATTTATCTGAATTAAACTCCATCTTTGATTTCTCAGCCCATTGGCCCATCGGGTCCAGATCCTGTTGTAATCTGAGGTAACCCTCTTGGATGTACCAACATGTTTTTGTTTCAAATGGAAAAGCAAGAGAGGTTAAAGAGGTGGGGTTGGCATTGTTCCCTCAAGGGTTGATTCACAGCTGCAGAAATGGAGGGTGTCAAGGAGCGTTTGTCCACAGAGTGCGTATGTGTGGAAATCAGAGTTCAACTTACCCTCGCTCCAAATTTCCAACATGGCACCACTTCCTGAACTGTCCTAACTGTCCATCGTCATTCCGACTGAGCTGCTCCACTCGCCACTCCAACCTACCAATTTCACCCCCACATTTATCTTCCTATTCCTTTCGCAGTCACCTTCCTCCAACCACTCCCATTTATCTCTCAACACCGTTGGCCCACACGCCTCATTCTGAATGAAGGGATTACGGTAGAAACTTTTATTTTCCTGCTTCTGGGATGGTGCCTATCAGTTGTGCTTTACCAACACACCTTTCTTTGATTCAGATCTCCAGCATTTACAGTTCTCAGTTTCTCTGTGTTTGTGTACGCTGTTCAGAGGGTCAGTCTTGGCTTCTCCACCCCTTGGCTTCAGAACTCACTGCGCTCCCTGGACTTTGCATATCTGCGCAGAAGGAAACAACAGAAAGGTCGATAAGTCCCTTTAGAGATCAACACTTTTATATCAATCTCTTTTCAAATGGTAGGCTGCCACTCCATTATTTGAGAAAGAGAAGTCTGCAGATTCTGGAGCTCAGACTTGAGAATGTGGCGCTGGAAAAGGCACAGCAAATCAGGCAGCATCCGATGAGTCGGGGAATTGAAATTTGGGGCAAAAGCCCGTCATCACAAATGAGACTTCGAACCTTGTAGTGGAGAGTCAAATGGAAGGGGTAGGGTTCTGGGAAGGTAGCTGGGAGAGCAATCGGTGGATAGGGGAGCGGGTAAAGGTGGTAGGTCAGCGAGGAGGATGGAACGAATAGGTGGGAAGATTGATGGACCAGCAGGACAGGACAAGACAGCTGTCTATGTGCATTTCTGGAAGGTTGGATCTGGGATAAGGTCGGGGAGGGTAAATGAGGAAACAGGTGAAATCCGCATTGATGCCATGGCTTGGACGATCCCGAGTAAGAAGATGATGCGTTCTTTTTCCAGGCGTTGAGTGGTTAGGGAGCGGCGATGGAGGAGAACCAGGAGCTACTTGGCAGATTGAAAGTGGGAGTTGAAGTATTTGTCCAATGGGTGGTCGGGTTTGTCGGAGAGGGTGCTCCAGTGCTGCTCTTTGAATCACTTTTCAAGTAGGTGTCCTGTCTCCCAATGTAGAGAGACTACTTTGGGAGCAACAGATACAGTAAATGAGATGTGTGAAAGTGCAAGTGAAACTTTGATCGATGTGGAATGCTCCTTTGGGGCTTTGGACAGAGGTAACGAGGGAGGTGTGGGTGCAGGTTTAGCAATTTCTGCGATGGCAGGGAAAGGTGCTGGAAGGAGAGCGTCGATTCGTGTGTGGCATGGGCCTGGTGGAGGGAACGGTCATTACTGAAAGTGGGAAGTGGTGCAGAGGGAAATATATCTCTGGTGTTCAGGACCGTTTGGAGGTGTCAGAGATGGCGGGCAATGACGCGATATATATGAAGGTTGTTGGGATGGAAAGTGAGGACCAGAGCGAATTTTGTGCTAATGGGTGTTTCAGTGAATTGTTGCATGCATTGCGAACACCATCATTAGGTCAGGATAGTTTTGTATTTTTTCGGATCGATTAGGGAATTATTCGTTTTGTTTTCTTTTGTTTCTGTTTCATTCAGCAATGTTGAGACGACATTCTGTTTTGGTTGAAGCTTTGTGGTTGGACCAACTGCATAGCTCCTGTGGTCTCCACTGTACAACTTCTGACAACAATTAGCAAATTTCGGGTCCGGTCTACATTCTTGGTTATTTTCTGAGAGGTCTGGGATATTTCATGACCATTTCAACTTTTTGTCTAACCTCTTTGATGTGGATGTATATTTGCTCACAGAGTTCTAAGTTTCAAGTCCGGACGTTTCGCTACTATACTATGTAACATCTTCAGATAGCCACCAAACGAAGTATTGTTGAAGATTCCTCAATTATTTTAAACGGTTTGGGTTTCTTTTGGTTGGTGATGTCATTTCCTGTGGTGATGGCGTTTCCTGTTGTGATGTCGGTTCCTGTTCTTTTTCTCATGGGGTCGTAAATGAGGCCAAAGTCAATGTGATCGTTGACAGAGTTCCCTTTGGAATACCATGCTCCTAGGAATTCTCATGCGTGTCTCTGTATGGCTTATCCTAGGATGGATGTGTTGTCCCAGTCGAAATTGTGTCCTCCATCATCTGTTTTATTGTGCTGGTGGGTTTGTGGGCTTCCATAATGCCAATAGGTCTGAGGTTTCTGTCAGTCATTTCCGAGATGCCTTTGATGTCGCTAAAACGTGTGTGTGCAATTCACTAACAATGATCCGAAAATGGTAAACTAATGCCATCCAACAGAGTGCCACCGGCGAAGGGCTCTAGTTCCTGTACGAATGACTCAGAAAACAGAAGCTACCTAAATGCCTTAAATACAAACCTCGCCTTTCCACCCCACTAGCCAAACGAATAGCAGTGCAAAACGGCCAGCGAATGCTCCGTTAATGATGCTCACAAGAGACTCCGTAAATACAACCAGAAAGATTAGCACCAACAATGTTCACTCACACATGCAACACACCATGAATGGACAGACACAGTACAACAAGCCATAGATATTAGACAGCGACAAGCACATAAAATGAAAAAAAGCTAGCCTGCAGAAAATATCAATACATTATTATACAAAGTACCAACGCTTACAGCATAGAAGCATGGACAAAATACTTATCTGATCGAACCTTAACAGACACTGAAAACCTGTCTTTTTAAGAGGATTAAATTACACCTGCCAGGATGCGGACAAGAAAGGATTATGAACAGCATTACAAACAACACTAAACGAAAATCAACTCACCGAAGCAGAAAAAAGAAAGGAAACACACTCAATACACAAGACATGAAAGCATTGAAAATCATTCCTGCAGTCAAAGGACATAGGCAGTCATTCTAAATCGAAGAAGCTACATTAAAAAGCGAGCTCATAACCTACAGATACCAACTCTGACTAACAATTAGCGACAGAGCGGAACCCACAAATAGTATACGACTCAAAGCCCAACTCAAAAAACTTCAGAAGTCTGGAGAAACATATAAGACCGCTTTGCAAAAAAAATGAAACCAGACGGATCCCACACACCGCACTTCTCCGGTTACTCAAACTTCACAAATCAGGAGACCCATCAGATCCATAGTCTCGCTACCTGAAACACCAACTTACCGACTGGCCAAGGAACTACACCAAAGACTAAAACACTTCATAGAAAACACACACCACTCCATGCACTTCCCCAAGAATTCCTGAAGATAATCAAAGATGCTAAGAAAGAAGAGGATTAAATAATGGTCTCTTTTGATGTAACAGCCCTGTTTGCATCAAACAAGATTAACCTGGCTAAGGAAACACTGCCTACACTACGAGAAGATCCAAAGACACAGACACCAATCATTACTAACTTTATGAACAAGGACAATATCGTCAAGCTAGTGGACCCATGCCTCACAACACACTGCATCTTCAACAACCAAACCTACAGAAAAAAACAATAGAACACCCATGGGATCTCTGATATCAGGGTGCTTAGCAGATGCAGTAATTCAGTGACTTGAACAAACTGCTCTGTCAACTATCCAAATCAAACTTTGGGTACGCTACGTGGATGGCACCTCTATCATCAGGAAATGAAACAAATTGGAGGAAACCTTCAAGACCATCAATAACACCCTTACTGGCATAAAATTCACGCAAGAGGAGGGAAACAACAAAGAACTGCCATTCTTCGTTGTCACAGGAAAACGAACAGCGAATGGCAACTTCAAAACAGCTTTTACAGGAAAACAACATATACTGACCAAATATTGAACTTCAGAAGCAATCGTCCCAGCATCCACAAACAAAGCTGCATCAGGGCATTAATTCAACGAACTAACACACACTGCAGCACAGAGGAACTCCGCAGAGCAGAGGCAAATCACCTACACCATGTATACAAAACGAATGGGTACCCAATGAACACAGTCCGCCGTTTCTCAGCAACAAACCTAATTGCACACACACGTTTTAGCGACATCAAAGGCATCTCGGAAATGACTGACAGAATCCTCAGACCAATTGGCATTATGGAAGCCCACAAACCCACCAGCACAATAAAACAGATGATGGAGGACACAATTTCGACTGGGACAACACATCCATCCTAGGATAAGCCAAACAGAGACACGCATGAGAATTCCTAGAAGCATGGTATTCCAAAGGAAACTCTGTGAACGATCACATTGACTTTGGCCTGATTTACGACCCCATGAGAAAAAGAACAGGAACTGACATCACAACAGGAAACGCCATCACCACAGGAAATGACATCACCAACCAAAAGAAACCCAAACCGTTTAAAATAATTGAGGAATCTTCAACAATACTTCGTTTGGTGGCTCACTGAAGATGTTACATAGTATAGTTGCGAAACGTCCGGACTTGAAACTTAGAACTCTGTGAGCAAATCTACATCCACATCAAAGAGGTTAGACAAAAAGTTGAAATGGTCATCAAATATCCCAGACCTCTCAGAAAATATCCAAGAATGTAGCCGGACCCGAAATTTGCTAATTGTTGTCAGAAGTTTACAGTGGAGACAACAGGAGCTATGCAGCTGGTCCAACCACAAAGCTTCAAACAAAACAGAATGTAGTCTCAAGTTTGCTGAATGAAACAGAAACATAGAAACCAAAACGTATAATTCACTAATCGATCCGAAAAAATACTAAACTATCCTGACCTAATGATGGTGTTCGCAATGCATGCAATAATTCATTGAAACACCCATTAGCACAAAAGGTAAAATCAAAATCATTGTCTTGCAGGACAGATGCAGATGAAGGATCAGCATGAACCTGATTATTTCGGGTCCAGCAACTTCACAACTCTCTTGCTAAAACCAAATCAAACGGAGAGCTGGCCACTACTCTTTTGTTGGATAAGTACACTTATTGGCAAATTTAAAAGCTGTATCTGTTGGCTATCATCAAACTGACCCTAAAACCCTTCAAAATTAGACGTCCTGGAGTCTATGTTTATAAAAACCCTGAAAACAAAAACAAGAGCAACATAACCATGTGAAAGAATTAGCAACATCATAAAGTGAATTTAGCAGAGGTCCTGAGTCTCAAATATGTGAGTCAAACTAGGACAAGATTGGTGATAAAGCAGGTATCTTTAGCACAGAAATCAACTGTCCCAGGAGAAAGATAAGAAACTGAACCAATTGTATAAAAAAACATACACAGCAGAGGAACCAAGTGAATCCTCATATGCTATTATCATAAAACTGATATCGGAATGAAAAAGGTAGGTAAGAAAAGGACAAATCTCTTATCTGTCAGTGGTTTAGAGAAATGACATGTTGAGGCTCGCGCATGCACTTCTAGTAGGGGTTCATTTTTGGGTAAGAAAAAGTCAAGCTAAAATACAAACCCATTTTCACTGACCTCGACTGCACAGGCATGCAGGTGATTTTCCTTCCAGGGCGGCACGGTGGCACAATGGTTAGCACTGCTGCCTCACAGCGACAGAGACCCGGGTTCAATTCCCACCTCAGTCGACTGACTGTGAGGAGTTTGCACGTTCTCCCCGTGTCTGCGTGGGTTTCCCCCAGGTGCTCCGGTTTCCTCCCACACTCCAAAGATGTGCAGGTCGGGTGAATTGGACGTAGTGTTAGGTAAGGGGTAGATCTAGATGTAGATGTAGGGGTATGAGTGGGCTGTGCATCGGCGGGGCGGTGTGGACTTGTTGGGCCGAAGGGCCTGTTTCCACACTATAAGTAATCTAATCTACTAATATGATCGCACATGTTAGGTAATTGGGAAACCACAGGCAGTAATAAAACACGTACCTTTAATATCCATTCGTGCATTTGACGAAGCTTTTACAAGACTCTTAAATGATTGTGTCAGACCACTATCTCGAACAAAAAAAAAGTGTCAGTAACTGTTAACAATAATGAATGTGTCCACGAGATTTCTACAGGCCATTCCTTCACGGACTATCACCACTAAACCAATTGTTGACGAGTTAATGAAAGATTTCACTAGATACGCAGTAACTGCAATCAGAACAAGGGTCAAACTTCACAAAAAGATCATTCAAGGAAATTGTTGACACCAGCCAAGATCGCAGGGAACACTATAAAAGTGGCATCAGCTGCGTGAGACGTATTGAGGGCTTACATTCAGGAATATCCAAAGTATTGGAATAAGGGAATTATTTTGTACTTTTTGCGAACAGATGTGCGCAAATGAATCGAACAATTTCAGTCACTTTGAATTCGTTTTTGGGCATGAAGTGCGAGAACCACTAAAATTGATTAAGGAGAAACTGGTACGTCATAATTCAAAAACCACAAACTTGGTCGATGTGTCAGATGCTTTGGAAAGGTAAATTAGAGTTGAAAGGTTGTCTTCACTGTATTTAAAAGTATCATAGCGCACAATGAAACAAGAAGCAGGTAAGACTTAAAAAAAAACTTGTACTTTTGCTCTTCGGAATACAGTATTACTGTTACTTCCAGTGATAGGTGAACGTTTAAAAGAACTGTATAGTGGATCTTATCAACTTCAAAGAAATTTCAGTGAGCTGAACTGTTTCATAAGAACACCGGAAAGAAAGAAATTCAGATAGGGTGAATTATGTGAGTATGATCAAAAGGAATGTTGTTAGGGAAGGAAAGAAAAAGGAGAATGTGTTATTGGTTACAGCACCGAGTGAAAAAAAACACGAACAGAGGATTTTGCATTGGATGTACGTAAGACCAATAGGCCATCCGGAATGCATCCAAGGTTACTACAGGAAGCAAGGAAAGAAAGTTCTACACCTATGGCCATGGTATTTGTGTTCTTACTGTTCACTGGAGTCGTGCCAGATGATTGGAGGGTGGCAAACTATAATTCCGTGTTTATGAAGGGAGCAGTGGTAATTCTGCTAACTCCAGATCTGTCAACTCTACGTATGTGGTGGGCAACTTCATGGAGGGAATTTTGAGTCAGACAATTTCTGATTATTTTAAACGCCATATTAGATTAGATTAGATTATTTACAGTGTGGAAACAGGCCCTTCGGCCCAACAAGTCCACACCAACCCGCCGAAGCGCAACCCACCCATTCCCCTACATTTACCCCTTTACCTAACACTACGGACAATTTAGCCTGGCCAATTCACCTGACCTGCACATCTTTGGACTGTGGGAGGAAACCGGAGCACCCGGAGGAAACACACGCAGACACGGGGAGAACGTGCAAACTCCACACAGTCAGTCGCCTGAGTTGGGAATTGAATCCGGGTCTCTGGCGCTGTGAGGCAGCAGTGCTAACCACTGTGCCACCGTGCCGCCATATCTTGATTTGGTATACTCATCAAGGCCTTCTGAGATGCACATCATGCCTCACAATCCTTACTGAATTCTTTGAGAATGAAACAAAATATACTGCTGAAGGTAGGGCAGTGGACGTACTTGCCATTGAGTTTAGGAAGGCGTTTGATAAGGTTCCCATGGTAGGCTTATTTAGAAAGTAAGAAGGCATGAGATACAGGGAATTATTTCTGTCTGGATATAGAATTGGCTGGCCCAGAGAAGACAGAGGATAGTAGTAGATTTAAAGCATTTAGCCTACCAGTGATGTTCTTCAGCATTTGGTTCTGGGATCTCTGCTCTTTGTGCTTAAATAAATGACTTGGGTAAAGAATTGGAAAGGTGATTTCGTCAGGATGCCTGTGGTTGGTGGAATACTAGATAATTTGGAAGACTCTTGTAACTTACAATGGGACATTGACAAGATGGAGAACTGGGTTGTTAAGTGGAAGATGGAGTACAACCTGGATTAATGTGAAGTGATTCATTTTGGAAGGACGAATTGGAACGTGGAATCCATGGATAAAGGCAGGATTCTTGGCAATGTGGAGGAATAGAGTTAGAACATAGAACAAAGAAGAATACAGCGCAGAACAGGCTCTTTGGCCCTCGATGTTGCGCCGATCCAAGCCCACCTAACCTACACTAGCCCACTATCCTCCATATGCCTATCCAATGCCCGCTTAAATGCCCATAAAGAGGGAGAGTCCACCACTGCTACTGGCAGGGCATTCCATGAACTAACGACTCGCTGAGTAAAGAACCGACCCCTAACATCTGTTCTATACCTACCACCACTAAATTTAAATCTATGCCCCCTCGTAAAAGCTGACTCCATACGTGGAAAAAGGTTCTCACTGTCAACCCTATCTAAACCCCTAATCATCTTGTACACCTCTATCAAGTCACCTCTACACCTTCTTTTCTCCAATGAAAACAACCCCAAGTGCCTCAGCCTTTCCACATACGATCTTCCTACCATACCAGGCAACATCCTGGGAAACCTCCTCTGCAGTTCCAGTGCCTCCACATCCTTCCTATAGTATGGCGACCAAAACTGCACGCAATACTCCAGATGCGGCCGCACCAGAGTCTTATACAACTGCAACATTACCTCAGGACTCCCGAAATCAATTCGTCTACCAATAAAAGCCAGTACACAATATGCCTTCTTCACCACACTATTTACCTGGGTGGCAACTTTCAAAGATCTGTGTACATGGACACCAAGATCCCTCTGCTCATCCACACTACCAAGTATCCGACCATTAGCCCAGTACCCCATCTTTTTGTTACTCTTACCAAAATGAATCACCTCACACTTACCCACTTTGAACTCCATTTGCCACCTTTCTGCGCAGCTCTGCAGCTTATCAATATCCCGCTGTAACCTGCCACATCCTTCCTCACTGTCAACAACTCCTCTGACTTTTGTATCATCCGCAAACATGCTCACGCAACCTTCTAACCCCTCCTCCAGGTCATTAATAAAAATGACAAACAGCAATGGTCCCAAAACAGATCCTTGCGGAACACCGCTAGTAACGGCACTCCAAGATGAACCTTTACCATCAACTACTACCCTCTGTATTCTGCCAGCCAGCCAATTCCTAATCCAAACCTCCAAATCACCCTCATTGCCCTCAAACGTTAGGGTTTGCCTTTGTTTAAAGGGAATTCTACGATGAAGAACTACGTGCTCTCTTTCTCCTCAGATGGTGTCTGACCTGCTGTGATCTCTGGGATGTGTTGGTTTCAGGACGCGACCCAGCTTCTGCAATAATTTTGCTCCGAGTAGAAGTAAAGACGTTCCACAGCGGTTACACAGAGCGGTTGGTGTGACTTTACCTGGATTATTGGGTCCAATTTTGATGTGCTGATCTAAGTAAAACAGACTGATCACATACACTGAATGGACATTCGCCAGATTAATCCTTCAGATGACAAGAATGTCTACTGAGTAAACTGTGCTCTCTAGAGTTTCACAGAACGAGAGATGATTGCAGTGACTTCTTTAAAAATCACGCAGAGGAGACTGGCGAACATAGGGGCATTGACAGGTGTGAGCAAGATTCACGGAAATCCCAAGATATTCCACAAGGATCTCAGGCAGAACAGAATAACCAGTGAACAATCAAGGCCAATTAGAAACCAAGGGTACAATCTGTGTCTGGAGATGGAGAACATCGATTAGGTCCTTACATGAGAGCTTCTCGTCTGTTGCACTTGGGAGAAGGAGGAGGCAGATACAGAATTAGGGAAAATGGACGGGGAAGCTCTTGAGCAGGTTGATATAAGATGCGAGTAGGGATTAATGGTTTTCACTGATATAACATTGGACAACGCCCCATGTCTGGATGAGTTGTATGTGAGGGTGATGTGGGAATCTAAGAAGATATCCCCTTACGCAAATCATTAATTAGAGTCTGGTCACAGAGAAGGTGCCAGAGGACTGGAGAACACCATTACACGAAAGGTAGTTGAGAGACATCAGGGAACGACTGATCAGTTAGTACAAAATCAGCGTTAGAGGAACTATTTGGGAAAATGGTTGAGGGGACAAAAGTAATCTTCATTGAGCGAGTCAATGTTTGATCAGGGATCTTATGCATAAGGAAGTCATCCGAACGAATTTTATTCATTTATTTCGAGCAGGTGATTCATCTGTTTTTCAGCCAGGCCTTTGACAAAGGCTCATAGGGGAAACTGATAAAGAAAGTGAAATTTCACAGGATCAAGGGTATCTTTTTAAGTTCATTCAGCATTGTCTTAGTGACAAGAGACAGAGGATGGAGGCAGAGTGCTGCTTGTGTGACTAAAGACTAGCAACCATTGCTGTACGACATGGATTAATATTGCGTCAGTTAACGTTTGTGGTACTCATAAATTAGGTCGATATGAATGTAGAGGAGTGTGTGGGGAGTGTGATATGTAAGTTTGTGTTTGACACAAACATTGACCAGGTGTTTGGCAGTGAGGGGAAGGTCTTATGTTACAGGAATGGTCACTGTCGACAACTCCTCCGACTTTTGTATCATACGCAAACTTGCTCACCCAACTTTCTAACCCCTCCTCCAGGTCATTTATAAAAGTGACAAACAGCAATGGTCCCAAAACAGATCCTTGCGGAACACCACTAGTAACGGCACTCCAAGATGAACCTTTACCATCAACTACTACCCTCTGTCTTCTTCCAGCCAGCCAAATCCTAATCCAAACCTCCAAATCACCCTCAATGCCATACTTTTTGTCTACCCCCGGTGATGTGGGTGCAGATTTGCTCACAGAGTTCTAAGTTTCAAGTCCGGACGTTTCGCTACTATACTATGTAACATCTTCAGAGAGCCACCAAACGAAGTATTGTTGAACAATCCTCAATTATTTTAAACGGTTTGGGTTTCTTTTGGTTGGTGATGTCATTTCCTGTGGTGATGGCGTTTCCTGTTGTGATGTCAGTTCCTGTTCTTTTTCTCATGGGGTCGTAAATGTGATCGCTGACAGAGTTCCCTTTGGAATACCATGCTTCTAGGAATTCTCATGCGTGTCTCTGTTTGGCTTATCCTAGGATGGATGTGTTGTCCCAGTCGAAATTGTGTCCTCCATCATCTGTTTTATTGTGCTGCTGGGTTTGTGGGCTTCCATAATGCCAATTGGTCTGAGGATTCTGTCAGTCATTTCCGAGATGCCTTTGATGTCGCTAAAACGTGTGTGTGCAATTCACTAACAATGGTCCGAAAATGGTAAACTAATGCCATCCAACAGAGTGCCACCGGCGAAGGGCTGTAGTTCCTGTACGAATGACTCAGAAAACAGAAGCTACCTAAATGCCCTAAATACAAACCTCGCCTTTACACCCCACTAGCCAAACGAATAGCAGTGCAAAACGGCCAGCGAATGCTCCGAGGAATGATTAATGATGCTCACAACAGACTCCGTAAATACAACCAGAAAGATTAGCACCAACAATGTTCACTCGCTCATGCAACACACCATGAATGGACAGACACAGTCCAACAAGCCATAGATATTAGACAGCGACAAGCACATAAAATGAAAAAAAGCTAGCCTGCAGAAAATATCAATACATTATTATACAAAGTACCAACGCTTACAGCATAGAAGCATGGACAAAATACTTATCTGATCGAACCTTAACAGACACTGAAAACCTGTCTTTTTAAGAGGATTAAATTACACCTGCCAGGATGCGGGCAAGAAAGGATTATGAACAGCATTACAAACAACACTAAACGACAATCAACTCACCGAAGCAGAAAAAAGAAAGGAAACACACTCAATACACAAGACATGAAAGCATTGAAAATCATTCCTGCAGGCAAAGGACATAGGCAGTCATTCTAAATCGAAGAAGCTACATTAAAAAGCGAGCTCATAACCTACAGATACCAACTCTGACTAACAATTAGCGACAGAGCGGAACCCACAAATAGTATACGATTCAAAGCCCTTCTCAAAAAACTTCAGAAGTCTGGAGAAACAAATAAGACCGCTTTGCAAAAAAATGAAACCAGACGGATCCAACACACCGCACTTCTATGGTTACTCAAACTTCACAAATCAGGAGACCCCTCAGACCCATAGTCTCGCTACCTAGAACACCAACTTACCGACTGGCCAAGGAACTACACCAAAGACTAAAACACTTCATAGAAAACACACACCACTCCATGCACTTCCCCAAGAATTCCTGAAGATAATCAAAGATGCAAAGAAAGAAGAGGATTAAATAATGGTCTCTTTTGATGTAACAGCCCTGTTTGCATCAAACAAGATGAACCTGGCCAAGGAAACACTGCCTACACTACGAGAAGATCCAAAGACACAGACACCAATCATTACTAACTTTATGAACAAGGACAATATCGTCAAGCTAGTGGACCCATGCCTCACAACACACTTCTTCAACAACCAAACCGACAGAAAAAACAATAGAACACCTATGGGATCTCTGTGCTTCGCAGAGGCAGTAGTTCAGTGACTGGAACAAACTGCTCTGTCAAACATCCAAATCAAACTTTGGGTACGCTACGTGGATGGCACCTCTATCATCACGAAATGAAACAAATTGGAGGAAACCTTCATGACCATCAATAACACCCTTACTGGCATAAAATTCACTCAAGAGGAGGGAAACAACAAAGAACTGCCATTCCTAGTTGTCACAGGAAAACGAAACGCGAATGGCAACTTTAAAACAGCTTTTACAGGAAAACAACATATACTGACCAAATATTGAACTTCAGAAGCAATCGTCCCAGCATCCACAAACAAAGGTGCATCAGGGCATTAATTCAACAAGCCAACACACACTGCAGCACAGAGGAACTACGCAGAGCAGAGGCAAATCACCTACACCATGTATACAAAACGAATGGGTACCCAATGAACACAGTCCGCCGTTTCTCAGCAACAAACCTAAACAAGCAGACAAAACACGTCCAGAAACCTTAGCCACACTCCCCTACATCAAAGACATTTCGGAAAGAACTGCCAGACTCCTCAGGCCACTTGGGCATCGCACCTAGGCCCATTTCCGTCTAAGAAATATAACTGATGCCATGGGCAATTTTACATGGACCATTCACTTTACCTGCACATCTGTGGACTATGGCAGGACACCAGATCACGGTAAGGAAACACACGGAGACTCGGTTAGAATGTGCAAACTCCAGAGTCAGTCAGGTTGGAATCGAACCTGTGTATGGGGTTCAATATAGAGGACAGTTATTCACGTCAAAAGAGGACAATTACTTCATGGACAACAAGATGTCGAACTTTGGAGGTAACTGAAGAATGCGACTGGCCAGAGTATTTGGAATTTGAAGGGTCTAACCACATGACTGAGAACACAAACAAAACTGCATTCTCATTCAATGCCTGCCCGAGTCTTCCACCTGTAATGGCTGGTGGTTCTCAACGTCGTCCATATGTCACAGGATTTTGCATGATTCCTGGCGCTGGAGTCATCTTTGTAAAGGGCCAATTGTCACAGGTTGTTCTTTCTCAGTTCGGAGTAGCTCTGCACGGTTTAACTCCAGCATGGTAGGTAAGAGGCAATTACAGCACGATTTGTCTACGGGACACGGAGGTCATATTGGATGGGCTAGTACGGAGGGTAACCATTCTGTTCCCAGGGGGACCACACCACCAGACCGATTGATCATGGTGTGAGCTCTCCACCAAGATTAGTGTAGAATCTGCAGTATGAAAAAACATCTAGCAATACAGGACAAGCATCAATACCTTTCTCACTCAGCCAGAATAAGTGTCACCGTATTCTGACTGCTCCCACCCACTCACTACATATTTGTTGTAGCACCTACCACCTAACAAGGCTCGTCCTCCACCAATCTCACAACTGCAGCTGCACATTTTCCCTCTTTCTCTCTTCCCTCACCCCCTACTATGAACGCCACCCGAAAAACACTGCATGGATACAACACTGTGCATCGTCTTCCTCCAGACACCTTATCGCTCCTCCCACCACTTATACCAGCACTAGCAGCAGGGTGACACATTCATTCCCTCCCTCTCTTTCTCCCATTCCAGGAGAAAAAGCCTGGAAAAGGACTGAAGGAATCAGGCCGGGTGGTGGAGTGCCCAATATCCGTTCCCTCAGCCCCCGGTCCATGCCATGCGTGGTGGAGGACCTAGGTACAAACCGGAGAGGACTAGGAGTACTCATGTGGACATTCTGAAACATCCGCGTCAGGCCGATCGAGTAATGAGCAACGTTCAGGGAAGGGCATTATTCACTTTCAACTAACTGCCCGTTAGATTTCCCCCAGCACACCATCAAAGCTGTGGCCCTGATGCCAGCTCTCTTTCGTGTCGAGTTGTTACAAAATAAATCTCCACGGTCTCGATGGGCAGTTGGGTGAATTCACAACACGTCATCTCCACCACCTCACGGGAAGGGAGTACTGAGAGATCCTCCGACACGTCCACCTGTCAACAGTTCAGATACTGAAACTATTTTCTGATACTTAATGCCCTCCTCACTTGTCCGGATATCTGCAACAATCCGTGCAGACATAGACCCATCGTCGCCTTATCCTGTAACCCCCTTTCATAACTCCAAATTTTGTTATATTGTCTTTCAATGTTTTTCCTACCAAAGTGCATCACCTCACACTACTCGGCATGGTCCTCATATGCCATATACCTGAACACTACACCAACTTGTCGCTATCGTGTTGGATTTCAACACTGTGCTCAACATACTTTACAATTCATCCAGGCTTGGTGCCACCCGTAAGCATTGACATTGTAGGAGAGCCACGTTCCTCACATAAGTGGTGAAAATTTGGCAGTCAGTAGTGTAAGTTAAACAGCAAATCACTGTTTGAAGATACTGAATTATTGACACACTGCCAATGGAGCCAGTAAAATAATGGCATCCTGCCAAATGAGCAATGAAAATGCTTATACACACATTCTAGAGCACGTGAAATATTTACAAACCCACCACAGAGCAAGCGAAATACTGGCAGACTCCACATATCTGCACCTGTGTCAATGTCTTTGTGTTTGTGTCTGTGCGGCGCCCATTATTATGCCTGTCATTGTGTGTGTATGTGCGTGTGTAAGACAGTGCATGTGTCGGTGTTTGAGGGTGTATATATATGTTTGTGTGCACCTGTGTGCATTTTCGTGTGCAACAGACGATTGCCCATACGGTGTTTAAGAAAAAGCAATATCACTCTCTTCTGACTTTCTCACAGACTGCCCAGTTAGATGCGGAGGAGGGTGAATACCAGCAGAGATTGCAACTCTTTTGAAGTATTCAAGGGATGTGTGTTTGTAATGCCTGTTCTTCGCTGCACTTGAGCAGCGACGATTTCTTGAATCTTCATTTGCTCCACGCTGGCTCACTGGTGAAACTGCTGCCTTACTGTGCCAAGGGCTTGCATTCAATTCCAACCTCGTGAAACTATCTACGTAGAATTTGCTGTTTTGCCATGTCTGTGTAGATTTGTTTTAGGTGATCTGGTTTCGTCCCACGTTTCAAAAATTTGCAGCTTCTGTGATTTGGTCAAGCTAAAATTGCCCTTAACGTTCAGAGAAATGTATGTTAGGTGAATTTAGCCATGGGAAACAGAGAGTTATATGAATATGGAAGTGGAATCTGTTAGGGTGAGATACTCTCTGAAGCGTCCATGTTGGCTTGTTGGGCCGCAAAGCCTGTTTCCACTCTGTAGGCATTCCATGTCAACTGCTCCACTATACAGAAACACACCCTTTCGTCTAACTGGTCCATGCCGACAAGATATGCCAAACGACGTTAGTTCCATTTTCCAGCACTCAGCCCATATTCCTCTATTCATATTCCAATCCAGATACCTTTTAATTGTTGCAATTGTAGCAGCCTCCACCACTTTATCTGGCAGCTCATTCCACAAACACACTGCCGTCTGCGTGAAAAAGTGTCCCCTAAAATCTCTTTTTTATGTTTTTACTCTCACTGCAAACCTATGCCCCCTAGTTCTACATTCCATCACTTCAGGGAAAAGACCTTGTCTATTTACCCTATCCAAAATCCTTAGGATTTCACGCCTAAGAGTCCGACACTCCAGGGGAAACAACCCAGCCTGTTTAAACTCTCCCGATATCTCAATTCCTACAACACTGGCAACATCCTTGTAAATGTTTTCTGAACCCATAGAAGTTTAGGTATAGTCTTCAGACCGGAAAGAGACCAGAATTGCACGCAATATTCCTAAAGAGGCCGAACCAACGTCTTGCACAGGCACAACATGACCTCCCAATGCCTATACTCAACATGCTGAGTCATGAAGGAAAGCACACCAAACGCCTTCTTCACTATCCTATCTACCAGCGACTCTAATTTCAATTAGCTTGAACATGCCTGTCAAGGTCTCTTTGTTCAGCAACACTCCGTCGGATCTTACAGGTGTACATATGCTGCTGTGATTTCCACGGACAGGGTGGTGTGTGGCGGGTTGTTGTTTACATCATGGTGTGTCCCATACGGTGTTCCACCGACCAGGGTGTATGTGTGCTGGTGTGTTGTTCCCTTTCTGATGTGTACACTGTGATGCTCCATGGACAGGCGATTCTGTGCTGGGCTGTAGTTATCTTTCCGGTGTGTCCCACGTGGTGCCCCATGGACACGGAGCAGCATCTTGGCCTGTTGTTCAGGAATTGACGTCTGTCATGTGGTGTTGCAAGGGACATAGGAGTGTATGTCGGGCTTTTGTTCACTTACACCTGTTTCCCATGCGGTGTTCCATGGACAGGTATGTGTGTGGGCTGGCTTGTTGTTAGCTCCCCAGTGGGTACGACATCGTGCTCCACGGACAGGGGCATGTTTGCTGGGCTATCTTTCACTTTCTGGTTTTGTCTCATGTGGTGTTCCAAGGACAGGGGTGCGTGTACTGGAATTTGTTCACTTCATAGTGTGTATCATGTGGTGCTCCGTGAACAGGGGTACATGTGCAGACCTATTGATCATATCGGCTGTGTCCCATGTAGTGCTCCATGGATAGGTGCGTGTGCATGCTGGGCTGTACTTCACTACCCGGTGTGTCACATGCAGTGCTTCATGGCCGATGGATGTGTGTCTGGTTGTTGTTCACTTCATGCCGCATGCAATGTGGAGCACCATGGACAGGAGGCTCTTTGTTCAGCTATCATTCACTTCCTGGCGCGTCCCACGTGTTGTTACGTGTACAGACGGCGGTGTGCGGAGCTGTTGTTCACACCCCGATGTGTCCATGTGTTTTTCCATGGACAGTGCGATGTGTGTCAGGCTGTTGTACACGCCCCGTTGTGGCCCATGAGGTAATCCATGTAGAGGGTGTATGTACTTGGTTGTTGGCCTTATCCGAGTCTGTTCCATGTGGTACTCAATGTATAGTGGTCTGTGTTCGACTTTTATTCACTTCCCTGTGGATACATTCTGGTTCTCCGTGGTTAGGGGTGTGTGCGTTGTCACAGCATCTCATTTACTTCGTCTTGTGTCCCACATAGTTCTGCATGGACGGAGTGCGTGCTTCGGTCTGTTGTTCACATCCAGTTGTGTCTGCTACCGTGTTACATGGACCTGTGTGCTCCATGTACAGCGGGATGGGCGTCACGCTGTTGTTCCCTTCCTGATGAGTCAAATGTGGTGGTCTATGGACAGGGAATTGTGTGTCGTGCTAGTTCACTTCCTCATATGGCTGAGGTTGTGCTCCTAGAACAAATGGTTGTTTGCTCGGCCATTTTTCACTTGACAATGTGTCTTATGTAGTGCTCCACATAAAGGCGGATGTGTGTTTGCTATGCTGTTATTCACTTCCTGGTGTGTCACATCTGGTTCTCCATGTACAATGGGATTTGTGTTGTGCTGATGTTCACTTCCTGGTGTGACCCAAGTGGTTCTCCACGGACAGTGGAGTCTGTGCTGTGCTGTTGTTAACTTCCAGATGAGTCCAATGTGGTGTTTAAAGCCAAAGCCTAGTGAACCTGGGAGGAGTGGTGTGCGACCTTCCAACCAGACAGGAGGCACAAAACCTCCAGGGTACAAAGGACCAACTCCCTCAGGTCGCGGTTTCCTCCTTATACCTGCATGGGACACAAATACATTCATCTCAATTTGTAAACTGGTTAGAAGAAGCTTTACTCTGTGTCTATCTCCGTATTGTTGCTGTCCCTGGGATGCTTCATGGGTAGGACAGCGTGGTGGAAACTTAACACTGTGTCCAACCACGTGCTATCCGTGCCCTGAGGAATGTTTGCGACAGTTTAGAGTGAGCTTTTCTCTGTAATTATCTCTGTGCCTAACCTGTCCTGGGAAATGTTTGAAGGGGGACAGTATCGACGGAGATTTCCTCCGTACATAATGCCTGTGGAGGCTAAAAACCTCTCAGATACAATTCATGGCGGAGGAGAAATGCAAGGATATCACTATCCCACCATTGAGAAACCACATGAACCACAGTAGACGTAGGACTACATTTTCGACATTGGGTTGATCAAGGCCAGAAATGGTCAGCTTCATGACATCGAGCCAAACTCCCAGAGGCTCCGCACTCGTGAGAAATATCGACTCATTTACGATTGGTAGAACAATAAGTAAAGACTGCCTTTCCTCACACACTTAATGGTAAGGTCATTGGAAAGGTAAGGTTGATGGACAAAGACACGTTGGAGTGCAGGTTATTGATCCTTGAAAGTAAAGTCACAGTAAGCTAGGATATTGAAGAAGGCGTATTCTATGCTTTTCTTCATTGATCAGAGCATTGAGGATCGCATTTGGGATTAATGTTGCGGTTGTGCTTGGCATTGGTTAGGCCACTCTTGCAATATTGTGTGTAATTCTGGTCTGCTTCTGATCGGAAGAAGGTTGTGAAACTTGCCAGGGTTGGATCATCTGAGCGACTGGGAGAAGCTACATCGGCTTGGGCTGTTTTCCCCCAATTATGGAAAACTGAGGGACGAACTCTTGGAAGTTTTTAAAGTCATGAGGGGCATGGATAGGGTAAAAAGAAAAAAAGTTTTTGCCTAGGGTGAAGGAATGGCCAAAATTAGAGAATATAGGTTAAGGGTGAGAGGGGAAAGATATAAAAGGGACACAATGGAGCAACATTTTCACCCAGAGGTGTATGGATTGAGCTGCCAGAGGAAGTTGTGACAGCTGATATAATTACAGCTTTTGAAAGGAGTCTGGATGGATATATAAATAGGAAGCGTTAAGAGGGATATGGTTGATATACTGGCAAATGGGACTCGATTCATTTAAGATATATGGTCGGCATGGACGAATTGTATCGAAGCATCTGTTCTATGTTGTACATCTCTATGACTTTATGTCTCCATAATCTCCTCCAGACACAGAAGCATCCCTTTCTCTGTAACATGTTTCTGCCTGACAATCATTCCGATCTCTGTAAAAATCCATCAGACTCACAATCATCCTGACTCTTTCATCTATTTCAGATTTACAATCCTCTCATCTGCATAGTCTCACCCAGCCTCATGATCCTCCAATTCTAGAACTTCGTCTAACTTCAGATCCCCTCAACATATATGCTTTCCTCTCATAGCAATTACATGTGAACGCCCCTTGTTTTATTGACAGCGGCATTCCAGCTTCCTGGGCACCGAGCTCCAGAATCTCTTGCTGAATGGCCGAATCTCTCTACCTCGCAGTAATTTCAGTTTACCGCAGATGAACAAGAAGATACGAATATCTAAAGATGCTGAAAGACACCCTCATACGAACAGGATACATTTCTTGACTTAGCGATTGTCCAGTTCCAAAATGCCACAGTGAAAACCCACAACCTCCACAGAAGACAAACACGGGACACGATCAATGCACCTCGTCATCTACTTCATCCTGGGACCAGAGAAACAAGGCTATATCCTTCGCCGCCAACAAACATTAAGCCAAGGTCATCCCAACACCACCAATTCTCTCCTTCAAGCAACCATCAAACGTTAAACAGATCATCGTTCGCAGAAAACTATCCAGCCTTCACGACAACATTGACAACACCACACAACCCGATCACAGTAACCTCTGCAAAACATGTCAGATAATCGACACTGGCATCACCAGTACACAACACAACCCTCTCACAGAAACCTCTGCAAGACAGGTCAGGGATATGACATTGACACTATCATGACACGTGAGAACACAGCCCACCATGTAAATGGCAGATAATCATGTGACTCGGCCAATTTTTCTTATGTGATATGCTGCAGGCAAGGATGCCCCGGGGAATGGTACATTGCGCTGAATGACTGGAGCGACTGGGCTTGTATACCCTTGAGTTTAGAAGACTGAGAGGGGATCTGATTGAGACATATAAGATTATTAAAGGACTGGACACTCTGGAGGCAGGAAACATGTTTCCGCTGATGGGTGAGGGCCGAACCAGAGGACACAATTTAAAAAGACGGGTTGACCATTTAGGACAGAGATGAGGAGAAACTTCCTCACTCAGAGAATGGTGGCTGTGTGGAGGGCAGTGGAGGCCCAGTCTCTGGATTCATTTAAGAAAGAGTTGGATAGAGCTCTCAAGGTTGGTGGAATCAAGGTTCATAGAGATAAGGCAGGAACAGGATACTAATTAAGGATGATCAGCCATGATCATATTGAATGGTGGTGCAGGTTCAAAGGGCATAATGGCCTACTCCTGCACCTATTGTCTATTGTCTATTCTGCTAGCAACAGACTGTGAACCCATCCGCGCTCTGTTCTTCCTTCAAGAACCTGTTACACCATCACCATTCTGTTGTCCGAGTAATGGTCTGTGAACCAATGCCTTTGACTGCTCTCCTAGTAGTGTCCTCTGAAACCATCCCCGACTGTTCACTTCGCAATGCCCTGTGAACCCATCACCACTTTGCTACCCAATGACTGCTGTGTTCTCATAGCAACTGTCTGTGACCCCATCCGGCTGTTTCGATACCAACATTCTGTGAACAGATATGTACTCTGTTCCCATAGCAACAGCCTGTGGCACCATCCCCACTCTGTTCTCGTCGCAACAACCTGTGAACGCATCCGCTCTCAGTTCCCCAGCAACAGTCTGTAGCATCATCCCCACTCTGTTCTCATTGCAACTGCCTGTGAACCCATCCATACTGTGTTCCCCGAGCAACAGTCTGTGAACCCATGCACACTTAGTTCTCCCAGCCCCAGCCTGTGAAACCGTCCCCACTCTGCTCGTCCACCAACAGCTTGTGAACCCATTCCCAAATATGATCACTGAGAGACAGCCTGTGAATCCCATTCCCTACTCTGTTCCCGTCGGAATGGCCAATGATCCAATGCCACTCTCTTGCCCGCGCATAAGCCTTTCAAGACATCGTCGTTAGATTCTCCTAGCAACATCCTGTGAACTCAAACCCACTCTGTTGTCTCACCAATGACTCCCCGCGCTGTTCCCCTAGCACCGACCTGTGACTTAATCCCTAATCTATTTCCCTTGCAACTGCCTGTGAACCCATTCCTGCTGTGTTCTGGGAACAACTGCCTGGAACACAATCCCCGCTCTGTTCTCTAGCAACAGCCTGTGAAACCATCCCCACACTTTTCCCCTTACAATTGCCTCCGGACCCGTCATAATTCTGTTCTCTCAGCAACAGCTTGTGAAATCATCCCCACTCTCTTTCCCTTTCAAGAGCCTGTGAACCCAAACCTACCCTCTGGGTTCATCAACGATATAGCCCCAAACTCTCTCTGTGGTTCTACCAGCGGCCTGTGAACCCACCTCCACGACTGTGCGACGAGCAATAACCTGTGATCCCAAACCCACTCTGTTTCCCAAGAAACGACCTGTGAAACCATGACCACACTGTTATTGTTGGAACGACTTGTGAACCTATACGCCCGATTGTTTTCATTGCTACGGCCTGTGAAACAATCGCCTATCTTTTCCACTCGGAACTGAGTATGAACCCATCCTCACTTTGTTCCCCTCGTAACAGCCTGTGACCCCATCCCCACTCTTTTCTCAAACTAACGGCCTCTGACTCCATCCCCACTCCCTTCCCTTAGCAACTGCTGAGAACCCATTCACACCATGTTCTCCTTGTAACTACTTGTGACACAATTCCCACTCTGTTCTCCCATCTTCAACCTATTGCACCATCCACACGTTGTAGTTGTGAACGTACAACCACCCATTGTTCTCATAGCAACGGCCTGTGAAACCATGCCCACTCTGTTCTCCTAACAACTGCCAGTAACACTATCACTTCTCTTTCCCCCAGCATTGACCTGTGAATCCATGCTCACTCTGTTCTTCAAAAATCGGTCTGTGAATCCAATCCCATCCTGTTCTGCCATCAACATCCTGTGATCTCCATTCCCACACTGTTGTTTAAGGAACGGCCTATGAACCCATACGCCTAACTGCTCTCCAAGCAAGAGCCTGTGAACCCAACCCGTTCTCTTCCCCCAGTAACGAACTGTGGCACCGTCCCCATTCTGTTCTCCTCGCAACAGCCTATGAACCCAACTGCCCGATGGCTGTAATAGCAAAGGCCTGTGAAGCCATCCTCATTCCGTTCCCGCTTCAATTCCCACCCTGTTCCCCTAGCAACGGTCTGTGAAACCATTCCTACTCTGTTCTCTGAGCACCTGCCTGTGACCCATCCCATCCCTATCCCCGTCCACACGTTGTTGTCCAAGGGTTGGCATGTGAACCCACACCCGACTGATCTCATAACAATGGCCTGTGAACACATCCTCACTCTGTTCTCCCGACGTCTGCCTGTGAACCTGATCTCAATGTGTTCTCCCATCAAAGACCTGTAACAGCATCGCCACAATGTTGTCCAAGGAATGGCCTAAGAACCCATACGCCCGGTTGTTCTCGTAGCAACAGCCCTTGAACCCATTCCCACTCTATTCCCCGAGCAATGGCCTGTGAACGCAACCCTGGTCTGTTTCCCATCAATGACCCGTCTCCGCATTGCAACTCTGTTCCCTTTGCAATGGCCTATGAAACAATCAACCTGACTGTTTTCCTTCTAATGGCCTTTGAACACATCCATCTGTTCTCTGGGCAAATGCCGGCAACCCCATCCCCGCTGCTTTCTCCAAGTAACTGCCTGTGAACCATCCCTGCTGTTTCCTGACAGCAATATCCCGTGAATCCATCCACAATGTGTTGTCCTATCAAAGGCCAATGAACGTTTTCCCGACCTGTTCCCATAGTAAAGGCTTGTATCCCAAACCTGCTCTGTGCCCCTGACAATAACCTGTATCTCAATTCTCACTCTCTTTCCCTACCAACAACCTGTGACAGCATTCTCATTTTACTCCCCATCACCTGCCTCGCAACCCATCTCTGCCACGTTCCTATGGTAATGGCCTGTGGATTCATCCCCACTCTGTTCCCCCTGGCAACAGCCTGTGGCTCTAACCTCTCTGTATTCTTTTGGCAAATGACAGTGAACGTATTCCCACTCTGATCTCTTACCCGCACCCTATGAACACATTCCCACTCTGTTCACCTCGCATTAGCCTGTGTCACTATTCCAGCTGCATTCACCTAGCAATTGCCTGTGAACCCATCATGACGGAAGAAAACACAAGTGTGAGGAAATTCGGAGAGAAGAAGATTGGGAGGTAGAGAGAGGGCAAGATGCAGGATGAGTATTGGAGAATGAGGCAGAGGTGAGAACCAGACAGAGTGAAATAAACCCAACAACTGAGCAGCACACCCAGGTCTCCTCCCCTTTTCCTGCGGACCAGGACTTGGGGCTGAGTCTGTCTCTTTCCAGCTCAGCTTCTTCAACACAAAGACACACAACAATATTGTTCCATCTGCTGCTCGGTGTTTTTTATGAAACATTTCTATTGTGTTCAAATTATAGTGTCGGACAGCGTCAGTGGGATTATGCAATTTCTCACTGTCTCTGGAGTCGTGAGAAACATTGGATTGCGTCCCTGTAACCTCCCGGGTGGAAAAAGTTCGACAAACCAGCACTACTCTCAGTCTATTACCATAGTGACAGGCTGCTTCATTGCTGAAACATTGAACTGAAACGAGAAAATCCCGGATGGACTGCTGAACGAATGAATTTGATTGATTGATGAATTTGGTTAAAGGGATATTTCAACACATTCTTCAGCTGCTGTCTGAACTTAGTCTGGGTCACAGCATAAATCGCGGTGTTTGTGCAGCAAACGAGGAGCTGCAGCATGAAGCCCAATTCCTGGACAAATCTATCGATATACACATGGGTATCCACAATATTCCTTATCCGGAACCATGTAGAATACACCATTAACGTTAACCATAACAGAATGAAATTGGCCGAGATTACGAAGAGTAAAATGATGGATTTTTTTCGATTTCTCATTTCTGTGTCAGACTGAGCGTCTCCATTGGTGTAAGCCCGGAGTCTCCTGCGGGATCTGCTGGTCACTAAAATATGTCTGACGGTGAAAATATTCAGCACCAGAATCAGGAGAAATGCGAATGTTGGGGTTAAAATGTGGTGAACGAACTTGATTGTGACCCAGACACGGGATGAATAAACAGCGCTTGTGGCTGCACAAAACAAGGGCACGTTCCACAGTCGATACCGAGCTCTGAGCATAAGATACCAGAAAATGTTCTTTCAACAACTCAGCACAGTCACTGTTCCCAGAACCACTGCCACCGTTTTCTCACTGCAGTATTTATGTTTCAGCTCATGGCAACAGATGGCCACAAACCGATCAAAGGTGAAAGTGACAGTATACCAGACAGAACAGTCAGTGGCTGCATGAAGCAGGACGGCGTGGATATTACACACGGGGACGGAGTACAGGAAATAAAACTGTTCCCGATAAACAATGGGAATGTGTCTCAGTATCAGGTCGAGGATAATGACCAGTAGATCCGCCACAGCCATGGCTCCCAGGTAACGTCTGACACGTGGAGGCAATCCACAATCTTTGCAAAGCAGAACGGAGATCGTCAGTACGTTAACTGTGAGGAAGGAAAACAAACACATTATACATCATCCTGGAGGCAAATTGGCCAGTTTTATTGAGGAGCCAGTGAGGTTTTCAAACGTGTCATTGTATTCCGAGATTTATTAAAATAATTGGAGCTTAAATAACAAACGACAAGTTCTCAGTTAATGAGCAAAACATCATGAAAGCACAGAAAACCTCCCTCCGAAAACACAGAGAGACATCCATAAGGGCAGATGGTTCCGAGAAGATTCCCATACACTCGATCACTCGACAGCAAATATTGGTCACTCCTTTACAGTTCCCAATACGGAGGGTAAAAGCTTTGCTGTCCTGAATGATTCTCTCCCAATTTCTTGTAGACAAATGGAAGTTGGAAATTCTCTCTTTTCATCTCAATTGTGATCGATCCTGTGTTTTGAAGAAATGTTCACGAAGGTAAAACGTATTCACCCATTTAACTGCCTAACGGGACTTACGAACAGTGTCTCGTTCTCCATGGAACGGGATCTCTTCCTTCGCATCTTACCTTTTGCTTAATTCGCTGACATCCGGCCTTTCACAAAGAATGTAAGAGATAGAATGTTCTGGCGAAATGCATTTGTGTAACGTTGATTTCAAAGTATTCCGGAATTGTCAGTTAGGTACAGAATGTTTCCAGGAATGTCGGTCACAGAACTTTGGGGATAAAATTTTTTGGGAGCACCAGTTTTAAAATGTTGTGTATAGAATCTTCCAGTGAATATCAGTTATATAATGTTCTGGAGAATGTTGTGTATATTATGTTCTGGAGAATGATGCATAGAATTTTCCACGGAATATCGGTTACAGAACATGATGGAGTCATAAGTACCTAAATCACAAAGACCCTTCTGTCCATTTGGTTTCGTGAGGCCCACTCATGCTCACCGTAAGAATGTTTCACCAAGCTCAACTCAATTGGCACTTTGCAACAAAAACAATGTGGTTAAGGTGAAATCTCAATCATTTAATGTAAGATCCTCTTTGATGATCATACTGATGCCATCCCTTATTCTGAGATCTCCCCCAACTCTTTTTTAGTACTGTCTAACACTCTCAGTTGTAAATTTTAGTTCTCGAAATCTCTGACTCTGTCGCCATGTCTCTCTAATGAAAGTACACCATATCAATTTACTTCAATGTGAGCTGTGAATTCATCAGTCCGTATCGAGAAAATGAAACACATTTAGACAGAGTGCGTTTCATTCAGTTTTTATGCCATTATTCCTTGCTCCACTGCTATGTTTATTCCTCGTATTGACAATGGAAAAAGGCTGGATAAGCTCAGGTTCTTTATTTTTGGAGCTGAGAAGGCTGAGGAAGCCTTGATTCAGAAGGATACGATTACAAGGGGCATGGATAGGGTGAAAAGACTTCTGCTGTTCCTTTTAATCAATGGGCCAAGAACAAGGGAGCGCAATTTTTAAGTGGAGGTTTTGAGCTTTAAAGACAATTTGAGGATTGTTATTCACCCAGAGAGTGTTGGGGTCTGGAATGTACTTCCTGAAAGGGGAGTTGTCACGGTTAACTTCACAATGGTTAAGAAGTACAGAGTTCATGTTTCAGGTTCTTCAGAACTGATTATAGTGAGGAAGATGAAGATGCTGTGGGTGCCGTTTGGGATGAGTAAACGAGAGGTGGAGCCTAGAGAGAGAGAAAAACAGTTGAGCAGACAAAAGAGTGTGTAAATCTCAGGTCGGGGGAGCCAATAGTAGACAAACAGGAGGCTGGAAGAATGCAACAAGCTAGGTCGCCTTAGGAGGTGGAGAAGTCAACGTTTTGGGTTTAACCCCACTTCAGGACTAGCCGTGTCTGTGGGTTTCCTTCCACAATCCAAAGATGTGTAGGTCAGATAAATTAACCATTCGAAATTGCCTGCAGTATTAAATGCATTAGTCAGGGGAAAATATGGAGTAGGGGAATGGGTCTGGGTGGGTTAAACTTTGGACGATCGGTGTGAACTTGTGGGACCGAAGGCCTGTTTCCACACTGTGGAGAATGTAATCTAACCTTAAAACAACGCACAATCCGGGCTTCAGGTCCTGTAGACTAACGTAGACCGTACTATATGTTTGATAGGAGAGATAATGTGATGCTGTGATTGTATGGGTGTGAAAAGTCAATCGGTGAAACGTTTAATATAGGAATTGATGGGATCTGGAGATCACATTAACAAGGGTTATACGAATGAACTATCATAGCTTCTAAAAGTATGATAATTGGAAAGGTAAGATAAAGCAAGTGCCGCTTGTGCACAGTTTGAAACCAAAGGAGCATGGAGAACAGGGGAATGTGAAAACTATATAGAAAGTTCAGGAGTGAATGCAATACAACGCAAAAATCTTCCTAGCAATGCACAGAAAGGAATGTATGCTTTGAAAACGGGATTAACATGAAATAATTAAATACACATTTTGGGGAAACTATTGGTACTGACAACAGTGGGCATTGACAAATGGGCTGAATCTTGAAATTCAATGTGCAAGAAGCTGTGGAAATTCAATCATTGAGTAGGATGAAGAAAAAGATGGATAGATTTCTACAAAACATCAAAGGCTCAGAGAGTATTGCAAGATTTGTTGAAATGCATTTTTCAGTAACAATGTATTTTCACATTGTTTACTTCACCAAATCCCCACACAAAGAGTAACACTTCTGCAGACGATCAAACAATCCCTGTTTTCTACGCCAGAATCAGAGAAACTGAATGGCACGGCCGAGAAGACCCATCCAAGAAAGTGGAGGCGAATTAGCATGCAGAGCTACTCTGTGGCTCCGGTGACGCATTCGGTGAACGCGCTGTCCATCAAAGACGCGTGATTCACGCGTCAGGGAGCGTGAAATGCCAAGGCTGGGAGCTCCACCCTCACCAGGAGCAGCTTCCATTCACATGGAGCAGCAGGGAGCACTGAGACATCAGGCTGGGCGGTCCACCCTCACGTGGAACAGCCATATTGTCATGGAGCAAAAGTAAGCATTGGGGCATAATGTTGTGACCTCCAAACTCATCTGGAGCAGCTTCTTTTGAAATGGTGCAGGGAGCATTGAGTCATTAACCCGGGAGCTAAAACTTCAACTGGAGACGCTTCCATAAAGGTGGAGAAGGGGTCATCAGGACATCAGGTTCGGAGCTCCACCCTACCCAGGAGCAGCTTTTATTGACGTGGAGCAGGGAGCATCATAACATCAGACTGTTGGAAAGAATCCGCAGCTACTTCAATCTTAAGCAAAATCGTTTTCTCCAGGACACATGCTTGTGGGGTGAGGGAGGATCTATCGAATTGAAATGTCCCAATTATAAAGAAAAATGCTCGAAATATTCAAATCGTGACTTGACATCTGTGTAGAGAGAAATGGAGGTAATGTTTGAGCTCATTGATCTTTCTCATATCATTAACCCTGGGCTGGATAAAATTCTTGGAAGCTCGTTTCATATTATTCAATTTCCTGCAAACTAGCACAGCTCTTTACAGTAATCTAAACCTCCAATATTTAATGGGAGTATATGATATTTTGATCACGCTCGAGTTGACGTCCAGTTATGGAGCAAAACTGGAAAATAGATGCGTGGTTTAACAGATCCGTGCTGATCACATTGAATGGTTGAGCAGAGGCGATGGGCTGAACATCATCCATTTGATTCTGCGTCCTGTGCTTTAATGTTTTCTTCTGGTGAAATTGGGAAAGGTGTCCACTGTGATAGCGACGGTAGCAGAGCACGCTGAGCGGTGGCAACGTGAATCATGCAGTGAATGTTGAACTTTCTCTGCAGACGTCTCCTCAAACCCTCAGAAACTATCAGAGAACACTTTATACATCCTGCTCCGAACTGGGGAAATCGATTCCAATTAGCATGGCACAGTGAGGAACTGGCAATTATTCTAGATCCTCCTTCAGTCACAGCGGGAGAGAGATGTTTTGGTTCTGGTGTGGTGGACGTGTGGAATATGTTGCAATGCAGATACCCTGAGGCATATTACAACAAACGTCTCACAAACACAACGACAGGACAAGTGATTGACGATCTTCTGTAACGATAACCTCCATATTTCCTCATGCAAACTGCTACTGAGGCAGTTTCATATAAATTCTTTGAAGCTGAGGGAAAGCAACAGGTCGGCAGCACATTTAGCCTTGATGAAATATCATAAAGTTGAAATCTAAACTCTGTTTTCCTTTCTTTGAAGATGCGACGGGGTCGGCTGTCTCTTCTGTGATTTACTTCAACGTCTCGCATTTCCAGCTTCTCTTGTCTCTTGTCTTTGAATGATGCTTGGGGGAAGACATTTTGAAACTAAAGTTAAGTCTGTGCAAAGAGGCAGCAGACACCCGATGTGATCTTCACTTCGTTCCAAAGACAAATGTTTTCATCAGGCATTCATTCAGTTTGATGAGCTATTTCTGGAATTTCCATAATGGGGTATTTTCAGGTTTCTGAGTTAGACTCTTGCTCCGTTGCCCTGCCAATAAACCATCATGACGCTTATACCCTGGAGACTTCGGTTGTATCTCACACAGCAATCATGGTGCGGAGAGCAACAACCAAGGTTGGAACTGAACTCATTATCTGTCAATGGTTTTTACAAACACAGTTTATAAATTCAGCCTCACATTTCATGTGAAGATGGGCTGGAGGAACTGCAGAGTATTCTCCTACTGTTGAATGAAGATCATTCTAGCTGTAAGAAGAAAGGAATTGCTGTTGGTTGAAAACATGTCTTTTCGAACTCACTGTCACGTGCTTTAACAAGCGGAACTGGAATCTCCTGATAGATTGAAAACTAAAGTTGCGTGTTTCTAGATTAGGTAAGGAAATATCAGTATAACGTTAGTAAAACCGTGCTGTGACCAAGTCAACGAAGCAGCTGCTCAGAGGGACGCTCCTGTGTCCTTAAACTTCATGATAAACAGTTATTTTCTGGGCACACCGCATCCATGCAGGTTGTTCCCCTCGAAAACTGACAGGAAAGCGTCACATGCACCACACAGCTGCTGCCTCGTCAGTACCCCCAGACAGCAAGCGGTGTTCTGAAAAACACCCGGAGCAATATACTGCCAACAAACAACATGAAACGGACATAGTTTGATTACACAATTCCCGCACTTCAAATCAGAGAAGTTACTAATGTGCCAAAAGCTGGCAATCGACGGGTCACAGCCCTGCTGCATGAAGCGAAGTGATCGTACCCCAATGAGAAATTGTTACTAACAAAGGAGGTCGAAAGGAGGTACACCTCCTGTTACTTTTCTACTCGCGCTCCTCACCTGTCTCCGAATCTCTTCTTGATCTCTCCACCTCATTGTCTGTGCCTTTGCATCCCTCATCATGGCCTTCAGCACTTCATTGTACCAGACTCTCTCTTCGTGCCTTCTGCCTTTCTTGTTGATATATCAGGCCCTGAGCTGAGAGGAATGATTCCAATACGTCTCGCACAGTGGGTATCCACGAATTATTCTCGATCCTCCTTCAGACACAACGGGAGAGAGATGGTTTGGTTCGTGGTTGGTTGAGTATGGAATAGTTTGTAATGCAGATACCCGAAGGCATATTACAATAAAAGTCTCATAAAAACAACGACAAAACAAGTAACTGGCGATATTATTTCACTTGGATCTTTGAGAACCTAATTTTCTTGGTTTCATAGGAATCAAACTTCCTCTATCTTGTCCTCATATGTACGCAAAGGATAGCACGACTGATTGAGAAACCAGAGGTTCTGTTTTCATCCCTAGGTCAAGTGCTGTTTTCAACTTGTTTAAACTTCTAAATTAATATTTCTCATTTCCCTGAAGCAGGGATGAGGACTGAAGTCCTGAAATGCAGGAACGCGAATCTTTTCACTGTCTCACAAAAGTAAATGTCCCGAGAACTTCAGAGTAGATCTTTCAGTGCTGTCATAGGAGGGGAAGTGGAAATATTCCTACTAGAAGTTCATGGGCATATTTCCATTAACCAAACTCACCCAATCAATAACTGCGGATCCCAGGAATGGAAAGCAAACAAACACCAAATCCCAGTCTCTGACTTGTGATTCTTTAGAAACTCTTTCAGAAGCGGAATCAGAAGACAATGGAGGGTGAATTCTCCGACTGAGCAAGGACTATCAAAGCACATTCCCGTCCTTTTAAAGGACCAGCCATTGACTCTGATGTTCTTGCAGAGATTAACTGATCCAAGATATTGAAAGGTTTCCTGTCACAGCTGCTGTTTTTCTGCTGTTGTCAATTTCGGGAATGAGTAACTCTGAGTTCCTGACCGGGAATTAATGCCAAGCGGTGGAGGTGAAAAAATCGAATCCTAATCACGAGCGTGATGGAATAAATAATGCTTTCATGATTATTTCTTCTCATTTAATTTCGTCAATCTCCCGCTCTTTCATATGTCTTTGTTTGACGTTTGAATAGGAAAGACGATCATCTATTCACTTGGAAACAGAATGAAACGTTACCTCAGTGAATTTCAACTTGACAACATTGAACAACTTCTTCAGTACCGTGCTTGAATTCCACGGCACTCTTGTTGGGACATAGCGACTTGCACAGCTCCGCCTAGCTATCCCTTAGAGCACAACAAGCAGCATTTCTGCCCATTGTTGTCGCATTTCATCTGTCCTTGTCAAACTTTCCAGAACTTGGACCTTGCCTATGAGCGCTGTGGCGATTCACTTCATTAACTAAAATGCTCCTGAAATACTTTGATGATTGAAAGATTTACCATGCATTCAGCAATGAGTTCCAGATGCAATATTGGCTGTGAGTAAATGTAGACCATTGAGAGCAATACTCATTCGAATCTCTTGTGTTTGTGACTTCTATAAGTCTGGAAACCTTCATTTCCTTTTCGAAAAATTCTGCCCAATATAGAATTGTTTCTAACATCTTTTTCCCACTCTCCTGCATACGTTGCAGTCTGATTTTGCAGATGTAATGTTCAGATGTTTCCAGTTTTTGTACCGCAGGGTGGGTGAGAACCTGGTTCCTGTTCCAGTTATACACCTTTACAGAATACAAAACAAATCCATGTGCACACTGGAAAATTGACAAGAAAAACAGAGACTGTTGGGCTGACTGAGTCTCCACGGTCTCTGTGGCACCAAATTCCAAAGTTTCACTCCACTTAGAGTTCCGTCGTCTCAATCCGCTCTTTGGCAAGTATTCCTGTTGTGGGAAATACACATTTCTGTATATCTGGTATTACCCCAGACATGCCATCTGGCACTGCATTCACTTCCCTGTTTTGCACTTGCTGCTGAGAAGGACACCGTTATGGAAATGCAAACAGACAGAGTCTTCTTTTTGGAATCCCAATAAAATGAAATGAACCATAATCATGGTAAATACGTTCAAATCTTTAAAGCACTGGATGGAAGCAGGAATTGCGTTCCCCAGAGATGGTTCACTTCCTAACAGGTGTCGTATAATTTTCCTTTCCAGTTAAAAAAGATTCAGTTGATAATGCTGCACAGCGAACCTTCTGCGAGTTCAATACCATGAGACTGATTGCAGTCGACCTTATTCAGCTTCACATGCTCACAGAATGTATTTCCATCTAAATTGCCTCAGGTTTTCGAGTCTTGATCAGATCCTGCAAAATTTATAATGGGGTTTACTTTGACTAGTACGCCACACTTCTCAAAACCATGATCATTTTCACACTTGGTCTTAACTATCTGCTCAGGAGATGTCTTTGTACCTAACGTCATTCATGTTCCAGTTGATTTCCCCGCCCTGTCCTCCCCCATAGCACCGTGCCACCTCCCATCCCTCCTCAGTCATCCCGTCCCCTGTCGTTACATTCACTCCTTGTACATTTGGTAATATGTCTTTTCAAATATTCTGGAATCAATATCTACTTTTCTTTCTGGGAAATCGTTGCTAACTTAAATCACTCATAGTAAAAGAAACCCTGCTCCAACATTCGCTTTATTATTCACCAATACCTTTGAATCTCTGAAACCTCTGGCATTGATTCACTTGAGAGAGGATGTTTTCCTCCGATGTAGTCATAATCTCAAAAAATCGTGGTTACTTTACATCCCAATTTTCCTTGTTGCAGGTGCAGATTTTCCAAAAACCTCTTGAATATAATCCTCTATCCGTTCTGCCAACCCAGCAAAAACAAAACCGTCTGTGTCCTTTCTTTTCTCTGCAGATTTTGATGATGCTCCAAATAAGGCCAAACTACATGTATTGCAACTGTGCAAAGATCTATCTTCTTAATCAACTTGATTTATCTGCTCAAAAGCTCAACCAAACCAAATTATCATGTAACCACAGTATGAGCATCCTCTGCAAGGGAAACAAATGCTCTCAACTCACTTCCTTCCATACCTTCATGAAACTTTGGAAAAGATTGTCAGGCCAATATTTCTAATACTCCGTGACCTGAGAGACTCTCAGCAATTTTGAACGGTAACTGAGATTCAGCGAACGTACCGTGAGTCTTCAATCACTTCCAGTGCACACGAGGTAAGGATGCAAAATTCCTTCACCAAAAATTATCATGAATTTGAAATCTACGCTTTTCGAAACAAAAACCCTTTCCGATTTATTTTGTATCGTCTTTATCTGATGGATTCCACATTGCACATCACTTCCTGCTTCCCTGCATTGATTTCTATTAAATTATGATTTTTGTCAATTACCGTATTGTCTGCACCTCTCTTTCACGTTATCTCTATATGCCTTGACTGATTTTATTTTTATGTTGGAACAAAAAGAAGAAAATATTGCCGACACTGGAATCCAAAGTAGACAGACAGGAGGTTGGAAACACCTCGCAAACTAGGCTGCATCTGGAGGTGCAGAAGTCAATGTTTCGGGTGTAACCCTTCTTCAGGACTGATTGGTTCTCCTGAAGAAGGGTTTCAAGCGAAACATCGACTTCATGATCTTATACTGAACGGCTTCTGTGTCGTTCCAACCTCCTTTCTATTTACTTGTTTGTTGCCAGAGGATAAGATGAATCCAATGAACCCCCAAAGTCAAGTGTTTCCTTCTTCGTCGTAAGAAATCATTACCGTTCTGAGCTTCATTTGCGTGCTAATTAAAGTCAAAATAATTAAAGCAAGTTATTCATATTTAGCCTTAGCAATCTGATTCTTGTAAAGGTTGACCCACTTCTTCATTGTCAATTTGTCTTTGGATTGCAACATTTCCTGAATCATGGATAATAACCGCTGGTTGTATGCTTTATTACAAGCAGGCTTTGGTTGACATTTTGAATGCTGAAAGCGCCTCAGAATTAAGGTGCCATGAGTTCACCTTAGTGAGACCCAGTTTTCCATTTACTTTCAGGGAGAGCAGGTTGAATCGAAGACTAACTTTTAAAACCTAAACAAGGAAGATGGTACCAGCATGAATGTTAATAGTGCAGGTACAATGGCGGAGATTTAAGGTGATATGTCAGCATACTCAGAAAAATTGTTGTAATGTCTGTCAGTTTTCGATCAATTCTGAAGATGAACACAAGTTTTTGCAGCGTGACTCAGGTTTCTCAATCCCACTGCATCACAACGTGGTGAAGGTAAGGGGCAGGCAAGTAGACACGCAGAAGGAACAAAGAAACTTCAGCGCACGCCTAATGAAGATAAAGTGCGAAGGAGACGCGCAACACACTGAGATTGAACGGAGTTATTTGTGTGAATGGATGTTTAATATAAAGTCTGTGACATTCAGATTGGCCTCACGTTGGAAAAACGAAATTCCTGCAGTGCTAAAAAGCCCCGGTCCGTGCACGTCCACAACGGACACATCGGAATGTTTAGCATAATCCCCCACACCCCCACCCCGAGAGCATGGAGAACCACATGCGAATCTTCGGAATTGGAAACAACAGCCCGCCAAACAACCCCTGTCCATGGAGCAACACATCGGTCACACTGCAAATTGATCGAGAGCTCAGCCCACTTCCCACGTTCATGGAGCAGCATTGGGGACACACCGGGACGTAAACAAGAGCACGAGCAAGATAGGTCTACATTATTTCTAATTTTCTCAATTTTGCAACCCAATAATTCAGCGAGACCAACACAAAAGGACACGGTAATGTGCAGAAAAACTACAACTTCTTATATAGTTAGATTATTACTCAATTGTCAACGAGCTGCAGAAATATCGGGCTTGTCACTGCAATGGGAGTTGGTGGTGAAATGAGTGTTTAGAAGGTCGAATCAAAATAATGAGAACACAGTATAAAGTCATTGCCAGTTCAGCCAGTTCAGCTAAAGCGGTTAGTTGTATCAATGCACGTCACTGAATCTGTTCAGACATCCTAAACCCAGATGAGACATCTCCTCAGCATGGAGCACTGTGCAGACCAAGCTAGTTGACTGCTCCATGCAATCTCGCAATTTTTGGAGAAAGGAAACCGAAGTACGCTCCAGTGCATTGATCTATAAACCCGGACTAAATATCTGTATGCACCGAGACCTGCTGCAAACAACACCAAAGAATTTATCTGTAAATCATGAACATTTATCCTCCCAGCATATAGAACATTCCAGTGTATTGATCAGTAATACTGTGTTAGATTTCTGCACAGTGTGAGGAAACCTGTAGCCCATGCTGGAAGTGACGGACTATGCAGCTCCCATCCATTAAAAGCTCCATATCTCCACTGTTCCATGCTGTGGGTGTGAAAGTCATTGCCAGAGAAAAATGGGGGGACAGTCAGGAAGAATCGAGGCGCTTAGGAAATAGAGAGGTTGAGGTGGAAAGACGACGTCATGGAAGTATGTATCTGAATGCTGAAATGAAGAAATTTCCATTCATCCATCAGCAGGGGACAATATTTCCAAGGATGATGGGTGAATATTTGTGTGAGTTCAGTTGATGGAGTTTTGTATGAGCATTTGTTCTGCAGCTTTGGACCTGGAGATCGGATCAGCAGAGTCTTCAACTCATTGGGCTGAATCTAACTATAATTTGTCTCAGAGGCATTTTCATTGATTGTAACAGAGGAATCCTCTGCACAAGGCCAAACTAGTTTCCCAGTGAAGCGCTTTGGATGTGATCAAAACGAATGTTATTGCATTTTCTCTATATTAGAATGCTCTTGATCTATTCTTCCATGTTATATTTGAGAAGGATTCAAATTCATGAATCTAACCTGACTGGGCTGTGTGCAAAAGTAATGGACTAGTTCGTCTCATTCATCTAATATATCAGGGACAACATTATGAAGAATCAGAACAATAAAAAGTTCTCTGAGTCTCCAAAGGCATTTTTTGTAGAGCAAAGGTTCACATTCTTTGATGGAGACGCCAGTATGGCGCAAGGTGGACAAAGTCAGGTGTCACATGACACCAATCAACGGTTAACAAGTTTATTTGAAATCATAAACTTTCAGAGCGCTGCCCTTCCTCAGGTGATGTCGTGTAGTTTCTGACTTTGAAATTAAAAAAGATCTGCTGCTTTTGCAGTGACCTGAGGCAACCAGCAGGGGTGGCATTGCATCACTTCAGCCAGAAAAGGAGCAAATCAACTGATCCTCATTTTAATAGATTTAGCCAAAACAACTAAGAAGAAAACTTGATAGATGCTTCCTCTTCGTGGCGGCCTAAAACTCGTGAATCAGTTCCATGAAGAAGATGCATGACGAATTCAGACTGTTCCTTGATCTGTCAAAATGGCGGCAATCGGTAAGAAAATGATCTTCGAAAGCGCAGGCTGCGTATGAAAGCGGCCCTTATCCAGAATTTCCCCTCTCTGAAACTTGGAATACATTTGTTGGTCATGGTCTACACCCAGATTCTCTGTGAACACAGGCCATGTTTTTCAGCCAGAGATGCTCACAACATCCTCTGATCTCCCTGACGGCAACATTCAATAACAACACATCCTGGAAAATAACAACTGCTAACCTTCCAAAATTTGATATAAGAACATAATATGTAGGAAAAGGTCACTCGGCTCATCAAGTGTGCCTTGCCATTCAATAAGATCTTGGCAGATCTGATCTAGCTATCAACTCAATTTCCTCTTGGGGAATAAGTCAGGGCATGTGACTGTGCTGTTCGTGGGAGAGCACTTTCAGAAAAGTGACCATAATGTTGTCAGCTTTATGATAGTTATGGAAAATGTTACGTCTGATGCACAATTTCGAAATTGTGGCAAGGCCAAGTTTTGGCATTAGTTAATATCTTTCAAACGTTGATTGGGTAGGTGGTTTGCAGCTGGACGGAGATCTGGCAAGTGGGAGGTTGTCAACTGCGAGATAATGATAGTTAAGGACTGGGATTTTCCTGTTCGTGTGAAGGGCAAGACTGGCATGAGTGGTGAACACTGGATGAGTCGTGATATTGAGGCTTTGATCAAGAAAAATGAAGAGCCATATGTTAGGAATAGACAGCGGGATCAGTTAGTGCCTTGAGGAGCAGCGAGGAATGAGGAGTTGGAAGCGGAGATTTAAGTTAGCTTTGGGCAATAATTTAAACCAGAATCCAAATCGATTCTGAGTACGTATGGTTGAATGATTAATTAGGAGGGAATTTGGGCCCTTCATTCCAACTATGTGTTGAACCAGAGGAAATGGTGACATCTTAAACATTTACTGTGGACATAGACATGGAAGCTTGGAAACTTTGTCAAAATAAATAGTGATATTTTTAAAGAGTCCACATTACAGAAGAGAAGGTACTGGATGTCGTAAAATGTGCAAAGTTAGATTTATCCTGCGTACCTGATAAACTTACCACAGGGCTTCGTGGGAACCACAGGAAGAAGTTGTGGGTTTCTCGCGGAGGCCTTTATAGAGAGCCTGGGACTTGTTCCCTCTTGCATTGGAGGTCGATGGGTAACTTTATAGAGGTTTATTAACGTATGAGGTGCATGGCGAAGATAAAGAGTCACGGCCTTTTCCAAAGTATAGATGAATCCTAACCTTTTTTATTACCAGGTTGAGTGGCTACAATTTGTCCCTGCACTGACTGGCTATTACCTTTCACACTCCTAACGGTAATCCAGTTACTTTTCTCTTGTAACTTAAGTATGACTACCTCCATATACCTCCTAGATATCACCCCCTCAGCCTCCCGCAAGGGTTCCAGTTCCAGTTCCCTAAAGCGGTAGGTGAAGAGCTGGAGTTGGGTGCACTTCTCGCAGGTGAAGTCAGAAGGAACATTAGTGTCGACCCTGAGCCCCCACATCTGTGGTCTCTAGTGATGAACATGGATTGTATGTTTACTCCTCGATGCCAGGGTCAGGGTTGTCTCAGATTGAGTCTTCAAGATTCTTCAGGGGAAAGGAGAGCAGGCAGAAGTGATGGTACCCATCAGTAGCAATGAAAGGGAGGCGTACCTGAAAAGCCAATATATGGAGTAAAGTTGGAAGCTCGAAAGCGAGATGAGGAGAGTAGCAGCTTCATTATTGCTACTGGTGCTACGGGGTAGTGAGGCGAGGAAGGGAGAGTCAGCACACACAGACACTTGGCTGCAGGGCTTGTGCAGTGGGGAAGGATTGAGATATGTGGATCATTGGGATAGTTCGAGGGAAGGAGGAATCTGTACAAAGAGAACTGGTTGCACCTGAAATGAACAAATATCAATATCGTGGGTGGAGGTGTGCTAGAGCTCTTCAGGAGGGTATAAAGTCCTTTTGCCAGGTGTTGGCAACTGGAGCTATGGATCAGTTGATGCAATAAGTAATGAAGAGCCAGATACTGCGTGAGAATGGAATGGGATTTGATAGGGGAAATGTGCAGTCGGTGTAATGGATTGATGTTTGTCTATTTTAATGCAAGAAGTATCAGGAAAAAACGGGGATGAACTTAGAACACAGAACAGCGCTTGGAACTCTGATGTTAACTTGGGTACCTCAGGACGAAGGATGGTTTGAGTCATAGAGTCATAGAAATGCACAACATGGAAACAGACCCTTCAGTCCAACCTGTCCATGCTGACCAGATATCCCAATCCAATCCAATCTAGTCCCACCTGCCAGCATCCGGCCCATATCCCTCAAAACCCTCCCTATTCATATACCCATCCAAATGTTTTTTAAATGTTGCAATTGTATCAGCCTTCACCACATCCTCTGGCGGCTCATTCCATGCACGTATCAACCTCAGTGTCAAAAAAGTGACCCTTATATATATTTTACCTCTCAACCTAAACCTATGCCCTGTAGTTCTGGACTCTTCGACCCCAGGGAAAATACTTTGTCTATTTATCCTATCCATGCCCCTCATAATTTTGTAAACTTCTATAAGGTTACCCCTCAGCCGCCGACGCTCAAGGGAAAACAGCCCCAGCCTGTTCAGCCGCTCCATCTAGCGTAAATCCTCCAGCCCTGGCAACATCCTTATAAATCTTTTCTGAACCCTTTCAAGTTTCACAACATCTTTCTGATAGGAAGGAGAACAGAATTGCACACAATATTGCAACAGTGGCCTAACCAATATTCTGTACAGTCGCAACATGACTTCTCAACTCTTATACTCAATACTCGAACCAATAAAGGAAAGCATAACAAACGGCCCCTCACTGTCCTAGCTCCCTGCGACTCCACTTTCAAAGAGCTATAAATCTGCACTCCAAGGTATCTTTGCTCAGCAACATTCCCTAGGACCTTACCATTAAATGTATATGTCCTGCTAAGATTTGCTTTCGCAAAATGCAGCACCTCGCATTTATCTGAATTAAACTCCATCTTTGATTTCTCAGCCCATTGGCCCATCGGGTCCAGATCCTGTTGTAATCTGAGGTAACCCTCTTGGATGTACCAACATGTTTTTGTTTCAAATAGAAAAGCAAGAGAGGTTAAAGAGGTGGGGTTGGCATTGTTCTTCAAGTGTTGATTCACAGCAGCAGAAATGGAGGGTGTCAAGGAGCGTTTGTCCACAGAGTGCATATGTGTGGAAATCAGAGTTCAACTTACCTTCGCTCCAACTTTCCAACATGGCACCACTTCCTGAACTGTCCTACCTGTCCATCGTCATTCCTACCGAGCTGCTCCACTCGCCCCTCCAACCTACCAATTTCGCCCCCACCTTTATCTTCCTATTCCTTTCGCAGTCACCTTCCTCCAACCACTCCCATTTATCTCTCAACACCGTTGGCCCACAAGCCTCATTCTGAATGAAGGGATTACGATAGAAACTTTTATTTTCCTGCTTCTGGGATGGTGCCTATCAGCTGTGCTTTACCAACACACCTTTCTTTGACTCAGATCTCCAGCATTTGCAGTTCTCAGTTTCTCTGTGTTTATGTACGCTGTTCAGAGGGTCAGTCTTGGCTTCTCCACCCCTTGGCTTCAGAACTCACTGCGCTCCCTGGACTTTGCATATCTGCGCAGAAGGAAACAACAGAAAGGTCCATAAGTCCCTTTAGAGATCAACACTTTTAAATCAATCTCTTTTCAAATGGTAGGCTGCCACTCCATTATTTGAGAAAGAGAAGTCTGCAGATTCTGGAGCTCAGACTTGAGAATGTGGCGCTGGAAAAGACACAGCAAATCAGGCAACATCCGATGAGTCGGGGAATCGAAGTTTGGGGCAAAAGCTCGTCATCAAAAAATGAGACTTCGAACCTCGTGGTGGAGAGTCAAATGGAAGGGGTAGGGTTCTGGGAAGGAAGCTGAGAGAGCAATCGGTTTTTAGGGGAGCGGGTAAAGGTGGTAGGTCAGCGAGGAGGATGGAACGAATAGGTGGGAAGATTGATGGACCAGCAGGACAGGACAAGACAGCTGTCTATGTGCATTTCTGGAAGGTTGGATCTGGGATAAGGTCGGGGAGGGTAAATGAGGAAACAGGTGAAATCCGCATTGATGCCATGGCTTGGACGATCCCGAGTAAGAAGATGATGCGTTCTTTTTCCAGGCGTTGAGTGGTTAGGGAGCGGCGATGGAGGAGAACCAGGAGCTACTTGGCAGATTGAAAGTGAGAGTTGAAGTATTTGTCCATTGGGTGGTCGGGTTTGTCGGAGAGGGTGCTCCAGTGCTGCTCTTTGAATCACTCTTCGAGTAGGTGTCCTGTCTCCCAATGTAGAGAGACTACTTTGGGAGCAACAGATACAGTAAATGAGACGTGTGAAAGTGCAAGTGAAACTTTGATCGATGTGGAATGCTCCTTTGGGGCTTTGGACAGAGGTAACGAGGGAGGTGTGGGTGCAGGTTTAGCAATTTCTGCGATGGCAGGGAAAGGTGCTGGAAGGGGACCGTCGATTCGTGTGTGGCATGGGCCTGGTGGAGGGAACGGTCATTACTGAAAGTGGGAAGTGGTGCAGAGGGAAATATATCTCTGGTGTTCAGGACCGTTTGTCGGTGTCAGAGATGGCGGGCAATGACGCGATATACATGAAGGTTGTTGGGATGGAAGCTGGGGACCAGAGCGAATCTGTCTTTCTTGCATTTAGCAGGATTGGGTTCGAGGTCAGAAGTATGCAGAATAGATAATATGGGCTGGAGGGCATCATCGATCACGTGGGAGGGGAAATTACGGTCGTTAAAGACGGAAGATACCTGGTGCGTTCTGTAATGTAAATGGTCCTTCTGAGAGCGGATGAGGCGGAAACAGAGAAATTGGAAAGAAGGGAGAGCATTTTTACAAAAGACAGGATGAGAGGAAGTGTAGTCCAGCTAGGGGTGGGAGTCAGTGTAGAAGATGAGCTTATCTCTCCATGCTTTAGGCTCAGTGCCTTTATTCCTGATGAAGGGCTTTTTCCCGAAACGTCGATTTCGAAGCTACTTGGATGCTGCCTGAACTGCTGTGCTCTTCCAGCACCATTAATCCAGATTAGAAGATGTCAACGTTGAGTCAGTCACCACCGATGGAGAAAGAAAGATGCAGGAAGTGGAGGTACGTGCGTGAGATGTTCCAGCATAGTCTGATGTCGGGGTGGAATGTGTTGGCGAAGTTGATGACCTGTTCAACCTCCACGTTGGAGCACGAGGTGACGCCGATAAAATCATCAATGCAGTGGAGGAAAAGGTGTTGAATTATACCGGTGTAGTGATGGAAGATGGACTCTTACATGTAGCTTACAAATAAACAGGCACAGCTGGAGCCCATGCGGGTGCGCATGGCTGACCCTCTCGTCGTGAGGAAGTCGGAGGATTCAGGGAAAAGTTATTGAGGCTGTGGAACAGTTCAGCCAGACGACTTAGAGTTTCAGTGGAAGGGTACTGGTTGGGATATTGGGAGATGACAAAACGGAAGATTTAGAGTTCTGGAGGTCCTGTTCATGGCGTATGGAGATGTATGGAGACTGGATGTACATGGTGAAAATAATGCTTTGGGAGCCAGTGAAATAAAAGTATTGGAGGAGTTGGAGCATGTGACTTTTTTTCCAAACTTATGTGTGATGATCATGGAATGGGGGATAGGACAGCATCGAGGTATATGAAGATGAGTTCGATCGGTCAGTGACAGGCAAAGGCAATGGGTCAGCCGCGATAGTCAAGATTGTGGATCTTAGGTAGGAGGTAGTACAGGGTGGTGCGGCGTTTCCGAGCTGTGATGTTGGAAGCTGTGAGTGGGAATTCCACTATGGTGATGACGTTATGTACGGTCTGGGAGATGATGCTTTGGTGATGGGCGGTGCTGTCGTGGTCGAGGGTGCAGTAGAAGCAGGAGCCTTCAAGGTACCACTTGGCTTCAGTGCTCACCAACCTACCCCACTGCCCCTTGGCCGAATATTCAACTCCCCCTCCCACCCCACCAAGGACATGCAGGTACTGATCCTCCACTATCACCACTCCCAAACTACCCGAGGCCTGCAGGAAGAACGCCTCATCTTCCGCCTCGTGACCCTCCAACCCCATGGCATCAATGTGAATTTCATCAGTTTCTTCATTGCCCCCCTCAACAATTTATCCCAGATACAAACTTCCAACTCGGCACCTTCCTCATGACCGGCCCTGATGTCCATCTTCCTTCCCACGCATTCACTCCACCCTCCCCTCTGACCTACCACCATTACTCCCAGATCTCTTCAATTTTTGCACTCTCAGCCTCCTTCCAATAAGCCCCTGCCATTTATCGCTATGCCGCCTATGATCCCAGCCTCATTCGGGAATACCTTTGCCCGAAATGTCGGTTCTCCTGCTCATCGAATGCTCACTCAGCTGCTGTTCCTTTCATCACCACACTCTCGACTCTGCCATTCTATTATTGCCACCAAATAACACAACGCCACATCTGTCCATACTGCTCTTCATCTGCCACGCTTTTTTCCAAATCACTACAATGTCTCCTCTATTTCAAGCTTGCATGTATCCTCCTCACCAACTCACAATCCGACACACTTTCTTCCCGTCAGCAGGCTTATGTTATATTTGATGTTATATTTGATGCCCTCAACAAACTGATTATTCTGCGTTGTGAAGAGCTGGAGAGGAAGAACTGCGGTTTCCCACGCGCCTTCCCCTCCAAAAAAACACTTCTAAAAAATGTTTATTCTCTATTATTTTGCCAGTTCCCCATTCTAAAACTATGTCTACATACCAGCTTCATACCCATTAGGTTTTATTTTTAACACTAAACGTGAGACTCATCCAATCATCGTTCTGGAAATCCACATGCATTTCCTCCATTGCTTCTCTGTAATTTATCTAGTCAGTTTTACAAATGTAATTGCCTATTCATAATTCATATTGACTTTGTCAATGCCCATTGTTGTCAGTACCAATAGTTTCCCCAAAATGTGTATTTAATTATTTCATGTTAATCCCGTTTTCAAAGCATACATTCCTTTCTGTGCATTGCTAGGAAGATTTTTGCGTTGTATTGCATTCACTCCTGAACTTTCTAGAAAGTTTTCCCATTTCCCTGTTCTCCATGATCCTTTGGTTTCAAACTGTGCACAAGCGGCACTTGCTTTATCTTACCTTTCCAATTATCATACTTTTAGAAGCTATGATAGTTCATTCGTATAACCCTTGTTAATGTGATCTCCAGATCCCATCAATTCCTATATTAAACGTTTCACCGATTGACTTTTCACACCCATACAATCACAGCATCACATTATCTCTCCTATCAAACATATAGTACGGTCTACGTTAGTCTACAGGACCTGAAGCCCGGATTGTGCATTGTTTTAAGGTTAGATTACATTCTCCACAGTGTGGAAACAGGCCTCCTGCTGACGGGAAGAAAGTTCACACCGATCGTCGAAGATTAACCCACCCAGACCCATTCCCCTACTCCATATTTTCCCCTGACTAATGCATTTAATACTGCAGGCAATTTCGAATGGTTAATTTATCTGACCTACACATCTTTGGATTGTGGAAGGAAACCCACAGACACGGCTAGTCCTGAAGTGGGGTTAAACCCAAAACGTTGACTTCTCCACCTCCTAAGGCAAGCTAGCTTGTTGCATTCTTCCAGCCTCCTGTTTGTCTACTATTGGCTCCCCCGACCTGAGATTTACACATTCCTTTGTATGCTCAACTGTTTTTCTCTCTCTCTAGGCTCCATCTCTCGTTTACTCATCCCAAACGGCACCCACAGCATCTTCATCTTCCTCACTATAATCAGTTCTGAAGGAGCGTCACTGAACCTGAAACATGAACTCTGTACTTCTTAACCATTGTGAAGTTAACCGTGACAACTCCCCTTTCAGGAAGTACATTCCAGACCCCAACACTCTCTGGGTGAATAACAATCCTCAAATTGTCTTTAAAGCTCAAAACCTCCACTTAAAAATTGTGCTCCCTTGTTCTTGGCCCATTGATTAAAAGGAACAGCAGAAGTATTTTCACCCTATCCATGCCCCTTGTAATCGTATCCTTCTGAATCAAGGCTTCCTCAGCCTTCTCAGCTCCAAAAATAAAGAACCTGAGCTTATCCACCCTTTTTCCATCGCTTTTTAATTCCATCGCAGGAAACATCCTGGTGAATCTCATCTACACCCTCGCCATTGCAGTCACATCCTCCAGAACTGCACACAATATTCCATCTTTGCCGAACGAACGCTGTAGAACTCTTATCACTATAACTCGATGAATAATGGCTATGTTGACTGCGCTCCATAACCTCTTAACTAACCTATTACCCTGTCAAGTCACATTCGGGGATCTGTGGATAATGACCCTCTGAGCTTCCTTGCGAGCTTCTATTCATTGATTACGCCCCTCCCTGGATATTATCACTCATATTTCTAAAGGTTACATTCCATTGATCTGCGCTTCTGACCATTCCATTTATATCTTCCTTCCCCTCACTGCCAAACACCTGGTCAATGTTTGTGTCAAACACAAACTTACATATCACACTCCCCACACACTCCTCTACATTCATATCGACCTAATTTATGAGTACCACAAACGTTAACTGACGCAATATTAATCCATGTGGTACAGCAATGGTTGCTAGTCTTTAGTCACACAAGCAGCACTCTGCCTCCATCCTCTGTCTCTTGTCACTAAGACAATGCTGAATGAACTTAAAAAGATACCCTTGATCCTGTGAAATTTCACTTTCTTTATCAGTTTCCCCTATGAGCCTTTGTCAAAGGCCTGGCTGAAAAACAGATGAATCACCTGCTCGAAATAAATGAATAAAATTCGTTCGGATGACTTCTTTATGAATAAGATCCCTGATCAAACATTGACTCGCTCAATGAAGATTACTTTTGTCCCTTCAACCATTTTCCCAAATAGTTCCTCTAACGCTGATTTTGTACTACCTGATCAGTCGTTCCCTAATGTCTCTCAACTACCTTTCGTGTAATGGTGTTCTCCAGTCCTCTGGCACCTTCTCTGTGACCAGACTCTAATTAATGATTTGCGTAAGGGGATATCTTCTTAGATTCCCACATCACCCTCACATACAACTCATCCAGACATGGGGGGTTGTCCAATGTTATATCAGTGAAAACCATTAATTCCTACTCGCATCTTATATCAACCTGCTCAAGAGCTTCCCTGTCCATTTTCCCTAATTCTGTATCTGCCTCCTCCTTCTCCCAAGTGCAACAGACGAGAAGCTCTCATGTAAGGACCTATCGATGTTCTCCATCTCCAGACACAGATTGTACCCTTGGTTTCTAATTGGCCTTGATTGTTCACTGGTTATTCTGTTCTGCCTGAGATCCTTGTGGAATATCTTGGGATTTCCGCGAATCTTGCTCACACCTGTCAATGCCCCTATGTTCGCCAGTCTCCTCTGCGTTTTTTTTTTAAAAGTCACTGCAATTATATCTCGTTCTTTGAAACTCTAGAGAGCACAGTTTCCTCAGTAGACATTCTTGTCATCTGAAGGACTAATCTGGCGAATGTCAATTCAGTGTATGTGATCGGTCTGTTTTACTTAGATCAGCACATCAAAACTGGACCCAATAATCCAGGTAAAGTCACACCAACCGCTCTGTGTAACCGCTGTGGAACGTCTTTACTTCTACTCGGAGCAAATTACTGCAGAAGCTGGGTCGCGTCCTGAAACCAACACATCCCAGAGATCACAGCGGGTCAGACACCATCTGAGGAGAAAGAGAGCACGTAGTTCTTCATCGTAGAATTCCCTTTAAACAAAGGGGAACCCTAACGTTTACCTTCCCCCATTTGCATCGATTCTGCCCAATATCCTTTGCCTTATTCTTTTTCTGCTAACTATATACATATACTTTTCACAAAATCCTCCCGAATATCCAACTTAACCATATCCACTGGTTCTGCATTGTTGCATTCGACAAGGGCTAGCTTCAAGCAAAGTTTCCATGCGTTTTTACTTACCTTTCAGGAATCTAGAACCATTTTCTAAATGTTTCATATTATTTTCTAAGTGTCCAATATCGCATTCTTTTTCATGAATTCCAGCTGAAACCATTCTATGGATGACAAGTTAACTGACTTTTAGATCTCCACTCTCCTGCTTCTTTCGTTCTTAAATCCTTGGATGGCATTTTTAACTTTACAATTGAATACGGAAAAATACAGTTATCTCTAAATGAATCAATCTGTCTATTGCTTGCATTCCCTGATATTTTGGTATGAACTACCTCTAGTTCGATAGACTTACCAAAGCTCAATCCAGCTGTATTTTGAAACGCTACCTCATTCGTGATATAAATGATAGTAAACTTCAGTTACACACCTAGTATGGTCATTTCGTATTTCTGGGAGATTTTCTGGAACTTCCTCCATGAATAAAAGCATAAAATAACTGTTTGGATCCGGTCATTTTTTCCACTTCTCTGCAATACATTATCCTGTCCACAATTCACTGTTCCATATATAACCTTGCTTTTATTTTCCTTTCAAATATTGATACAAATTTTATGTCAGTATTTTCCTTTCTTGTTGTTTGCATTTATTTTCACATTTTGGGTTCCCTATTAGTTTGTTAGTCCTATTTTGTTTCGTCCTAAATTATAATGATTTCAGAATAGCAAGTTTTTTTGCTGAGTCACGTTCTTTGGCATAATACAATTTTTAATTTCTTTTGTTAATCATGTTTGAGTTATCTTTTCCGTTTGCTATTTGCAACTTGGTGGCATATACGGATATTGTACACCTTCCAGAGTTTTAATAAGTAATAGACATTGCCGACCTTTCATTTAATCTTTTTCATGTGCTTCTTACATTCACTGAAGCCAACTTAATATTCACACCTTACTGGCTTGCAGGCCCTCGGTATATACGTGTAATCTAAGAAAAACCTGCTTTGTATTCAATACATTAAGATCCCAAAAGATTGTTTACAGCAAATATTTTAATTACTTCTTCTGATCACATAATGCCAATTCTGAAATCAACTGATCTCTACCTCGGTGGTCAACAAACTGTTAAAGAAATGCTTTTCATATACGCTTACAAAATCAATTTTGCCAGCATCAACGTTCACTTTGGTTAATATTGTTTAGGTGTAACTTGAATCTGTCCATTATTTCTGCTTTATTCACAAACCTGTGTATATAATTTCGTCTTTAATGACATGCCCTACGTTTTAATCACAGCTTTCTCTATGGTTAATAGTTTCCATCAATATTTGCTTCTGCTTACAGTTTCTACGCTCCACCATACCAGATTCTATGAAATCCTAGCGACGTGGGCTTTGGGGATAAAAATGGGGAAGATGTATGATGAGACATATCTCAACATTGGTATCATCGAACCACCTCTTATCAGTTCTTCTCAAGCGGTCATTGCGATATTTTTACCAGATCTCCCGTTATGCTGGTGGAGTAGGGAAGGGCAATGATATTTCAGCAATGCTGCACATTCCCCTAGACAGCTGAGACTGCTGTAACCTCTTTGGGAAATTGCAGTAGGCTGGAAAGGTGAGGCAGCTGCTGTGTCGGATCTTTGTGAGATCACATCTGCGGTAGTTTGTCTGCATTGAAACTCCTCACTGATTAAATAACACTGGAGTTAACTCAGCGATTGTTCACTCAACGTATTTCTGCTGAGAACGTGTTAATTATAGAATGCTCACAGTGTGGAAGCAGGCCATTTGACCCACAATTTGACACAGCAGGTCAGGCAGCATCCAAGGAGCAGGAAAATCGACATTTCAGGCAATGGCCCTTCTGCCAGAAGCAAGGAGGGAGACTGCAATTGAACAAGTTTACTGATGCTGTTCTTAGTTGTCTGTGGAGTGCATATCGAGATTCAGATACTGAAGAGGAACAATTATGTGATAAGACAATATGAAAGAACAGTAATGCAGTCATTACTGCTTTATAGAAATAATATCTGGATAGTGACACTGACTAGGGACGTCAACAATAGCCAGGATAGGATATTAAAAATATTGAATAATGAGAAGAGCAACATAGATCCTCTAAGCTATATGATAACCATCTTAATATGTCGAAAGAACGCAAAACGACTTGGATAAACTCCTGTCTATTGCTCTCAATTTCCAGTTCATTACTCTCAAATTCTGATCCATTGTTGGAACATTCCATTCTAATGTTCTCAGATTCTGTTCCAACGTTGCAACATTCCAGTCTAATATCCGAAGATTCCGATCTCCCCTCGCCCTCTCTCTAGAGCTGCTGATTCCTGTTGTGATTTCGATAATCTTATCACTCATACTATGGGAAAACACACCGATCAGAGCCCATTTCTGATTAAAACATACCAACCGCCACTAGGATAATTTGAATCCTTTGAGATTGACAATCACAGTAAGTAGACAAACTGTCATAGTTGACACCTTCCTTACATCACTCTACACTGCACAAGGAAAGGGAACATTAATCAGTCTGGATGAAATGTATAAGGATGACTAAGGGATGGACCATAAATCATTCAATTCGTTTCATCTTTCTTCATTGTATGTGAATATCGCAGAATACTGCAGAATCGTTTCTGTCCTACTCTGTTTATAGAAGAAGACAAGGATAAAAGAACAGGGCTGCTGCATAAAATAGGCGAAAGTGAGGACTGCAGATACTGGAATTTAGAGCCGAGAGTGTGGTGCTGAAAAATCACAGCAGGTCAGGCAGCATGCAAGGAGTAGGAGAATGGACGTTTCGGGCAAAGGGTCTTCGTCAGGAATACTGATGAAAGGCTTTTGCCCGAATCATCCATTTTCCCGCACTTCTGATTCTGCCTGACCCGCTGTGCGTTTCCAACACACCCTCTCAGCTGTATAAAATGTCTGGTAAGAAATTTTCTAGACACGTTAACCCAAGACCTCATAATTAGTACACGTCAATTTTGATGTGGCTACTCCTGGGTTAAAGTGGCCTCTTATCAAATTATTTCATAACCTTGAGACAGTGCTTTGCGGATGTTGCTGAGGAACAGGGAGAGAAATTCGGTTCCCAGGTGCCTGTTACGAAGGGATATGTGAAGATAATCCACCTCACACTTGCCTATTATCACTTGAAACGATGGAAAGATGGAATGTTGGAACATTTTATATAGAACATAGAACATAGAAAAATACAGGGCAGTACAGGCCCTTCGGCCCTCGATGTTGCGCCGATCCAAGCCCACCTAACCTACACTAGCCCAATAACCTCCATATGCTTATCCAATGCCTGCTTGAATGACCATAAAGAGGGAGAGTCCACCACTGATACTGGCAGGGCATTCCATGAACTCACAACCCGTTGACTAAAGAATCTACCCCTAACATCTGTCCTATACCAACCTCCCCTTAATTTAAAGCTGTGTCCCCTAGTAACAGCTGACTCCATACGCGGAAAAAGGTTCTCACTGTCAACCCGATCTAAACCCCTAATCATCTTGTACACCTCTATCAAATCTCCCCTAAACCTTCTTTTCTCCAATGAGAAAAGCCCCAAGTGCTTCAGCCTTTCCTCATACGATCTTCCTACCATGCCAGGCAACATCCTGGTAAACCTCCTGTGCACCCATTCCAGTGCCTCCACATCCTTCCTATAGTATGGCGACCAAAACTGCACACAACACTCCAGATGTGGCCACACCAGAGTCTTATACAACTGCAACATGACCTCAGGACTCCGGAACTCAATTCCTCTACCAATAAAGCCCAGTACGCCATATGCCTTCTTCACAGCACTATTTACCTGGGTGGCAACTTTCAGAGATCTGTGTACATGGACACCAAGACCCCTCTGCACATCCACACTCCCAAGCAGCCTACCATTAGTCCAGTAATCCATCTTCTTGATACTTCGACCAAAGTGAATGACTTCACACTTAGCTACACTGAACTCCATTTGCCAACTTTCTGCCCAGCTCTGCAACCTATCTCAATCCCGCTGTAACCTTCCACATCCTTCTTCGCTGTCCACCACTCCACCGACTTTCGTATCATCCCCAAACTTGCTCACCCAGCCTTCAATCCCCTCCTCCAGGTCATTTATAAAAATGACAAAAAGCAATGGTCCCAAAACAGATCCTTGTGGAACGCCACTAGTAACTGCACTCCAAGATGATCCTTTAACATCAACTACTACCCTCTGTATCCTTCCAGCCAGCCAATTACTAATCCAAACCTCTAATGCACCCTCAATGCCGTACCTCCGTAATTTTTGCGGTAGCCTACCATGGGGTACCTTATCGAACGCCTTGCTAAAATCCATATACACCACGTCTACTGCTTTACCCTCGTCCACTTCCTTGGTCACCTTCTCAAAGAATGTTTGCAAAGGGAATCATTGAAAACACCCAGAAATGTGGCTGCAGCTTTATGAGGTTTTACTGAGAGGTCACCTGGAGTGCATTGTTTTGATTGTGTTTCTGTAGCTGAGAAGGAATGGATATCCCTCAGATACAGTTTGCTGACTGCTGATAATCCACGACTTGCAGTTTAATTTAATATGCCTGAAGTGTTGATGCTCTGGACCCTGATAAGTAGGTACATGAGGGTGCCACTCAGTTTATCATGTCTGTTGCAGAGGGACAGGAGTAATTCATTTACATTTCGAGTCAATAACGGAGAAACTGCTAGTTTTAAGATAGGTATGCAAAAAGCTAGACCTGATGTAAATGTTAAAGTTCTAACTTGGAGTAAGACCAATTTTGAAACTATTAGTCAAGCCCTTTGAAAGGCGAATTGGGAGACGCTATTCATCGGTAAAGGGATGGTTGGGAAGTGAAACGCCTTTAAAAAAATGAATTAAGTGCATCCAGTGACAATGTGTTACTGTAAATGAGACGGGCAATGCTCGTAGGCACAGGGTGTGCTGGATGACTAGCGACAATGATGCCCCAGCCAAGGAATAGAATTTGACATATGTCAGTCAAACAGAGCCGGGATCGAGTGAATCCCTGGAGGAGCGTAAGCGCAGTAGAAATATAGTCGATGGTGAAATCGGGGCGGTAGAAAGGAGACATGAGATGGCATTGAGTTCACAGAATATGGTAGAAATTCTACAAATACATTAATGACTAAAGATTGTATCGGGAGATAATAGGACTCCATAAAGGTGCACAACGCTGTCATTCTGTGGAACTGCAGGAGATGGTGAGACACTAAGCGAGTATTTCACGTCTGTATTCACTGTGGAGGCAATTACGAGAGTGGGAGACCGTGGGGAAATATATAACGATATCTTGATAAGTATCCATTTAGAGGGTGGTAGTGCTAGACATCTTAAAACACTGGGTAAACACCACTGTTAACCTAAACAAGCAGCACAGAAAAAGGTTCACATCATGCTATAGTCTGCTAAGAATCAACAGGCAAAGAAATTTTCCATAGGTCATTATGTAAAGTAAAAGTCCACAACTTTGTTCTTTAAGTGGGCCGAAGGGCCTGTTCTGTGCTGTATTGTTCTATGTTCTAAGTCCAATAGAGAATCCAACAATTACTTACAACTCCTTTGTCTGAAACATATCTTTTAACTCACACTCTACAATACTAATCCAATGAAAAGCCCCAGTTATGATTTACTAAAATTTCAAATGACGTTTCAAAACAATTCAGCAATGCCGATGCTCCTTTATAGATTTCCCTCTTTGTTCTCCCCAGGTCAGTTGCGATGCTTTGCTGTGAACCTTCTTATTGACAGGGATCTTTCAGAGAGCTCTTCAGCTAGCAGTCAGCATTTCTTGCCTTGGTCGGTTTTCCAGCTAACAGCTAAAAATGTCCAGTTTTATCTCCAAAACATTGGATCGTTTTATTGGTTTCATTATTATCAAAGTAGTAATTAAAAATTGTGAGACTTTTGATATCTTGGGGCATAATTTAAACTGAATAGCGGAATTTTAAATTGTTTATTTTTTGTTTCATCGCAATCCATCTGATGCTATTTGTTCCCACCAAATGTTATACAGTTAGACTGTTCAGGATTGATTGTGCTTTGTCAGTCCGTGCCAGCCTTAAACTCACCAAATGACGTAGTAAACCTCGACACTTTCGTATCAAAATGAAAGTGAATCAATCCCTGGAAACTGATCAGTTGCCTCCCAGAATATTATTGGTTGCTAGAAAATTGATTGATGAGCCCTTTGCTATTGCATTGGTGTCATTAATTGCCACTGGTGAGGTGTCATTAATTCACAAATGAAAGAAAAAATAGGGATCTACAGACCATTGACATTGACGTCAACAGTGATTCAGTTGTTGGAGGGGATCCTGAGGGAATGTATTTATATGTGGGTGCAAATTTGGTTGCAGAGCTGGTAGATTTGTTAACAGATGTTTTATCATCCGTCCGGCGACGACACGTCTAAAACAATGATAATGTTACCTAAAATGGTGATGAGAAGTCTGAAAACAAACTTTCCAGCTTTCCGAGCAAACCTACGTCCAGAACCTTAATCTGATCGACACATCCTTTCGAACGTCGCTAGAATTTATACATATTTCGAGAGGACAGGACTGAAGAGGTTTTGTGCGTTGGAAAACATTTCAAATGAACTTGACTGAGTTTTTTTTTGAAGAAGGGATGAAGAAAATTGATGAAGGCAGACCAGTGGACTATGTCTTTGTGGAACTCAGTAAGGCGTTTGTCACTATTCTACATGGTAGACTGGTTAGCAAGTCTCGATCGCCTGAAATGCAGGGAGAGAGAGACATTTGGATACTAAATAAGCTTGAAGTTAGATCATAGAGAGTGACGGTGGAGGCTTGTGACCACGAGTGTGCCACAAGGATCGGAACTAGTTCCACTGCTTTTTATCAATCATATAAATAATTTGGACTTGAACATTCAAGATATTTTCAGCGTCTTTGCAGATATTCACAACATTGATAGTGTAGTTGACAGTGAAGTCAGATATCTAAACTGAAAAAAGACTTCGATTAGATGAACCGCGGATTGATAGATGGAATTTAATTTCGATAAATGTGACGTGTTGTATTTTGGTAAGGTAAATCGGACACGACTTCAGGATAGGGTCGCAAGCAGTGTTCCCAAACAATTAGAAGTTCTAGAAATTATAGAATCCCTGCCATTCGGCCTCTTGAGTCTACAACAACTCTTCAAATTGTATCCCATCAAACGCACCCCGACCCCATCTCTGTGATCATGCAGTCTACATATCCCTGTATAGGGAATTTAACCCAGCCAATTCATCTAACGTGCAAATCTTTGGCCTGTAGGAGGAAACTGGAACATTCAGCAGAAACTCATGCAGAGACGGGAAACACCACATAAACTCTGCCAATTGTGGAATGAATCCAGAACCCTGGTGCTGTGAGGTACCAGTGCAAACCACTAAGTTACCGTTTAGCCTTGAGGCGCAGGTTCACATTTCCCTGAACGTGTTGTCATAGATTGACAAGGTAGCGAAGAAGGAAGTGTTTACACTCGCCTCTTTTGTTCAGTGCTTTAAGTATAAGCGTATGGATGACATGTTGCAGCTGTACAGGACGTTTGTTCTGTTACTTCAGTAATACTGCCCTTAATTCTGGTCTTCCTGCTATAGGAAAGATGTTGTTAAACTTGAAAGGGTGCAGAAAAATGTTGCAACTGTGTTACAGGAGTTTGGGTGGGGTGGAAGGGTTGAACTATAGGAAGAGTTTTAATAGGCTGGAGCGATATTCCCTGGAGTGTTCAGACTAGATTTCCTTCAGTGTGGAAACAGATCTTCGAGCACACAACTGCACAGCAAAACTCATAAGGGCATCGCACCCAGGCCCATTTCCATCTAAGCCATACAACTGATGCCATGGGCAATTTTACATCGACTATTCACCTGACCTGCCCATCTGTGGACTATGGCAGGACACCTATCACGGTAAGGAAACCCACAGAGACTCGGTTAGAATGTGCAAACTCCAGAGTCAGTCAGGTTGGAATCGAACCTGTGTATGGGGTTCAATATAGAGGACAGTTATCCACGTCAAAACAGGACAATTACTTCATGGACAACAAGATGTCGAACTTTGGAGGTAACTAAAGAATGGGACTGGCCAGAGTATTCGGAATTTGAAGGGTCTAACCACATGACTGAGAACACAAACAAAACTGCATGCCAAGATGAATCAAAATGATTATCTGTAAAACATTCTCAGTTGGCCTCACTGAAAAACTCTAGAAAGGATACACCCAGATGAGATAAAATGTTCAGCATGGAACACAGTGCAGACCAGCTAGTGTCATGCTCAATACAATCTACAAACTGTTCAGAGTCAAACGCTATGCAGACTACAACAGAGCATTGACGTATAAACCTGGAAGTGCATTGCTCAGTCACACTGTGCTGGATTTCTGCCCACGGTGGGACCCTTGCAGCCCATGCTGGACATGACAGGATGGGCAGCTCCCATGCATTTACAGCTCCATATCTCCATTGTGCTATGACAAGCGGTGCTGTGTATGGGAACATCACTGCCCAGGGATCTGATGGGTGAATCAGTTTAAATGCCAATAACCGTGAAGCTTTCTGGATATAGCCAGAGAAGATGATACTGAGATATAGTGTCATGGAAGGAAATGTTCACATATTTCTGAATGCTGCAATGTCGACATTTCAGAAGCATCATGCCAGCATACTGAGCTAGTTTTCACAGGACTGGTGCGTGAATGGGTCATTGGTGTGAGTTCAGATGATGGAGAGTTTTGGATGCGCATTTGTTCTGCCGCATTGTATCTGGGAGTGACATCAGATAAGTCTTCGAATCATTGGGGTAACTATCAAAAATTTGTCTCAGTGATCTTTTACGTGTAACAGAAGGATCGTCTGTAATAGACTGACCTAGGTTTCTGGGTCGACCTTCTCGAACTCACCTCAATACCTATTTACCGTACCACATGGTTACCCTCTCATTCAATGCCTGCCCGATACTGTAATGGCTGGTGATACTCAACGTCGTCCATCTGTCACGGGATTTTGCATGATTCCTGGCGCCGGTGTCATCTTTAAAGGGCCAATTGTCACAGGTTGTTCTTTCTCAGTTTGGAGTTGCTCTGCACGGTTTAACTCCAGCATGGTAGGTAAGGGGCAATTACAGCACGATTTGTCTACGGGACACGGAGGTCATATTGGATGGGCTAGTACGGAGGGTAACCATTCTGTTCCCAGGGGGACCACACCACCAGACCGATTGATCATGGTGTGAGCTCTCCACCAAGCTTAGTGCAGAATCTGCAGTCTGAAAAAAAGTCTCGCAATACAGGACAAGCATCAATACCTTTCTCACTCAGCCAGAATAAGTGTCACCGTATTCTGACTGCTCCCACCCACTCACTACATATTTGTTGTAGCACCTACCACCTAACAAGGCTCGTCCTCCACCAATCTCACAACTGCAGCTGCACATTTTCCCTCTTTCTCTCTTCCCTCACCCCCTACTATGAACGCCACCTGAAAAACACTGCATGGATACAACACTGTGCATCGTCTCCCTCCAGAAACCTTATACCTCCCCCCACCACTTACACCAGCACTAGCAGCAGTGTGACACACTCTCGCCTTCATTCCTTCCCTCTCTTTCTCCCATTCCAGGAGAAAAAGCCTGGAAATGGACTGGAAGTCTCAGGCGGGGTGGTGGAGTGCCCAATATCCGTTCCCTCAGCCCCCGGTCCATGCCATGCGTGGTGGAGGACCTAGGTACAAACCGGAGAGGACTAGGAGTACTCACGTGGAGATTCTGAAACATCCGCGTCAGGCCGATCGAGTAATGAGCAACGTTCAGGGAAGGGCATTATTCACTTTAAACTAACTGCCCGTTAGATTTCCCCCAGCACACCATCAAAGCCGTGGCCCTGATGCCAGCTCTCTTTCGTGTCGAGTTGTTACAAAATAAATCTCCACGGTCTCGATGGGCAGTTGGGTGAGTTCACAACACGTCATCTCCACCACCTCACGGGAAGGGAGTACTGAGAGTTCCTCCGACACGTCCACCTGTCAACAGTTCAGATACTGAAACTATTTTCTGATATTTAATGCCCTCCTCACTTGTCCGGATATCTGCAACAATCCCATCGTCGCCTTATCCTGTAACCCCCTTTCATAACTCCAAATTTTGTTATATTGTCTTTCAATGTTTTTCCTACCAAAGTGCAACCACAAAGCTTCAAACAAAACAGAATTTAGTCTCAAGATTGCTGAGTGAAACAGAAACAAAAGAAACCAAAACGTATAATTCCCTAATCGATCCGAAAAAATACAAAACTATCCTGACCTAATGATGGTGTTCGCAATGCATTCAACAATTCACTGAAACACCCATTAGCACAAAAGGTAAAATCAAAATCATTGTCTTGCAGGACAGATGCAGATGAAGGATCAGCATGAACCTGATTATTTCGGGTCCAGCAACTTCACAACTCTCTTGCTAAAACCAAATCAAACGGAGAGCTGGCCACTACTCTTTTGTTGGACAAGTACACTTATTGGCAAATTTAAAAGCCTGAGGCTGTATCTGTTGGCTATCATCAAACTGACCCTAAAACCCTTCAAAATTAGACGTCCTGGAGTGTATGTTTACAAAAACTCTGAAAAGAAAAACAAGAGCAACATAACCATGTGAAAGAATTAGCAACATCATAAAGTGAATTTAGCAGAGGTCCTGATTCTCAAATATGTCAGTCAAACTAGGACAAGATTGGTGATAAAGCAGGTATCTTTAGCACAGAAATCAACTGTCCCACGAGAAAGACAAGAAACTGAACCAATTGTACAAAAAAACATACACAGCAGAGGAACCAAGTGAATCCTCATATGCTATTATCATAAAACTGATATCGTAATGAAAAAGGTAGGTAAGAAATGGACAAATCTCTTATCTGTCAGTGGTTTAGAGAAATGACATGTTGAGGCTCGCGCATGCACTTCTAGTAGGGGTTCATTTTTGGGTAAGAAGAAGTCAAGCTAAAATACAAACCCATTTTGACTGACCTAGACTGTACAGGCATGCAGGTGATTTCCCTTCCAGACATGATCGCACATGTTAGGTAATTGGGAAACCACAGGCAGTAATAAAACACGTACCTTTAATGTCCATTCATGCATTTGAGGAAGCTTTTACAAGACTCTTAAATGATTGTGTCAGACCACTATCTCGAACAAAACAAAAGTGTCAGTTAATAATAATGAATGTGTCCAAGAGATTTCTACAGGCCATTCCTTCACGGACTATCACCACTAAACTAATTGTTGACGAGTTAATGAAAGATTTCACTAGATACGCAGGAACTGAAATCAGAACAAGGGTCAAACTTCACAAAAAGATCATTCAAGGAAATTGTTGACACCAGCCAAGATCGCAGGGAACACTAGAAAAGTGACATCAGCTGCGTGAGACGTATTGAGGGCTTACAGTCAGGAATATCCAAATTATTGGAATAAGGGAATTATGTTTGTACTTTTTGCGAACAGAGGTGCGCAAATGAATCGAACAATTTCAGTCACTTTGAATTCGTTTTTGGGCATGAAGTGTGAGAACCACTAAAATTGATTAAGGAGAAACTGATACGTCATAATTCAAAAACCACAAACTTGGTCGATGTGTCAGATGCTTTGGAAAGGTAAATTAGAGTTGAAAGGTTGTCTTCACTGTATTTAAAAGTATCATTGCGCAGAATGAAACAAGAAGCAAGTAAGAATTTTAAAAACCTTGTACTTTTGCTCTTCGGAATACAGTATTACTGTTACTTCCAGTGATAGGTGAACGTTTAAAAGAACTGTATAGTGGATCTTATCAACTTCAAAGAAATTTCAGTGAGCTGAACTGTTTCATAAGAACACCGGAAAGAAAGAAATTCAGATAGGGCGAATTATGTGAGTATGATCAAAAGGAATGTTTAGATTACTTACAGTGTGGAAACAGGCCCTTCAGCCCAACAAGTCCACACCACCCCGCCGAAGCGCAACCCCTACATCTACCCGTTACCTAACACTACGGGCAATTTAGCATGGCCAATTCACCTGATCTGCACATCTTTGGACTGTGGGAGGAAACCGGAGCACCTGGAGGAAACCCACGCAAACACGGGGAGAATGTGCAAACTCCACACAGTCAGTCGCCTGAGGCGGGAAATGAACCTGGGTCTCTGGCGCTGTGAGGCAGCAGTGCTAACCACTGAGCCACCGTGCCGCCCAACCGTGTTGTTAGGGAAGGAAAGAAAAAGGAGAATGTGTTATTGGTTACAGCACCGAGTGAAAAAAAACACGATCAGAGGATTTTGCATTGGATGTACGTAAGACCAATAGGCCATCCGGAATGCATCCAAGGGTACTACAGGAAGCAAGGAAAGAAAGTTCTACACCTATGGCCATGGTATTTGTGTTCTTACTGTTCACTGGAGTCGTGCCAGATGATTGGAGGGTGGCAAACTATAATTCCGTGTTTATGAAGGGAGCAATGGTAATTCTGCTAACTCCAGATCTGTCAACTCTACGTATGTGGTGGGCAACTTCATGGAGGGAATTTTGAGTCAGACAATTTCTGATTATTTTAAACGCCATATCTTGATTTGGTATACTCATCAAGGCCTTCTGAGATGCACATCATGCCTCACAATCCTTACTGAATTCTTTGAGGATGTAACAAAATATACTGCTGAAGGTAGGGCAGTGGACGTACTGGCCATTGAGTTTAGGAAGGCGTTTGATAAGATTCCCATGGTAGACTTATTTAGAAAGTAAGAAGGCATGAGAGACAGGGAATTATTTCTGTCTGGATATAGAATTAGCTGGCCTATACAAGACAGAGGATAGTAGTAGCTTGAAAGCATTCAGCCTGCAGTTGGTGACCAGTGATGTTCTTCAGCATTTGGCTCAGGGATCTCTGCTCTTTGTGCTTAAATAAATGACTTGGAAAAAGAATTGGAAAGGTGATTTCGTCAGGATGCCTGTGGTTGGTGGAATACTAGATAATTTGGAAGACTCTTGTAACTTACAATGGGACATTGACAAGATGGAGAACTGGGTTGTTAAGTGGAAGATGGAGTACAACCTGGATTAGTGTGAAGTGATTCATTTTGGAAGGACGAATTGGAACGTGGAATCCATGGTTAAAGGCAGGATTCTTGGCAATGTGGAGGAATAGAGTTAGAGCATAGAACATAGAAGAATACAGCGCAGTACAGGCCCTTTGGCCTTCGATGTTGCGCCGATCCAAGCCCACCTAACCTACACTAGCCCACTATCCTCCATATGCCTATCCAATGCCCGCTTAAATGCCCATAAAGAGGGAGAATCCACCACTGCTACTGGCAGGGCATTCCATGAACTAACGACTCGCTGAACCTACCCCTAACATCTGTTCTATACCTACCACCCCTAAATTTAAATCTATGCCACCTCGTAATAGCTGACTCCATACGGGAAAAAAGGTTCTCACTGTCAACCCTATCTAAACCCCTAATCATCTTGTACACCTCTGTCAAGTCACCTCTACACCTTCTTTTCTCCAATGAAAACAACCCCAAGTGCCTCAGCCTTTCCACATACGATCTTCCTACCATACCAGGATACATCCTGGGAAACCTCCTCTGCACCCGTTCCAGTGCCTTCACATCCTTCCTATAGTATGGCGACCAAAACTGCACGCAATACTCCAGATGCGGCCGCACCAGAGTCTTATACAACTGCAACATGATCTTAGGACTCCTGAAATCAATTCCTCTACCAATAAAAGCCAGTATACAATATGCCTTCTTCACCACACTATTTACCGGGGTGGCAACTTTCAAAGATCTGTGTACATGGACACCAAGATCCCTCTGCTCATCCACACTACCAAGTATCCGACCATTAGCCCAGTACCCCATCTTTTTGTTACTCTTACCAAAGTGAATCACCTCACACTTACCCACTTTGAACTTTATTTGCCACCTTTCTGCGCAGCTCTGCAGCTTATCAATATCCCGCTGCATAGCTCCTGTTGTCTCCACTGTACAACTTCTGACAACAATTAGCAAATTTCGGGTCCGGGCTACATTTTTGGATATTTTCTGAGAGGTCGGGGATATTTCATGACCATTTCAACTTTTTGTCTAACCTCTTTGATGTGGATGTAGATTTGCTCACAGAGTTATAAGTTTCAAGTCCGGACGTTTCGCTACTATACGATGTAACATCTCTAGTGAGCCACCAAACGAAGTATTGTTGAAGATTCCTCAATTATTGTAAACGGTTTGGGTTTCTTTTGGTTGGTGATGTCATTTCCTGTGGTGATGGCGTTTCCTGTTGTGATGTCAGTTCCAGTTCTTTTTCTCATGGGGTCGTAAATCAGGCCAAAGTCAGTGTGATCGTTGACAGACTTCCCTTTGGAATACCATGCTTCTAAGAATTCTCTGTTTGGCTTATCCTAGGATGGATGTGTTGTCCCAGTCGAAATTGTGTCCTCCATCATCTGTTTTATTGTGCTGGTGGGTTTGTAGGCTTCCATAATGTCAATTGGTCTGAGGATTCTGTCAGTCATTTCCGAGATGCCTTTGATGTCGCTAAAACGTGTGTGTGCAATTCACTAAGAATGGTCCGAAAATGGTAAAATAATGCCATCCAACAGAGTGCCACCGGCGAACGGCTGTAGTTCCTGGACGAATGACTCAGAAAACAGAAGCTACCTAAATGCCCTAAATACAAACCTCGCCTTTACACCCCACTATCCAAACGAATAGCAGTGCAAAACGGCCAGCGAATGCTCCGAGGAAAGATTAATGATGCTCACAACAGACTCCGTAAATGCAACCAGAAAGATTAGCACCAACAATGTTCACTCACTCATGCAACACACCATGAATGGACAGACACAGTACAACAGGCCATAGATATAAGACAGCGACAAGCACATAAAATGAAAAAAAGCTAGCCTGCTGAAAATATCAATACATTATTATACAAAGTACCAACGCTTACAGCATAGAAGCATGGACAAAATACTTATCTGATCGAACCTTAACAGAAACTGAAAACCTATCTTTTTAAGAGGATGAAATTACACCTGGCAGGATGCGGACAAGGAAGGATTATGAACAGCATTACAAACAACACTAAACTCAACCAACTCACCGAATCAGAAAAAAGAAAGGAAACACACTCAATACACAAGACATGAAAGCATTGAAAATCATTCCTGCAAAGTACATAGGCAGTCATTCTAATTCGAAGAAGCTACATTAAAAAGCGAGCTCATAACCTACAGATACCAACTCTTACTAACAATTAGCGACAGAGTGGAACCCACAAATAGTAGACGACTCAAAGCCCTACTCAAAAAACTTCAGAAGTCTGGAGAAACAAATAAGACCGCTTTGCAAAAAATGAAACCAGACGGATCCCACACACCGCACTTCTACGGTTACTCAAACTTCACAAATCAGGAGACCCCTCAGACCCATAGTCTCGCTACCTGGAACACCAACTTACCGATTGGCCAAGGAACTACACCAAAGACTAAACCACTTCATAGAAAACACACACCACTCCATGACCTTCCCCAAGAATTCCTGAAGATAATCAAAGATGCTAAGAAAGAAGAGGATTAAATAATGGTCTCTTTTGATGTAACAACCCTGTTTGCATCAAACAAGATTAACCTGGCCAAGGAAACACTGCCTACACTACGAGAAGATCCAAAGACACAGACACCAATCATTACTAACTTTATGAACAAGGACAATATCGTCAAGCTAGTGGACCCATGCCTCACAACACACTACATCTTCAACAAACAAACCTACAGAAAAAACAATAGAACACCCATGGGATCTCTGGTATCAGGGTGGTTAGCAGATACAGTAATTCAGTGACTTGAACAAACTGCTCTGTCAACCATCCATATGAAACGTTGGGTACGCTCCGTGGATGGCACCTCTATCATCATGAAATGAAACAAATTAGAGGAAACCTTCAAGACCATCAATAACACCCTTACTGGCATAAAATTCACTCAAGAGGAGGGAAACAACAAAGAACTGCCATTCCTAGTTGTCACAGGAAAACGAACAGCGAATGGGAACTTTAAAACAGCTTTTACAGGAAAACAACATATACTGACCAAATATTGAACTTCAGAAGCAATCGTCCCAGCATCCACAAACAAAGCTGCATCAGGGCATTAATTCAACGAGCCAACACACACTACAGCACAGAGGAACTACGCAGAGCAGAGGCAAATCACCTACACCATGTATACAAAACGAATGGGTACCCAGTGAACACAATCCGCCGTTTCTCAGCAACAAACCTAAACAAGCAGACAAAACACATCCAGAAATTTAGCCACACTCCCCGACATCAAAGACATTTCGGAAAGAACTGTCAGACTCCTCAGGCCAGTTGGCACCATGGTAGCCGATAAACCTGCCAACACAATAAAACAGCAGCTAATGAAATTGAAAGGCCATACACAGACAGCAAGCAAATACAATGTAATTTTTAAAAATACCTTGCAAGGACTGTAACAAATACTACAGTGGACAAACTGGCAGAAAACTAGCCACCAGGATACATGAACACAAACGAGCCACAAAATGGCATGACCCTCTCTCACTATTGTCCTTACATTCAGATAAGGAAGGATACCACTTCGACTGGGACAACGCATCCATCCAAGATCAAGCCAAACAAAGACATGCGCGAGAATTCCTAGAAGCTTGGCATTCCAACTGGACCACGATCAACAAACACGTCGAGATAGACCCCATCTGACACCACCTGAAATAGGAAATGACATCACCACAGAACATGACATTACCAACCCAAAGAAACCCAAACTTACAAATACAAAGCAGGATTTTTGAGCAGGCTCACAGAAAACGTTGGCTAGTAGGTTGACAAAACGTCTGGGAATGAATCTTCCAGTTTAGCAAGCAAACCTACAACCAGAACCTCAACCTGACCGACACATACTCTCTAAACATGATCTATGTAGACTTCGGTCAGGAGTTCGGCAAGGTTCCCAAAGCGAGAGTAGTTAACACGGTTTGATCTCATGGATTATAAGGAGAACTAGCCATTTGGATACGGAACTGGATTGAATATAGGAGATAGAGGGTGGTAGTGGAGCGTTGCCTTTCAGACTGGACGCGTATGACCAGTGGAGATTCACAAGGATCGTTTCTAGTGCAACAGCTGTTCGTCAATTATATAAATGATTTAGATGTGAACATAGGAGGATTAGTTCGTAATTTTGGAGATGACACCAAAATTGGATGTGTAGTGGACAGCGAAGAAGGTTACCTCAGATTACAACGGGAGGTTTGACCAAAAGGGCCAACGTGCCGAGATGTAGTAGGTGCTGTTTTATTTAGATGCATGTGCGATGCTGCATTTTAGAAAAGCAAATCACAGCAGGACATATGCACTTTATGGTAAGAACCGAGGGAGCGTTGCTGAACTGAGAGACCTTGGAGCACAGGTTCATAACTCATTGAAAGTAGAGTGCTGGTAGATGGCAGCTAGCAATGTGTGTGTGGAATGGGCTGCCAGACGAAGTGGTGGAAGCTGCGACAATTTCAACTTTCAAAAGACATCTGGATGGGAATATGAATACAAAGGGTGTAGAGGATTGTGGGCAGAGTGCTGAAAAATGTAACGAACTTAGTTTGGCATATCTCATCAGCATGGCCGAGTTGGACCAAAGGGCATATTTCTGTGTGCGTCTCTATTACCCCATGATTGTGTATTCCACATATATTGTAGCCACATTTTGGAAAAGCAAATCACAGCAGAATATGTACACCTGTAAGATCCGACGGAGTGTTGCTGAACAAAGAGACCTTGACAGACATGTTCAAGCGAATTGAAATTAAAGTCGCTGGTGGATAGGACAGTGAAGAAGGCGTTTGGTGTGCTTTCCTTCATGACTCAGAGTATTGAGTACAGGCATTGGGAGGTCAGGTTGTGGCTGTGCAAGACGTTGGTTCGGCCTCTTTAGGAATATTGCGTGCAATTCTTGTCTCTTTCCGGTCTGAAGGCTGTACTTAAACTTCAATGGGTTCAGAAAACATTTACAAGGATGTTGCCAGTGTTGTAGGAATTGAGATAGCGGGAGAGTTTAAACAGGTTGGGTTGTTTTCCCTGGAGTGTCGGACTCTTAGGCGTGAAATCCTAAGGATTTTGGATAGGGTAAATAGACAAGGTCTTTTTCCTGAGGTGGTGGAATGTAGAACTCGGGGGCATAGGTTTGCAGTGAGAGTAAAAACATAAAAAAGAGATTTTAGGGGACACTTTTTCACGCAGACAGCAGTGTGTTTGTGGAATGAGCTGCCAGATAAAGTGGTGGAGGCTGCTACAATTGCAACAATTAAAAGGTATCTGGATTGGAATATGAATAGAGGAATATGGGCTGAGTGCTGGAAAATGGAACTAACGTAGTTTGGCATATCTTGTCGGCATGGACCAGTTAGACCAAAGGGTGTGTTTCCGTATAGTGGAGCAGTTGACATGGAATCCCTACAGAGTGGAAACAGGCTTTGCGGCCCAACAAGCCCACATGGACCCTTCAGAGAGTATCTCACCCTAACAGATTCCACTTCCATATTCATATAACCCTCTGTTTCCCATGGCTAATTCACCTAACATACATTTCTCTGAACGTTAAGGGCAATTTTAGCTTGACCAAATCACAGAAGCGACAAAGTTTTGAAACGTGGGACGAAACCAGATCACCGAAACCAAATCTACACAGACATGGCAAAACAGCAAATTCTATGTAGAGCAGTTGCCTGAGGTTGGAATTGAAAGCAAGCCCTTGACACAGTAAGGCAGCAGTGTTCACCAGTGAGCCATCGTGGAGCAAATGCAGATTCAACAAATCGTCGCTGCTCAAGTGCAGCGAAGAACAGGCAATAAAAACCCACGTCCTTTGAATACTTTAAAAGAGTTGCAATCTCTGCTGGTATTCACCCTCCTCCGCATCGAACTGGGCAGTCTGTGAGAAAGCCAGAAGAGAGTGATATTGCTTTTTCTTAAACACCGTATGGGCAATAGTCTGTTGCACACGAAAATGCACACAGATACACACAAACATATATATACACCCTCAAACACCGCCACATGCACTGTCTTACACACGCACATACACACACAATGACAGACATAATAATGGGCGGCGCACAGACACAAACACAAAGACATTGACGCAGGTGCAGATATGTGGAGTCTGCCAGTATTTCGCTTGCTCTGTGGTGGGTTTGTAAATATTTCACATGCTCTAGAATGTGTGTATAAGCATTTTCATTGCTCATTTGGCAGGATGTCATTATTTTACTGGCTCCATTGGCAGTGTGTCAATAATTCCGTATCTTCAAACAGTGGTTTGCTGTTTAACTTACACGACTGACTCTGCCAAATTTGCACCACTTATGTGAGGAACGTGTCTCTCCTACAATGTCAATGCTTTCGGGTGGCACCAAGCTGGATGAATTGTAAAGTATGTTGAGCACAGTGTGGAACTCCAACACGATAGCGACAAGTTGGTGTAGTGTTCAGGTATATGGCATATGAGGACCATGCCGAGTAGTGTGAGGTGATGCACTTTGGTAGGAAAAACATTGAAAGACAATATAACAAAATTTGGAGTTATGAAAGGGGGTTACAGGATAAGGCGACGATGGGATTGTTGCAGATATCCGGACAAGTGAGGAGGGCATTAAATATCAGAAAATAGTTTCAGTATCTGAACTGTTGACAGGTGGACGTGTCGGAGGAACTCTCAGTACTCCCTTCCCGTGAGGTGGTGGAGATGACGTGTTGTGAACTCACCCAACTGCCCATCGAGACCGTGGAGATTTATTTTGTAACAACTCGACACGAAAGAGAGCTGGCATCAGGGCCACGGCTTTGATGGTGTGCTGGGGGAAATCTAACGGGCAGTTAGTTTAAAGTGAATAATGCCCTTCCCTGAACGTTGCTCATTACTCGATCGGCCTGACGCGGATGTTTCAGAATCTCCACATGAGTACTCCTAGTCCTCTCCGGTTTGTACCTAGGTCCTCCACCACGCATGGCATGGACCGGGGGCTGAGGGAACGGATATTGGGCACTCCACCACCCCGCCTGATTCTTGCAGTCCATTTCCAGGCTTTTTCTCCTGGAATGGGAGAAAGAGAGGGAGGGACTGAAGGCGAGAGTGTGTCAAACTGCTGCTAGTGCTGGTGTAAGTGGTGGGGGGAGGTATAAGGTTTCTGGAGGGAGACGATGCACAGTGTTGTATCCATGCAGTGTTTGTCAGGTGGCGTTCATAGTAGGGGGTGAGGGAAGAGAGAAAGAGGGAAAATATTCAGCTGCAGTTGTGAGATTGGTGGAGGACGAGCCTTGTTAGGTGGTAGGTGCTACAACAAATATGTAGTGAGTGGGTGGGAGCAGTCAGAATACGGTGACACTTATTCTGGCTGAGTGAGAAAGGTATTGATGCTTGTCCTGTATTGCGAGACTTTTTTTCAGACTGCAGATTCTGCACTAAGCTTGGTGGAGAGCTCACACCATGATCAATCGGTCTGGTGGTGTGGTCCCCCTGGAAACAGAATGGTTACCCTCTGTACTAGCCCATCCAATATGACCTCCGTGTCCCGTAGACAAATCGTGCTGTAATTGCCCCTTACCTACCATGCTGGAGTTAAACCGTGCAGAGCAACTCCGAACTGAGAAAGAACAACCTGTGACAATTGGCCCTTTAAAGATGACACCGGCGCCAGGAATCATGCAAAATCCCGTGACAGATGGACGACGTTGAGTATCACCAGCCATTACAGTATCGGGCAGGCATTGAATGAGAGGGTAACCATGTGGTACGGTAAATAGGTATTGAGGTGAGTTCGAGAAGGTCGACCCAGAAACCTAGGTCAGTCTATTACAGACGATCCTTCTGTTACACGTAAAAGATCACTGAGACAAATTTTTGATAGTTACCCCAATGATTCGAAGACTTATCTGATGTCACTCCCAGTTACAATGCGGCAGAACAAATGCGCATCCAAAACTCTCCATCATCTGAACTCACACCAATGACCCATTCACGCACCAGTCCTGTGAAAACTAGCTCAGTATGCTGGCATGATGCTTCTGAAATGTCGACATTGCAGCATTCAGAAATATGTGAACATTTCCTTCCATGACACTATATCTCAGTATCATCTTCTCTGGCTATATCCAGAAAGCTTCACGGTTATTGGCATTTAAACTGATTCACCCATCAGATCCCTGGGCAGTGATGTTCCCATACACAGCACCGCTTGTCATAGCACAATGGAGATATGGAGCTGTAAATGCATGGGAGCTGCCCATCCTGTCATGTCCAGCATGGGCTGCAAGGGTCCCACCGTGGGCAGAAATTCAACACAGTGTGACTGAGCAATGCACAATCTGGTCAGATGCCTCTTCCAGGTTTATAAGTCAATCCTCTGTTGTAGTCTGCATAGCGTTCGACTCTGAACAGTTTGTAGATTGTATTGAGCAGGACACTAGCTGGTCTGCACTGTGTTCCGTGCTGAACATTTTATCTCATCTGGGTGTATCCTTCCTCGAGTGGTTCAGTGAGGCCAATTGAGAAAGTTTTACAGATAGTCATTTTGATTGATCTTGGCATGCAGTTTTGTTTGTGTTCTCAGTCATGTGGTTAGACCCTCCAAATTCTGAATAGTCTGGCCAGTCCCATTCTTTAGTTACCTCCAAAGTTCGACATCTTGTTGTCCATGAAATAATTGTCCTGTTTTGACGTGAATAATATTTTCGTGGCCTTTTCTAGGGCTCACGCTGGAGCATTGGGATCCACCGCTCTGAACTACATTAACGTCTCTTCTCAGCCTTAATGCCTTTGTGGTGGCTTGGTGGCTCAGTGGTTAGCGCAAATGCCTTATTGATCCCCATACATAGTTTCGATTCCAACCTGACTGACTCTCGAGTTTGCAGATTCTAACCGAGTCTCTGTGTGTTTCCTTACCATGATGTGGTGTCCTGCCACAGTCCACAGATGTGCAGGTCAGGTGAATGGTCCATGTAAAATTGCCCATGGCATCAGTTGTATTGCTCAGAGGGAAATGGGCCTGAGTGCAATGCCCTGATGAGTTTCACTGTGGACTTGTGTGCTCGAAGGTCTGTTTCCACACTGAAGGAAATCGAATCTGAACACTCCAGGGAATATCGCTCCCGCCTATTAAAACTCTTCCTGTAGTTCAACCCTTCCACCCCACCCAAACTGCTGTAACACAGTTGCAACATTTTTCTGCACCTTTTCAAGTTTAACAACATCTTTCCTATAGCAGGAAGACCAGAATTAAGGGCAGTATTACTGAAGTAACAGAACAAACGTCCTGTACAGCTGCAACATGTCATCCATACGCTTATACTTAAAGCACTGAACAAAAGAGGCGAGTGTAAACACTTCCTTCTTCACTACCTTGTCAATCTATGATAACACGTTCAGGGAAATGTGAACCTGCGCCTCAAGGCTATACGGTAACTTAGTGGTTTGCACTGGTACCTCACAGCACCAGGGTTCTGGGTTCATTCCACAATTGGAAGAGTTTGTGTGGAGTTTTTCCCGTCTCTGCATGAGTTTCTGCTGAATGTCCCAGTTTCCTCCCACAGGTCAAAGATTTGTACGTTAGATGAATTAGCCGGGTTAAATTCCCTGTATAGGGATATGTAGACTGCATGATCACAGGGATGGGGTCGGGGCGCGTTTGATGGGATTCATTTTGAAGAGTTGTTGTATACTCAAGAGGCCGATTGGCAGGGATTCTATAATTTCTTGAACTTCTGTTTGTTTGGGAACACTGCTTGCGACCCGATCCTGAAGTCGTGTCCTCATTTACCTTACCAAAATGCAACACGTCACATTTATCGAAATTAAATTCCATCTACCAATCCGCGGTCCATCTAATCAAAGTCTTTTTTCAATTTAGATATCTGACTTCACTGTCAACTACACTATCAATTTTGCGAATGTCTGCAAAGATGCTGAAAATATCTTGAATATTCAAGTCCAAATTATTTATATAAATGATAAAAAGCTGTGGAACTAATTCCGATCCTTGTGGCACACTCGTGGTCACAAGCCTCCACCGTCACTCTCTATGATCTAACTTCAAGCTTATTTAGTATCCAAATATCTCTCTCTCCCTGCATTTCAGGCGATCGAGACTTGCTAACCAGTCGACCATGTAGAATAGAGCCTTACTGAGTTCCACAAAGACATAGTCCACTAGTCTGCCTTCATCAATTTTCTTCATCCCTTCTTAAAAAAAAACTCAGTCAAGTTCATGTGAAATGTTTTCCAACGCACAAAACCTCTTCAGTCCTGTGGTCTCAAAATATGTATAAATTCTAGCGACGTTTGAGAAGATGTGTCGATCAGGTTAAGGTTCTGGACGTGGGTTTGCTCGGAAAGCTGGAAAGTTTGTTTTCAGACTTCTCATCACCATTTTAGGTAACATTATCATTGTTTTAGACGTGTCGTCGCCGGACGGATCATAAAACATCTGTTAACAAATCTACCAGCTCTGCAACCAAATTTGCATCCACATATAAATACATTCCCTCAGAATCCCCTCCAACAACTGAATCACTGTTGACGTCAATGTCAATGGTCTGTAGATCCCTATTTTTTCTTTCATTTGTGAATTAATGACACCTTACCAGTGGCAATCAATGACACCAATGCAATAGCAAAGGGCTTATCAATCACTTTTCTAGCAACCCATAATAATCTTGGATGCAACTGATCAGTTTCCAGGGATTGATTCACTTTCATTTTGATACGAAAGTGTCGAGGTTTACTACGCCATGAGGTGAAGTTAAGGCTGGCACGGACTGACAAAGCACAATCAATCCTGAACAGCCTATAACTGCCATTCTCCGGAACGTTCTGTCCCTGACATTCCATAACTGACATTCCCCGGGAAATTCTGTTTTGGACATTCTATAACTGACATTCATCGGAAATTTCTGTCCCCGACATTCTATAACTGTCATTCCCCGGAATGTTCTGTCCCCGCCGTTCTATAACTGACATTCCCCGGTATGTTGCCTCCCAGGTGCAAGGGTACGTGATGTCTCTGATCGTGTTTTCCGGGTCCTTAAGGGGGAGGGGGAGCAGCCTGAAGTCGTGGTCCATATTGGCACCAATGACATAGGTAGGAATGCTGAGGGTGTTAGACAGGCTTTTAGGGAGCTAGGTTGGAAGCTCAGAGTTAGAACGAACAGAGTTGTTGTCTCTGGTTTGTTACCCGTGCCACGTGATAGAGAGTCGAGGAATAGGGAGAGAGAAGAGTTAAATGCGTGGCTACAGGGATGGTGCAGGAGGGAGGGATTTCGGTATTTGGATAACTGGGGTTCTTTCTGGGGAAGGTGGGACCTCTATAGACAGGATGGTCTGCACCTGAACCTGAGGGGCACCAGTATCCTTGGGGGGAGGTTTGCTAGTGCTCTTGGGGGGGGTTTAAACTAACTCGGCAGGGGCATGGGAACCCAGACTGTAACTTTAGGGTGCAGGACCTGGAGTGTAGGGAGGGTAGGAATATGGTATCAATCTTAAAGGATCGTGCCTGTAAACAGAAGAGTGGCTTGAAGTGTGTATACTTTAATGCCAGAAGTATACGAAATAAGGTAGGTGAACTCGCAGCGTGGGTTGGTACCTGGGACTTCGATGTTGTGGCTATTACGGAGACATGGCTAGATCAGGGACAGGATTGGCTGTTGCAGGTTCCAGGGTTTAAATGCTTTAGTAGGGTCAGAGGTGGGGGTAAAAGAGGGGGGGGTGTGGCTTTGCTTGTCAAAGATAGTATTACAGCGGTGGAAAGGAAGATGGATGAAGATTTGCCATCTGAGGTAGTTTGGGTTGAGGTTAGGAATAGGAGAGGTGAGGTCACCCTGTTAGGAGTCTTTTACAGGCCTCCTAATAGTCCTAGAATCGTTGAAGAAAGGATTGCGAAGATGATTCAGGAGAAGAGTGACAGTAATAGGGTGATTGTTATGGGAGACTTTAACTTTCCTGATATTGATTGGGAAAGCTATAGCTCAAGTTCGTTAGATGGGTCAGTGTTTGTGCAATGTGTGCAGGAGAGTTTCCTGACACAATATGTAGATAAGCCAACAAGAGGTGAGGCCATACTGGATTTGGTTCTGGGTAACGAACCAGGCCAGGTATTAGAACTAGAGGTAGGTGAGCACTTTGGGGACAGTGACCACAATTCGGTGATTTTTAGTCTCGTGATGGGGAGGGATAAGTGTGTACTACAGGGCAAGAGTTATAGCTGGGGGCAGGGAAATTATGATGCGTTGAGGCATGACTTAGGATGTGTGGATTGGAAAAGTAGATTCCAAGGCAAGAGCGTAATTGATATGTGGAACTTGTTCAAGGAGCAACTATTGAGTGTCCTTGATAAGTACGTACCTATCAGGCAGGGAGGAAAGGGTCGTGTGAAGGAGCCGTGGTTTAATAAGGAGTTGGAATCCCTTGTTAAATGGAAGAGGGCGGCCTTTGTAAAGATGAGGCGTGAAGGTTCAATAGGGGCGATTGAGAGTTATAAGGTAGCCCGGAAGGACCTGAAGAGAGAGCTAAGAGCAGCAAGGAGGGGACATGAAAGGTCCTTAGTTGGTAGGATTAGGGAAAACCCTAAGGCTTTCTATAGGTATGTTAGGAATAAAAGAATGACTAGGGAAGGAATAGGTCCAATCAAGGATAGTAATGGGAAGTTGCGTGTGGAGGCTGAAGAGATTGGGGAGGCGCTGAATGAATACTTTTCGTCAGTATTCACTCAGGAACAGGACATTGTTGTCGATATGAATACTGAGGCACGAATAAGTAGAATGGATGGCTTTGAGATATGTAGAGAAGAGGTGTTGGAAATTCTGGCAAGGGTGAAAATAGATAAGTCCCCTGGGCCTGATTGCATTTATCCTAGGATTCTCTGGGAAGCAAGGGAGGAGATTGCAGAGCCATTGGCCTTGATTTTTGTGTCCTCTTTGTCTACAGGAGTAGTGCCAGAGGACTGGAGGCTAGCAAACGTGGTTCCCTTGTTCAAGAAGGGGAGTAGGGATAATCCTAGTAACTATAGGCCAGTGAGTCTCACTTCTGTTGTGGGCAAAGTCTTAGAGAGAATTATAAGGGATAGGATTTATGCACATCTGGATAAGAATGATGTGATCAAGGATAGTCAGCATGGTTTTGTGAAGGGCAGGTCGTGCCTCACAAACCTTATTGAATTCTTTGAGAAGGTGACGAAGGAGGTAGATGAGGGGAAAGCGGTAGATGTAGTATATATGGATTTTAGTAAGGCGTTTGATAAGGTCCCCCATGGTAGGCTACTGCAGAAAATACAGAGATATGGCATTGAGGGTGAGTTGGAGGTTTGGATTAGGAATTGGCTCTCTGGAAGAAGACAGAGGGTAGTAGTTGATGGCAAAGATTCATCTTGGAGTGCCGTCACTAGTGGTGTTCCGCAAGGATCTGTTTTGGGACCATTGCTGTTTGTCATTTTTATAAATGACCTGGAGGAAGGGTTAGAAGGTTGGGTGAGCAAGTTTGCGGATGATACGAAAGTCGGAGGAGTTGTAGACAGTGAGGAAGGATATGGCAGGTTACAGCGGGATATAGAGAAGCTGCAGAGCTGGGCAGAAAGGTGGCAAATGGAGTTCAATGTAGCTAAGTGTGAAGTGATTCACTTTGGTAAGAGTAATAAAAAGATGGATTACTGGGCTAATGGTAGACTACTTGGTAGTGTGGAAGAGCAGAGGGATCTTGGTGTCCATGTTCACAGATCTCTGAAAGTTGCCACCCAGGTAAATAGTGCAGTGAAGAAGGCATATGGCGTACTGGCTTTTATTGGTAGAGGAATTGAGTTCCGGAGTCCTGAGGTCATGCTGCAGTTGTATAAGACTCTGGTGCGGCCGCTTCTGGAATATTGTGTGCAGTTTTGGTCGCCATACTATAGGAAGGATGTGGAGGCACTGGAACGGGTGCAGAGGAAGTTTACCAGGATGTTGCCTGGTATGGTAGGAAGATCCTATGAGGAAAGGCTGAGGCACTTGGGGTTGTTTTCTTTGGAGAAAAGAAGGTTTAGGGGTGATTTGATAGAGGTGTACAAGATGATTAGGGGGTTAGATAGGGTTGACAGTGAGAACCTTTTTCCGCGTATGGAGTCAGCTATTACAAGGGGGCATAGCTTTAAATTAAGGGGGGGTAGATATAGGACTGATGTTAGGGGTAGGTTCTTCACTCAGCGAGTCGTAAGATCATGGAATGCCCTGCCAGTAGCAGTAGTGGACTCTCCCTCTTTATGGGTATTTAAGCGGGCATTGGATAGGTATATGGAGGATAGTGGGTTAGTGTAGGTTAGGTGGGCTTTGATCGGCGCAACATCGAGGGCCGAAGGGCCTGTACTGCGCTGTATTGTTCTATGTTCTATGTTCTATGTTCTGACATTCTATAACTGTCATTCCCCAGAACGTTCTGTCCCCAGCATTCTATAACTGTCATTCCCTGGCACGTTCTGTCCCCGACATTCTATGACTGCCATTGCCCAGAACTGTACCCTCTTCACACCCACAGCTGGGAGCTCAACCGCCGGCAGTATTCCCAGTAATCCCACACCGCTCTCTTCAGTTCCTGACTGCACTCCATTTACACTCATGGCTATGTCCTCAGCCCTGGACTGTATACCCTGAATACCCACGGCAATGACCACAGCCCCTACTGTACTCCGTGTATACACATGGATGTGCCCTCAACCACCTAAGTACTCCCTGAATACCCATGGCTATACCCTCAGGCCCCTACTATATACCTTGCATAACCACGGCTGTGACATTAGCCTTGACTCTACTCCCTGGACACCCACGGGTATTCTCTTTGCCCGACTGTACTCCCTGTAAACTCACGGCTATGCCCTCAGCCCCTTACTGTAAACCCCGGACATTGAGTGATGTGACGTCACCCCTACTGTTCTATACACAAACATCTCTGCCCTCATCGCCCTAATGTACTCTCTCTACATGTTCAACTGTGCCCTCAGTCCTCTACTATACTCCCTGCACACCCACAGCTGTGTCCTCAACCTCATACTCTACTCTCTGCATACAAACGGCACTGCGGTCATCCCCGTAATGTACTCCCTGTAAACAAAATGCAGTGTCCTCAGACGCTGATTGTACTCCTATATACACGGCTGTGTTCTAAGCCTTCTACTGCACTCATTCTGCAAACACGGCTGTGCCCTCAGCCACCTACCGTACTCCCTGTACATACAAAGCTGTGTCATCAGCCACCTACCATACTCCCTGTACACCCACAGCTGTGACCTCAGCCCCCATCTGCACTCCTTGCACAGCCACGGCTGTGTCCTCAGCCCTCTACTCTACTCACAGTTCACATACAACTGTGTCCTCAGTTCCCTACTGTATTCACCGCACATCCACAGCTATGACCTCAGCACCCTACTGTGCTCTCTGTACACACAAGGCGGTGCCCTCAGACCCCTGTTGTACTCCGTGCATAACCAAGGCATTGCCCTTAAGTCCCCATTGTCCTCACTATACTCAAATGGATGTGCTCTCAACTCATAATGTACTTCCTGGAAACCCATGGTAGAGTCCTCAGACCCTAATTGTACCCGCTCTACATCCTCAACAGTGTCCTAAGCCTTCTACTGTACTCCCTGCACACTCATGTCTGTGTCTTCAGCACCCTATCCTTCTCCCCGTGCACCTATGGCTGTGTCCTCAGACCCCTACTGTACTCCAGTCCACCAAATGCTGTGTCCTCAACCTTCCATTGTACTCCATCTGCACACACGGATGCGTCCCCAGCCTGCTACTATACTCCCTGTAATCTACGGCTGTGTCCTCAGCCCATACTGTATCGCACCGCCATACAACCATGGTTGTTCCCTCAGGTACATACTGTACTGCCCTTACACACACGGCTGTGTCCACACACATCTACTGTACTCCCGTACACCCTCGACTGTGTCCTCAGACCTCTGCTGTCCTCCATGTAGAACCACGACTGTGCCCCCATTCACTACTGTACTCCTTACATGCAAATGGCTGTGTCCTCAGCCACCTACTGTACTCCAGGTACACCCACGGCTGTGGCCTCCGCACCCTACTCTACTCCTTGCATGCACATTGATGTGCCCTCAGCATAGGACTTTACTCCCCGTACACAGACAGCTGTGTCCTCAGCCCTCTACTGTACTCCATCAACACACACGGCTCTGTGCCCATTCCCCCAGGTCTCTAACTGTACATTCACGGCTGTGCCCTCAACCACGTACTGTACACCTTGTACAAATATGGCAGTCCTCTCAGCCCTCTACTGCACTCAATGTACACTCATGGCTCTTGCCTCAACCATCTACTGTACTAGCTGTTCTACGGCATTGCCCTCAGCCCAAGACTCTACTCCCTGTACACCCACGGCTGTGTCTTCAGTCCCCTACTGTACTCCCCATATACCGACAGCAGTGTACCTAGCCCCTGGAAGTATTCCTTGCACACCCACAGCTTTGTCATCAGCCCCCGACTGCACCTTCTTTACACCCACAGCTGTGCGCTCAGCCACCGTCAGTATTCCTGGTAAACCCACACCTCTGCTTTCAGCCCCCTGCTGTACTCCATTTACACTCATGGCTATGTTCTCATCCCTCGACTGTACTCCCCATACGCCCACAGCTGTGTGCTCTGCCCCGTGCTGTACTCCCTGCATACCCACTGCTGTGTTCTCAGCCCCCAACTGCACACCCTGCACACCCATGGCAGTGACCACAGCCCCTACTGTACTCCCTGTATACCCACGCTGTGCTCTCAGCGTCCCAATATACTCCCTGTACTCCCATGGCTGTGCACTCAGCCTACTAATGTATTCCTTGTATAGACACGGATGCGCACTCAGCCTTCTAATGTTCTCCCTGTATACTCACCGCTGTGTCCTCAGACCACCACTGTACTCCCTGTACATCAATGGTTGTGTCCTCAGCATCCTACTATACTCCCTGTAAAACCTCAACTGTGTCCTCAGCCCCCTGCTCCACGCGCTCCACCCCCACGATTGTGGCCTCAGCTCCCTACTGTACTCACTGCACACCCTTGGCTGTTTCTTCAGCCCTCTACTATGCTCCAAGTAAACCCATGGCTGTGTCCTCAGACACCGCTTATACTCCATGTATACTCACGGCTGTGTCCTCCGCACTCTACTGTACTCCCTGTATACACGCAGGTGTTTCTTCTGCACCCAACTGAATTCCCTGTACACCCACGTACATGTCCTCGATCCCCGATGGCACTCTATGTATATCCCCCGTTGTCCGCTCAGTCACTGCACTACTCCCAGGACACCTACAGCTGTGTCCTCAGAACCCTACAGTTCTCCCTGTGCACCCACGATTGTGTCATCAGCTCACTACTGTATTTCTTGTATACACACAGCTGTGTCCTCAGCCACGTACTGCACTGCCTGTACACCTATGGCTGTTTTCTCAGCCCCCTACTCTTCTCCCAGTACACCCACTGCTGTTGCCTCAACCCCCTACTGTACTCCCTGTATATCCACAGCTGTGACCTCAGACGCCTACTGTACTCCCTTTACACACAGAACTGTGTCCTCAGGATCCCACTGTCCTCCCTGTACCCCCATGTCTGTGCGCTGAGCCTTATACTTTATTTCCTGTACAAACACGACTGCGTCCTCAGACCTCTCCTGTTCTCCCTGAACACCCACGGCTTTGCCCTCAGTGCCCTACTGTACTTCCTGCATACATAGCTGTATGCTGAGACCCCGACTGTACTTCCTGTACAACGATAGCTACGTCCTCATCTTCCAACTGTTCTCCCTGTACATACACGGCTGCGTACTCAGCCCTCTACTGCACTCACCATATACCGGCAGCTGTGCCCTCAGCCCCCTACTGTACTACCCGTACACATACAGCTGTGCCCTCAGTACCCTACTGTACTCCTTGCACACCCACCGCTGTGTCCTCCTCCATCTACTGTACTTACTGTTCACCCATGGCTGTTTCCTCAGCCCTCCACAATGCTCCAAGTATATCGATGGCTGTGTCCTCAGCCCGCTACTATACTCCCTGTGTACTCACGGCTGTGTTCTCAGTCCTCTACTGTACTTCCTGTGCACCCACAGGTGTTTCCTCCACCCCCGACTGAACTCCCTGTACAACCACTTCCATAATCTCAGTCCCTGACGGTACTCTCTGTTCACCGCCATTTGTGCGCTCAGCCGCTGCAGTACTGCCAGTACACCCACAGTTGTGTCCTCAGACCCCCTACTGAACTCCCTGTACACCAACAGCTGTTCTGTCAGCTACATACTGTACTCCCTGTACACCCACGTCTTTCACCTCAATCCCATACTTTTCTCCCTGTACACCCATGGCTGTGCCCTCAGTCCCATACTGCATACATTGCTGTGCCCTAAGTCTCAGATTGAACTCGCAGTGCACCCACTGCTGTGCCCTCAGTACCCTGCCAAACTCTGTATACACCCACGGCTGCCCACTCGGCCCCCTACTGCACTCCCTGTACACACATTGCTGTGTTGTCAACCGCTTACTGTACTCCCTATGCAACCACTACTGTGTCCTCAGATCGCTGTAGTATTGTGTCCACATCCAAGACGGTGTCCTTAGCTCCCACAGTCCTCTCTGCACAACCTCGACTGCTGTCTGCCAAACAAAAATACTCCCTGAACAGCCATGTCTAGGTCCTCAACCACCGACATACTCCCTGAATACCCACGGCTGTACCCTCAGCCCCCTATTGTACACCCTGCACAACCATGGCTGTGACCTTAGCCTCGACTATACTCCCTGGACATCCACGGGTATGCTCTTAGCCCGACTGTACTCCCTGTAAACCCACGGATGTGCCCTCAGCCCTCTACTGCACTCCCTGCACACCAATGACTGTGTTCTCAGCACCCTACCTTACTCCCTGTACACCCATGGTTGCGTCCTCAGACTCATACTGTACTCCTTGTATATCCACGGCTGCGTCCTTACCCACCTATTGTAATCCCGGTGCACTAACAGCTGTGTCCTCAGCCCCTACTGTACTCCCTGCGCATCTGCGACTCTGCCCTCAGCCCCGACTGTACTCCAGTCCACCAACTGCTGTGTCCTCAACCTCGCAATGTACTCCCTCTGCAAACATGGCTGTGTCCCCAGCCTGCTACTGTTCTCCCTTAATCCATGGCTGTGTCCTCAGCCCCTACTGTAACCCCCGTACACCCTCGGCTGTTCCATCAGGCTATACTGTACTCGCCGTACACCCACGGCTGTGTCCACACACCCCTACTCTCCTCCTTGTCCACCCACGACTGTGCCCCCATTCGCCACTGTACTCTCTGCATGCACATGGCTGTGTCCTCAGCCCCCTACTGTACTCCAAGTACCCCCACGGCTGTGGCTTCTGCACCCTCCTCTACTCTTTGCATACACATTGCTGTGCCCTCAGCATACAACTTTACTCCCCGTATACAGACAGCTGTGTCCTCAGCCCTCGACTGAATGCTCAATACACCCACAGATGTATCCTCAGCCCTGGACTTTGCGACCTGTAAACTCACAGCTGTGCCCTCAACCAACTTCTGCACTCCCTATACACCAATCGCTGTGTCCTCAGCCCCGTACTGCTCTCGCGTACACCCACAGCTGTGTCTGCAGCCCCTTACTGTAATCCCTGTACAACCATAGCTGTGCCCTCAACCACCTACTGTACTCCCTGTACACACACGGCTCTGTGCACATCCCCCCAAAGCACTCACTGCACACTCACGGCTGTGCCCTCAGCCATGTTTTATATACCTTGTGCCCTCAGCCCTCTACTGTACTCCCTATACACCCATGGCTCTTGCCTCAGCCCCCTACTGTACACTTTGTACACCTTTGGCTGTGCCCTCAGCCCTCCACTATACTCCCTGTGCACCCACGTCTGTGTAGTCAGGCGCCAACTTTACTCCCTGTGCACCCACGGCATTGTCATTAACCCGTACTGTAAACCCTATACACCCACTGCTGCATCCTCAGACCCCTACTGTACTCCCTGTACACTCAGCTGCGTACTCAAAACCTTACTGTACTCAGCATACACCCATGGCTTTGCCCTCAGCCACCTACTGTACTACCCGTTCACCCACAGCTGTGCCGTCAATACCCTACTGTACTCTAGGTATACACACGGCTGTGCCATCAGTACCCTACTGTGTTCTCTGTGCACCCATGCCTGTGCCCTCAGCTTTTTCTGAACTCCTTGAACACCCACGACTGTGTCCTCATCCCCCGACTGTAATCCACATGGCTATGTCATCATCCCTCTATTGTACACTCTGTACATCCACAGCTGTGCCCTTCACCACCTACTGCACTCTCTGTACACACATGGCTGTGTCCACAGCCCCACTACTGTACTCCCTGCACACACACAGCTGTGCCCTCAACCTCATAATATACTCCCAGTAGACCCACAGAAATGTCCTCTGACCCCTACTGACTCCACAACAATGGCTGCGCCCTCAGCCCCCTACTGCACTCTCTGTACAACCATGAATCTGCTCTCAGTACCCCCCCCCCTCCACCCCGACTACCCATTCACACACGGTTGTGTCCTCAGGCCCCGAGACCATATTCTGTGGCCTTAGCTTATGACTCTTTTACCTGTATACCTATTGCTGGGCGCTCAGCCACCGAACGTACTCCCTATAGACCCAAATGCTGTGTCATCAGACCCCCTACAGCAGTGCTTCTACATATACGAGTGTTTTCTTAGACCCCTACTGTACTCTCTGAACACCCTCAGCTGTGCCTTCTGCCCCCCCAACTATACTCCCTGGACAGCCACGTCTGTGCCGTCAACCCCCTAAGTACTCAATGCATACGCACGGCTGTACCTTCACCCCCCTACTGTATACACTATATAACCATGGCTGTGTCCTTAGACCCTACTATACTCCCTGAACACTCATGGGTATGTTCTTAGACACTGACAGTACTCCTTGTACAGCCACAGATGTGGCCTCAGCCCCTACTGTACTCCCTGTAAACCCATGGTTGTGCCCTCAGCTCATTACTGTACGCCTGCTACACCACGGCTGTGCCCTCGGCCTGTTACTGTAATTCCCCGGACACCCAGGGCTGTCACGTCACCACCCTCACTGTACTTCTATACACAAACAGGTCTGCCCGCAGCCCCCTAGTGTACTCGCTCAACATGCACAGCTGTGCCCTCAGCCCTCTACTGTACTCCCTGCACACCACAGTTGTGCCCTCAACCACATAATGTACTCCTGTAAACCCAATGGAGAGTCCTCAAACCCCGATTGCACTCCCTCTATATCCACGGCTGTGTCCGCAGCCCCCAACTGTACACCCTGTACACACACAGCAGTGACCATCAGCCCCCATTTGCACTGCATATGCAACCACGGCTGTGCCCTCAGCCCCCTACTGCACTTCCTGTATACCCACGGCTGTGTACCCAGCCCCCTACTGTATTTGCTGCACAAATGCGGTTGTGCCCTCATTCCTTGCTGTACACCCTGTACACCCATGGCAGTGATGTCAGTTCCCATCTGCACTTCATGTGCACCTACGGCTGTGCCCTCAGCCCCTACTGTACTTCGTGTATACACACGGCTGTGTCCCCAGCCCCCTACTGTATTTCCTGCTGAACTCCGGTTGTGCCGTCAGCCGCTACTGTATTCCCCGTACACCGCCGGCTGTTCCCTCAGGCCGCTACTGTACTCCTCGTGCGCACAGACCTGTGTCCTCAGTTCCCTACTGTACTCACTGTATACACACACAGCTGAGTCCTCAGCACCCTACTATACCCTCTATACACCCATGGTTGTGCTGTACTCCCTGTGTTCCCATGGTGTTGCCCACAAACTGATAAAGTTTTCATTGTACACAAACGTTTGTGCCCTCAACCCTGTAATGTACTCCCTGTTAACCTACGGCAGAGTCCACAGACCCCGGTTGTACCCCCTCTACATCCACGGCTGTGTCCTAAGCCCTCCACTGCCCTCACTGTACACCCATGGCTGTGTCCTCACGACGAACCTTCTCCCCGTACACCCACGGCTGCGTCCTCCAAATCTTACTCTTCTCCTATGCACCCATGGCTGCGTCCTTCGCCACGTATTGTACTCCCCTTTCACAAACAGCTGGGTCCTTAGACTGCTACTGTACTCCCTGTACCCACATAGCTGTGTCCCCAGCCCCCAACTGTACTCCCTACATATCTGCAGCTGCAACGTCGGCACCCTACTGAACTCATGTAGACACACAGCTCTGTCTTCAACCTCGGAATATACTCCCTGTACACACAATGCTGTATCCTCAGCCATCTACTGTACTCCCTGTACACACATCGGCTCGGTGGCCACCCGCACAATGCTCTCACTGTAAACTCACAGCTGTATCCTCAGCCACCTACTGTGCTTTCTGTACACACACGGCTGTATCCTCAGTCCCCTTCTGTACTCCCTGCATACCCAAGGCGCTGCCCTCAAACCCCTAATGTACTCACAAACGGCTGTGCTCTCAACCCATAATGTACTCTCTGGAAACCCACGGCAGATTCCTCAGACCCCGATTGCACCCATTCTACATCCACAGCTGTGTCCTAAGCCCCCTACTGCACTCCTTGCACACTCACGGCTTTGTCCTCAGCACCCTATCCTACTCCCTGTACACCCATGGCTGTGTCCTCAGACTCCTACTGTAATCCTGTGCACCCACGGCTGCGTCCTTAGCCACCCATTGTAATCCCCGTACACCAACAGCTGTGTCCTCAGCCCGCTACTGTACTCCAGTCCACCCACAGCTGTGTCCTCAACCTCGCAATGTACTCCCTCTACACACACAGCTGCGTCCCCAGCCTGCTATTGTACTCCCTGTAATCCACGGCTGTGTCCTCAGCCCTCTACTGTACTCAACATATACCCATGACTGTGCCCTTAGCTCACTATTATACTATCCATACACCAACAGTTGCACCCACAGAACCCTACTGTACTCCTGTAGATGCATGGTTGTGCCCTCAAACCTTACTTTACTCCTTGCTTACATGGTTGTGCCTTAACTCTCAGACTGTACTCCCAGTACACCTATTGCCGTGCCCTCAGCCCTCTACTGCACTCCCTGTACACCTACAGCTGTGCCCTCAGTACCCTACTGAACTCCCTGCGTACATGGCTGTGCCCTAAGTCTCAGACTGTGCTCCCAGTACACCTACAACTGTGCCCTCAGTACTCTACTGAACTCTGTGTGCACCCACAGCTCTGCCCTCAGCTCCTACTGTACACCTTGCACACCCACGGCTGTGTCCTCAGCCCCCTACTGTAGTCCCCGTACACACACGGTTATGCCCTTAATCAACTACTGTACTCCCCGTACACCAATGGCTGTGCCCTCAGCCCCCACCTGAACTCCCCGTACACACACGGCTGTACCCTCAACCAACTACTGTGCTCCCTGAACACCAACGGCTGTGTCCTCAGTCCTCTACTGCTCTCACATACATCCAAGCGCTGTGTCTGCAGACCCCTACTGTACTCCGTGTACACCCACAGCTGTGCCCTCAGCCATTTACTGTACTCCCTGTGCACCCACAGCTGTGTATTCAGCCCCCTACTGCACTCAACATATGCCTACGGCTGTGCCCTCAGCCCACTACTGTACTCTCTGTTGACACACGGCTGTGCCTTCAGTACCCTACCGTTCACCCACAGTTATGCCTTCAGAACCCTATTCTTCTGTCTGTATACACATGACTGTGCCCACAGTACCCTACTGTACTCTATTTACACGCATGACTGTGTCCTCAGCCCCTACTGTACAGCCCATATATCCACAGCTGTGCTCTCAAAACCATGTACACATACAGCTGTATACGCAGCCCCTTACTGTACTCCTTGTACACCCACAGCTGTGTCCTCAGCCCCCTACTCTACTCCCTGTTCACACGCAACTGTGACCTCAAGCTCATAATATACTCTCTGTAGACCCACGGATGTGTCCTCTAACCCCTACTGCACTAACTCCACAACCACGGCTTGTGCCCTCAAGCCCCTTCTGTACTCCCCATTCACCCATGGCTGTGTCCTCAGCTCACTACTGTACTCCCCATACACTCACATCTCTGCTCTAAGCCGCTTTCTGTACTCCCGGTACGCACACGTCTGTGTCCTCAGCCCCCTAATGTACTCCCTGTACACCCACGGATATGGGCTTAGCTTCCTACTCTTCTCCCTCTATACCCACTGCTGTGTCCTCAAACCCCTACGGTATTGCTTCTACATCCATGACTGTGTCCTTAGCCCCCACTGTACTCACTGAACATCCTCGACTGTGACTTTTGCTGCCCCAACAATACACCCTGTACAGCCAAGTCTGTGCCATCAACCACCTAAGTTCTCCCTGCATACCCACGGCTGTACCCTCAGCTCCCTAATGTACATCCTGCATAACCACGACTGTGACCTTAGCCCCTACTGTACTCCCTGGGCACCACGGGTGTTCTCGTAGACCGACTGTACTCACTGTACACCCACGGTTGTGTTCTCAGCCCTCTTCTGTACTCCCCATTCACCCACGGCTGTGTCCTTAGCTCACTACTATACTCCCCATACACTGACGACTTTGTTCTCAGCACCCTACTGTAGTCCCTGTACAGGAACGGCTGTGAACTCAGCCCCCAAATGTATCCTCGCACACTGACGGCTGTGCTCTCAGCCGCCTACTGCACTCCTTGTACACACACAGCAATGCCCTCACTCCCTGCTGTACTCTCTTTATACCCACGGGTATATGACCTTATACTCCTCTGGTACCCTCTGTATAGACACGTCAGTGCCCACAGCCCCTATTGCACTCCCTGTTCCCACACAGCTCTATTCACTGACGCATACTATACTCACTGTACACTCACAACTTTGTCCTCAGCCTCCCACTGTACCCCTTGTACCGCCACGGCTGTGCACTCAGCCTCCTACTGTACTTCCAGGCTCAGTCCTCTATTGTTCTAGCTGTACACCTACAGCTGTTTTCTCAGTCCCCTACTGTATTCCCTGCATATATTGCTGTGCCCTGAGACACCAACTGTACTCCCAGCACACCCAAGACTGGTTCCTCAGTACCCTACTATACTTCCCGTACACACATGGCTCTGCTCTCAACAACTTGCTGTACTCCCGGTACACCAAAGACTGTGTCCAGAGCTCCCTACTGTACACCATGTACAAACACAACTCTGTGCCCATCCCGGTAAGGCTCTCACAGTACACTTATGGCTGTGTCCTCAGCCACCTACTGTGCTTCACGCACACACACGGCTGTGCCCTCAGACCTCTACTGTACTCCTTGTACACACACTGCTCTGTTCTCAGTCCCCTACTGTATTCCCTGCGTATATGGCTGTGCCCCGAGACCCTGACTATACTCCCAGTATACCCAAGGCTGTGCCCTCAGTACCATACTGTAATCCCCGCCCACACATGGCTCTTCCCTCAACAACTTGCTGTAATCCCTGTACACCAAAGGTTGTGTCCGCAGCTCCCTACTGTACACCATGTACACACACAACTCCGTGCCCATCCCCTAAGTCTCTCATAGTGCACTTATGACTGTGTCCTTGCCTCAAGCACACACACGGCTGTGCCCTCAGTCCTCTACTGTACATCCTGTGCACCCACGACTGTGCCCTCAGCCAACGAATGCACGACTGTTCCACCCACAGTTGTACACTCAGGCCCCTACAGTACTCTCTGTGCACACACGGCTGCGTAGTCAGCCGCCTACTGTAGTCCCTGTACACCCATGAATATGCCCTCAGCCCCTACTGTACAACCTGCACACCCATGGCTGCATCCTCAGACCCCTTATGTTCTCCCTGTACACACTCAGCTGTGTACTCAGCCCCCTACTCTACACCCTGTATAGTCACGGCTGTGTCCTCAGCCCCCTAATGTACTCCGTATACACCCTCAGCTGTGCTCTCAACCGTCTACTGCACTCCCTGTACACACAAAGCTGTGCCTTCACCCCTGCTCTTCTCCCTCTATACCCACTGCTGTGTCATCAGCCCCTAATATATTCCCTGTGCACACACAACTGCGCCCTGAGCCCCCAACTGTACTCCATGTACACCCACGGCTGTGGCCTCAGCCTCTGGCTGTACTCCCTGCACACCCATGGCTGTGCCCTCAGACCCCTCCTGTACTCCATGTACACACACTGCTGTGCGCTCACCCCCGTAGTTTACTTGCTGTAAACCCATGGCAGTGTCCTCACATCCCGATTTCACTCCCTCTGTTTTCACTGCTGTGTCCTAAGCCCTCTACTGGACTCCCTACACACCCACAGGTATGTCCTCAGTGCCCTACTGTACTCCCTCTACACACACGGCTGTGTCCTCAGCCCTTACTGTGCTCCCAGTATACCCACAGCTGTTACCCCTGCCCCCTAATGTACTCCCTGTACACTCACAGCTGTGGTCTCATCCCCTTACATGGACGTGGCCTCCACTATAGACTATACTCCCTGTATACGCATGGCTGGCACCACAACCCTCGACTGTACACCCTGTATAACCACGGCTATGTCCTCAGGCCTCTACTGTACTGTCAGTACACCCACAACTGTGTACTTTGCCCACTACTGTACTCCCTGTATACCCACTGATGTATCCTCTGCCCCTGAACTATACTCCCTGTACAGCCATATCTGCGCGTACAAGCCATTAAAAACTCCCTATATACCCATGGCCCCTCTTCTGTACACCTTGTCCTAAGGACTCGACCACAGTCACTGCACTCCCCCGCTGTGCTCTCAATCCCCTATGTCATCTCGGTATACCTACGGTTGAGTCCTTGGCCCTCGACTGTACTTCCCATACACATATGGCTGTTCCCTCAGTCTTCTATTGTAATCGCTGTACACACACGGCTGTGTCCTCTGCCTCCTACTGCACTCCCCATGTACCCATGGCTGTCCCCTCATCTCCTACTTACTCCGGGTTCATCCACAGCTGCACCCTCAGTCCCCTACTGTAGTCGCTGTATGTACGCGGCTGTGTGAACAGTCTCCTACTGTATTCCCCGTATGCTCATGGCTGTGTCCTCAGCCCCTACTGAACTTCCTGTACACCCATAGCTGTGTCGTCAGGCCCCAACTCTACTTACTGTACACCCACAGCAGTGTCCTCAACCCCCGATTCTTCTCCTCATTCACCCATGGCTGCGCCCTCCGCCCCCTACTGTACTCCACGTACACCTACGACTGTGGTCTCAACCCCCTTCTGTACTCCACATACATGCACAGCTGTGTCCTTAGCCCCTTACTGTACTCCCCATACTCCCACGACTGTGCACTCAGCCGCGCACTGCACTCCCTGTACACCAACGGCTGTGTCATCAGCCCCTACTGTACTCCCGTTCACAAACGGTTGCATCCCCAGACCTCTACTTTACTCCCTGTACTCCCACGACTGAGCCATCAGCCGCCTACTGTACTCCCTGTACACATATGGCAGCGCTCTCAGTCCACTGCTGTACTCCCTGTGATACACAGCTGTGTCCTCAGCCCCTATTGTATTCCCCTACACACACGGGCTGTGCCCTCAGCCCCCTTCTGTACTCCCTGTTCACCCACAGCTGTGCCCTCAGCCCACTACTGTACTCCCTGTTCACCCATGACTGCGTCCTCAGCTGCATAGTGTACTGACCCTCACCCATTTCTCTGCCCTCAGCCCCCTACTCAACTCCTTGTACAGCCATGGCTTTGTCCAAGCCCCCTACTGTTCTCCCGCTACACCCACAGCCGTGCCCTCAGCCCCCTTCTGTACTCCCTTTACACACACGGCTGTGCTCTCAGTCCCACTACTGTACTACCTGTCATCCACGTCTTTGTCCTCAGCCCCTGCTGTACTACCTGTAGACTCATGGCTGCCTCCCCAGACCTCTATGTGACTCCCTGTACACCCACGACTGTGCCATTAGCCCTGTACTGTGCTGCCTGTTCTGTCCTCAGCTATGACATCAGTCCCCTTCTGTACTGCCTGTACATCCTTGGCTGTGTCCTCAACCCTGTACTGCACTCCCAGTACACCCATGGCTGTGTGCTCAGGCTCTTACTGTACTTCCTGAACACGCACAGCTTTGCCCTCAGCCGCCAACTGTACCGCATTTACACCCATGGCTCTGCCCTCAGCCCCCTAGTATACACCATGAGCACCTACGACTGTGCCCTCAGCACTGCGCTGTACTCCTAGCACAACCACGACTGTGCCCTCAGCCCCGTATTTTATTGCAAGTGCAACCGAGGTTGTGCCCTCAGCACCCTACTGTACTGCCTGCACACCCAATGCTGTGCCATGAGCCCACTACTCTATGCCCCGAACAGGCAATGTCTCTGCCCTCAGCCCCCACTGGAGTCCCTGAACACCCAGGGCTGTGCCCTCAGCACCCTAATCTACTCCTGCACGCTCACAGCTGTGGCCTCATTCCCCTACTCTACTCCGTGTACACACACGGCTATGCACTCAATGCCCTATATCGCTCCCTGTACAGTCATGGTTGTGCCTTTAGCCCCCTATTGTAATCATTGAATACCCACGGTTGTGTCCTAACCCCCTATTGTACTCCCCGTACACATATGGCTGTGTCCTGTGCCCTGTACTGTGCTCCCTGTACACCCACGACTGTGCCTTCAGCCCCATACTGTACACCCTGTACACCCACTGCTGTGTTCTCAGCCCCTTACTGTACTCACCGTACACCCATGACTGTGGTCTCAGCTCCACACTGTCCTCCCCATACACCCACAGCTGTTTCCTCAACCCACTACTGTACTCCTTTTACACCTATGGCTGCGTCCTGAGCACCCTATTGTACACATACACCCTCAGCTGTGTCCACAGCCGCCCACTGCACTCCCTGTCCGACAACGGTTGTGTCCACAGCCACGTACTGTACTCCCCGTGCACCCATGACTGTGATCTCAGCCCCCTACTTTACTTCTCACTATGGAAAATAAAGACCATAAAAGCATGGGAAGGGTTAAAGCATGAAGACCACTGGCAATCTGTGGACTATGGAAGGCAGGATGGGATAGGAATAGTGGAATGTTCTTACAACAATTAGCAGAGTAAGGTTAAGTCTGAAGCGTCATTATGGCGATTAGAGATAACACAAGTATTAAAGATATTTTCTCTGTTAAATGATATTATTACAGGATTGGGGCAATAAATATTTGGGACCTGACATTAAAATACTTAATTAATATTTGGTACAGTCAGATTGAGACAGGTGACTATTGTAATAGATGGAATAGCTAAATAATCTCATAACGGGTTCATCTGGAATTGAAGATCGCTGTAGCAGAGTTGGCAATAAATATCTAACCGTGACATTAAAATGACATGAAGTATAATGTACAACTAAAGAGAAAATGGGAACTAACATCACTGGTTTATTGTGTAGCTAGAGTGAGGTACTTTGGTTAATATAGTTGGACATGCTGATAAGCTAACAGAAACATGATAAAAATAATTATATAAATCCATGGACCCTGAGGTTCGGGTGCATTCGAGAATCTGCTTTCTCAGTGTCACGTTTTTTTTATTTGCAACTAAAAGACTTACTTCTTGAAAAACTCTCTGTGTCTCCTGGTGATTCTCTATATTTTCAACAAAACAAATTTGGCGCTGCCAGCAGGGTCGTGCAGAGACCCACCTGGACAGAGGGCGGCAGTAACAGTGCGCTTCTTGGTGCACCAGGGACACTCCCGAGACTGACAGAATAAGGGTACCCAATGAAAATAAAGGTTAGCATTTTTGCTGTGAATTGGGACTATATTCTGTTGGCTTGGAGTGGTCCTTGGGGACTCGGAGGTGCACGAAGTTGCCGGAGGGTCCAAGATCCAAAGGCGAGCGGTAAATTGCTGCTGAAGGAGACCCAGACAATTGGTCAAGAAAATTGCGTAGTGAGGTGAGGTGTGACCCAGAATGGATAGTAGCAAATGTCGAGTAAATAGTCCACGTGGTGTATATAAGACCGCATAGATAGATTTGGCAGAAATATAATACCCTATAGATAGGACAGAGTAAGTAAGGGGCAATTGTTTTATAAAACCGTACAGTTAGATAGGGCAGAATAAGTATGGGGAAATTATTTTGTAAGACCCAGAAGATAGATAGGGCAGAATAAAAGGGGACAGTTTTAAATAAGACTCTATGGATAGATAAGGCAGAATAAGTAAAGGGAAATTGGTTTATATGACCCTATAGATAGTTAGGTCAGAATAAATAAGGGTAAACTGTTTAACTGGAGGCACGGATTGACCTGTTTAGAAAGCCGGCAGATTGGTAGTGGATGATTAAAAGTAAAATATCAGAGAATAAGTCATAGTGTTGTAGTATTACGAGACTGTTAAATGTTTTAGATAAGGCCTGTAGGGTAATAGGATTCTTGGAAATGAACAAAGGGTCCGTTTAAGTAAGGCTCTGGCTGAGAGAAAGAGAGAGAGAGAGGGGGGGGGTTTGATTTACAGCCGAGTTCTTGGCCGTTAGCAGAAAAGTTCTGAGTGTGTGAGTGTCTGTGAGAAACAGAGAGAGAGAGAGAGAGAGAGAGAGAGCAGCTGTAGCTTGCACAATGTTTTTGTGTGTGTGCTTGAGGGGGAGAGAGAATGTATTTATCGTTTAATCATTGTGATCTGAATTGTATGCACAATTGTCTGTTGGTGGTTAAATGTTTGTGTTTTATTTCCCTGGAGCTCGAGTTCCAGGCATATTTTGATTTTATTTTGCACTGTAAGAATTTCAAATTTTTTTTTGGAGAGAGACTTTTTCAAGAAACCGTTAGTGATTCGAGCTTTTTGAAGGTGCAGTGTTAGATTGGTTTAGGCTGAATGAATGAGAATGGGTTGTTTGTATTAACTTGCTGCAATTGAGGACGTTTAGGAAATGTTAGATTGGTAAGGGACAATTACACGATATAAAGTTGGAAATTGATTATACTATTGACAAAGCACAAGGAACTTGATTAGTATGAGGAAGTGATTTATGAGAGCAAAGATAATATATTAGTTGCACTGAAATATAACTTAGCATGGATAAAGGGACTGCAGTTGTGATACTGAGTAAGAAATTTCAAGTGCCAAGAAATGATATTGTACAAATTTCTGAGAAATGGGATAAAAAGAACGAAGAATTTATTGATTAAATTGCCAAAATAAGGTACCTTTGATGTACATTATTGCAAATGAGATAGAAGGATTAGTTAAGAACTATAAGCCGAAAGATAAATCTAAAAATAGAAACCAAAAAGGGATCAGGAGATGGAAATACTGAAACGTTTCAGAAAAGAGGGTGAGGAACTGAAAGTAGCTTGCCAGGCACCTGTGGTGACTAGGAAAGCTGCAAAAGAACAAGCTGGGCAGTAACGGGAAACAGAAAAGCACGAAACAATACCCCCCACCCCCTCTGTACCCAGACGTGGAGGAGTTGAATCGTCTTCCTCCCTACTCGAATGAAGAGACATTGAAGCAGTGCCCAGTAATAAAGGGAGCAGTAGAAATAGCGGGGCAGGCAGGAGAAAATAGACGTTATACAATGAGAGCAAGAAAAGCTGAAACATTATAACAGTGTGCTGAGTGGGCTAAGGGAACAAAAAGCAATTGAGAAATACTCATGGCGATACGAAAGTAGGGCTGAAGAGACAAGCAGTGAAAGTGACGCAGAGCAAGCCGAAAGTGATGATGAGAGACAAGGAAAGAAAAAGGCCCCAGTACCTAAAAATGGGAGGAATTTGAAATAGCATCGGACTCAGAGCCCGAGGGGGAATTGTTGAGAAGTAGTGTCAGTAAAAGGAAAAAAGGGTTAACAGGAAAGGATGCTACCGCTCCTTATGTAAGAGGGGAGAAACTCACAATACATTACTTGGGGAACTCCAGGATCTGGAAAGGCTGAAGATTGCTCTGCCCAGCTTACATGAGGGAGCGGGAAAGTGAATCAGGGCTTTAGAAGATGAAAGCATGGGGCGATTCCTGGCTATAGGAGACTAGAAGGCACTGCTGGTGAGGTTGGTAGTGCTCAGGAAGTTAAAGGAAATAATGGTCCGAGCCCGCTTGAAAAATGCGGCAGACAATCCAATGATTGATGGGGACGGAATTGATCGAGTGAGACAGAATGCATGGCAGGCCTTAAGAGACTGTTATCCAACCAAAATTGACACCCAGGCTCTGAGAGGAGATCCACTGGGAGAAAGTGAAAACCCGACTGCCTACTTGGAGAAACAGTTAAAGAAGTGGAAGCTGAAAACAGAGCAAGACGTAGAGACTAATCAGTTGCTGAACACAATGTTCTGAACTTCCGTCATTGAGGCAAAGCCCTCCCTAGTGAGGTAAAGGCTGGAGGAGGTGATGGGTTTGTCATCATCAATGAGCCATCAGGGATTTAGAGGTCATGTAGATCATGCAGTTGAAACGTTTCTAAAAGACAAAGAGAAACTGTCTGAACAGCAGGAGGAGGCGCAGAGGAAGCTCGAAGAGCTTAAAAAGGATGAAAACGATCAGTCTTGCTAGTGTTGCTAGTAAGAACCGACACAGTAATCAACACTGGCATGAACCAAGTGCCAGCGTAAGGGGGGGGGGGTGCGGTCCTATCAGGTACCAAGACGGGGTGACGTATCCGGGGAGGGCAGATTTAAACAACAGCCTCAACAGAACTGGAGTCCCCAAGGACAGGGACGTCGGAAGGTGGGACTAAGATACATCAAAAATAATCAGGTTCAAGTGAGGCCAGAAATGATGTGCTGGGGATGCCATCAACCAGGCCACATCAGGAGGAATTGCCATTATTGGACCGGGACCTCTCTGCCGTAAAGCAGGGATGGACGAGGGGAATCCTCAGTGGCCACTTCCCAGACACCTACAGGCCCAGCAGGACCTGTTAACCCGTATGGGATGTGTTAGTGATGCCCTGAGAACCTGGGTGGTAAGGGGCACAACCTGTAGTAGCATGAGAGGCTAATCAAGCACCAGTAGCACAAGTTAACATAGAAGGGCGACAGACACTGCTGATGGTAGATACTGCAGCAACATGCACTTGTGTACAGCTGCGGTACGCCTCTCACCATCCCATATCACGTAGATTTGTTAAAACTGTAGGGTTCTCAGGGAAATCACGGATAACGCGACTTACAGCTCCGGTAGGATTAGAAATCGAAGGTAAGGAGATAGTTCTGTCAATATTAGTGTCTAAAGCGATGCTAATTAACTTGTTAGGTAGGGATGCTTTGCTTCAGTTAGAGCTAAGATTGGAGTGCACACAGCTGGGCTTGGTCAAAGAAAAGTCCAATTCACAAGTAGTGATGCAAGAAGTTCAAGATGTTAATGTTTATTGGATAGGGGATGTAGGAAGTGATATTCAAGACATTTGGGGAATGTGGGAACCAGGAGTGTTGACAATGTTGACTAAAGTAAGACCACCTAAGTCTGATATGCACTGTACAGTGAAATTTGATGAGTCTCAGGTTGAGGTGTTAAAGAAGCAGTGGCAGCAGGAAGTCACTGCTGCACAACATTTGAGAAGTGAAGCAATAGTATTCGGGGAGCAGGGAGTGATCCTGCAAATAGAGAAAGATGTGTTCCTGGAAATGTTGTATAGAATACCAGGCGCTGCATCACATGTACACTTACTGGTAAATAAGGGATATCAATCTAAAGATTTAAGCGCTATGGCAAGGCATGTAGAAACAGTGAGGGAATGGTATATGCTCACGACAGGGTTTTGGGAATCTGAAGATGGCAGCGATATTAAAACCCTAGCATGCTGCAACTTGACAGGAAATCCGAAAGAAGTCAAGGAAACGCCCCAGCGGAGCATACCAGTGACAGTGGAAGAAGGTGATCAATATAGCAATGAGCAATTAGATGCATTACTAGCCACTTTGTGGTCATAGCATGGTACAGATCTGGGCAGAGTGAAATCAGCTAGCTCAGTGGAAATAAGATTGAAACCAGGAGCTGGGACAGTAGTGAAATCTCTGACGAATTAAGTGATCCTAAGGTTTGGTATACCATCGGAAATTACTTCAGATGATGGGTTTGCCTTTATTCAGAAAGTAGATAAGTTGGTGTTGCAGTCTTTGAGAATCAAACAGAGGTTTGGGTTCGTGCATCATCCCCGGTCACAGGGTATGGTGGACTGGATTAATGGGACATTGAAAATTAAACAAGATCTGCTCAAGCACCAACCTTAATTTGGTTGATGTGCTGCTGCTAATGAGTGCAAATGAGTTATTGCATGCAAACTAATTGCATGACCAATCTAACACCGCATGAGATGCTCACAGTAGACCTATGCCAGTGCCCAGGTGGAGAGGCCCATACAAATGGCCCAGCTAGGACTGGTTAAGCTTAGAACTTAGGCAATATATACAGCAGCTAACTGTGATGTATGAGACTACCCACCTGCAGGAAGCACAAAGGGAACGGACACCTGTCAACGAGTAAGCACGTATTAAACAAGTGGATTGGGTGTACGTGCGGGACTTTCAAAGGCATTGGAATGAGCTGAGGAGAGAGGGACCTCTCGTAGTGACTAAGGCATCACCTACCGCCATCCAAGTGAAAGGACGACATATATGGTACCACCTTAATCATTGTACTAAAGCTCTTCCACCAGCACAAACTAACTCTAACACTGAGGAAAGTAGAGCTATGGCCGACGAACTTGGACGCGGGCAGGGCAAACAGGAGGCTAATACCCCTCAGCAGGGTTCCAAACAATGTACCGGTGAATTTCTTGGGGATAGTGATCATTCTAGAAATGAATGTAATGGAAATGTGTAGCGTAGTTCTCCTGGCAGCGGGAATGGGGACGACATGGTGGATGCCCCTGATAGCCCCCTCTCTGATGCCAGGCCTACATACTCAGAATTAGAGACCATTAATTTGGCAGACTTGAACGGTAAGGTCATTCAGGCTGGGAGATAAAGACTTATAAGTATAGGCCTTGCTTCCCGAACATGGGCACACGCCAGTGACAATCACTGGTATTAAGGGGCAAATTATACGGCTGTAATGGTGGCTAGACAGGACTGCTTCTGTTGTACTAAGGCAACCCCCTCATACTATGTTGTCCTTATGCCTTATAACTCGATCAACTGTACTCAATGGTGTTTGCAGCACTTTAGACGACCTCATAATCCGGATGATTCATCAACTTACAGTCAATTCCTTTGCCCATTTTGGTAACTCTTACTTCAGGCCTCTATGTTCTAGCAGCAGGATGATGTGGGCAGGCAGCAACTCTTATGGTGGTGTGGGCTTTAGTACTCCGTGGGCCACTAGTAAGACTAATTACACGTTCCCTGTGGAGGCTTTCAGGATACGGGAAGGGTTGGTTTTTGAAAGCTTTAAGCGAAATAGTTCCACACCAGCAGGCTCTCTGAGGGAATACGATTGAACTCGAGGAGGACAGCACATTTGGCGCTGTTTTAAATTCCCAACACACCCACTGGCAGATACATCGAGGCTGCGTGATAAGAAAGGAGGGTTGCACCCGACACTGCCCGCTGACTGGAGTGGCAGCTGTGCCCGTGTAAAGCTCCGACACGAGATAGTTTTATCGCCACACACGCAGCTTGATGCGATGTCACAGTCAACCTTGCGCTGAACCAAGCGATGGTATGTCCCTGATCCGCGATTCGGATTGATAGCATAGGACCGCCAAGAGGTATTCTTAATGAGTATAAGGCCCGCAATGAGATTGCTGCGGGCTGGGGAGCTCTCATCCTGCTGTAGGGGTTAGGAAGAATGCTGAATGGATTAATTACACTTACTACAACCAGCAGACATTCATCCATTATGCTGACGATGCCCTTATGGCCTTGGCAGAATAATTGGATGCTACTATTAAAATGACAAGGTAAAACAGACAGGCCTTAGACTGGATACTGGCAGATAAAGGCGGGGTTCTTGCGACGTTTGGGGAACATTGCTGTACCTTTATACCTATCAACACTAGCCCTGGGGAAAGTTTTACTAAAGCAATGGAAAAACTAAAGAATCTAAGATGGGAGGTAAAAGACAATGCTAGTTTGGTCATCAGGCTTTTGATTGGTTGATTAGGATATTGGGGAGAATGGTTTGTTAAGATTGGTCTTATTATAGGTGCGGTTTTGCTTGTGCTTTTGTTGTGCTTTTCCTTTTATTAAATCCTTTTTAGTTCATGTCACTACATGGCAACTTGTGGTCATTTCAGCTACTCCAGGAAGTGAGTACTCCTCGGATGGAACCACACCACTCTATTGTTATGATGTGACAGCCGCCACGGTGCAAGGAATATGTCCACATGGAGACATCAATGAAGAACGTGCAGGTCCTAGATTGTGAAGGATCTTGGGTCTTTTTTTCCTGTTTTGGTTATTGGAAGATCGGTTGTTTTGCCCAAGGGACCCCACGAAAGAAGGAAGAACCTTTTAAGTCGCAGACTCCGAAAATTATTTTTTCAATGTTGCGACCTATATTGTTTGTATTATGCACAAGAGAGGCTGAGGCTATTGTCTTCTTTCTCTAGGTGAGATCAGTTGGTTTCAAATGGGGGAATATGGAAAATAAAGAACATGAAAGCATCGGAAGGGTAAAAGCATGAAGACCACTGGCAATCTGTGGTCTATGGAAGGCAAGATGGGATAAGAACTATGGAATGTTCTTACACCAATTAGCAGAGTGAGGTTACGGCTGAAAGCTCACTGTGGTGAGATGAAATAACACAATTAATAAAGATAGTTTCTCTGTTAAGTCTTATGATGACAGGGTAGTGACAATAAATGTTTGGGACATGGCGTTAAAATATCTAGTTAATACTTAGTGGAATCAAATTGAGACAGGAGACTATTGTAATAGATGGAATCGTGAAATATCTCTCATGACAGATTTGTCTGGAATCGAAGATCACTGTAGAAGAGATAGCAGTAAATATCTCACCGTGACGTTAGAATAACATTAAGTAGAACGTACAACTAAAGAGATAATGGGAACTAACATCACTGGTTTATTGTGTAGCTAGAGTGAGGTACTTTGATTAATATAGTTGGACATGCTTATAAGCTGACAGAAACATGATCAAAATATAAAAATCCACAGACTCTGAGGTTCGGGGGCATTTGAGAATCTGCTTTCTCAGTGTCATGGTTTTTTGTTTGCAAATAAAAGACCTATTTCTTGAAAAAGTCTCTGTGTCTCCTGGTGATCCTGCATATTTTCTCCACAACACCATACACACGTGGCTGCATCCTCAGATCCCTACTGCACTTCCTGTACATCACACCCACAGCTGTGTCTACAGCCGCCCACTGTACACCCTATATGCCAACGGCTGTGCCCTCAGCCCCCTACTGTGCTCCCTATACACCCATGGCTGTACCCTCAGTCCACTACTGTAGTCCCTGTAATGCAAGACTGTGTCATCAGCCCCTACTGAACTCCCCATACACACTTGGCTGTGTTCCCAGACCTCTACTTTACTCCCTGTACAGCCACGACTGTGCCGTCAGCACCCTACTGTAATGCCTGTACATCTTTGGCTGTGTGCTCAACCCTGTACTGCACCCTCCATGCCCCCATGGCTGTGCTCTCAGCCTCCTACTGTACTTCCTTAATACTCACCGCACTGCCATCAGCCCCCGAGTGTACTCCATTTACACCCATGGAAGTGCCCTCAGCTACCTGCTGTACACCATGAACAGCCACTGCTGTGCACTCAGCACTCCACTGTACTCCCAGCACAACCACGGCTGTGGCCTCAGCCCCTATGATACTCCATGCACACCCACAGCTGTGTCCTTAGCTTCCGACTGTATACTCCGAACACCCACTTTTCTGCCCTCAATCCCCGACTGTACTCTATTTACACCAAAGGCACTGCTGTCAGCCCCCTTCTTTAAGCCGCCTACACCAACGGCTCTGCCCTCAACCCTCTACTCTACTCGCTGTACCCTCAGCCCACTACTGTACTCCGTGTACACCGATAGCTGCGTCCTCAGCACCCTACTGTACTCACCCCACACCAACTTCTGTGCCCTCAGCCCTCTACTGTACACCCAGGACACACATGGCAAGGCCCTCAGTGCCCTAATGTACTCACTGTACACACACGGCTGTGCCCTCAGCCCCCTATTGGAGCCCCTGAACACCCAGGGCTGTGCCCTCAGCACCGTACTCTTCTCCCTGCATGCACACGGCTGTGCCCTCAGCACCCGACTGTTCTCCCTATGCACCCACTGCTGTGTCCCCCCCCCGCCCCATTTTACTCGTTTCACACGCATAGCTGTGAATTCAGTCCCCTCCTGTACTCCCTGCACATCCACGGCTATGCACCCATCCCCCTACAGCACTCCATGTACAGCCACGGTGTCCCCTCAGCCCCTACTCTACTCCCAGAACACCCACGGTTTTGCCATCAACACCCTACTGTATTAATTGAATACCCACCACTGTTCACTCAACCACATACTGTGCTCCCCGTGCACCCACGGACGTGCCCTCAGCCCCTGACTGTATTCATTAAATATGAACGGAGTTGCCCTCAGACCCCTACTTTACTTCCTGTAAACCCACCATTGTGCCCGACTGAATTCCCCTACTCCCACGGCTGTGTCCTCAGCCCCATAATGTATTCCATGCCCACACACGGCTGTCCCCTCAGCCCCCTACTGTGCTCCCTGTACACCCATGGCTGCATCCTCAGTGCCCTACTGTACTCCCCACACAGCCACGTCTGTGTCCTCAGCCCACGAATGTACTCCCCGCACACCTATGCTTGTGTCCTCAGCCCAGTTTGAATTACCCATACACCCGCGGCTGTGCCCTCCTTTACTCACTGTACATGCACAGCTGTGTCCTCAGCCATCTAGTGTACTTCCCGTACACCCACTGCTGTGCCCTCAGTCCCGTACAGTATTCCCTGTAAACATACAGCTGTCTCTTCAGCCCGGTAATGTACTCCATGTCCACCAATGGGTGTGTCCTCAGAAATCTTCTGTACATCCTGTACACCCGTGGCTGTGCCCTCAGTTCCCAACTGCACGTCTTAAACACCCATGACTGCATCCTCAGAGCCTAACTGTACACACTCTACACCCACGTCTGGTTCTTCAATCCCCTACTGTCCTCTCCGAATACCTACAGCTGTGTCTTCAGATACCTACTGTGCTCCCTGCACACACACGACAGTGTCCTCAGCCCCCTTCAGTACTCGCTGTCCACCCACAGCGGTGTCTTCAGACACCTTCTGTACTCCCTATACAACCATGGCTGCATCTTCAGACCCTAACTGTACACTGTCTACAACCACAGCTTCTTCTTCTTCCCCCTATTATATTCCCTGCATACCCATGGCTGTATCCTCAGCCCCCTCCTTTACTCCCTGTACAACCACGGCTGTGCCCTCCACCCCCACTGTACTCCCTGTATACCCATAGCTGTGTCTTCAGTCCCCTTCTGGACGCCCTGCACAGCCACAGCTGTGCCCTCATCACGTTATTGTATTCTCCGTACACCCATGTCTGTGTTCTCAGCCCTCTATTCTACTCCCCGCGCAGCCACATCTGTGTCCTCAGCACCCTACTGTATCCCCTGTATATCGTTGGGTGTGCTCTCATCCTTTTACACTAGTCGCTGTACACCCACGGCTGTATCATCAGACCCCTATTATACTCAATGTACACACAAGGATGTGTCCTCACCTCTCGACTGTACTCCGTGTATACCCATGGCAGTGCTCTCAGCACCTACTGTACTCCCATACACCCACGGCTGTGCCTTCAGCCCACTACTGTACATCCTGTGCACCCATGGCTCTTGCGTCAAACCACTACAGTGCTTCCAGTACACCCATGGCTGTGTTTTTAGCTCCCTACAGTGCTCACTGTGCACCCATGACTGTTCCCTCAGCCCATTTCTGTACCCTCTGTCGACCCACGGCTGTGTCCTCAGCCCCCTATTGTACCCTCTGTACACACACGGCTGTGCCCTCAATCCCCTACTGCGCTCCCCCTGCATCCACAGCAGTGCCCTTGGCAGCCTGCTGAACTCCCCATAAACCCATAGCTGAGCCCTCAAATCCCACTGTACTCCCTGTACACACGGCTGTGCCCTCAGACGCTTCTTATACTACCTGTACACCCATGGCTGTGTCCTCAGCGCCCTAGTGTACTCCACATATACCCACGGCTGTCCACTTGGCTCCCTATAGTACTCCCTGTAGACCCAGTGCTGTTTCCTCAGCCCCCTACTGTAACCCCTGTATATCCACTGCTGTGTCCTCAGCTCTCTAGTCTACTTCCCGTACACCTACAGCTGTGTCCTTAGCCCCCTCCTTTACTCTCTGTATACACACGACCGTCCCCTCACATCCCTAATGTACCCCTGTACACCCACGGCTGTGTCATCAGCTCCCAATAAACCCATGACTACATCGTGAAAACCCAACTGTACATCCTCTATACCCATGCCTGCTTCTTCGGCACCCTACTGTACTTTCCATCTAACCACTGCTCTGTCGTCAGCCCCTTACTGTACTCCCTGTACAGATACGGCTGTGTTCTCAATACCATACCGTACACCCTGTGCACCCACGCCTGCGACCTCGGCCCCTGACTGTACTCCCCATATATCCACGGCTGTGTCGTCAGCTCCTTCTGTACTCCCCGTACACCCACCGTTGTATCCTCAGCATCTAAGTACACTCCCTGTACATCCACGACTGTCCAATCTGCACCCTACTGTACTCCCTGTACACCCAGTGCTGTGTCCACAGCCCCCTTCTGTACCCCCATACTGCCCTGGCTGAGTCCTCAGCTCCCTGGTGTACTCCCCAAACACTTATAGCTGTGTCCTCAGCCCCGTCCTGTACACCCCATACACACATGTCATTGCACTCTGAACCCTACTGTACACGTTGTACACACATGTGCGTGACGTCAGCTCCCTCCTGTACTTCCTGTACACCCACATTCCGGTCCTCAGCCCCCTAACATACGTCCTGCACACCCACGCCTGTTCCCTCAGCCCATTTCTGTACCCTCTGTACACCTTCAGCTGTTTCCTGACCTCCCTACTGTAGTCCCCTGACATCGACGGGTGTGCCTCAGACCCGTGCTGTCCTCCACTCTCCAAGGCTGAGAGACTTGAGTCTGTTATCATTGGAAAGAAGAAGGCTAAGAGGGGATTTGATGGAGACGCCCAAGATGATTAGAGTTTTAGATGGTATCGACAGTGAAGGAATTTTCCTAGGATGATGACGTCAGCTTGTATGAGAGGGCATAACTACAAATTGAGGGGTGATAGATTTAAGGCAGATGTCAGAGGCAGGTTCTTTACGCAGAGAGTGGGAAGGGCATGGAATGCCCTACCTGCTAATGTAATCAACTCAGACAAATTAGGGAGATTTAAACAATCACTAGATAAACACATGGATGATTTTGGGATAGCGTAGGGGGATGAGCTGAGAATAGTTCACAGGTCAGCGCAACATCGAAGGTAGAAGGGCCTGTTCTGCGTTGTATTATTCTATGTTCCAAATTCAATTTCAATGTCATCAGTCACTGATGATCAATAGCAGCACAGAAGTCAGCAGCTCCCATCGCCCCAGGTGGAAAGCAAAACGGGAAAGGGATGGCCAGAGGAAGTGGGAGTAACTGGGGAGTTGGTGCGACTTATGGTGGGAGCTGCAGACGAAGGGTCTTAAGGGAGATCATCAGTGGGAGAGTATGTAGCAGCAGAAGGGGTAGTGCAAGGGAAGTATAAGCATAAGGTAAGAGTAGAAAGGAGAAAGAAGAATAGCTGATGAAGTTTTAGTGACAGGCAAAAGCTTGTTTTTGGGGAAGTCTGATTGGGAGAGAAAACATCACTGTTCTGGAAAATCGAGATCTGTTTTCCATTCAAAATTAAGAAAAGTTTTCTTGTACTTTCTTTTCACTCAGTTAATTCTTGTTCAAATTGCACATATACTCTATATTTCAGTATCTCCATGGGCGCAGATTATTTTTTTCTCCCCTCGTGTGGTGACTGAACACTTCTGAATTTTTATTTGCAGTATGTATTTGCTTCCAATTCAAGGTAGATATGAGAATGTGATGTGATCTCCTGCAGTTTGCCCATGATGTGGAATTTAATTGAATATTTATCCTCATCACACTCGCTGATTTAAACAAACAATGAATGAGTCCATATCCATCCTGACGATGAATAATTTCTTCAGCTCTGGCTATAGCAGGGAATGTTATAATGAACAGTGTCACTCAAAATGCTAATGTTGCAGTGCCAGGTGTCTAACCCTACTTCATCCTAAATTATTCACAAGCTTTATGAATGAAACTTGCAGAGGGGCAGAGTGTAACAGGTGAATTCAACTCTGTGTCGAGAATGCTATTTGTAGCTCCCTCATAAAACATGTTAACTTCATCACACTGCAAATTCACCAAAATAGGAAAAGCAAGAGACAAGAATTCGCAAATCTTCCTCTGAATAACGCCTATAGGACAGGATGGTTTGTTTGCGATATTCGTAAATGACGATGTGAGAATGTGGAAGGTGGGGGAGCAGTGGAATGAACAATAATGTTGTGGATGACACAAAAATGAGCTGGGTGTTTCACAGTCAGGAGGAAAGTGTTAGCTAACAGTACGATGTAAACAGATTATTCAAATAGCCAGAACAATGACCAATGAAATTTAATACTGATAAACGTGGGATGATGCATGTCAGCAGTAACAAGACAAGTGAAGACACAAACTATGAATTGAGAGGGCTAAATGTGCTCGCTTTTTTCTTTGCAGCAGGGAAGTTTGAGGAGGGAACCTGGAACAGGCGTACAAGAGCAGAAGTATTATGGAAAGGATAAACAGACAGCACTGTTTCTCTTACTCTATGGGTCAAAAACAAGGGCTCACACTTTTAAAGTAAAAGGTCGGGGATTGAGAGGGGATTTGTGGAATGTGTTTCGAACTGAAAGCGTGCTTGAATCTGGAATGCATTGCCTGGGAGGGTGGTTGAGATACAGGTAACCTCACAAACGTGTCAAAAGCCTTTGGATGTGCACTTGCTGGCGCAGACTTGATAGGCCTTTTCTTCGTTGCATGATTCTGCGCGGTGGCAGCCATGAACATGAGCAATAAGCAATGGCAGTCGCTGGTTTGTGTCTTTGACTGGATTCAGTAAGTTGCTAAATTACAAACCAGCATCATCTAATGGAACTTCTGCACTTACTCAACCTACAGTATCCCAGCCATCTCTGGGAACATCCAGGATAATTCACATTCTCTGTGCAAGTATTGTCCAAAAACAGGGCGAACTTTATTCCAGTTGTTTGCCACCATTACTATAGCTGCAACAATATCATGCACACAGCTTTTCATTCAATATAAGACAGACTTCTATCTATATGGGTGGTATTTCTCTGAAGCATAATAAATTCATTCCCAGGTATTCACTTTGACAAAGAGCAACTTTTCCTCTGTTTTGCTGCCAGTTGTTTATCACAGAATTCCCCACCCCACTCTAACCCCACCTCTTTCCCCTTGAACATATTCTTGTGCACTGGCTTCCTGATCTCACACACCTCAATCCCTCACATCCGGCACACTCTCCATCCTTATTTGTTAATTCCTTGGAAAACCTGCGCCACGTCTCGATTATTTATTCCAACCTCCAAATCACATTTTGGACTGATTTTATTCCTTCTGTCAGCATGGTCATTAGACTGCCTTCACCTCTGCCTTCTGATCAGCTTCTGATCTGCTGCTTTGGTTCTCACCCTCCTGGTGTATTAGTTTAAATTCATTCGACTTTCACCAGCAATACTCCCCACAAGGATGTTGGTGCTCTTCCATTTTAGATGCAACCTGTCTTTTTTGTACATGTCCCACCTGCCCTGATGCCAATGATCCAAAAATCTGAAACCCTCGCCCCGAACTAGTTTTTTTTTCGACTATAGTTCTTAACTCATGTTAAGCTATACTGTCTTCCTAATTCTGACCACCTTTCCACATGGAACGGGGATTAATTCAGAGATTACAGAGGATTGTTCAGTCTCTCTCACACGCACACATTCACACACGCACAAAGAGACAGACACCACATTGCTATGCGGATGAATACCAATAACCTTATAAATAATAAGAATGATAACTGGAATGCAGGATTTAGTTAAAGGAAGAATGAGAGAAATTACGTTTCTTCTGGATGTCAGTTTGCTCACTGAGATGGAGAGTTCATTTTGGACCTTTCGTCACCATGTTCGGGAACATCATCAATGAGCTGACTGTGAAGTACTGGTGTAATGTCCCACTTTCTATTTAAGTGTTTAGGTTTCCTTGAGAAGGTGATGCAATTTCCTGTGTTGGTGATGTCATGCTTGGTTCTTTTTCTCAGAGAGTGGTAGATGGAGTCAAAACCGATGCGTTCGTTAATGGATTTCTGTTTGGAATACCATGCATCTCAGAATTCTCGTGCGTGTCTCTGTTTGGCTTGTCCTAGGCTGGATGTGAAGACCAAGTCAAAGTGATGTACTTCCTCGTCTGTGTGTAAGGATACTAGTGATAGAGAATCATGTATTTTTGTGGCGAGTTGATGTTCATGTATGCTGATGTGTGTTTTCCTGCATGTTTTTCCGATGCAGTGGCCATTACAGTTTTTGAAAGGCTGGAGATTCTTTCTGGAGCAGAACCGACAAAGATGTGAACTTATTGCGGTGCTCAAAATTACGAAAAAAAGTTGCTGAGTAAGACAAGATTACCCTTTTTCCGTTAGTTGGCTTGACAGCATCAATGCTGTCTAATTTCAAGATTGTCAGCAAAAGAGCCAGGAGTGCAATAAGGAAAGACTTCTTCATTGAGAGAGTTGTTATGAATTGGAATGGACTGTCTGGGAGAGTTGTGGATGAAAATTCAAAAGAGAACTGGATATATATTTGGAAATTATAAATTTAACAGGCCTCAGAGATAAGGCTGGCAATTTGCAGGTGCTTGGGTGACATTACTGAAACTGGTGCAGCCAGAGTGGCCAATGGCCTCCTCCCGTACTTTAAAGCTTTGTACTCTATCATTTGTCTGATGCGAATAAAAGTCAGTATCTAATTATTTCCCAATTTAAATGCTCGCAAATATCTGATTATTTGGTCCAGCATAGCATTTAAAAGTTGCAATTGTACCAGCCTCCACCATTTCCTCTGGCGGCTCATTCCATACACGTACCACCCTCTGCGTGAAAAAGTTGCCCCTTAGGTCTCTTTTATATCTTTCCCGTCTCACCTTAAACCTATGCCCTCTAGTTCTGGACTCCCCGACCCCAGGGAAAAGACTTTGCCTGTTTATCCTATCCATACCTCCATAATTCTTTCCAGGGATTATAGTCCAGTTGAATAATTATAGTTTACATCTTATTTTTGCCCAATTCACAAAATATAGCAAACATCTGATTAATACATTAGTCACCCAATGGATTATACCTGAAGAAAACAGCAGCAAATGGCAAGTCAAGAATCACGTTAATAACTGACCTTGGCAGATTCTGTCTGGTGTAGGTCAAGACACATATTGTACTGGCATTCAGGTGAATGTAAGAATTAAAAACATAACTGGAAGTTTTGGGTTAACACCCCTCCCCAGCTTCCTGATCTCACACACATCACTCCCTCACACGTTCACCAGTTGATGAGAATACTCAAGTTGCGTGAAACATAAATTATAGAACAGTGCAGCACAGTACAGGCCCTTCATTCCTGGAGGTCCTGCCGACCTTTTATCCTACTCTAAGATCACACTAACCTACATACCCTTCATTGTACTATCATTCATGTGCCTATCCAATATTCGCTTAAATAGCCCTAACGCAGCTGACTCTATTACCGCTGCTGGCAGTGAATTCCAAGCACCCACCACTCTCGGTGCAAAGAACCGATATCTGATATCTCCCCTAAACATTCCTCCAATCCCTTTAAAATTATCACCCTATCTGCACCTCTCATCATCTTGTACATCTCTATCAAGTCACCTCCATTCTTCATTGCACCAAGGAGAAAAGCCCTCGCTCCCGCAACATTTCTTTGTAAGACATGTCCTCCAGGCCAGGCATCATCTTTGTAAATATCCTCAGCACCCTCTCAAAGGCCTCAACATCCTTCCAGTGATGGTGCGATTAGAACTGAAGTCTCACCAGAGCTTTTTTGAGCTGCAGCATAACCACGCAGCTCTTGAACTCAATCCCCGACTAATGAGAACACTATAGTTCTTAACAAATTTATCAACTTGCGTGCAACTATGAGGGTGCAATGACATGGACCACAATATCCCTCTGTTCCTCTACACTGCCAAGAATCCTGCCTTTTACCATGTATACTGCATTCAAGTTCAACCTTCCAAAATGAAACGCTTCACGCTTATCCAGGTTGAACTCCATCTGCCACTTATCAGCCCAGTACTGCATTCTGCCAATGATCCCATTGCAACCTACAACAGCCCCCCACGTTATCCATTACTCCAACAACCTTTGTTACACAGTAAAGCTTATTAAAGTTCCAGATCACTTTATCATCCAAGTCACTTACAAAAATCACAATCAGCAGAAATTCCAGAACCGATCCCCTCTGAAACACCACTGAACTCCAAGCTGTATACTTTTCATGTGCTATCACCCTCGGTTTTCTATGGGCCAGACAATTCTGTATCCCACAACCACTTCCACCCCTCACAATTTCTCATGCATCACACCTGACATCACTGCTGCCCTTCACATCATCACTGATGTCGCATGCTCAGTGACTTCCTCCACCCCTAATGCTGTGGTCACCACCACTTCCACCCCCACCAGCGCCACTCACCTGCATTCTGCTGACATGCCACCCACAGACCCCACTGTCACTATCCCCACCTCCCAGAACCCCAAGGGAAACACTAACCCTGCTCATGACTCCACCCCCATTCCCCCCACCATCACACCCACCCCAGTTACAGGTTCTGCCCCCACTCCCAGCTCTACATCCACACCAGATCCCAGCTCCCAGCTCTGCCGAGTTTTCACCATACCCCCAGACCTCCCCCTCACTGAGGACGAACGATCAGTCCTCAGCAAAGGACTCACCTTCATCCCCCTCCGTCCATGCATCAATGAATTTAATACACGCTGTCATGTCGAACAATTCTTCCGTCGCCTCCGCCTCCGAGCTTACTTTCACAATCAGGACTCCCGCCCACCTTCCGAGGACCCCTTCGCCCACCTCCAACACACTGCATCCACCTGGACACCCCACGCTGGCCTATTACCTGCCCTCGACCTCTTCATTTCCAACTGCCGCCGGGACATTAACCGCCTCAACCTGTCTACCTCCCTCCCCCACTCCAACCTCACCCTCACAACGCGCAGCCCTCCAATCCCTCTGCTCCAATCCCAACCACACCATCAAGCCAGCGGATAAAGCGGGCGCAGTGGTAGTCTGGTGCACTGACCTCTACACCGCTGAAGCCAAACGTCAACTCGAGGACACCTCTTCCTACTGCCCCCTCGACCATGACCCCACCCCCCATCACCAAACCATCATCTCCCAGACCATACAGAACCTCATCACCTCAGGAGATCTCCCACCCACAGCTTCCAACCTCATAGTCCGGGAAACCCGCTCTGCCCGGTTCTACCTGCTTCCCAAGATCCACAAGCCTGACCACCCTGGCCGACACATTGTCTCAGCATGCTTCTACCCCACTGAAGTCATCTCTACCTACCTCGACACTGTCCTATCCCCCCTAGTCCAGGAACTCCCCACATACGTTTGAGACACCACCCACGCCCTCCACCTCCTCCAAGACTTCCGTTTCCCTGGTCCCCAACGCCTCATCTTCACCATGGATATCCAATCCCTCTACATCTCCATCCGCCATCACTAGGGCCTCCAAGCCCTCCGTTTTTTCCTCTCCAGACGTCCCCAACAGTACCCTTCCACTGACACTCTCATTCGTTTGGCCGAACTGGTCCTCAACCTTAACAATTTCTCCTTTGTATCCTCCCACTTCCTCCAGACAAAAGGGGTAGCCATGGGCACACGTATGGGCCCCAGCTATGCCTGTCTCTTTGTTGGCTATGTGGAGCAGTTGATCTTCCATAATTACACCGGTACCACTCCCCACCTCTTCCTCTGCTACATTGATGACTGCATTGGTGCCACCTTTTGCTCCCGCGAGGAGGTTGAGCAATTCATCAACTTCACCAACACATTCCACCCTGACCTTAAATTTACCTGGACAATCTCTGACACCTCGCTCCCCTTCCTGGACCTCTCCATCTCCATTAATGATGAGCGACTTGACACTGACATTTTTTGCAAACCCACTGACTCCCACAGCTACCTGGATTACACCTCTTCCCAATCTACCTCTTGCAAAAATGCCATCCTGTATTCCCAATTCCTCTGCCTCTGCCGTATCTGCTCCCAGGAGGACCAGTTCCACCATAGAACACACCAGATTGCCTCCTTCATTAGAGACCGCAATTTCCCTTCCCATGTGGTTAAAGATGCCTTCCAATGCATCTCGTCTACATCCCGCACCTCTGCCCTCAGACCCCACTACTCCAACCGTAACAAGGACAGAACGCCCCAGGTTCTGCCCCTTCCACCCTACCAACCTTCACATAAACGAAATCATCCGCCGACATTTCCGCCACCTCCAAACAGACCCCACTTCCAGGGATATATTTCCCTCCCCACCCCTTTCCACCTTCCGCAAAGACCGTTCCCTCCGCGACCACCTGGTCAGGTCCATGCCCCCAAACAACTCACCCTCCAATCCTGGCACTTTCCCCTGCCACTGCAGGAACTGTAAAACCTGCGCCCACACCTCCTCCCTCACCTCTACCCAAGGCCCTAAAGGAGCCTTCCACATCCATCAAAGTTTTACGTGCACATCCACTAATATCATTTATTGTATCCGTTGCTCCCGATGCGGTCTCCACTACATTGGGGAGACTGGGTGCCTCCTAGCAGAGCGCTTTAGGGAACATCTCCGGGACACCCACCCAATCAACCACACCGCCCAGTGGCCCAACGTTCCAACTCCCCCTCCTACTCTGCCGAGGACATGGAGGTCCTGGGCTTCCTTCACCGCCGCTCCCTCACCACCAGACGCCTGGAGGAAGAACGCCTCATCTTCCGCCTCGGAACACTTCAACCCCAGCGCATCAATGTGGACTTCAACAGTTTCGTCATTTCCCCTTCCCCCACCTCACCCTAGTTCTAAACTTCCAGCTCAGTAACTGTCCCCATGACATGTCCGGACTTGTCCTACCTGCCTATCTCCTTTTCCACCTATCCACTCTACCCTCTCCTCCTTGAACTATCACCTTCATCCCCTCCCCCACTCACCCATTGTACTCTATGCTACTTTCTCCCCACCCTTACCCTCCTCTAGCGTATCTCTCCACGCTTCAGGCTCACTGCCTTTATTCCTGATGAAGGGCTTTTGCCCGAAACGACGATTTCGAAGCTATTTGGATGCTGCCTGAACTGCTGTGCTCTTCCAGCACCACTAATCCAGAATTCTGTATCTATACCTTCCTCAATATGTTTGATCCCATCCGGAAAGAATTCTATAAGGTGTGCGAGGCATGACCTGCCCCTCACAAAGCCATGCTGACTATCTTTAATCAAACTATGATTTTCCAAGTCATCATAAATTCCGTCTCTCAGAATCCTCTCCATTACTTTGCCCAATGCAGATGTACGACTGATTGGCCTGTAATTCCCAGGGTTATCCCTATTCCCTTTGCAGAACAAGGGAATAACATTTGTCACCGTCCAATCATCTGGCAGAACTTTAGTGGACAGTGGGGACGCAAAGATCATCGCCAAAGGCGCAGCAATCTCTTCCCTCGCTTCCTGTAGCAACCACAGGTGAATCCTGTCTGGACCAGAGGATTTATCTAATCTTTGTTTGTACTTCCATCAGTCTGTACTTCACCTCAACCTGTCTACACCCTGTCCAAACTACTGATTGCCTGCTTTCCTTTTTAGGGCTTTGGACAGTGCTGCCTTCCTGAGCAAGTACAGTTCCCAATGTCCTGTGAATCATGGAGTGGAAAAAATATGAACTCACCAATGCCTTCCTGATGAAGGGATTATGCCGAAAGCTTTGATTCACCTTCTCCTCGGATGCTGCCTGACCGGCTGTGCTTTTCCAGCACCACACGTTACGACTCTGATCTCCAGCAATTGCGGTTCTTACTTCCTCCCTCACTGAGGGCTGTCCCCTTTGCACATTGAGCAGGGAATTAATCTGCAGAAACTCATTGCATGTGGAGCTCACTGTTCAGTTCTGTAAATTTGCATTTTATGAATACATTTATTACAAAATAAATTACAATTCAACAAATTCAGTCCCAGAGTTACAGTTTTGCTTCATCAATTGGGCAGCGTGAAAACAGTATTCCAGGTGTTATATACCAGGCTGGATATCGTTTATATTAATGCTGGGAATATTATTGGACAGACAGATGTGATAAGGGAATAAGGTAACCTGGGGATTGTGACATTTTTGCCATCACACAGATGTATTTCAAGGAGGTCATGGCTGACAACTCAATATTCTGTGTTACTAACTATAGGTAGGAAAGGAGAGGGATTAAAGTAGAAAATGATGTGGCTTGATTAGTTGTGGAAGGTTGATAAATTGGAAGCATCTTCTAATGACGCTTTGTGGGTAGAGGTTAGCATGACAACGTGTAGAGCTAATCTCAAGAAAGTAAGTAGAAGAGCAAAAGTGTGTGGGGGTGGGGAGGTGAGATAAAAACATTAGCAGGCAATATTTTCAAGAATCCAAAGACATATTTTCTGTTTATTAAGGGTAAGATATTAACAAGAGAAAGAATAGGGAGTATTTAGGCCCGAGGAGGCAGCCTGTGCAAAGAGCCAGAGAATATGTTAAACATGTACTACATATCCGTCTTTGCTTTGGAGAAGCAGTTCGTGGAATCACTGTCAGTTCCTGATAGTGTGCCTTTGAGCAAATTAACACAGAAGCTGAGGAAGATTTAGAAGTTTATTCAGAATAAAAAGTGGGCAAATCCCAAATCCAGATGAATTGTATCTTAGGCTGATGTGTAAAAGATGAGGGAAGCGATTACAGGCTCTTAAACTTTGTGTTTTTTTTATTTTGCCACTGGCCACGGAGGTGGTGTGATCGAATAGGACAACGTCTAATGTGGGTTCAACTTCCAACCAATGCTAGAAAAAAAAAGCCATGTGATTTAAGACTACTGAGTCTCACAACAGTGGAAGGGAAACAATTGTAGAACATTGTGAAGGCTGTTGAGGCTTGATCACTAATTGTCGTCAAGGCTGAGATGGACAGACGTTTAAACAAGGGTTATGGGGAAAATGCAGGAAAATGGAATAGAGGCTTAACAAAATAAATATATGCTAATTGAAAGGAAAAGCAGCCTCAGCGAGCGGATGGGCATACTGTTGCTCATATGTCTAATGGTAAACTTTTTCCAATAGCCTGTATTCATAGGAATTTCAATCTCTCTCTGTGAGACACAGTTTGGAATGCAATCAATAGATTCAAGGAATTCATAAATGCGGTAATAATAGGCAGAAAAGACCAGAGTAATGCAACAACGCGGATCGGCTGTCGGGGTGAAGATCTGCATCGGTTCAGTCACCACTTCAAGATCTCAGCAAGATACCCTCCAAGGTCAAGAAGTGGCCTGCACTGAAGGATAGGTCATCATAGGCCTGGTCTCAAGGAGTGTTTAAGGCCCTAACGCTACATCAGTGTAGTGTCCCACTCCTTCCGTCGCCAAAATGAATTATGGAGCCGTCGATAGTCATGCTTTTAGTTGCAGAGTAGGAAGTAATGCTTTGGTTCAAGAGGCTTCAGTGAGCAGCAGCTCAGCAAAAGGTGCAGGTACGCTCAGGTAAGCTCCTTTTAACTCCAGTCTTCGAGCAGTCGAGATGGCAGTTAGGGCAGTCACACGTTCCTCTTGCAGGATGTAGGAGCTCAGGGAGATTTCAACTTGATGCGTACACGTGTGTGGGAAGTGCAGCCAGCTGCAGCAGCTGGGAGACCGTGTTCGGGAGCTGGAGCTGGATGCACTCCGGTCATTCGAGATACTGGGAACTTCATCGATAAGAGCTTTAGCGAGTTGGTCACACCCAAGTCCCTCTCTTAGCCATGTTTCTGTAATGACTGTCATATTCCAGTCCCATGTAAAGACCCATACCTTGAATTCATCTGCCTTACCTGTCAGCCCTAATGCATTTAAATAAACGCAATTTAATCCAACACACATTCCTTGCTACCTGTCGTGTTCCACGCAGAGAGTAGTTGGGCTAGCACCAGGAATTGCAAAGGGAGTAGGAACAGAGCGCAGGGATCCCCTGTGGCCATTCCCCTCAAAAACAAGTAAACTATTCTGGATATTGATTTTGTGGGGTGGGGAGAAGTGTGACATGAAATGACTGTTGGGGAAAGCAGCCGTAGCCAGGTTGGTTGCACTATGAATGGCTTTGGGGCACAGCTGGAAAGGATAAGGAAAAACAGGGTCTTAGAGATAGAAGAGTCGATTGTTAGAGGGACAGATCAGAGATTCTTTGGCCTCAAATGGGAATCCAGGATGGTGAGTTGCCTCATAGTTGTCAGAGTCCAGGATGACTCCCTTAAGGGGGAGAGGGAGCATCCAGAAGTCACTGTGCACGTTGGCACAAATGACACAGGTAGATATAGGAATGAGGTCCCACAGAATAATTGTAGAGACTGAGGAGAAAAGTAAAATAAAAGACCTCGACAGTGGTAATCTCCATATTCCTTCCAGTTTCATAAGCAAGTGAAGGTAAGAACAGGAGTATATCGCAGTCAAAATACGTGACTAAAGATTGCTGCGGGGGGGGGGGGGGGGGGGGGGGGGGAGGGGGTTGGGGTGGAATTCATATATTTAGATCATTGGGATCTTTTCTGTGACAGAGTTGACTTGTTCAAGAGGGACGTGTTGCACATGCAATGGAGGAGGGAACCAATATCTTCGCAGCCACAAAGGAGGGTTTAAACCAAGCTGGCGGGGACAGTTGTCCTCAAGAGCAGGGAGGCAAGTGCGAGACTGGAAGGAGATACAGTAATCAGAAACAGTAAAGTGAAGAGACAGGTCAGGCTGGAACATGATAGGAAGCAAGGGATGGCTGTTGGATTAAATCGCGTTTGTTTCAATGCCAGAGGACTGACAGGTAAGGCTGATGAACTTAGGGTGTTGATAGGTAATCGGCGCTGGGATAGTATAGCTATTACAAAAACATGGCTGAGGGATGGATAGAACTGGTAACTTAATCTACCAGAGTAAATTGCATTAGGAGGGACAGAGATTATGAAAGGACGGGAGGGGGAGATATATTTTTGATTAAGGCGAGTACCATAGCACGAATCGGAGATGAAATAACTAAAGCATCAACCAGTGAGTTTTTGTGGGTGGAGGTAAGAAATAAGAAGGGTATGGTGACATTATTGGAATTGCACTATAGGCCCCCAAATAGTCAACAGGAATTAGAGGAACAAAAGTATATCGAGAAATTGGGGAGACTTGCAAGACCAATAGGGTTCTCACAATAGGGGTTTTAATTTTTAAAACACAGACTGGGACTTCCAAAGTGTTAAGGGATTTAATGGGATGGAGTCCATTAAGTGCGTCAGGAAAGTTTCCTCAAGCAGTATATAGAGGGTCCTAATCGGGAAGGGGCAAAATTTGACCTATACTTAAGAAATAGGACAGGATAGGTGAGTGAGGTGACAGTAGGTGTACACTTTGGGACCAGTGAACATAGGTCTATTAATTTTAAAATAGCTATGGAGATGGAAAAAAAATGGTACTAAATTGGGGCTGGTGTGTTTTGAAGGAATTAGAAAGGATTGCGAAGGGGTTGATTAGAGTAGTCCGAAGCAAGTAGGAGGCATTTAAAAGTGAGACAACTGGAGTTCAAGATCTATGTGTTGCCGTGAGGGTGAAAGGAAAGTTAACAGGAATGAGAGACCCTGGAAGACAAGAGACATTGAGGCTTCGCCCAGAAACAAAATGCGGAGGCATGGCTCAGGTCCTGGCAGCTGGGATCAAGGGAATCCCGAGAGGTGTACAGGTGATACAGGAGTTTACTAAAGAAGGAAATTCAGGAGGGTGAAACTGGGGCATGAGGTAGCCTTGGCTGAGCAGATCAGGATGCATCCAAACAGGTACTTTAAGTATATTTAAGAAAAATTATTAACTACAGAGAGAATAGGACCCCTTAAATACCAAAGTGGACATGTATGTGTGGAACTATAAGAGATGGGCGATGTCCTCCGAGTTTACCGTGGAGAAAAACAAGAATACTTGGGAATTTGGGGAAGCTGGTGGTAATACCTCGGGGTCAGTCCAGGGGAGGTATTGGATGTACTGGAATGTTTGAATTTGGATAAGTCTCCTTGTCCTTACCATATATATCCAAGAACACTGCAAGGGCCTGGAGAAGAATTTGCGGGAGCCCTGCTGATAATTTTGATCATCAGTTACCACAGGTGAGATCCCGGAAGACTGGAGGATGGCAAATGTTGTACCTTTATTCAAGAAGGACTGAAAAAAAACGCCTGGGAACTATTGATCAGTAAGCTTAACATCTGTTGTAGGTAAATTATTTGAGAAGATTCTGAGGGATAAGATGCACATGCATTTGTAAAACAGGGTTTGATAAGGAATAGTAAGCATCACTTTGTGAGTGGAAGTTCACACCTGCCGAAATTGTTCTTTAATGACGTGGAAAGGAAGGTTGACTAGAGTGGGCCGGTAGATATCGAAACGTGCGGTGCTGGAAAACGCAGCAGGTCAGGCAGCATCAGAGGGGCAGGAGAATCGTTGTAGCTGTCTGGGATAGAGAGGCCTCAACAGTCACTACCCTCTGAGAGAAGGAAACACTCCCCACACATATATCCTGACCCATTGACATGAACAAAATATATTAACACAGTGTCAGTGTGAGTGGCCCTGACATCACTTCACGATTTGACTGAACAAGGTGCCCAGGAGCCTGACCAAGATTGAACTCAATGGGAATCAGGTGTGAACTTCCCACTGGTTGGGTCATTCAGAATACAATGTGGCTGGTGGACATCAATCCTCTCAGTCCCTGGATATCTCTTTGCGGAATCCTCAGGGAAGATTTCTCGGCACAAACATATTCAGCCCCTGCATCACTGTATTTCCCTCCATCATACAATCAGAAGCGGGGATGTTCAGTGGAGATCACACAATGTTCAGAACAATGTGTCACCTCCTCAGGTGCATAAGTATCAATCCAAGACAACATTCAATCTTGAGCTGTTAAAGTGTCGGCAACATTCATGTAACAGTACTCCTAGACTCTGCACATTTCCATGTTTAAAAAAAGCTCGTGCAACATCTCAAGCTGGTTTCACAGGAATGTGACTAAGTCATTCGGCCATCAAAACAACTGGATAAGAAGAGACAAGGGCCAATCTCTTTCTCTGGCCTTCTACAAAGGAAGGGATTTTGAACAAAAGCTCTGCAAACATTGTAATCCAATGTAGACAGGCAGGAGGTGGAAGAGAACAACAAGCCAGGCACCATCAGGAGGTGGAGAAGTCAACACCTTGGGTATAACCATTCTTCAGGACTGGTGGTAGCGGTAAGGGAGCGTCAGATAAAGATGTGGGGCGAGAGAGGAGGAGTCAGGATGGTGAGGTCAGGATAGGTGAATACAGAGAGAGGTGTACCACTGGTTTGGAAGATGGGAGGACTGAATCCGGCTGGTAGCTGGAAGAAAGGTTGATCAGCGGAATGGAATGGAGGGGGACGGGCTGGGAAGCGAGTTGGCGGATTGGAAGGGAGGATATTTGAAATTGGAGAATGCAATTTTGCTTGGCCTGCTGTATTCTGCCAAACCCCTGTCTGTCTAACATTACACAAGAAGATAAAGAATTTACTCAGTGCACCACGCTTGTCAGCAGGTACCAAGGGTCGCCCAATAATGTCGTCGGGACCCGGAGGAGGACATTAGGCCCCTAGGAACACTAATGCATGAAGAGAAGAAACCATTCAGCCCCTCCAGACTGTAGCACAAAGGAGGATGTCATTGATGCTCCAGCATGACAAATCAAAGAAGTATGGACTGCACAGACAGACTGCTTCATTTTGCTCCTCCTGGCTCTATTCCTAATGGTACACATCTGTTATGTTAACGATACCATGGTTTGCTGATAGTGAAGAGGGACAACAGATAGTTTGTGCCAAGTCTCAAAGAGGCATCCCCCATCTCTGAGAAGACAGGATAGAGTTCTGTATGGAGGTCAGATGCTGGTGGGAGTGGTTCACTCTTTCAGAGTGTGGCTGCCTACAGATTTGTGAACAACATACAGGGTCACACATCAAATGCACATTGAGGCAGTGAGAGTTCATTCAGAGCCTGAAGCTCACTCTCAAACGACATGAGACCCCACTCTGGTAAATATGGTATCATAGAGTCATAGAGTCGGACAGAACGGAGACAGGCCGTTCAGCCCAAACTGCTCCATGCTGGCCATCCATAATAACCTCATTTCCTTGCACTTTTCCCATATCCTTCTAATTGTTTCCTTCCTATATATTTGCCCAATTGTGAAAACATGTATTGCAGAAAAACACATGTTTTAGATCACGCTATCAAAGTTGTGCTTTGAAAATAATGAATGTTGGTCCATTACCCTTAAGTTTAAATACAATTACACTTTATTCTTTTGTCGTGATACAGATTATTTCCTTCACAGTCTCCTCATGATACCATTACCACACGGATTTGTCCAGTGAAACCCCTTTACACTGACTCTCTGTGGCAAGGTGATCACTCATTATAAAGGAGAGATGATCTGTACGCAGTTTCCTTTTCTGAACAACACTCTACCACTGCAGGAAGGTGTCTTCACTCCTAAACTTGAGTCATTTTGCAATGAAGGACAGTATTCAGTTTACCATGTTGATTACTTGCAAACTGGTATGAATTCTGTCAGTGACTCATGACCAATGACACCCCGCTCATTTTCGCCATGGCTGATCTGATCCTCTAACTTCTAATAAATACAAAATTAAGAAGGATGGTATGTTTTGCAAAATCATTCTTTAGCCTCCCGAACAGCTGTGCTTCAATCACAGCCACACCAACAGCAACAACACGATTGCCAGTGGCGGAGGTTGGAGATGCGAGGAAGGCAATGTCTTCGTGGTGCTATTTCCATTTTATTAATCCAGGTGTTAATCCACACCCCGGAATCGAACCTCACCGAGGCAAATGGTGGAATTTCAATTCATTAAATAAAATGAAGCTATGAAACCATTGTAAATTGTCAGAAAATCCTATCTGGTACCCTAATGTCCTCCAGGGAATAAAATTTACCACTTTCAGATGGTCGGGCTAACATGTGATTCCAGCAATGCATTTGACTCTCAATTGCCCGTTGAAATAGCCACGCCAGCCGGTCAGTTATATTGCTCACTTCAAAGTCTCAAAGAAATTAAAACCGGACGGACCTCAGCACTGACTACTTAGAGCCCAAGGACTGCATTAGCCAGAAAGGCAGCTCAACAACACCTTCTCAAGGACAATGAGGAAAGGAAATTTAAATACTGGCCCAGCATCTCAGTAATGAATAAAGGAAGATAATGAATACACTCAAGGAAGACAGACATAGGGACATGACTCAATTCAAACAGTGACTCTGATATATACCCTACATGGGCATGATTTTCAGTATTATGTGAACAGAATGAAAATAAATAAGTTTAACCTCGTTTTTTCATTTACATTACAGCGGATCACCTTCAATACCTTTGTTTGCTTATTTTCTTCTATCTTTCTCTTTCTCTATCTGTTCATCTTCCTCCTTCTCTCCTTCATAATAAACATCCCTGTCACCAACATCAATCACAATATTTTCAAATTGTATTCAGCTATGATGTATGGGCAGTGGACTCGAAATCTCAGTTCTACTTTTCCCTCAACCCAAGGCTGCCAAATCTGCTTAGTTTCTGTGGCAGTTTCTCGTTTTTTTTGTTTCTGATTTCTTGCATACTTCTTTGTTTTATTTAAACTTCAATATTGTTATGAATGGGATGTCTACATCGCTGGTAAGGGCAGCATTTAATGCCCTCACTAAATGCTCTTTACTGTGAGGTCATTCTTTCCGGTAATATAGAGTCAAGCACATTGTTGTGGGTCTGATATTAGTCTTAAGCCAGACCAGGTAATAATGTTAGATTTCAGTGAAATAGGTAAACTTATTGACAAAAATCTTGCACTATTTTTGTTGATATTCGTGAAACAGATTTTATTTCCAATTCCTGTCAGTTGAATTTACGTTCTGACATCATCTGAGGTAGGATTTGAAACAGGGGCTTTCTTGTTGTAACCTGGGCCTCTGAATTACACGTCCAGTGACAATGCTTCACTGACACACTGTCCGTGTCGTGAATTTACTTTAGAGAGAAAAACAAGGTTCTGATGGACATATTTGTAACTGAAAGATGCTTAGAAGAGAACGGGAAACACAAAGTCTGAATTTTACCAAGGCATATTTAGCCCCCACACTGACATCCAGATGGGAACTGGGAATATTACGGAGCTGGAAGTGGGCAGGTTTGCTGATGGAGAGAATACCGAGAAATAAATCAATTCAAGGCAAAAGGTAATATGTGATTGTGAACAGTCTAGTCTCAGATGTTTATGTGGACTAGGATGTTGGGCGGTTCGGAGGTTTAAGGTAATGAATGGAATTTGTATTTGAAACTAAAGACAATACTTTCCGACTTGGCCAAATATACGTAACAGAAATAGGAGTGAAGTTCACCTTGGCTTATGGGATTGATTAATGGATAGAAATGGAGAGACTTACCAGGAACACCAACAATAGCGAGGATGGGATAATAACCTGCCTGGATAATCATCAGTACACCATATATTCGATCTGGTAATGTTGACCAAGACCAGGAAAAATAGAAAAGACCCTCGAATAAACTCCTGTCCATTGTTGCAACATTCCAGTGTAATTTTCTCAGATTCTGGTCCATTAATGGAACATTTCAGACTATTCTCAGATGTTTATCTCTCTTCTTATTGTCTTTGCAGCTGCTGAAACCTTTAAGTGTCGGAGATGATGCATCTGCTGCTACAATGGGATAAAGCATTGCACGAAGCCCCTTACTATTGGAAGACGGAAGCTATCCAGTGTCACAATTAGGATCCTGGAGACTGACATCAACCACAGTCACTGAACAAACAAAGCAGTTAACTCCTTTCACTATGGTACCTTCAGATCACAATACCAACTGGCTATTGGTCACACCTCCCATCACCAATTGTTCGAGGGAAGTTAGTTATGAGGGAGAATGATGGATGTTTTCTTATCAGAGTATCGATGATTCCGCTGTGTTGTCCATTTGCAATGCTGTAACCACCTGAACCTCCCACCACCACTCCCAAAACACAATCTAGATGTTGTTACTGTGCTCCACGTCACTGGAACAGGGACCAACCAATAGATTTATAGTGGGCATATTTGCCCTGACCATGCATAGGAAGTGTGTCTTTGCCTGGGCATTCCTCTCATTGCTCCAATAAAGCAAGTTTGCATCTTCAGCACATAATGTGTTTACCATTTTTGTATAAACTCACAAACACCTTAATGCACTTTATTGGCTTCAAAACAGTAAGACTTATGTGTATTTAATTCAGTCAAAATCAAATGTGACATGTTGTCACAATGCCGATCCTGTTACAAGGTTATGTTGTTCGTGATTTTTTTAAAGAGAGGTTCTAAATGACCTAAGATCTGAATGTCTGAATACATAAAGGTTTATTGGCGTCATTTTGGTTTAAGCTAACAATAATGCCTCAGGCAGACAGCGTTCATGTCTTTAAAAGAAACTTGTATAATCAAGAGGACATCGCCAGCTCCCGAGTTGGGCAGGTCAATTCAGTCTGGGATTAGATGAGTCAGGGTTACTGTTGAAATTAGATGCTAACCACCTCCTTCTGCCCTTCTGACCTCCTAACCTGTAAGCCAAAATCCTATGGACAACGTTTCAGGAATCTGAGAAGGGATCTTGGTCAAACCTATATTGAGTTTGAAAGGATCAAACAAAGTAATTTTGATAGATGGATAAGAGGTTTAAAAATCAAGCAAAGGCACGATGCTCATCGAGAGACAATTAATTTGGAGGACTTCAAAAAATCTTGCCTGACACAGTGCAAACTCATTTTGAAGAGCAGAGAGTTAAAACAGCAAGGTTAGCAGCATGATCATGAATTGATCCATACCAGATGGTTTGGCTTCCAAAATCAATTTCAGTCAATCAAAGATAGAAATTGGGGCAAAGTAAAATCATCACGTGGAAATGGAAAGGTCGATCTCAGAGAAGATCATAATGATAAGTTACCACAGGACAGAAAGGAAACCCCTGAAGAGGGCAAAGGACGGCTGAAAAATGGGAAGTCTTCAGAAACGAGATAACAAAAATCAGAGAAAGTATATTCCTGTAAGGGTGAAAGGGAAGGCTGGTACGTATAGGGAATGCAGGATGACTAAAGAAATTGAGGGTTTGGTTAAGAAAAAGAAGGAAGCACATGTCAGGTATAGACAGGATATATCGAGTGAATCCTGAGAAGAGTATAAAGAAAATAGGAGTATACTTAAGAGGGAAATCAGGAGGGCAAAACGGGGGCATCAGATAGCTTTGGCAAATAGAATTAAGGAGAATCCAAAGGGTTTTTACAAATATGTTAAGGACAAAAGGGTAACAAGGGAGAGAATAGAGCCCCTCAAAGATCAGCAAGGCGGCCTTTGTGTGGAGCCACAGGAAATGGGAGAGATACTAAATGAATACTTTGCATCAGTATTTACTGTGGAAAAGGATATGGAAGATATAGACTGTTGGGAAATAGATGGTGACATCTTGCGTAATGTCCAGATTACAGAGGAGGAAGTGCTCGATGTCTTGAAACGGTTAAAAGTGGATAAATCCCCAGGACCTGATCAGGTGTACCCGAGAACTCTGTGGGAAGCTAGAGAAGTAATCGCTGGGCCACTTGCTGAGATATTTGAATCATCGATAGTCACACATGAGGTGCCAGAAGACTGGAGGTTGGCAAAGGTCGTGCCACTGTTTTAGAAGGGCGGTAAACACAAAGTAGGGAACTATAGACCAGCGAGCCTGACCTCGGTGGTGGGCAAGTTGTTGGAGGGTATCCTGAGGGACAGGATGTACATGTATTTGGAAAGGCAAGGACTGATTTGGGATAGTCAATATGGCTTTGTGCGTGGGAAATCATGTCTCACAAACTTGATTGAGTTTTTTGAAGAAGTAACAAAGAAGGTTGATTAGGGCAGAGGAGGAGATGTGATCCATGTGGACTTCAGTAAGGCGTTCGACAAGGTTCCCCATGGGAGACTGATTAGCAAGGTTAGATCTCATGGAATACAGGGAGAACTAGCCATTTGGATACAGAACTGGCTCAAAGGTAGAAGACAGAAGGTGGTGGCTTTTCAGACTGGAGGCCTGTGGCCAGTGCAGCGCCACAAGGATCGGTGCTGGGTCCTCTACTTTTTGTCATTTACATAAATGATTTGGATGCGAGCATAAGAGCTACATTTATTAATTTTGCAGATGACACCAAAATTGGAGGTGTAGTGGACAGCGAAGAGGGTTACCTCAGATTACAACAGGATCTGGCCCAGATGGGTCAATGCGCTCAGAAGTGGCAGATGGAGTTTAATTCAGATAAATGTGAGGTGCTGCATTTTGGAAAGCAAATCTTAGCAGGACCTGTACACTTTATGGTAAGGTCCTAGGGAGTGTTACTGAACAAAGAGACCTTGGAGTGCAGGTTCATTTCTCCTTGAAAGTGGAGTCGCAGGTAGATAGGATAGGGAAGAAGGCGTTTGGTATGCTTTCCTTTAATTGTCCTAGTATTTCCTAGACCTCCCAAATCCTACACTCAGTATTGAGTGTAGGATTTGGGAGGTCATGTTCCAGCTGTACAGGACATTGGTCAGGCCACTGTTGGAATATTGCGTGCAATTCTGGTCTCCTTCCTATCGAAAAGATGTTGTTAAACTTGACAGGGTTCAGAAAAGATTTACAAGGATGTTGCCAGGTTTGGAGGATCTGAGCTACAGGGAGAGGCTGAATAGGCTGGGGCTGTTTTCCCTGGAGCATCGCAGGCTGTGGGGTGACCTTATAGAGGTTTACAAAATTATGAGGGGCATGGAGAGGATAAATAGACGAAGTCTTTTCCCTGGGATCAGGGAGTCCTGAACTAATGGATATAGGTTTAGAGTGACAGGGAAAAAAACACAAAAGAGACCTAAAGGGCAACTTTTTTACGCAGATGGTGGTACGTGTATGGAATGAGCTGCCAGAGGATGTGTTGGAGGCTGCTAAAATTGCAACATTTAAGAGGCATTTGGATGGGTATATGAATAGGAATGGTTTGGAGGGATATGGGCCAGTTACTGGCAGGTGGGACTAGAGTGGGTTGGGATATCTAGTCAGTATGGACGGCTTGGACCGAAGGGTCTGTTTCAATGTTGTGCATCTCTATGACTCTATGACTCTAAGTTAGAAAAGCTCCGATGTTTTTACTGAACCAACTTAGGTCGCATGAAATCAGTCTGTTGGTGGGCTCGCGAAAAAAAAAGCAGATGTAGTAAACAGGATAAGCCTCGAAGTTTTGTTTGAGTGGTAACAAAAAGCACTGTGGTAGCTAGAAATCTGTATCAGAGTACTCAAGCTGGTCAGTGGTTGCTTAAGGAAGAAGTGCCAGATCTGCTTATAAAATATACATGCAATGTTCATTAACATAGGCCAGGAGTAACAGATTAAAAAGAATGCAATATTAAGGGACACAGGATCCTCTCAGTCTGTGATGCTGAAAGATGAGGAGATATGTACTCTTGAAGGACTAGTTCCAGGAAAGGTACTGCTAAAGGGAATTCATAGTGAGACAAAAAGCGCACAATTATGTAAAGCAAGTGCAGAGTGTTCCGAAGAGTGTGGAGAAATTGTGGTAGGAGTATTGGGTACAGTGTCAGCTCCAGGAATACAATTTGTTATTGGGAAGTGTACAGCTGATTCACCTGTAGGAGTGTTGCCTACTCTGGTTGAAAATCCAGCGAAGACACAGGCAACTGAAGCAATACATGAGTCTTATCCTGATGATGGGATAACAATGTCCTAATGTCACCAGTTGAAACAAGAGAGATGAAAAAAATATAAAAATAAGGAAGCTTAAGTGGCATTAGCAGACATTTTATTCCATCAGATCGTTGAGACAAAACAGGAGCAAATAGGTTATCATGCAATATATTTTGCTCAGCTAAACTAATTGCGTTTCAGCAGAAAGATGAAAATGCTAAGCAGTTGTCACAAAAAAGCATGTACATTAGGGATTCTGCATGTTTCCCTGAGTGTTATTACGTTACAAATGATGTCCTATTGAGGAAATGGAAACTATCACATATTCTAGGAGACGAGAAACGGGCATGAATGCATCAAATTGTATTGCCAATGCAATATAGAAAGCAGGTGTTGTGAGTGGCGCATGAGCGTCCACCTGGAGGTCATTTATCAATGAGGAAAACACAGGCTAAAATACAAAGACATTTTTACAAACCTGGACTGCACCAGCATGTAACTGAAGATTGCCAGACGTGGCATCTATGTCAGGTAATTGGAAAAGCACAGGTGGTAAGAAAACCTGCTCCTGCATTTGAGGAACCTTTTACAAGAGTCATAATTAATTGGCTAGGTCCACTGCCGATAACAATAAAGTGGGAATCAGTACGTGTTAACAATAATGGCTGTATTGACTAGATTTCCAGAGGTCCCCCAGATGCAATATCACAGCTAAAAGGATTGTAGAGGAGTTATACTTTAAAAAAAATAGATACCGACTACCATTAGAGAAACAGTGAGATCAAAGTTCAAACTTCAGGCCCAAATATTGAAGGAATTCGTGGACCACTTAGGAATAAAGCAAATCAAATCTACTGCATACCATCCAAAAACGCAGGGAGCACAGGAACTTGACATCAAATATGAAAGACCATGTTGAGGGTTTATGGTCAGGATTATCCTGATGATGAGGGTAAGGGAATTCCATTTGTACTTTTTGTAATTAGTGCTGCATCAAATGAATCGACCAAATTTAGTCCATTTGAGTTAATTTTTGTCAATCAATTTAGAGGACCGTTAAAATTGATTAAGGAGAAATTTAGAAATCAAAATTCAAAGACCACACATTTGGACGACGTCTCAAATTTTAGAGAACGAATAATAGCCCTGTAGAGTTGGCTTATCAGCATTCAGAAGTAATGCAACATGCAATAAAACAGGAAGCGGATAGGAAATCAAACATTTGCAATTTTGCTATCGGGGATAATATATTAGTGTTACTTCCAGTCAAAGGGAAACGTTGAAAAGGAAGGTTTAGTGAACCTTATCAAATGCAAAGGAAATTGAGTGGGGGTAACTACTTGATAGGGACTCCAGACACAAAGATATCTCACAGACTGCATCATATGAATATGTTCAAAAGGCATTACGACAGGGAAGGAAAGTAAAAGGGCAAGGTATTAATTATACCAACAAAGAAAGAAGAACCAAGTTCAGAGGATCCTGAATTGGACATTTCTCAAGTTACATTGCAGTTACAAAGACTGATGCATATCCACTTGGTTGTAAGACTGTGTTGAAAATGTGTACAAGCAATTTATATTTGTTATGAAAAACGTGCCAGCCACATTTCAGAGACTAACCAATAAATAGCCGGATTATCCAAATGTGTGGTTTATATTGATGACCTGGTGATTTTTGGTTGCTCATGGAAGGAATGTTTACAGCGCTTACCAGACTTGTTCGATCAACTTCAGAAGGCAGGCTTCATGGTAAACCGAACTAAACGTGAATTTGCCAAAGTACAAGTCACTTTCCTGAGTCATGTTATTGCATACAGATAAATGGTACCATTGGAAGTAAAACTGAAGGTAATTGGGGAATTTCCCATACCATTGACAAAAGCAGCAGTACTATGGTTCCTAGGATTGAGTCGATTTTATCGAAAAGTTAATGACTAATTGTAACAGTGTGGCTGCTGCACTCACTGAATTGTGAAAAAAAAGCAAGGAGTGTCAGTGGACAACGGACTGTCAAAAGGAATTTGGCAGCACGAAAAATGTGCTAACCACCGCCTCAGTATGAGTCACACCTGATTACCCAAAGACTTCCAAGGTGGCTATAAATGTGAATGATGTGGGTGTTGGTGCTGCGGGAAGATGATGAGAGGATCGAAAGACCAATTGGGCATTTCTCCAGAAGGTGAACGTTCGTTGGTAGAAATATTTGACAGCTGAGAACAAGGCTTTGAGCTCCGTGTTTCCAATACAACATTTCAGTGTTTGTATTACCAGCAACGCATCTGAGACAACCTTATACATTGATCGTAAATCATTGAAGTTTTTTTTGTAGAAATTTAAGAACGGAAATGCTGGCCTGTTTATCCAGAGACGGTAGTTACAGCCAGTTAATTTGAAAGTTATGCATGTGGCAGGTCTTGAAAACATGATAGCCGATGCACTGTCGAGAACTGAAAGACAGGTCGAGGCAGTCAATGATGGGAATACCATACATTGAATCCGGATGTAGTTGTGCATACGACATGTTCATAGTAAATGCATATATATGTGAGTTTTAGTATATTAACCACTATTTCTGAGGGGGTTTGAAAACGGAAGCAATATTTGGATATTGATGATTCAGTTTTATATCGGTAGGGGGTAAAGTTGTCACAAAACTGGTCCATTTACATGGTTATGTTGTCTTTGACCTTTTACAGAGAGGTTCTAACCAACCAAGGGTACCAATATGTCTCAATTTTGAATGGTTCGTTGAGATCCTTTTGTTTATACTTTATAGATAATGCCTCAGGCAGAAGGTTTTCGAGTCTTTCAGACTACTGGGGCAATCACGGGCGTGTGGCCAGCTCTCCAGCTGCGCAGGTCAGTTCATTTCGAGGGTTAGTTGTGTCAGGGTCACTGTTGAAACTGGATGCTCTCCTCCTCCTTCTTCTGCCGCCTGACTTCGTAACCTGTAAGCTTTTTGTGTAATTTTACTCCTTGTTGGTTTATTGGGATTGGTACAAGCACTCTGGAACAGCGTCATTAAGTTGTGATAGACTATCAGGTTCGGATAGGAAAGTGTTATTCGAGTATTCTATGTTTGGTTCAATGTATTTCATTCCTGAATGTTTCAAACAAAGTCTGTTTGTTTAAAACTCAGCAGTCTGATCAGCTAATTTACTCCGGGAGTATGCACCTTCAACAGTTAGCAAAGTTATGGTCTGGGCAACGTGCTCAAAATGTTTTTTGAAGGGTCGGGTCTAGTCCAAAATAATGTACAATAACCTTGTTCGTTAACAGTTATGTATTAACGGGTAAGGGATAGAATGAATAGGATGTGGGCTATGAAATAGAATGGTCTGGGGCCAATGGCTATGGAGACCTGAGGGGAGTACAGCAATATCTCCCAGTCACGAGTATTCAACCATCACTCTTTCTGACAATCGGAACGAAATGCAACGCAGAGCAAGAGAACAGATTACGTTTGTCACATGGAATGCTGACCGAAGCGTGAATAGAACAGGACAATTTGAAATGTGATGTACAGAGTTATATTTTATATATGGACTGTTTAATCACAGGTTATACAGGTTGTTAAGATTGTTTATATCTGGACGGGATATTAGATAACAAAATATGTTGGGTTACAGTGGGTTACAGAAGAATAAGAATGAAGATACAGATCATACCGAGCTGGTAAAGAGATGATGGGCTGCATGACAACCATCTTTGCTGGAATTATTCAGAGAAACGTATTGAAAATGTTCAGAGACTGACAAGAAAATGTTAGTCATAAAACGCACAGACAATGTCATAATTAAGAAGCTATTCCTATTTTTTCATCAAGTTTTCAGAACTTACCAAAGAAGAAACAGTCTCTAGTGTAACACATGTGTCACTGGCACAAGTGATTGGAACAGGAATGGAGCATACTGTCCAAATATAACCGGGTTCAACATCCAGCCCAATCAAGAAAAAACAAAATATTAGAGATAGTGGAAATCTCATATACAGATGCAAAATATGGAGAAATGCAACAGATGACGCAGGATCTGATCAGAGAAACAGAGGTAACATATAGAGTCTTTTATAAACCTATTCTGAACAAGTTATATTGGACTAAAAAAAAGTTAATTCCATTTTTCTCTGCTCCTATAGTGCCAGAACTGCGGGGTTTCTCTCCAGCACTTTCAATTGTTGCAATTTCAGTAAACAGAGTAATGGTGGGCGGTCGCTTTTCGGACTGGAGGCTTGTGACCAGCAGTGTTCCACACAGGTCGGTTCTGAGTTTTTATTGTTTGTCATTTATGTAAATGATTGTGTGAGAATATCGAAGGCATGGTTAGTAAGTTTGAGGATGACACCAAAACTGCTGGCACAGTGGACAGTGAAGGTTTTCTAAAACTATAAAAGGGTTTTGATGAAATGGGTCAATAGACTGACAAATAGCAGATAGATATCAATACAGATGAACGTGAGGTTCAGGCAATAGCGTGTGTTTGTTGCTGTCTAGTGAACCAGGAATGGGATTTTATTCCTCATCTCCTAGCTTCAACCCATCGATATCCTATGTTCGTTGAGTGGCCTTACCCTCTCCGTGGTTAGCCTTTTGCTCTTAATGTAGTTGCACAATATCGTTGGATTATACTTAACCTTATCTGCCTATGCTATCTCATATCTCGTCTTTGCTTTCTTGATTTCTCTTGAAATAATGCCCCACACTTTTTACATTGATTAAGAGACTAAATTACATGCACTAATCTATATCTAAAGTAAGGTTTTCTTTGATTCATGAATAAAACCCCAGTAACTGCATTTGTCCATTGTTCCTTAAACTTACCAGCATTTCCCTTCACTCTAACAGGAACATAATGCCTCTCAACTCTCGTCGTCATACTGTTGAATGTCTCCCACTTGTCAGACATAGTTTTACCTGCTAACAGTCTACTCCAATCAAACTTGGAAAGTCCTTGCCCCATGCCATTAGCATTTAATCGAACATAGAACATAGAACATTCCAGCACAGTACAGGCCCTTCGGCCCTCGATGTTGCGCCGCCCTGTCATACTAATTGGAAGCCCATCCAAACTACACTATTCCATGTACGTCCATTTGCCTGTCCAATGACGACTTAAATGCACTTAAACTTGGTGAATCTACTGCCAATGCAGGCAAAGCATTCCAAACGCTTACTAATCTTTGGTACTCAAGTTAAAAAAAAAATCAATGAAAGGCTCATTCTTTTCCATAACCATTATGAAACTAATAGAGTTATGATAGCAATACTCAAAATATTCCCCCACATTTACTTGAGTCACTTGCCCTGCCTATCAAACAAAAGAAGGCCGAGTTTTCTTCTTTCTCTGTTTGGATCATCCACATACTCATGAAAAAACTTTTCGTGAACAGATTGACAAATTATTCACCATCCAACACTTTAACACTGTGATGGTCCTAATCAATTTTTAGAAAATTAAAATTCCCCATCATTACAACCTTATTATACTTACATATACCCGAGATCACCCTACACGTTTGTTTCCCAATTTCTTTCTTACTGTTGCAGAGCATATGGTACAATACAATCAACATGCTCTTTCCTTTCTTAGTTTTAATTTCTACAAATACATTTTCACTGAACGATTTGTCACAAAAGAACATTTAGTGCAATCTCTTCAGAGTGAACTTTACTTCCTTATTTTGAATACTACCTGCACATTTGGACTTGATAAAATTTCAGAAATATCTTCCCCAGTTCCAGCAATAATAAACGGCAAACCTCCCCTCCCCGCCCACCCCATGCCTTTTCCCATCCTTTCTATGACACTTAACATCTTGAGCAATGAATTGCCAGTCTTGAACATCTCTCATGCTAAAGTGAAGACTGCAGATGCTGGAGATTAGAGTCGAGAGTGTGGTGCTGGAATAGCACAGCAGGTCAGGCAACACTTGAGGATCAGGAAAATCGACGTTTCAGGCAAAATCCCTTTATCAGCCCACGCCTGATGAGGGGTTTATGCCCGAAACGTCGATTCTCCTGCTGATTGGATGCTGCCTGATATGCTGTGTTTTTCCAGCAACACATTTTCAGCTCTGATCTCCAGCATCTGCAATCCTCTCTTTCTCCTGCTGTGATTTCCCAGCACTACACTCACGACTTGAACACATCTTATCCAACTTTCTGTAATAAATACGATGTCCCAATCCAATGTTCTTAAACATGCCCTGAGTTCATCAGCCTTTCCTGTTTGACCCCTGGCATTGAAATAAATGCAATTTAGTGCTTCAGAATATAAGCTATATCGTCTCAAGTTTTTATTGTCTAATTGACGTGTTCTTCCCACAGTCATAAACTTCTCCATCCATCCTACCATTTGTACTGATACTTAGAATCCCCCCTGATGTCTTCTCTATCAATGTAAACTCTCCCTACACAGAATGAGCAAATCTCCCTGCTAAGATATTGGTTGCTTTCCAGTTTAGATTAGACCAATCCTTTCTGATCCGGTCATTTCTATTCTAAAATAGATTCCAATTTTCCAATCTAAATGCCTCAACAATACAGCAGCTCTTCCTCCATTGAATTTTCTCCTTTAATCTTTTGTTCCTTCCAAATTGAGTTTGGCATCGGGAGTGAACCAGAAATTATTGTTTTTAAGCCTTTATTTTTCGTCCTCTACCTCACCTCTTAAATTCACTCTGTTCTGCTTTAATCTTTCCATAAAAATGTCATTCCTACCAATATCTACAAGAACTTCTGGTTACTCAATCTCACCTTTAACAATATGCTTGAAATGTTTCGAGACGTTCTAAATCCGAGCACAGGGAAAGCAACAAACCACCTTAAATTAACGCTTACTGCCACAAAATCTCCTATTGATGCCCCTGGCAGAAGAGTCCACTGTATCGATAATTCTACTAACTCTTCTCAAACATTGCGGAAAATAAGAATTATTCCAACTGTACAATAAATGATTGTTCTTCCATTTTCCTCAAAAAGACAATCCCCTTCAGCTGTTCTAAAAACTGAAAATCATTTTGATAGAGGAATAGGCTCCAGAGAATTTTGAATTACCTTCTTCTCTTTCCTGATAGACACCCATCTATCTGACCAATTTGCTGGATAATATTTTCTTCTAAATCTTCTAGCCATCCTCTCTCTCTTATATGTGATCTTAATAACATTATGCCTAAAAGCAGGACAATTTTTACGACACCTTATATGATCTTTCATTGCCTACAGAAAATAATGTTAACATGGAAATAATATATACATATACGTCGCAAACATGTAAACATTATACAAAGTCAAATATTTCGCTAATTAAATCAATAAAAATATTCCTCTTCAATACATTCCGAGAAGAAAATATTCTTTTCCGGAGTTGAAAATATGTAGGGTTCTCCGGAAGGAAGGTACAACTCCTTATTTTTTTTAAAAAAGATTAATTTTTCAAACAAAAAAGAACTTTTGCAGTGTAATAAAAGAAACATTTTAAAATATAAATACACATTTCTTTTTTTTTATATACCACCCTTAAAAAACTCTTATTTTAAAAAATGTTCGTTTGAAAGAAAATCGTGAGTTTGTTAATGCTTTTTTGTTTGTTTTGAATGTTAATGTAACAAAATAGAAAAATAATGCTAATTAATAAACTATGATAACTATATCAATTGCAAAATAGACTGCATTAAATATTTAACTATCTGCAATCCCAGGAGGAGCTGCAAGATCCATGCTGCTTTAAGACCATTTATGAAATTGTTTTTACAATATGAAGAAAAGTGGGCGTTTGTTTTAATAATTTGTTTCCAATTCAAGGTGACTTTATGATATAATTTGATCTCCTGCCATGTATGTAGAATTTAATTGAATCTTTATCCTCATCACTCTAGCACTTTCAAACAAAATTATGAATCGGTGTCAATCGTACAGATGGAAAGTTCCTTCAGCTCTGACTATTACAGCGAACGATATGAAGAACATTATCCAGGTCCACGTAGAAGTCAAATGTTGCAGTGAAAGCCACTTAAACCTAATCCAATATTAATTCCGTACAAATTCAATATTAATTCCGTACAAGCTTTATGAATGAAACATAAAGAGTGGCAGAGTATCAATAAGAATTCAGCTCCAAGTCCAAAATAAAATTTGTAGCTGCCTCATAAAAAAAGAACCTCAACTGCATCAAACTGTAAATTGGAGTTTGGGGGGAATGTTAAAGAATGTTGTGGATGACACATAGGTGGTTCACAGTGAGGAGGAAAATGTGAAGTTACTGGAGGGTATAAACCCGTTGGTCAGGAGGCCAGATCAAGCGCTGATGAAATTTCTCACTGGTAAATGTGATAAATTTCAGTAACAGCAAGACAAGAGAGTACTCAAACTGAAGAGAGGCTCGATTTACTTGATTTTACTTTTAAGCAAAAAAGGTTGAGAGGTGCTTCTGATGGAGGTGATTAACAGTATGAGGGGTCTGAACCGCGTGAACAGAGAACAGCTCTTCCCTTACTCGAAGGCTCAATAAAAAGGAGACACACATATAAAGTGAAAGTGGTCTCACCATTAATCTGTCAACTGTAGAAAAACTTTCCTATTTCTTAATGTTTTTGATTTTAAAATATTTCAAGACTCCTGAAAAACAAGATGTATACGCAGAGGTTTGTTTTGTAGTCCAGTTCCCCTGTTCCACGTGGCTCATTTTCGCAATCTGTTCATTGAAATAGTACACTGGTTTTCCATTCAACTCGCCGAACTTGCTCAAACGCGGACACATTTTCCCAAATATGATCCAAAGACCAATATTTGCCCATTCCCTTGACGTGCCTAAACCTCTTTAATAACTTAATCCTCTTCACATCTTCCTTTTCTAATCTTTTCAATGTTTTTATTCTCCCATAATATATTCAAAATATTTTTCATAAGATATAAATTATGGACACTTTCCATCTTACTCAATGTCTAAACTATAAATTTGCAAAAATGCTGAAGTGTTTTGCTGTCCCGTCACCCAATTCCCACACTACAGTTGCAGCAAATAGTCATCAACTCTCAAAAGAATTGCCAAGTCTTTACTTCCAATCTAAATGATCATTTGTCCCTTTATTATGAAATAGGCATAATAATTACAGACTGTCTATCTGACTGCAATATTTTGATGTGGTTTACTGCAGGCAAATAAACATCAGGAAATAAGAACAGGGACAGGCCATCTGGTTGCCAGGCCTGCTGTAGTAATCAACAAGGCTTGACTGCGCTCTTTTCTCCATAACACTGTCTTGTTACCGACACACAGAGCAGCCAGCATCTCCCTCAACCAAACCCCTCGAATCCTGTTACCCCAGCCACCAACGGTGAATAATAGTCAAAGAACTGCAGATGGAGCAACGCAAGAATATAGGAATTTGGAGTGGCGATAGGAATTGCAACTTTGCACTTATCCAAATTAAACACACCACCTGCAGGTATAGCAATCTGCCCCATTTTCCAATCCTATCAACATTCATCTGTAAATTCTTTAGCTCCTCATTACACCTTGTTTTGCCACCTAGTTTAGTACCATTTGTTAATTTAGTTGCTCCACTCTGTCTCTCCTTCCAGGTCATTTGGATAGGTTGTCAACACTTGAGGTGGTACAGTGGTTGTCGCTGCTGCCGCACAACGACAGAGAACCGGGTTCAACTTCGGCCTCAGGCAACGGTCTCCCCGTGACTGTGTGGGTTTCCTGCGGGTGCTCCGGTTTCCTCCTCCAGTCCAAAGATATTCAGGTTACGTCAATTGTCCATTCTAAATTGCCCATAGTCTAAGGTGTAGGGGAATGGGTCTGGGTGGATTGCTCTTTGGAGGGTCTTGTTGGGCCGAAGGGCCTGTTTCCACACTGTAAGTAATCTAATCTATTCCAGAGTTCTGAGAACTGAACCCTGCAGAACCTCACTATTGTCAGTTCGCCAGAGAAAGACGATTTATCCCGACGCTCTGCTTTCTGTCAGTCAGCCAATTCTCTATCCGAGTCAATACTCTACCCTGAACGCGTGGGATCTAGCCATCTACATCAGTCCTTTATGCAGCACCTTGTCAAATGCCTTCTGAAATTTAGATGGACAGCAGTTGCTGCATTCCAATTATTCACATTGTTGATTATATTCTCAAAGAACTCCAGCAGGTTTGTCAGGCACAACCTGTCCTTCATAAAAGCGTGCTAACACGGGTGAATTGATCTTTGTTTTTCCAAATGTCCAGTTATTTCCTACTTTAAGATTGACTGAAGCAACTTCCCCAATAAAGAGGTTAAATCACTGGTCTAAAGTTTGTGAATGTTTGCCTACCTCCTGTTTTGAATACGAGTGCCACATTATTAATTTTCCAATACTTTGGCACTGTTCCAGAATCCAAAGATTTTTTGAATATCGTAACACTTCCAGTACTTCTGTTGTTACCTCCGTTAATACGATAGAGTGCAGGTCGACGGCCTGAACTGCCGTTAATCCCATCAATGCATTCAATACCTTCTTCCCCATCATCGTACTCCTATCACGATCATTTGCATTTATTGTTAATTTTGGGAAGAAATTATCTTCCACTGTGAAATCAGGAAGCATTGGTTTCGCCTCTGCCATTTCTGACTTTCCTATTATTACTTCACCATTTTCATCCTCTAAAAGGCCAACATTTACTTTCAGCATTATTTACTTTTTGTCCACTCGGAGAAGTGTTCTTTATTAATTCTTATGTTTTCGACTCATTTTCCTTCGTAACCATTGTGATTTTGTTTTTAGTAACTACTGACAATTAAAGCATTTTTCTTTCATTCGTTCATCGGATGAAAGCATCACTGGTTAGACAGCACTCATTGTCCGTCCCCAATCGTCCAGAGCTCATGTAAACGTCAATCAAATTTGTATGGGCTTGAAGTCACATGTCGGTCAGAACAGATAAGAATATTGGTTTCCGTCCATAAAGGACATATATGAAACATATGGGTGTTTCGAGCAATGAACAATGGATTCATTATCATCAATAAACTCTTAATTCCGCCATGGCGGCATTTGAACCTGAGTCCCCAGAACATTATCTGAATAAGCAGTCAGTGATAATACCACCAGGCCAGCACTTTCATGTTATTATTGACTACCTTGTTAAGACATGGATCACTTGTCATCTTTTTCAAAATTCCTCTTGCACTCAGGATTACACTTTAATGGAAAGGTTTTGACTATCTCCCCAAGTAGTTGCCACTGTTCGTCAATTGTTTTACCCCTTAATCTTTTTGCCAAGCCCACTCAGTCCAATCCTTTCGTCAGGCCAATATAATTATCATTGCCCAAAACTAAACTTCTCCAATGTAACTCTGTCTTCACTGTTATGGTCTGAATGTGAAAATACAGCATGTTGTGGTCACTCTTTCTTCGATGATCCTGTACTACAATATGATTTATAGCTCCTGATATCAAAGGCAGTTCTCTGACTGGTTCGATAAAATGATAATCGAAGAAATAATTTCTCATAGATTTGACGATTCGTTCTTTGAGGTTCTCCTTGCTAAATTGATTAATCCAGTCAATGTGCAATTTGAAATTACCCATAATCGCTCTTGTGCCCTTGTCTCAAGCCGTCGTTATTCCCTGGTTCATGCTATTCCCTACTTTCAAAATAGTCTGTGGATGGGAGCGAGTTGTGGGCTGCAAATGCTCCTACCAAAGGGTTTCTTTCCATGTGTTTTATTTCAAACCAGACTGATTCATCATTCTTGTCCCACGTGCTAATGCCATTCCTTAATACAGCCTTAATATCATCCTTCACCAATGCAGACACTCCACTTGCTGATTCTTCTTGTCTGAATACTGAGTACTCTTGGACATTTAACACTCTACCCCTGACCTTCCTGTAACCATGTTTCCGTAATCCCCAACATACCATGCCTATTTATCTTCGTTTGCGCTATTAGATCATTCATTTTATCCAAAATACTGCCCACATTTAGTTAAAAGATTTTACATAAGTTCCTTTGATTTGTCTTTCTCTTTTAATAATTTTGTGTGCAGGCTCTCCATCCATATTTATTGATCCCCGATAATAGTAAACCTCTCATTTACTCCAGCATTCGACTCACATTTTTTTAAATTGTTATTTCTTCCCTCAGCATTTTCATTACACTGGCTCTGCCTATTTATTTGACCAACCTTTAATGTCTGCTCAGTTTCTGATTTGCTGCTTTGGTTCCCAGCTTCCTGTAATATGAGCTTAAACCTACTGGAGTTGGACGATCACACCTCATTTCCAGGATGTTGGGGCCCCTCCAGTTCAAGTGCACACTTTCCTTTTTGTACAGTTCCCACCTGCACTGGAAGCGCTCCGAATCATCCAAAAATCAGAAACCGTCCTCCCAAACTAGCTGTCTGCAACATATTCAACTCGACTATCTTTTTTTTATTTCAAAAATATACTTTATTCATAAAATGATTTGATGGTCTGTACATTTGGTCATGCCATACATATGTCCACATTTACAAACACAGATTAGAATTTATCAATGTCACATACAGGTCTGTGCATTTCTCAATCTTATGCATATATTTGGCTGAGGCATCAGCAGAACCCAAAAAACGTCTGCATGGGCCCCCTGTTCTTCTTTAGGCAGGCCGATCTTACACGGTGGTCTTTCCCCACCGCGCCTTGGCCGCAGATGCGCCAAGCTTCGGCGTGTCCCTCAACACGTAGTCTTGGACCTTGGAATGTGCCAGTCTGCAACACTCAGTCGGGGTCAACTCCTTCAGTTGGAAGATCAACAGGTTTCGGACCGCCCAGAGAGCATCCTTCACCGAGTTGATGATCTTTCAGGCGCAGTTAATGTTCGTCTCGGTGTGAGTCCTGGGGAACAAGCCATAGAGCACGGAGTCCCACATCACGGACCTGCTCGGGACGAACCTCGACAAGCACCACTGCATTCCTCTCCAGACTTCCTCTGCATAGGCACATTCCAGAAGGAGGTGTGTGACAGTCTCGTCCCCCCCGCAGCCACTTCGAGGGCAGCGTGCGGTGCGGCAGAGAGTCCGGGCATGCATGAAGGATCTCACAGGCAGAGCCCTTCTCACCACCAACCAAGCCACGTCTTGGTGCTTGTTGGAAAGTTCTGGCGATGAGGCATTCTGCCAAATGGCTTTGACAGTCTGCTCAGGGAACCGCTCGACAGGATCCGCCCTCTCCTTATCCCGAAGGGTCTCAAGGGCACTATGTGCTGACCACTTCCTGATGGACTTGTGGTCAAAGGTGTTTTTCCTCATAAATTTATCTACGAAGGACAGGTGATACGGAACGGACCAACTACTCGGAGCGTTCCGCGGCAGCAAGGCCAGGCCCATCCTTCGCAACACCGGGGACAGGTAGAACCTCAGTACGTAGTGACACTTGGTTTTGCGTACCGGGGATCCACGCACAGCTTGATGTAGCCACACACAAAGGTGGCCATCAGGGTGAGGGTGGCATTGGGCGTGTTTTTCCCCCATTGCACCGGTCTTTGTACATTGTGTCTCTTCGGACCCGGTCCATCTTTGATCTCCAAATGAATTGGAAGATGGCCCGGGTGACTGCGGCGGCACAGGTCCTGGGGATAGGCCAGACCTGTGCCACATATAGCAATACTGAAAGTACCTCACACCTGATGACCAGGTTTTTTCCCGCGATGGAGAGCGACCGTTGCCCCCATCTGCCTAGTTTCTGTCTCATCTTTCTGATCCGCTCCTCCCAGGTCTTGGCGCACGCCCCAGCCCCCCCGAACCAAATACCCAGCACCTTCAGGTGGTCAGTCCTGACGGTGAAGGGGATAGAGGATTTGTCGGCCCAGTTCCCGAAGGGCATGGCCTCGCTCTTGCCTCGGTTTACCTTGGCCCCCGAGGCCCGTTCGAACTGGTCACAGATGCACACGAGTCTGTGCACAGACAGCGGATCCGAGCAGAAAACAGCGACGTCATCCATGTACAGGGAGGCCTTAACCTGCAGGCCCCCGCTGCCAGGAATAGTCACCCCTCTCAGGCTCGCATCCTTCCTGATGGATTCGGCAAATGGCTCTATGCAACACACAAACAAGGCGGGTGAGAGGGGGCATCCCTGCCTGACTCCAGATCTTACAGGGAAGCTATCTGATTCCCACCCATTGATTGAGACTGCACTGACAATGTTGGTGTAGAGCAGTCTGATCCAATTTCCGATTCCCTCCCCAAAGCCCATTTTGGAGAGGACATCCCTCATATATGTATGCGATATCCTGTCGAAGGCCTTCTCCTGGTCCAGGCTGATGAAGCATGTGTCCACCCCCCTGTCCTGCATGTAGGCGATCATATCCCTGAGGAGTGCAAGACTCTCAGAGATCATCCTGCCTGGTACAGCACAGGTTTGGTCCGGGTGGATCACCGATCCCAGAGCAGACCTGACCCGGTTGGCGATGACCTTTGACAAGATTTTGTAGTCTGCATTTAACAGTGAGATCGGTCTCCAATTTCTAATTTCCTCCCTCTCCCCCTTCCGCTTGTAGATGAGGGTGATGATGCCTTTCCTCATGGATTCACTCATGAAGCATACTGACATACACCTCCAGCAGGTCCTGGCCGATCAAGTCCCAAAGAGCGGAATAAATCTCGACTGGTAAGCCGTCGCATATTCAACTCGACTATCTTCCTCTTCCTTGTCTCACTTCCAAGTGCACGGGAAGTAATCTATATAATGCAACACTGGAGATCCTGCTTTTAAACTCTCTTCTAACTCCCTTAATTTTCTTTGCAGGACCTTGCAACCTTTCACTCTTCTTACCTATGTCATTGGTATCAATGTGAACCACAACCGCTGGCTGTTTTCCCTCCCACTTCAGTATGCCCTAAGCTTGTTCAGAGACATTCTTGATCCTGGCAACTACCGCCCTTTTTAATGAAGAAATCATAGAATCTCTACGGTGGGGAAACAGGCCATTTCACACTGCACGTCCACTCTGACCCTCCTAAGAGTAACCCGCCCTGAAGCAATCCCCTATTCTATTATGCTGCATTTACCCCTGACTAATGCACCTAACCTGCACATCGCTGAACACGATTGGTAAAAAGTAAGCAATCCAGTCCCATTCCGCTACGCAATGTTGAATCTGCTTTCCCACAACAGATACTGCCAGAACTACTGCACATATCCAGCAACTTCTGGTTTTGTCAGCGATAATGTTTGCATATTGATAAAAACGCATGCAACACAGAATTGAAAAAAATGCTGAATTCAGACTCTCAAGAGTAAACTAAATATTTGGTCGTTCAATGATCCCAATAAAGGTTCATTGCATTACTGCTGTTCGGTCCATGAGCGTCATTTTCACTTTCCTAATCCATGAACAAAGGAGATTTTTACATCTTTTTTGATATCAGAAAGCTTGGAAAAGTTGCACATTTACTCCTTCATATGGGAATATGCTAACATCTCATTCTTTCATCTCACACACAATGTATTACTTTCTCGAAGAATACCGGTAACATTGTAAGTAATTGGAATGATAACTGGAAAGAAGGCTTTAGGTAAAGGAAGGATGAGATAAAATGGGTCTTCTTTTTGGAACAGAAAAGACTATTATGCGAACTTCCTGAGTTGATCAAATTTATGGAAAGCTACGCAGGGCAGATTAATGATATTGTTATGAACGTGTAGAACATATCTTAAGTTTAAGAGAGACTGGAAACTGGCATAAAGTGTTCAGAAAAAATTTAAAATGTTACATTTTACTGTGAAATCAATAGTGAGATTGAGTTGCCACGGAACAAAAACCAATTCAAATTCAGCGAGTCAGTTTAACTTAGGCCCCAACATACTGAAATCAAATTGAGTTTGAAATATAAAGCATTTGATGACATCAAAATCAATGAAATGGTCCGATGTTTTGAGGTTTAAATCTGTACATTTTGACCATTTAGGGGGAGAACTGCCAAGGACATCCACAAAGATAGACTGCAAGCCGAAGTGCTTTCTGAAAGGTACGTGCCTATTAGAGGTTTCCAAAGCAGAACATTGAAGCCAACCTAGAGGAAAATCTATAGAGGAAAATCTACAAAGGAGAGTCGACAAAGTTGACTGGTTTTGAAATGTGATAATTTTTTTTTGTAAATTTTAATCGAGCTATTTTATTTTATCGGACCAGTCTGATAGAGACAGCGGGAAAAGATACGCTTAACCGAAAGGCGTTTGATATAGTTGTTCGTTTTATTATTCTCTGTTGGACTTAAATAATAAAATTGTTAATTTTACTTTAAATAGTGACCTCCATAAATGGATCTTTACTTCTCAAAATTTAACAGCATGACATGAACTTTTTCTGTGTGGCTAGTTTAAATTAGGAGAGGGGTTAACCCTGTGTCATAACAGCTTGGGGGTTTTTGTCCACAATTTAAACAGGTTTAGGAAGACCCAGTCTGAGATTTGGGCAGATTTGAGGTATGAAAAAAGCACAGTATATTTATACATTTGCACGTTCGTGTCCAAGATTTTAAAATAAAACGTTAGTGAGACAACTTGTCTAATTTCGATGACTTGTGGTTAGTTAAATTAAAAGTGAAATAAATGGCTGTTTAAAATATTAAGAGAGGTTTGAAGATGATTCGCAAATTTGGCAAGAAAGTTTAGGTGGAAAGATAAAGGCCAAACTTTTAGAATTAGCAAAGATGTTAGATTTGGATTTAACCAAGGACAAAAGTAAAGCTGAAATTGTCGGGGAATTTCACGAAAGTATGTCAGAGAAACAGACATAGAACATTACAGCGCAGTACAGGCCCTTCGGCCCTCAATGTTGCGCCGCCCTGTCAAACTAATCTAAAGCCCATCCCATCTACACTATTCCATGTACGTCCATATGCCTGTCCAATGATGACTTAAATACACTTAAACTTGGTGAATCTACTAGCGTTGCAGGCAAAGCATTCCATATCCTTACTACTGTCTGAGTAAAGAAACTACCTCTGACATCTGTCTTATACCTATCTCCCCTCACTTTAAAGTTGTGTCCCCTCGTGTTTGCCGTTCCTGTACTTGGATAAAGGCTCCCCCTGTCCACTCTATCTAACCCACTGATTATCTTGTATGTTTATTAAGTCACCTCTCAAACTTATTCTCTCTAATGAGAACAGCCTCAAAGCCTTTCCTCGTAAGACATTCCTTCCATACCAGGCAACATCCTCGTAAATCTCCTCTGCACCCTTTCCAAAGCTTCCACATCCTTCTTATAATTGGTAACCAGAACTGTTCACAATACTCCAAGTGTGGCCATACCAGAGCTTTGTCCAGCTGCAGTACAACCTCCTGGTTCCAGAGCTCAATCCAAAACACTGTATGCATTCTTAACAACCCTGTCAATCTGGATGGCAACTTTCAGAGATCTGTGTACATGGACACTGAGATCTCTCTGCTCATCTGCACTCCCAAGAATCTTACCATTAGCCCATTCCGATTACTCTGTCCAAAATGTATCACCTCACACTTGTCCACATTAATGTCAGTTTGCCACCTCTCAGCCCAGCTCTGCAACCTATCTATGTCTCTCTACAACCTACTACATCCTTCGTCACTATCCAAAATCCACCGAACTTAGTGTCGTTCGCAAGTTTACAAATTCATCCTTCTAAGCCCTTATCCAGGTCATTTATAAAAGTGTCGAACAGCAGTGGACCCAACACTGACACTTGTGTTACGCTGCTAGTTACTGGACAGCAAGATGATCATGTTCCATCAACTGCAACCCTCTGTTTTCTTTCAGCAAGCAATTACTGATCCAAACTGCTATGTCTCCCACAATCTATTGCTCCGCATTTTGTATAATAAGACAAGTGCAGTAAAGTGAGAAAAAACTTAAATTACAATTGACGAAAATGGAGTTTGATGATAAACAAAGGGAGAGAGAAAGAGAGAGCGAAGAAACAGAAAGCAAGACAGAAATGAGTGAGAGGAAAAAAGAGAGAAGGGGAAGAATCTTAGCTGAGAAAAGAGAGAGAGAGAAAAGAGAGAAAAAGAGAGAGAACGCTCTTATCTTAGCAAAGAGAGAGAGAATTTGAATGGAAGAATGTTATCGCAGATACGTTATCATGGATTTAACTGATAAAGTGGAGGTGAGACTTGCATTTATCCAATGTTATGTACACGTACATGGGAAGCAGTTAAGGTTAACTTAGATTTAAGATATCTGCATGTTATGGTAATGTGTTTAAAGAATAGAAAAACAAATGAAACCATATTTTCATTTGGATGGTTCTTTTTTGAGAGGGAGGGTGTTATGAGCATGTAAAGGGTACTGTGCCTTTAATAGAATTGAAGGATTTAGCAAGCACAGCAAGTTGTGGAAAATTTACAATGTTACATTTGGTCCAGCAGCTGGCAGCACCTGGCTTCGTATGAGACAAACAGAAAACAAATTCGACCTATCAGTTTATATTATACCCGAAGATACAAAACTCCAATCAAGTATGAATTTGTCATTTTGACAACATTAATAAAAATGAAACGATTCAATGCTTTGGGGTATAAAGCTGAAAAAATGAACAGTTGTGGGCCAGCTGCCAAGCCACCAACATCTGCAGACTGCCTGGAGAATAACTATCTTAAGTTCACCTTTATCGATCACTGATCTGTTAAACAGAAACACTAAGGAGAAGAAAAGAAGACAGAGGAAGATAAGAGAAGATTTAACAGCTGGCTCGTTCTGAAATTTGAATTTTTTGGTCAATCTTAATTGGAGGTTTTTTATCGGGCAGTAGTGTAGAAGAGAAAGTAAAAGATAGGTCAGAGAAAGGAGTTGCAAATAGTTGTTAGTTAATTATTCCCTGTTAGACGTTAAAAAGTAAAATTGTTAATTTTTACTTTAAATAGTGACCTTTAGGATAGTTCTTGGCCTATCGAATTTTAAGAGATTACAGCCCAGATTAAATATTTTCGGTGTTGCAGGTTTAAATTAGCACGGGTGGGGTTTTGCCCCGTGTCATAACACATTAACTCTGATTTTTCTGCACAAATGCTGTCAGACTTGCTGAGCTTTTCCAGCATGTTCTGTCTTTGTTTCTGGTTGACAAAATTTGCAGTTCTCTTGATTTTCTTATGTGTATCCTTGACAGCCACGGTTGAGGTGCTGGAGGACAGGAAGACAGCTAATGTTGTTACATTATTTGTAACAAGACTGCAAGGAAAAGCCAGGGAACGACAGACTTGTGAGTCTGATGTCAAGGGTGACAGACAGGATGCACATGCGTTTCGCAAGGCAAGGACTAGTTCGGAATGGACAGCACGGTTTTGTGTCTGGGAAAACCTGTCGCACAAACTAGATAGCAGTTTTTGAAGAGGTGATCTGGAAGATAGATGAAGGTAAAGCAGCATACGTTGTCTACGTGGACCTTAGTGAGCCCTAACAAAATTCTACATGGTAGCATCGTTAATAAGGTTTGATCACAGGGCATCAGGGAGAACAAGCCATTTAGATACAAAATTGGCTTGACTGTATGAAACAGAGCGTGCTGGGAAAGATTTCTTGTTCCAATTGGAGGTTTGTGACCAGCGGTGTGTCGCAAGGACCAGGCGGCTGCTGTTAATTGCTGTTCATTGCTTTTGTAAATTATTTGGATGAGAATATAGGAAACATGGATAGCAAGTTTGTAGACAAAAAAACCCCAAAATGATGTAATACTGGGCACTGTAGAAGGTTACCTTAGAGAACAATGAGATCTTGATGTACTGTGCAAGTGTGCCGAGAATTGGCAGATGGAGGATCATGCAGATAAATGTGAGGTGTTGCATTTTGTTAGACAAACAAGTTGCAGGATTTATACAGTAAACAGTAGGGCGCTGGGGAGTGTTGTCAACAGAGAGACCCAGGGTGCAGGTAGGAAATTCCTTGAAAGTGGAGTCACAGGTGGACCAGGCGGTGAAGAAAGCTTTAGGTGCACTAATCTTCATTGGTTAGAGCATTGCGTGTAGGAATTGGAACATCATGTTGTTAGATATCAGATGACTCACAGTGTGGAAACAGGCCCTTCAGCCCAACAAGTCCACACCGACCCACCGAAGTGCAACCCACCCATTCTCCTACATTTACCCCTTTAGTTAACACGACGGGCAATTTAGCATGGCCAATTCACCTAACCGGCACATTTTTTTGGAATGAATTGTGGGAGGAAACCCATGCAAACACAGGGAGAATGTGCAAACTCCACACAGAGTTGCCTGAGGTGGGAATTGAACCTGGATCTCAGGCGCTGTGAGGCTGCAGTACTAACCACTGTGCTACCATGCCGCCCTGTTGTGGCTGTACAAGAGAATGGTAATGCCACATTTGGAGTACTGAGAACAATTATTGTCGACCGGCTATAGGAAGGATACTATAAACTGGAAAGGTTGCAAAAATATTTTAAATGTTGTGACGTGGATGGGTCGTTCTGGGATATATGGAGAGGCTGGGATTTTGTTCCCTTTGTGTAGGGCGCTGAGGGGTGACCTCATAGAAGTTTATTAAGTGATGAGAGACATGGATAGGATGAATAACCAAGCTCTTTTCCCCAGGGTGGTGCTGTACAAAATCAGAGAGGATAAGGTTTAAGGTGAGAGGATAGAGATTTAAGCGAGATCTATGCAGCAGCTATTTCTTAAAGAGGGTGCAATCGATATTGATTTCAGGGTCTCTGTTACTGATACCAGAGTTTAGATCTCAGTATGTTATTAATTGTTATTAACTTCCACCAGCTGCCAGAGAATTAACCTGGTCTGGATTAGCAAACCAGTGACATTTTCAGAACAGCACCATATTCACGTGGGGACCTATCAGAAACCTCACTGAGCTGGTTGTTTCTGTGCTGCTTGACAGCTCTGCCAAAAAGAACTTCCACCAATTTGGCTATCGTGATGGGACTGAGAGTGTGGTAATTGGTCAGATTGCAAGTCTTCCCCTCTTAGGAAACTGCACATAGCTGAGAAATTTTCTGCTTTGCCAGGGAGATGGCAGACTTGGAGCTGGAACGCAACAGCTTCCCCAGGAACACGGCTTGTTGTGCAACACAAGTCTTCAGTCATATTACAGGAATGGTATCAGGGCCCATTGCCTTTTTCGTATCAATTGTGTTCGGCTGGTTCTACATGTCACGTGCAGTGAATCGAGTTGATTGAAGACTGGCATCTGTGATTTTGTGGGCATCATGTCGAGGGTGAGATGGATCATTCACTGAATAATTCAGGCTGAGAATGGTGCAGATACTACATCCTTGTTTTTTGCACGGATGTACAGGACTGTTCCATTATTCAGGATGGGGATATTTGTGGAGTTCTCTCCTACAGTGAATTGTTTCATGATCCATCGCCATTTATGACTGAATGTGGCAGGACTGTTGGTCTTGGGAGCATTGCTCCCTGTCAATCAGATGTCAATTCGACTGATCGGAATGCAAGAAGTCAGTTGTGGTAGCTTTAATGGTTTGTCATCAGGTTTGGTACACATGGTTCTGACACTGGCATGTTCACTCATACATCACTGAGCCATTGATTGGCTTGGTGGTAATGGTAGAATGAGGGATTATCCCAGGCAAAACTTTACAGATTATAGTTAAATATGCTGGTGTGTTCGACAGCACCTCATCAATGTTAGGAATTCGCTGTTTAAGAAATTTCAGAAAGCTAGATCATTGAAAACATTTACAGAGGATTTTTGACTTGGAAATGAATTGAGGGCAATGAACAATTAGTGATGAAAGGCGAGTTATAAAGTCATCAACTCTTAGAGTCATACAAAATGCAAACAGACCCTTCGCCCCAACTCATCGATGCTCACCAGGTTTCCTAAACTGGACGAGTTCGTTTTTTCTTCTTTTTGGCACATACCCCTCCAATCATTTCCCATTCACGGACCATCAAATTGTCTTTCAAATGTTGTAATTGTATTCACCAATACCACTTCCTCTGATACCTCACTGGTTTACTAATCCAGACCAGGTTAATTCTCTGGCAGCTGGTGGAGATCTAAACTCCGGTGTCAGTAACAGTGACCCTGAAATCAACGTCGATTGCAGACTTAAATTTGTTTCCCCAACGTACTTTCAGGAAGTGAATTCCGGTCTGGTGAATTCCATGCATTCCTGGTCTGGCCTAAAGGTGATTACAGGCACACAGCCATGTGGTAAACTTTTCAATGGTCTCTAAAGCAGTCAACGAAGATAGTAAATTGTATTTACTTGCTCCGAGTTTGGACGGATAAAACCAACAGAACACCGGGCCGCACCCGGCTGCACCTATCGGAAAAGGGAACGAGAAACACAGTCCTGTTGACCCCACAGAAACCTCCTTCCTATAATCTGTGAGCTTGTGACAGCCATACTCCCGCTGTCTCCCGATCCTTTTAGTGTCTAGAAATCCTTATTTATATTCAGTGCCCTGTCTTCCACAGCCTTATGTGGGAGAGATTTCCCCACGGTCAGCAGTCTCTGATTGCAGACATTTATTGTCATCTCAATACAGAGTGGCCTGTCTGTGCCTAATATCGTGGCCCTTTGTTTCAGATATCCCAGCCAGAGGAATTATCGTTCCTGTTTCCAATCTGTATTACCCTGTCCGAGTTTTATGTATGTCACTGAGGTTTCCATTCATTTTTTAAACCCCATTAAATACAGGCCAAGTCGCCCCAAACTCCGCTCCCACACTACGCCTGTCATCCCAGAGATCAGTCTGGTCATCCTTCACGGTACTGCCTCAATGTCCGGTTTGTCCATTGTTAGCCAATGAAACCAAAACTGCACACAATACTGCACAATGTTCGCGATGGGGTCTCACTAAGGCCCTGTACAATTTCAGTAAGACGCCCTTACTCCTGGACTCAAATCCTCGCGAAATATCGGTGAACACACTAATTATCTTCCTATCAACTTTGAGTTCCTGCAACTTTGCTTTCATGACTGATGTACAGGGAGATTCAGAACCATTTCAATGTTACAGGTACCCACTTGGTGGGCCTGTGTTCAGTGGTCAGTGTGCCAATGCCATTTCCAGTATTGAATTCTGGCTTCAGAACTCACTGCCCTGCACTGACGTTAGAGATCTGCGCAGAAGAAACATAAATTGCTTTAAAGATAAACATGTTTCAAATAATCCCTTTTCAACTGTTAGGTTGCAGTTCTATTGCGCCCACCAAAGTGCACACTGACACATCTACCTTCATTGCTCTTCATCTGCCACATATTTGCACATTCACTCTACTTTTCTCAATCATCTTGCAGCTTTTTTCAATATCCTCCTCACCCACTCACAATCCGACATCGTTTAGTGCTGTCAACAGACTGGAATATAATGCATTTGATTCCCTCAACTAAATGTTTGAGTTATGTTGGAAATAGCTGGGGCCCAAGCACCGATCCCTGCGCCACCAAATTATCCTTGTACTTCAAAACAGAGTATTTTATTCCTGTTCACTGTTTCCTGCCAGCTCTCCTATTCTAAAAAAAAATCATATTTTACCCCAATTCCATGGCACTTGATTTTGCATACTTGGCCAGAGTCTTTACCAAAATCTTTCTGAAAATTCCAAATGTATGGCATCCTTTGCTTCTCCATATGTATCAACCAGTCAGTTTCTCAATTATGATTCCCATTTCATGTTGACCCATTACACAATAACGATAGACCTAGCAGCGTCAGTAAGATCATGGCTGATCATTTCATGGCCTCAGCTCCAGTTACCAGCCCGCTCATCATAACCCTTATTACCTTTACTGCTCAAAAAATTATCTATCTGTGCTTCAAAAACATTCAATGACAAAGCCTCAAATACTTCACTGGGCACGGAATTCCACAGAGCCCCAACCTTCTTGGTCAATAAGGTCTTTCTCAATTCAGTCCAAATCTGCTCCATCTAATTTGGAGGCCTTGCCCTATGGTCCTAGTTTCACCTGCTACTGGAAATGTCCTCTCTATTTCTATCTTATCTATTCATTTTTAGGAATATATGTTTCTGCCAGATCCTCCCTCATTCTTTCAAATTCCAATCAATATATAATTCCACTCTACTCAGTCCAAACCCCTCAACTCTGGAACTAAACTAGTGAACCTCCTCTGCGTCCATAGTAGTGATGAATGCAGATTTCTCCAGCTTCCTCATGTCCCCTCCCCCACCTTATCTCAGTCCCAACCCTCGGACTCAGCACTGCCTTCTTGACCTGCAATCTTCTTCCCGACTTCTCCGCCCCCACCCCCTCTCCGGCCTAGCACCCTCACCGCAACCTCCTTCCACCTATCGCATTCCCAACTCCCATCCCCAAGTCCCTCCTCCCTACCTTTTATCTTAGGCTGCCTCATTCCTGAAGAAGGGTTTATGCCCGAAACGTCAATTCTCCTGTTCCTTGGATACTGCCTGACCTGCTGCGCTTTTCCAGCCACACATTTTTCAGCTGCGTCCACAGTAGTGCCAGAACATTCTTTCTCAAGTAGGGAGCCCATAACTGCACACAGAACTCCAAGTGTGGTCTCACCAGCACCTTGTACAGTTGCAACATTACCTCCCTGCGTTTAAAATCAATCTCTTTCGCAATGAAGAACAAAATTGTATTTGTCTTGTTAGTTGTTGCACCTTCAGACCAACTTCTGTGATTCATACGCAAGGATCCCAGGCTCTTCTGCACAGAAACATGCTCTATCTTTACCATGCAAAAACCGTCCTTTGTACTGTTATTCCGACCAAAATGGATGACTTCACATTTAGTACAATTGTACTCCATCTGCTAGACCTTTTCCCACTCACTTAAACTATTTATGTCGTTTGCAAAATTCAATGGTCTTCTGCATACGTTGCTCAGCCACTCATTTTGGTATCATCTGCAATGTTTGAGACGTGGTCCCCAAATCCAAATCATCTATATAAGTTGTGAATAATTGTGTTCCCTGAGGCATGGCACTAGTCACTGATCAGCAACCAGAAACGCACTAATTCATTCCCACACTTTGCTTCCTGTTCGTTAACCAATCCACTACACATGTTAATACATTACCCGTAACACCATGCATCATTACCTTATGCAGTAAACTTTTTAGCGGCAACGTGTTGAATACCTTTTGGAAGTCTCAGTATACCACATCTACTGGGTCCCCGTAGTCATAATGTCTTCATAGAGTTCCAGTAAATTCGTTAAGCATGACCTGCCTTTCATGAACTGATGCTGTGTCTACCCAGCGGGACAACTTCTATCAAGATGTGTGCTCCTTATTCCTTGATTACAAACTGAAGTATATTCCCCACTACACATGTTAGGCTAACCGGTCTACAATTCTCCACTTTTTGTCTACTTCTCCATTTCAACAGTTTTCTCTGCTTTCCTGTTTTATAATCTGCTGGAACTGCACCAGAGGCCAGTGAATTTAGAAAAAATTCCACAAACGTATTTGATATTTCTTGCACCACCTCTGTTAGTACCCTGGGATGCATTCGATCAGGGCTACGGGACTTATCTAACATTACCTCCGTTAGATTGCCCAACACTATCTCTCTCGTGGAAATGTATGCTTCCAGGTCCTCACCTACCTTCCTCTATTTGACAATTATTGGCATGTTATGAGCGTCTGCCAATGTGAAGACCAACAAAATATATGTACAATTCATCAGCCATTTCTTCATATCCTCCTCGTGAATCACCCTTCTCACCCTCTAAAGGATTAGTGCTTACCTTAGCCACTCTTTTTGTTTATATATTTATTGAATCTTTTGCTATCTGTCTTTGCTCTCATAAGCTAACTATGTTATATTTCTTGATAACTTTATTGTTGCATTCTTTCCACCTTTAAAGTTTTCCCAATCTTTTAGTTTCCCAATGGTCTTTGGCATTATTTATGCAATTTATTTTATCTTGATTATCTCCATTATTTCCTGAGACATCATAGCAGGTTACCTTTTGTTTTCCTACAGTCCTTCCATTTCTCTGTTACATCTTGTTGCTGAGCACTTGGAAAAATTCTTTGAAAGCCATCCACTATTCATCAACAGTTTCAGCGTCAAGTATTTGCTTCAAGCCAACCTTAGCCAATTCCTCCCTCATCCTATTGTACTCTCCTTTGTTTAAGCACAGGTCCTTGGTATTGGATTTTACCTTCTCACTTTCCATACGTAGTCTAAATGCAACCATACTTCAGTCCCATTAATTTCTCTTAAAGCATTTATTTACTAATTTCATTCTTTTTCTCTGGAGACTTAGGCTTGCCAGTCTTGCTGGGAAGATTTGATTTGTTTGGTCTGTTTTCTTCTGTGAAGATAGAATTGAAGTAGTTGCATCATTATTCTGCCACTTCCCTGTTCTCTATTCTCCTTTCTCTGGATTGATAAGTAACGAATTTGCGTTTGTTTCCTCTGACCTTTTCCATTGACAGTTCACTCTTCTAATTCTTGTTGATATTCTCTTCGGAAAACCGTCAATTGACATCCACCGCGGTAGAATCACAGAATCATTGGTTCTGCACCGTCAGAAATACAGCACAGTCTATATTATTCCCACTTTCCTACACAAGGCCCGTAGCAGGGAATGTTATGACAGTTCCAGTGCTCATCCAAGTAACTTTGGAACCGTTGTGAGGTTACCATGGTAACTCCCCTCTCAGGAAGTACATTCCAGACCCCAAAGCCGTCTGGGTGAAAAACATTCCGCAAATCTTCTTTAACTCTCAAACCCTCAAAGCCTTCAATTTAAATGTGTGCCCCTTTGTTCTTGGCCCTCTGACTAAAAGGAACAGCTGCTGTCTATCCATCCTGTCCACGTCCCAGTAAGCTTATCCTTCTGAATCATGTCCCCCTCAGCCTTAACTGCACCAAACTAAACTACCTGAGCTTATCCAGCCTCTCTCCATAGCTGATGTGCTCCGTCCCAGGGAACATCCTGGTAAATCTCCTTAGGACCCCCTCCAGTGCAATCACATACTTCCTATAATATGGCTCCCTGAACTTCACACTGTTATCCATCTTGGCGAACCAACGTCTTGTATAGCTCTTATAATCTATGTTCCGATGAGTAGAGGCTGTATTTACTGTTCCCAATCGCTTCTTAACTTGACTATGAAACTGTCCAGTCACAGCGATTTGTAGCGAAGCACACTCTGATTTTCCTAGTGTGTTACCATTCACTGAGTCCTCCCCTGTCTGGTTCCTACTTCCAAACTGCATCATCTCATATTTATCGGGATTACATTCACCTGCCATTGATCTGCTCGTCTGACCATTCCATCTGTATCTTCTTGTAACCCAAGGCCTTCCTCCTCACTGCCAACCACCTGGCCATTCTTTGTGTCGAATATGCACTTATTTATCGCACCCTCCAAACCACCTCCACATTCACATCTACATCATTTGTGAATACCACAAGTAATAAGGGGCACCGGTGATACCATGAGATTTTAGTTTCTTTATCAGTTTCTCATAAGGGGCATTGTGAAATGCATGACTATGCTCTGATGACTTCACGCTGACTCGCTGATCAAACATTGCCTCTCTCAATGAAGATCAATTTTCTCCTTCGCTTGAACACGAATCTCTCTGGTGCTGTGAGACAGCAGTGCGAACCACTGAGCGGCCCAATGCGATTAACACAGCTTGTCTGCATACTTCAGCCCTTGAAAAGTGACCTTTCAGCAAGGAGATTTCATAAGTCTCCAAAACTGTCATCCAGCGACAGCAGAAGGTCATTGAGATCTTGAACGGCTTGGTCAGGAACAGGAGCAGGACATGCAAGCCATCGAGACTAGGAATACCAGGATGATATTCAGCCCGGCGAGTGTATAAAGCAGAAACAGAATGAGTCCAAACAGACATCTGGCTCTTACACAGCAATTGGAGCAAATCTTTTACGGCCTTAGGCCTGTTATACAGGAATTCTGAAAGGGAACGCAGAGGTTATAGAAAGCAAAGAATTTAGATTAACCAACTTCACTAGGGAATTTAAAAAGGTGAGAAAACGATTGGGACTTAAGGTAAATTGTTAGAATCCATTATGAAGGAATTAATAACAAGAGATGTTCAAAGTCAAGACACAATCCAGCACAGTCAACATCGTTTTATGAAGGATAAATAATGTTTGAATGAATTGAGTAGCTTTCTTAAAAGAAGTGACAAACAAGGTGGATAGTGGGATCATATAGATGTACTATATCTGGATTTCCAGACAGCAGTATCTCACAAAACATTAATATGCAAGACAGGACCACATGGGAAAGGAAATATTTATTTGCTCAGAGAGATGAGTGGCTAAGCAATAAAATGCTAATATATGGAGCCGCTGGTTTTGGACTGGGTCGGGCAAGGTCAAAAATCACACGACAGGAGGTGAGAGTCCAAGTCTTTATTTGAGAACACAAGCTTCCATAGCGCTGCTCTTTCATCAGGTTAGAGAGAGAAAGACCTTAAAGACAGAAGTTATAAGTAAAAGATCAAAGGGTTAAAGAACTCATGCACATGACTTGTACACAAATAAAATGGCTCTTAAATCCTTAAAAACGTAGAATGATGTGCAGGTTTTGATTGACTAATGTGCAAATCGCAGAATTTCTTTCAAGTCACTGCCTGGAGATATCTTGCAGGCCATAATCAATGTAAAGGAGGTGATCCCTCAGGTCAGACAATGTATTTCAGGAGTGAGCTGAAAATGTGTTGCTGGAAAAGCGCAGCAGGTCAGGCAGCATCCAAGGAGCAGGAGAATCGACGTTTCGGGCATGAGCCCTTCTTCAGGAATGAAGAAAGTGTGTCCAGCAGGCTAAGATAAAAGGTAGGGAGGAGGGACGTGGGTGGGGGGGTGGCGTTGGAAATGTGATAGGTGGAAGGAGGTCAAGGTGAGTGTGATAGGCCGGAGTGGGGGTGGGGGCAGAGAGGTCAGGAAGAAGATTGCAGGTTAGGAAGGCAGTGCTGAGTTCAAGGGATTTGACTGGGACAAGGTGGGGGGAGGAGAAATGAGGAAACTGGAGAAATCTGAGTTCATCCCTTGTGGTTGGAGTGTTCCTAGGCGGAAGATGAGGCGTTCTTCCTCCAACTGTACTGTTGCTATCGTCTGGCGATGGAGGAGTCCAAGGACCAGCATGTCCTTGGTGGAGTGGGAGGGGGAGTTGAAGTGTTGAGCCATGGTTGGTTGGGTTGGTTGGTCCGGGTGTCCCAGAGGTGTTCTCTGAAACATTCCGCAAATAGGCAGCCTGTCTCCCCAATACAGAGGAGGCCACATCGAGTGCAGCGGATGCAATAAATGATGTGTGTGGAGGTGCAGGTGAATTTGTGGCCGATATGGAAGGATCCCTTGGGGCCGTGGAGGGAAGTAAAGGGGGAGGTATGGGCGCAAGTTTTGCATTTCTTGCGGTTGCAGGGGAAGATGCCGGGAGTGGAGGTTGGGTTGGTGGGGGTTGTGGACGTGACGATGGAGTCACGGAGAGAGTGGTCTTTTCGGAACGCTGATAGGGGTGGGGAGGGTAATATATCCCTGGTGATGGAGTCCACTTGGAGGTGGCAGAAATGATGGCGGATGATACGCTGTATATGGAGGTTGGTGGGGTGGTAGGTGAGGACCAATGGGGTTCTGTCCTGGTGGTGGTTAGAGGGGCGGGGCTCAAGGGCGGAGGGGCGGGAAGTGGAGTAGATGCGGTGGAGGGCACTGTCGATCACTTCTGGGGGAAATTGCGGTCTTTGAAGAAGGAGGCCATCTGGGTTGTATGGTTTTGGAATTGATCTTCCTGGGAGCAGATGCGGCGGAAACAAAGGAATTGGGAATATGGGATGGCGTTTTTACAGGGGGCAGTGTGGGAGGAGGTGTAGTCTAGGCAGCTGTGGGAGTCGGTCGGTTTATAGTAAATACCTGTGTTGATTCTGTCGCCCGAGATAGAAAAGGGAAGCTCTAGGAAGGGGAGGGAGGAGTCTGAGACGGTCCAGGTGAATTAGAGGTCCGGGTGGAAGGTGTTGGTAAAGTGGATGAACTGTTCAACTTCCTTGTGGGAGCACGAGGCAGCGCCGATACAGTCATTGATGTAGGGGAGGAAAAGGTGGGGGGTGGTGCCAGTGTAGCTGCGGAAGATGGACTGTTCTACATATCCTACGAAGAGGCAGACATAGCTGGGGCCCATGCGGGTGCCCATGGCTACTCCTTTGGTTTGGAGAAAGTTGGAACATTGGAAAGAGAAGTTAGTCAGGGTGAGGACCAGTTCAGTCAGTCGAAGGAGGGTGTCAGTGGAAGGGTACTGGTTGATATGGCGGGAAAGAAAGAAGCGGAGGGATTTGAGTCCTTCGTGATGGGGGATAGAGGTGTACAGGGACTGGATGTCCATGGTGAAGATAAGTTCAGGAGTGAGATCTTGTTTGGAATCTGTCTGTGTCTTCATCTGAAGTCAGACTGAGTTTGTTCCCAAAGTAGGAGTTTATAAAATACCGCATTGACTGACTGTCACCAAATTGTATGTTTTTGGGACAAAATAAAGTATATCTGCAAATACAAACTTGCAAACGCAAATTCACCCCACAGATTTAAACGTGCATACGCGCATGTGTGTGTGCATATGCGTGTGTGTCAGGGGTTTTCTGTGTGAAGGGGGCGAGAAGAGAGACAATGTTTTTAAGTGAGAGAGACTGAAGAAGAGAGTGTGTGTGAGTGCGGGAGGGAGACAGAGTGGTTGTGGGTGTGCATGATTGTGACAGAGCAGAGTGTGGGTGACGGGGAGTGTGAGTGTGTGCGTGTGTGGAGCGGATAGGGAGAGTGTACTTCAGTGTATGTAACGGGGAGAGTGAGAGTGTATGCTTGTTCAGGCTAACACGCAGAATTATTTGGCAGATCTCTTTCCTCACACACACTCACTCCGAGGTTTCAGAGCTGCCCCTCTCTGCAGCGTCTGCTCCATTTGCTGCTAATGTTACAGACCTAGCTGCTGTAACTACAGTCCCCATGTTCCATCCAGAGTTGGGTCACTGTCTGAGGCAGCTCATAACACAGCCTCCAGCAAACGATCTCTAGCACCTCCACTAACTATTCAATAACAGGAGGGAGTCAGAAGCCCCTCAGCTACAAGTTCAATGTCTGGTCCTTTCCAACAATATTCGAGGGGCTTCCTCATGTTACTGACCGCATGATCAGAAGAGAGGGATAAGCACAGGTGTTCAGTGGACAGGCACAGACCAAGTTTCAAAGGCGTGTGCCAAAGCTGCTGGAATCACCCTGCCCTACATGGAACACCAGATGGACACACCAGGAAGTGAACAACAGCCCGACACACACCATTTCATTGTTTCTGAGATTCACAATGCCAGCACACGATACACGAGGGAGCCAAAAACAAAGGCCAGGGAAAGATACAGAAAAACACAAAGATTAATTAATGGATAACTTCGTGAAAGTGTGGATACAGGGGAGAGGGAGTAACTGGAGAAGGGAGATAATGGTGGGTCCAATCACAAGATTGAAAACGTTGAATAAAGACATTGCCAGATCAGCTGGAATGGTCCATTGCCTCAAAGTCTGAATCTGCCTCACAGAACCAGCGAGACACCATAAACTGGGACAAGGTAACAGGCAGGATGGAGAGCTGTGCAGATTATGCTAGTGGATTACTCCCTAAACTGGACTATCTGCCCAGCATGAGGAGATTTGCAAACCTTTGCCAGTTTCTTGAACCCTCCACCACTACCCTCTGTCTCCTACTTTCGAACCAATTTTGTATCCAAATGGCTAGTTCACCAGGCATTTCATTAGAATCAACCTTATTAACCAAATGCCCATACACAACCTTGTTAACACAGCCTTAGCAAAGTCCATAAAGACAATGTACACCTTTCTGCCTCAATTAGTCTTCTTAGTCTCTTCTTCAAAACAACTCGGTCAAGTTAGTGAGACACAATATGACTTGAACAAAACCATGTTGTCTATCCCTAATCAGTCGTTGCCTTTCAAAATACATGCAGATCCTGTGCCTCATAATCCCCTCCAACACTTTACCCACACTGACTCAGGCTCACTGGCTTTTCCTTATCACTCTTCTTAAAGCCTTTAAGCAGTGGCACCACGATAGGCAATCTTTAGTCATGCAGTACCTCACCTGTAGTTATCGATGATACAAATATCTCCGCATGGGACAAGCAGTCATTTCCCCAGCATCTCTCAAAGTTCTAGCATATATCGAATAACGTCGTGGGCATTGATCCACATCTGTACATTTTAAGACCTTCAGCATCTCCTCTGTAATACGGACACTTTACAAGATAACACTATTTATTTCCCAAGTCCTCCACTTCCATATCCTGCACAGTAAATACTGATACAAAATATTCGGTCTATACTACCCCCATCTCCTACATTTCTGCACACGTGCGGCCTTTCTGATCTTTAAGGGACCCGATTCTCTCCCTAGTTTTTTTTATCCTTCATGTATTTGTAGAATTGCTTTGGATTCTCCTTAACCTAATTTGCCAAAGTGATCACATGCCCCCTTTTTGCGCTTCTGATTTCCCTCTTATGTATACTCCTGTTGCCTTCAGAGTCTTGTAGTGATTCACTTTAAATCAGGAAATAGGAGACGAGTGATGACAATTTCGATCGTCAGCAAAATCCATCTGGTTCACTAACGTCCTTGAAGGAATCAATCTGCCATCTTTATCTGTTCTGGCCTACATGTGACTCCAGCTCCATAGCAATGTGGTTGACTCTTAACTGCCCACTGGGCAATTAGGGATTGCTAATAGATGCTGGCCTAGCCAACGACGCCCTCATTCCATGAATGAATTAAGAAAAATCCCCTCCATTTCTGCTGTCTATACCTGACATATGCTTCCTTTTAATCCGTGAACAGAACCTATTTTTTTCCAATCCTCCAGCATTCCTTACACCTATCAGACTTATCTTTCACACTAACATGGACATACTATCTCTATACTCTTGACATCTCATTTTTGAAGGCTTCCCACTTCTCAGCTGGCCCCTTACCTGCCAATATCTATATCAATCGACTTTGGAAATTTCTTGAGTAATATTATCAAAATTGCCTTTTTAACAATTTAGAACTTTAAGTTTTAGTCCTGGTTCATCTTTTTTCCACCTGTATTTTAAAACTAATAGGATTATGATGACTTGTGACAAAGTGTTCCCCCATTTTTATATCAATCACCCGCTCCCACTGCCTTATTTCTCAAGGGTAGGTCATGTATATCTCCTTCTCTGTATTGGACAAGCTGCATATTTGTAACTGGGAATGGGCTTAGCAGAGTCTTCGACTCATTGGGGTGAATCTAACAGTAATTTGAGTCAGTTTAATTTTCATTGAGTATGACAGAGGGATCGTCTGCACGAGGCCAAGATAGATTGGTTTTGCTGTCTTGTCGAACCCACCATATTAACTGCTTACTCCAACCCATGGTATCCCTCTCATTGAATGCCAGCCCAATTTGCCCATCCATCATGGCTGGAGGTACACACCATCACTCAGATGCCCCTGGAAATTCCATTATCACTGGCGCTGGTGCCATCTTTAAAAGACCAATGGGCACACGGTTAAGCTTTCTCAGATTGGAGCCGCCCTGCACAGCTTATCCCGAGCGTGGCAGATAAGGGGCAAGTACAACACGGTTTGTTAACAGGAGCACGGAGGTCCTGGTGGATGGGCTGGTCGAGAGGGGGGCCATTCTCTTCCCTGAGTGGTCCATACCACTGGCACCACCGAGCATGGTCTGAGCTCACCACCCATTTCAGTGCAGTATCTGCGGCCTGAAGAAATGTCCAGTAATGCAGGAAAAGCATCAATAATCTTCCCCGCTCTGTCAGCATTAGGGTCACCGCATTCTCTCTGCTCCCTGTATATCTGTTACAGCACCGACCCCCGAACAAGCTCATGCTCCAACACTATCATTGGTGTAAGAAGCACCTTCCCTCTCTCTCTCTCTCTCTCTCTCTCTCTCTCTTTCTCTCTCTCTTTCCCCTCTACTATATCTCCCTCACTAATACCACTGCATGGATTCAACACTGTGGACTGACTCCCTCTGGACAAATCACCATCTCCCTCCCAACTACATCAGCAGTAATACCAGGGCCACCTACTCCCACCCACACTCCCTCCCTTTCTCGAATTCCAATAGAAACAGCTTGGAATTGGACAGAAAGGAGAAAGTGAGGACTGCAGATGTTGGAGATCAGAGCTGAAAAGTGTGTTGCTGTAAAAGCGCAGCAGGTCAGGCAGCATCCAAGGAGCAGGTGAATTGACATTTCGGGTATAAGCCTTTCTTCATTAATCCTACTCCTAAATTCAGAGGATAACAGCGATTCAATATGCAATCAGGGGGATATTCAGTGTGACCTTACATGGTCTAGGTTGGTTTTGGGGTAACATTATTTTATGTTTCAGCTCAAAGAGGGAGAAAACGTAAATTGTCTGCGAAGAAATAGCCATTGCTATATCATTTTAGTTGTCCTTCTTCACAGTAACATATGAAAACACATCAGTCATATTTACCATGATGCATGGAGGGTTCCTTTTGAGGATTTATTGGAGTCGCTCCACTCCCTGCAGAAAAGTCAATTCTCCCAAATCCAACTGTTGCTGAAAGGAATTCCATCTGTGAAACAGAATAACAATTGAGACAATCTCAATTTGCCTGTTGTTATGAAATTAGCTGTTATTGAACTAATATTCTGAACTATTAGCCCTTCTGACCTAATATTCTGCAGAGTTTCATTTTTTCCTGTCTGCTTCAGACGTGTGTGTTTATGTGTGTGTTTCTTTGTGTGCATGTTTCTGTATCTCAGATTTATAGAAAAACAAACTTGATGTACATACTGCATCAGTACATGACAATTCAGAGACTACATCAATGTTAATGTCCAAACTTTATGTCAGTTATCTTTCCATCGTAATTTAAGTAAATTTGGTTTTAGATTAGTTATTTTTACAAATTTAAGAAACCCGCCTCACTTGTTCCTAACACTGAACCTGACCCAGACTGAGACCGATATCATTTGCCATATCATACACTTGGTTACGCTGAAATTTGTCGTCACTTATGGAGGAGGGGAACCAGAAACAGAAACAATGACTCTCCGACCGCGGTAGGAACAGGGATACAGAGAAATTCTCCAAAGACTGTTTGAGTGGGAATTCTCTGCCACACAAGTCTGTGGTACCCGTGTGTTTGCATTTCTTCAGAAGTGTGTTAGTAAAACGTTTGATGGGAAACTGGCTCAAGAAGAATGAACTGCAGATAGGAACGTGGCGCTGAGACTGCAAGCTGATCAACCACAATCTTAGTGCCTGGTGGTGCAGGGACTCACTTTTGTTCCTCAGTCCGACATTGCCCCCATTCCATTCAGTCTCTTAAACCTGCTGCTCAGGAGCAGTTGGACACCACTTGCTCCTGTTAGGTGGTGCATAGAAACAGAGGACACCATTAAATCCCTGAAGACAGTCAAACATAGTTTTGTGTGGATTGGAAAGCATTCTTGGGGAAGGAGTGTGTGTTGCTGTAAAACAGGCCCCTTCTCTCTCTTTACAGATGGTCCATGTCTCCGTGTATTTGTCATGGTGTAGATCCAGTTTCACAGTGAATACAGCATTCATATCGCACCCAAGTATTGCTCACAATATCCTCTCATCTCTCTGACTGCAACATTCCTTCACAGGACTTCTATGAACATAACAACGATGAACCATCCAATAACAGAATACAAGAACATAATAAGCAGGAGTAGGTCATTCAGCGCCAACAGCCTGATTTTCCCTTCAATAGGATCATGGCAGGCCTGCTCTCGGCTCCAACTGCTCGGGTACCTGATATGTCAAATATCCATCCATCCGGTCTTCCAACTATCTCAGTAATCTATCTCCCCTTCCTCTCTGGAATAGAGAACTCCGGCAGTCACTCCACTGTGTGAGAAGGAAACACGTTCCACACATACACTGTGACCTATTGACACCAACAAAAGATATGAGCACTGGGAAGAGCAACTGACCCTGATAACAAGGCAGTATTTAACTGAGAATGGTATGAAGGAACCCAAACAAAATGGAACTTAATGGAAATCAATAGTAAACTCCCACTTGTTGAAGTGATTCAGTACAAAGAAGATGTTTGTGTTTCTTGGATATCTACCACCTCAGTCCTGGGATATCTCTGTGGGAGATCCTCAGCACAAGCATCCTCAGTTACTCCTCAATGTCATCCCCACACTACACCAGCTCAGATGTGGGGAAATTCAATGAAGATCGCACAATGTTCAGAGCAATTTGCTCCCCCTCAGCTCCTGAAGCAGTCTGTGTCCATGTGTAGTAAGACCTGGACAACATTCACTATTGAAACTGTGGTACTGGAAAAGCGCAGCAGGTTAGGCAGCATCCGAGGAGCAGGAGAATAGACATTTCAGGCATAAGCCCTTCTTCAGGAATGAGTCTGGTGTGCCAAGTTAGCTGAGATAAAATGTGGGGGAGGAGATGGTTGGAATTTGGAGGAGGGGCGCTGTGAATATGATAGGTAGATGGAGGTGAGGGTGATAGGCCGGAGAGGGGGTGGGGGCGGAGATGTCGGGAAGAATATTGCAGGTCAAGAGGGTGGTGCTGAATCTGGGGGTTGGGACTGAGATAAGGTGGGGTGAGGGGAAATGAGGATGGTGGAGAAATCTACATTCATCCCGTGTAGTTGGAGGTATCCTAGGCAGAAGATGAGGCGCTCTTCCTCCAGGCGTCGTGTCGCCAGTGTCTGGCGATGGAGGAGGCAAAGGACCTGCATGTCCTTGGCGGAGTGGGAGGGGGAGTTAAAGTGTTCAGTCACGGGATGGTTGGGTTGGTTACTGAAGGTGTCCCAGAGGTGTTCCCAGAAACTTTCTGCAAGTAGGCGGCCTGTCTACCCAATGTAGAGGAGAAAACATCGAGTGCAGCGGATACAGTAAATGATATGTGTGGTGGTGCAGGAGAATTTGCGATGGGTATGAAAGGATCCATTGGGGCCTTAGAGGGATGTCAGGGGGAAGTGTAGGAGCAAGGTTTGCACTTCTTGTGGTTGCAGGGGAAGGTGCCCGGAGTGGAGGTTGGCTTGGTGGGATTGTGGACCTGACGAGGGATTCGCGGAGGGAGTGGTCTCTCCGGAAAGCTGATAGGGGAGGGGTGGAAAAATATCCCTCGTGGTTGGGTCTGTTCGGAGGTGGCGGAAAAGACGGAGGGTGATACGATGTATCCAAACGTTGGTGGGGTGGAAGGGAGAAGACCAATGTTTTGTGTGAAGACTCAAGGAGGCAGCTTCCATCTCCGAGAAGATAGACCGGTGTTCTCTAGTACGGACAGAAGCTAGTGGGAATGGCTAACTCTTACAGAACTAAAGCATTGTTCACAAATCTGTCAGCAGTTGCAATGTGACGTTCAGTGCAGTGTCACATACGAATTGCACATTGAGGCCCTGAGAATTCATTCAGAGCCTGAAGCTCTCTCTCAACCAACATGGGGGCTCCACAGAGGTACATAAACTAGCAAGAAGCACGTGTCGTGGGGAAAGTGCAATTTTTCATTCTACCAATGTCTTTCAATGGAAACAATGTGTGTTAGTTCATAGTCTTCAAGTTTCGATGAAGTCAGCTCTTATTCGCTCAGGGTGATACATTTTGAACAGCCATTTCCTTCACACACGCCTCGTGGTACCATCACCCCAGAGATTATTCTGAGAAAAATCCTTTGCACTGTCTCTGTGACAAGGAGATCGTTGCTTATAAAGTAGAAAAAGTCTGTCTACAATAGGTGAAATACTGCCTCAACAACACTTCACAACTCTTACACATGATTCATTTTGTAATGAAGGATAGCATTTCATTTCCTGTCCTGATTAATAGATGCCCTGAATGAATTCTGCGAATGGCTTATGACCAAGGACCTCCAGGTCCTTTTTGCCAGAAGCACATCCCAAGTTCTCATCTTCTAATAAATATAAAATGTAAATGGATGTATATGTTGTTCACATTCAAATCATTTCTCTGCGTTACAATAGCGGTGCTCAAGCACTGATACATGTGGTACACAATGTGTAGTGGCCATCTGTCCAAAGGATGAACGTAGTCTCTGTATTCTCTCCATAATCCAATTCTCTATGTTGGATATCCCCCCGCCATTACCCAAGGACTGTAACTTCCTTCTCTCACCTATGTCTAACTGTGTCAAACTTCTTCTGAAAATTCAAATACATCATTCCCACTGGTTCTAATTCATCGATGTCATAACCTCCGTAAACTCCAATACGTTTTTCAAAGATAGTTTTCCTGTCCTGAATCTAGACTGATGCTGCTAAATCATATCATAGAAATCATATCATTACTTTACAATGATCTATTTATGATTAACTACAAAAATTGCTAACATTTTCCTCACAAATGACATCAACTTATTCACCAGTTGGTTTGTAAATTCAATCTCTGCCGTTTTAAATACGTGTGGTCACAATAGATACTTTCCAGTCTGCAAGATCCTTTTCATAATCTAAACAGATTTGACCTCCTTATGTAATTAAGGAAAAGGCAATACAGAAGGAGGCCATTGATACATCGTGTCTGCACCAGCTCTGAAAAGAGTTATTCGGCCAGCTCAATTTTCAAACCTATCTCTGTCGCCCTCTAAAGTCATCACTCATCTGGTTCAGTAGCTTTCAACCTTCAACACAATTAGTTTTTCTACGACTTCGAATTTAGTAATTCCAAATTTGTGACCTTTCTTACTTTCACCAATCACTCTGTTCTCTAGCATTTCCAAAACGAATTTCTGTTGCTTTGTCTGTCGAGACAGAACCAACACAGTCAGCTCACCGGTCAGACCTGGCCTCTGTCACCTCTTGAATACATGAGGGGATGGGACTCCAGCATAATGCATACATCACCCACTCATGCCTGGCAAGTTCCAGAATCAAAACAGTTGATGGGCATTTTGAGTACAGTCCTCTCCCTGGAGAGAGATTACAGGTTATGTTGGATGTGTTTACACAGCCCTGTGACCAACTCATTGTTGAAATAAACTGGCTTCTCAATTTGCACCTGGGTAAGGTACAGAATTACGAAATATTTGTGGAAATCTCAGGAAGGATTGTGCAGTGTTTGCTCATGATTTTGGTATTCTCAACTCCACAGATCACAAAATCAGCCCGAATAAAACAGGATTTAGACAACGGCCAGGCTTGGACTGACAAGTAACAAGCAATATTTGTGCCTTAATAATGTCAGACAAGAACCATCATAAAGCAAATCACCATCGGTATTCAACATCCAAAGTCATCACCATTGCTGAATCTATTGGCACTAACATTCTGAGGCAAAAACAATGACTGCAGATGCTGGAAACCAGATTCTGGATTAGTGGTGCTGGAAGACCACAGCAGTTCAGGCAGCATCCGAGGAGCAGTAAAATCGACGTTTCGGGCAAAAGCCCTTCATCAGGATTCCTGACGAAGGGCTTTTGCCCGAAACATCAATTTTCCTGTTCCTTGGATGCTGCCTGAACTGCTGTGCTCTTCCAGCACCACTAATCCAGAAACTAACATTCTGAGGTTTATCCAAGATCATATAGATGCTGAGGCGAAAAAATCAAATCAGAATTTAGGAACTGTGAATCTAGAAACCTTCCTTCTGTCTTGCAAAATCCTTTCCATTATCTCCACATTTCAAGCCAGGAATATGATGGAATAATCCCCACTTGTCTGAATGAGTGCAGCTCCAATAGTACTCAAATAGTTTGACACGACCTAAGACTAAGCAGCCGACTTGAATGAACTCCACCGCCGACACTCAAGAGCGAATGTAAGTGCAATGGCACTCCTTAAAGAGCACCATCTGCACTCATTAACACTGCCATTTGAATGGAAAAAAAAAACATTTATGGAATAGTGATCATAATGCATTTGACTCCAACATAAGTATTATAATGGACAAAGTTAGACTAAGATTTGGGTTTTAGTATGATCCAATTTAATTTTATTAAGCTTAGAAGAGATTTTATTGAAGTGAACAGGAAACAATAACAAGAATAAATCACAATCAGAGCAGTGGCAGCTAGTCTGAGAGGAGATTAAACTACTTTCAAGAAAACGTGTTCTGGCAAAGTAAAAAGCATAAAGCTGCTTATTCCAGAACTCACATGAATTCTGGGAAAACACTGACAGAACAGGAAAGAATACATTAGACAGTGGGAACTCAGTACTACAGAAAGCCGAGAAGAGAATGGGACGTGGAGGAGAGATGGAAAGAGAAATCAGAAAGCAACTGGTGTGTGTGAAATGATGCTGGAAAGAAACAAACGATCTTTAGCAGTCTTGTCACCCATCCAGAAAACAAAAATAAGTAATTATCATAAAAGGCAATCAATAGAAACCACATGTAGATGTAGGTTTGAATAGCTTTCTTAATTTTAGTTTAATCTTAAAGGGAACTCAGCAATGTGGGCTATCGTGATGAAGCTGGGAGAATTATCTGCGAACACCACAGGCCCTTCTCGATGTCACTGCATTTAGAAACATGCGATTTGGTCATCGAGACAGGGTGGTAAAGATGTCAAGACTTCGGAACCTTTGACGACAAGAGAATTTGTGAGCTCAATCTAAAAGAAAAAGGAAGCACATGTAAGTGTTTGGAAATTAAAGGCACTCAGGTGCCTCGAAAACAAAAACCTAAGAAACAGGAAAAACGTAAACACGGAGGTGGAGGGCTCAAAGGCAACATGAAATGTCTTTCATAAACAGGGTTGAGGAAAATCCCAAATCGGTTCATCAGGAGTAAGAGAGTAGCCTGGGAAAGAGTACATCCACTTAAGGACAAAGTAGGGAATTAATGCGTGGAGCTGGAGGAAGTGTGTGAAGTCCTTAACGAATACTTCGCATCACAAAGTAGAAGGACATGGTGGATGGCGAGTCTAGAAAAGGAGATGCTAATATTCCAGAGCATTTCAATATTTTAACAAGGAGGATGTGCTGGGTGTTTTGAAAAGCATTCAGGGAGACAAATCTCCAGGGTACGTTGGGATCAATCCCAGACTACTGAGTGAAACAAGGGAGAAAATGTCTGGGCCCTGTGCGCACACTTTCTGTGCTCTTCAGTCACAGGAGAGCTTCCAGAGAGCTGGAAAAAATAGCACATGTTGCTTGCTTGCTGAAAAGGGGCAACAGGGTTAAACCAAGAAATTTCAGGTTGTGAGCTTTATGCAAGTGTTCGTGAAATGTTTTGGAGAAGATTCTCAGATACAAGATTGACTAACATTTGGAAAACGTATGGACTTATTAGCGATAGGCAACATGGTTTTGTGTGGGAAAGAACATGTCTTCAAAACTTGATTGAATATTTTGAGAAAGTGACAAAATTGATTGATGAGGGTATGGGGCTGGATGTTGACCTTATAGACCTCATCAATACCTTTGATATGATTTCTTATGGCAGGCTCATACAGAAGGTGAAGTCAAATGGGATCAACGGTCAGTTAGTAAGATCGATTGAGAAATGTTTCTTCATAGACAGTAGCGGTGGAACGCTGATTTGGTGACTGGAGATTTGTGAATAAATTGGGGGAGTTGCGGATTGTGAGGATGATTGCGAAAGGATACAGCAGGATGTAGGTCGGCTAAGACTTGGACAGAGAAAACACAGATACAATTTAATCTGTACAAATGCGACGTGATGCATTTTAGAAGGTCTAATGCAGGAGAGAAGTCTTAATTAGAAGGAAAAATCTTCTGGTTGCATCAGCATCCGAAGTGACCTAGGTGTACAGCTCCATAGTTCCCTGAAAGTGGTAACATGGGTGGATAGGGTGATCAAGAAGACTGATGGCAAAATTGCAGACATGCATCTGTGCATGCAGTATGAAAATTAGCAGGTTATATTGCAGCTGTAGAGAAACTTAGTTCGGGCACATTTGGAAAATTGTGTACAGTACTGGTTACATACCAGCAGAACGATGTGGAGGTTTTCTAGGGGGTATGGAAAAAATTACTAAGGATGTTGTCTGGTTTGTAGGGTATTAGCCAGAATGAGAAATTGGACAAATACTTTTTTTGCGCCTGGCATCAGTGGCTGAGGGTCTGCCTGATTGACATTTCCATTATAAGAGGCATAGATTGAAGGACAGTTAGATGTGTTTTCCCAGAATAGAATTATCAATTACTCGGGGCCATAGATTTGAGGTAAAAGGGAGAAAGTGTAGGAGATATGATCAGTAAGCTTTTATTTGCTTTCTGGACAGAATGTGAAAGTGCCTGGAATGCACTGATAGAGAAGAAGCTAATCTAGCAAGGTTTCAGAGGTACCTTGACACAGTGACGAGTAGACAGGGAATAGAATGACATCGAACGTGTAGAAGCAAAAGCTTTCTTTTTAACTTTAGCAAGGCCACTTGCGTCAGTGCGAGCTTGCCGGGCCGAAGGGCATGTTCCTGTGTTATTCTGTTCTTAGAGACAGGATTTGAGTGCTGGAGTGGCGGGATGCTGACTGAGTGATTACTGATGATCAACAGTCACATTCATGTAAGTTCTCCCCTCATCAATTTGCAGTTTCATTTCCTCCCTCCCACGATGTGGAAACTAAATATGGAGAATTTGACATGAATGTCAGAGCTGGTAATTGGTGACTCCATCTTGCCCCTCGCTCCTGCGGCCTTCTATCCTGGACTCCAACGTCTCGGGGGACACAGCACAGACAGAAGCTGCATGTACTCCATACCCACGAATGCTGGCATCTGTCACATGCCACCCTCACCATGCCATCCCAGCACATCTCTGACCCACAGACAGTACACTTCTATACTTCAGCGCTGCAGCTCATGGTGCATTGACAACTCTCAGTTCAATGCTGCTGGAAGGACACTGTGCTCAGGGACACACACCCAGCTCATGGACTGTCCCTCTGGGCTGATCACTCCGTGTTTGTACACACTCACTTTGAGCTGACTTGAACGCTCACAGAATTATTGCTCTGCATTACCCTGCCTTTAGCAGCGTTTTCCCTTATCCAGAGCTGCCAGGCTCACCTGCCCGCTGAATTTTCTTGGTGTTTAGCACAGGCACAAAACCAGGAATCTTGACATCATTGTCTACAGTCAGACACGATGCCCAGTATAGTCAGGGGGAGCTTGGACACGGTCAGTCAGCCTCTCGTTGTTGTTGGGGTCAGGGTCATTTCCCTGTGAGGGGGTGAAGAGCTGAATATTGGAGAGACCCCTATCCCTCTTGGCTGTTTCTGCCCTATTATGGGATCATTCCTTCTGGAATGAGAGAATTGCGAAAAAGCATGAGGGAGATAGAAGTGGTTGGTGCAGCGTTTTTGCTGGTATGCTGAGGGAAAGGTGGCATGTTGTCCTGAGTAAGTGAGTAGGCAGCACAGGCACCAGGCAAAGTTGGGGAGAGGGCCAGAGAAGACATTAAAGAGACACCGAGAGAAGGGGCTGCATTCAGTAAGAAAGTGATAACATGAGACTTGGTGGGGTGGGGGGGGGAAGTGGGGTGAGTGCAGTAACAGAAAGAGGGAGAGGGTGGCATCACAAAGTGCAGGTGGTGGCACTTACCCTGGTGCAGTGGAGAAGGTTACTGACCCCCATCCGAAACTGCTGGGCATTCACCCAGAAGGCTGGCTCCTCACTGATCCAGGGGCTAGAATGGGACCAAGCTGGCAGGGTCTGGTGTCATGGTTTCCCCTGCCAGTCCTAGAGGAAGATAATGTCACTCTCCTGCACAATGCCATCCATCAGAACCGCAGAGGCTTGGCAACAAAATGGGACCCAGTTTTACCCCCTCTGACATGTCCAGGCCCAAGGCAATTTCGAATTGATAATCCAAGAGTTTAATGACTTCTTAAAGATTGACCCTGTAACAGGGAGGTCGGTGAATTCTGAGATATCCAGTCAGTGGGAAGTTGATATGACAAAGGGAAAATCATCCGGTTAGTGTCAGATGAGAGGAAGATCACGCGGGGAAGGAGGGTAGTTAATGAGACAGATTGGGGATGGCCTCATGAGAAAATGCACTTAACCTTGTGGAGAGAAATCCTCCGTGAAACCTGACTAAAATTATACTTGACCAAATCATAAGATGGCTTAGACCTCTCTCTGTCTGAAACAAAATAGTGATGCAGTGTGAACTATTGGGAGCAACAAACTTGGAGTGGAGATTTATGCAGGAGATTCAAATCCTTAAATAGGATAAACTGTTACATCTCTGTGCAGTCCCAGTGACCTTAAATATAAATATCTATGCTCTCCTTGGAAGCAGCTGACAATGTAAATGCACAATTTTCTGTACCTCAGTCAGGATAATGGCAACACTGCTTTTGCTGGTGGAGATGCTGGGGAGGTGATGGTCTAGCAGTATTTTCTCCAGACTATTAATCCAAAGATCCAGGTAATGACCCAAACACTGGACTTCAATCCCCCACCAGTTGATTGTGAATTGAATAAATAAAATATTTGAAATGAGCAATCTAATGAAATACTAATGGTTTTTAAAACTAAAAACCCCTGGTTCACTAGTGTCCTTCGACCAATGCAATTTGAAATGTCCAAGGCAGCCATTCAGTTATAACACTACAAATTGTCAAAGAAGTGAAACCAGACAGACCTATGCACTGGCAGCCGACAGCACAGGTTGAGAAAGGCTGTTCCCCAACACCTTACCAATAGCAACTAGGAAAGAGAAATAATTGCTGGCCCAGCGAACAATACCCATGTCCCATTAATGAAGAAAAGAAGATGACACTCTCAGGAAAGAGAGATCGAGGGGACAGAAGTCTCTTCAAACAGAGACTTGGATATATACATACACGCACATGATACTCAGCGATGTGGGGGAATGTGAAAAATAAATGAAAATATTCTCACATCATATTTCCATCTCAGCTGAATATTAATAATCCCTTTGTTTGTTCAATCTATCTATTTCTCTACATATTAATCTCTCCCCCGACCCCCCCACCCCCCGACCCACCATCGCACATTACGCTATTTTCTTGCTGCTTTCAGATCTGATACATGGTGAGTGCACTCAAAATTCTAACTCTGTTTTTCTCTCAACAGAGGCAGCCAAACCTGCTCCGTTTCCCCAGCACTCTGTTTCTATTTGAATCTTTCCAGATTTTTCGTTGTTTGATTTACCCTTTTCTTTGTTATTTTATGGGGCATTGGCCCACCGAGTCCGCACTGACACTCAGAAGAACGCTGAGCAGACACCCACCTCATACCCTACTCCTGCATTTCCATTGACTAACCTGCCTCGTACTCTATCCCTGCGTCTCCCATAGTTAACGCAACTAGCTGGACATGCTGGGTAATTTAGCATGATCAGTCCACTGAATCTGTTTGAACTGTGGGAGGAATGTGGAGCACCTGGAGGAAGCATTTGCAGACATGGGAGAAGGTGAAACTCAGTACAAACAGTCGTGATGATGGAAGCAAACTGGGTCCCTTGTTCTGTGAGACAGCCGTGCTAGCCACTGAGACACCATACTTCCCTCCCCGCCCCCAAACCGGGTCGCTGGTTGTGTGAGACGGCCGTGCTAACTACTGAGGTGCCTAACTGCCCTCCACCCTCACAAAACTGACTCCCTTTGCTGGGGAATACTGAGGAAAATGCAAATCTGAAATACATACAGAAAACTTTGACAAAACACAGCAGATGAGTCAGGGTCTGGAGCGAGAAGCAGAGTGAGCATATTGAGCCTGATATGATCTGTTCTGAAAAACTCATATTGCACTCAAAAAGTTAATTGTGTTTCTCTCTGATGAGAACCTGCACAGATTTTCTAACACTTTCAACTTTCTTTTTCTTTTGGAAGGGGACAGTTAAGCTAACATTTCTGCTGACTCTCAAGTATTTTGTTATGATTTATCAGTGAAAAATTAAAAATATTGTGCCTGACAGGTACCTAAATACCAATAATGTGTTGTACTATCAAAACGCATTCTGATAATTTTGAAAGCATTGGCACTGACAGCACAGGATCAGTTCTCTCAAAGTAATTGACTGATTTACCGATCCCAATTGTTATCAATGTCTTATCATGCTACTGATGTCACTGACGTCATACTCATCCAACAAGATCATACCTTTCCAGTTGTAGTATTTACTCCCAGCTAGGAGTAAATATTTACTAGGAGTTAATATTTACTACTCATCAAGAGGAGATCATGCTAATGAATCTGTTAGAATTCTTTGAGGATTTAACAAGCAGGTTAGACTAAGGAGAGCCAATGGATGCTATCTATCTGGATTCAAGAAGGAAGACGACAGGAGGCTGTTGAAGAAGATAAGAGCCCGTGGTGTTGGAGGTAAGGTACAGGCGTGTACAGAAGCTTGGCTGTCTGGCAGAAAGCAGCGAATGGGGATAAAAGGTTCCTTCTCAGGATTGTAGCCAATGACTACTGCTGTTCCTCAAGACTTAGTTTTGGGGCTACAACGATTTATTTTGTGCAGGACCGATCTAGATGTAGGAACTGACGGCATTCCGGCAAAGTGTTTCAATGATGCAAAGGGAGGTAAAGGGTCAGGTAGCATTGAGGAGTCAGGGAAGCTGCAGAAGGATTTAGACAGGGTAGGAGACTGGGAAAAGAAGTGGCAGATGGAGTCAAATTTGAGAAAGGGCAGGATGATGCATTTTGGTAGGAAGAAGAGAGGCACGGGCTATTTTATAAATGGAGAGAAAATTCAGAATTCTGAAGTGCAAAGAGAGTTGTGAGTTCTCGTACAAGATTATCTCAAGTTAACTTGCAGTTTGAGTCAGTAGTTAGGAAGGTGTTATATCTGCCATACAACGTGTTTGAAATCTTGTAATCAGCAAAAGAACTGAGTCAACTCTTAAAAACAGTAATATTTGTGTATTGAACATGATTAATATTAGAACAATAACATTTATTACTAAGTAATGAAAAACACAACAAATTATCATATGCTTTAACTTAACTATAAATGATTGCATACTACCCCACTGGAGGGTGACCAGGCTCCATGTGGTGAATTCTTTTCATTCTTCCAATGGTCTTGGAGGTGTCTTCTTTTTCAGTGGTTATTCTTGAGTTACCGCTTTCTGTGGGGATTTGAGGATCCTTCTAAATCTTTGTCTTATTTTGGGAGGGTATGAAGGGTCTGCCAATGTATTGATCAGGTTCGTTTACCCTGATAAGACAATAGACAATAGGTGCAGGAGTCGGCCATTCAGTCCTTTGAGCCTGCACCACCATTCAATATGATCAAGGATGATCATTCCTAATCAGTATCCTCTTCCTGCCTTATTTCCATAACCCTTGATTCCACTATCTTTGAGAGCTCTATCCAACTCTCTTAAAGTAATCCAGAGACTGGGCTTCCACTGCCCTCTGGGGCAGAGCATTCCACACAGCAGCAGATGAATCAGATTCAACCAGGGGTTGGCACATTTATGGTCAAAGGGCAACATTCCATTGTCCCATTCCAGTCCAAATTCAGGAGTGTATTGTCGGGTCTGTAGCTGTCAGGTTTGTTGGCAAAGCATCTGTGTTGCTGGCAGCCTGTCTGGATTCTGCAACTCGTGGATTAGCACAGAGAATTTCCTCAAGGCTGGTTCAATTTCCCAGCATTATTTAATCATTGTTCATCTTTTGTAACTACTTAGTAAGATTATTATTATCCATCATAAGATCATTATTTCAGGTTGCCCGTCCAATCAGAAAAACAAATACAGGGATGGCATTTACTATGAGACGACTTGCATATTAAAGCAGGGTTGGATTTCAGAGGCTCCAAAACGGTTTGATCAGACCACATTTGGAGTATTTTGCGACAGTGTCATTTAAGAAGCATCCAAGACAGATACATGAATAGGTAGGAAGCAAAGGGATACAGACCCTTAGAAAATAGGCGACAGATTTAGATAGAGGATTTGGTTCGGTGCAGTCTTGGAGGGCTGAAGGGCCTTTTTCCTGTGCTGTAATTTACTTGCTTTTGTTCTTTACCATTAATTCTAAAAAATGCAAGTTTTACATTTATTGAATGCTACAATTTAATTATATAAACAATTTATTTATTTGACAGTGCATGTCAAATTATTGTCATTTCTAAATTAGAATCAAAGAATCATAGAGATTTACAACACAGACACATGCCCTTTTGTTCGAACTCATCCATGCCGATCAAATATCCTAACCCAATCTAGTCCCACCTGCCAACACCCAGCCCATATCTCTCCAAACCCTTCCTATTCATATACCTATCCAGACGCCTTTTCAATGTTGCAATTGTACCAGCCTCCACCACTTCCTCTGGCAGCTCATTCCAAACACGTAACACCCTCTGCGTGAAAAGGTTACCCATTCGGTCTCTTTTATTTCTTTCCGCTGTCACCCTAAACTTATGCTTTCTAGTTCTGAACACCCCACCCTAAGGAAAAGACCTTGTCTATTTACCCTATCCATGCTCTCATGATTTTATAAACATCAGTAAGGTCACCCCCACAGCCTCCGATGCTCCAGAGAAAACAGCCCCAGCCTATTCAACCTCTCCCCACAGCTCAAATCCTCCAACCCTGGCAACATCCTTGTCAGTCTTTTCTGATTCCTTTCAAGTTTCACAACATCCTTCCAAAAGGAAGGAGACCAGAATCGCACGCTATCTTACAACAGTGGCCTAACCAATGTCTGGTACAGCTGCAATATGATCTCCCAACTCCTATAGTGAATACACTAACTAATATAGGAAAGCATACCAAATACCTTTTTCACTTTATCCTATCTACCTGCGACTCTATTTTCAACAATGTATGAACCTGCACTCCAAGGTCTCTTTGTTCAACAACACTCCCTAGGACCTTACTATTAAGTGTGTAATTTCTGCTAAAATTTGCTTTTCCAAAATTCATTACCTCACATTTATTTAAATTTCCAAGTGACACTGCTCAGCCCACTGGCCAATCTAATCAAGATCCTGTTGTAACCTGCTTCTCTGTCCACTGCACCTCCAAATTTGGTGTCATCTGCAAAATTACTAACTATACCTCTTATGGTCAAATCCAAATCACTTATATAAATGAAGAAAAGTATTGTTCCAGCACCGAACCTTGTGGCACTCCACTGGTCACAGGCCTCCATTCTGAGAAACAACACTCTACCACTCCCCTCTGTCTTCTACACTTGAGTTAGTTCCGTATTCAAATGGCTAGTTCTTCTCGTATCCCATGAGCGGCACGGTGGCACAGTGGTTAGCAATGCTGCCTCACAGCACCAGAGACCTGGGTTCAATTCCCGCCTCAGGTGACTGACTGTGTGGAGTTTGCACGTGTCTGCGTGGGTTTCCTCTGGGTGCTCCGGTTTCCTCCCACAGTCCAAAGATGTGCTGGTCAGGTGAATTGGCCATGCTAAATTGCCCGTAGTGTTAGGTAAGGGCTGAAGGGCCTGTTTCCACACTCTAATCTAAAAAAATGAGATATAACCTTACCAAACAATTGTTTGACGAATTAATGAAGTTCATATAGATTATGTCCATTGCTCTGCTCTCATCAATCTTCTCTGTTACTCTTTCAAAAAACTCAATCAAGTTTGTGAGACATGATTTCACACACACAAAACCAGATTGACTATCCCTAATCAGTCCTTGCCTCTCCAAATACATGTGCATCCTGTCCCGTGGAAGTCCTTCCAACAACTTGCCCACCACCGATGTCAGGTTCCCCGTCTTATCGTTCCTTGGCTTGTCCTGAACACCTTTCTTAAATACTGGTACCACGTCAGACAACCACCAATCTTCCAGCAACTCACCCGTGACTATCAATGAAGCAAATATCTCAGCAAGAGGTCCAGCAATCACATCCCGAGCTTCCCACAGAGTTCTAGGTTACTTCTGATCAGGTCGTGGTGAGTTATCCACTTTTAGTGTATCAATACATCCATAACTTCCTCCTCGGTGATGTGGACATTTTTCAACATGTCACCATCTATTTCCCCACATTATTTTTCTTCCAAGTCCTTTTCCACAGTAAACAGTGATGCAAAATACTTGTTTAGTAGTTCCCCCATCTCCTGCAGCCACAAACAAAGGTTGCCTTGCTGATCTTTAAGGGGTCCTGTTCTCTCCCTAATTACCCTTTTGTCCTTAATGTATTTTCAAAGTCGCGTTGGATTCTCCTTAAAGCTGTTTGCCAATGCTATCTCATGTCCCCTTGTTGCCCTCCTGATTTCCCTCTTATGTATAGTCAGACTGCCCATATACTCATCACTTGATTCACTTGACCTATCCTGACATGTGCCTCCTTATTTTTCTGAGCCAAACACACGATTTATTTAGTCATCCACCATTCTCTATACCTACCATCCTTTCCTTTCAAATAGACAGGACTATACCGTCTCTGGGCTCTCGTTGTCTCATGTCTGAAGGCTTCCAATTTTCTAGCCATCCCTTTACCTGCTGCCATCAACTTTTGAAAGATCTTTACTAATACCGTCGAAATCGGACTTTCTCCAAATTAGAACTCCGACTTTTAGATCTGGGCTATTCTTTTCCATCACTAATTTAAAACTAATAGAATTGTTGGCAAATAGCTGAAGCTCGCACATGTCCGTGAGAAATTAAATTGATTGATTATATTTGAGTGTGTAAGATTTAGAATTCTATTTGATTGTTCAATCGTTCGCTCACTCTGAATAAGCAATCAGTCAGAGGTCAACCACTTTGCAAGTGATAGAGCGACAATATATAGATTTGAATACTGACATTCAACATGTAATTGTGATCACCAGAATAATCAGACAACATGTCATTTTTCGGTCCAAAACAAAATGTGCATTCTTTGCTTTTGTATCATAAGAGATTGTTCGGTGTTTACGTTTTAGTTCCATCAATATAGAAGCAACTTAATTGTTTTCAGAGATGGTGTAGTTATTGTTCGGTTATATAAATGTAGCTCATGTCTTATTACTGCCAAATTCATAAACATGGCAAACACCAGGAGAACTTAACATGTCCTTTGCGTCAGTTTTCACAGTGGAAGACATGAGTAATATCCCAACAATTAAAGGGAGTCAGGGGGCTGAGTTGAGTATGGTTGCCATTACAAAAGAGATAGTACTAGAAAAGCTAAAAAGTCTTAAAATTGATAAATCTCCTGGCCCCGATGGGATACATCCTAGAGTTCTGAGAGAGGTGGCTGAGGAAATAGTGGAGGCATGGGTTGAGATCTTTCAAGAGTCACTGGAGTCAGGGAAAATCCCGGATGATTGGAAGATCGCTGTCCTAACCCCATTGTTCAAGAAAGGATCAAGACAAAAGATGGAAAATTATAGGCCAATTAGCCTAACCTCGGTTGTTGGTAAAATTCTAGAATCCATCAGAAAGGATGAGGTTTCTAAATTCTTAGAAGAGCAGAGTCTGATTAGAACAAGTCAGCAAGGATTTAGTATAGGGTGGTCATGTCTGACAAACCTGTTGGAATTCTTTGAAGAGGTGACAAGTAGGTTAGACCAGGGAAACGCAGTGGATGTGGTCTATCTAGACTTCCAAAAGGCCTTTGATAAGGTGCCACACGGGAGGCTGCTGAGCAAGGTGGGGACCCATGATGTTCAAGGTGAGCTACTGGGATGGATTGAGGATTGGCTGTCTGACAGAAGGCAGAGAGTTGGGATAAAAGGTTTTTTTTCGGAATGGCAGCCGGTGACAAGCGGTGTCCCACAGGGTTCAGTGTTGGGGCCACAGCTGTTCGCATTATATATTAATGATCTTGATGAAGGGACTGGGGGCATTCTAGTGAAGTTTGCAGATGATACGAAGTTAGGTGGACAGGCAGGTAGTACTGAGGAAGTGGGGAGGCTACAGAAGGATATAGACAATTTGGGAGAGTGGTCCAGGAAATGGCTGATGGAATTCAACGTAAAGAAATGCGAGGTCTTGCACTTTGGCAAAAAGAATACAAGCATAGACTACTTTCTAAACAGTGAGAAAATTCGTAAAGACAAAGTACAAAGGGATCTGGGAGTGCTCGTCGAGGATTCTCTAAAGGTGAACATGCAGGTTGAGTCCGTGATTAAGAAAGCGAATGCAATGTTGTCACTTATCTCAAGAGGATTGGAATATAAAAGCACCGTTGTGCTACTGAGAATTTATAAAGCTCTGGTTAGGCCCCACTTGGAGTACTGTGTCCAGTTTTGGTCCCCACACCTCAGGAAGGACATACTGGCACTGGAACATGTCCAGCGGAGATTCACACGGATGATCCCTGGAATGGTTGATCTAACATATGAGGAATGGCTGAGGATGCTGGGATTGTATTCATTGGAGTTTAGAAGATTAAGGGGAGACTTAATAGAGACATACAAGATAATACATGGCTTGGAAAGGGTGGACGCTAGGAAATTGTTTCCGTTAGGTGAAGAGACTAGGACCCGTGGATACAGCCTTAAAATTCGAGGGGGTAAATTCAGAACAGAAATGCGGAGACATTTCTTCAGCTAGAGAGTGGTGGGCCTGTGGAATTCATTGCCGCAGAGTGCAGTGGAGGCCGGGACGCTAAATGTCTTCAAGGCAGAGATTGATAGATTCTTGTTGTCTCGAGGAGTTAAGGGCTACGGGGAGAATGCGGGTAAGTGGACTTGAAATGCCCAGCAGCCATGATTGAATGGCGGAGTGGACTCAATGGGCCGAATGGTCTTACTTCCACTCCTATGTCTTATGGTCTTATGGTCTTATTGTTCAGCTCAGTAAACCCATCACTTTACAACAGAACCTACATTAATAATGAATTCCCACAGGCATGAATCCAGGCACAGTGGTACTGGACCTCACAGCTGCTTGTGGCACTCAGTGAGACAGTGGCCTGCTCCTGAATCTGTCGAGATTGCTTCCAATCTGGGTCAGGGTAGTCGTTCAAACATTCCTTCACAGAAAATCATTTGGAATCCATCTTGTGCAGAGGAAACTAACCAAAAGGCTATCACTGCTCTCACTGTAGGTACAAATGTTGTCTAAATTAGGTACCAATGACTGACCAGGAACCAAGTCTTACAAATTCTTCTTCATTCAGAGCCTGGCCCAGTGAGCAGATTTATGGACAAGGAGGGTAAGAATCAAACCTCACAAGTTACTTGTGGTGTTGAAATCTGGCATGTCCCCAAGACTACATACACCTGCCCTCTGGACCAGATACTGAGAGAAAACGTCCACAATTGACAGTCTTCTGCATCATGTTGTGTCTCACAGTGAACCCTCTGAAACTTTATCCAATAACTGCACCTTCATATTCACCAGTATCAAAATAAAATTGTACATGTCTGTGGATGGTCAGGTATTAATACATGGGTCACCCAACAGAATGTATCTGAAGAAACCAGGAGCAAACGTCAAGCCAAAAATCACTTTAATAACTGAACTTGGTGGATTTTGTTTGGTGTAGGTAACCACATATTGTGCTGAAACTCAGGTGACTGTAACCATGCACACCATAACTGGAAGTCTTCGCCTTGTGCCCCACCCAGCTTCCTGACCTCACACACCACACTCCCTCACACACCTCATTCCCTCATGCACCTTACTCCCTCACGCACCTCACTCCCTCATACATTCACCAACTGATGAGAAACCACAACCTGGATGAAACCTGGAACATCGAACAGTCCAGCACAGTACAGGCAATTCGGCCCTCAATGTTTTGCCGGCCTTTTATCCTATTCTAAGATCAGACTAATCTACGTAAACTTCAATGCACTAACTTCCATGGACCTATCCAAGAGTCTTCTTATATGTCCCTAATGTATCTGACCCTACTACCACCACTGGCAGAACATTCCGCCCTCACCACTCTGTGTAAATAACCTAACTGTGGCATCTTCCTCCAATCACCTTAAAATTGTGCCCCTTGTTGATAACCATTTCTGCCGTGGGCAAAGTCACTGGCTGTCCACTCTATTTATGTCTCTCAACATCTTTTACACCTCTCTTAAGTCACCAGTCATTCTTCTTTGCTCCGGGAAGAAATGCACTAGCTCCCTCAATCTTTCTTCCTAAGACATGCCCTCTAGTCCTGGCAGCATCCTGGTAAATCTCCTCTGCACACTCTCTGAGGCTTCCACATCTTTCTTATAATGAGGTAACCAGAACCGAACACAATATTGCAAGTGTGGTTGAACCACAGCTTTATAGAGCTAAGCATTAAACTCACTGCTCTTAATCTCAATCCCCCTGATAATGAAAGCCAACACACGATATGCCTCCTTAACAACCCTATCAATTCGGGTGGCAAATTTGAGGGATCTATGGACATGGACCCCAAGATCAGTTTGTTCCTCCACACTGCCAAGAATTCTGCTTTTAACCCTGTATTCCGTATGCAAATGCACCTTTTTCAAAATAAATCGCTTCACACGTTTGAATGTTGAAATCTATCTGCCACTTATCAGCCCAGCTCTGCATCCTGTCAATAACTTATTGCAACCTATAACAGCCCTCCACATTATCCATCACTCCACCAATCTTCGTGTCATCAGCAAACTTACTAACACACCATTCCACTTCCTCATCAAAGTCACGTATAAAAATCACACAGAGCACAGGTCTCAAAGCAGATAACTGTGGAACACTACTGGTCACTGAGCTCCAGACTGAATACCAACCTCTGTCTTCTATGGATGAGCCAAGTCCACATCCAGACAGCCAAATTTCCCTGTGTCTCATGCTTCCTTAACTTCTGAATGAGGCTAGAACGGGGAACCTTATCAAACGCCTTGCTAAAATTCTTATTCACCACATTTATTGGTCGACTTTCATCGACGTGTTTTTCCACATCTTCAAAGAATTCAGTCAGGTGTGTGAGGGATGACCTGCTCCTCACAAAGCCATGCTGACTGACTCTCATCAAACTATGGTTTTCTATGTAATCGTAAATCTTGTCTCTCAGAACCGTCTCCAATACTTTGCCCACCACTCGTGTAAGACTGACTGTTCTACCATTCCCAGGGTTATCCATATTCCTTTTCCTGAACAAGAGAATAACATTTGCCACCTTCCAATCATCTGACACTATTCCAGTAGACAGTGAGGACGCAAAGATCATCGCCAATGCCAAATCAATCTCTTCCGTCACAGTCCCAGAGGATTTATTTATATTTACGTTTGTCCATCAACCAGTCGTCAAATTGTCTACACACTGTCTAAACAACTGATTGACTGCTTTCCACTTCAGTGTTATATACAGTGCTGCCTTCCTGAGCAAATCCAGTTCCTGTGAATTATGGAATGAAAAAAATGGAATGCACCAATGCCTTCCTCATGAAGGGCTTATGCCCGATATATCAACTCCACAGATGCTGCTTGATCTGCTGTGCTTTACCAGCAACTGCAGTCCTCAGTTTCTCCAATACTGAAGGCTGTCCCCTCTGCACACTGACAGGGAATTAACCACCAGACACTCATTGTATGTGGAGCTGACTGCTCTGTTCTGGAAAGTTGCGTTTGATGACTACACATTTTTTTAAAAAACAAATTACAACTCAACAAATATTCATTCACTCCAGGAGTTATAATTTTGGTTCATGGTTTGGGCAGTCTGATAATAAACAGTGAATGATTGAAGAACTCGGATATACAAAGTATTTTAGATGTTATATTCCAGCTTACGTTAATGCTGGGAGTATTATCAGACAGACTGATGTGATAGGGAATGAGTTGACATGTGGAGGAGTGACATCTTTGCCATCACAGAGCCATGTCTGATGGAGGTCAGGGCGAACAACTAAATATTCTGTTCTACCGGAACTATCGGCAGGACAAGACAGGGTGTCAAAGAGGAAGTGGTGTTGCACTATTTATGAAGGAGTCAGGTATTGATGAAAGGATGGATGATATCTTGGAAATGTCTTCAATTGAGGCTTTTTGGGTTGAGGTAAGGCTCAAAACGATGACGGCACACATTGTTGGGGATATTTTATAAACCCCAAAAAAATGAAAGTACAGGAGGAGATATATAACCAGGTGTGTAAGAACAATAATAGGATCACTGCATTCAGTCATTTCAATTCCCAACATTCATTGGGGCGGTGATAACTTTTGAAGAGGGAGACAGATGGCTTGATTTTTTTCCAGAGAGCTCCTTACATTGACATGTAGAAGATGCAACATAGAAATCTGAGTCCTCATTCTGAGGAATGAAGTCCGTCAGGTGTTCCAGGCAGGATTGGGATACAATTTTAGGACCAGTGACCATGACATCATATATTTTAAGTTTGTTGAGGAAAAGGTTAAAAAATTAAAGTTTTTTGGATTGGGGAGGCAAATTTTATTCAAATAGGACAGCATCCGGCCAAAGTACCGTTTCTTCTGGTTAAAACTGTAGCAGAACAACTTGGGGCTGGGGCTTGGAGTCAGGTGGTGAGGAATGTCATATTCTCAAAATGAAATTGATGAGAGTGTCAACCCACCAAAGATGAATATGAGAAAAACAAGCCCAGAGAACTTTGCATTTCTACAATTATTCCAAAGAAGGAAAGAAACACTTAACGCAGATATAAAGTGAGCAGGTCAATGAAGATACTAAAGGAGCATAGAAAGTGTAGGGCTCACCTTAAGAAAGTAAGAAGAGCAAAACGTGGCGTGGTAAAACATTAGCAGGCAAGTTTAACAAGACTCACAAGATATTCTCTCGGTTTATTAAGAGGAAGAGGATGTCAAGGGAGAGAATGGGTAGTATTATGGACTGAGGAGGCAACCTATGAACGGAGCCACAGAATATGTTAGTCATGTATTTCATATTAGTCTTCAGTCTCGAGAAGCAGTTACTGGATTCAGGGAGAGTGACCATGTGATCCTTGAGCAGTTTGATCGGGAGGCTGAGGAAGAATTGGAAGTTCATGTGGGATAGAGTGTGGACAATTCCCCAATCTGGATGAGCTGATATCTTTGGCTGGTGATGAGGGAGGAAATGACAGACTCTGAAACATTCCTTATTCAATCTTTTCCTCTGACTGCAGATGAGGTGTTGAAGGAACAAGACAACATCCAATGTAGGTTAAACTTTCACACAGTGTGCTAGAAATAAGACCATCAAATCTCCCATCAGTGGGAGGGAAAAAATTCATAGAATCCCTCTAGCATGGGAACTGGCCCATCAGCACTCCAAGTCCACACGGACTCTTCAAAGAATACCCTACCCAAACCCGTTTTGCAATATTTATCCTGAACCTACACATCCATGAACGCTGTGGGACAATTCAGCATGGCCAATTCAACGAACCTGCACATATTTGGATTGTGTGGGGAAACCGGATACCCACGCAGATACAGGCAGAATGTGGAAACTCCACAGAGACAGTCGCCCTACACTGTAATCAAACTAGGATCTCTGGCGCTGTGAGGCCGGAGTGCTAACCGTTGAGCCACCATGCCGTAGAAAATTGTGAAGGCTGTTGAAATTGGATAATTAAATATCTTCAAGGTTGAGAGAGACTTTCTTTTAAACAAGGGTTACCGGGAAAAAGCAGGAACGTTGAATCGAGGATTATAAGTTTAAACACAACCAAATTGAAAGGAAAAGCAGATTCAGTGAATGGATGGGCATACTGTTGCTCCAATGTCTGATGGTAGTCTTTTTCCAATAGCATTTGTACTCACTGGAATATCATCATCTCTCCTTCTGGAGTGAGATTCAGGTTGGAATGCAATCGATGGATGCAAGTAATTCACACGTGCAGTTCTAATAGACAGAGAGTTCCAGCAGAGAGCTACAACAACGTGGATGCGCTGTTTTGGTGAAAACTTTCATCGGCACAGTCACCACTACCAGAAGAAAACCCTCAGCAAGATACCCTCCAAGGCCAGGCAGTGGTCTGCACTGAAGCACAGGTCATCATGGATTGGTAGCATGGCGTGCTTCAGGTCTACTGCCATACTTGTCTGAAAATGTCTGTTCATGAAAGGTAAGCAGACTCAGGCCTGGTTAGTACTTGGACGGGAGACCGTCTGGGAATGTCTGATGCAGGAGGCTTGATGCCCACACACTGCATCACTGTAGTTTCGCCATCTGGCTAGAACCAGAACTATATGCGGAGGAGTATATAGAGGCGTGATGGTAAAATTGCAGAGTAAGCCGTAAGACTTAGGCTTGAGAGGCTTCAGCGAACAACAGGTAAGCTCAGTTAACGTCTATTAACTTTCCTCTTTAGTCTGACAGCAGTTAAGATGGTAGGGCCATCGCCTGTTCCTCCTGCTGGACGTGTGAGCTCAGGAAGACTTCCATTATCCCTGATGCGTGTTGGAAGTGCACCCAGCTGCATCTCCTGGATGACCCTGTTATGGAGCTGGAGTTGGATGCACTCAGGGTCATCTAAGATGCTGAGCGCATCAGATACAAGAGTTTTCGTGAGGTGGTCACACCTAAGGTGCAGGCAGAGAGTTGCGGATGGCCATCAGGAAAGGCAAATAATGTAGGTTCTCCTGTGTCCATTCCCCTCGAAAACAGTTGTACCAATTTGGATTGTGTTGGGGGTATGACTGTTCGGGGAAAGCAGCAGTAGTCAGGTTGGTAGCACTACAACTGGCTCTGGGGCACAGCGGGAACTGGTAAAGATAAAGAGGGCTTTCGTGGTGGGAGACTCGATAGTTCGGGGTTGAGGCAGGCAGGAGATTCTGTGGCCGGAAATGGGAACGCAGGAGAGTGTGTAACATCCCAGGTGTCAAGATCCAGGGTATCACAGACGTGTGCAGAAATATTTCAAAGTGGAGGGGGAACAGCACGTTAGCGGAAATGACATAGGTAGAAATAGGGATGAGGTCCTGCGGTGTGATTATAGAGAGCGAGCAAAAACGGTAAACACCAGGACTTGTTGGTGACAATCTCTGGATGATTTCCAGTGCCACGTGATAGTGAGGGTAAGAACAGCAGTATATAGCAGATGAATGTGTAGCTAAAATAAATTGTGAGGCAGGAATTCAGATTTTTGGATTGTTAGGATCTTTCCTGAGAGAGAGGTGACCTGTTCAAGATGGCTGGGTTGCATCTGAACTGGAGTGGGACCAATATCCTGGCAGGCAGGTTTTCTCGTGCTCCAACGGAGGGTTCAAACGAGATTGGCACAGGTTGGTATCCTCAACAGCAGGGAGGCTAGTGTGAGACTGAAAAGAGATACAGTGATCAGAAACAGTAAAGTGAAGAGGCAGGTCAGGCTGGAACACGGCAGGGAGCAACGAATGCCTGTTGGATTAAATTGTATTTATTTCACTACAAAAGGGTTGACATGTAAGGCCAATAAACTCATGACATGGATAGGTACATATTATAGCCATCACAGAAACATGGCTAACGGAAGGACAGGACTGGTAGCTGAACATGCAAGGGTACAGGTGCTTTAAGCGGGACAGCAATGGTGGAAGGAAGGAAGGGGGAGTTGCATTTTTGATTAAGGCGAGTAACACGGCAATAATAGCGATAAAATAACTGAAGGATCATCCAGTCAGGCTTTGTGGGTGGAGCTTAGAAATAAGAAGGGATGGCGATATGATTTGGGTTGCACTACCGGCCCCCAAATGGAACAAAAATGTTGGGAAAGTGGGGAGGCTTGCAGGTGCAAACAGATTGTCATAATAGGCGATCTTAATTTTCCTAACACAGACTGTGACGGCCAGAGGGGTAAGGGCTTTGATGTGGACGAATTGGTTAAGTAAGAAACACAGTAATTAGCACTGCTGCCTCACGGTGGTCGAGACCTGGGTTCAATTCCAGCCTCAGGTGCCCCTCCGTTTGCACATTTTACCCGTGTCTGTGTGGGTTTCCTCCCACAATCCAAAAATGTGCAGGTTTGGTGAATTAGCCATAGAACATAGAACAATACAGTACAGAACAGGCCCTTCGGATAAAATGTTGTGGCGAAAATTTGTCCGAGCTGAACCACCCATCCATGTACCAATCCAATTGCCGCTTAAAGGTTGCCAATGATTCTGACTCTGCCATTCCCACAGGCAGCGCATTCCATGCCCCCACCACTCTCTGGGTAAAGAACCTACCCCTGACATCCCCCCTATACCTTCCAACCTTCACCTTAAATTTATGTCCCCTTGTAACACTCTGTTGTACCAGGGACAGTCTCTGACTGTCTGCTCTATCTATTCCTCTGATCATCTTATAAACCTCTATCAAGTCACCCCTCATCCTTCGCCGTTCCAATCAGAAAAGGCCGAGCACTCTCAACCTATCCTCATACCACCTATTCTCCATTCCAGGCAACATCCTCGTAAACCTACTCGGCACCCTCTCCAAACCTTCCACGTTTTTCCGAAAGTGAGGCAACCAGAATTGCACAAAGTACTCCAAATGTGGCCTAACCAAGGTCCTGTACAGCTGCAACATCACCTCACGACTCTTGAATTCAATGAACGTTAATAAACCATAGGCCTTCTTGCAAGCTCTATCAACCTGAGTGGCAACTTTCAAAGATCTATGATCATAGACCCCAAGTTCCCTCTGCTCCTCCACCTTACTAAAAACCCTACCGTTAACCCTGTATTCTGCATTCTTATTTGTCCTTCCAAAATGGACAACCTCACACTTGACAGGGTTGAAATCCATCTGCCACTCCTCAGCCCAGCTCTGCATCATATCTAAGTCTCATTGCAGCCGACAACAGCCCTCCTCACTGTCCACAACTCCACCAATCTTCGTATCATCTGCAAATTTACTGACCCACCCTTCGACTCCCTCATCTAAGTCATTAATAAAAATTACAAACAGCAGAGGACCCAGAACTGATCCCTGCGGAACTCCACTTGTAACTGGGCTCCAGGCTGAATATTTACCATCTACCACCACTCTCTGACTTCAGCCGGTTAGCCAGTTCTCTATCCAACTGGCCAAATGTCCGCCTCTGCCATGCCTCCTGACTTTCCGCATAAGCCTACCATGGGGAACCTTATCAAATGCCTTACTAAAATCCATGTACACTACATCCACTGCTCTACCCTCATCCACATGCTTGGTCACCTCCTCAAAGACTTCAATAAGAAGTGTAAGCCAAGACCTATCCTTCACAAATCCACGCTGGCTGTCCCTAATCAAGCAGTGTCTTTCCAGATACTCATAAATCCGATCCCTCAATACCCTTTCCATTACTTTGCCAACCACCAAAGTAAGACTAACTGGCCTGTAATTCCCAGGGTTATCCCTATTCCCTTTTTTGAACAGGGGCACAACATTCGCCACTCTCCAGTCCCCTGGTACCACCGTTGACAGTGAAGACGAAAAGATCATTGTCAACGGCTCTGCAATTTCCTCTCTTGCTTCCCACATTATCCTAGGATATGTCCCGTCAGGCCCGGGGGACTTGTCTATCCTCAAGTTTTTCAAAATGCCCAACACATTTTCCTTCCTAACATCTTCTACCTTACCAGTCCGTTTCACACTCTCCTCTTCAACAATACGGTCCCTCTCGTTTGTAAATACTGAAGAAAGGTACTCAATCAAGACCTCTCCTATCTCTTCCAACTCAATACACAGTCTCCCACTACTGTCCTTGATCAGAACTACCCTCGTTCTCGTCATTCTCATGTTTCTCGCATATGCATAAAATGCCTTGGGGTTATCCTGGATCCTATCGGCCAAAGATTTTTCATGCCCTCTCTTAGCTCTCCTAATCCCTTTCTTCAGCTCCCGCCTGGCTATCCTGTACCGCTCCAACGCTCTGTCTGAACCTTGTTTCCTCAACCTTTTGTAAATCTCCTTCTTCCTCTTTACAAGACATTCAACTTCCCTCGTCAACCAATGTTCCCTCACACGACCATCTTTTTCCTGCTTGACAGGTACATACATATCAAGGACACGTCGTATCTGTTCCTTGAAAAAGTTCCACATTTCCACAACATCCTTCCCTGACAGCCTATGGTCCCAACTTATGCTCCTCAGATCCTGTCTTGCAGCATCGTATTTACCCTTCCCCCAATTGTAAAACCTATCCTGTTGCACGCACCTTTCTCTCTCCATAGCCAAGGTGAAAGTCACGGAATTGTGGTCACCATCACCAAAATGCTCACCCACTAACAAGCCCATCACTTGTCCCGGTTCGTTACCGAGTACCAAATCCAATATGGCCTCCCCTCTGGTTGGACAATCTACATACTCAGTTAGAAAACCTTCTTGGACACACTGCACAAACACCTCCCCGTCCACTCTACTTGATCGAAAGAGCTTCCAATCAATATTTGGGAAGTTAAAATCGCCCATGACTACAACCGCATCTTTCCTGAATCTGTTTCCCAATCTGTTTCTCCACATCTCTACTGCTATTGGGGGCCTACAGTAAACACCCAACAAGGTGACTGCTCCTTTCCTATTTCTGACTTCAGCCCATACTACCTCCAAAGGCAGATCCCCCTCGAACTGCCTTTCTGCAGCAGTTATCCCATTTCTAATTAGCAACGCCACCCCCTTCCTTTTTTACCAACCCCCCCCCCCCCCAAATCTTACTGAAACATCTGTAACCAGGAACCTCCAACAACCATCCTGTCCCTCTTCTATCCATGTTTCCATGATGGCCACAACATCATTTTTCCAGGTACTGATCCACGTCTAATGATCACCCATCTTGTTTCTGATCCTCCTTGCGTTGAAGTATACAAACTTGAACCCATCTCTGTGTCCGCAAGTATTCCCTGTCAGTGCTAGCTTCTCCACAGCCTCCCTACATTCTTGGACATCCTGACAAACAGCTAGCCTACTTGCTGGACTACAAGTCCAGATCCCATCCCCCTGCCAAATTTGCTTAAACCCCCACCCCCCACCGAAGAGTGCTAGCAAACCTACCTCTTAGGATATTGGTGCCCTTCTGGTTCAGGTGCAACCCTTCCTGCTTGTACAGGCCCACCTTCCGCAGAATGCATTCCAATTGTCCAAATACCTGAAGCCCTCCCCTCTACACCATCCTTGCAGCCACGTGTTCAATTGCACTCTCGCCCTAGTCCTTGCCTCACTGTCACGTGTCACTGGCAACAACCCATAGATAACGACTCTGTCCATCCTAGCTTTTAGCTTCCAGCCTAACTCCCTGAGCCCCTGAGTGACCTCCCCACCTCTCATGCCAACGTGGACCAAGACTGCTGGCTGCACACCCTCCCCCTTAAGGATTCTGAAGACACGGTCCGAGATGTCTCTGGCACCCAGGAGGCAACAAACCATCTGAGAGTCTCGCCCATGTCCACAGAACCGCCTGTCCGTCCCTCTAACTATAGAGTCTCCTATAATTAGCACTCTCCTCCTCTCCCCCTTTCCCTTCTGAGCCTCAGATCCGGACTTTGTGCCAGACACCCGGTCACTACAGCTTGCCCCTGCTATGCCTTCCCCCCTAACAGTATCCAAAGTGGTATACTTATTGATGAGGGGAACGACCATGGGGATCCCTGCACTGTCTGCTTCCTCCCCTTCCCATCTCTAACTGTTACCCAGCTACCTCTGTTCTCTGGCGTAACTATGTCCCTGTAGCTTCTTTCTATCACCCTCTCAGCCTCTTGAATAATCCAACTCCAGCTCCAGTTCCCTAACGCGTTCTGTGAGGAGCAGGAGCTGACTACATTTCTTAGAGATGAAGTCAGCAGGAGCATCGGTGGTCACCCCTAACTCAAACATCCTGCAGGAGGAACATTCCACTGCCTGCGCTGCCATTTCTCTACACTTCGTCTCCAAAACAAGAACACTGAGTAGCTTACCTCTGGACTTTAAAGTTAGGTTACAGGAGGAGGATGGGAGGGAGGCCCTACTATGTGGGGCCTGGGGTCTAGAACGCACCCACTCAAATAACAATCATTTACCTTCCAACTAACTCTGCGCTCCAACTTCACTGCCTCCCAGCTCGCACCACTTTCAGCTGTGCCATGTAGTGTTAGGTGTAGGGGAATAAGTCTGGGTCGGTTGCGCTTCGGGGTCGGTGTGGACTTGTTGGGCTGAAGGGTCTGTTTCCACACTGTAAGTAATCTAAAATAAAGTGCATCAGGAAAGTATCATCAAGCAGTATGGAGACGGCACTAGGCGGAAAGAGCAAAACTTGACCTATTCTTGTGAAATAGGGTAGGACAGGAGACAGTGGGAAGTGCACTTTGGGACCAGTGACAACAGTTCTCTTAATTTTAAAATAGTTATGAAGAAGGACAAAACTGGTCCAAGGATTCAAGTTCTAAATTGGAGTAAGGTGAATTTTAATGGAATTAAACAGGAGCCTGCAAGGATTGGTTGGACCAGTTTGTTTGCAGGTGAAGAGACCTCCAGCAAATGGGAGGACTTTAAAAATTAGACAGCGAGAGTTCAATGTCTAGATGTACCTGCGAGAGTGAAAGGGCAGGAAGAGGGAAGCTTTGATGATAAGAGATATTGTGGTTTTGAGCAGAAAAAAAGGCGGAGGAACGGCTCAGTTAACGGTGGCTGGGAACAAGGCAGACCCTGGAGGTATACAGGGGATACAGGAGTTTACTGAAGAAGGAAATCAGTCGGGCCTAAAGGAAGCATGAAACAGCATTAGCTGAGATGACTAGGGTGAATCCAAAGAGGTATTTGTAAAAGTATATTGAAGAAAAACAATAACGAGGGAGATAATAGAACCCCTCAAGGACCAAAGTGGAGATGTATGCACAGAACCACAGGCGATGGGCGAGGTCTTCAATGGATATTTCTCCTCTGTGTTTACCATGAAGAAAGACATAAAGTCTTGGGGACGTTAGTGGTCATATCTGAGGAACAGTCCATATCACAATAGAGGTGGTGTTGCACCTATTAGAATGTATGAAGGTGGATACTTCTCCTGGTCCTTATCAGATATATCCAGGGACGCATCAGATATATCCCTCCATATTGAACAACATTTGGTGGAAGCACTGAGGGAGTGTCAAAGCTGGAGAATATATACTGGGTGAGCGATTTCAAAACCACCACTTAGAAGCAACATTGCTGATAAAGATGGTCAGGTCCAAAAAGAAATAGCTGTGAGACTGGGTCTGCACTGGGTGAGGAGGGAATGACTAAGAGATAGAAACAGACTGGACCTCATCATCGCCAACCTACAAGCTGCAGACACACTTACTCTATTGTGAACGGTGACTACCGCACACAATATTTCTGGAAACAAAGTCACATTTTACATTCTGAATATCCTCTGTATCACCATGCTAAACAGGAAAAAAAAGTAACTCAGTACTGGGCTGTGGTACGTGAATCATAAAAATCATAAAGTCCTTACAATGTGGAAACATACACTTCGGCCCAACAAGTCCACACAAAACCTCCAAAGAGTGTCCTATGCAGATACACCCCAACATTACCAACAGCAGTAGGATTGTATTCCAGCACAATTTTCACTGTCACTGTTGCCATATGCTCCACTTTGCCCTGACCATCAGGCCAGGGGTAACCCTTGTTCAATGGAGAACGCAGGAGGGCCGCCCACGAGCAGCACCAACTACACCTCAAAATGAGGTGAGATAACCAAACTGGGCCACTTACTCACCATAGAGCGAAAGATTCAAATGACAGACTGATCTAACCAACAAATCAGATCTAATCTCTGCAATCCTGTCACATGCAATCAGGGTGAATTGTGTCGTCAATGGAACAAAAACGCTGGAGGAGGAGGATCCACAAATACTAACTTCCTCAAGAGCCCAGCAAAACAATAGAAATGCAAAGGTTGAAACATTCACAGCAATGTTCAAACAGAAGTATCGAAGGGTTGATCTATTTCAGTCTCCTCCAGATGGCAGTCTGAAGCGAATCCAAAACATTTCATATGGTACCTGCAAGTGGCTGGCGAGATTGGAGATTGCAACAGCTGTGGGCCCTTATAACATTCCATTCAATCTGTTCCTCCTGGGATACAGCACTGGCACCTACCTGACAATGTGGGAAACTATCCTGTGTCCTGTACATACACAGACAAAACACCAGACAAATAACGTCTGCCACATTGCTCTAATCCCCATCATTAATAAAGTGATGGAAGATGTCATCTACAGTGGTATGAAGTAGCACGTCCTCAGCACCAACCTGCTCACTGATGCTCAGTTTGAGCTCATTGAAGCCTTAGTTTACAAGTGGACAACAAGAAAACACACAGCGGAAATCTAGAGCGGAGGCCAGAGTGACTGCAGTTAACTGGATTTGAGGGGGTCAGGGTGATGGTGATGGAGTGAGAATGAGGTGTTCAGGGCTACATTGATGGAGTGAGTGTGAGGGGATCAGGGTGACAGTGATGGTGTGTGTGTGAGTAGGTCAGGGTGATGGTGATGGAGTGAGTGTGAGGGGGTCATGGTGAGGGTGATGGAGTGAGTGTGATGGGGTCAGGGTGAGGGTGATGAATGAGTGTGAGGGTGTGAATGTGATGGTGGTGGAGTGTGTGTAGGGGTGAGTGTGACATTGATGGAGTGAGTGTGAGGGGGTCATGGTGACGGTGATGGAGGGAGTGTGAGAGGGTCAGGGTGAGGGTGATGGAGTGAGTGTGAGGGGGTCAGGGTGAGGGTGATGAATGAGTGTGAGGGTGTGAGTGTGACGGTGATGGAGTGAGTGTAGGGGTGAGTGTGACATTGGAGTGGGTGTGAGGGGGTCAGGGTGACAGTGATGGTGTGAGTGAGAGGGGGCAGTGTGACGGTGACAGAGTGAGTATGAGGGGCTCAGGGAGACGTTGATGGTGTGAGTGTGAGGGGATGAGGGTGACTGTGATGGAGTGAGTGTGAGGCGGTGAGTGTGACATTGATGGAGCGAGTATGTTGGTAAGGGTGACGTTGATGGACTGAGTGTGAGGGGGTCAGGGAGACAGTGACGGAGTGAGTGTGAGGGTGTGAGTGTGACGGTGATGGACTGAGTGTGAGGGCGTGAGGGGGTGAGAGTGACAGTGACGGAGTGAGTGTGAGGGGGTCAGGGAGATGGTGATGGTGTAAGTGTGAGGGAAGCAGTGTGACGGTGATGGAATCAGTGTATGTAACGGGGAGAGTGAGAGTGTGTGTGTGGAGCAGTTAGGGAGAGTGTGCATCAGTGTATGTAATGGGGAGAGTGAGAGTACGTGCTTGTCTCGGCAAAAACATAGACAGATCCAGAAAATCCCTTTTCCGCACACACACTCCCTCCGTGGTTTCAGAGCTTCCCCTCTCTGCGGCCTCTGCTTCGTTTGTTGTTCATGTTACAGACCTAGAAGCTGTAACTACAGTCCCCATGCTCCATCCAGAGTTGGGTCAGCAAATCCTCTGGTCTCCCTGAATGTCTGAGGCAGCTCACAGCACAAACTCCAGCAAACCATCCCCAGCCCCTCCACTAACGTTTCAATAGCAGGAGTCAGTCAGAAACCCCTCAGCTACAAGTTAAATGCCTGTTCCTTTACAATTATACTCCAGGATTTTCCTCGTATTACTGACCACATGATTAACTGAGAGAGACAGGCCCATACCAATTTTCAAACATGAGAGTCAAAGCTCCTGGAACACCTGTCCATGGAGCACCACATGGGACTCATCGGGAAGTGAACAACAGCCTGACACACACCATTTCAATGTTTCTGAGTTTCACTTGTTGCATGAGGGATTCAAAACCAAAGGCCAGGGAAAGATACAGAAAAAAAAATAATGTATTAATTGATATCTTGCTGAAAATATGGATAAGGAGATGGGGGGATTGGAATAACGGGATAAGAGACACAATTATGGGTCCAATGGTAAGAAAGCAAACATTGAATGGAGACTTTGCCAGATCAGCTAGAATGGTCCATTGCCTCAAATTCTGAACTGGGGTAAGGTAATGGCTAAGATGGAGAGTTGTGCAGGCTGTGCACGTGGATTACTCCCTAAACTGGACTGTCTGCACAGCAGGGGGAGCATTGCCACCTTTGCCAGGATATTGCAACCCTCTCCCACCACCCTCTGTCTCCGACCTTTGAGCCAGTTTTGTAACCAAATGGCTTTCATATGAACCAACCTTGTTAAACAGATGACCATGTACAATGTTATTCAACGCCTTACTGAAGTCCATATCGACAATGTACACCACTCTATCTCAATTGATCTTCTTAGTCGCTTCTTCAAAGAAATCTCAGTCAAGTCAGTGAGACACAATATTGCTTGCACAAAGTCATGTTGACTATCCCTAATCAGTCGTTACCTTTCAAAATGCTTGAAAATCATAGGCCTCATAATTCCCTCCAACAACTTACCTACCACTAACGTCAGACTCACTGGCTTTTCCTTATTAGCCTCCATAAATCCTTTAAGTAGTGGCACCACGTTAGCCAACCTCCAGTCTTCCGACACTTCACCTGTGGCTATTGATGATAGCAAGGGGCCCAGCAATCACTTCCCTAGCGTCCCATATAGTTCGAGCGTGCATCCAATAAAGTCCAGGACATTTTCCTTCCTTTGCATGTTTTAAGACCTCCAGCAGCTCCTCTGTAATACAGACACTTTCCAAGATGTCACTACTTATTTCCCAAGTTCCCTCGCTTCCACATCCTCCTGCACAGTAAATACCAATACAAAATATTCGTTCAGTACCTCCCCCATTCCCTGTGGTTCTGCACATGAGCAGCCTTGCTGATCTTTAAGGATGTCCTATTCTCTCCACAGTTACTCTTTTGTTCTTGACGTATTTGTAGAATTCTTTTGAATTATCCTTAATTCTATTTGCCAAAGCTATCACATGTCCCCTTTTTATGCTCCCAATTTCCCTCTTAACTATACTCTTGTTGCCTTCAGACTCTTCTAGTGATTCACGTTAAATCAAGAATTAAGAGGCTAATGATGACCATTCCGATTGTCGGAAAAATCCATCAAGCTCACTGATACCCTTTAAGGAAACAAACTGCCATTCTTAGCTGGTCTGGCCTACAAGTGACTCCAGACTCAGAACAATGTGGTTGACTGTTGACTCCCTTCTGGGCAATTAGGGATGGGTAATAGATGCTTGCCTAGTCAGGGACGCCCTCATCCCGTGAATGAATTAAGGGAAAAAAACCCTCAATTCCTGCTGTATACACCTGACATACACTTTCCTTTTATCCATGACCAGAACCTCAACTTCTCCAATCCCACAGAATTCCTTACACATACCAGTGTTACCCTTCACCCTAACAGGGACATAATGTCTCTGTCCTCCTGACATCTCATTTTTGAAGGCTTCCCACTTCTCCCCTTCTCTGCGAATATCTGTCCCAATCGAATTTGGAAAATTCTTGATTAATATCATCAAAATTGGCTTTTTAACAATCTAGAACTTGAAGTTTTAGACATGGTTCATGCTTTTCCATCTCTTGCCATAAAGTGCTCCCCCACTGATACCTCAACCACCCGCTCGCCACTGCCTTATCTCCAAAGAGTAAGGTGATGTTGAGCTCCTTCTCTGTGATGGAGAGCATTGGTCAAGCAGCTGCAGCGTTGTAACTTGGAATGGGGTCAGCAGAGTCTTCGGCTCATTGGGTTGAATCTAACAATAATTTGTTTCAGTGACATTTTCATTGAGTGAGACAGAGGGATTGTATGTACGAGGCTGAGCTAGTTTCCTGGTGCGATCTTATGGAAATCACCTCATTTACTACCCACCCCACCCCATGGTGTCCCTCTCATTCAATACCAGCCCGATTCTCCCATCCATCATGGCAGGAGGTACTCACCAACGCCCAGATGCCCCTGGATATTCCACGATCTCTGACACTGTTACCATCTTTAAAAGGCCAATGGGCACATGGTTGAGATTTCTCTGTTCGGAGATGACCTGCACAGTTTACCCCGAGCATTGCAGGTAAGGGGCAATTAAACCACGGTTTGTCGACAGGGGCACAGAGGTCCTGTTGGATGGGCTAGTACAAGGAGGACCATTCTCTTCCCAGAGGGGGTCACAACACCAGACCCACCGAGCATGGTCTGAGCTCACCACCCAGCTCAGTGCAGTATCTGCGGTCTGAGGAAATGTCCAGCAATACAGGACAAGCATCAATAACCTTCCCCGCTCCATCAGGATAAGGCTCACCTTAATCTCTCTGCTCCCTCACACTCACTGTATATCTGTTATAGCACCGACACACGAACAAGGCTCATGCTCCACCTCTCTCACTGCTGCAAGCAGCACCTTCTGTCTCTCTCTCTTTCCCCTCCACTATATCTCTGTCTTTAATAACACTGTTTGGATACAACACTATGGACTGACTCCCTCTGGAAACATCACCATCTCCACCCCCCCACCCCCACCCACACCAGCACGAAAAGCGCGGACCCCCACTCCCACATTCACTCCCTCCCTCCATTTCTCGCATTCCAAGAGAAACAGCCTGGAATAGGAAGAAAAGGGACAGCAGGGTGGTGGAGTGCCCGATATCCATCTCCCCACCACGACCCGTACCTATGTGTCTGTATTTGACTCTGTGAGAATCTATATATAAGTGCAGGTCTGGCCGTCTCTGTAGTGCTGAAAATGAAACAATCTCTCCCTCAGCTGGCCTCCTCACTCTACTGCAGTGACAGTGGCAGAGAGTGACAACCCTCGAGGATTCAGACTGGGAGGGAGAGAGAGTGAGAGAGCTCATAGCATGATCCGAACTGACAGCACCATCAACACACACACACGCACACACGCGCAGGCTTGCACACCCAATACTGGTAGATGGAGGGTTGAAAATATACTTGGGCCTGTCAGAATGGAAATGTTCACCTCTGAGTGATCCATTTTGTCAGGAGATGACATGAGTTGATTTCTCATTCTGTGACTTGCACTTTTTAAAATCTATGAGAGAAAGTATTGAAAAGTCCTGAAAAAGGCCCAGTGGTGTTGCTAATGACGCAGGAACAACATTGCTCAGTATCGGACAAAACAGCTCTATGCTTCCAACGATATTATTGGAAAAATCAAACGACCGTGCAATTTGAGAGATTCACAGAAAAGGATTTGTTATCTTCTGAGAGAATAAAAAATCTGCCATTGATGCAGTGGTGTGGGGAGTCCAGCAGAGGGTTGTATTGTATGAATCTAATCACCAATCTCAGAGGCTAGCACTGCTGCCTCACAGATCCAGGCACCCGGGCTCGATTCCACCTTCAGGCGATTGTCTGTGTGGAGTTTCACATTCTCCCCGTGTCTGCGAGGGTTTCCACCGAAGACTCCTGTTTCCACCCACAGACCAAAGGTGTGGATGTTAGGTGAATAGGCCATGCTAAATTGTCCATAGTGCCCAGGGATGTGTAGGTTAGGGGCATTAGTCATGAGTAAACGTAGGACAGTATTTGAAAGAGTCTGGGTGGGTTACTCTTCGAAGGGTCAGTGTGGATATGTTGGGTCGAAGGGCCTGTTTCCACTCTGTAGGAATTCTATGAACTCTGTGAACAACAGGGACAGACAGAGAGAAGAGGGAGACATTGATTCCAAGTTCAATCTATTTACTTCAAAAACAACTTTGCACAGAGATGCAGACAAAGGTACACACAAACTGAGATACTGACACTAACACACATAACACATGCACACAGAGATACGCACACAGATATGGGCGTTTACACACGAACACACGAACATAACCCCACGAACATAACCCCACATACAGGCACACACTGTCTTTAATACAGAGATATATACGTTTTTATTAATAAATTATCAATGGTCAGTTGGAGAAGGCAGGAAAAAAGGGTTGAGACATATTGTAGCCACGATCAAATGTCATGGTAGACAAGATGGGCTGAATGGCCTAATTCTGCTCCAGGGTTCATTGCTCATGTGATCTTGTGGTGACTGGAATTGTCTTTCTATGACGTCAGTGGAGGGTGAATTTGGTAAGCATTTGATTTAGGAGAGTTAATGGGAATGTGGACAGACTTGAGGGGCTGAATAGTCAATATATGTTCGTAACTGTCGACTCCTTATATATCAAAACAGTGGTGATTTGTTTGAGGGGAACACATTTTGAGAATAAGGATCTTCCCATTTCTGACTGAGACAGGGATGTTCCTTTCTCTTTAGGGTTGTATGATCTGTGGTGTTTTCGTGCCGAAGTAGCAAGGTTCAGATCCATAGATCTTTGATGAACAAGAGAATCCATATTTATTAGGAACTGACAGGAAGGGGATGTTTAGTTAAATCACATCACCAATGCACATTCTGAATGCTGCAGCAGGCGCGAGGGGCTGAATGGCCAGCTGGTGCCCCTAACCGATATGTTGTTCTCTCAACCACTCAACAATGTTACAGAGGAAAAGAACGATCCCATTCAGCCAGTCAACATCGTTATAATGAGACAGACGGAGACCATTCTGCCCTCTAAGGATTGACACAGGAATAGATTGATGTCATGCAGCCCACTAAGTATATTACACAGTGTAGGATGAGGCCATCCAACCTTTCTAGCTTACTGCCCAGCAACAGGGAGACCTGGCAAACTATCAGGGAATAAACATTCAGAATAAATGTTTATATTCAGGTTGTAACTTGGTGGGATGCCTCAGTGATCAGTGTGACATTATCAACAATTTACAATCTATACCAATGACTTGGATGAGGTGACTGATTGGATTGGAGCTCAATAACTTCATTTATCAAGATAGTCATTTCACAGCATATGGAGACTCTGCAATGGGATACTGAGAGAGGAAATTAGTGAGCAAAGCTTTGGCAGAAAACAGTATAACAAGGGCTAAGGGAAGTCAGTGTTCAGAACAGATAAAATAACAGTAACCTACTTAAATGGAGAGAACATCACAGAACGCATTGGTCCGGAGGGATGTGTGTGTCTCTGTACATGGGCCATATAAACCTAGTCAGCAGATTCAGCAAGTGATTAGGGAAGTGTATCGAATGTTGCTGTTTCATGCAAAAGCTATCGGGTATAATCATCGGGATGTTTTACTGCATCTGTACATAATGGCACTGAGACTACATCGAATGTATTGTATGTAGTAATGAACCCTGAAATTGAAAGAAAAAAATATGCAATTGTTTTAGAAGCTTTTCACAGATGCTTCACTTTACTCCTTGCTAGAATGAAGGCCTGATAGAACCATAGTGTCATAGAGCACGGAAACTGACTCTACAGTCCAGCTCATTTGCACCGACCAGATATTCCAATCTGATGTAAAGCCACTTGCCAACATTAACCCATAACTCTCTCAACCCTTCTTATTCATATACCCATCCATTGCCTCTTAAATGTTGTAATTGTACCAGGCTCCACCACTTTCACTGCCAGCTCATCCCATACACGCACTACCCTCTGTGTGAAAAAAGTTACCTCTCAGATATCTTTTTAATTTTCCCCTCTCACTTTAAATCTTTACCCTCTGGTTTGGACACTTCCTGCCTTGGAAAATAACCTTGGCCGATCCTGCATCCATGCCCCTCATGGCCTCTACAAGGTCAGAGTACTTCTGGCCTGAGAATGACAGCTGATCATATTGAACCAAATAAGACCCTGAGGAGAGTGTATTGGGGCGTAGCTAAGGGATGAGAGAATAACACTGAAGATTCCAGTTTAGAAAACAACACAATCATTTTAACACAGGTACTATGAAGGCATGAATTTATTGTACAAAAATTATGCAGACACAAATAAATATACCTTCAAATTATAAATTACAAATTATTCCTAAATAGGGCAGGTAACGGGGATGGAGTCATTCAATCAGGAGGATGTTCAACCAGACCTTACCGAGTCCAGGTTGGTGTTCGAGTCAAATTATTGCATGTTTCAGATCAGAGAGGGAGCGAACGCAAACTGTCATAGAAGCAACGGCCATTTCTCCGTCTCTACTTGTACTTCACTACAGCAACACATGAGAGCTGAAAACCAATCAGCCATCATTAGCACTCTTTGAGGGTTCCTGTTGAGGATTCATTGCAATCTCTCCACTGCCTGCAGCAAAGGGAATTCAGCCAAATCCAACTGTTCCAGGAGAAACCCCAGTGCCAGCAGCTTCTGTGAGGCAGAATCACTTCAGAGGCAGAATAACAATTCAAACATTTTCAATATTGCTTTTGTCATGAAATTTAATGTTATTTGGACAAAGCTCTTCGAATTAATATTCTGCAGACTTTCAATTTTTTTCTGTTTGCCTTTAGACGTGTGTGTGTGTGTGCGTGTATGTGTGTCTTTGTTAGTATATTTCTGTGTCTCAGATTTATAGAAAAATAAATGTTGATGTACATATTGTCAATGTTCAAACTCTATACCATTTATGTATCCATCGTATTTCGAGTAACTGCGCTTTTGTTTTCGATTTTTTTAAAGTTTAAGAAATCTGTCTGACTTGTTACTTACACTGAACCTAATCCAGTCTGAGATGGATATCATTTACCATATCATAAACTTAATTACAATGATAATTTGTCATGACGTCTAGAGGAGTGGGACTAGAAAAAGAAGCAATGACTCTTTAACCTCAGTAGGAACAGGGATAAGGAGAAATTCTCAAAAGGCCATTTGATTGTGAATTGCTCCTCCCCATAGGTTTGTGGTACCTGTGTGTTTGCATTTATTCAAAGGTGTGTTAGTTAAATATTTGACGGGAAAGTGACTCAAGGATAATGAACTGCAGATCGGAACGTGGGGCTGAGACCACAATCTGATCAGCCACAATATTAGGGCCTGGTTGGGCAGGGACCCACTCCTGTTCCTCAGTCCTACTTCGCCCCATTCCATTCAGCACCTCAATCTGCTACTCAGGAGCAGTTGGAGACCACTTACTCCTACTACCTGGTGCACAGAAACTGAGGTGACTATTCAGCCCCTGAATACAGTCAAACATGATTTGGTGTGGATTGGAAAACGTTCTTGGTAAAAATAAAAGAGCTGTTGTTACTGTGAAACAGTCCCCTCCTCTCTCTTTACAGAAGTTCCCCTGTCTCCATTCATTTGTCATGCTGTTGACCCAGATTCACAGTGAATAATAACCCTATTCTGTACCCAGATATTGCTCACAAAATCCTCTGGCCTCTTTGACTACCAACATTCCTTCACAGGACAGCCAGGAAAATAACAATGATGAACCTTCCAATAACAGAATTCAAGAACATGAGAAGCAGGAAAGGTCATTCAGCCCCTACTGCCTGCCTTTCCTTCAATAGGATCATGGCTGATCTGCTCTATGCCCCAACTCCTGGAGTGCCTGCTGTGTCAAATATCCATCCATCCATCCCTTCCTTCCCACTATCTCAAAGATCCATCTCCCCAACCTCTCTGAGATAGAGAAGTCCCGATGGTCATACCCCTATGTGAGAAGGAAACACGCCGCACACATACACCATGACCAATTGACATGAACAAAATATATAAAAAACAGGTAATAGTGAATGATCCTGACAACAAGGCAGTGTTTGACTGAGGATGGTATCAAGAAACCTGAAGAAAGTGGAACTTAATGGAACTCAAGTGTAACCTCCCCACCGGTTGGAGTGATTCATCACAAGTAAAATGTTTGTGGTTCTTTGCCATGTCCCATCTCAGTCTCGGGACATCTCTGCGGAAGATCCACAGCATAAACATCCTCATTTGCGCCTCAGTGTCTTTCCCCCCATCAGAATCTCAGAAGTGGAGATGGTGACTGAAAATCATGTAATGTTCAGAACAATGTGTCCCCCTCAGCTCCTGAAACAGCCTGTGTCCATGTGGAGGAAGACCCGGACAGCATTCAGGCTGGTGTTGTTGAAGTGTTGGTAATATGCATGTAACAGTCCTGCTGGACACTGTGCGTTACCAGAGTAAAGAGAGGTACTCATTCAGCAGCTCAAGCTCAATTCACAGGAATATGAGGAGGTCATTCTGCCCATCAATGTTATTGGATAAGAATAGGGATAGCCCATTCATTCTCTCCTGACTATTACACAGGAAGGTGAGGAGCCCAGTCAAACACATTGAGCTGCTAAACATGCACCACGGGTTGGTTGCCCAGTCAGGTTCTTTAGCGTCTCCCATGTCATCAGGAGGTGGCCATTCAACCGCTCAATCTCCTTGTACAGAAATAGGGCGATGTTATCTACAACCAAACATGACAAACCAATGAAACAGAGACTGCATGGATAGACTGCCCCATGCCGCTCCTCCTGGCTCCATTGCTTTTGGTACACAGTGGATACATTAATATGGTTTGTTGACGGTGAAGAGGGAGGACATCTCCGAGAAGGCAGACCGATATATCCCTATGGAGGTCAGAAACTGTTGGGAATGGCTAACATTTTCAGGAGTTAGGCATTGCAGCTGCTGACAGATTAGTGAACAATGTGCCTTTCAGTGCAGGGTCACACACCAACTGCACATTGAGGCAATGAGAGTTCATTCAGAGCCTGAGGCTCTCTTCCAACCAATATCGGAGCTTCACAGAGGTACATAAATTACCAAGAAGCAAGTATCTTGGGGAAAATGTATTTCTTATGCCATCAATTTCTATTTCTGGACATAATGTGTGTTCGTCCATAATCTTCAAGTTTCAATGCAGTCAAATCTTATTCTCTCACCGTACTACAAATAAAACATCCATTTCCTTCACACTCTCTTCATGTTACCATCATCCCAGAGATTATTCTGATAAAACAGCTTTGCACTGCCTCTGTGACAAGGAGACCATTGATTTATAAAGGTCAGAGAGTCTGTCCACAATAGCCCAAATACTGCCTCAACAACACTCCACAACTCCTACACATGATTCATTTTGTAATGAAGGCTGACATTTAATTTCCTGTCCTGGTTAATGGATGCCCTGCATGAATTCTGTTCGTGACGTGTGACCAAGGACATCCGGGTCCTTTTTGTTTAAAGCACTTCCCAACCTCTAACCTTCTAATAAATACAACATGAAAAGGAATGTATAAGTTAACAAAAAAGAACAAAGGAAATTTACGCTCCAGGAAAAGGCCCTTCGGCCTCCAAGTCTGAGCCGATCCAAATGTGCTGGCTAAACCTGTCGGTCAATTCCTAAGCATCTGTATCCCTCTGCTCTCCATCTACTGCATCTGTCCATACGCATCTTAAATGAATCTACCGTGCCTGCCTCTACCACATCTGTTGCCAACGAGTTCCAAACGGCCACCACCCTCTGTGTGAAGTACTTGCCGCTTGTATCCTCCTTAATCTTTTCACCTATCACCTTGAAAGCATGACCTCTCGTTATTGAATCCTTCACACTGGGAAAAAGCTTATCTCTATCCACCCTGTCTAAACCCTTCACGATTTTGTAAACCTCAATCAGATCCCCCCTCAATCTTATTTTTATTAATGAAAATAACCCTAACCTACTCAACCTTTCTTCATAGCTAACACCTTCCATCCTCGTAAACCTTCTTTGCACCCTCCAAAAGGCGTCCATATCCTTTTAATAATGTGGTGACCAGAACTGTATACAGTATTCTAAATGCGGCTGAACTAATGTCTTGTACAATTTTAACAGGACTTACCAGCTCATACACTCAATACGCCGTCCAATGAAGGCAAGCAAACCATATTTCATCTTGACTACTCTATCCACCTGTGCAGCAACCTTCAGGATACAATGGACCTGCACTTCAAGAGCTCTCTGCCCAACAACTTTTCTCAAGGCTCTTCCGTTCATTGTATAATTCGCTCTAGAATTAGTCTTGCCTACATGCATCACCTCACATTTGTCTGGATTGAAAACTACCTGCCACTTTCCGCCCAAATCGCCAGTCCCTCTATATCCTCCTGCAGTCTCTGACAGTCCCTTATGCTTTCTGCTCTTGCAACAATCTTCGTGTCATCTGCAAACTTGCTGATCATACCAACAGTGTCGTCTTCCAGATCATTTATTTATATTACAAACAACAGTTGCCCCAACACCGACCCCTGTGGATCACCACTGGTCACCTTTCACCATTTTGAGAAACTCCCTGCAAATACTCCTCTCTGTCTCCTGTTTCTGAACCAGTTCTTTATCCACCTAGATAGAATACCCTGCACACCATATGACTTCAATTTCTCCATTAGTCTACCATGGGTAATCTTATCAAACGCTTTACTAAAGTCCATGTATATGACATGTACAGCCCTTCTTTCATCTAGCAAATTGTTCACTTCCTCAAAGTACTCAATTAAGTTGGTAAGGCACGATCTCCCCTGCACAAAACCATTTTGCCTATCACTGTAAACCCATTCTTTTCTAAATATAAGTAGATCCTATCCCTCAGAACCTTCTCCAGTAACTTTCCCACCACTGACGTCATGCACACTCGTCTTTGGTTACCCAGAATATTCCTACTACCCTTCTTGTACAGGGGACAGCATAAGCTACCCTCCAATCCTCCGGCAACTCACCTGCATTTAAGGATTCCACAAAGATATCTGTCAGGGCCCCAGTTATTTCCCCTCTCGCCTCCCTCAGCAACTTGGGATAGATCCCATCCGGTCCTGGGGATATGTCCACCTTAATAAACTCTAGCCTACCCAACACATTTTCGCTACTTTTGTCAGCGTGTTCAAGACTAATCAAACTTCCATCTCTAATCTCAATATTCATCATGTTCCTCTCCTCAGAGAACACTGATGCAAAGTAATAATTCAGAATCTCACCCATTCTCTCAGGTTCGACACACAGCCTTCCTTCGTTATCCTTTAGTGGACCAATCCTTTCTCAAGTTACTCTCTTGCTTCTTGTATAAGAATAAAATGCTTTGTGATTCTCCTTAATTCTGCTCGCTAAAGATATTTCATAACCCGTTTAAGCCTGCCTGATTCTTCGTTTAAGACTTGTCCTACTTTTCCGATATTCATCCAGGGCCCGTTCTGTTCTTAGCCGCCTAGACCTTATGTATGCTTTCCTTTTCATCTTGGTTCATCATAGAATTTCTCCTGTCATCCACGGTTCACGAATGTTGCCTTTCCTATCCTTTGCCTTCAACGGGACATGCCTATCCTGCACTATCTTTAACCTACCTTTCAAAGCCTCCCACGTCTCAAATGTGGACTTCCCTTCAAATAGCTGTGTCCATTTCACATTTCCGAGATTCTGCCGAATTTTGATATAATTGGTCTTGGCTCAGTTTAATACTCTTCACTTAGGACCACTCTCTTCTTTATCCATGAGTATTCTAAAACTTACAGAATTGTGGTCACTGTTCCCAAAGAAAGCCCCCACCGCAACTTCTACCATCTGTCCTGGCTTGTTCCCCAGTACCAGGCACAATATGACCTCTTCCCTCGTCGGACTATTGACATGCTGCAGTAGAAAACTCTCCCGGACATTTCTTACAAATTCCACCCCACAAAGACCTCTGACGCCAAGTATATCACAGTCAATGTTGGGGAAATTAAAATCTCTCATCACCCTACCCTGTTGCCTCTACATATTTCCATAATCTTTTTACCTATTTGTTCTTTGACCACATGCTCACTGTTGGGAGGCCTGTAATACAGCCCCAACAGTGTAACTGCACCCTTCACATTTCTCTGCTCCACCCATAATGCCTCACTATCCAAGACCTTTATAGTGTACTCCTTTCGCCCAGCCGTGATATCGTCCTTGATCAGCAATGCAACTCCACCCCTCCCTTTTACTTCCCTCCCTGTCTTGTCTGAAGCGTCTATATCCAGGGATGTTTAATTGTCAATCTTCATGCCCTTCCTTCAAACAAGCCTCTGTGATTGCAATAACATGATACTCCCAGGCACCAATCCAAGCCCTAAGTTCATCTGCCTTTCACACTATACTCCTTGCATTAAAATAGATGCATTTTAGGCTACCAGTTTTTTTGTTCTCATCTACTGTCTGCCTACTCTTCCCTTTATGAATGCTATCTTCATAATTCTTACAGTTTCCAGTCTCCACATCACTGCCTACTTCTTTTCTCTTCTGGTTCCCAGTCTCCTGCCACATTAGTTGAAATATTCCCAAATGCAGTAGCAAAAAACCCACTAAGGACATTGGTTCCAGTCTGGTTCAGATGTAGACCGTCCATTTTGTAATCCCACCCGCCCCAGAATCGTTCCCAATGTACAACAAATTGAGCCCCTCCCTTCTACACCATCTCTCAAGCCATATGTTCAACCTGTCTTTTTAAAAAAATTCTACGTTGGCTAGCACGTGGCACTGGTAGTAATCCCGAGATCACTATCTTTGAGGACCTCCTCTTTAACTTCCCTCCTAGCTCCCTGAATTCTTCTTTGAGGACCTCGTCTCATTTTCCACTTATATCGTTGGTGTCCATAAGCACCAAGACAACTGGCTGTTCACCTTCCCCTTTTTGAACACTCTGCAGCTGATCGGTGGCATACCTGACCTGAGCACCTGTGAGGCAACATAACATCCAGAAGTCCCATTCCGGCCACAGAACCGCCTATCTACTCCCTTCACAAGAGAATTCCTTGTGACAATGGTCCTACGAGTCGTTTTACTGCCCTTCTGAACAGCAGTGCCTGCCACGATGCCATGAACCATTCAAATGCTGTCCTCCCCTGGTAATCTCCCCCAACAGTATGCAAAACGGTATACCTGTTTTGGAGGAAGACAACGGCAGGCGACACCTGAACTGTCTTCTCACTCTTTTACTGTCTTTTGGTCACCCATTTACTGTCTCCCTCAGCAATTCTAAACTGTGTTGTGACCAGCTCACTAAATGTGCTATCCATGGCATCCTCAGCATTACAGATGCTCCACAGTGAGTCCATCCGCAGCTCCAGAGTCTTCATGCGGTCAAACAAGAGCTGCAGCTGGACACACTTCTTGCAAGTGTAAGAGTCAGGAGCGTCAGCCACGTTCCTAAGCTCCCACATCAAGCAAGAGGCACAGGCCACGGGTCTGAGTCAACCATTGTTGTTTTGCTGAAAGGTTGACATAGTACAGTGGAAGTTTATAGCATCCATTTGCCTTACAGATATCTTACATTTCATGATTTTCACATATCCATGGTGTGTTTGTGTGTTTGTGTGTGTGTGTGTGTGTGTGTGTGTGTGAGTGTGTATGTGTTTGTGTGTGTGTGTGTGTGTGTGTGTGTGTGTGTGAGAGTGTGTGTGTGTGTTTGTGTGTGTGTGTGTGCGCGTGTGTGTGTGTGTGTGTGTGTGTGTGTGTTTGTGTGACAGACAGAGAGTGACAGAGAGAGAGAGAGGCTGACAAGAATCTTGTTGTTATTTTGGTATACTCTAATTACTTTCAGGGGTTCAGCCTTTTTTACAGAAATGTTCATTACTTCGGTGTTTGGAACTGAGAACTATCCGGAGTTCAGAATGATTAGGATCATATAGCTTGAGCAGCTATTTAAAACAAATCTGTATCTGCTCAAATCTTCCAAGTATTGACTCACATTCCATGACTCACAAAGGAATTAATATAAAGCTGACATGACAAAAGAAAGGTTAAAAAATAACTTCAGAGGACATTGGGGTGCTATAGAGAAATATAGGTTAAGTGAGTAGTCAAAGGCCTGACAAATAGAGCTATACGTGGATAAAAGTGAAGTTGTCCATTTTGACTGGAAGAAAAGCATTTTTTTTTAAAATAGAGGGAGATTTCATAGCTGTGAGATTGGTTGGGATCAGAGTGTATCATTACCTGAATCACAAAGTGCTAGCTGTATGTAATTGGGAAAGCGAATAAATGTTTTCCTTTTATCGTGGGGGAATTTAAACACAAAAGTAGAGAGCACTGTTATGCTTGTATCTTGAAGGCTCTAATTCTTATCGGTCACCCTGTTTATGGCAGGAAGTAAATACGTTGGAGGCAATTCGGAGAATGCTTACCAGAATAATACTTACAGAATGACTTGTCATACAAAGGGAATTCAGATAGTCTAGGCTTTTCTCAGTTTGTGGTTAGGAGAGGAAGAGGCAAATTAATTGAAACAAGATGTTTCCTCTGACAGAAGAGACGAGAATGAAGGATTACTGTCTAAATGTCAGTGGTTTCCCATTTAAAACACATCGAGATGATTTGTTTTATCTGAAAATGTGGAAACTCTGACACGTTATTAAAGCAGAACTATGGAATATTTTAAAGGCAAATATAAATAGTTTATTGTTGAGAGAGGGATGGTGAAAGGATTTCAGGGTAGGCAGGAATGTGGATTTAACGTTCCAATTAATGAGGCATACTCATGTTGAATATCTAACTCATTCCTGTTTGTATGGGATGTGGCAGGTTGATTAAACTGACAAATTGGAGTTCCAATGTAAAGATCCAACAAAGTTTATAATGCTGAAATCCTCCATCTTCGGAGCTGAACAATTAGAGTTCCTATATCCTCTGCTCCCCTCATTCTGCCGGTGGTGTCTTTCAAAGCCCCTGTGAAAGTTTTAAAGAAAAAACCTACTGTTTTCCATTGTCCCACTACCTCTGGAAGTTGATCTACTTAATAAATACAGTTGATTAAAAAATATAATACTGAATCCCTGAGCATCCAGCAATTTTATACCAGCCATCAGCCAATTGTGCATACAAGACCTCGCTTAAAATGTCTTCTTTCATGAGTAATTTCAGCTGCGTATACTGTGTAGAACCTGGAAATCTAATTTCTCCAGGGACAGTTGCAGAAAATAAGTTTGCTCCAGTTTGTGTATAAATGATAATTGATTCAGAATTCAAAGACGTGAAAGGATATTGCTGGAGAACTGTTGTTTAGATTGTTCAGGGGCTGCCTCTTGAAATCATATGACAGCAGTGCAACAAACACCTTTGCAGACCAGACCACAGCAATCGCACTAAATTTGCATCTCTCACACTTGCTTTGTACCTATAGATTGAAGCTCTTATTTAACTAGAACAACAGAATCCATCCAAATAAAACCCGAAAGAATGGTGAATGTTGTAAAACAGAAAGATAAACAGAGTTGCTGGAAAAGCCATTGCTTTAAAATATCCAAATATCTTCAGTGAAATGTTTACCCTTCATCAGCCCGGTCCTGAACGCTTTACATCCCATTGAACACTCTGGTCTATACTGCAAGGAAAAATCCCTTCTCCCCAACATTCTCTGCCTCTTCCCCTATCTGTGCTCTGAGTACTTGTAAACTAGTTATGTAAATTTGACAAAGAAAAATCACCAAACCATGCAGTCATCCTTCTGTAGTGTGAACAGTTTTTAAAAGGCAGCTGAATAAGAATTGCAATACTGAATCCAGATTTTTTAGCCATTCCAGCAGCTGGCACACACTTGTAGATGGAGGCAAATGCTGATTTCAGTGACTAAACTTGTCTGTTCAATTGCAAGCCTGGTAAACGTGACAGCCGAAACTGCGATGGAGATGGAAAACCATGCCTTCCAAATCTAAAGCGGTCATGAAAAAGTATGTTTGATGCAATATGTGACCATGACTTTGCTTCATTCAGAGTACAAGAAAATGAAAGTAAATTGCTGGTGGACTGACAGTTACAGTAAGATAATGTACAGACTCTTCATGAAAACAGCACACAGCAATGCAGAGAATACCATTTCCGACCATAGCAATCGCATACTGCCTCTCCATTATCGACATTATTCTTCGGGTCAGAGAGTTTTTTACAAAACAGACAGTTTTAGGAGAGGACATCAAGGAAGCTTGAATTCAAAATTGCTTGCAAATTTGAGTTACTTATCCCTGATCATTTTAGTGTCTTATAATGAGTATATTCAAGAAATACATATCCCATCACACTCTCACCCTTATCACCGGATATAATGTACATCAAACCTATGAAAGAGGTTGAAGAATGAAATCTGTATTGTTTGCAGTATCCATCTGGATTGTAAGAAGTTTAACAAAAGCAGCTGAACTCAAGCTGCACCACTGATTGCAAAGTCTTCAGCCATTCAAGCAGCTGGCACTCAATAGTAGCTGGAGGCAAATGCTAACTTAAGGATTTAATTTATCTTGTCGGACCAGTTACAGACATCGTAAGGTTGACAATCCAAACTGCAAGGGATATGTAAAATATAATTCTCCAAGATTGTTTGCAATAACTGGAAAATATGTTTCAGTTCCTGTGAAGTTATGTAGATGTTCCCTTCTGCATCCAGGAACCATGTAGCTGGCCCTAGTTACGACAGTCAGCTTAACCCCCAAAAGATGTATTACATCCAGAAGTTGGAAGATAGTGTTCTTTCTTACAGGAGACTTTTGCAGTCATCATTTTTTGAATTCTGGTGAAGCCCTGCTGGTTGAACTGAGAGCTGGAGTCAAACGTAATGGTTGTCAGTGCCAAGGGTGGCATGGTACTGACAGTAGGTAGTACAGAAGTTGCTGCCTGGTCACAAACCATTATTGAATGGCATGATCCCAGGAGCTAACAGCAACAACAGAATGAAGACAGAGCAGTGACCTGTCCTTTGCTGCCAGTAGTGGTAGATATTGTTGAGCCTGTACTCAAGAGATTTGCAGGCCACGGCCCACTGTGGGAGTTGAGGAGCTCTCCTATTCACTACACAGACAGACACGAGTGGTTCTCAATTTGTGACTTCATTTCCCCCCCCCCCCCCGAAGGACAGGATAATATAATGGGGCAGAAGGGAGTTGGGCTTTGCTCCTGAACTCCCCTCCGCTTGGCCTGACTCATGAGAATCTTGGCAACTGCCAGTTGACATGGAAATGCAGCCCTGCATGTGGGGACAGTACCAAAGGTCTTCATTGGAGATATTGGAAAATTGGTTGCCTAGTCTCCATTTGGGCCTGGAGCTCTTCAGCTAGAATAATTTGAGACACTGCAACAAGTATAAAGTTTTGAAGAAAGGAATTCGTTGCATCGTATCTCCCTTTCTTTGCTACCACACTCCAGCCTCATTAGCTTGTCTTGCAAACAGGCAATGAGGGTTTTGTGCTAATAAATCTTGAACCAGTTTTATAAAACTAGCTGTCAATCGCTTAAAATATTTACTCAATTGTTCAGGTTTATTATGATGATTTTATTGTGGATGTAAATGTTCGCTTAAAATGACTGCATAGCACATTTCTGACTATTTGCAGATCACCTGTCAGTCCCAAGTACAAGGTCGATGAAAACTGTACACTCCAAAATCTATCATGAAAAAAGTAAGTTTGAAAACAATATATGATTAATGTTTTGCTTCATTCAGAGTACACAAAATAGAAAGTAAATCACTTTCTCTGGACTTTTCAGGAAACATCACACAGCAGCGCAGGGAACACCACTGCAGGCAAGAACATTTGCATTTCTGTCTCTCTGTTATCTGCATTAGAATTAGGGATTCAGAATTTTGTTTCAAAAATATTGTATTAGGAGAGAACATGGAAGACACTTACATTTTGTTTACATTTTGTTATTGAAGTTTGTAAACTCTGAATATGAAAACATTCAAGAACTTGCTATCCCATTTCTGTCTCTAATCATTATCACCAGCAACAAAGGTTTTGAAGAACAAATTCATCATTTATTGCTAAACATCACACAACACCAGATTATAGTCCAACAGGTTTAATTGGAAGCACGCTAGCTTTCGCAGTGTTGCTCCTTCATCAGGTGATAGTTGAGGGCTCAATCCTAACACACGGAATTTATAGCAAAAATTTACAGTCTGATGTATCTGAATCATGAACATTGATTGCAGTCACCCATCTGGAGTGTGGCCAGTTTCACTCAAACAGCTGAATGCAAGCTGCAGTCCTGAATCCCGAATCTTCAGTCTTTCAAACAGCTGGCACAAAGATGTGGGATGGAGGCAAATGCTCATTTAAATAACTTCATTTATCTTTTATCATCAATTGCAGGCATAGTAAGTGTGACAATAACTACAATGGAAATGAAACCTATAGTTGTCAGGAACAACTGAAGAAATTGAAGTGTCAGTTTGATTCAAAGTGCAATTTAACTCCTGAATAATATTGTATTTGGAATAAAGGCTATTGCTGGAGAACAAGCAATTCTTGTGAAGTTATGTAGGTATTTTCTTCTGCGTACATGCAAGAACAATGTCAAATACGCTGTTCCAGGCCACAGTTAGCACATTGTGGAAACTGCTGGGCTCTGCCTCCCAAGTGTGTATTTTTCTGAGAAGATAGATTGTGGTGTTTTTTTTAAACAAGTCTTTTGCAGTAATAATGTTGTGAATTGTGGTGGAGTCCTGCTGCTTGGACTGAGAGCTGGAGCCAGCGCTGCTGTGGTGGATGGCACCACCAAGGGCAGCATGCTGCTGGTGTGGCTTGACCAAGAAGATATTGCTGGGTCACTATCCTAAGAATGAAATGGTCCAATCTAAAGAGCTGATGGTGAAATCGGAACGATAGCAGAGTGACAAACCTTTCTGTGCCACCATTAATGTTTGCAATTGCTGAGCCAATACCCATTGATGAGAAAAAGTCAATCCTGTATTAGAACCAGTATCCAAAGCTCTTCACTGGAGAAATTGGACAGTTAGTTGCCCTTCTATAATTGCCCTAATCTCTTTATTTGAGACTTTTCTAGACTATGCAATGCATGTAAAGTCTTGAAGGAATAGGTTTGTCACATCCTTCATTTCCATGTTCCAGCCTAACTGTCAGTGGCTTGAACTCCTGACACTCCTATTCAAGTTTCTAAAAATGTTTTTGTTCTGAACATAAATGCTTGCTTAAATTGACTTAATGGCACTTGATGACCATTTGCAGCTCTGAAAACATCAACTACTGAAAATGCAAGGGAGCTGGTGATTCTAGTTCTCCAGAAACTAAGAAGGTCATTGAAAAATAAGCTGAATACAATGTGTGACTGTCTACTAATAGCTAGCAGGTCTGGCTGCATCTGTAGAGTGAAAACAAAGTTAATGTTTTAGTTGAATGACTCCTGTTCAGAACTTCAGACCTCTCTGAAGAAGAGTCACTTGACTCAACGTGAACTCTGCTTTCTCTCCACAGATGCTGCAAAATATGTTGAGTTTCTCCAGCAACTTCTGTATTTCTTTCAGATTGTCAACTTCCACAGTTTTGTTTACATTAAAGAAATTATTGACTGGCATATAATCTTTGCTGTATCGTAAGTCTTGTAAAAAGACATTTTCGGTGGAAGCTTGCAGTTAATGCTGCAGACCTAATGCTGGGACTGAAACCTGGAGGATTTGGCGGATGCCAAGGACGGTATGTTGCCAGCAGTGACCAATGAAGAGATTCTTCATTGATAAAGGGCTTTTGCCCGAAACGTCGATTTTCCTGCTCCTCAGATACTGCCTGACCTGCTGTGCTTTTCCAGCACCACTCTAATCTAAAATGAAGAGGGTTACTCATCAGTTGACGGTGCTGTTTAATTTAAAGAGCTGCTACTCCAGTAAGAGGGAGGACAGATCAGCACATTTCTGAGACCTACTATTCATACTGATCATCACTGAGCCTGCAAAGCTGGGCACAATCAGGGAAATGAGGGAGGCAGGCTTGAGAGCTGATGGAGCATTAAAATGTCAAAGAGAACTGGTCTATGTCAGCATGGCTTAGCAATGGGAAGGTGGCAGACTCCCTCCCTGCCACATTCTGAATCCTACCACCTCCCAGTTAAAAGCCAGTGAATAATTGAGCATGCATTAAATACAAAGTCTTTCAATAATCATTTCTAGCCCTTCAATGTTCAGGCCTTCAGTTGTTCACTTCCAAGCACTGGACTGTGCAATGAGGCTAAACATATTGAAAACACATTGACTACCTAACTCTCTGTTTCCCAATACTAATACATCAGCTACCTCCCCTCACCCCATCTCTTCAAAAAGAACAGACCATGGTGTCCTGCAAGCCTCCGTGAAAGTTGAAAAAAAGCCAACATATATTGCAGTCATAGCTTTTGAAAGTGGCCTTTTTTAACGGAATGTAATGTGAAAAGGAATTTCTGGAGAGCAGGAATTTCTGTAAGATTTCTGGAGGAACTTCCTCTTGACAACATCTCTCGGTGCTCTAGCAAACACCACCATTCCAGACCACAGCCCCTCCCAATATTTGCATCATTCCTGGTGATAACAGTGATTCCTCTTTATTAAAAAAAATGCTGTATCAGCTCAATAGAGCCTTTTGATCTTCAGGGTTTACTTTCAAATGTTTGTGAGTCATTGAAAGGTCTAAGTCCTTTGTTTAATGTGTGCTTCATGATGACTTGTGGCTGGGGACATTTTGACAGACCAGCTTGTCAGGAGGATGGGAATCAAAGTTTGCCAGACATGAGGAAGGAATTTTGATGTGATCTGATTTTGATGTGGTTTAATTATGCTTCATTTGGAATACAACAATGTGAAAAGGGAATGTTGGAGAACCATTGATTCCTTCAAAATGTTTTGTGCAATGCAACGAATGCCAGTTCAGACAACAGCAGCTACATTAAATAGGCTGCTAGACTGCCTCCCGAGTAATTTAATATTTGAGACAGAATTGTCTTAAACAGTAGCACCACCATCCTAAATGCTGAGATAGGAAATTGCTTGCTGATCAATACTGAGGTTCTATTTCTGGACATTGGAGCCATCGTGAAAATACTGCAGAAATGGGTTCCTCTCCTTCACCCCACCTCATCGCCTCGCTTTATTTCTGTTTCCTGCTGATCCTCAGTCCCCCAACCCTCCCCTATTCTACACTCCCTCCAAAATCATTGCCATGGTCTCCAGAGTTTGGTGACATTTGATGAAATATGGCGACATATTTGAAGAAATATGGCTACGGATTGGGACCAGCTCCTGGTCTCCTCGCCTTGGTCTATCTCCCATACAGTGTCGCCATTGAATGCTTCACACTTTTTATAATTTAAGTTGGCCAGAGGCCATGTGTATCCACGGAGTCAGGCACTTTCCCTAGTAATAGTTATTTGCTTTCATGGTGAATCCAATACAGGCAGCATCACATCCACACCATTTCACTGATGTCATCAATGAATAGAAGCCTAAATACTGAGGGCATTACACTGCTCTGGGTCAGAGACCTGTAATTATTCCTGGGTTTATTATAGTCAGATCTTTCAGTAAACTCCGAATGGATGAAGGAACAGGAAAGGAAAAGGAATAAAATCCTCTTTTCAACAAAACAGCCAATACTGACTAATATGACATGGACCTTCAGTAAATTTGAATAAGGAGTAATTACAATGTTCAGATTCTGAATCAAACATTGAGTTACTAATTGTGCTTCTAAGGGTTAAATTAACAATAGTGTATAAAGTGCTCGAGTTTCTTTTTCCGAGATAAGGAAGTTAAACTTAGATCCTTGCATTTGGGATGTTTTCCCTCCGAACCAGTGCAGACAAGTCTTTATTTGACCTCTTTACTCCCCACCACCAGATCCTGCCCTCACAGCCAAAACTCCCGATGTTGATGAGAAGTGCCAAATATTAACTTTGTGATCATGCACATATTTACAATGATTTAACTGTTATTTTATGACTAGTTGCAGCTGTGAAAGTTGCAGCTGTGACACCTCACACTGTGAATTAGGTGAAAACCTAACTTTGTCAGAAACTAAACGAAACAAATTGGCAAATAATTTTGGTCTGATGTCAGATTAAATCTGCTATATTAGGGATCCAATAATTTGAAAGGGAAGTGCTGGCAGTTGTTATAAGATTATGTCAGGATTGCCTCACGAAGGCATCCCATGGCAGTGTGGTGAACACTAACACAGATGAGAACAATCACAGAAAACAACTGCTTGACTGGTTCAGAAATGCTTGGCTTATTTTGAGAGACCAATCTTGAATCAGCATAAAACATTCAAAGTTTTTCAATGGTTGGTTGAATTTTGCTTGTCTTTCAGTATGAAGGTCTTGCATAGCCATGAAATGGCTTTAAACAAGGGTGACATACTGAATAAATCCTTTTCTCTTCTTTTCACTCTGTACTGTCTCTTCCATACCCCAATCCCAGCATTCCCTCATTGTGGTGTACTGTAGACATCCTGTGGAAGTTAAAAGAACCTCATACCAACACGACCAAGATGGTTCATGATGCATCTTGAAAACAAATAAAGTCCCACCAATATTTTCCAGATCATAGGACAGCATTGTCAATACACTCCAGGGGAATGGGTCGTATTGGCATCAATAACTAGTAACATTAGCAAGATTGCAAGACTGGGATTCAAGGTATACTGCTCTGTCATTACCCCCTCATTAACTTCACCATTACAAGGCTAAAATCGGGAGCATTGGAATCTTCACAGCTCACCTGGTAATTGCAACAATAGTCAAGAAGCTCAATATGATCAAAGAGAGAGTAGTTTGATTGACTGGCAAAAGAACAAAAGTACCTAATTGCCGCTCCCTTCACGATCACCGAGCTACGATGTTGAGCTACCGAGCACGTACACTCTCCGGAATGAACTACAACAACTCATTAGACTTACACTGAAAGGACCTTTCCAGCCTATAATCACAATTTCTGAAGAGAACAACGATCAGCTAAAGGTCTGTTACACCTGATTCTGACTTTGCATGGATATCTCTGTTCTTTTATTATCACTATGGCAAATAATGCGATTTATTAAAATTGCAAAGTCATTGACTAAATTAAGAAAACTAGTCCACCAGGCTTGGAATATTGAATCTCAAGTCTGCGATTTTTTTTGTTAAATTGCTTTGGACTTAATTCTGGATAAGTTTACTGATGTTAAATGACTTAATTTGTGTTCTTTGATGAATTGCAGTTCTGGAAACATTGTCAGTGCAAACAGTGAGGAAAATGGGAATGCAGGTTCTCCTGGATCAAGTGAAGTAATTGCAAAGTAAGTTTAGTTGCAGGTACGACTAAGTTAGTCATTATATCAGAATATGACAAACCATTAGGAAATAACTGGTGAGCTAGTAGTTTGTGCAATGTTATACAACGATCAATGGTAACAACTTGGAGGCAATGATTTGATCAGCTCTCAAAGAGGAACTTGCCTATGTTTACTCCCAAGTCCTTTTACTATGTGATACTGCAAAACCTCTCCTTATGAAAATTGTAGATTCCTTTTAAAGACCTCAGTTGAAGCTGCCTCCATCACTACACTATTAGGCAGAACATTCCAGTTTCCAAGCAATGCTGTTTTTAAAAAAACAGTTTTCCTTGTAATCGTTGTTTTCTCTCTTTTTTTGCTGATCATCTTAAATCAGTGTCCTTTTCTTCTCAAGCCTTTTTAAAATATAATCCACACAGTATGGAAACAGGCCACTTGGCCCAAAAAATCCACACCAACTCTCCAAAGTGTAACCAATCCAAATGCATTTTCCTACTCTTTTACTCTACTTTATCCAAATCCCACGTGATTTTGAACACGTGTAAAATGAATTCTTCATCTTCTGTTCTCCATAAAGAACAGTCCGCGCTTCTTCAAACTATCCACATAGTTCTCCAGTTGCTCATCTCTGGTACCATTTTTGCATTCCTTTTGTGCACCTTCTCAAATCCCTCCCTGAAGCGTGCTGCATAAATACTAGACATGAGGGAAAAGCAGGACAGTTTATAACCATTTGTCATAATTTCCTTATTTTTCATGCCACGGTCCGATTTATAATGTTCAGAATCCTAATTATATCTTCAATCTGCACTGCCAACTTCATAATTTGTGTGCATACACACAATATGTATAAAATGCATTAAAAATTAGACTGGGATCATTTAAGGAAGCATTGATCATTGTATCGAAAGATTTCAGCTCGTGTATAAAATGAACAAAGCACATTCCAGAATAATTCTGAGTTGGAGGAGGGCTGAGTTCAATGGGGCAAGAGGGCATTTGAGCACAAATCTGGGCAACGTTCAGCTTCAGCTGTACAGTACAGCTTAGCATTTCCACAAGCAGGAAATGGTGGCACAAACAATACTCTGACTCCCTGCATGATGTTACAAAGGATATGGATTATTGTTAAGCCGAGTGAGAACTGTGCTAAATATAGATTAGGGAGGGTGGTAAAAAAAGGAGGGGGGGAGGTTGCTAATTAGAAATGGTATAACGGCTGCAGAAAGGCAGTTCGAGGGGGACCTGCCTTTGGAGGTAGTATGGGCTGAAGTCAGAAATAGGAAAGGAGCAGTCACCTTGTTGGGTGTTAACTGAAGGCCCCCCAATAGCAGCAAAGATGTGGAGAAACAGATTGGGAAAGAGATTTTGGTAAGGTGCAGAAGCCACAGGGTAGTAGTCATGGGCGATTTCAACTTCCCAAATATTGATTGGAAGCTCTTTCGATCAAGTAGATTGGACAAGGCGGTGTTTGTGCAGTGTGTCCAGGAAGCTTTTCTAACTCAGTATGTCGATTGTCCGACCAGAGGGGAGGCCATATTGGATTTGGTACTTGGTAACAAACCGGGACAAGTGATGGGCTTGTTAGTGGATGAGCATTTTGGTGATGGTGACCACAATTCTGTGACTTTCACCTTGGCTATGGAGAGAACTGGTGCATGCAACAGGGTAGGTTTTCCAATTGGGGGAAGGGTAAATACGATGTTGCAAGACAGGATCTGAGGAGAACAAGTTGGGAGCATAGGCTGTCAGGGAAGGATGTCATTGAAATGTGGAACTTTTTCAAGGAGCAGATACGACGTGTCCTTGATATGTATGTACCTATCAGGCAGGAAAGAGATGGTCGTGTGGTGGAACTTGGTTGACGAAGGAGGTTGAATGTCTTGTAAAGAGGAAGAAGGAGGCTTACGTAAGGTTGAGGAAACAAGGTTCAGACAGAGCATTGGAGGGATACAGGATAGCCAGGCGGGAGTTGAAGAAAGGGATTAGGAGAGCTAAGAGAGGGCATGAAAAATCTTTGGTGGGTAGGATCAAGGATAATCCCAAGGCCTTTTATGCGTATGGGAGAAACATGAGAATGACGAGAATAGGGGTAGATCGGATCAAGGACAGTAGTGGGAGACTGTGTATTGAGTCGGAAGAGATAGGAGAGGTCTTGAATGAGTACTTTTCTTCAGTATTTACAAATGCGAGGGACCATATTGTTGAAGAGGAGAGTACGAAACAGACTGGTAAGGTAGAGGAGATACTTGTTAGGAAGGAAGATGAGATGGGCGTTTTGAAAAGCTTGAGGATAGACAAGTCCCCCGGGCCTGATGGGATATATCCTAGGATCATGTGGGAAGCAAGAGAGGAAATTGCAGAGCCTTTGTCAATGATCTTTTCGTCTTCACTGTCAACAGGGGTGGTACCAGGGGACTGGAGAGTGGCGAATGTTGTGCCCCTGTTCAAAAAAGGGAATAGGGATAACCCCGGGAATTACAGGCCAAATAGACATACTTCAGTGGTTGGCAAAGTAATGGAAAGGGTTCTGAGGGATCGGATTTATGAGTATCTGGAAAGACACTGCTTGATTAGGGACAGCCACATGGATTTGTGAGGGGTAGGTCTTGCCTTACAAGTCTTTTTGAATTTTTTGAGGAGGTGACCGAGCATGTGGATGAGGGTAGAGCAGTGGATGTAGTGTACATGGATTTTAATAAGGCATTTGATAAGGTTCCCCATGGTAGGCTTATGCAGAAAGTCAGGAGGCATGGGATAGTGGGAACTTTGGCCAGTTGGATAGAGAAATGGCTAACCGGTCGAAGGCAGAGAGTGGTGGTAGATGATAAATATTCAGCCTGGAGCCCAGTTACAAGTGGAGTTCCTTTGGGATCAGTTCTGGGTCCTCTGCTGTTTGTAATGTTTATTAATGACTTGGAAGAGGGAGTCGAAGGGTGTGTCAGTAAATTTGCAGACAATACGAAGATTGGTGAAGTTGTGGATAGTGAGGAGGGCTGTTGTCAGCTGCAAAGGGACTTAGATATGATGCAGAGCTGGGTTAAGGAGTGGGTGATGGAGTTCAACCCTGTCAAGTGTGAGGTTGTCCATATTGGAAGGACAAATAAGAATGCAGAATACAGGGTTAACGGTAGGGTTCTTAGTAAGGTGGAAGAGCAGAGGTATATTGGGGTCTAAGTTCATAGCTCTTTTGAAAGTTGCAACTCAGGTGGATAGGAGAAAGTGAGGACTACAGATGCTGGAGATCAGAGCTGAAAGTGTGTTGCTGGAAAAGTGCAGCAGGTCAGGCAGCATCCAAGGAGCAGGAGAATCGACGTTTCGGGCATAAGCTCTTCTTCAGGAATCCTGAGGAAGGGCTGATGCCCGAAATGTCGATTCTCCTGTTCCTTGGATGCTGCCTGACCTGCTGCGCTTTATCAGAAACACATTGTCGACTCAAGTGGATAGAGCTTGTCAGAAGGCCTATGATGTATTAGCGTTCATTAGCAGAGGGATTGAATTCAAGAGTCGTGAGGTGATGTTGCAGATGTACAGGACCTTGGTTAGGCCACATTTGGAGTACTGTGTGCAGTTCTGGTCGCCTTATTTTAGGAAATATGTGGAAGCTTTGGAGAGGGTGCAGAGGAGATTTACCAGGATGTTGCCTGGAATGGAGAATAGGTCGTACGAGGATAGGTTGAGAGTGCTAGGCCTTTTCTCATTGGAACGGCGAAGGATGAGGGGTGACTTGATCGAGGTTTATAAGATGATCAGGGGAATAGATAGAGTAGACAGTCAGAGACTTTTTCCCTAAGTACAACAGAGTGTTACAAGGGGACATAAATTTAAGGTGAAGGGTGGAAGGTATAAGGGGGATGTCAGGGGTAGGTTCTTTTCCCAGAGAGTGGTGGGGGCATGGAATGCGCTGCCTGTGGGAGTGGCAGAGTTAGAATCATTGATGACCTTTCAGCGGCAATTGGATAGGTACATGGATAGGTGCTTCAGCAAGGTCAAATGTTCGGCACAACATCGTGGGCTGAAGGGCCTGTTCTGTGCTGTATTGTTCTATGTTCTATGTTCTATGGTCTATAGATAGTTCAGAGGGGAAATAAAGAGTAAGGGAGACTGGCAGCTAACTTTAAAAGGGAATCCAAAAGTCATGATTAGTCACAAACAGTGAAAGGGTAGCAAAAGAATGAGTAGGGCCAATTATCATGAATCCCCTGTTTAAACTTCATAGGCGCAGGGTTCTGGCTGAGGTATTATGAAGAGGAAGTTGATGTCCAGTTCGTGGTGAAACAAAATGTAGTTGAGACTTGGATGAGATGAAGTTTGACAGAATTTTAGAAAGGCTAAAATAAAACAAAAGTGCAGATGCTGGAAATCTGAAACAAAAATGAAACTGCTGGAGAATCTCAGCAGGTCTGGCAGCATCTGCGACGGGAAAGCAGAGTTAATGTTTTTGCGTCCTGTGACCTATTGACCTTCTCCAGCAATTTCTGCTTCAATTAGATAGGCTGATTGTCATTGAGTGTTGGTAACTGACAACAACTGAATTGGAGACACCTGAGGATACAGAGAAAAGTAACATTGAAGCTGCAGTGGTAATATCCACAACAACCTAATCCTGTTCAAATAGAGGCATGGAATCAGAGACAAGAGAATCACAACATTTATAATACTTTTGTTCAAAATTGTCTGGATAAATCCAGCAAACAGATTCATCTTAGTGGTGGGAAAGCTTCTAATGAACTGTAATCTCAGCCTCAAGCAACAATATTGGGAGACCATATGGACTAACTTTATATGCTGACTAAATATCTAATGTGTAACCTGTTGACCTAAATCATCTGATGAAGGCTTATAATTCTGAATCTTCACTTTTCTTGAGTATTTAAGCCAGTTTAGAAACGTAGGAAATAGGAGCAGGAGGAGGCCATGCAATCTTTCGAGCCTGCCCTGCCATTCATCACGATCAAGGCTGATTGCCCAACTCAATAGCCTAATCATGCTTTCTCCCCATAACATTCGATCCCATTTGCCCCAAGTGCGAGATCAAGCTGCCTCTTTGATTGTAGTTGAAAGTGCTTGCTTGAAGTGTCTTAATTTGTCCTTGCGTTCAATTGAAGCTGTGAAACAAACATGGAGTCCAAACTCTGTCCAAGTTCTGAGGAAGTTGACAATTTAAATTCACGAGAAAAGAAAATGACAGTCAAAAAGTAAGTTTGATCCAATGTACGACCATGTTATGCTTCAGCATGTGTTCAGTCTCTTTCTGAACCTGTGCCAACCTTCAAAGGTTAGGTCTATAGGATGTTGCTTGATTGGAACAGCATTTCCTCAATCAATATAATGTGTAGTGAGATTAGTAATTCCCAGGTTCATTCCACATATCTCCCCATGTGATGAAAGCAACTCTTTCTGGTCATTTCGATTTTCATCTGGAAGGTAACTCAGTAGTTTATCCCAGTTTTCCAGAACTTCCTCATTGTTCAATTTAATTTGAGGAATGTCCAATTCACAATAATCTGAAATTGTTTCATCACTCTGTGTTGTAACCAGTAACACATTCTCTTTTGTTTTCCTTTCAAAATAGCTTTTGAACAAAACATCTCTTCAAGCCACAGAATGGTCACAGAATAGTTGGAGCAGTAAGCCATTCAGCCCATTAAGCATGCGTTGCTGTTCAAAATGATTTTGGCTGATTATCTAACTCAGTACCCTGTTCCATCATTCTTTTTATAAACTTTGATCCCTTTAGCCAGAAAAAAAATCTATTATGTTTTGGACTCAATCAATTTCTATGACAGTGAGTTCTAAAGAGTCACCACAGTCAGGGTGAAGAAAGGTTTCCTCATCTCAGTCCAAAATGCCCACGCCAGTATCCTTAGACCGTGAGCCCTGGTTCTAGACTCCCTTGCCGTGGAGAACATCCTTCCTGGTAATCTAATTCTGGACATAAACACTGGCTTGTGCTGCGTCTTGTGATCTTAGCCTGGGTCAATATGGGAGGGTTGTTCTCAGTATTGCCACACTTTGACAGTGCAAGTTAACCTCTTGCTGATAGCAGGCTGGAAGCAAGGTAGCCATTTGTTGCTAAAAAAAAGAGATAGGACTGAGTGCTCACTGCCCATATTCAAAAGGGAAGAATGACCTATTGAGGAGAGATAATAGAGGACTTTTTGTACCTGTAACGGTGGACATTGATAGAAATTACTGACTGCCGTATAACACACAGGGAATCAGCAAAGGTGACCCAAAGTGCTGGTTCCTAATTACACATGTTGCACTTTCCAAATGACAGCAGCCCATTGGTTGAAGCAGTTTTCCTTTTTATTGAAATTAAAATGTTCAGCGATGTTTGACACGCCTCTGGAGTAGTTGGGACAGGGATTTAAGCCTACTAAGTCTAACCTAGGAACTAAAGCCGACTGATCGAGGGGTAGGGAGGCTATCATTCTACCATAAGAGGCCTGTTTTGCATCTCATATAGAATTGATGCAATTTCCCTTAATTGCTTCATTAATCTCTGGGGATGTAAATAATAAGCCACTTGTCAGAGTATTGTGTATTGCTCAGGTATCACTGAGTAGTATGCTGATCTTTGAGTCGGAGGGGTCCAGATCTACAATCGGGTTTAGAATAGGCTAATTGATACTGCCACAGCAGTGCAGTCCTGAGATAATCCTGCACATCAGATGTATATGAGGCATTAAACCAAAGCCACTCTGCCCTCTAAAGGGACCCTTATTATTTTGAATTAAAGTGAGGAGATTATACCTGGTGTCCCGGCCAGTGATGATCTGGTCATCATCTCCTTGCTGCTTTTCTCATGGTACACAAAGTAGATATCACATTTCTGACATGTGACTACATGATTGAAAGAACTTCAGTTGTTGTATAGAACATCTCTGATTGAAAATTGACTTTGTCAGAACCTGCATGTATTATTACTCAACTTGGTTTTTCATGTTTAACTCTCCGCTGAAAGAAAACACTCCTTTCCAACTTCCATCAAATGAGAATGAGACAAAGCTCAGTGCTGTAATATTTCACTTTGAACTAACATCTGGATCAAACTAAAATACCATTCAATGCAAATATTAAATAAAATTGAACCAGTTTTAAAGGATTAAAGCAAATTATATTTTTCACCAAAGGAGTGTATTGAGATATTTCAATATTTCTCATTGTGTCAAGTATCAGCAAACAGTGGAGTCTGTTCCAATCTATTTTATCTTGTCTAAGGAATAGGCTGAGGAAAAGAGCAGTGCATGAGGAGAGCAGTACAGTGTGGATCAGTGATTTATTCTCCAGATTAGAGTAGATATGTAGTGGAATATACTAAAATGATAAAATAAGAAAAACTAAAGTGGGATATTGTCAGCTGAATGTTTTATACACTTGTTAAAATTGGGTCAGTCAGGATCTTATTGAATGGTGGAGCAGGCTCGAAGGGCCAAGTGACCTATTCTCATTTATTGTTCATACTGCGAAACAATTTTGCTAATTACTCAAGCGGAGCTATTAAACACACATTTTAAACTGTTACATGGGCACATGCTGATATTTCCGTCTATGATTCCCTGGGTTTGATAGCATGTAGGTGACAGTGGCCCCAGGGGTTCTGCACCTGCGCTAGAGGTCTGGAAAGAGATGTTTAGAATACTCTGAGATTGCATTAAGATGTTCTAGAAATGCGCAACTTTTGTACTTGCCTTCCTGCTAGGCGAGAGGGGGTTTTGCTCTTCATCAAACCTGTCCCACATTTGACTTCAATCTGCTTTTCTTTGTTGCATTATTGTATGGAGTTTATTCTCTTAAGACAATAGCCTGGGTTTTGCCCAAAGTTTAAGAGGTTTTTACTCACATTAGTTAGTTTCTGTATCCCATGAGGTAGATTTATTGAATCCAGGAATGGAAAATATAGCAGATCAAATATAATGTTGTTCATTGTTATTCGGTCAATTAACAGGGATACCTGTGTGCTGTTCTATGACCCTCAGGATTTAAAAGCCTTTTCAGTGGAGCCAGTGCTGATTTACCCAACACGCTATACTGGTGAACTCACTGATACTGAAACCTCTATAATCTGGGACATTGATGAAATACACACTGACTGGAACTGCAACTTATCAGAAAAACTAGGGAACAGTCAGAGATTGGGGCCGAAGCTCAGAACACAGAGGCACTGTAAACACAAGCACCCATTGACACAGCTTCTCGAGATGAATTGTGATGTGGTTCTGCACTATTCGGTTCTGATCTCTAATCGGAAATAATGCTTCTCTGTCAAGCCTATGTGGGTTATGGATAAAAATAATGTCTGCTAGAAGGCAACTACAACGCTGTCATGCGATAATGTGACGCAGAATCAAGTGAAATTTGGAGTATCTCCTTTTGGGGCTTCTTGCATCCTTTCAAGTGGCAGCTGAATTTGGTGATCAGGTATCAGTTACTATCGAATTGGATGAAATCTTGTTAGTGTTTCATTTATTTACATTTCCCTATCTCTAAGGTTTTCCCCATTTCTTTATTAAAGAGCCAATGTGTGTGAGATCTCTTTAGTGCTGTCCATAGGAGAGCCGTGCTCCTGCCACTGTGCAACTGCATATTGATATCTGCCTTTAAAAACAATCTGAATCAATGGTCACATACTGGTGTCGGAACTGAGCGGGGCCCATAACAGAATGAGCAACGCTTCAACTGCTACAAACCAATGTGGGCTAGATTTTCCAACTGTCATTATCACAAGGGTGCTTTTGGTGCCATATTCACTATTCAAAATAACAATTAGTCTTTCTGCTCGTGTAGAATTTCTCTCGATTACTTTAAATAATAGTGTGTTGTGTGTATGTGCATGTGATTTGTTTCTATTTATTTCTGTTGCTCAATGGCTCTGAAATTGCTGCTGTATAGGTTCAAAGGCAAAGTAAGGTCTCCACAAGGACATTGTTGCTGGTTTTCCTCTGAGACCAGTGCAGAACTTTACCAGTTCATTGTAGGCCTGATACATTATAGTTAAGTTTCACCTCTGCCAGTTGGTACAACATGGAAATTTGAGTATTGATGAAAATAAAGTTTTTTTTTATTTAGTATTGTACTTATCAGGACACCCTCAAGAATACCAATGGGAAGGGAGAAAGCATTTAATCTGTCTGGGTAATGAGTGCTGATTGGTAAAGGCATGGAGAATGGACCAGGTGATGGTTGGCAGTTAACTGCCAATGCTTGTTGTGATTCGACTAAATTGGTGATGGCCATTCTCTGATTCATTTGGCAGGAAAATACCGTGATCACTCAGGCAACCTGCCAATTGAAAACTTAACAAAGTTTAGCTGTTAACTGTCCGTCACCATCTGACCAGCCCATTTCCATTGGGGACATCTCGATCAATCATTGTGCACTTTCCAAAGCATCAGAACTCTTTTCTCGTTCAGTATAAAATGTTGTTTCCCTTTATGCCAACATTCTTGCAGCTATCCTGATGAATGCAAGTCAAAAAAATAGAGAAAAGAACATGTCCTATTTGGCAGCAATACCCAATTTCTGTATTTGCAAATAACTGTTTGAATATGGGAAACGTTTGTTAATGGAGTATCCAACATCCAGCTGATCTAATTAAAATGGAATCTAGTTTTCGAATTTGAAGTGATTTAACCCCCTGATGAGTCCACTTTGTGCATGTAGATCCTCTTTGAATATTGTATCAGTCTGGCTGTTGAATGACAGCTTTGGAAAGTTGTTTATTTCTGGCAACTTCTATTTAATGAATTGCTGAAATGATGGAAAGTACATTCTATTACATTTACAAAACTAAGATATCTTGTGTCTCCAGGAGATGTGCACAGTGCAAATAAAAATCCCATTTAATGCTGGCCTGGACAAGACTGGTAACCTTAAACTGGTACTTATCGAGAAAGGTCTGAGATCTTAACTGGCTCATTAGCATCTAATGTATTGAATTTAAACTTATGTCAATCTGTAAATTCTTCAAGGCCGTGATCCACGCTGTCTCTTGTACCCCTTATATACACACTCTGTTCTTTGGTTCTCTGATTGCTTTATATCTTTTTGTCCATGAGTATGGTCAAGTCCCCTGAATTAGATGTACTTTACTGATAAACTTCCTTAGATGCCCTCTGTTCCTTATTCTCACTTTGAAACCTTGCTTGAAAGCCGGTTTCATTTTTCTTGTCATTGGTCCTAACTCTTCTGATACATGCCAACAACCTTCTCCTCTTTGGCATTGGGTGAATCCTTTTCCAGTTTGGAATGTCGATCTCGAATGTTGAATATAGGGCTAAAGGCAGGATTTTTGGCAGTGTGGAGGAACAGAGTCATCTGGGTGTGCATGTACATAGATCCCTCAAAATTGCCATACAAATGGATAGGGTTGTTAAGAAAACATATGATGTTTAGGCTTTCATTTACAAGGGAATCGAGTTTGAGAGCAGTGAGGTTTTGCTACAGCTCTACAAGTCCCTGGTGAGACCACACCTGGAATATTGTGTTCAGTTCTGGTCGCCCTGCTATAAGAAAGATACAGAGGCTTTGGAGAGGGTACAAAAAAGGTTTACCAGGATGCTGTCTGGACTGGCGGGCTTGCCTTATGAAGAGAGGTTGAATAAGCTCAGACTTTTCTCTCTGGAGAGAATGAGGAAGAGAGGAGACATGATCGAGGTGAACAAAATAATGAGAAGAATAGATAAAGTCAATAGCTAGAGAATTTACCCCAGGGCAGGATTGACTGGTACGAGGGGGTCATAGTTTTAAGATATTAGGAGAAAGGTATAGAGGAGACGTTAGAGGTAGGTTCGTTATACAGACAGTTGTGATTACATGGAATGCATTGCCAGAGGTGGTAGTGGAAGTTGAGTCATTAGGGACATTTAAGCGACTGCTGGAGATGCATATGGATAGGAGTGAGTTGAGGGGTGTGTAGGTTGTTATTATATTTTACATGAGGATTAAACCTCGGCACACTGTCGTGGGCCAAAGGGCCTGTTCTGTGCTGTGCTTTTCTATGTTCTATGTTAAAGCATCTCATAAACGTGAGTATTTAACGACCACTTTGGCAGATTTAATTGATTGCAATTGGAATGTGTCTGCCAAAACTTTAGCAAAACTGAATCAGCAAACAGCTTCAAACTGTGCGCACATCCATCACATAACATTGCTGCTCCTCATTAACATTTCAAATGCACTGCTCCATTCCAAATAGCGAACCACCCGTTCCCATTCATAGAAATTTGTTTCTGATGGATGGAAGTGGTTGTTTCTGTACTTCTGCCACTTTTATTGAACTCATCTCAAGTTGCACTTCAGAATTTGACAGTCAGGTCAAGACTGTTTGCGTTAAACTTTATCAACGTTGACCAGTTTGCCAGCTCTTCATGTTTTATGATTAGATTACTTACAGTGTGGAAACAGGCCCTTCGGCCCAACAAGTCAACACCGCACCCGCCGAAGCGCAACCCACCCATACCCCTACATCTACCCCTTACCTAACACTACCGGCAATTTAGCATGGCCAATTCACCTGACCTGCACATCTTTGGACTGTGGGAGGAAACCGGAGCACCCGGAGGAAACCCACGCAGACACGGGGAGAACGTGCAAACTCCACACAGAGAGTCGCCTGAGGCGGGAATTGAACCCGGATTTCTGGCGCTGTGAGGCAGCAGTGCTAACCACTGTGCCACCGTGCCGCCCAATGTTCTTGAATATTGGAATGGGACTGGGTTTTATCAGCCCTCTCGGGACAGGCAGCAAGGTCATTAGGTGGATAATAGGGTGGAAGATAACAAGAGAAGGAAGGAGTTTCCACCTCCGTAGTATTTTATTGATCCCATATTAGGGAAAGGATGACCATTCAGGTGGTCAATGTAGAGTCTGTTCCCGCTAATGCTGGCAGTTTATTAGCAGTTGGTGTGTCCTCCATTGGGTGGGAGACCTCCTCCTGCATCCTAGAGACAAGCCTGCAGGATGTCCCTCCTAATGAAGTACCTTATGGCTCACAACAGGGTGTCCCATCTGCACACTGTAACAGTCTCCTGTCCATGGTGGCGATCATTACGGGAAATGGAAATCAGAGTAAGTGAGTGAAAGAAGCCGTTAGGACTAGTGTTCACAACATTCCCAGGAGCAGATTGTCAGGTCCTACTGAGACCATTAATAAGTCATTAAGATCCCCCAGTTGGAGCATGGACACTGGGTTTCTCCTACTCCTAGTAAGAGTATTGTGATTACTGCTGTTTCAAGTCTATCAAGCGAATAGTGAAGTGTGGCCATGTGATAAAATCATTTACATTCAGTGCTGAATAGTTGAGACTTTTTTGTGAGAAACTTTATAATTCTTCTCGATGTTCTTAATACACTTTTTGTTTCATACAATGGTGATTTTCTACATAGGGTTACAGAGGAAAAACAGACCATTTGGCACAATCAGTCCATACCAGTGCTTATGTTCCACTCAAGGTGTTTCACATTTTTCCTCATCTAAATCACCCATTGTAATTCTCGATTCCCATCCCTTCCAAGTGCTCGCCTAGTTTCCTTGAAATACATCTAAACAATTGATTTCATGTATTCCGTCTCGTCACATATTCGCCCCCCCCCCCCCCCCCCCCATTCTCATCACTCTTTCAGTGAAGAGGTTTCTTCTGAATTCCCTTTTGGATTTCTTGAGGTACCGTCTTATATTGACAGCCTCTAGTTATGCTCTATCCCAAAGTGAAATGTTTTCTCTGTACCTTCTCCTTTCAAAACCTTTCATAGTTTTTGAACTGTCAGCCTTCTTTTCAAGAGAGAAGTGAACAGCACAACAATTTTCCTTGATATACACAGCCAGAAAATTGTGTATAATTCTTATAAATCTTCTCTTCACTCTCTCTCATACATTCTATAACATGTCAACTCGAACTGCAGGCAATACTCTTAATTATAGTCAAACATTTTTTATAGGGATCCTACTTTCAAATCTATCCCTTTCGAGATAAAGCTTAGAGCTTTGTTTGCATTTTTATGGCCTTTGGAACCTGTGGTGAAATTGTTAGTGACTGATGTAATTGTCTGAGATCCCTTTGTTTGTCTCCCTCACTTAGACGAGCATCTTCGAATAAGTGACCTGCACATTATTCCTACCAAGATGTTTATCTGTGTGGATCTTCATTTGCTAATTATTTGAACATACCGTAAATTAATTAATAATCTCTTGCAAATTCTTGTACTCCTCAGAATTGGCTACATTTCAACATTCCATTCCAATTTGGTGTCATTGAATTGCTAATTTTTTGTCGTAATTAGATATAATATTTAATTTGCAGTTTTACTGTATTTTGTTTTGAATTTTTAGAGAGGTGCAGTAATCCACACGTTAACTATAACAACTAAATATAGAAAGACAGATAGATGACAATTATTACACACACAGGACTAATTAATAGACTCCATTAACTTCACGGTCAAAACGGGGAATTATTTTTTACAGGAATGATATGGTGAGATGATCCATAGTGCAATAACTTTTTCGCCTTTTTTTTGTTTATTTCCCCCGGTCTTTCTGTGCTACTGATATGAAATTGAAAAGGTACCCATCTTCCATTTCAGACTAAATGATAATAAAAAAAACAGCATTTATATAAAATACAACATGATTTATGAAGTCATCCCTCGAGGCTTATACATATTCACAGGCATGTAGAGTTATATGGGGAGAGGCTGAATAGGCTGGAACTGATTTCTCTGGAGCGTTGGAGGCTGAGGTGTGACTTTATAAAGGTTTATAAAATCATCAGAGGCTTGGATGCGGTGAATAGACAAGATCTGTTCCCTGGGATGGTTGGAGTCTCATCTAAACCTATACTCGTGAGTGAGAGGGGAAAAAGTTGAAAGTACCTTCGGAGAGTAACTTTTTCATGCAGAGGATGGTGTGTATGGAATGAACTGCCAGAGAAAGTGGTGGAGGCTGGTGCAATTTCAACATTTAAAAGGCATCTGAGTGTGTATACGAATAGGAAGGTTTTAGATATGGGCCAAGTACTGGCAAATGGGACTAAATTAGTTTAGGATATCTGGTCAGCATGGGTAAGTGAGACTGAAAGATCTGTTTCCAAATTGTACATCTCTATGACTCTATGATCTACCCCTTTGCTCTTAATGTACTAGTCGAATCTCTTTGGATTATCTTTAACATTATCTCCCAAGGCTATCTCATTTTCCTTTCTTGCCCTCCTCATTTCCCTCTTTAGAATGTCCCTGCACCTCTTGTACTCTTCGAGATTCACTTGATCTCATTTATCTATATCTAATATATGATTCATTCTTAATCTGAACCAGAGCCTCAATACTTTTATTCCTCTAGTGTTCCCTCCTCTTACCAGCCTTATCTTCACACTAACAGGAACATCACGCCTCCGAACTCTCGTTATCTCACTTCTGAAAGTTTCACTCTTGCCGGCCGGCCCTTGAGCTGCAAATAGTCTACTCCAATCAACCCTTGAAAGTTTTTGTCTCATACTATCAAAATTTGCCCTAGTCTAATTAAGAATTTTTACTTATATATAATGCCAATCCTTCCCATAGATATTTTACAACTAATCGAATTATGACCCCTGGCCCCAAAAAGCTCCCCTACTAACCATTCAGTCACTTGCCCTGCCTTGTATCACAAGAGTAGGTCAGGTTTGCTCCTTCTGTGGTAGTTACATCTACATATTAATGAAGAAAATTGACTGTAGCACTTACCAAATTCCTCACCATCCAAGCTCTTAAGACCATGGCTGTCCCACTTTCTGTTTGGAAGGTTAGAATTTGCGATTCTTACAATGCTATTATTCTTACATATAAATAAGATCTCTCAACATATTTGTTACTGAATTTCATTCTGACTACTGGGGGGACTATTACAATTGCATCAAAGTAATCATGCCCTTCTTATTTATGAGTTCCATCCACATAGGTTCACTGGACCATCCCTCAGAAATCCCTTGTGTTAGAACAGCAGTAATGTTTCACCACAAGAAAAATTGACTCCCATCTCCTTCTAGCTCTTCCTACTTCCTACTTTGATGGTGGGAGGGGCTTTGAACATAAATTATTCAATTTACTGGTGATAGTTAGTAGCTGAAAATAAAGATACTATGGGTGACTTGGTGATGGGAAATAAAAGGTTACATTGTGTGGAAGGAAAATTCTGGATATAAACAAGAATTTTACAAACCGATCTCCATTCTGTCTGCCCAGGTCTTGCCTACACCACTGTACCTCCAGAGGACTTTCCTTTTATTTTGATGAGTTCAAGTTAATCTCAGCCGCTGTTTTGTACTTGTCAACCATTTGTTAACGGGTGTCTGCCATTTCAAAATGTAGGTTACCTTATTGTGTACGTTCTCAGAGTTCAGTGTTTGTAGTCTTTGTTGTTTCACCCTGTGCTTTGGTAGATAATGCAAAATTACAGAAAAATATTTATAGCAATTTAAGGTTAGGATATTGGAAGAACAGCTAAGAGCATGAAGTTTGACAGAAGGTTTGTGGGACAGGACATGGAAAGCAGCAGGGTTTCCAGAACTTCTGATCTCAGCCTTCCCTGATTGAAATCAACCTATGATTTATAATTTTTGAGGATTGTTGTTCATTCATATCGGTGTGTCAGATAGATCTCAGTCTCAGGGAGGTGTAACGTGCTTCGTTGTTTAGTGATGAACTCAGAGGAACATACATTAGTAATGATGTAAACCCAAAGGGTTGAAGGAGCAGAGGATTCTCCGTGTGTATGTGCTCAAATCAGGGAATGTACCATGACACGTGGACAGAAGAGCAAATAAACCCGACTTCATCAATAACGCTGTAGAGAACAAACACAAAGCAATTATGTTAAACTAAAATAAAACAGTCTCTTGTCTCAGCTGGAATGTTGCATCTAGTTTCAGGTGCCACGTTTTTGAAAAAATGCGAAGTTATGAGATTGGGTGCGTGACTGATTCACAACACTACTCCCGGAATGATATACCTCACCGACTCTGAGAAATTGAGAATGTTCTCCTCTGCTGATTATTTCCAGTTGCTATGATTGGTTCTCAATTCCGTCTTGCGTCATATAGATCCCAATGGCTGAATATTTCAAATACTCATGAGCCCTGCCTTGCCTGATCAACATCGACCTCTGATTTATTATTTTTGAGGGTTGCTGTTCAGTAATATCCCTTTATCAGATAGATCTCAGTCTCATTCCCTGTGATTTGACCGGTGTGGTATGTCAAATAGATCCCAGGAATTGTGCTCCATGAGATTTATGTATGCTGTGTCTGAATACCTGACTGAACGGTGACATTTTTGGTTGATGAATGTTTCGTTGGGCGCTTTAGGTGGCGATTTCTGCATTACTAACCCAGGCTGTCCCCACATTGGGAGTACTTTTAGTTTAGATAGTGTAGAGTAAATTTTCAAACTCCTTTGCCTGCCTTTTATAGGCTTCTGGTGGAACAAAGCTCCTCATTTGTTTCATTCGGTGACCCGAGCTTGTGACCCTTTGTGCATAAGAGGAAATGTTCTCTTATCATTATGCCTCTGGAGTGTTCATTTAGGCATATCGTGTGAAAGATGTGTTTACATTAGTGGGCTGCATGGTAGCGCAGCATTAAACTAAATGACTGGATGAAACACAACCAAACAGAACAAGTGCAAGTATTTGGCTGGGAAAGGAGTAGGATGTGGGAAAATGTATTATTACTGACTGGCCTTGAAAAAAGAATTAAGCAAACTCAAGGTTAGTGCATATTCATTCGAGATTTATTAACCATTTCAGAAAGCATTTTTATGCAAAAAGTTGATGTAAAAGCTAACAGAAGTGAATATAATGGCTGGATGCCACATTGAGATGAGAACACATGCGCTGTGAGTTGGGAATTTTCTGTACATCAGTAACAGTCACAAGAAAGGGAATACAAAGGCTCATCAGAAAGGGTTACATCAGTAACAGTCACAAGAAAGGGAATACAAAGGCTCATCAGAAAGGGTAGGCAACCATTCTGAGTAAGGAACAAATAAAAACAAAAAAAATGGGCTTCAAACAACTGGGAAGCTACAACTTTTTCCAACCACAACCATCTCAAAGATATCAAAGTAAAAAGGAAAATCCATCAATAATTGTCTCAGTTACATGCTGATAAACTGAAGTAATCTCACTACTAGAGTCAACAACAGGACAGATTGTAGATTGGGGATTCAGAGGTCTTGATAAGCAGATCAGGAAAATCAAAGGGGTCCACAATTCATTCACTTAACCTGGAAAAGAGAGATAAAGCAATGACGCAGATATTTATGATCAGGGTCTTTCAGATTTAATGTTTATTCAACGGCACACTTAGAGATTTCACAAAACATATTGTGCTGCTTGGCGTGAGAAAGATGTGATTATTCTCACCTTCACCAGAGTGACGGCAGCGCTGTAGAAGATATTCAGGAAGAACAAGGTGATGAACGTGGAAGCAGTTGTCCAGATGTTGCTGTTATCATCCTCATAGTCTTCAATCCAAGTGCGATCTATTGAATCTATGAATATAAAGCCGAGAGAACGCATTTAGATTGTTTATTGATCCAGATCGATCTATCTGCATCTAAGTCATGTAATTAGAGACCATTACATCTTTATAAAGCAGTCAGATATTTCTCAAATGTGACTTTTATCTGTATCTATTAGTGCATTATTAACTCTCAGCAAGAAATTAAAAATACTAACTGCACATGTTCTTTCTTCATTGTCCATGTCAGAATGTTTTAAATTATTTTTCTTTTAATCTATTATTTAAGGATATTATTATTTGAGGAATGCTTATTATGAATGATTATTTTAATTATATCATTATATTTTAAATATAGGCTGTGACAGCACTTTAATTGAAAATTGTGGCCATCACTGAATAAAAGTTCAAATGTGATTCTCATCTTTATGTATTGGTGACCAATTGCTTGGCAAATCGTAAATATAAGTGACACCACAGTCAGGACATTGCTTCATATTTTTGTTTGTAGGATCTGTATATTTAGGAATAAGTTTTTGTACATGTGTCCCTTAATTTATTTGATCCACTGCTTGGTGTGTTTGGTTTTCCTTTAATGTTTGTGCATGTGGTTATGAGAGTCTCTTACTTCACTCTTGCCCATGTTGGAGTCTGTGCATGAATAAACATATTCCTGTTCCTTTACTGCTGGTGTGCTCATGTGTTTGTGTACCTAAATTTTGGTCTTTTCACATTGTGTAAGCATCATCACGCTAATATGCCACTTCATTGCTGCTTATGCTTATCTTGTAATGTCTTTGTGAGTGTTCACTTTTCATTAGTGCTGTCTAAAATGTGTGCTTATGTGTCTGTTTCAGATCCTACCTACACTGGGTTATTTTCATGTTTATGCTGAATAAATGTTATCGTACAATGTTATGTTTTGATGATGTTTATATTTATATGATGATGTTTGGTTGTGTGGCAATCTTTCCCAAACCATCTCCTGAGAAGCTTGTTTGTGTTATTGTTTGTGGATGCTTGCTGATGCTTGTGCCCATTATCCTTATTCAATAAACACCCCTCTATTTGTTAACCTATGCACTTGTGTGTCTGCATGCGAGACTCTGAATTTGTGTGTACGTGTGATAATGTCTATATGCTGATCAATGTGATTTAAAAATAACTAATTAAGCTGCCTCTGTCATCGTATGTTTGTGATTCTGAAAATGGGAAAATAATGATATTAATAATTATCTCTGCATTTACATACCTGTGTGAGTTGACATGTGGGAGGACATTTTTCAAAATTTGTATGTGTGTTCATGCGTGTTGTCTGTATGCATTGTGCTGTATGAACGTATATGTATTCATGCCCATTTGTGTGTTACCGTGTGTCTATGTTTCTCATGGTTATGTGTGAGTACCCCTGTTCATTTGTGCAAATGATTTTCATTCCGTGTATGTGAGTTTTTGTATGAGCTTAGGTGAGTGTTCAAGTACTACTTGCATGTGTGGCTCTGTGCAAGTATGCGTGTGTGACATCTTATCTATATGCACATTTCAGTGTGCACATAAATATGTGTCTTTAGGTGAGAGCCCGTATATGTGTCATTACGTGTGTATTTGCGATCATCTCTCTGTATCTGTTCTTATGTCAGACTGCAATTTTTATTATTCTAATTTATTGTTCTAATTTTAATGGATTGCCCATAATTAGATTTGACCTTGGTGTTGTAGGAAACATTTCCCATCGTCGTGGCGAGATAAGCGTTTTATGAGCAACTCTTCTGTTGCAGTGATAGAATTTCTGTCTCTGAGAGAAAAGGCGTGAGTTCAAATCCCCACTGATAACATTTCTGAATATGTTTATTAGAAAATGTCTACTTGTGTTCTGTATGTGAAACAAAATGCTATCGGGTATTCAAATACCAGAATTGATCCCATATGCTCCAGAAAACTGAGACAAAACTATGGAATTCAAACCGGGACGATGCAAACACCAGTTTTGGATCATGGGAATCAATGTTAATCATTTGTTAACAGAGCCCAGCGTGTCCAACATGCTTCAAAGGTATTATTTTGCAGGGAAATGTTAAATCTTTGGACAGTAAGCAAGAAGCTGACTGTTCCTGTTAGTAACTGGGTTACATTACAGAGGACATCTACCATGAAAACTCTGCACAGGGAGCAAGAGGACAGACCATTCAACGTTCCCCTCCCCTCTGCTCCACTACAACTTAACTGTCGAGTCTCTTTGGTGTGAAAGTGAAGATACATTCTGTCATGCGCTGGTGCAAGATCCCTGGAAGTTCCCCAGAAACAAAGGTGACATTCAAACTGTTCTGCACTCTTTACAATTGGTATGTTCCAATCAAGTTTAATTTTAAAGTGTCTTAAATTTACATTTCCAATTGGTGCAATGTGGCAGTTTAAAACTGACCTGAATTTTGTAAGAATGTCCAATCGGGGGAATCAAGAACACCAAGTTCAAAACTCATGCTCTACCCTTGACATAAAATGGACATTGTCAGATTTTGTCACAGAGGGATTTAGGATGGATAAGGTACTTGGTGGAATCCTGCAATGAGTGAGCTTTACTCTGTCTCTGACCCAGGGTGTATCTGAGCAGAGAACATTAACTGCACAAGACACTCGTCCTAGACCTGTTAATAATTCACTTTAACTACACAGATGCAATGTAAGTCAGAGTGAGAAACAATTAATTCAGTATTTAACTCACAACTGGAAAAAAAAACTTTATTACTTCTGTTGAATTATTAAATGCAACTTTGAGATTTTTATTGACATGAATTAACAGTGTCCATCAGTGCAAGTGAAATGTTTACGAAACTCGGTTTACCGCTGGATTTATCGACTGTTCTGTTGATGATCTTCAGTGGAATCGCTTCATGTCCCACCACACAGGAGTAAGAAGCACCGCTGGCCCACTCCTCCGCTGTAATGGATAACAGGCTGTACATGAAGAAGGAGATGTTGTCGCTCTCCGCCATCACCTCTGTGTTCTTGTAGTTACTGGGATTCACCGGCTTGTCATTGTTTGTCCACTTGACGAAGATCTCTCGGGGGGAGAAACCTCTCACTAAACAGGTGAGGGAGAGAAACCTCTGAGCGGAGATTTCTTCTGTTGGTGGCAGGAGGACCGACACTGATGGCTCCAGCGGATTAATCACTGCAGAATATTTGAGACAAATATAAATCAAATAAAAAATCCTGAACCAATATCACAATTTCACTAAATATTAAAATATGCCATGTTTAATTTGGGATTTATTCACTTCCGTTTACTAAAGGAGCAGAATGGTACACATTCTGTCCAGTAAAAAAAGTCGAGTTTAATGTGAAAGTTGCTTCCATGTTTCCAGCCCACAACAAGGGCATTCTGTCCAACTGTCATTGCTGATGGTGACGTCAAAACCCTGGCTTCTTCGCACTTTATCTGACTTCATCAGAATACAATATCCTTTGGTCCATCTTTTTCTTAATCAGCTACCTAGCTATCCTGCCTTCAGATGCATCATTAATCCTCCCAACGGTGTTTGGTCATTACCAATCAAAGCCTACCATTGATGTAACTGGATCTGGATTACACATGGGATCCTTTGTGCTTTAATCTCACCGCTCACCTTTCTCCTTGTGGATGGAGTCTCTCAGCGGAGTCGGTAGATTCTGATGGTATACCACACATTCAAAAGTAATGCCACTCAGCCAGGCTTCAGTAGAAATGTCTAATTTGCTGATCACGCTGTCGGGATTCTGTCCAGGCTGGTCAGCAATCTCTGTTTTCAGAGGCTTCTTTTCTTGTTTCCAGGTCAGATTGACTCCAGAAGGAAGATTGGACACAACGCAGGTTAACGTCACCGTCGCCTCCAGTAAGACTTGTTCTACTGGCGGTGGGAGGATTTTAACGGTGTTAGGGTGGCACTCGGTATCTTCTATGAAACAAAAATCAAAGTCAATGAAAAATGCCCCTTTATGATACAAACAGCCAATCTTCAGATTCCTTCTACACAGGGTGAAGACACCACCTTCAAAATGGCAACTCCAACTATTGCTGAAACGATGCTTACTATTGTTGATGCATTTTGATTTGTGAAAGCATTTGTGATTATCTATAACATACCCTGTGTAATTATTCCTAAAGAACACTGGCTTTGTAACAAGTGAAACCTGTGAAAAAAGTCAACTCATCGAAGATACCATCATGTAACCCATGGAATTACCTTTCTTTCAGAGTTTGTCTCTCACTTAAGACCATCTATTGATACTTGTGACAATAGTAATCTGAATATAATGAGTTCATTTCCATGTTCATAACCCTTAGGTGCAAATGCTGCTGGTCACGCTGACTGCCAAATCACATCCCAAATTTTGGACAAATTCCAATAAATAATAATTATTCTCTTTACAGAGTTCTATAGTGTTACAGGAGCGGTGAACAGCCATGGAAATACTGTTCATTATATTTAATGATCAAAAATACTTTGCGTTATTGGTGTGATGTCATTCTCTAATTTATGTCATTGTTCCTCACATCGTGAGCTGTGTTTGGAGTAGATCGGAAAACAAGACATTGAGTACAGTATTGGATATCGAGAAGGACACTCATCTCCTTAAGTCTTTCCCTCCACTCAGTTAGTTCATGACTCGTCTGTACTTTCACTTTATTTACTAAGGTGCATTTTTTAATTTCTTCATAGAGCAGGGGAGAAAAAAAACAAACAAAAATGTCTTAAATTAATCTACAAACGCGATGGAAATGTACATTAGTTTTATAGACATCCGCTACTCACTGTGTAAACATCGCCACCCCAAACCAGGCTAAATCAGCCTGTCTCGAGTTCCTAGTTCATTCATCCCGATTGGAGTGTTCTTACCAGAATTTATTCTCCTGCCTCATCCACTAATTACAGAGAGCATCTTAAAGAAGCTCAGTGAGATCACGTTTATCTCAGTTCATCAAATGTGATACCCACTTGGTCTGTGGTCTGATCCCATAAATGAAGTTAAAGAGCTCAGTACCAGATAAAAAATCGATGTCGTACAGTGTCCAAGGCCAACAGGTCATTCCTCAGCAGGGAATGAAGCATTGAACGCATTTTGATTTATTTTCAAGTAAGGGTCACTGCATATTTTAACCACGTCATTTTGAGACCACAGCATCATAAGATAGAGGATCAGAATAAGGCTGTTCGGCCAATCCAGAGTGAAGATCAGAATGATGCTGGAAAAGCACAGCAGGTCAGGCAGCATCCGACGAGCAGGAAAATCGACATTTCGGGCTAAAGCCATTCTACTGTCTTCTCCCCACACTAAACAAGAGCCGATCTATCTCTGGCTTGAATACACACAATGGCCTGGCCTCCACAGCCCTCTGCAGCAACAAGTTCCACAGCCTCATCACCCTCTGGCTGAAGAAATTCCTCCCCATCTCAGTTCTAAACGGTGCCCCTTTGACCCTGAGACTGTGCCCTTGGGTCCTAGTCTCGCCTACCAGTCAAAACATCTATCCCATGTTCACTCGACCTCAATCTCTCAGTATTTTCTATGTTTCAATCAGATATCTATCCAATATTCCCCCTCCACCCCCAAACCTATCTTTGAAGCGGTTACCAGGCAAGGATTCAGCACTCTGAATGCCTCTCCCAGCATGGTCAGGCAACAAACTATTTAACAAAGCTCTCTGTCTATATATCTATCTTCTACAGAGAGGAAACATGCTTTTCTGACTTGCCAAAATGTTGAATTATGAGCAATGCTAATGTAACACTCAAACTGAAATGAGATACGTGGCATGTTGGGAAACAAGAAGCTGTACCGTGCTGTTTACTATGTCTGATAAATTAGTATGTTTGATTCACGTCAGAGTTCAGAGTGATTTGTAGCTCTCTCAGTGTGTGTCTCTTACCCTGGAGTGCGGTGATGTTTTTACTTTGAATGTTCTCTCCATGATTGACCTGGCAGGTATGGACTGCGCTGTTGAACCATTCACCATAAGGGACCATCAGCCGACTTGTCACCGAGAAGTTGCCGTTCGCCTCACACACGGGAGACGTGAAGAAGCCAGAATCCAAGGGTCGGCCATTTTTCAACCAAATCACGGAGATTGTCTTCGGATTGTCTTCGGATTGAACAGATGACGGTTGCAAATTTGCTGCTTGCAATTTCTTCACTGGAGCTCACAGTTAGGAGAAGAGTTGGTGGGAGAATATCTGGACCTTTAGGAAACACATCGCATAAATTATCTGACGAATTTCATAACAAATACAATCAGTTCTCATATATTAAGGTTTCTTGTGGTAAATGGATACAAGAATCATAATTGTGCAGAGTGCTGGAGAAGCTGGGATCCACACAGAAAGATCAGCATGACAATGTGAAAGGCTAAAATTATAGGACACAGCAAGGGAGTCAAGGAGGCATAGAAACTATAGGCCGGTAACATCAGAAGGGAGATAGCAATGTTGGATGGTATTCGTTTTAATGACAGAGTCTGATGACCAAGGCAGGTGAATTACCGGCATAAATGAGGAAATGACACGGTTGCTATCACGGAGACATGTTGAGAGTGGGGCAGGAGTGGGCTATTCAATATTCCAGGATTGAGTGCCATCAGGCGAGACAGGGAAAGATGGAAAAGGATGGGGGCGGGGGTGTGCGGTACAGAATGTTGCTTCTGTCGCAATTCTGACAAGAGTATTTTAGGCTGTAAAGAGAAATGAAACCATGGATACCTCCTCGAACAAAAGCAAATGGACAGTACTTCAAAACCAAAATACAGCAAACATAATTACTGTGAGAGCACAATAGACCTTACTGTAGGTCCAAAAGACCAAGTGCAGATACATGGGCAAATTTCAGAGAAATGTAAATTAAATAGGGGAATGAGAAAAGAGGTTTTTAACTTCCTCAACATAGGCTTGGATCTTCATTTTGTCAAAAATTTAGAGGGAGCAGAATTCTGAAAATGCCCCCAGGAGAATATTTTAACAAAGAATGTGTTTAATACTGAGAATTTTAATACAGACCTTGAAAGAGAGGGGTGAACCTGGACTTAACTTTAGGGAATGAAGTCGACCCAGTGGGTAAAACATCAAAGATGGAGCACTTTGCAGACAGTGATCGTAAATCAGTTGGATTTCAGATTGGACAGCAAAGGAATAGAAATTGCCCCAAAGTTCTGAAAAGGGGAAGGACAATTATAGTAAGATCAGGTAATGACTTGACCAGAGTAGACTGGAAGCAGACACTTATTGGTAAATCTGAGTCACAGCAGTGTGACACATTTAAGAAAGAGATAGGAAAATCACAGGAAGGACATTTCCCAGGAAGCCAAAGCATGGGATCAAGAATGCAGTGGGCTCTGGACACCAAAAGGGATGGAGGGTGAGATAAAGAGAAACAAGGGAGGCTTCCGGTCTATACTGAAATCTCAAAACAATAGAAATTAGTATGGAATACAGAACGTGCAAGGGGGAGTTTGAAAGACAAAGGAATTAGAAGAGCAAAAGGGACCATGAGAAAATAATAGCAGTCAAAATAAAGGAAAATATTTTTAAAAGTTACAGGCTCATTCATAATAAAAGAATTATTCGGGAAACAGTAATGCCCATTAAGTGTTATTATTGGAGTGGAGCCGGAGGATTAGGTTGTGGTCAAAACGAACGTGTTGTGTCAGTGTTCACTAGTAAGAGGGACAATGTGGGGACAGAAATCATGGAGGGGTGTTGTGATGTCGTTTGCAGAAATTAGGACACATGACGTGATGTTCTGTGTTGTCTTGCTGAATGAAAAGTGGTTATATTTCCAGGGCAGATGAAAAGTATACCGAGCGGTTGAGCGATGCAAAGGATGAAATAGTTGGGTCGCTGACAATAATTTAGAATTCCTGTCTGGCCACAGCAGTTGTGCCAAGTGAGTGTAGATCAGCCAACGTTGCACTGTTATGCAGGACGAAGGAAGGTATAAATAATGAAAACACAGATCTGTCAAGCTAGTCTCAGTGGTAAGGAAACTATTGAGAAGTGAAATTAGTCTTCATTTGGAAGATAAATCAAGAATTTTCAGCACGGTTTTATTGAGAGGAAGTCATGTGTAACAATTTGCTAGTAGTTTTCAGAGAGATAACTCGATGTCCAGATGATAGAAATAATCAGAGTCAATGGGATCGGAGTTAATTTGACAGATTGGATCTAGAACTGGCTGAGTGGTGGGAGCAGGGGATAATAGTCATCGGGTGTCTGCGTGACTGGAAATCTATGTCTCCTGGTGTTCTGTAGGGATTGGTGTTGATTTCCTTGCTATTTCTCTTACATACCAATGATTAAGACTCAAATTTAGGAGGATTAACCAGTGAATTCACAGATGAAATGAAAGCTGTCATGTTGGTAAGTCATGAACATAGATTGCAGGAGGATATAAAAGGGTTGGTTGTATGTGAAGAGAAGTTGCAAATGGAAATTATTCTGGATAAATGTAAGGTGATGTAATTCGGCAGAAGAATCTGTGAGGTGTGACGTTTTGAATGGTGGAACCCTGGAAAGGACTGAGGATCTTTGGTGCATGTACCCACCGATCCCCTATAGTACTGTGTCGTCTGGATAAAGAGGCTAAGAAAGTGGGAGGATATTTGCTTTTATGAGCCGAGACATTGACATGAAGAGTAGGGAGATGTTACTGGAACTTAAGAGAACACTGGTTAGGCCATACTGAAGCGTTGTGTGCATGTTATTGAAGGAATGTGATTACACTGAAGGCAGTATTGATGAGATTTGCCAGGATCTTGCCTGGGTTGGAGGGTTTTCGTTATGAAATTAGTTTAGATAGACAGGGGTTTTCCCTGGAGCAGAGGAGAATTAGGGAGAAGATTATCATGATGTCTCGAATTATTTTAGGCATAGACAGGGTCAACTGGATGAAACCTTTCCCCTTGATGGATTGATCAATGCCTCAGGGGCACAGGGTGAAGGTAAGGCCAGGAGCTTCCAAGTGGACCTCAGGGGAAAACCAAATCAAACAGAGGGTGGTGTTAGCCTGGAGCTCAGCACCTATAAGTCATGTAGGGACTGAGCCCCTCATAATAAGTATGAAGTATTCAGATGCATCCTTGCAAGGGCAAGTCACACAAGGCAATGGATCATGTGCTGGCACATGAGACTGGAATAGTTAGGTGGCTGTTATTGATAGGCGTGAACTGGATGGATCAAAGGGCCTTTTTCCTGTGCTGTATAAGGTGATTCTGTGAAAACGGTTATAAATAATGCCTTCTTCATATTAATCCCAGATGCTCTGTTTATCTCAGTTCCCACAACACGTACCTGGACATGGCATTTCTTTGCTCTTGTGTGACCCGCTGTGTTGAACCTCACAGTAGATTTTGCTGGGGCAATCTGCCGCTGACCCAGGCAGGGTTAACTGGCTGCTCAGGGTGTAGGTTCCCTTCTTGTTTCTCACTGATGGGTAAGTCTTAAATCCAGTCGTGATTAGCTCCCCACCTTTCTTCCAGGTTACCTTGGTGACGTCAGGGGAATAGTCCATCGCCAAACAACCAAAGGTCGCAGAACCGGTGTCGTGCTCCTGACAGGAGGAGACCAGGCCATAAAGCGTGGGGGGAGATGGTGTCTCTACAATAGAATGACCAATTGAGCATGTTAGTTTCTGTTCATTTGACTTTATCAGTTACTCAAATACATCCTCAGCCGTAAACGTTTGCCAGTATGCTCCCACTGAAGTCTACAGCATAACTGGGGTTTATCTTTGTTTCCTACCAGTTGCTGATCATGATCATTGGTTCCCTCTTTAGAAACATGCCCTTGACCTTGACCATTACCATATAATTTCGGAAGAAGAACATCCTGATCCCACCCCAGTAACTGTTTGAAGATCTCACCAACTGACACTTTCACTGGATTGCTGTGAAGAGCAGAGAAGTTTCACAAAATACAAACCAAGGAAATGCAATTCATCGAAATTCCACAGTGTGTGCAAACAGGCCATTTGGCCCAACAAGTCCACACCCACCCTCTGAAAAGTAACCCATCCAGACCTATTCCCCTACCCTATTATGCTACAGTTAACCCTGACTAATGCACCTAACCTCCCAAATCACTGAACACAACATTTGCAATTCCCCCAGCTTGCACATTTTTGGACTGTGGGAGGAAACGCACACAGACATGGGGAGAAAGTGCCAACTCCACACAGACAGTCACCCGAGGCTGGAATGGAACCCGAGTCCCTAGCACTGTGAGGCAGCAGCGCTAACCACGGAAGCAGCATGCTGTCCCACGAGGTACCGTGCTGCTGGAAATACCCAACCGCTGGCAGTACCCACGGAGAGAAATCAGAGTGAATCATAGAACATAGAACATTACAGTGCAATACAGGCCCTTCGGCCCTCGATATTGCGCTGCCCTGTCATACTAATCTGAAGCCCATCCCACTTACACTATTCCATGTACATCTATATGCCGAGGTAAAAACAATGACTACAGATGCGGGAAACCAGATTCTGGATTCGTGGTGCTGAAAGAGCACAGCAGTTCAGGCAGCATCCAAGCCTGTCCAATGACGACTTAAATGCACTTAAACTTGGCGAATCTACTACCTTTGCAGGCAAAGCATTCCATACCCTTACTACTCAATGAGTAAGGAAACTACCTCTGACATCTGTCTTATACCTATCTCCCCTCACTTTAAAGTTGTGTCCCCTCGTGTTTGCTGTCCCCATACTTGGAAATCAGCTCCAGTGAGCCTTCCTCACTTATCAATGCAAGGCAGAATGTTCTCTCTGGGAGGAAGGTCACTGCAGCAGCAGCACAGGCAGGAGCTGAGCACTGGGACTGGGAGGAGGGCTGTCACGGCTGAACTCATGCCAATTGTCTGGAAGTTGAAACATCTAATTTACAATTATCTGAATTCTGGAGGCCTCTGAAAAATGGAGGACCATTAAGGTTCAGAGACTTTGGAGTGTTACAGCTGAGTATTTACGTAAATATGATTTGAGAAATGAACGAGTAATCTTTAACTTTTATAACTATCAAATTGACACACAGTTCACCACCAAACCTCATCTTTCAGACTAACCACTGCACTTACTCTGTCTAGACCTAAATTTCCACTCACATTGACAAACCCTACCCTGCGAGACACCCATTCATGCCCGGAACACACAACCCCTATCACACAAAACACACCCAAGGCAATCCATATTGGTAGTGTAGCTGAGCAGAGAGATCTCGGTGAACATGTACATAGATGCTAAAAGTTGCCAGCCAGTTTGATAGAGTTGTTAAGAAGGCATTCTTTGTGTTGGCTTTCATCGATAGTGGGACTGAGTTTCAGAACCACGAGGTTAGGCTGCAGCTGTAAAAAACTCTAGTGTGGCCGCACTTGGGAGTATTAGATTAGATTACTTACAGTGTGGAAACAGGCCCTTCGGCCCAACAAGTCCACACCGCCCCGCTGAAGCGTAACCCACCCATACCCCTACATCTACATTTACCCCTTACCTAACACTATGGGCAATTTAGCATGGCCAATTCACCTGGCCTGCACATCTTTGGACTGTGGGAGGAAACCGGAGCACCCGGAGGAAACCCACGCAGACACGGGGAGAACGTGCAAACTCCACACAGTCAGTCGCCTGAGGCGGGAATTGAACCCGGGTCTCAGGCGCTGTGAGGCAGCAGTGCTAACCACTGTGCCACCGTGCCGCCCACACTGTTCTGGTCACCACATTATAGAGAGAATGTGGAAGCTTTGGAAGAGATCAGAGGAGGTTTACCAGGATGTTGTTTGGTATGGCGGGAAGGTTTAATTAGGAAAGGATGAGGGTCTTGAGGCTGTTTTTGTTTGAGAGAAGAAGGTTGAGAGGTGACTTAATTGAGACATAAAAGATAGACAGAGGGTGGACAGTGAAAGTCTTTTTCCTTGAATAGTGATGGCTAGCAGGAGAGGACATAGATGATAGATGTCAGAGGTTGTTTCTTTGCTCAGAGAGGAGTAGGGCCATGGAACCCACTGCCTGCAACAACAGTACACTCGCCAACTTTAAGGACATTTAAAAGGTCATTGGATAAACATATGGATGAAAATGGAATAGTGTAGGATAGATAGGCTTCAGATTGGTTCCACAGGTCAGCACAACATCGAGGGCTGAAGGGACTGTACTGCACTGTAATGTTCTATATTCTATATTCCAGATGGACATATGATCTCAATTCCTTTCACTCATTTACACTCCTGCCGCCCTGCACCTGGCCCATGGTGAATCTGGCCCTGACTGGACCTGGCATCATCATTTTCACAACCTCTGACAAAAGCCCACTACCCAAGACATGACCTCAGCCCTTGATCACTGACCTCTCATCTTACCCAAGTCAACCTGTGTACATTGCATTCTAGCTCCTTTCACATCTGTGCTTTACAACCTACCATTTTGCCAGACTCCGAGCTTTGCATTTTGACAACACGTCCACCTGTCACTTCCTTACAGTGACCTTCCACCCCCGAAACATCCTGGCACTCTGCCCACCTCTACACTAACCAGCCTGGCATCCTGCCCACTTCTCCATAAACCTGCCTGGCAAAGACAGACCTCCTGCATTTCAGCTCAAACTACCCCTCACTTACCAAGCACAATTCAAACAAATTATCCTGTGATCAGACAGAGTGCATGCAAGCTTACCCAGCAGCCAGCCAACACCTCACAGCCTACCAGCCCAAACTCTCCCACATGCCCAATCTAGCCCCTCACTTGCTCACCACCTTCCAACTTTGAGCCTACTCCAACATAAAGTCAGTGAGTCATAAAGTCGTACAGCACAGAAATTGTTCCTTTGGTCCAGCCCATCCACGCTGACCAGAGTTCCCAAATTAAACTAATTCCACTTGCCTGCCTTTGGCCCATATCCATCCAGATCGATCCAGTTCCTGGAGCTGTTCAAATGTCTTCTAAATGTTGGACCTATCTCTGCATTTACCACTTCCTCTGGCAGTTCATTCCAATGTTTTGGACAGTTACAACATGAACCCTTAACTCCTGCACTCAGTGCTCTGACCAATGAAGGTACATGTGCCAAACACCTTCAACACACTAGCTACTTGAGACAACGCTTTCAAGAATCTATGAGTCTGAACCCTCAGGGTCCTGTGTTTAACATCACTACCCAGTGCCCTACCATTAACTCTGTAAGAATCTATGAGTCTGGACCATCAGGGCCCTGTGTTTAACATCACTACCCAGTTCCCTACATTTAACTCTGTAAGGTGTGACCTGACTTATCTTCTCAAAAAGCAACACGTCGTATTCATTTAAATTAAACTCCATCTGCCACTCCTCAGCCCATTGGCCCAGCTGATCAAGATCTCATTGTACGTTTAGATGACTTTCACTGCCAATTATACCACCAACGTTGGCATTACGTGCAAACTTACAAACCTACAAACCATGTCCCATTCAATGTTTTCATGGCTTTCAACCAATATTGTAGCCTGTTTCCCTTTCTCCCACATACCTGTCGCATTTTTTTAAGAATTGAAGGAATCTATCTCCTTATTGAAATCATTTAATGTTTTGTCCTCAATCAATTTCTGTGGTGGAGAATTCCAAAGGTTCACGATTCTTTTGCTGAACAGTAAACAATCAGGTTCAATGTTATCGGTGTGTTGGGAAGACTGGTGAGCAGCAAGATTAATGATGATCCCATGAATGGAATCACCTTCTAGAGGGGCCGAGGGGCTTTCTGCAGCTTCCATTTTGCATGCCCCTTCGACAGCATGTTCCAAAATTGTGATACTTGAGGATAAGGGCGCACATGCATGTAAATGCTTCTCCTGAAAGCTTTCCTCCAAATCAGACTTCAACTTGACTCTCAACTATTTCCCTGCCCGTTTCCTCTTCCTCAATCACAGCCATGGGACTCACTTCCTAACAGCGCTGTGAATGTGCTAATACCACACAAACTTCAGCAATTCAAATAGACTGATGATAACTGGTTTCTCAAGGCAATATAAAAAGTCTGACACTTCCACACCTGCCTAGAGATTCAAACAACCACTGGAACAATTGTAAATTATTTGAGGCACTTGTGTGTCTACACAAGATGACATGGTTTCCTTTTGTGTGATTTGACTGTGTTTTCACTGAATGAACAGAGCTATTTCTTAATCATATAATAGGAATGAAGCTTCCCTCATTTTTAGCAAGGCAATCACACATTATATTTCTTTATTCCAGGGAAGTATAGTGTTAAATTAATGAAATATGATAATTGGGATGTTTCAATTGGAAATTGTCAGAGATTTAAAGTTTACTTTCATGAGCAATTAATTCCAGCCTCATTGTGTCACAGTACTCACAGGAATGTCTCCCTTTGTTATGGGCAGTCAAATCAATAAATCTGGGATAGTTTTTGCTTGTTAATCAAAGGTGTTAAAGAGTTTTAGCCAAAGGGAGACCTGTGGATTTAGCTCACAGATGCTCCATGATCTAAGTAAGTGGTGGAACAGCTCGAGGGGCTGAGTGGCCTCTTCTTGCCCCTACCTTCCTATCATTGTGTCATTCACTAAGCTAGCACTGGTGGTGAACACTTTTTATTAAAATATTTCAACAAATTAATTGTTTCACACATGCTTTAAAAAAAACTTCTGTTGATTATTTGTAACGGGATCATTGACATTCTCTATTTGAGTGATCAAAATAACTTCCACCCAATTACAGCAGCCACTGCACTCTGGAGTGTGTTGTCACTTCATAATAGTTTTTTGTGAAACTACAGCTCGAGATCAGGGTGCTCAAATTCAATGCTTCTCTGATATTTAATATCTCTGAACATTCACAATTTGGTCAAATGCATCTTCTCTCCGAAGAACGTGTTTAATCGAACAGAACTTTTTTCAATGAAACAACAAATTTTAAATGCTAGAAAACCAAAATAAAAGACAGAAATTTCTGAAGAAACTCAGCAGGTCTAGCAGCTCCTGTGGAGAGAAGGCAAGGTTAACCTTTCGGACCCAGAGACCCCCCTCTTCACCAAATTGTTTTCATGTTTTTGACACAAGAGCTCACACCTGTTGAGATAAACAGTGATTACGTTGGCTTGACTCCTGTTGGAAAAAGAATTCTTAGCAGAGGTACTGGATGGTCTGAGATAGCAATTGAAGACCAACTGAAAAGCTATCTCCATCTGCTGCAAGTGTTGGATTCAGCGGAACCCCCACCGTACTGAACAATCAAATTCAGTGACAGCACTGGATTAATATAAAGTAAAACAGCCTAAGCATAATCTCATCAAATATGCTTCAAAAATGATTCATATTGGTTTAGTTATAAATGATATTGTTAGAACAGCAAGTCAAAAGCTGGGATTTCTTTGAACACTTACTCCATTAATCCCATCTAGCAATGCCCAAAAGCTTGTGAACAAACATTGATCTGGAAAAAGCTGCTAACCACCAAAATTCTGTTTAATATCTAAGAGACACAAGTCAGGACAGCGATTGAATAGATTTCACTGGCCTCTGTGAGTGGAATTCCAACAAACACCCAAATATTTCAAACTGCTTTCCTGCACTGAAGTAACCTGACAAGAGATGGTGCTACATACCTCTCTAACAGGTTGTAAGTGAACACAGGCCACCTGGCACAGAATCAGGGACACTACTACATCACAACAGACCTGAACACAATGAGCTTGACACTATCACGGAGAACACAGCCCATCTGTTTTGACAGTACATAAACACCTTTATTAACACCTTCCAAAAACCAGGGATTGTTCCAGAATGTTTGTACAATGAAAGTAACATTTCAACATTTATCCAAGAATACTTTGACAGCAGCTCCAAATTGTTCAAACTCTATGGGAACTACAGAGGAATAAAATAGGAATTGCATTGCCATCAATTCACTGTCACTGGATTCCAACCCCGAACTCCCTTCCTCTTTCCCCTGTGAATGTTACTGCACCAGATGGTCTACTTAGTTTGAAAAAGATTAAAATGTTTTGTAGTGTAATATGACCTTTGCCAGTGACATTAAAAGCTGATAATAGGTTTTCAAATAATAAGATACAAAAAAATTCTGATTCTACATTGTGCCACGAAACATGTCCTGCAGAACTGAGGCACAAAGAAAATGTACAGCATATTTCCCTCTGCCTCACTCAATCAAATATCTCTTGTTGCCAACAACCAATTTCAAAACTCTTGCTAACTGCCTTTTGTTCCTGAAATGTTCGTTCTGATTGGAACAACTTAGTCAGTGCTCTCAATTCTGAGGCACCTAATCCAATATTGTATTTCTGGCCGATAAAAGTGGTTTTGAAGCACGAGATGAAATTGAACTGTCTGAGATTCAGGGATCAGAACTGGACAATTTACAAATGGTCAGGACCGTTGACAAGTTAGTCAGAGGTAGCACTGAAACAAACTGTACAACAGACTTAATCCGAGAGGATACATTGCTCAACTCCTCACATCAAATATATTCACTGTAATTGAACATTCATCAGAGGAACTAACCAGAGGATTAATGCACTGCATAAAGTCAATACCGCATTCCAGTGTGGAAAGCATTTCTGTTGAAGGAATTAGGGCAAGGTCATTTTCTTGTTAACTGCTTTTAATGAACGAAAATGTTTCAAAAGATATGAATTGAAAACATGCTTCTGTCTGGAGTTGCCCGCTTTAACAGATGTCTAAGTAAATGTGGGCACTGCTGCCTCACAGATCCAGTACCCAGGCTCGGTTCCAGCCTTGGGTGACTGCCTATGTGGAGTTTACACAATCTCCCCTGTGTCTGTGTGGATTTCCTCCCACAATCCAAAGATGTGCATGTCAGGTGAACTGGTCATGCTACATTGTCCATAGTGTTAGGTTCATTAGTCAGGGGTAAATATAGGGTAGCGCAATGGGTATGGGTGGGTTACTCTTCAGACGGTCAGTGTACACTTGTTGGGCCAAATGGCCCGATACATACTGCAGGAAATCTAATCTAAATGATTGTCACACTTAACTAATGTGAGCAGATTCCTTCCGATCACTACATTGCAATAAATCGGTCAAGTATATTAATTAAAATAAATATTACTCTATTTTCAGTGTCTGAATAAACAATGTGCTCTGTTATCCTCTAGTTCATGTCTTCTGCAAATTTGTGAACTCTGCATACGTCTGAACACATCGATGTAAAATGAATTCTCTGCATTTGCAGCAAGTACTCCCATGGTTTTAAGAATAGAGTTCTTACAGTATGGAAACAGGCCATTTGGCCCAATAATTCCACACTGACCCTCTGAACAGTAAGTAGCCCACCCAGACCCATTCCCCTTAATTTATATTTACCCCTGACTAATGCACTCTAACCTAGACATCCCTGAACACTACGGCTGTGCTAAATTGCACAACCACCTGACTTGCCCATCTTTTGGACTGTAGTAGGAAACCAGAGCGCCCGAAGGAAACTCACGCAGACACAGGGAGAATGTACAAACTCTACACAGGCAGTCACCAGAGGGTGGAATCGAATTTGGGACCCTGGAGCTGTGAGGCAGCAGTGCCAACCACTGAGCCACCATGCTGCCCTGCGAGTTCATGGGTGGATTATTTTAATTAATTCGAAATTTGGCCTTGGTCACATAATTCACTATAGCAGTTGTTTCTGAAAGAATGACTTCACTTGATATTTTGTTGTAAAATGTAACTATTTATTTAAAATGCACTGATTGGGAACACCTAAAACACTGTGCAGATTAAATAATTCAGTTAATGTTTTATTTTTATCCTGAAAATCCAGTTTAATCAGGGACATAACAATTAATTAACTCAAGTTACGCGTGAAACTGATCAAAGCAGTGAAACTGATCTGTTCTTCATAGAATTGTGCAGAATTTCCAAATGGTCTTTGCCAATGATCTTTTCCAGCCAGAAAAATATGTATGTAGTGTACAGCGGAATTGAAAGGTGTTTCTTGATCAATTATAACAGTCATGGCATTTTTGCTCAAGAGCAAGAACTATTGGAACATCAGACTTTTGAAATTCTATTTCTATTTCTCTATGACTTGTAAACTGTTTAAAGACAGACCTTGTGATTGAACTAGATAGTGGACTTCTGAATTTGGATTGTAAAGCATGGATTAGATTAATCCTTTATTATTTATTTCAAGTAAAAATGGCGCCCGAAGGTATCTGTTTTCCCTTCATTTCTAAAACCTTTGCGATTTGCCTTTCACTTAATAATAGGCTTTATGAAATTTCAACTCGCATTCCGATTGCATTGAATGAGGAACCTGGAGCGGTTCACTGTCACCAACCGTGTTAACATTGCAAACACAATGTAGAAACCAGAAACGGTTTCCCAAATATAACACATTTAATGTTACCCAAGCACAGACCCTCCTCAACAGATCAACGATCACCAGATCACAACACTGTGTTTGCGGCAGAACTAGTTCTGCAAACATTTTCAACAGAACCAAGAACATGATGTAACCTCACAAAAAAAAACAAATTGAAGTCTAACAAAGCTACTCAGTATCAAGGAAACTAATGATTAAATTTAATAGAAATAACAAGCCATAACAGCAACCTTGTTTGTGAGGGGACTTAACACTTAAAGCTGTAACGTTTCTGGCAACAGTTTAACTTATTTCCAACCTGCACACCCTTCTTGATCATGACAATCCTGTGCAGCACACAGTAGAGCGGTTGAAGGCATATATTGATTAATCACTTCATGGTCAAAACAAAATTACTGAATGGACAAATATTACCACATTCTAATTTTAAGTTAGTTTCAATTACATAATCTGATCAATTCTGCAGTTTCAGATTTTAGTCCCAAATTTTATTTTGAATGAGGCTACTCAAAACAAAATTCAGTTAGTTTACAATTAGAACTGAGTTTTTTTTTAAAAAGTCAATGCACTAAAAACTTATTTTTTTCATGTCTCACTTCCGGGTTTCTGCCTTAAGTTGGTTTTCAGACCGTAACAAATGGATGCAATATTTTCAATCAAGCAGAGAAAAATGTGTCATATAAGTTTAACAAATGCAGAAATGATTCATGAAAAACAAAAGAACTTCACAAATATTGGTAATGAACAGTAATACAGAGAGTCAATCTCCTCACCAGAACGAAAACACCAATTATAAAAAGCATGAAAACGCTGATCAATTTCACAAACTGAATAAGAATCCAAGCAACTCAATTCAACAGGATCAAGGAAAATAAAATCAGAATCCAATCAACTCAAAACAACAGATTTGAATGAAACATAATCAGAATCCAACCAATTCAATTCAACAGAATCAAATAAAACAATTTCAAAAACCAATCAACGCAATTCAACAAAACCAAGTAAAAACAAAGTCAGAATCCAATCAACACAGTTCAATCGAATCAACTAAAACCAAGCCAAACTCCAATCAACTCAATTCAAAAGAATCAAGTAAAACAAACTCAGAATCTAATCAACAGAATGAAATATAGCAGCGCAAGAAAATTCTATGACAGTTTCTAACCTGCTTGTCATCAACTAATTAACAAAATAAATGAGAAAATATAATCATGGTAAGAACATGTATTCAAGAAATGAATAATGATATTTTAGCATATTTTAATCATGTTTGGTAATATCTCGAACATCTTTGAATTCTTGCATTTGTTGTTGATAATAAAACTCACAGTCAGGGTGTCACTGACATTAAACATTATTTATAGCTGACTGATTAAGAGACATTAGGTGTTTCAAGTAACCCAGCCACACAGAATACCCATCTGATCAAAAAAACAGAACACCGAGCAACTGACTCCATCATCACCATTATAACTATTTGCTGAGCCTTAACTGAAGTCTATAATCAGTGTGAATAAAAATTAATCAGAACCAAACCAAACCCAGCACAGAATCTGAGTTTCATTTAATTCAGAAATTAGTCACATGAATAGAAAGTTTTTTAAAAAGTCACTAAGAAAGTTTAAAGTTCTTACCTGAAGTCACTGTCACCATGGTCCCTTGGCCCCAGTAGCCAAGATAGTCACAGTGTTACATTCTCTGGACTGGGTCACACAATAACTAGCTCTGAAGAAAACAAATCAAAAATCTACCATCATTTTAAATGTTCAGAACCACAGGCAAAATAAAGTCACGTTAAATCTTCATCACATAATTGTGCTAGTGAATTCTGATCATTCTTGATAAATTGTAATACTGTTTTATACTTCACAGAGTAACACATGAGCTGATTCTCAAAATCCCCAACTGGTGTATCGATAATTACCCAACACTTTTACAAATTAAAAAGTGATACTGGCATTAAACCCCACAGAACTAATACTGCACTGTAGGTTAAAACGGTTTGTCGAAGTAATCACTGACTAGTTTCAAACAATGGAGGCTGAATAGGTTTTTGTATTGATCATAATTGCAGTGTCTCTCCAGTTATATCACTGTGAGACACGTTGTGTCAAATACTATGACAGACTGTAAACTGTAAAATGCAGACAATTAGTTCACTTCCTGGAAAGCAGTGATTCAGACTCCTCTAAAAATGATTTGGTGCATTATTTCAGCTTTTACTCTTCATTGTATTTTGAAAGCTTGGAATACTTTTCCAGGTTTGGACTGCATTTAACTGGACAATCAACACGAAGAAGGTAGAAATAAATTATACATTTGTACAAACTAACACTACTGGATTGCATGTAAATTGCATCTCACATTATTTCTCGCTCCTGCCACTGTAGAAATCACCAACTTGAGATCAATCCTTGTCAGTGGTTATTGTATGAGGATGTCGCTGTGCACAACACTGTGACCCACTGGAGTATCACAATGATGGAGACCAGTACACTCATTATCTGTTCTTTACTCGAGGTCTCAATTTTCATTTGAAAGAGCCATTTAGTACTGATCATGTTTAGAATGAATGCCATAGTTGACATAACAATTAGCAGTGATTTCCTGAGCTGTCAGATATATTAAAACTAACATTTTGTCCGAGCATGTAATTGATGGAAGTGTTAGCAGTACATATGACATGCCCAAAACATTGTCCCATTGTGTCACCAGTTTGCTCGTTTAAATGGTACATTTCCTCTTTGATCGTTTTGTAAGAGGCAGCCTGAGGTCTGCTTCAGATCGCAGTTGGTATAATTGTATTTAAAACTCGTACTGACCGTCAGTTTATGATGGAATTGACACAATATTCCCTCGAGCAGTTTTTGAACGGGTCCAGCCCTGGTTCCTCTCGCTGTGGTCTCTTGCACAGTAATAGATGGCGGTATCTTCGATCTTCAGGTTCTCCATGTCCAACGCGAAAATGTTGTTTGAAGTGTCTTTGGACGCAGTAAATCGACCCTTAATCGCTGGTGCATAGTTATTGTTGTTTGAACTATAGTAGTGAACCAGCCACTCCAGACCCTGTCCAGGAACCTGTCGGACCCAGTACATGTCGGAGCTGCTAAGATCGAAGCCGCTGGTTTTACAGGTCAGTTTCAGGCTGCCTGCGGGACGGCCAGTCTCTGTCTCTGGCTGGGTCAACACAATCTCCGACTGGACACCTTTAAAAAGAAAACAAATAAACCATGAGCATTAATGCAGATTAAATGATGGCTGTGTCTTTTACATTCCTGCGGTAGACTAACATTGAGACAGTAACAAAGAGAGACTTGAACAAAAATCACTCACATGATAAGAAAGTCAGTAACAAACTGAGAAAAAGTGTCGACACAATCATTCTGATAACTTGTGGGAAACGGTTCTGTCAAGATCTTTCTAAACAGAGCCGACCCAGGAGTGTTGAATTACGGTCTAGTGCCCAGAATTTATATGGCCATCGGAAAGGGGCAGGCTGAAAGCTTCCGCCTGTTGGTTTCCTGCTGGAAGCTGAGACTGGATCCTGGTATCAGCTTGTACAGCCCGAACACATGGGCTCATGTATTTACATGAGGTTCTGCTTAAACATGGACACATACACATCTTGGGATATTTGTTTTGCTGAATAGCTTCTTTGGAAGTAAATTTGAGTAGCTTCAGGTCTGTTTCAGATGCTAGTTGCAAATATTTTGTTTAACAAAACAAAACAAATTCAATTGGAAGTTGAATTTATTTCTTTATTTCTACTGTCCAGCTTTTTTCCCCTAGATATTGCAAGTCTCTGTCGCACTACAAAATAACATGTAATGCATAATAAACATTTAAACATTCAATTTAGGCAACTGAATACAGAGTGTGTCCGAAGTGATTATATTTAGAATATTCAATTAGAAGTTAACTCCCTTTAGTCCTACCTTCAACCACAAGCAGATAAAGCTAAAAAGAGCTTCAATAATATTAGTGACTTTATTTTTGCTGTCACTCAAAGTCTCTCTCACATTACAAAATAGCATATCATTTCTAATCTGCGTTTCTAAATTCAATCTAGGCAACCTAATATGGAGCATGTCTAAAGGGATTACGTTCAGAATGTGAGTGTGTGTCTCTAAACAGTTTGGACCCGGAGATTGGAAGCACCTCCTTACATTGCAGAATATCTCTCCTTGCTTTTTTTTTTCAAATTGCTCCGACCCTAAAATGCATAGTAAAAGAAAGCTGTGTGCCTGAGAAACAAAAAGTGAGTTGGCAGTGAAACATAACACCGAGGTAAACTTTTGAAAGAGCATCTAATGAACTAGAACAGGACTTTCCATACGTTTATTTTTTAAAAATCCTCAACATCTAAACCATTGCAGGTAACTGTCTGGGAACATCAGGAGTGTTTGGTTAAATTAGAGAGTATTACAATAATCATTACCACAAATGTAGGTCATAAACAGTACATTTCTCTGCTCACTAATAGCTTTGACAGAGGCAGTTAACTCATAAAAACCGGCAAAAATTCGCCATTACACTACACTATTAACCCACTCAGTTTTAATGAGATGCATGAATCAGAGAATGGTGGAACAAGTGATGTGAGTTTGAACCAATTCAAGTTTATTAATTTACTTTGAGATGATAACAAATGTTACTGCAAGGTGGGATTTTGGATCCATTTACTTCATATTCAGGAGCTTTAAAGATACTCAATAAACAGGCTGAACTAACCGGAACGTCAATGTCCTGTTTTCTGATAGTCAGACAGTGAATGCTGTATTCAGTGACTTTCCTTTTTTATGAAGAAATGCCTAGTGAAATGTGTCCATTGTGAATAAATGGGAAAATATAGCATGTTTGGTAGGATGTTACTTTAGTTGATTCATTTTCCCTTTAATCGGCCAGATACAATAGTTGGCAGCAATTAAGCTGACTGCAGAAAAGGTCCTTGAGTTCCCAGTTTCATTTACTGGAAAGAGGTGGAGTTTCTGCAGTGGATCAAAGATATTTTGTCTCACTGTTGGCCAGTTGGTGGAAAACCAATTGCAAACCATAACCACCGCCTCCTCAGAAACAAATCTACTCAGCAACAATGCTGGAGAAAAGTTTATTTTTCAGTTGAGTAACCTGGAGAACTAGTCACTCCTCTCATTGAAGGAAATATTCACAGAGTCTCAGACACAACCTTAACATCAACAGTTCATTTAAGGATCACTACAGCACTGTTTAATATTGAGCAAAATTGATAAATAGTCATAGAGTCATGTAGTGATACAGCGTGGAAACAGACCCTTCGGTCCAACCAGTTCATGCCAGTCCTAATCCCAAACTAAACTAATCCCACCTGTGTGTACTTGGCCCATATCCTTCCAAACATTTGATATTCATTTACTTATCCAAATGTCTTCTAAAGGTTGTAAATATCCACCACCAGATCATCCCACACACAAACCATTCTCTGTGTAAAACGTTGTCTCTTATATCTTTTTAAAAATGTTTCTCCTCTCATTGTAAAAACATGTTCCCTATTGTTGAAATCCCCCACCATAGGGAAAATTCGCCAATGTCTTAGTCAAAATTAAAAACAATCCCAGCTCCAAACATTTACAAAATATCAATATGGATCTTCCTCGAGTCCAAAAAAGATCAATGATTTGTAAAATTTACTCGTGTATCTACTGTGATAGACATTTTCAAATAACTTCTAAAGTGCAAATGGGTCACATCAATCGGATTAAAGTAACATTTCGTGCGCTACCCCACACACAACAAAAAGCAGTTTGTTAACATGATTTGCTCTGAGGAAGTCTACGATGGATTCTTTTATCAAACAAAATCATTTCCAATGTTGTGAGCGCTCTTTTATCTTCTGTGCAATGGTCTGAATTTTGTGTGTGACTGCAGATGAAACTGGCTGATCTGGGTAAAAGTACAGTTTCTGCCTTTCACATTGTGAATGTATATTGCTGACTTTAATTGAATAAAGAGATGTTGTCCCAGGCATCATCTGGCACCATTAATTAGACCATTAATTTTCACATCGCTAGCCAGAGGGTCAGGTGGAATTTATTGATATGTGATATTTTTGAAAGATAGCTTCGTACATTTCCAGTATGAATCATGTCAATTAGAGCCATTCACCTTTCCACTCATGGCTTTATAAACTTATATGATGTCACCCTCCGAACTCTCACCCTCCAGTGAAAAAGTTCCAGTCTATCTGGATTTCCAACGGTGACTCTGTTCCCTCACATTCTGCTGTGAAAGATCCTCCTGCCACCCCAGGTCCACAGACAGTGTCCCTTGTTACTAGTTCAAAGAAATGAAAGGAACTTGTCCCACCATATTGTTCAATTTTAGTTGGCTTCAAACACCATCAAAAATAAATGTTCGTGTCATTGCTGATTTATGGGAGAATGCCGTGTACACAGTATCTGCTGAAATACCTGCAGTAACATTTGGCGGCACGGTGGCACAGTGGTTAGCACTGCTGCCTCACAGCGCCAGGGACCTGGGTTCAATTCCCGCCTCAGGCAAAGATGTGCAGGTCAGGTGAATTGGCCATGCTAAATTGCCCGTAGTGTTAGGTACGGGGTAGATGTAGGGATATGGGTGGGTTGCGCTTCGGCGGGGCGGTGTGGACTTGTTGGGCCGAAGGGCCTGTTTCCACACTGTAAGTAATCTAAGTAACCCTGCAGGTTCATCTGTTGCTCACAAACGCAACCAGACATCAGGGAATAGTAAACATCGCCCACACCCAACCCTCCACCCTTCTACATTTTTTTTACGTCAGTTTACAACGATATTAAGTCAAGAATAGTCAAAATGTCCTGAGAAACAACGTTTAGAAATGGGCCTATTAGCTCCTCAGGGCTGAACCAACTGTTTGAATATTGATACAGTTCTGCCCCTGTTTTTTCCCCATAAGCCAGGATTTACAGCATTGGAGATCATATCTATGTTGATAATGGATTAGACCCTACACAATGTTCCCGAATGTTTACAGTGCTATCACCTGCAGGGTTATGGACAACATGCTATAAATGGGGTAAAAACAATGACTGCAGATGCTGGAAAGCAAATACTGGATTAGTGGTGCTGGAAGAGCACAGCAGCAGCTGCTCATTGGATGCTGCCTGAACTGCTGTGCTCTTCCAGCACCACTAATGCTATAAATGGGGTGTTGGCTGGAAGGCTCTGTCTTTACATGATACAGGTGCGATGGGCGAAGTATGATCTCTCTCTGTCGTGAAAACTTGCTACTACTCTAAATTCATCGTTCCTACTTTGTCTCCAGGATGTTGCCTGGAGGATGAGGATAGGTTGAGAGTGCTAGGGCTTTTCTCATTGGAAAGGCGAAAGAAGAGGGGTGACTTGATAGAGGTTTATAAGATGATTAGGGGAATAGATAGGGTAGACAGTCAGAGACTTTTTCCCCGGGTACAACAGAGTGTTACAAGGGGACATAAATTTAAGGTGAAGGGTGGAAGGTAAAGGGGGGATGTCAGGGGTAGGTTCTTTACCCAGAGAGTGGTGGGGGCATGGAATGCGCTGCCTGTGGAAGTGGCAGAGTCAGAATCATTGGTGACATTTCAGCGGCAGTTGGATAGGTACATGGATAGGTGCTTAATCTAGGACAAATGTTCGGCACAACATAGTTAGCCGAAGGGCCTGTTCTGTGCTGTATTGTTCTATGTTCTATGTCTCGTTCAGAGGCTCTAATTCACATGATTCATACCGGAAATATTCCAAGCATTCGTTTCAATGAGATCAATACACTCCACCTGATAGTCTGGCTAGTGAGGTGGAAATTAATGGTCTAATTAATGGTGCCAGACGATGCCAGGGACAACATCACTTTATTCAATTAAAGTCAGCAATATACATTCACAATGTGAAAGGCACAAACTACTTTTACCCAGAGCAGCCAGTTTCATCTGCAGTCAGACACAAAATTCAGACCATTGCACAGAAGATAGACGAGCCCTCATAGCATTGGAAATGATTTTGTTTGATAAAACAGTCCATCATAGACTTGCTTAGAGCAACTCGTGAATATTGCTTGATTTCTTTTTGTGTGGGGTAACAAATGAAATGTTACTGTATTCCGACTGATGTGAACCATTTTCACTTCAAGTTATTTGAAAACGTCCTTCATAACAGATATGTGAGTAAATTTTAGAAATCAATGATCAAAGGGACAATTTTTTTTGGATTCAAGGAAGATCCATAGTGATATTTTGTAAATGTTTGGAACTGTGATTGCTTTAAATTTTTGACTAAGACATTGGCATACAGTGCACAACTTCACAATTTGCTGTAACATGAAACTCGCAACCACTGTGAACCTGGAAGGTGATGGTTCAGTTTTTAACAAGGACCTAGAAGGACCAACGAATGATTCATGAAATTTAACAAAGGCATTTCTGAAATGATTAATTTAGCTAGGAAGAATGTAGAGGCACAAATTCACATCTCTGTTTGCATTTCAATATATATAAATTACTTTTCTATTATATCCTAAAATACTTGTGTCTTTGTTCATATTTAATACACTCTATCTTGTTCCGGTGTTAAGATAGTTTCTTTATTTATTTCACTCAAGACTGTATGCTGTATTTTTGCCTCAGTATTGACCAAACTCAGTTTGGTGCCAGCTGATATCACTTGAGCTGCTTTTTCAGGAAGTGAATCTCTCCACCTGTTATGTCAAAGTATGATTCGATCAAAATAAATCCTGTTAATATCATCCCAAACTCAGGCTCGGTTAGTTTGTATTTATTCATTGGAAATGAACAGAATATGACCGGCCTATTCTTGGTGGAGGGAGAGAGGGAGTTAAAGTGTTCAGCCACGGGGCCGTGGGGTTGGTTGGCATGGGTGTCCCAGAGATGTTCTCTGAAATGATCAGCAAGTTAGTGTCCTGTCTCCCTGATGTAGAGGAGACCACATCAGGTGGAACATACACAGTGGATGACATCTGTGGAAGTATAGATAAATTTCTCTGGGATGTGGAAGGATCATTTGGGGCCTTGTCGGAGGTGAGGGGGGAGGTGTAGGCGCAGGTTTTGCACTTCCTGTGGTGGCAGGGGAAGGTGACAGGGGTGGGGAGTGGGCTGGTGGAGGGGGATGGACCTGACGAGGGAGCCGCGGAGGGAATAGTGTCTCCAGAATGCAGATAGGGATATGGAGGGAAATATACCCCGAGGGATGGGGTCTGTTTACAGGTGGTGGAAGCAGCCGAGGATGATATGATATATGCAAGGTTGGTGCGTTGGAATTTGAGGACCAGGAGGGCTCCCTGTTGCGATTGGAGGGATGGGGTTCAAGGGCATCGTTGACCACATGGGAGGGGAAATTGCAGTCTTTGAAAAAGGAGGTTATCTGGGATGTTTTATGGTGGAGCTGGTCCTCCTGGGAACAGGTGCGGTGGAGGCAGAGGAATTCACAATAAGGGATGGCATTTTTACAGGAGGTCGGATGGGAGGAGTGTAGACCAGGTAGCTGTGGGAGTCAGTGGGCTTGTAGTAAATGTTTAGTCGGTCACTGGAGATAGAGGTGGAGAGGTCTAGGAAAGGGAAGGAGGTGTCCAAGATGGTCCCTGTGATGTTTAGGTCAGGGTGGAAGGTCTTATTAAAGTTGATGAACTGTTCAACCTCCTAGTGGTAGCATGAAGTGGCGTTGATACAGTCATCAATGTAGCGGAGGTAAAGATGGGCAATGATACCAGTGTAGCTGTGGAAGATTGACTGTTCCACATATCTGACGAAGAGGCAGGCATAGCTGGGGTCCATACAGGTGTCCATGGCTACCCCTTTAGTTTGGAGGAAGTGGGAGGATTGAAAGGAAATGTAGTTGAGGTTGAGCATGTACTGCTTGGGTTTGCGTGACAGGAAAAAACGGAGGGGTTCGAGGCTCTACATCATGGCATTTGTTTGTGTACAGGGCCTGGACATTCTGTTCATTCTGGGGCTTATCAATAGCTTGCAGTTATTATGGAACTGCAAGGGCAATGGCTGGGAACTCGGAGAAACCAATGTTTAAGTCTTCTGCTTGAAGCAAATTTTGACCAGAACATTTAAACACCACAAAGCTCACTGTAGGAAATGCCAGTGCGGCAACTTTTAATAATATTTGAAACTTTGTTAAAAATAGGGATTTTTAGTCATAGTTTCTGAAATAATCAAGAAAATAATTAACCGTTAGAACAAGCTCCTTCAAAGAGAGAGGATTTGCAAAGTTTGAAACCATACAGTGCTGTGGTTTATTTGAATTCAATGTCGGTCAGAGTTAGATACAGACAAGGTGATCTCTCCATATATTGATTCTGTTAATCTGACACACCGACATACCTGTCTGTACAAAACTGTATTATTTGTTTAGTTGATCAAAATTTAGGAAACAGATCAAACAGAATGTATTCGGCTGGGAAGGAGATGAAGACAGAATCAAAAACTGGGAACATTAAATCTGAAGAGACAGTAACAAGTAGTACAAGATCAAAGACATGAAAAGGTGCATGTCGAGGTGTTCCAGACATTAGTGAATCGAATGAGCTTGTTAGATGGTCGAGAGACTCGTCCAGTGATGTCCTGGAATCAGACCGTGAAACAGAGATCGAAAGGTCGATTTGCAAATGTCACTTCAATGTGATCGCTTCACACTCTGTGTCCTGATATAGGCCACATTGGCAGATGTTTCCGCCAGATTGCATCCCCTGGGTTTATTTTCTGATCAGAAGTGAGATGTGTGGCTTGCTGCTGGCACATAGAAACAGGAAGTTGCGCGCCAGCTGAGAATGATACATCGGGCGCTACTTTCCGTATTATCAGCACAAACAGTCTTCCTACCTCTGAGGGTGAACACACACTGACAGGGTCAAGAACAAACGGACTGATTGCTGTTGGTCTCAACATTGTATTCAATTCCATTCCCATTTTCCAGAATGAAACAGAAGAGACACAAGATTATTTCAGCTAGAGTAAATTATCGGTCAGAGAGATAAGAAGAGTTATCATTGGGTGAAAGGAGCTAAATGACAATATGTAGTTTCGTTCATAAACCTATGTTTAAAAGTAGAAAGCTTGAGGGAAGTTAATAAATAAATCTAAGAGACAGCATTCATTAAAAGTTGGAATTGTAAGGTTTAAGCAATAAAATTCAGCATGGCTTTGGTGGAAATGATATCATATCGGAAGTGGTTGATTCTGTTTTCCGGAGAGAAAATGAGATGTGACATCAGGTGCAAAAAGTGGATGTAATGCTTCTTGACTTCAATCAGGTTTTTGACCAGATCTTGCATCTTTAATATAGTAAGGGTTCATGGGATCTGGTGCAATTTGGCAAATTCATCGAAGGTTTATTTGTTGGCAGAAGGTAATGGTCGAAGGTAGTCATTGTGAAGACATCTTGTGTCCAGTGGCTTACTATATGACTTGGTGCTGGATCCTTTGCTGTTTGCAGGGGATATGAATGGTCTAGTCAAGAATGTAGCAATTTTGATCAGTAAGTTCAAAGATGAGGTGAAAAACATTTGGTTTTGCAATTAATAAGGAGGAAAGCCAATGTGACATTGATGACCTAGCCTGTTGGAGAGAAGAATTGAAAACAGAACATTATATCCTAAAGTCTGTGAAGTAAAGTATTTTCGAGACTAACAATTTAAGCGAATTGTTGGAATCTACACAATACAAAGGATAAGTGATCTTCTGTTGTGAATATCCACATCATGGAGTGGGGGTTGGAGTTATAGTCTGGGGATATTGTGGCTAGACCATTCATTCAGGAAGCTGGGGTCTGAACCCACAGTGCTGCCACATCAAGTCGTGAATTAAAGTTGATAATTAAACAACTCATTGAAGGAATAAGCTCCACAGATTTTCCCTTGCTCTGCACAACACATCAGCGCAAAAGTTAAGGCTGAAGCATTCACAGCAACCTTCAGCCAGATGTGCCAACTGTCTGATCCATCTCAGTATCTTCCATAGATCACCAATATTACAGATACCTGTCAGCAGGGAATTCGCTTCTCTCCATGTGATATCAAGACACTGTTGGGCGGTGGGGGGGGGGGGGGGGGGGGGGTGCGCTGGAGGGGTCACTGCAAATGCAATGGAGCCTGACAAAATTCTGGCAATAATACTGATGACTTGTGCTAGCCAAGCAATCCCGGTACAGCTAAAACACTGGCATGGACAATGTGGAAAATAGGCCAGGCACGTCCTGTGCTCAGAAATTAGGTCAAAGCTGGCGAATTACTGCCCCATCAGTCCATGCTCAATCATGAGTTAGATGTAGGAAGGTGCTATCAAGCAGCACTAGCTCTGCAATAACCTGCATCAATGTGGGTTAGGCAAGGCCTTCTCAGCTCATGACTGAATTACAGACTTGATTTAAACATGGATAAAGAACGGAATTCCAGAAATGAGGGGAGAGTGACAGCCCTTCACATTAAGTTCACATTCGACAGAGTGTGATATTATGGAGTCGCAGCAAAACTGGATTCAATGGGTATCAGGTGACAACCTCCATGCTGCCTGCAGTCATACCTCACACATTGGAAGATGGCTCTGCTTGTTAGAGGGCAGTTGTCCCAGCCAAAGCAAATCTCTGTTGGAGTTCCTGAAGAAAGTGTCCTTGGCCCAATCATGTTCAGCTGCTTCAGCAATGACCTTCCCTCCATCAGAAGGTCAGAAGTGAAATCTGCATTAATCTGGCAAATTTTTGTGACTCCTCAGTCCACATTCAAACGCAGCAAAATCTGGAAAATATCCAGACTTGAGCTGACAAGTGGCACATAGCATTCACACCACAAAACTGCGAGACAATGACCATTGACAATAAGAGACTAACCAAAGCCCCGTGACATTCAATAGTGTTACCTTCACTGAATCCCTCACCATCGACACCCTAGCTTTTATTGTTCATTAGAAATTGAGCTGGACACTCCACATAAGTACAATGGTTGTATGAGCAGGCCAGAGGCTAGGAATATGACAGCGAGTAACTCACCCCCTGACTCGCCAAGCCAATTGACTGTCTAAGAGACAGAGGTCAGGAGGCTAATAGCACAGCTCGCCCCTTGACTGGATAGGAGCAGCTTCAACTGCACTCAAGAAGCTTAGCATTGTCCAGGACAAAGCATCCCACTTGATCAGTAGCACATCCACAAGCGTCCATTGCCTCCAAATCTGATTCTTAGTATCTGCCATATGCTCTATCTAAAATACTACACTGCAGTAACTTAGCCACTTCCTTAGACAGTACCTTCCCACTAACCACTTGCATCTTGGAGGACAGGAGCAGCAGATCCATGGGAACAGCTCCACTGTAAGCTCCTCTCTACAACACTCGGCATCCTGACATGGAAATATTCACCGATCCTTTACTGTAATTGGGTCAAAATCTGGAATTCACTTCCTCAGGCCATTTTGGAACATGTTATTTCAGAAAGGCAGCTTACTACCATCTGCTAAAGGACATCTACGGACATTTAAAAGCAACCACCATGTTCCATGAATCATTAAAAAAATCGTTGAAGCTAACATGAGAGTTTGATAAAGTGGTTGAGGAGGCATTATGAGTATGTCATAAGCAATCAAAAGGTTTGGAGTAAAGTTCCAGAATCAGTCCCTACCATGGTAGCTTCAATTAATAAAAGCATGAAATGAAAATGCTGGAATAATGAACGATAAGGGCAGACCTACCAAAGGTTTGAAGCATGTTACATGGTTCAGTATTCTCCTTCAGAGGAGGACGTCTGACCCTCCTACCTGGCCTGCCCTACCCGTTCAACAATAAGGTGATGGTCCTTTCCTGTGCCGAACCTGACTAAGAAACCCATCAGGAGAAAGTGAGGACTGCAGGTACTGGAGATCAGAGTTGAGAGTGTAGTGCTGGAAAAGCACAGCAGGTTAGGCAGCATCCAAAGAGCTGGGAAATCAACGTTCCAGGCATAACCCCTTCATCAGGTATCCTAATGAAGGCCTCATGCCCGAAACATCGATTCTCCTGCTCCTCGGACGCTGCCTGACCTGCTGTACTTTTCCAGCACGACAGTCTCGACTGAGAAGCCATTTGGTTGTAATAAAGCTTCTTAAGAAAGATCAACCCTAATTAGCCGAGCAAGATGGCAGGCCTTCAAAAAGGTAGCTGATGACCACCTTCTTGGAATATGTGACTAACATTTTCATAAGTCAGTGAAGAATTCAAAAAATGCAAATGACGGTGAGTCAGGTTCTTCAGACAGAGTCCGGTACACATTTAAGATTGATGATTGGATGCAAAGTCTCCTGTGATGTTGCTGTGAACAGCAAGAGAGTTCTTGCCAGTATTGCACTCCAATATTTGTTCATGATGTAAAGTGTCAGATTTATTGCATTTCTGTTTGTGACTGCTTTCTGTGCATTTCCAATATTAGGATCACAGTGGTGATATCATGACACCAGTATTCCCAAACTCCAGTTTGATGCTGAATGGACGTGGTTTGGAATACCGTTGTTTGCCCAGGGTGAAATTTGAATTCGAAGAAAGCCTGGAATCGGAAAGAAAGCCAAATGGTGACCATGTAACCCGAGTCAATGGAAAAAAAATACAAAAACAGCTAGTTCACGAATGACAAGACATCTGTCACCTTTCCATGGTCTGGGCGATATAAGATTCCAGACCCACTGGGAAGTAATTGACTGTGTCTGAAGTGGCTTTAGCAAGTTATTCAATGGGCAATTGGGGATAGGGACTCATTGCTGACTCTAACCAGAAAGTAATACATGTAACAAAACCTCACAACAACTATATTAATTAAATGTAATTGTTGCGGCAGTTCCTGATGTCATTACAAGTATTTCACGTGAATATTCTAAAATGCACTTTGAGTGATGCTGCACCGTCTAAACGGACTACAATAGAAATCAGTGGGACATTCAGAGTCGATCCAGTTCAACATTGAAGTTTACTTGCAGAATTTTCAGCACTGAATTTTTAACCGAAATAAAAGTTTTAAATTGTGTTTATCGTCCATAAATAAATAAAATCTGTTGCAATTCATCTTCATAAATTTATATTCACTTCTGAAAATGGTCAACGTTCTTAAAATAAACTTGTTTCGATTTGAATCTTACCAACAAATCACTTCTTTCATCTGGCTTTGCTGTCACCATCACTTCCTTGAAACCAATTAAGCATTTATGTAAATAAACACAGAAATAGAACTCTCAGAATCAATTACAGAACCACAAAACCCCAATTTATATTTCCCCCCAAGCACAGTGCACGAATTGTGGAAAAAATGCAAATAACTCAATGGATTCCAATACTAATTGATGTTCGGACTTTTTAATACATCAGTTGTATGATTGTTGAATGACAGAGGTATCAGTTGTCATGTTTCGTCAAAAAAAACTATAATTGAGAGATACATTGGCACAGCTAATATTTCTGTCTCTATTTTTCTCTCTTCCCCTCCTGCCTTTCCCCCAATTTTTCTTTATATCTGATGCCGTGTTTTGCCTCTCCACAATCTGACAATGTTTTCCTTAATAACATGAACCTCACCAACATATGCTCTCAGCCAAATTCATCCATTTCTTTTGAGAGATTTGAATCAGTACAGCCAGATTTTCTCAAAAATCTGTCTGAGTATTGAGTGATCTGGAAATGCTTGATCGGAATGAGGCTGCAAGATCGTGTTTTCATTGTAACTCAGCAGTATTATTCTTGGCTGAGGAATGTTTAATGGTTCAGTGCAATGCATATTTAGTCTATAATTAACTTTTACTTCACATCTCATGGAATGTTTAATATTGTAGAGGGTGATTTATTCTGTGTCGACTCTGTGTTATACCTGCTATGGGAGGGGTTTTTTTGGGAACCCTGGACGCAGCTCTACACTGTGTCAAAACCAAAATGTATTTGACATGTTTGCATTGGACAGCACAATATAGAGGGAGATTTACCTAGCACATTACATGAGCTGTACATTCACAGAAAACATTTGATGTAGCCGTGTAAAGGGGCTTGAACTCCTACCCACTGTCTTTCTGATTTTGAAATACTTCATACCAGAATAAAAAGGGAACCACACTATGCATCGAAACTTAGATATACAAGTAGATTGTCATCTACAGGCACAGACGTACATAAACACATAAGCAAATCATTCATGAACAACCCTTGCAGTGTTTAATGGATGAGTGCTGAGAGAGCTTTAAAATGCAATGTGTGTATTCCATGCAACACATGCCGACAGTGAGTTTGATATGGTAGTTTAAATGTAGTTTTCATCTGTCTTTAATCTTTTCTGTGACAGCCGTGGTTGTACTTGACAAATATTCAACAGAACTGGAGGACTATAAATGCAGTCACTGCATTAGAGGCAGAATGTAATGCCATCAAACAGGGAGAAAGGCGATTCCTGTCTTTTTTCATGGTAAGGAGGGATTGAAGCAGCTGGGCTTCAAACATGAAATGGAGGTTAATTTAACTGAGGCCTATATAATTCTGAAAAGACTAACTTAGAGCAAAGGTCAATGATCGGGAACTAGAAGCATCCTGTTCAGCCAATGGAGTTTGGTCTTCCAAACAATGACATCACGGCTGAACTGATAACCCACAGCTCCACTTTCCAGCGTTTTAACTGTAAGCATTGATTCAAGTACCAAATCAAAATCTGTCCATTTCAGCCTTCAAAATACTGAATGACCCAACCTCGACAGTCTTCTGTGGTAAAGAATTCCACAAATTCTCGACATTCTGGGAGACAAAATTCTCTTCTGCCCAAAATTTGTGACCTCGAATTCAGAGATTCTACACCCTGGCCCGAAACTCTCCCACAAGGAGAAACAACATTTCTGCATTTACACCATCGAGTTTCCTGAAAATAATAGATGTTTCAGAATGTCACCACTGAAGCTTCTGTGTTGCAATGAGTATAGGCCCAAACGACTCAATCTCTCCTCTCAAGACAGTCCCTCCATCTTCAGGATCAGTCGACTAAACATCATGTGGATTGTCTCACATTCCAGTGTACCTTTTGTTTGTGATATGAGTCCCAAGAACAGGTCACAGTATTCCAGCTGTGGTAAGAATAGAGCTTCTTTTCAGTTTTAACAAACATTATAGTCATACAGATATCCAGCACAGAAACAGACCCTTCGGTCCAACTGCACTGACCAGATATCCCAATCTGACTGAGTACCATTTGCTAAACATTTGGCCAATCTTCCTCTAAATGTTACCTGTTCATACACCCATCCAGGTGCCTTTTAAATGCAGTAATTGAACCCGCCTCCACCACTACCGCTGGCAGCTTTTTCCATACATACACGTGAAAAGGTTACCCCTCAGGTTCTTTTCAAACGTTTCTCCTCTCACCTTAATCCGCTGTCCTCTAGTTTTGGACTCTCTCACTCGAGGAAAAAGGCCTTGGCTATTCACCATATCAATGCCCCACATGATTTTATAGGTCCTGTTCAGCCTCAGCCTCCTTTTCTCTCACTGCAGGCAAAAGAAAAGCCCCAGCCTATTCAGCTTCACCTTATACCTTAAACACTCCAGTTCCAGCATCATTCTTGGAAATCTTTTCTACATCCTCTCAAGTTTCACAAAATCCTTCATAGAACCGGGAGCTAGATTTGCCTGTAATAATTTTAAATGTGGCCTCACAAATGTTCTGTACAGCTGAGACATGACATCTCGACTCCTACACTTAATGTTATGACCAATGAATGAAAGCATGCCAAGCACCTTTTTCCCCACCCTGTCTCCGTGCAACTCCACTTTCAAGGAATGATGCATCTGCACCCTTTGGTTTCTTTGCTCAGCAACACTCCCCAAGGCCCAGCCATTAATTGCATAAGTCCTGCCCTGGTTTGCCTTACAAAAATGCAACACCTACATTTATTTAATGAAGCATGGGTTCATGAAAGGCAAGTCATCTTTAACTGATTTATTGGAATTCTTTGAGGTTATAACGAGCATGGTAGACAATGGGGAACTGGTGAATGTGGTGTATCTGGATTTCCAAAATGCATTCAGCAAGGTGCTGCACAAAAGGCTGCTGCATAAGATAAAGATGCACAGTGTTACAGGCAATGCATTAGCATGGACACAAGAATGGTTAACTAACAAAACGCAAACATTGGGATAAATGCCCCATTAGTCACTCTCCAGTCTTCTGGCATCTCATCTATGATTATCAACGATACAAATATCTCAGCAAAGGGTCCATGAATCTCTTCCCTAGCTTCCCACAAAGTTCTGGGAAATACCTAATCAGGTCTCCAGGATTTATTCCCATTTTTCTACTTTAAGACCTCCAACACCTCCTTTTCTGTAAAATGAACTAATTTTAAGATCACATTATTTATTTCCCAAGTTTCTTAGCTTCCATGCTCCTGTCTACTGTAAATATTGATGCAAAATATTTGCTTGGTGTCTCTGCCATCTCCTGTGGTTACATGCAGGAAAGCCATGTTGATCTTTAAGGCCTGTATTCTCTCCTTAGTTATTCTTTTAACCTTAAAATAATTTTAGAATCTTTTCGGATTCTCCTTAATTCTATTTGCCAAAGCAATTTCATGTCCCCTTTTTTCCCTCATGATTTCCTGTTTAAGTATACTCCTACTGCCCTTATACCCTTCCCAGGATCACTCAATCCCAGCTGTCTATGTCTGATGAATGCCCCCTTCTTTTTCTGGACAGCAGTTGCAATTTCCCTCATCATTGAGCTTTTCCCATGCCTTGGCCTTCACACAAACAGAAACATACCATCACTGAACTCTCATTGTCTCATTCTTTAAGGCCTCCCACTTGTCAGCCGTCCCTTTACCTGTGAATAACCTCCCCCAACCAACTGCTCAAAGTCTAATACCATCGAAACTGGCCACACTCTAATTTGAAACTTTCATTTTTAAATCAATTTTATCCTTTCTCATCATTATTATTAAGCCAATAGAATTATGATCACTTTCCCTGAAGCGTGCCCCTATGGACACCTCTGTCACTTGCCCTGCCTTGGTTCCCAACAGAAGGTCAAGTATTGCGAACTGTCTCGTAGGTGCATCCACATATTGAATAACAACGTTTTCTTGTACACACTTCACCAATTTCTCCACATTCCAAGATCTTAACACTGTTTGGAAAGTTAAAATTCCCTACCATTATCCTTTTTTCTTACAGATAGTATAATTGCTTGTAAATCTCCCACTCTCTAAAAAGAGGCCCATTTTACAATCCCAGCAAGGTCATCACCTCTTTCTTATTTTTAAGTTTCATCCATATAACTTCACTGGGCAGTCTCCAAGAAATATCCTCTCTACATCCAGCTGTAATGTTCTTTCTAACCAAAAACACCACTCCATCTCCTCTCTTGCTCCTCTGTCTATACATTCTATAGCATCTATATCCTGGAACATTAAGCTGTCAGTCCTGTTCATCCCTGAGCCACATTTCTGTAATGGTAATGATATCCTTGTCCCACATTCCCATCTATGCCCGATGTTCATCTGTCTCACATGTCAGGCCTCTTGCATCAAAGTAAATGCAGTTTCGCAGCCTTTCCTCGCTATTGTCAAACTGTTGTCTGCCTTGACCCCTAGAATTGCTCACCACATCTCACCTCAAACATTTCTCTTTTCTCACTATCTTGTTGGTTCCCACCATCCCCCTTACTAGTTTAAAACCTTCAGCATACTGCTAGCAAATTTCCCCACAAGAATATCGATCCCCTTCCAATTCAGGTCCCTCTTGTACAGGTTATTTCTATCCCTGAAGAGATCCTAATGATTGAAAAATGGGAATCCTAACCTCTGCAGCAGCTCCTCAGCCACACATTATCTGCTCGATCTGACTGTTCCTAATCTCAATATTCCATTAGATTTTAAACAAACCCCAACATGACTTTTGCCATCCTTATTGACAGTTGAAATTAAAAGCTAACTTTTTGTGGTTCGGAGATGCGGACTCCCTGTAGATTTCTGAATTCAATCTCTATCTTGCCTGTTAAAATGCATAACTTCACTGTTTATGTCTGTTCTCATTTATTTCATCCACATTACATTATTATGTGCAGCTCTTTGTTCACTCTCTTGTCCTATCTGTATCCCTCCGCAAGCTTCTTTTTGTGTCATACTCACCACTTGTCTCTGCTCCAATTTTTGATTCATTCGCAAACTTGCCTACAATATATTCACTTTCATCATCTAAGTCATCAAAACACTTTGTAAATTTTTTTTTGTCCCCAGAACAGATTTATGTGATACTCCACAGATTGACATCCTGTAAAATAAAACACTGAATCAAACTTTTCTGATTGGGATTTCAAAAATCCTCTCTCCATGTTAATACAGTACCTCCAAAGCCAAGGCTCCTTTCTTATTCAGTAATCGTATGCATGAGTGCTATCAAACACCTTCAGAAAATCAAAACATGTTACAATCACGGTTTCCTCCATTTTCTCCAAGAATTCCGATACTTTTATCAGGCAAGATGTCCATTTTGTAAAGCCATTCTGTTTTCTGCTGTAACATCCTTTTTTAAAGACTCCACCATTTTTTTCAATAACTGATGTTAAACTAAGTAGCCTCAGTCAATCTTTTGTGTGCCTTAACTTTTTATGAGTGAAGGGGTTGGGTGAAGGATCTACTATCAGCCCTCACTTCCACCTGCTGGAGAAGCACTGTCATCTACTGTGAAAAACTCAACAAAATGTATCTATGTTCATTTACTGAGAAAGCAATTCCACAAATGTTCTAGCTCATCACCTTCTGGCGGTCCCAGATTTTACAAAGCAATTCATTGAAAATCAACAAGGCTAATTAGCATCAAACCAAGATCAATATTTGAGTAGAAATATCTCAATTCCTGGTCACGTATTTTTGTTCATCTCTTTTTAGGACATTAGCTTCAACAATGTGGAGTCTGTGTGGGTAGAGCTGTGAAATACCAAGGGACAAAAAACATTAGTGAGTGTCATACACAGACCCCCAGACTGCAGTGGTCATGTTGGAATAGTATTAAACAGGAAATTCGACGATACCCTCCATCGCATCTACTCCACTTCCCCCTCCTCCGCCCTTGAGCCCCACTCCACCAATTGCCACCATGACAGAACCCCATTGGTCCTCACCTACCACTCCACCAACCTCCATATACATCGTATCATCAGTCGTCATTTCCGCCACCTCCAAACGGACCCCACCACCAGGGATATATTTCCCTCCCCTCCCCTATCAGTGTTCCAAAAAGGCGACTCCCTCCGTGACTCCCTTGTCAGGTCCACTCCCCCCACCAACCTAACCTACACTCCCGGCACCTTCCCCTGCAACTGCAAGAAATGCAAAACTTGCGCCCACACCTCCCCCCTTACTTCCCACCAAATCCCCAAGGGATCCTTCTATATCCGCCACAAATTCACCTGCACCTCCGCACACATCATTTACTGCATCCGCTGCACCTGATGTGGCTTCCTCTATATTGGGGAGACAGGCCGCCTACTTGCGGAACGTTTCAGAGAACACCTCTGGGACACCCGCACCAACCAACCCAACCACCCCGTGGCTCAACACTTCAACTCCCCCTCTCACTCCACCAACGAAATGCAGGTCCTTGGACTCCTCCATCACCAGACCATAGCAACACGACAGCAGGAGGAAGAGCGCCTCATCTTCCGCCTAGGAACCCTCCAACCACAAGGGATGAACTCAGATTTATCCAGTTTCCTCATTTCCCCTCCCCCCACCTTGTCTCAGTCCCAACCCTCAAAATCAGCAACGCCTTCCTAACCTGCAATCTTCTTCCTGACCTCTCCGCCCCCACCCCCACTCCGGCCTATCAGCCTCACCTTGACCTCCTTCCACCTATCGCATTTCCAACAACTCTCCCCCAAGTCCCTCCTCCCTACCTTTTATCTTAGCCTGCTGGACACAATTTCCTCATTCCTGAAGAAGGGCTCATGCCCGAAACGTCGATTCTCCTGCTCCTTGGATGCTGCCCGACCTGCTGCGCTTTTCCAGCAAACATTTTCAGCTCTGATCTCCAGCATCTGCAGTCCTCACTTTCTCCTTAAACGGGAAATTAGCCAAGCTCATGATATGGAGACATCTGAGATCATGGGTGATTTTAATCTGCATCCAGATTGGACAAATCAAATTAGCCACAATGTCTCCTAGGGGGATTTCCTGGCCTACATATGGGATGGTTTTCTTAACCAACATGTGGATTAACCATCTAGAGAGCAGGCCATCTTAGACTGGGTACTGTGTAATGAGAAGGGAATCATTGCCAATCCAGCTGCCTGAGACTCCTTGGGGAAGTGTAACCATGACATGATACAACTTTTTTATCAAGATGGAAAGTGAGCCAGGTGATTTGGAGACTAGGGTGCTGAATTTTAATAAAGGAAACTATGAAGAAATATAAGGCATGAGTTGGGATTGATAAATTAGTGGAAGGTGCTTAAAGGTGTGACAGTAGATATGCATTGGCAAATATTCAAGGAAATCATGGGGGAACTGAAACAACTATTTATTCCTGTCTGGTACAAAAGCAAAATGAGTAACAGGACCAATCCATGGCTTATAAAGGAAATTAGATAGTATCCGTTTGAAGGAAGAAGCATAGAGATTGGCCACGAAAAATAATAGGTCTGATGTTTGAGAGCAGTTTCAAATTCAGCAAAGAAGGACCAAGGGATTGATGAAGATGGGAAAACACAGTACAAAAGGAAGTAAGATTACAGGGAACATGGAGACTGAGACGACAAGGTTCAACAGTACGTGAAGAGAAAGAGATTGATGAAGACAAATGTAGGTCCCTACAGATAGAAATGGGGAAATGTATAACAAAGGACAAAGGAACAGCTGAGCAACTGAATGCATACTTTAGTTCTGTCTTCACAAAAAACGACAGCTGTACAGGAGGTTGGTGAGGCTGCAGTTGGAGCATATGTGCTGTTTTGGTCACCTTGCTGAAGGAAGCATGTTATTAAACTGAAAAGAGTGCAGAAGAAATTTATACGGATGTTGCTCGCACTCAGTGGTCTGAGTTATAAGGAGAGGCTTAACAAGCTAGAACTTCTTTTCTTGGCAGTCTAAGAGACTGAGAGGGGATCTTAAAGAACTGTACTTAATTATGAGAGGAATACACTCAGTCTTTTTTGCCAGGGTTGGGGAATCGAGGATTAGATGGCATTAGTTTAAGGTTAGAGGGGAAAAGTACAAAAGGGAACCTGAGGGGCAATTTGATTATACAGAGGCTGGCACGCGGATGCAATGAGCTGCCAGCAGAAGTAGTTGAGGTGGGTACGTTAACAACATCTAACGGCATTTTGACAAATATCTGGATAGGAAAGGGTTAGAAGGATGTGGACCAAATGCAGGGAAATGGGGTTAGCATGGGTGGACATTTTGGTCAGTATGGATCAGTTTGGGCCAAACAACCTGTCCCTGTGCTTTCGGACTTTCTGACTCGAAGATACAAATCAAGTCCCTGAAATCCTGGAGAATGCAATATTTAGTGAGAGAGGAGAACTGAGGGAGGTCAATATTAGTAGAGAAATGGTGCTGGGAAATTGAGGGGATTGAACCAGATAAATCCTCAGGGCCTGTTAAATCTGTATCTCAGAGCACTAAAGGAAATGGTTCTAGAAATACTGAATGCTTTGGTTGTCAGGATTCTTTAGATTTTGGTACAGTACTTGCAGATTGGAGGGCAGCTACTGCCACTCCAACACTCAGAAAGAGAGATACAGAGAAACCATGGAATTATAGACCAGTGAGCTTCAGATCAGTAGTGGGGAAAATTCTCAAATCCTTCATCCTTTATGGCAGAGCATTGAGAAAGCCGTGGCAAAATCAAACAGAGTCAGCATGGATTTATGGAGGGGAAATCATGCTTGTCAAATCTATTGGAATTCTGTGAAGATGTAACTATCAGAGTCAATAAAGGGGAACTGGTCAATATGGTGTATTTGTACTTGCAGAAAGCGTTTGACAATGCCCCATTTAAGGGGTCACTGTACAGGATTAAAACACATGGGATTGGGGTAAGTGACTGAGATAAATAGAAAACTGATTGGCAGAGAAGAAACAGAGGAGGGCTGAAGGGGCCCGTGTAAAATAGGCAGACAGTATCTAGTGGGATGCCACAGGGACTCCAGCTATTAACAATATATATTAATGATTTGGATGAAGGAATAAAATGTAACATCTCAAGGTTTGCAGATGATACCAAGTTGGGTGGGAGGGTGAACTGTGACGAGGATGCAGAGATCCTATGGCATGATCTGGACAGATTGGGTGAGCGGGCCAATCAATAGCAGATGCAGTTTATTTTAGATAAATGTCAGGTTATTCACTTTGGAAACAAAAGGAAGGTGGTGGATTACTACCTGACTGGCTGCAAATTGGGAGAGGGGAGTCTGCTGCAGGGCCCACATGTCGTTGTGCACCAGTCACTGAAGGTACACATGCAGGTGCAGCAGGCAGTAAAGAAGGCAAATGCTATATTGACCTTCATTGAGAGATGTTTCGAGTACAGGAGCAGGGATGTGTTGTTACAGTTATACAGGGCCTTGGTGAGGCCACACCTCAAACACTTTGTACAGTTTTGGTCTGCTTTTCTGAGGAAGGATGCCCTTGCTCTGGAGGGCATCACTTACCTGACTGATTCCGAGGATGGTGGAACTAACATATGAGGACAGGTTGTCTAGCTTAGGATTGTTTTCGCTGGAGTTTAAACGAATGGGAGGGAATCTCATTCTAACAGGACGAGACAGGGTAGATACAGGGAGGATGCTCCTGATGGTGGGGGTGTCCAGAATCAGGGGACACAGACTGAGGATTTGGGGTGGATCATATAGGATGGAGATGAGGAGACATTTCTTCACCTAAAGAGTGATGAGCCTGTGGAATTCATTACCACAGGAACTTGTTAATGCCAAAGCATTGAATGTATTGAAGACGCGGCGACATGTAGCATTCAGGGCAAATGGGTTCAAAGGTAATGGGGAGGAAACAGGATGAGGCTATTGAGCTGGATGATGAGCCATGATTATGATGAATGGCAGAGCAGGCTCAAAGGGCTGAGTGGCCTTCTCCTGCTCCTACCTTCAATGTTTAAGAGGATATTGCCCTGAGAAAACCTTGGCATTATTAGTGCTTTCCCATTTACCTCAAAATATCACTCATCACCCGACCCGAAAAATAATGTGGAGACGTAACCTCTCAAATTTCAATAACACAGCTCCACCCAAGAGTCATGGTGTGATGGCTGAGGTGCAGCTTTGTTCATTCTTAACACAAGATGTCATTTTGTTCTGTGATTGTTTCTGTGTGTCTGTATTTCTCTGTGTGTGTGTGCGTGTGTGTGTGTGCGCGCGCAAGTGTATTTGTGCGTGTCTGTGCATGTCTGTGCATATCCATGGCTATGTGTCTGTCTCTGTGTAGGTGTGTGAGTATGAGTGTGAGTATGAGTGTGTGTGTGTGTGTGTGTGTATATATGTGTGTGTGTGTGTGTGTGTCACGCGCGTGCGGATGTACATTTTTGTGTCTGTGGCCATGTGAAGCACATCATATTTCCTTGAAACTACTTTCTTTGTTGGAGGCCACCAGCATGCTCCAGTTGCTGGAAGGTGCTGTAATGTATTTCAGATTGCGTGCCTCCATGCAATGTAACTTTCCTGCTTGACGAAGATACTAATTCATAACAGACAGCTTTTATCACCGATTTCTCACTAACACTTACAGAGTGTCATTTTATGTCTTTAGTTTTAGCGTCTAAGGTGATGTCTGGTCACCCTGATAGCTCATGTCAAACCAATGGAAATCTTCCCATTCATTTCTCTCAGCCAATAGGGACTCTCTCCATGTATAGTCAATGTTCAGGGCTGTCATACCATTCTTCAGCATTCCTGAAGCGGACCCTTTGGTCCACCACTAGCTGCCTGGCTGTAGGAATCTCACCATGCAGGAAGTAAATTCACACGTCACATGCTTCCATTCTGTTGACATGTCCAAGACACACTTGTTGGATGATTTAAGGATTCTCCATTTGAGAGGACACAGAATTCAAGAGTTTGTCATGTCACCTCCAAATCTGAGCATTCCAACTGGGGTACCCTCGCCCACATCTCAATTAAACCCAACAACCCCTGCAAGTCTCCATACAACAGCCTTTTCACTCCTCCCTCTGCATGTTCCAGGACCACAAAACTCCTTGAAAGTGCATCTGTACCTCTCAGATTACTTCAGACCAGACAAGACAACCGAGGGAAAAGGAGAAAGTGAGGACTGCAGCTCAGAGTCACAAAGTGTGGCGCTGGAAAAGCACAGCAGGTCAGGTAGTATATCTTAGGAATGGAGAGTCAACGTTTCGGGTATAAGCCTTCCATGGCGTGTCCTGCCCGAAACACCGACCTTTCGGTCAGAAGTGAACACTATTGTTGGGACAAGGTCTGCTGTTGGATTTGGGCAGTAAAAATCAATAACTTAGTCATCATTCTATAGAGCGCAATAATTCAACATACATGTGGATGGATTATCTCATATTCTAAATAAATACAATGAATATCATTGTTATGTGAATCATGAAAGAATTGGAAAACATTAACGGAGAGATAACAAGGTCATAAAGTCACCAGTTGGAACAGAAGAAGAAATCAAAGAGTACAGAAAAGCATGTTAAAGCAGAATTATCAGAGACCATATTTGATTGAATGGCTCAGACAAAACAAGAACAGATGGAGAACAAATTGATATTTATAGTTCAGAAAAATTGACTGTGCGACAACAGAAAGATGAAAACCTGAAACAATTGCATTGAAAAGTATATACAGAAGAAGAATCTGAGTGTATTCCCAAATGTTACTAACTTTAAAATGATGTCTTGATGAGACAATCAGGCAGATGGGAAAGTGGGAGAAATTCCCTACCAGTGACTTATAGAAAGGAGGTGTGGCAGGCAGCACATCAGCCACCTGTGGGTCATTGTGGGAGAGAGAAAAACTCACGCTAAAATACACAAACATTTTTACTGGCCTGAACTGCATTTAGGTGGAGTTAAAAATTGCCAGAAATGTCGTACGTGTCATGCAACTGGAAAACCTCAGGCAATAATAAAACCAGGAACTTGAATACCCATCCCTGCATTTGAGGAACCTTTCACAAGGGTCTTACTTGATTGAGTAGGACCACTACACAAAGAAAAAGTGGGAATCAGTATTTGTTAACAGTAATAGATGAGTCCATTCGATATCCAGATGCCATTCTATTTGTGCAATACCACTGCTAGAAGGACTGTAGAAGAGGTACACCAACGTTTAACTCAATAAAGACCACCCACAGAGATACAATCAGATCAAGGGTCAACCTTTACTTCGAATATATGCATGGAAGTTATGGGTAGCTTATCCACTGCTTACCAAAAAGGATGGAAAGGGAATGTGAGAAAGATTACGTTAAATTTTAAAGACCATTAGTGAGCTTAGAGAAGACCATATATAGGGCTTAGCATCAAGACAATCCAAACGACTGGATAAAGGAATTCCATTTGTTCATCTTTCCAGTGGGGATGAACTAAATGAACCTACCACATTCAGTCCATTTGAATGACGGTTGGGGCATGAGCTGAGAGGACAACCGAAAATAAATAAGGAGAAATTACTGAGTCAGAGTTCAGCTACCACATATTTGAACTGTGTGTCAAAGTTTAGGGAATGATTAAATTGAGCAGGGGAGTTGGCTCCAATTAAGCAATATCCTTTTAGACTTATGCCAACGAAAGTTGGCGTATATTCAAACACAGACTGAATGCATGTTCCAAGAACAACAGCATCAAAGTGAGTTGCAGCAACTGGAGCACAGTCAAAGTAATGGTGTCAAAGCCAGATGATTGTGTGCAGACTATTGCAAAGTGAATGCAGTTGCAGAGTCTGATTCACATATGATTCTACATTGAGAAGACTGTATTGAAAATGTAGAACAAGCAACTTATATTTGTAATTTGGACTTGCTGAGAAGGTACCGGCAGGTACATTTTTCCGAAGGAATGAAGAGTATTTTGGCTTTGATAACACTGAATGGACTTTACCAACTTAAAGTCATGCCAGTTGGTATGGAAAATGTGCCAGCCACATTTCAAAGACTAACCAATAAAGTCACTTTTGGGTTATCCAATTGTATGGTGTACATCAACGACCTTGTGATCTTTTAGTCACACACAGAAGGAATATTTGCAGCATTTATTGGAACTACTCCATTGAACTTTGGGACTCAGGCTGGTAATAAACTTGGCTAAGTGTGAATTCGCCAAAGTCCGAGTCATGTCCCTGGGCCAAGTTGCCAGGCATGGGCAGATGGCCCTAACCATGCCATTGACAAAGACAGCAAGAATGTGATTCCTGGCAGTGAACAGGTTTACCAGAAGTTTGTACCAAATTGAAATAGTGTGGTTGCTCCACTGACTGACTAACTGAAGAAGTGTCAGTTATTTTAGTGGACAGTAGAATGTCAGAAGGCATTTGCCAACGTGAAAGCTGTGTCAACTATTGCCCCAGTGTTAGCTACGCCTAATTATACAAAGCTACTTGAGATGGCTATTAATGTGAGTGATGTGGGTGTTGGTGCTGTATTCTTACAAGACGACGATGAGAAGATAGTAAGCCCCATTATGTACTTCTTCAGTAAATTGAATATTCATCAGAAATATTCCACGATTGAGAAGGAGACCTAGAGCTTGGTGTTCCAACCTTTCAAGATTTATATTGCCACTAAAGGGTCTTGGATAATTGTACGTCCTGATCATAATCCATTAAAGCTTTTGGAGAAATGTAAGGGCTGAACTTCCAGATGGTTTACATGGAGCTTATTACTGCAGCCGTTCAATTTGAAAATGATACACGTGGCAGGAGGAGAAAATGTAATTGCTGATGTGTTGTCACAACTTGGATAATGTAAAATGGAGGGATTTGGTTGCAGGAGTAAATGGACTAAAACAGGATGCAGGAATGCATGGTTACAGTTAATGCAATGTGTGTATATTGTCACGTAATAATAGCTTTAGACTAAGGGCTTTAAATTGAAATCATCTTTGACTCTTATTAATGCTGCAGTACAATTACAGAACTGGTACCTAACCAACAATGCGGAAACTTGCCCAGGGATATCCTGTGCATAAAAAAGGACAAATTCCATCCAGCTAATTAATGCCCCACCACTCTATTCTCGATCATCAGTAAAGTAATGGCAAGTGTCATGAGCAGGTCTATAAAGCAGCACTTGCTCAGCAATAAGCTGCTCAGTGATGCCCAGTTTGGGTCCTGCCAGGGTCAGTAAGCCCCCGACTTCATTACAGCCTTGTTTCAAATATGGACAAAACAGCTGGAAGCTTGAGGTAAGGTGAGAGTGACAACCCTTGACATCAAGGCTGCACTCGATTGAATGTGGCTTCAAGGAATCAGAGGAAAACTGGAATCAATGGGTGCAAACTCTCTGATGGGTGGAGTCATACCTGACACATAGGAAGATGGTCGTGGTTGTTGGTGGTCAGTCACCTCAGGTCCAGGATGTCTCTGCAGGAGTCCATCAGGGTAGTGCCCTTGGCCCGACCATCTTCAGCTGCTTCGTCAATGACCTTCCCCTCCATCACAAGGTCAGAAGTGGGAACGTTCGCCGATGATAACACTATGTTCAGCACCATTTACAACTCCTCAGATTCTGATGTCCATGTTCAAATGCTACAAGATCTGGACAATATCAAGGCATGGGCTGACAAGTGGCAAGTAACATTGCCATCAAAAATAAAAGACAATCCAACCACTGCCCCTTGGCATTCAATGGTTTACCATCACTAAATCCCATAGTATCAACATCCTGTAAGTTATCATTGACCAGACACTCAAATGCACTTACCACAAACACAGTAGCTACAACAGCAGGTCAGATGCTCGGAATAGTGAAGCTAGGAATTCTGCAGCCTGTCCCCCATCTACAATGTACAAGTTGGAAGTGTGATGGAATTCCCCCAACTTGCCTGGACGGGTGCAGCCCCATCAACACTCAAGAGATTTGACACCATCCAGGAAAAGCAGCCCACTTGATTGGCACCACATCCATAAGTGTCCACTCCCTCCACCACACATGCTCAGTACACACTGCTGCTACTATCTACATGATGCACTGCAGAAGTTCACCGAAGATCCTTAGACAGCACCTTCCAAACCCACAACCACTTCCATCTAGAAGAACAAGGGCAGCAGATAGGTGGGAATTCCACTACCTTCAAGTTCCCTTCCAGGTCAAGCTCCATCCTGACTTGAAAATATAACACCGTTCCTTCACTGTCACTGGGTCAAAGTCCGGGAATTCCCTCCCTCATGGCATTGGGGGTTAACCCACAGCAGGTGGACCACAGTAGTTCAAGGTGGCAGCTCACCCCCACCTTCTTAATGACAATTAGGGACAGGCATAAAATGCTGGCCAGCCAGTGACACCCATAACCCATAAAATGAATAAAAGATAATCGCTCATTGTGTGTGTGTGAGAGAGAGATCGAGAGAGAGAGAGAGAGAGACAGAGAGAAAGACCATATCTGTGTGTGTGTGTGTGTATGTGTATGAGAGAAACACTATGCCTGAGAGTGTGTGTGTGAGAGAGTGTAAGTGAGTGAATGAGTGAGAGAGAAAGAGAGAAAGAGAGAGAAAGAGAATGCCTCTGTGTGCGTGAGAGAGAGAGAGAGACAGAAAAAGACTGTGTGTGTGTGTGTGTGTGAGAGAGAGAGAGAGAGAGAGAGAGAGAAATCATGCCTGCGTGTGAGAGAGAAAGAGTGAGAGAGACAGACAGACAAACAAAGTCCATGTCTGTGCGTGACAGAGAGAAAGACCATGCGTGTGTCTGTGTGTGAGAGAGAGAGACTCTGTGTGTGTGTGTGTGTGTGTGTGTCTGTGTGTCTGTGTCAGGGGGTTAGGGGAGTGGGGTGTGTGGTGGTGTGAGTATGCTGTCACTTTAAAAAGTTACTTTGGCCTGTGTTTTTTTTTTAAGAGAGGTTGTAAAGGCAGAGGTGCTAAAGGGTGCCTGAAGGTTTTTCTTAAAAACAGTTTAACAATGGAAAAGGAGTGGCCAGTTCTCCAGTACAGATTCTTCTAGTTTTGGTTTAGCTGCAGCAATCCCAAGATGTTTTGTGTATCAGAAGGTTGCAAGCTTCAGTAAATGATTCCTCACTGAGCACTCGGACATTTCTCTGGATGTTGTTCCCTCCGTCTGTAAGAATATGAGTTTGAATTTACCTTTTTGCCAAGGGGTGTGTTTATGAGATGTTACAGCATTGGATCAGGAAATGAGTAAGTTACTGTATCAAGTAGTCAGTTATGTTTTCCAATCGTTTAGTTATTCTTAATGCCACTTTCTTTTGTTTGTGTTTCAACCGTAGTGTTTAAGTGAATTCTGTTTGGCTTAATGCAGAGTGGTTTAACCAGTTGCATCACACCTGGAACATCAATGTCACATTTGCTTTTAAACAAAGAAAACCTCATTTACCCTATCTATGCCCGTCATGATTGTACAAACCTCTATAAGGTCACCCCTCAGCTCCCGATGCTCCAGGGAAAACAGCTGCAGCTTCTTCAGCCTTTCCTTGTTGCTCAAACCCTCCAACCCCGACAACATCCTTGTCAATCCTTTCTGAACCCTTTCAAGTTTCACAGTTTCCTTCCTTTAGGAGGGATACCAGAATTGTACGCAATATGCTAATAGTGGCCTAACCATTGCCCTGTATAGCCGCAACATGACCTCCCAACTTCTATACTCAATGCTCTGACCAACAAAGGGAAGCATACTCAATGCCTTCTTCACTACGCTGTCTTCCTGGGACTCCACTTGCACGGAACTATGAACTCCAAGGTTTCTTTGATCAACAACACTCCCCAGGACATTACCATGAAGTGTGTAAGCCCGGCCCTGATTTGCCTTTCCAAAATGCAGCACCTTTCATTTATCTAAATTAAACTCCATCTACCAATCTTTGGCCCATTGGCCCATCTGATCAAGATCCCGTTATACTTTGAGGTAACCTTCTTCGCTGTCCATTACACCTACAATGTTGGTGTCATCTGCAAACTTACTACATATACCTTCTATGTTCACATCCAAAACTTATAGCAGTGGATCCAGCACTGATCCTTGTAGCACATCACAGGTCACAGGCCTCCAGTCTGAAAATCAAACATCAACCACCATCCTCTGTCTTCTACCTTCAAGCCAGTTCTGAGTCCAAGTGGCTAGTTCTCACTGTATTCCATGAGATCTAACCTTGCTAGCCAGTCTCCTATGGGGAACCTTGTCGAACGCCTTACTGAGGTTCATATAAATCACGCCTACTGCTCTGCCCTCATCAAATCTCTTTGCTCCTTATTCAAAAAACTCTATCAAGTTTGAGAGACATGATTTCCCTTGCACAAAGCCATGTTGACTATCCCTAATCAGTCCTTGCCTTTCCAAATTCATGTACATCCTGTCCCTCAGGATTCCCTTCAACTGCAACATACCGCCCCCCCCACCCCCAATGATATGAGGCTCACTGGGGTATAGATCCCTGTCTTTCCATCCCACCTTTCCTCAATAGTGGCACCATGTTAGCCAACCTGCTGCCTTCCAGCACCTCATCGTGACTATCGATGATATAAATATCTCAGCAATGGGTCCAGCAATCACTTCTAGCTTCCCACAGAGTTCAAGCGTACACCTGATCAGGTCCTGGGGATTTACCCACATTTATGTGTTTTAAGACATCCAGCACCTTCTCCTCTGTAATATGGACATTTTTCAAGATGTTACTATTTATTTCCCCACATTCTATTTCTTCCATGCCCTTCTCCACAGTAAACACTGGCGCAAATACTCCTTTAATATCCCCCTCCCATCTCTTGCAGTTTGACACATAGGCTGCCTTGCTGATCTTTGAAGTGCCCTATCCTCTCCCTAGTTACTCTTTTGTCCTTAATGCTTTTTTTTGTAGAATCATTTTGGATTCTCCTTAACCCCATTTGCCAAATCTATCTCATGTCCCCTTTTTGCCCTCCTGATTTCCCTCTTAAGTATACTCCTACTGCCCTTATACTTAAAGAATTCACTCAATCTCTACTGTCTATACCTGACGTATGCTTCCTTCTCTTTCTTGAGCAAACCTTCAAGTTCTCGAGTCATCCAGCATTCCCCACACCTCCCACCCTTACCTTTCATCCCAATAGGAACATACTGTCTCATTATCTCATTTTTGAAGGCTACTCATTTTCCAACCATCCTTTTACCTGCAAAAATCCGCACATAATCACATTTTCAAAGTTCTTGCCTCATACTGCCAAAATTGTCCTTTATCCAATTTCAAACTTTAACAGTTAGATCCTGTCTATCCTTTGCCAGTACTATTTTAAAACTAATAGAATTATGGTCACTGACACCTGTCCTGCCTTATTTCCCAAGGGGAGGTCAAGCTTTGCACCTTCTCCAGTAGGTACATCCACATACTGAATCAGAAAATCTTCTTGTACACACTTAACAAATTCCTCTCCTTGGGTGCTCCGGTTTCCTCCCACAGTCCAAAGATGTGCAGGTTAGGTGAATTGGCAACGCTAAGTTGCCTGTAGCGTTAGGTGAAGGGATAAATGTCAGGGAATGGGTCTGGGTGGGTTGCTCTTTGGAGGATCGGTGTGGACTCGTTGAGCTGAATGTCCTGTATTCCACAGTGTAAGTAATCTAATCTAATCTAATCTAACCTTATCTAATCTAATCTAAACCCTTAGCACTATGCCAGTTCCAGTCTACATTTAGAATGTTAAAATTCCCTACCATAACACCCTATTATTCTTATAGATAACTGAGATCTCCTTACAAATTTGTTACTCAATTCCCCACTGATTATGTGGAGCTCTATAGTACAATCCGAAAAAGGTAATAGTCCATTTCTTATTTCTCACTTCCACCTAAATGACTTCCCGGATGTATTCCCAGGAATATCCTTCCTAATTACAGTCATAAAGTTATCCCTTATCAAAAATGACACTCCTCCTCCTCTCCTGCCTCCCTTTCTATCCTTCCTGTAGCATTTGTATCTTGGAACATGAAGCTGCCAGTCCTGCCCATCCTTGAGCGACATTTCTGCAATTGCTCTGATATCCCAGACCCATGTTCCCACAATGCCTGAGTTCATCTGCCTTCCCTGCTAGGTCTCTTGCATTAATGAAAATGCAGTTTGATTTATCAGTCCTACGTTGTTCTCTGCTTTGTTCCTGCCTGCCCTGACTGTTTGACTTGCTCCTTTTCCCAACTGTACCAGTGTCAGATTGATCTCTTTCTTCACTATCGCCCTGGGTCCCATCCCCTTCCCCACCTTGTTAGTTTAATTCTTCCCAAGCAGTTGCAGCAATCTCCCTGCCAGTATATTAGTCCCTTTCGAATTCAGGTGCAATTTATCCCTCTTATATGAGTCACTTCAGCCCTAGAAGAGCTTCCAATGATCCAAAATGTGAATCTTTCTCCCATACACAAGCTCCTTGGCTACACATTAATCTCGGACACCACCTTCCCTCTCCTTCCTGGACCACTCCATCTCTATCAACAATGACCAACTCAACACTGTCATCTTCTACAAACCCACCGGCTCCCACAGCTGAACAAGGACAGAATCCCCCTGATCTTCACGTTCCACCCAGCCAACCTCCGGATACATTTCATAATTTCCACCATTTCCACCACCTACAAATGGACCCCAGCACCACAGAGATATTTCCCTCCACACACTTATTTGCATTCTGTAAAGACCATTCCCTCCGCCACTCCATGGTCAAGTCCACACCCCACAAACCCACCCTCCCCTCCTGGCACCTTACTCTGTAACCACAGGAATTGCAAAACCTGTGCCCCAAACTCCCTCTCACTTTCCAAATGCCCCAAAGCAGCCTTCCACATCCAACAGAGCTTTTGCTGCACTTCCACACATCATTTCCTGTATCCATTGCTCCCGATGCAGTCTCCTCTATATTGGGGATACAGGTCGGCTACTCGCTGAGCGCTTCAGAGAACATCTCCGGGACATCCGCACCAACCAACCCCACCACTGTGGCTGAAAACCTCTCGCCACCGCGCCCCCCCCCCCCACCGCCACCCCCCCCCCGCCAACCGCCCCCCCCAACCCCCCCCCCCCCTACCCCCCCACCAAACTCTTCTGAGGACATGCAGTTCCTGGTCCTCCTCTATCACTAAACCCTAACCACTCGACACCTGGAGAAAGAATGCCTCATATTCTGCCTTGGGACATTGCAACCACACAATATCAATGTGGATATCACCAGTTTCCTCATTTCTCCTCCTCCTCACCATCCCCCCAATCCCAGCACCACCCTCATGACCTGTCCCATCTGTCAATCTTCCTTCCCACCTATCCACTCCACCCTCCCTCCGACCTTTCACCTTTACCCCCAACTCCATCCATCTAATGCACTCTCATCTACCTTTCCCCAGGCCCACCCCCTCCCATTTATCTCTCCACCCCCTTGGCTCACAGTCTCATTCCTGATGAAGGGCTTTTTTCCTAAAATGTCGATTCTCCTGCTGCTCAAATGCTGCCTGACCTGTTGTGCTTTTCCAGCACCACGTTCTCGACTCTGATCTCCAACATCTGCGGTCTTCACTTTTTCCTAGACGTTCATCTGCTTGATCCTCCTATTCCTAGCCTCACTAGCTCACAGCATCGGGAGTAATCCAGATATTACTACCCTCGAGGACCTCCTTTTAAAATTCCTGCCTAACTTTCTCTCTCCTCTCTTCAGCATCTCATCCTTTTTCCTTCCTGTGTCATTCGTTCCAGTGTGCACAGTGACCTGCTGCTGGTCCCACTGCCCTTTGAGAATATTCTGCCTTGATCCTGGAAACAGGGAGACAACACACCATTCTGATTTCTCGCTGTCGGCCGCAGAAACATCTGTCTGTGCCTCTGACTAGAGAGTCCCCTCTCACAATCGATCGCTTGGTACCTGACATACCCCTCGTTACATTACAGCCTGTCTCGGTCCCAGAAACTTGGCTGTTCATGCTGCGTTCTCCTGAAAATCAATCACCCCCTACATTTTCCAAAACAACATACTTGTTTGAGATGTGGTTAGCCACAGGAGACTCCTGCACTACCTGCCTCCCTCTCCTATTTTTCATGGTTTTTCTCACTTTCTTAATACTACCATCAGTCAGATGCCCCTAGTTCCTGTAAATTCCTCCTTGCCTCAAACTGCCGCTCCAACTGATCGATGCGATCTGATAGGATTCAGAACCAAACACACTTACTGCTGACATAATCTTCAGTATTAAGGAAACTCTCCCTAATCTCCAACAGCTGACAGGAAGAGCACATCACTCCACTCAAGGCCATCTTTGTACCTTAACAACCTACAGAAAAAAGCATAGTCTTATGCACTAAAAAAAACAGTAATCCAGTCTAACTTAGTATCTATGTTTCATATTTTTAAATTTTAATCAAAGGACAGATCTCAAAAAAAAAACACTCACTATTCAAAATGACAGCAACATTACACTTAAAAACCATGCACTTATCTGCTCCTGTGCTGTGTGCTCTCCAACATAGGTTTCTCGAATGTCAGCTCTGCATTTCGCTGTTTGTCAATTTTTCTTCAACGTACTCCAATATCTGGAAACACTTGAACTCAAACTGCAAAGGCAGTAACTGTGCAGATTCATTCCTGTGTCAGTTAGCAGTGTAGGTTTCTTTCTCTCTGTCCCTGTCTCTCTCTCTCCCTCTCTGTCTCTCTCCCTGACCATGTGATCACTACCTTTGTTCACTTCCTCCTTTTTAAAGTGCCATTGTTTTGATCTTTTCTCCCAAACTTCCAAAACAATGCAACAGCTTAAAATCAGTAATTACTGCTTGTGGAATTCGAGGGACTCACTTCTAACACCTAAAATACTCCAAAAGCGAGCAGTTCTTACAGCCAAAACTTTTCCCATCCTCCATCTTGGATTACCCAAATCCTGATAGCTTTTACTCCATCTCCATGTCAATCCTTATCACTCATCAATTGGTTCTCCCTGTTTCAGTTTGCTTACTTGTCTTCTAATCCTGACCAGTGTAGGACAGAAATGTTCAATTTTGTTTTTCTTTCAGCAACATTTTGGTTTTGTTCAGTTCTATAACAATAAATCACTATCTTCTTTTTAAAGACCTTTCCACTTCTCTAATGGCTATATTTATTGCCTTCAGTTGTGAGGAATATTTGTCCCTATTCTCGTAGAAACTGAGCCCATCTTGTGCCAAACTGGTTGAATGTCAGACAGATCAGGGAGTCAGGCCTCATTCACCACACACTTACACTGACAAGGAAAGCCCAGACTTCAGTCAGGTTTTCTCTTGTTTCTCACCAGCGATTCCTTAAGATACTGGAATTTGACTGTCCTCCAGTCCATTTCTGGAATTCTTAATCCATGAACCTTCAACCTTCAGTAGGGCCAATGGTGAAATGCCACAGTGGGGGTGATCCCTTCAAAAATGAACTAACTTGCATCAGAGATGCTAAAATGGCTCAATATATCTAATGTAAAACTAATATATTTGAATTTTATCCAAAATATTAAACCTGTCTCACACAGGTTAATTAACCTGAGCATAAACAGACTTAGTGAACATGGTTTGGGCCTGGATGTGGTTAACAGCACAATCTCATTGCTGCAGTTCCTTATGAACACGTCGGTGTCTCAGCAGGTTGAATGAGCGAGCAAACCCTTCTTACACACAGAGCAGGTGAATGGCCTCTCCCTGGTGTGAACTCACTGATGTTTGATGTCAGATGTTTGACTGAACCTGGTCCTACAGTGAGAGCCCCAGAAAGGCTTCTCCTAATTGTGAACATGTTGATGTAACATCAGTTTCCTGGAACCTTTAACCCACTTCCCACAGTCTGGACATGTAAAAGGCCTAGTCTCAGTATGAACTCACTGGCCTCCCAGTCAGGCAGAGGAGTGAGTGAAATCCCTCCCTAAACACAGCGCAACGAAATGGTCTCATGCTTGTGTGAACTCACCGGTGTTTTTGCACATAGGATATGGTACAGGATGCCTTCTCACTCAGCTCAGGGGAACAGTCTGAGTTTGCTGATATATCTGCAGCTGGATGACTGAATGAACGCCTTGCCGCAGTCAGAGCAGGTTCTCAGCCTCTACCCAGTGTGATCTCGCTGGTGTGTAGTAAATTGAAATGATTGTCTGAACTTAATGCCGCAGTGAGAACTCCTGAATGGTCTCTCCTCTGTTCGAATACGTCAAAGGCGCATCAGTTGCCCAGAATTTCTATGGCATTTTCCACAGTCTTATGATTTAAAAAGGTCTTTTATCTGGGTGAACTCTATGGTCTGCCTACAATTGAGAAGACTGAGTGAATCCCTTCCCACACTTGAAGCAGATGAATGGCCTTTCCTCAGTGTGAGTGCATTGCTCAATTTCCAGTTGAGGTGGGGATTTGAATCCTCCTTCACTGTCCTCATATTTCCATACTTTCACCCCAGCTTGACTGTGATTATATCTTGACAGTTCAGATGATTTCATCCACACACAGGACAGGTGCACAGTTTCTCCTCACTTGGTGTTTTCTCCTTCCAAGTTCAAAATTAAACAATATTCCAATCATAAAACAAAAATCAATCTTTCTAATTCTAATATGATACCTGGTTCTGTTTCCTGACCACAGAGTGTCTCCTTCACATAATCTATGAAGCTAATTAAAGAGAAGGAAAGTGAGTGAGAAGACCACAATCTGACTGAATGGTCATCCCTGAGACCTGGCTGCAGGATGAAGTTTTAGGGTTTTCCTGAAGAGGGCGCGCGATGTCTACCCCACAGGACGCCGGTGCGCAGGCGCCGAATTGAGCGGTTGGAGCATGCGCAGATTGACTGAAGGCCCCTTTTTCAGTCTCCAGATCATGGTGGGGAGGGGGTGGACCCGGAGGAATAATAGAGCCAGCGGTGGTGCAATCTGTCTTGGTAATACCCAATAAAGGTACCGCCAACCGAATAAGAATTAGCGGGTCCCGCGGTTTCAGCCCTGAGTTTAATTCCCGGGACCGAGGCCGTGGCCGCCAATTTGTTTGTGACGAGGCGCATGCGCGGTTATACCGGTGACGCAAACAAGTGGGCGGGGCCTACGGTCCCAGTGACGGAGACAATGGAGACAATGGAGACTGGGAGGGGCCTGTGAGACGGGGAGGGGTCTGTGAGACTGACCCAGGGAGGAGGGAGAGCCGGGGGGGGAACAGGGATTCACAGCTCTGGGAGAGGGGGGGGACAGGCATTCACAGCTCTGGGGGAGGGGGGGGACAGGCATTCACAGCTCTGGGGGAGGGGGGGACAGGCATTCACAGCTCTGGGGGAGGGGGGGACAGGCATTCACAGCTCGGGGGGAGGGGGGGGACAGGCATTCACAGCTCTGGGGGAGGGGGGGACAGGCATTCACAGCTCGGGGGGGGGAGGGGGACAGGCATTCACAGCTCTGGCGGAGGGGGGGACAGGCATTCACAGCTCTGGAGGAGGGGGGGACAGGCATTCACAGCTCTGGGGGGGGAGGGGGACAGGCATTCACAGCTCTGGGGGGGGAGGGGGACAGGCAGTCACAGCTCTGGGGAGGGGGACAGGCATTCACAGCTCTGGGGGGGGGAGGGGGACAGGCATTCACAGCTCTGGGGGGGGGAGGGGGACAGGCATTCACAGCTCTGGGGGGGGGAGGGGGACAGGCATTCACAGCTCTGGGGGGGGAGGGGGACAGGCATTCACAGCTCTGGGGGAGGGGGGGACAGGCATTCACAGCTCTGGGAGAGGGGGGAACAGGCATTCACAGCTCTGGGGAGGGGGGGTTACGCATTCACAGCTCTGGGGGTGGGGGAACAAGACAGGACAAATAATTCACCAATACTGGAATGGTCTGAACTTCTCTCCTGTATTGACAGTGATCACTTTTATAAACTTCTTTTACAGGGCATCAGGAGAGAGCGAGAGAAAGGAAACTCAAACCAAACCAAAAACAGTCAAAATCTGATACAACACAATTAATCAGGAACTGAATGCTATCGGTCTTTGAACTTGGAAGCAGAAGTGTTACAACCAGATGCTCAGCCTAGAAAAAGCTTTGCACCACTCACAGCAGACAGGACCTGGACAGCATAGAGTTACAGAGATCTACAGAACAGAATAAGATCCTTGAGCCCTTCTGCAATTTAAACCAAACACACAGAAAAACTCACCTTGCCTCGTAATATGTTAAAGTATGAGAGACAGAGGACTCCCAAATTCCACTATTTAAAGAAAATTATTAATTTTATTCTCTAGCCCTAAAAGTGAATATGAAACATTAAAAAAAATGCACATTTAAATGAACATTTTAATTGGGAAAATGAAATTATGATGCGATCACAGGAGTTGGGAAGTACAAACTGAGAGCAATTGTTCCACAGCGAGGGCACAGCGAACATGTGGAAACTATTTAAGGAGCAGTTGTTGGAAGCGATGCACGAAGTTGTTTCTGTGAGACAGGTAAGAAGGGGTAAGATTAAGGAACCTTGGATGACGAGACCAGAGGAACGTCTCGGCAAAAGGTAGAGGGCAGCTTACGTTAGGTGGAGGAAGCAAGGATATAGCACAGCTTTTGAGGATTACAGGCTTGTCAGAAAGGAGCTCAGTACATGGACTGAGGAGAGCCAGGAGGGGGCACGAAAAAGGCTTGGCAAGAAGGATTAGGGAGAATCCAAAGGCATTTTACTCCTACGTGAGGAATAGAGAATGATCAGGGAGAAGGTAGGGCCAATCAGGGATAGCGTAGGGAACTTGTGCTTGGAATCTGAGCAGATAGGGGAAGCCCTAAATGATTTTTTTTTTGCTTTGATTTTCACTAAGGCAAGGAACCTTGTTGTGAATGAGAACTTTGAGGAGCTGGGATACAGGCTGGAACACATCAAGATTGATGAGGTTGATGTGCTGGAAATTTTGGCAAACATTAAGATTGATAAGTCCCCAGGACTAGACCAGATTTATCCTAGGATACTCCGGGAAGCAAGAAAGGAGGTTGCTCAGCCGCTGGTGAAGATTTTTGCATCCTCATTCTCCATGGGAGTCATACAGAAGGATTGCTAGGAGGCCAATGTTGTTCCCCTTTTCAAGAAGGGTAATAGGGAAATCCCTGGCAATTACAGACCAGTCAGTCTTATGTTTGTGGTCAGCAAGGTTTTGGAAAGAATTCTGAGGGATAGGATTCATGACTATTTGGAAAAGCATAGTGTGATTAAAGGCAGTCAGCATGGCTTTGTAAGGGGAAGGTCATGCCTCATAAATCTTATTGAGTTCTTTGAGGAGGTGACAGAACAGATCGATGCAGATTGAACTAGAGGATGTGGTGTATGAGGACTTCAGCAAGGCATTTGATAAGGTGGTCTCATCCATAAAGTCAGGAGGTATGGGTTACAGGGAGATTTGGCTATTTGGATTCAGTATTGGTTAGCTGACAGAAGGCGAGATGGAAAGTTCTGCCTGGAGATCAGTCTTAAGTGGTGTCCCACAGGGCTCTGTTCTTGGGTCTCTGCTCTTTGTAGTTTTTATAAATGACTTGGATGAGGGGTGAGTTAGTAAATTTGCAGATGACACAAAGGTTGGAGGTGCCGTTGATAGTATCGAGGGCTATTGCAGGCTGCAGCGCAACATAGGCAGGGTGCAGAGCTGGGCTGTGAAATGGCAGATGGAATTCAACCTGGATAAATGCAAAATGATGCAATTTGAAAGGTCGAACTCGAATGCTGAATATAGGATTAAAGACAGGATTGTTGGCAATGTGGAGGAACAGAGGGATCTTGGTGTTCAAGTACATAGTTCCCGCAGATTTTCCACCTCAGTGGATAGGGTTATTAAGAAAGCATATGGTGTTTTGGCTTTCATGAACAGGGGGATCAAGTTTAAGAGTCGAGAGGTTTTGCTACAACTCTACAAGTCCCTTGGAATATTGTGTGCAGTTCTGGTTGCCCTACTGTAGGAAAGATACAGAGGCTTTGGGGAGGGTGCAAAGAAGGTTTGCTGGGGTGCTGCCTGGACTGAAGGGCTTGCCTTATGAAGAGAGATTGACGAAGCTCAGACTTTTCTCTCTGGAGAGAAGGAGGAAGAGAGGAGACCTGATTGTAGATCTCCCTGGGTCATCTTTGGACTTCTGCTGCAAGGGTCAAAAAAGTCCCATTGATCGAGTGTTTTGGATGGCAGTCTCTCTCTCTCTCTCTCTCTCTCTCTCTTTGGGTTTTAGTATACTGGGGCATAATTTAAACAGATTGGCTGAATTCAAATTGTGGTCAAACGACTGAGGTCTCTAATTTACAACCAAATGTTGCATATTTTCAATCTTCCAGTACACTCTGAGACTGGTAGTCAGTCACACAGCAGTTGCTCTCACTGCCAAAACAGCCTTCACACTCCCTTAAAGGTACAGTATACACCTTCAACTTCATAACAGCATCTTCAATATTTGGAGAGTTTCTCCTTCTGTCACCCTTACAGACAGTAAGTTCCCATTTCCCACCACCCTGTGGCTGTGTTTGTGTGTGGGCAAGGCTTGAACTGATCACCCAACCTGGAGACAAGCAACAACACCAGTACCACAGGGAAACCATGTAAACATGGGGATTGTGGAAAGGCATTCAAATACTCATTCCTGTTGGGAATTCATCCGCACAATCACACTGGAGAGAAGCCATTATCCTGTACTCAGTTTGGGAAAGGATTCACTCAGTCAACAACTCTGCTGACACACCAGCTATTTAACACAAGTGAGAGACCATTCACCTGTTGTCTCTGTGAGAAAGGATTCACTCAGAGTGTCTGGTACATCAGGTTCATACTGGGGAGAAGCTATTCATTCCCCTGCTACATTTGAGAGAGGGATTTACTCAACTGTCACAGCTACTGATCTATTAGCATGTTCAAACTCCGGAAAAAATATTCATCTGCCGTGTGGGAGAAAGGGTTCCCTAATACACCTAACCTTCTGACCCATCAGTGAGTTCACACTGTGTCAAGGCCATTCTCCTGCCTCTGTGTGAGAGAAAGGATTCACAACTTCATCCAACTTCTGACACATCAGCAGATTCACACCTAGGAGTGACCTGTTCAACCAGTGCAAGTGGATTTAGTCAGCTCACACACCAGCAAGTCTCCATGTGACTGCAGAGGTTGGAATATTCCATTATTCCTGTTGCTCGTGACATCCAGCATTGAATCAAGTACATTCGTAAAGTTAGGGTTTGTTTCTGCTGAAGTTACTTCCTTATCACGAGAGGAGAGTTCAAGATTCTTGTCATTGTAGCTGACAGCGTTCTTCAGGGTAGAGTGACCCTTTAAAGCCAGCTCTCTGTGATTATTCTGTCAAATTCAGAAATATTTCACAGGCAAATAGTGTGCAAATAGTATTGAATTTTTCCTTCAAATGGAACTTGCTCCCTGGGATAAGAACTGAAATTTGATATCTGAAAGGTTCCCTGGCATTAAAGTCTCCAGTAAGAAAGTGTTGATGAATCCTTGCTGACCATTCTTACTGACTTGAACATTCCACACATGGGCCTACTTTCCTACCAGGAAGAATGGGAATCAAAGTTTATATCAGACCTGAGGCGATTGGTGTCAGTGACTGTGGGGCTGGTTTATATCAGACAGGGGGAGATTTGTGTCAGTGACTGTGGGGCTGGTGTATATCAGACAGGTAGAGATTGTTGTCAGAGACTGTGGGGCTGTTTTATATCAGACAGGGGAGATTGGTGTCAGTGACTGTGGGACTGGTTTATATCAGACAGGGGAGAAAGGTGTCAGTGACTGTGGGTCTGGTTTATATCAGACAGGGGGAGATTGGTGTCAGTGACTGTGGGCCTGGTTTATATCAGACAGGGGGAGGTTGGTGTCAGTGACTGTGGGTCTGGTTTATATCAGACAAGGGGTATGTCAGGGACTGTGGGGCTTGTTTATATCAGACAGGAGGAGATTGGTGTCAGGGACTGTGGGGCTTGTTTATATCAGACAGGAGGAGATTGGTGTCAGTGTCTGTGGGGCTTGTTTATATCAGACAGGGGGAGATTGGTGTCAGGGACTGTGGAGCTGGATTATATCAGACAGGGGGAGATTGGTATCAGGGACTGTGGGTCTGGTTTATATCAGACAGGTAGAGATTGGTGTCAGTGACTGTGCGGCAGGTTTATATCAGACAGGGGGAGATTGGTGTCAGTGACTGGGGCTGGTTTATATCAGAAAGGTAGAGATTGGTGTCAGAGACGATGGGGCTGGTTTATATCAGACAGGGGGAGATTTGTGTCAGTGACTGTGGGGCTGGTTTATATCAGACAAAGGGAGATTTGTGTCAGTGACTGTGCGGCTGGTTTATATCAGACAGGGGGAGATTGTTGTCAGTCACTGTGGGTCTTGTTTCTCTCAGACATAGGGAGATTGGTGTCAGTGACTGTAGAGCTGGTTTTTCTCAGACTGGGGGAGATTGGTGTCGGTGACTGTGGGGCTGGTTTATATCAGACAGGAGGAGATTGGTATCAGGGACTGTGGGGCTAGTTTATATCAGACAGGTAGAGATTGATGTCAGTGACTATGGGGCTGGTTTATATCAGACAGGGGGAGATTGGTGTCAGTGACTGTGGGGCTGTTTATATCAGAAAGGTAGAGATTGGTGTCAGAGACTATGGGGCTGGTTTATATCAGACAGGAGGAGATTGGTGTCAGTGACTTTGGGTCTGGTTTATATCAGACAAAGGGAGATTGGTGTCAGTGACTGTGGCCCTGGTTTATATCAGACAGGGGGAGATTGGTGTCAGTGATTGTGGGGCTGGTTTATATCAGACAGGGGGAGATTGGTGTCAGTGACTGTGGGGCTGGTTAATATCAGACAGGGGGAGATTGGTGTCAGTGACTGTGGGGCTGGTTAATATCAGACAGGGGGAGATTGGTGTCAGTGACTGTGGGGCTGGTTTATATCAGACAGGGGGAGATTGGTGTCAGTGACTGTGGGTCTGGTTTAGATCAGACAGGGGGAGATTGGTGTCAGTGACGGTGGGGCTGGTTTATATCAGACAGGGGGAGATTGGTGTCAGTGTCTGTGGGTCTGGTTTATATCAGACAGGGGGAGATTTGTGTCATTCACTGTGCGGCTGGTTTATATCAGACAAGGGGAGATTATTGTCAGTCACTGTGGATCTTGTTTCTCTCAGACATAGGGAGATTGGTGTCAGTGACTGTAGAGCTGGTTTATATCAGACAGGGGGAGATTGGTGTCAGTGACTGTGGGTCTGGTTTATATCAGACAGGGGGAGATTGGTGTCAGTGATTGTGGGGCTGGTTTATATCAGACAGGGGGAGATTGGTGTTAGTAACTGTGGGGCTGGTTTATATCAGACAAGGGGAGATTTGTGTCAGTGACTGTGGGTCTGGTTTATATCAGACAGGGGGAGATTGGTGTCAGTGATTGTGGGGCTGGTTTATATCAGACAGGGGGAGATTGGTGTTAGTAACTGTGGGGCTGGTTTATATCAGACAAGGGGAGATTTGTGTCAGTGACTGTGCGGCTGGTTTATATCAGACAGGGGGAGATTGTTGTCAGTCACTGTGGATCTTGTTTCTGTCAGACATAGGGAGATTGGTGTCAGTGACTGTAGAGCTGGTTTATATCAGACAGGGGGAGATTGGTGTCAGTGACTGTGGGGCTAGTTTATATCAGACAGGTAGAGATTGGTGTCAGAGACTATGGGGCTGGTTTATATCAGACAGGAGGAGATTGGAGTCAGTGACTGTGGGGCTGGTTTATATCAGACAGGGGGAGATTGGTGTCAGTGACTGTGGGGCTGGTTTATATCAGAAAGGTAGAGATTGGTGTCAGTGACTGTGGCGCTGGTGTATATCAGACAGGGGGAGATTGGTGTCAGTGATTGTGGGGCTGGTTTATATCAGACAGGGGGAGATTGGTGTCAGTGACTGTAGAGCTGGTTTATATCAGACAGGGGGAGATTGGTGTCAGTGACTGTGGGGCTGGTTTATATCAGACAGGGGGAGATTGGTGTCAGTGTCTGTGGGGCTGGTTTATCTCAGACAGGGGGAGATTGGTGACAGTGACTGTGGGTCTGGTTTATATCAGACAGGGGGAGATTGGTGTCAGGGACTGTAGGGCTGGTTTATATCAGACAGGGGGAGATTGGTGTCAGTGACTGTAGAGCTGGTTTACATCAGACAGGGGGAGATTGGTGTCAGTGACTGTGGGGCTGGTTTATATCAGACAGGGGGAGATTGGTGTCAGTGACTGTAGTGCTGGTTTATATCAGACAGGGGGAGATTGGTGTCAGTGACTGTGGGTCTGGTTTATATCAGACAGGGGGAGATTGGTATCAGGGACTGTGGGACTGGTTTATGTCAGACAGGGGGAGATTGGTGTCAGTGACTGTGGGTCTGGTTTATATCAGACAGGGGGAGATTGGTGTCACTGAGTGTGGCGCAGGTTTTTATCAGACAGGGCGAGATTGGTGTCAGTGATGTAGAGCTGGTTTATATCAGACAGGGGGAGATTGGTGTCAGTGAATGTGGCGCAGGTTTTTATCAGGCAGGGGGAGATTGGTGTCAGTGACTGTAGAGCTGGTTTATATCAGACAGGGGGAGATTGGTGTCAGTGACTGTGGGGCTGGATTATATCAGACAGGGGGAGAATGGTATCAGGGACTGTGGGGCTGTGTTATATCAGACATGGGGAGATTTGTGTCAGTGACTGTGGGGCTGTTTTACATCAGACAGGGGGAGATTGTTGTCAGTGAGTCTGGCGCTGGTTTATTTCAGACAGAGTGAGATTGGTGTCAGGGACTGTGGGGCTGGTTTATATCAGACAGGAGGAGATTGATGTCAGTGTCTGTGGAGCTGGATTATATCAGACAGGGGGAGATTGGTATCAGGGACTGTGGGACTGGTTTATATCAGACAGGGGGAGATTGGTGTCAGTGACTGTGGGGATGGTTTATATCAGAACGGTAGAGATTGGTGTCAGAGACTATGGGGCTCGTTTATATCAGACAGGAAGAGATTGGTGTCAGAGACTATGGGGCTGGTTTATATCAGACAGGAGGAGATTGGTGTCAGTGACTTTGGGTCTGGTTTATATCAGACAGGGGGAGATTGGTGTTAGTGACTGTGCGTCTGGTTTCTATCAGACAGGGGGAGATTGGTGTCAGTGACTGTGGATCTGGTTTATACCAGACAGGGGGAGATTGGTGTCACAAAGTGTGGCGCAGTTTTTTATCAGACAGGGGGAGATTGGTGTCAGTGACTGTAGAGCTGGTTTATATCAGACAGGGGGTGATTGGTGTCAGTGACTGTAGAGCTGATTTATATCAGAAAGGGGGAGATTGGTGTCAGTGAGTGTGGCGCTGGTTTATACCAGACAGGGGCGATTGGTGTCAGTGACTGTGGGTCTGGTATATATCAGACAGGGGGAGATTGGTGTCAGTGACTGTGGGGCTGGTTTATCTCAGACAGGGGGAGATTGGTGTCAGTGACTGTGGGTCTGGTTTATATCAGACAAGGGGTATGTCAGTGACTGTGGGGCTGATTTATATCAGTCAGGGGTAGATTTGTGTCAGTGACTGTGGTGATTGTTTATATCAGACAGGTAGAGATGAGTGTCAGAGACTATGGGGCTGGCTGATATCAGACAGGACGGGATTGGTGTCAGTGACTTTGGGTCTGGTTTATATCAGACAGGGGGAGATTGGTGTCACTGACTGTGGGGCTGGTGTATATCAGACAGGGGGAGATTGGGGTCAGTGTCTGTGGTGCTGGTTTATATAAGACAGGTGGAGATTGCTGTCAGTGTCTGTGGGGCTGGTTTATATCAGACAGGGGGAGATTGGGGTCAGTGACTGTGGGGCTGGTTTATATCATACAGGGGGAGATTTGTGTCAGTGACTGTGCGGCTGGTTGATATCAGACAGGGGGTGATTTGTGTCAGTGACTGTGGGGCTGGTTTATATCAGACAAGGGAGATTTGTGTCAGTGACTGTGCAGCTGGTTTATATCAGACAGTGGGAGATTGGTGTCAGTGAGTGTGGGGTTGGTTTATTTCAGACTTGGTGGGATTGGTGTCAGTGACTGTGCGTCTGGTTTATATCAGACAGGGGGAGATTGGTGTCAGTGACTGTAGAGCTGGTTTATATCAGACAGGGTGAGAATGGTGTCAGAGACTATGGGTCTGGTTTGTATCAGACAGGGGGAGATTGGTGTCAGTGAGTGTGGCGCTGGTTTATATCAGACAGGGGGAGATTGGGGTCAGTGTCTGTGGGGCTGGTTTATATCAGACAGGGGGAGATTTGTGTCAGGGACAGTGGATCTGGTTTATATCAGACAGGGGGAGATTGGTGTCAGAGACTATTTGGCTGGTTTATATCAGAAAGGGGGAGATTGGTGTCAGTGAGTGTGGCGCTGGTTTATATCAAACAGGGGGAGATTGATGTCAGGGACTGTAGAGCTGGTTTATATCAGACAGGAGGAGATTGATGTCAGTGTCTGTGGAGCTGGATTATATCAGACAGGGGGAGATTGGTATCAGGGACTGTGGGTCTAGTTTATATCGGACAGGGGAAGATTGGTGTCAGTGACTGTGGGGCTGGTTTATATCAGACAGGGGCCGATTGGTGTCAGTGACTGTGGCGCTGGTTTATATCAGACAGGGGGAGATTGGTGTCAGTGTCTGTGGATCTGGTTTATATCAGACAGGGGGAGATTGGTGTCAGTGACTGTGGGGCTGGTTTATATCAGACAGGGGGAGATTGGCGTCAGTGACTGTGGGTCTTGTTTCTCTCAGACATAGGGAGATTGGTGTCAGAGACTATGGGGCTAGTTTACATCAGACAGGAGGAGATTGGTCTCAGTGACTTTGGGTCTGGTTTATATCAGACAGGGGGAGATTGGTGTTAGTGACTGTGGGGCTGGTTCATATCAGACAGGGGGAGATTGGTGTCAGTGACTGTGGGGCTGGTTTATATCAGACAGGTGGAGATTAGTGTCAGTGACTGTGGGGCTGGTTTATATCAGACAGGGGGAGATTGGTGTCAGTGACTGTGGGGCTGGTTTATATCAGACAGGGGGAGATTGGTGTCAGTGTCTGTGGGGCTGGTTTATCTCAGACAGGGGGAGATTGGTGACAGTGACTGTGGGTCTGGTTTATATCAGACAGGGGGAGATTGGTGTCAGGGACTGTAGGGCTGGTTTATATCAGACAGGGGGAGATTGGTGTCAGTGACTGTAGAGCTGGTTTACATCAGACAGGGGGAGATTGGTGTCAGTGACTGTGGGGCTGGTTTATATCAGACAGGGGGAGATTGGTGTCAGTGACTGTAGTGCTGGTTTATATCAGACAGGGGGAGATTGGTGTCAGTGACTGTGGGTCTGGTTTATATCAGACAGGGGGAGATTGGTATCAGGGACTGTGGGACTGGTTTATGTCAGACAGGGGGAGATTGGTGTCAGTGACTGTGGGTCTGGTTTATATCAGACAGGGGGAGATTGGTGTCACTGAGTGTGGCGCAGGTTTTTATCAGACAGGGCGAGATTGGTGTCAGTGATGTAGAGCTGGTTTATATCAGACAGGGGGAGATTGGTGTCAGTGAATGTGGCGCAGGTTTTTATCAGGCAGGGGGAGATTGGTGTCAGTGACTGTAGAGCTGGTTTATATCAGACAGGGGGAGATTGGTGTCAGTGACTGTGGGGCTGGATTATATCAGACAGGGGGAGAATGGTATCAGGGACTGTGGGGCTGTGTTATATCAGACATGGGGAGATTTGTGTCAGTGACTGTGGGGCTGTTTTACATCAGACAGGGGGAGATTGTTGTCAGTGAGTCTGGCGCTGGTTTATTTCAGACAGAGTGAGATTGGTGTCAGGGACTGTGGGGCTGGTTTATATCAGACAGGAGGAGATTGATGTCAGTGTCTGTGGAGCTGGATTATATCAGACAGGGGGAGATTGGTATCAGGGACTGTGGGACTGGTTTATATCAGACAGGGGGAGATTGGTGTCAGTGACTGTGGGGATGGTTTATATCAGAACGGTAGAGATTGGTGTCAGAGACTATGGGGCTCGTTTATATCAGACAGGAAGAGATTGGTGTCAGAGACTATGGGGCTGGTTTATATCAGACAGGAGGAGATTGGTGTCAGTGACTTTGGGTCTGGTTTATATCAGACAGGGGGAGATTGGTGTTAGTGACTGTGCGTCTGGTTTCTATCAGACAGGGGGAGATTGGTGTCAGTGACTGTGGATCTGGTTTATACCAGACAGGGGGAGATTGGTGTCACAAAGTGTGGCGCAGTTTTTTATCAGACAGGGGGAGATTGGTGTCAGTGACTGTAGAGCTGGTTTATATCAGACAGGGGGTGATTGGTGTCAGTGACTGTAGAGCTGATTTATATCAGAAAGGGGGAGATTGGTGTCAGTGAGTGTGGCGCTGGTTTATACCAGACAGGGGCGATTGGTGTCAGTGACTGTGGGTCTGGTATATATCAGACAGGGGGAGATTGGTGTCAGTGACTGTGGGGCTGGTTTATCTCAGACAGGGGGAGATTGGTGTCAGTGACTGTGGGTCTGGTTTATATCAGACAAGGGGTATGTCAGTGACTGTGGGGCTGATTTATGTCAGTCAGGGGTAGATTTGTGTCAGTGACTGTGGTGATTGTTTATATCAGACAGGTAGAGATGAGTGTCAGAGACTATGGGGCTGGCTGATATCAGACAGGACGGGATTGGTGTCAGTGACTTTGGGTCTGGTTTATATCAGACAGGGGGAGATTGGTGTCACTGACTGTGGGGCTGGTGTATATCAGACAGGGGGAGATTGGGGTCAGTGTCTGTGGTGCTGGTTTATATAAGACAGGTGGAGATTGCTGTCAGTGTCTGTGGGGCTGGTTTATATCAGACAGGGGGAGATTGGGGTCAGTGACTGTGGGGCTGGTTTATATCATACAGGGGGAGATTTGTGTCAGTGACTGTGCGGCTGGTTGATATCAGACAGGGGGTGATTTGTGTCAGTGACTGTGGGGCTGGTTTATATCAGACAAGGGAGATTTGTGTCAGTGACTGTGCAGCTGGTTTATATCAGACAGTGGGAGATTGGTGTCAGTGAGTGTGAGGTTGGTTTATTTCAGACTTGGTGGGATTGGTGTCAGTGACTGTGCGTCTGGTTTATATCAGACAGGGGGAGATTGGTGTCAGTGACTGTAGAGCTGGTTTATATCAGACAGGGTGAGAATGGTGTCAGAGACTATGGGTCTGGTTTGTATCAGACAGGGGGAGATTGGTGTCAGTGAGTGTGGCGCTGGTTTATATCAGACAGGGGGAGATTGGGGTCAGTGTCTGTGGGGCTGGTTTATATCAGACAGGGGGAGATTTGTGTCAGGGACAGTGGATCTGGTTTATATCAGACAGGGGGAGATTGGTGTCAGAGACTATTTGGCTGGTTTATATCAGAAAGGGGGAGATTGGTGTCAGTGAGTGTGGCGCTGGTTTATATCAAACAGGGGGAGATTGATGTCAGGGACTGTAGAGCTGGTTTATATCAGACAGGAGGAGATTGATGTCAGTGTCTGTGGAGCTGGATTATATCAGACAGGGGGAGATTGGTATCAGGGACTGTGGGTCTAGTTTATATCGGACAGGGGAAGATTGGTGTCAGTGACTGTGGGGCTGGTTTATATCAGACAGGGGCCGATTGGTGTCAGTGACTGTGGCGCTGGTTTATATCAGACAGGGGGAGATTGGTGTCAGTGTCTGTGGATCTGGTTTATATCAGACAGGGGGAGATTGGTGTCAGTGACTGTGGGGCTGGTTTATATCAGACAGGGGGAGATTGGCGTCAGTGACTGTGGGTCTTGTTTCTCTCAGACATAGGGAGATTGGTGTCAGAGACTATGGGGCTAGTTTACATCAGACAGGAGGAGATTGGTCTCAGTGACTTTGGGTCTGGTTTATATCAGACAGGGGGAGATTGGTGTTAGTGACTGTGGGGCTGGTTCATATCAGACAGGGGGAGATTGGTGTCAGTGACTGTGGGGCTGGTTTATATCAGACAGGTGGAGATTAGTGTCAGTGACTGTGGGGCTGGTTTATATCAGACAGGTGGAGATTAGTGTTAGTGACTGTGGGGCTGGTTTATATCAGACAGGGGGAGATTGGTGTCAGTGACTGTGGGTCTGGTTTATACCAGACAGGGGGAGATTGGTGTCAGTGAGTGTGGCGCAGTTTTTTATCAGACAGGGGGAGATTGGTGTCAGTGACTGTAGAGCTGGTTTATATCAGACAGGGGGAGATTGGTGTCAGTGAATGTGGCGCAGGTTTTTATCAGGCAGGGGGAGATTGGTGTCAGTGACTGTGGGGCTGGTTTATATCAGACAGGGGGAGATTGGTGTCAGTGACTGTGGGGCTGGTTTATATCAGACAGGGGGAGATTGGTGTCAGTGACTTTGGGTCTTGTTTATATCAGACAGGGGGAGATTGGTGTCAGTGACTGTGCGTCTGGTTTCTATCAGACAGGGGGAGATTGGTGTCAGTGACTGTGGGTCTGGTTTATACCAGACAGGGGGAGATTGGTGTCAGTGACGGTGGGGCTGGTTTATATCAGACAGGGGAGATTGGGGTCAGTGTCTGTGGGGCTGGTTTATATCAGACAGGGGGAGATTGGTGTCAGTGACTGTAGGACTGGTTTATATCAGACAGGGGGAGGTTTGTGTCATTCACTGTGCGGCTGGTTTATATCAGACAAGGGGAGATTGTTGTCAGTCACTGTGGATCTTGTTTCTGTCAGACATAGGGAGATTGGTGTCAGTGACTGTAGAGCTGGTTTATATGAGACAGGGGGAGATTGGTGTCAGTGACTGTGGGGCTAGTTTATATCAGACAGGTAGAGATTGGTGTCAGAGACTATGGGGCTGGTTTATATCAGACAGGAGGAGATTGGAGTCAGTGACTGTGGGGCTGGTTTATATCAGACAGGGGGAGATTGGTGTCAGTGACTGTGGGGCTGGTTTATATCAGAAAGGTAGAGATTGGTGTCAGAGACTATGGGGCTGGTTTATATCAGACAGGAGGAGATTGGTGTCAGTGACTTTGGGTCTGGTTTATATCAGACAGGGGGAGATTGGTGTCAGTGACTGTGGCGCTGGTGTATATCAGACAGGGGGAGATTGGTGTCCGTGATTGTGGGGCTGGTTTATATCAGACAGGAGGAGATTGGTGTCAGTGACTGTAGAGCTGGTTTATATCAGACAGGGGGAGATTGGTGTCAGTGACTGTGGGGCTGGTTTATATCAGACAGGGGGAGATTGGTGTCAGTGTCTGTGGGGCTGGTTTATCTCAGACAGGGGGAGATTGGTGACAGTGACTGTGGGTCTGGTTTATATCAGACAGGGGGAGATTGGTGTCAGGGACTGTAGGGCTGGTTTATATCAGACAGGGGGAGATTGGTGTCAGTGACTGTAGAGCTGGTTTACATCAGACAGGGGTAGATTGGTGTCAGTGACTGTGGGGCTGGTTTATATCAGACAGGGGGAGATTGGTGTCAGTGACTGTAGTGCTGGTTTATATCAGACAGGGGGAGATTGGTGTCAGTGACTGTGGGGCTGGTTTATATCAGACAGGGGGTGATTGGTGTCAGTGACTGTGGGTCTGGTTTATATCAGACAGGGGGAGATTGGTGTCAGTGAGTGTGGCGCAGGTTTTTATCAGACAGGGGGAGATTGGTGTCAGTGACTGTGGAGTTGGTTTATATCAGACAGGGGGAGATTGGTGTCAGTGAGTGTGGGGCTGGTTTATATCAGACAAGGTGAGATTGGTGTCAGTGACTGTGGGGCTGGTTTATATCAGACAGGGGGAGATTGGTGTCAGTGACTGTGGGGCTGGTTTATATCAGACAGGGTGAGATTAGTGTCAATGACAGTGGGGCTGGTTTATATCAGACAGGGGGAGATTGGTGTCAGTGAGTGTGGCGCTGGTTTATTTCAGACAGGGTGAGATTGGTGTCAGGGACTGTGGGGCTGGTTTATATCAGACAGGGGGAGATTGGTATCAGGGACTGTGGGACTGGTTTATGTCAGACAGGGGGAGATTGGTGTCAGTGACTGTGGGTCTGGTTTATATCAGACAGGGGGAGATTGGTGTCACTGAGTGTGGCGCAGGTTTTTATCAGACAGGGCGAGATTGGTGTCAGTGATGTAGAGCTGGTTTATATCAGACAGGGGGAGATTGGTGTCAGTGAATGTGGCGCAGGTTTTTATCAGGCAAGGGGAGATTGGGGTCAGTGACTGTGGGTCTGGTTTATATCAGACAGGGGATATCGGTGTCAGTGATTGTGCGTCTAGTTAATATCAGACAGGAGGAGATTGGTGTCAATGACTGTGGGGCTGGATTATATCAGACAGGGGGAGAATGGTATCAGGGACTGTGGGGCTGTGTTATATCAGACATGGGGAGATTTGTGTCAGTGACTGTGGGGCTGGTGTATATCAGACAGATCGAGATTGTTGTCAGAGACTGTGGGGCTGTTTTATATCAGACAGGGGGAGATTGTTGTCAGTGAGTCTGGCGCTGGTTTATTTCAGACAGAGTGAGATTGGTGTCAGGGACTGTGGGGCTGGTTTATATCAGACAGGAGGAGATTGATGTCAGTGTCTGTGGAGCTGGATTATATCAGACAGGGGGAGATTGGTATCAGGGACTGTGGGACTGGTTTATATCAGACAGGAAGAGATTGGTGTCAGAGACTATGGGGCTGGTTTATATCAGACAGGAGGAGATTGGTGTCAGTGACTTTGGGTCTGGTTTATATCAGACAGGGGGAGATTGGTGTTAGTGACTGTGCGTCTGGTTTCTATCAGACAGGGGGAGATTGGTGTCAGTGACTGTGGATCTGGTTTATACCAGACAGGGGGAGATTGGTGTCACAAAGTGTGGCGCAGTTTTTTATCAGACAGGGGGAGATTGGTGTCAGTGACTGTAGAGCTGGTTTATATCAGACAGGGGGTGATTGGTGTCAGTGACTGTAGTGCTGATTTATATCAGAAAGGGGGAGATTGGTGTCAGTGAGTGTGGCGATGGTTTATACCAGACAGGGGCGATTGGTGTCAGTGACTGTGGGTCTGGGAAATATCAAAAAGGGGAAATTGGTGTCAGTGACTGTGGGGCTGGTTTATCTCAGACAGGGGGAGATTGGTGTCAGTGACTGTGGGTCTGGTTTATATCAGACAAGGGGTATGTCAGTGACTGTGGGGCTGATTTATATCAGTCAGGGGTAGATTTGTGTCAGTGACTGTGGTGATTGTTTATATCAGACAGGTAGAGATGAGTGTCAGAGACTATGGGGCTGGCTGATATCAGACAGGACGGGATTGGTGTCAGTGACTTTGGGTCTGGTTTATATCAGACAGGGGGAGATTGGTGTCACTGACTGTGGGGCTGGTGTATATCAGACAGGGGGAGATTGGGGTCAGTGTCTGTGGTGCTGGTTTATATAAGACAGGTGGAGATTGCTGTCAGTGTCTGTGGGGCTGGTTTATATCAGACAGGGGGAGATTGGGGTCAGTGACTGTGGGGCTGGTTTATATCATACAGGGGGAGATTTGTGTCAGTGACTGTGCGGCTGGTTGATATCAGACAGGGGGTGATTTGTGTCAGTGACTGTGGGGCTGGTTTATATCAGACAAGGGAGATTTGTGTCAGTGACTGTGCAGCTGGTTTATATCAGACAGTGGGAGATTGGTGTCAGTGAGTGTGGGGTTGGTTTATTTCAGACTTGGTGGGATTGGTGTCAGTGACTGTGCGTCTGGTTTATATCAGACAGGGGGAGATTGGTGTCAGTGACTGTAGAGCTGGTTTATATCAGACAGGGTGAGAATGGTGTCAGAGACTATGGGTCTGGTTTATATCAGACAGGGGGAGATTGGTGTCAGTGAGTGTGGCGCTGGTTTATATCAGACAGGGGGAGATTGGGGTCAGTGTCTGTGGGGCTGGTTTATATCAGACAGGGGGAGATTTGTGTCAGGGACAGTGGATCTGGTTTATATCAGACAGGGGGAGATTGGTGTCAGAGACTATTTGGCTGGTTTATATCAGAAAGGGGGAGATTGGTGTCAGTGAGTGTGGCGCTGGTTTATATCAAACAGGGGGAGATTGATGTCAGGGACTGTAGAGCTGGTTTATATCAGACAGGAGGAGATTGATGTCAGTGTCTGTGGAGCTGGATTATATCAGACAGGGGGAGATTGGTATCAGGGACTGTGGGTCTAGTTTATATCGGACAGGGGAAGATTGGTGTCAGTGACTGTGGGGCTGGTTTATATCAGACAGGGGCCGATTGGTGTCAGTGACTGTGGCGCTGGTTTATATCAGACAGGGGGAGATTGGCGTCAGTGACTGTGGGTCTTGTTTCTCTCAGACATAGGGAGATTGGTGTCAGAGACTATGGGGCTAGTTTACATCAGACAGGAGGAGATTGGTCTCAGTGACTTTGGGTCTGGTTTATATCAGACAGGGGGAGATTGGTGTTAGTGACTGTGGGGCTGGTTCATATCAGACAGGGGGAGATTGGTGTCAGTGACTGTGGGGCTGGTTTATATCAGACAGGTGGAGATTAGGGTCAGTGACTGTGGGGCTGGTTTATATCAGACAGGTGGAGATTAGTGTCAGTGACTGTGGGGCTGGTTTATATCAGACAGGGGGAGATTGGTGTCAGTGACTGTGGGTCTGGTTTATACCAGACAGGGGGAGATTGGTGTCAGTGAATGTGGCGCAGGTTTTTATCAGGCAGGGGGAGATTGGTGTCAGTGACTGGACAGCTGGTTTATATCAGACAGGGGGAGATTGGTGTCAGTGACTGTCGAGCTGATTTATATCAGACAGGGGGAGATTGGTGTCAGTGACTGTGGGGATGGATTATATCAGACAGGTGGAGATTAGTGTCAGTGACTGTGGGGCTGGTTTCTATCAGACAGGGGGAGATTGGTGTCAGTGACTGTGGGTCTGGTTTATACCAGACAGGGGGAGATTGGTGTCAGTGAGTGTGGCGCAGTTTTTTATCAGACAGGGGGAGATTGGTGTCAGTGACTGTAGAGCTGGTTTATATCAGACAGGGGGAGATTGGTGTCAGTGAATGTGGCGCAGGTTTTTATCAGGCAGGGGGAGATTGGTGTCAGTGACTGTGGGGCTGGGTTATATCAGACAGGGGGAGATTGGTGTCAGTGACTGTGGGGCTGGTTTATATCAGACAGGGGGAGATTGGTGTCAGTGACTTTGGGTCTTGTTTATATCAGACAGGGGGAGATTGGTGTCAGTGACTGTGCGTCTGGTTTCTATCAGACAGGGGGAGATTGGTGTCAGTGACTGTGGGTCTGGTTTATACCAGACAGGGGGAGATTGGTGTCAGTGACGGTGGGGCTGGTTTATATCAGACAGGGGAGATTGGGGTCAGTGTCTGTGGGGCTGGTTTATATCAGACAGGGGGAGATTGGTGTCAGTGACTGTGGGACTGGTTTATATCAGACAGGGGGAGGTTTGTGTCATTCACTGTGCGGCTGGTTTATATCAGACAAGGGGAGATTGTTGTCAGTCACTGTGGATCTTGTTTCTCTCAGACATAGGGAGATTGGTGTCAGTGACTGTAGAGCTGGTTTATATCAGACAGGGGGAGATTGGTGTCAGTGACTGTGGGGCTGCTTTATATCAGACAGGAGGAGATTGGTATCAGTGTCTGTGGTGCTGGTTTATATAAGACAGGTGGAGATTGCTGTCAGTGTCTGTGGGGCTGGTTTATATCAGACAGGGGGAGATTGGGGTCAGTGACTGTGGGGCTGGTTTATATCATACAGGGGGAGATTTGTGTCAGTGACTGTGCGGCTGGTTGATATCAGACAGGGGGTGATTTGTGTCAGTGACTGTGGGGCTGGTTTATATCAGACAAGGGAGATTTGTGTCAGTGACTGTGCAGCTGGTTTATATCAGACAGTGGGATATTGGTGTCAGTGAGTGTGGGGTTGGTTTATTTCAGACTTGGTGGGATTGGTGTCAGTGACTGTGCGTCTGGTTTATATCAGACAGGGGGAGATTGGTGTCAGTGACTGTAGAGCTGGTTTATATCAGACAGGGTGAGAATGGTGTCAGAGACTATGGGTCTGGTTTATATCAGACAGGGGGAGATTGGTGTCAGTGAGTGTGGCGCTGGTTTATATCAGACAGGGGGAGATTGGGGTCAGTGACTGTGGGGCTGGTTTATATCAGACAGGTGGAGATTTGTGTCAGGGACAGTGGATCTGGTTTATATCAGACAGGGGGAGATTGGTGTCAGAGACTATTTGGCTGGTTTATATCAGAAAGGGGGAGATTGGTGTCAGTGAGTGTGGCGCTGGTTTATATCAGACAGGGGGAGATTGATGTCAGGGACTGTAGAGCTGGTTTATATCAGACAGGAGGAGATTGATGTCAGTGTCTGTGGAGCTGGATTATATCAGACAGGGGGAGATTGGTATCAGGGACTGTGGGTCTGGTTTATATCGGACAGGGGAAGATTGGTGTCAGTGACTGTGGGGCTGGTTTATATCAGACAGGGGCCGATTGGTGTCAGTGACTGTGGCGCTGGTTTATATCAGACAGGGGGAGATTGGTGTCAGTGTCTGTGGATCTGGTTTATATCAGACAGGGGGAGATTGGTGTCAGTGACTGTGGGGCTGGTTTATATCAGACAGGGGGAGATTGGCGTCAGTGACTGTGGGTCTTGTTTCTCTCAGACATAGGGAGATTGGTGTTAGTGACTGTGGGGCTGGTTCATATCAGACAGGGGGAGATTGGTGTCAGTGACTGTGGGGCTGGTTTATATCAGACAGGTGGAGATTAGTGTCAGTGACTGTGGGGCTGGTTTATATCAGACAGGTGGAGATTAGTGTCAGTGACTGTGGGGCTGGTTTATATCAGACAGGGGGAGATTGGTGTCAGTGACTGTGGGTCTGGTTTATACCAGACAGGGGGAGATTGGTGTCAGTGAGTGTGGCGCAGTTTTTTATCAGACAGGGGGAGATTGGTGTCAGTGACTGTAGAGCTGGTTTACATCAGACAGGGGGAGATTGGTGTCAGTGAATGTGGCGCAGGTTTTTATCAGGCAGGGGGAGATTGGTGTCAGTGACTGTGGGGCTGGTTTATATCAGACAGGGGGAGATTGGTGTCAGTGACTGTGGGGCTGGTTTATATCAGACAGGGGGAGATTGGTATCAGTGACTTTGGGTCTTGTTTATATCAGACAGGGGGAGATTGGTGTCAGTGACTGTGCGTCTGGTTTCTATCAGACAGGGGGAGATTGGTGTCAGTGACTGTGGGTCTGGTTTATACCAGACAGGGGGAGATTGGTGTCAGTGAGTGTGGCGCAGTTTTTTATCAGACAGGGGGAGATTGGTGTCAGTGACTGTAGAGCTGGTTTATATCAGACAGGGGGAGATTGGTGTCAGTGAATGTGGCGCAGGTTTTTATCAGGCAGGGGGAGATTGGTGTCAGTGACTGTGGGGCTGGTTTATATCAGACAGGGGGAGATTGGTGTCAGTGACTGTGGGGCTGGTTTATATCAGACAGGGGGAGATTGGTGTCAGTGACTGTGGGTCTGGTTTAGATCAGACAGGGGGAGATTGGTGTCAGTGACTGTGGGACTGGTTTATATCAGACAGGGGGAGGTTTGTGTCATTCACTGTGCGGCTGGTTTATATCAGACAAGGGGAGATTGTTGTCAGTCACTGTGGATCTTGTTTCTCTCAGACATAGGGAGATTGGTGTCAGTGACTGTATTGCTGGTTTATATCAGACAGGGGGAGATTGGTGTCAGTGACTGTGGGGCTGCTTCATATCAGACAGGAGGAGATTGGTATCAGGGACTGTGGGGCTGGTTTATATCAGACAGGGGGAGATTGGTGTCAGTGATTGTGGGGCTGGTTTATATCAGACAGGGGGAGATTGGTGTTAGTAACTGTTGGTCTGGTTTATATCAGACAGGGGGAGATTTGTGTCATTGACTGTGGGGCTGGTTTATATCAGACAGGGGGAGATTGTTGTCAGTCACTGTGGATCTTGTTTCTCTCAGACATAGGGAGATTGGTGTCAGTGACTGTAGAGCTGGTTAATATCAGACAGGGGGAGATTAGTGTCAGTGACTGTGGGGCTGGTTTATATCAGACAGGGGGAGATTGGTGTCACTGACTGTGGGGCTGGTTTATATCAGAAAGGTAGAGATTGGTGTCAGAGACTATGGGGCTGGTTTATATCAGACAGGAGGAGATTGGTGTCAGTGACTGTGGCGCTGGTGTATATCAGACAGGGGGAGATTGGTGTCAGTGATTGTGGCGCTGGTGTATATCAGACAGGGGGAGATTGGTGTCAGTGATTGTGGGGCTGGTTTATATCAGACAGGGGGAGATTGGTGTCAGTGACTGTGGGGCTGGTTTATATCAGACAGGGGGAGATTGGTGTCAGTGTCTGTGGGGCTGGTTTATCTCAGAGAGGGGGAGATTGGTGACAGTGACTGTGGGTCTGGTTTATATCAGACAGGGGGAGATTGGTGTCAGGGACTGTAGGGCTGGTTTATCTCAGACAGGGGGAGATTGGTGTCAGTGACTGTAGAGCTGGTTTATATCAGACAGGGGGAGATTGGTGTCATTGACTGTGGGTCTGGTTTATACCAGACAGGGGAGATTAATGTCAGTGACTGTGGGGCTGGTTTTATATCAGACAGGGGGAGATTGGTGTCAGTGAGTGTGGAGCTGGTTTACATCAGACAGGGGTAGATTAGTGTCAATGACTCTGGGTCTGGTTTATGTCAGACGGGGGGAGATTGGGGTCAGTGTCTGTGGTGCTGGTTTATATCAGAGAGGGCGATGTTGGTGTCAGAGACAGTGGAGCTGGTTTATATCAGAAAGTGGGAGATTGGGGTCAGTGAGTGTGGAGTTGGTTTATATCAGACAGGGGGAGATTTGTGTCAGTGACTGTGGGGCTGGTTTATATCAGACGGGGGAGATTGGTGTCATTGACTGTGGGGCTGGTTTATATCAGACAGGGGGAGATTGGGGTCAGTGACTGTGGGGCTGGTTTATATCAGACAGGGGGAGATTGGTGTCATTGACTGTGGGGCTGGTTTATATCAGACAGGGGGAGATTGGGGTCAGTGTCTGTGGGGCTGGTTTATATCAGACAGGGGGAGATTAGTGTCATTGACTGTGGGGCTGGTATTTATCAGACAGGGGGAGATTGGGGTCAGTGACTGTGCGGCTGGTTTATATCAGACAGGGGGAGATTGGTGTCATTGACTGTGGGGCTGGTTTATATCAGACAGGGGGAGATTGGTGTCAGTGACTGTGGAGCTGGTTTATATCAGAAAGGTAGAGATTGGTGTCAGAGACTATGGGGCTAGTTTATATCAGACAGGAGGAGATTGGTGACAGTGACGTTGGGTCTGGTTTATATCAGACAGGGGGAGATTGGTGTCAGTGACTGTGGGGCTGGTTTATATCAGACAGGGGGAGATTCGTGTCAGTGACTGTGGGGCTGGTTTATATCAGACGGGGAGATTGGTGTCAGTGACTGTCCAGCTGGTTTATATCCAACAGGGGGAGATTGGTGTCAGTGACTGTAGAGCTGGTTTATATCAGGTAGGGGGAGATTGGTGTCAGTGAATGTAGGTCTGCTTAATATCAGACGGGGGAGATTGGTGACAGTGACTGTCCGGCTAGTTTATATCAGACAAGGGAGATTGGTGTCAGTGACTGTGGGGCTGGTTTATATCAGACAGGGGGAGATTGATGTCAGTGACTGTCGGGCTGGTTTATATCCGAAAGGGGCCGATTGGTGTCAGTGACTGTAGAGCTGGTTTATATCAGGTAGGGGGAGATTGGTGTCAGTGAATGTAGGTCTGCTTAATATCAGACGGGGGAGATTGGTGACAGTGACTGTCCGGCTAGTTTATATCAGACAAGGGAGATTGGTGTCAGTGACTGTGGGGCTGGTTTATATCAGACAGGGGGAGATTGATGTCAGTGACTGTCGGGCTGGTTTAGATCAGACAGGGGGAGATTGGTGTCAGTGACTGTGGGGCTGGTGTATATCAGACAGGGGGAGATTGGTTTCAGTGACTGTGGTTCTGGTTTATATCAGACAGGGGAAGATTGGTGACAGTGACTGTGGGTCTGGTTTATATCAGACAGCGGGAGATTGGTGACAGTGACTGTCCGGCTGGTTTATGTCAGACAGGGGCCGATTTGTGTCAGTGACTGTGGGGCTGGTTAATTTCAGACAGTGGGAGATTTGTATCTGTGACTGTGGGTCTTGTTTCTCTCAGACATCGGAAGATTGGTATCAGTGACTGTGTGGTTGGTTTATATCCAACAGGGGGAGATTGGTGTTAGTGAGTGTCGGTCTGGTTTATATCAGACAGGGGGAGATTGGTGTCAGTGACTGTGGGGCTGGTTTATATCAGACAGGGGGAGATTGGTGTCAGTGAGTGTGGTGCTGGTTTATATCAGGTAGGGGGAGATTGGTGTCAGTGAATGTGGGTCTGCTTAATATCAGACAAGGGAGATTGGTGTCAGTGACTGTGGGGCTGGTTTATATCAGACAAGGGAGATTGGTGTCAGTGACTGTGGGGCTGGTTTAGATCAGACAGGGGGAGATTGGTGTCAGTGACTGTGGGGCTGGTGTATATCAGACAGGGAGAGATTGCTGTCAGTGATTGTGGGGCTGGTGTATATCAGACAGGGAGAGATTGGTGTCAGTGACTGTGGGACTGGTGTATATCAGACAGGGGGAGATTGGTGTCAGTGACTGTGGCACTGGTTTATATCAGATATGGGGAGATTGGTGTCAGTGACTGTAGAGCTGGTTTATATCAGACAGGGGGAGATTGGTGTCATTGACTGTGGGGCTGGTTTATATCAGACAGGGGGAGATTGGTGTCAGTGACTGTAGAGCTGGTTTATATCAGACAGGGGGAGATTTGTGTCAGTGACTGTGGGGCTGGTTTATATCAGACAAGTGGAGATTGGTGTCAGTGAGCGTGGCGCAGGTTTATATCAGACAGGGGGAGATTGATGTCAGTGACTGTAGAGCTGGTTTATATCAGACAGGGGGAGATTGGTGTCAGTGACTGTAGAGATGGTTTATATCAGACAGGAGGAGATTTATGTCAGTGTCAGTGGAGCTGGATTATATCAAACAGGGGGAGATTGGTATCAGCGACTGTGTGGCTGGGCTATATCAGACGGGGCAGATTGGTGTCAGGGACTGTTGTTCTGGATTTTGTCAGACATTGTACGATTGGTGTCAGTGACTGTGGGACTGGTTTTATATCAGACAGGGGGAGATTGGTGCCAGTGACTGTGGGTCTGGTTTATATCAGACAGGGGGAGATTTGCGTCAGTGACTGTGGGGCTGGTTTATATCAGACAGGGGGAGATTTGGGTCAGTGACTGTGCGGCTGGTTTATATCAGACAGGGGGAGATTGGTGTCAGTGACTGTGGATCTGGTTTATATCAGACAGGGGGAGATTGGTGACAGTGACTGTGGGTCTGGTTTATATCAGACAGGGGGAGATTGGTGTCAGTGAGTGTGGTGCTGGTTTATATCAGGTAGGGGGAGATTGGTGTCAGTGACTGTCCGGCTGGTTTATGTCAGACAGGGGCCGATTTGTGTCAGTGATTGTGGGGCTGGTTAATTTCAGACAGTGGGAGATTTGTATCTGTGACTGTGGGTCTTGTTTCTCTCAGACATCGGAAGATTGGTATCAGTGACTGTGTGGTTGGTTTATATCCAACAGGGGGAGATTGGTGTTAGTGAGTGTCGGTCTGGTTTATATCAGACAGGGGGAGATTGGTGTCAGTGACTGTGGGGCTGGTTTATATCAGACAGGGGGAGATTGGTGTCAGTGAGTGTGGTGCTGGTTTATATCAGGTAGGGGGAGATTGGTGTCAGTGAATGTGGGTCTGCTTAATATCAGACAAGGGAGATTGGTGTCAGTGACTGTGGGGCTGGTTTATATCAGACAAGGGAGATTGGTGTCAGTGACTGTGGGGCTGGTTTAGATCAGACAGGGGGAGATTGGTGTCAGTGACTGTGGGGCTGGTGTATATCAGACAGGGAGAGATTGCTGTCAGTGATTGTGGGGCTGGTGTATATCAGACAGGGAGAGATTGGTGTCAGTGACTGTGGGACTGGTGTATATCAGACAGGGGGAGATTGGTGTCAGTGACTGTGGCACTGGTTTATATCAGATATGGGGAGATTGGTGTCAGTGACTGTAGAGCTGGTTTATATCAGACAGGGGGAGATTGGTGTCATTGACTGTGGGGCTGGTTTATATCAGACAGGGGGAGATTGGTGTCAGTGACTGTAGAGCTGGTTTATATCAGACAGGGGGAGATTTGTGTCAGTGACTGTGGGGCTGGTTTATATCAGACAAGTGGAGATTGGTGTCAGTGAGCGTGGCGCAGGTTTATATCAGACAGGGGGAGATTGATGTCAGTGACTGTAGAGCTGGTTTATATCAGACAGGGGGAGATTGGTGTCAGTGACTGTAGAGATGGTTTATATCAGACAGGAGGAGATTTATGTCAGTGTCAGTGGAGCTGGATTATATCAAACAGGGGGAGATTGGTATCAGCGACTGTGTGGCTGGGCTATATCAGACGGGGCAGATTGGTGTCAGGGACTGTTGTTCTGGATTTTGTCAGACATTGTACGATTGGTGTCAGTGACTGTGGGACTGGTTTTATATCAGACAGGGGGAGATTGGTGCCAGTGACTGTGGGTCTGGTTTATATCAGACAGGGGGAGATTTGCGTCAGTGACTGTGGAGCTGGTTTATATCAGACAGGGGGAGATTTGGGTCAGTGACTGTGCGGCTGGTTTATATCAGACAGGGGGAGATTGGTGTCAGTGACTGTGGATCTGGTTTATATCAGACAGGGGGAGATTGGTGACAGTGACTGTGGGTCTGGTTTATATCAGACAGGGGGAGATTGGTGTCAGTGAGTGTGGTGCTGGTTTATATCAGGTAGGGGGAGATTGGTGTCAGTAACTGTCCGGCTGGTTTATGTCAGACAGGGGCCGATTTGTGTCAGTGACTGTGGGGCTGGTTAATTTCAGACAGTGGGAGATTTGTATCTGTGACTGTGGGTCTTGTTTCTCTCAGACATCGGGAGATTGGTATCAGTGACTGCGTGGTTGGTTTATATCCAAAAGGGGGAGATTGGTGTTAGTGAGTGTCGGTCTGGTTTATATCAGACAGGGGGAGATTGGTGTCAGTGACTGTGGGGCTGGTTTATATCAGACTGTGGGAGATTGGTGTCAGTGAGTGTGGTGCTGGTTTATATCAGGTAGGGGGAGATTGGTGTCAGTGAATGTGGGTCTGCTTAATATCAGACAAGGGAGATTGGTGTCAGTGACTGTGGGGCTGGTTTATATCAGACAAGGGAGATTGGTGTCAGTGACTGTGGGGCTGGTTTAGATCAGACAGGGGGAGATTGGTGTCAGTGACTGTGGGGCTGGTTTATATCAGACAGGGGGAGATTGGTGTCAGGGACTGTGGGGTTGGTTTATATCAGACAGGGGGAGATTGGTGTCAGGGACTGTGGAGCTGGTTAATATCAGACAGGGGGAGAGTGATGTCAGTGACTGTGGGGCTGGTTTATATCAGACAGGGGGAGATTGGTGTCAGGGACTGTGGGGTTGGTTTATATCAGACAGGGGGAGATTGGTGTCAGTGACTGTGGGGCTGGTTTATATCAGACAGGGGGAGATTGGTGTCAGGGACTGTGGGGTTGGTTTATATCAGACAGGGGGAGATTGGTGTCAGTGACTGTGGGGCTGGTTTATATCAGACAGGGGGAGATTGATGTCAGGGACTGTGGGGCTGGTTTATATCAGACAGGGGGAGATTGGTGTCAGTGACTGTGGGGCTGGTTTATATCAGACAGGGGGAGATTGTTGTCAGTCACTGTGGATCTTTTTGCTCTCAGACATAGGGAGATTGGTGTCAGTGACTGTAGAGCTGGTTTATATCAGACGGGGAGATTTGTGTCATTGACTGTGGGGCTGGTTTATATCAGACAGGGGGAGATTTGTGTCAGTGACTGTGCGGCTGGTTAATATCAGACAGGGGGAGATTGGTATCAGGGACTGTGGGGCTAGTTTATATCAGACAGGTAGAGATTGGTGTCAGAGACTATGGGGCTGGTTTATATCAGACAGGAGGAGATTGGTGTCAGTGACTGTGGGGCTGGTTTATATCAGAAAGGTAGAGATTGGTGTCAGAGACTATGGGTCTGGTTTTTCTCAGACAGGGGGAGATTGGTGTCAGTGACTGTGGCGCTGGTTTATATCAGACAGGGGGAGATTGGTGTCAGTGATTGTGGCGCTGGTTTATATCAGACAGGGGGAGATTGGTGTCAGTGACTGTGGGGCTGGTTTATATCAGACAGGGGGAGATTGGTGTCAGTGACTGTAGAGCTGGTTTATATCAGACAGGGGGAGATTGGTGTCAGTGACTGTGGGTCTGGTTTATATCAGACAGGGGGAGATTGGTGTCAGTGAGTGTGGCGCAGGTTTTTATCAGACAGGGGGAGATTGGTGTCAGTGACTGTAGAGCTGGTTTATATCAGACAGCGGGAGATTGGTGTCAGTGACTGTGGGGCTGGGTTATATCAGTACAGACTACAGATTCAAAAACACCAGCAACAGTTCTCCTTCAGGATCCTCCGCTCCACGCTTGCAGCAATGCGCCGTCACCTAACCTCTCTCCAGTCAGCCCTGCCTCAGCCGAGGGCCACACACTCTCAGAATTATAAAGGACCCACTCTGCGTTACATCCTCAGGAGAATTCATACTCTCAACAAACAGTATTTCAATTCCATCTCAAACATCAAAAACTGTAAGTACAACAAACTTTTATCCACCCTCCTCCATAACCAGCGTTCCTCAAACATTCCAGAAGATTCCCCTGGCCTCGGAAACGCCATTAGCCATGCAGCTGACGCAGCTACCACCCCCACGCTGAGTGATGATGTCACTTCCGCCCACATCATGGCCACTCCCACAGCCACTTCCGGCCCTCACATCATCGCTGATGCCACACGCTCAGTGACTCCCACCACCCCTACTGCCATGATCACCACCACTTCCACCCCCACCAGCGCCACTCACCTGTATTCTGCTGACACGGCCCCCACAGACCCCACTGTCACTATCCCCACACCCCAGAACCCCGAGGGCAACATTACCCCTGCTCATGCCTCCACTCCCATTCCCCCCACCATCACACCCATTCCAGGTACTGGCTCCGACCCCACTCCCAGCTCCACACCCCACCAGATCCCAGCTCCCTGCCGAGTTTTCACCATCCCTCCAGACCTCCCACTCACTGAGGACGAACGATCAGTCCTCAGCAAAGGACTCACCTTCATCCCCCTCTGTCCACGCAACAATGAATTTAATACACGCCGTAACGTCGAACAATTCTTCCGTCGCCTCCGCCTCCGAGCTTACTTTCACAATCAGGACTCCCTCCCACCTTCCGAGGACCCCTTCGCCCACCTCCAACTCACTGCATCCACCTGGACACCCTGCGCTGGCCTGTTACCTGCCCTCGACCTCTTCATTTCCAACTGCCGCCGGGACATTAACCTCCTCAAACTGTCGTCCCCCCTCCCCCACTCCAACCTCTCACCCTCACAACGCTCAGCCCTCCAATCCCTCTGCTCCAATCCCAACCTCACCATCAAGCCAGTGGATAAAGGGGGCGCAGTGGTCATCTGGCGCACTGACCTCTACACCGCTGAAGCCAAACGCCAACTCGAGGACACCTCTTCCTACTGCCCCCTCGACCATGACCCCACCCCCCCATCACCAAACCATCATCTCCCAGACCATACAGAACCTCATCACCTCAGGAGATCTCCCACCCACAGCTTCCAACCTCATAGTCCGGGAACCCCGCACTGCCCGGTTCTACCTCCTTCCCAAGATCCACAAGCCTGACCACCCTGGCCGACCCATTGTCTCAGCATGCTCCTGCCCCACTGAACTCATCTCTACCTACCTTGACACTGTCCTATCCCCCCTAGTCCAGGAACTCCCCACATACGTTCGAGACACCACCCACGCCCTCCACCTCCTCCAAGACTTCCGTTTCCCTGGCCCCCAATGCCTTATCTTCACCATGGATATCCAATCCCTCTACACCTCCATTCGCCATGACCAGGGCCTCCAAGCCCTCCGTTTTTTCCTCTCCAGACGTCCCCAACAGTACCCTTCCACCGACACTCTCATTCGTTTGGCCGAACTGGTCCTCACCCTTAACAATTTCTCCTTTGAATCCTCCCACTTCCTCCAGACCAAAGGGGTAGCCATGGGCACACGTATGGGCCCCAGCTATGCCTGTCTCTTTGTTGGCTATGTAGAACAGTTGATCTTCCGTAATTACACCGGCACCACTCCCCACGTCTTCCTCCGCTACATTGATGACTGCATTGGCGCCACCTCATGCTCCCACGAGGAGGTTGAGCAATTCATCAACTTCACCAACACATTCCACCCTGACCTTAAATTTACCTGGACTATCTCTGACACCTCGCTCCCCTTCCTGGATCTCTCCATCTCCATTAGTGACGACCGACTTGACACTGACATTTTTTACAAACCCACTGACTCCCATAGCTACCTGGATTACACCTCTTCCCACCCTATCTCTTGCAACAATGCCATCCCGTATTCCCAATTTCTCCGCCTCCGCCGTATCTGCTCCCAGGAGCACCAGTTCCACATAGGACACACCAGATGGCCTCCTTCTTTAGAGACCGCAATTTCCCTTCCCACGTGGTTAAAGATGCCCTCCAACGCATCTCGTCCCCATCCCGCACCTCCGCCCTCAGACCCCACCCCTCCAACCGTAACAAGGACAGAACGCCCCTGGTGCTCACCTTCCACCCTACCAACCTTCGCATAAACCAAATCATCCACCGACATTTCCGCCACCTCCAAAAAGACCCCACCACCAGGGATATATTTCCCTCCCCACCCCTTTCCGCCTTCCGCAAAGACCGTTCCCTCCGTGACTACCTGGTCAGGTCCACACCCCCCTACGACCCACCCTCCCATTCTGGCACTTTCCCCTGCCACCGCAGGAACTGTAAATCCTGTGCCCACACCTCCTCCCTCACCTCAATCCAAGGCCCTAAAGGAGCCTTCCACATCCATCAAGGTTTCACCTGCACATCCACTAATATCATTTATTGTATCCGTTGCTCCCGATGTGGTCTCCTCTATACTGGGGAGACTGGGCGCCTCCTAGCAGAGCGCTTTAGGGAACATCTCCGGGACACCCGCACCAATCAACCAAACCGCCCCGTGGCCCAACATTTCATCTCCCCCTCCCACTCTGCCGAGGACATGGAGGTCCTGGTCCTCCTTCACCGCCGCTCCCTCACCACCAGACGCCTGGAGGAAGAACACCTCATCTTCCGCCTCGGAACACTTCAACCCCAGGGCATCAATGTGGACTTCAACAGCTTCCTCATTTCCCCTTCCCCCACCTCATGCTAGTTTCAAACTTCCAGCTCAGTTACTGTCTCCTTGACTTGTCCGACCTGCCTATCTTCTTTTCCACCTATCCACTCCACCCTCTCCTCCTTGACCTATCACCTTCATCTCCTCCCCCACTCACCCATTGTACTCTATGCTACTCTCTCCCCACCCCCACCCTCCTCTAGCTTATCTCTCCATGCTTCAGGCTCACTGCCTTTATTCCTGATGAAGGGCTTTTGCCCGAAACGTTGATTTCGCTGCTCGTTGGATGCTGCCTGAACTGCTGTGCTCTTCCAGCACCACTAATCCAGTATTTGGTTTTCAGCATCTGCAGTCATTGTTTTTACCTGGGTTATATCAGACAGGGGGAGATTGGTGTCAGTGACTGTGGGTCTGGTTTATATCAGACAAGGGATATCGGTGTCAGTGATTGTGCGTCTGGTTAATATCAGAAAGGAGGAGATTGGTGGCAATGACTGTGGGACTGGTCTATATCAGACAGTGGGAGATTGGTGTCAGTGACTGTGGAGTTGGTTTATATCAGACAGGGTGAGATTGGTGTCAGGGACTGTAGAGCTGGTTTATATCAGACAGGAGGAGATTGATGTCAGTGTCCGTGGAGCTGGATGATATCAGACAGGGGAAGATTGGTGTCAGGGACTGTGGGGCTGGGTTATATCAGACAGGGGGAGATTTGTGTCAGTGACTGTGGGTCTTGTTTCTCTCAGACATAGGGAGATTGGTGTCAGTGACTGTAGAGCTGGTTTATATCAGACAGGGGGAGATTGGTGTCAGTGAATGTGGCGCAGGTTTTTATCAGACAGGGGGAGATTGGTGTCAGTGACTGTAGAGCTGGTTTATATCAGACAGGGGGAGATTGGTGTCAGTGACTGTAGAGATGGTTTATATCAGACTGGGGGAGATTGGTGTCAGTGACTGTGGGGCTGGTTTATATCAGACAGGAGGAGATTGGTGTCAGTGACTTTGGGTCTGGTTTATATCAGACAGGGGGAGAATCGTGTCAGTGACTGTGGGGCTGGTTTATATCAGACTGGGGGAGATTGGTGTCAGTGACTGTGGGGCTGGTTTATATCAGAAAGGGGGAGATTGGTGTCAGTGACTGTGGGGCTTGTTTATATCAGACAGGGGGAGATTGGTGTCAGTGACTGTGGGGCTGGTTTATATCAGACAGGGGGAGATTGGTGTCAGTGACTGTGGGGCTGGTTTATATCAGACAGGGGGAGATTGGTGTCAGTGACTGTGGGGCTGGTTTATATCAGACAGGGGGAGATTGGTGTCAGTGACTGTGGGGCTGGTTTATATCAGACAGGGGGAGATTGGTGTCAGTGACTGTGGGTCTGGTTTATACAAGCCAGGGGGAGATTGGTGTCTGTGAGTGTGGCGCAGGTTTTTATCAGACAGGGGGAGATTGGTGTCAGTGACTGTAGAGCTGGGTTATATCAGGCAGGGGGAGATTTGTGTCAGTGAGTGTGGATCTTGTTTATATCACACAGGGGGAGATTGGTGTCAGTGACTGTGGGGTTGGTTTATATCCAACAGGGGGAGATTGGTGTTAGTGACTGTCGGTCTGGTTTATATCAGACAGGGGATATCGGTGTCAGTTATTGTGCGTCTGGTTAATATCAGACAGGAGGAGATTTGTGTCAATGACTGTGCGACTGGTTTATATCAGACAGTGGGAGATTGGTGTCAGTGACTGTGGGGCTGGTTTATATCAGACAGGGGGAGATTCGTGTCAGGGACCGTGGGTCTGGTTTATACAAGCCAGGGGGAGATTGGTGTCTGTGAGTGTGGCGCAGGTTTTTATCAGACAGGGGGAGATTGGTGTCAGTGAGTGTGGATCTTGTTTATATCACACAGGGGGAGATTGGTGTCAGTGACTGTGGGGTTGGTTTATATCAGGCAGGGGGAGATTGTTGTCAGTGACTGTGGGGTTGGTTTATATCAGACTGGGGGAGATTGGTGTCCGTGACTGTGGGGCTGGTTTATATCAGACAGGGGGAGATTGGTTTCAGTGACTGTGCGTCTGGTTTATATCAGACAGGGGGAGATTGGCGTCAGTGACTGTGGGGCTGGTTTATATCAGACAGGGGCCGATTTGTGTCAGTGACTGTGGTGCTGGTTTATATCAGACAGGGGGAGATTTGTATCAGTGACTGTGGGTCTTGTTTCTCTCAGACATAGGGAGATTGGTGTCAGTATCTGTGTGGTTGGTTTATATCCAACAGGGGGAGATTGGTGTTAGTGACTGTCGGTCTGGTTTATATCAGACAGGGGATATCGGTGTCAGTTATTGTGCGTCTGGTTAATATCAGACAGGAGGAGATTTGTGTCAATGACTATGCGACTGGTTTATATCAGACAGTGGGAGATTGGTGTCAGTGACTGTGGAGTTGGTTTATATCAGACAGGGTGAGATTGGTGTCAGGGACTGTAGAGCTGGTTTATATCAGACAGGAGGAGATTGATGTCAATGTCTGTGGAGCTGGATTATATCAGACAGGGGGAGATTGGTGTCAGGGACTGTGGGGCTGGGTTATATCAGACAGTGGGAGATTTGTGTCAGTGACTGTGGGTCTGGTTTATATCAGACAGGGGGAGATTTGTGTCAGTGACTGTGGATCTGGTTTATATCAGACAGGGGGAGATTGGTGTCAGTGACTGTGGGGCTGGTTTATATCCGACAGGGGGAGATTTGTGTCAATGACTATGGGACTGGTTTATATCAGACAGTGGGAGATTGGTGTCAGTGACTTTGGGTCTGGTTTAGATCCGACAGGGGGAGATTGGTGTCACTGACTGCGGGGCTGGTGTATATCAGACAGGGGGCAATTGGTGTCAGTGACTGTGGGACTGGTTTATATCAGACAGGGGGAGATTGGGGTCAGTGAGAGTGGAGTTGGTTTGTATCAGACAGGGGGAGATTGGTGTCAGTGACTGTAGAGCTGGTTTATATCAGACAGGGGGAGATTGGTGTCAGTGACTGTGGGGCTGGGTTATATCAGGCAGGGGGAGATTGGTGTCAGGGACTGTGGGGTTGGTTTATATCAGACAGGGGGAGATTGATATCAGTGACTGTGGGTCTTGTTTCTCTCAGACATAGGGAGATTGCTGTCAGTATCTGTGTGGTTCGTTTATATCCAACAGGGGGAGATTGGTTTTAGTGACTGTCGGTCTGGTTTATATCAGACAGGGGGAGATTGGTGTCAGTGAGTGTGGCGCTGCTTGATATCAGACAGGAGGAGATTGGTATCAGTGACTGTGGGTCTGGTTTATATGACTCAGGCGATATCGGTGTCACTTATTGTGCATCTGGTTAATATCAGACAGGAGGAGATTGGTGTCAATGACTGTGGGACTGGTTTATATCAGACAGTGGGAGATTGGTGTCAGTGACTGTGGGTCTGGTTTATATCAGAAAGGTAGAGATTGGTGTCAGAGACTATGGGGCTGGTTGATATCAGACAGGAAGAGATTGGTGTCAGAGACTATGGGGCTAGTTTATATCAGACAGGGGGAGATTGGTGTCAGTGACTGTGGGGCTGGTTAATATCAGACAGGAAGAGATTAGTGTCAGTGACTTTGCGTCTGGTTTATATCAGACAGGGGGAGATTGGTATCAGTGACTGTGGGGCTGGTTTATATCAGACAGAGGGAGATTGATGTCAGTGTCTGTGGAGCTGGATTATATCTGACAGGGGGAGATTCTTATCAGGGACTGTGGGGCTAGGTTATATCAGACGGGGGAGATTTGTGTCAGTGACTGTGGGGCTGGTTTATATCAGACAGGGGGAGATTGGTGTCAGTGACTGTGGGGCTGGTTTATATCAGACAGGGGGAGATTGGTATCAGTGTCTGTGGAGCTGGATTATATCAGACAGTGGGATATTGGTGTCAGTGACTGTGCAGTTGGTTTATATCAGACAGGGGGAGATTGGTGTCAATGACTGTGGGTCTGGTTTATATCAGACAGGCGGAGATTTGTGTCAGGGACTGTGGATCTGGTTTATATCAGACAGGGGGAGATTGGTGTCATTGACTGTGGGGCTGGTTGATATCAGACAGGGGGAGATTGGTGTCAGTAAGTGTGGCGCTGGTTTATATCAGACAGGGGGAGATTGGTGTCAGTGACTGTAGAGCTGGTTTATATCAGACAGGTGGAGATTGGTGTCAGTGACTGTGAGTCTGGTTTATATCAGACAAGGGAGATTAATGTCAGTGACTGTGGGGCTGGTTTATATCAGACAGGGGATATCGGTGTCAGTGATTGTGCGTCTGGTTAATATCAGACAGGAGGAGATTGGTGTCAATGACTGTGGGACTGGTTTATATCAGACAGTGGGAGATTGGTGTCAGGGACTGTAGAGCTGGTTACATCAGACAGGAGGAGATTGATGTCAGTGTCTGTGGAGCTGGATTATATCAGACAGGGGGAGATTGGTATTAGGGACTGTGGGGTTGGTTTTATATCAGACAGGGGGAGATTGGTGTCAGTGACTGTGGGTCTGGTTTATATCAGACAAGGGGAGATTGGTGTCACTGAGTGTGGGGCTGGTTTACATCAGATAGGGGTAGATTGGTGTCAGTGACTCTGGGTCTGGTTTATATCAGAGAGGGCGATGTTGGTGTCAGTGAGTGTGGAGTTGGTTTATATCAGACAGGGGGAGATTTGTGTCAGTGACTGTGGGGCTGGTTTATATCAGACAAGGGGAGATTGGTGTCAGTGACTGTGGGGCTGGTTCATATCAGACAGGGGGAGATTGGTGTCAGTGACTGTGGGGTCGGTTTATATCAGACAGGGGGAGATTGGTGTCAGGGACTGTGGATCTGGTTTATATCAGACAAGGGGAGATTGTTGTCAGTGACTGTGGGGTTGGTTTAGATCAGACAGGGGGAGATTGGTGTTCGTGACTGTGGGGCTGGTTTATATCAGACAGGGGGATATTGGTGTCAGTGACTGTGGGGCTGGTTAATATCAGACAGGAGGAGATTAGTGTCAGTGACTTTGCGTCTGGTTTATATCAGACAGGGGGAGATTGGTATCAGTGACTGTGGGGCTGGTTTATATCAGACAGAGGGAGATTGATGTCAGTGTCTGTGGAGCTGGATTATATCTGACAGGGGGAGATTCTTATCAGGGACTGTGGGGCTGGGTTATATCAGACGGGGGAGATTTGTGTCAGTGACTGTGGGGCTGGTTTATATCAGACAGGGGGAGATTGGTGTCAGTGACTGTGGTGCTGGTTTATATCAGACAGGGGGAGATTGGTATCAGTGTCTGTGGAGCTGGATTATATCAGACAGTGGGATATTGGTGTCAGTGACTGTGCAGTTGGTTTATATCAGACAGGGGGAGATTGGTGTCAGTGACTGTGTGTCTGGTTTATATCAGACAGGCGGAGATTTGTGTCAGGGACTGTGGATCTGGTTTATATCAGACAGGGGGAGATTGGTGTCATTGACTGTGGGGCTGGTTTATATCAGACAGGGGGAGATTGGTGTCAGTAAATGTGGCGCTGGTTTATATCAGACAGGGGGAGATTGGTGTCAGTGACTGTAGAGCTGGTTTATATCAGACAGGTGGAGATTGGTGTCAGTGACTGTGAGTCTGGTTTATATCAGACAAGGGAGATTAATGTCAGTGACTGTGGGGCTGGTTTATATCAGACAGGGGATATCGGTGTCAGTGATTGTGCGTCTGGTTAATATCAGACAGGAGGAGATTGGTGTCAATGACTGTGGGACTGGTTTATATCAGACAGTGGGAGATTGGTGTCAGGGACTGTAGAGCTGGTTACATCAGACAGGAGGAGATTGATGTCAGTGTCTGTGGAGCTGGATTATATCAGACAGGGGGAGATTGGTATTAGGGACTGTGGGGTTGGTTTTATATCAGACAGGGGGAGATTGGTGTCAGTGACTGTGGGTCTGGTTTATATCAGACAAGGGGAGATTGGTGTCACTGAGTGTGGGGCTGGTTTACATCAGATAGGGGTAGATTGGTGTCAGTGACTCTGGGTCTGGTTTATATCAGAGAGGGCGATGTTGGTGTCAGTGAGTGTGGAGTTGGTTTATATCAGACAGGGGGAGATTTGTGTCAGTGACTGTGGGGCTGGTTTATATCAGACAAGGGGAGATTGGTGTCAGTGACTGTGGGGCTGGTTCATATCAGACAGGGGGAGATTGGTGTCAGTGACTGTGGGGTCGGTTTATATCAGACAGGGGGAGATTGGTGTCAGGGACTGTGGATCTGGTTTATATCAGACAAGGGGAGATTGTTGTCAGTGACTGTGGGGTTGGTTTAGATCAGACAGGGGGAGATTGGTGTTCGTGACTGTGGGGCTGGTTTATATCAGACAGGGGGATATTGGTGTCAGTGACTGTGGGGCTGGTTAATATCAGACAGGAGGAGATTAGTGTCAGTGACTTTGCGTCTGGTTTATATCAGACAGGGGGAGATTGGTATCAGTGACTGTGGGGCTGGTTTATATCAGACAGAGGGAGATTGATGTCAGTGTCTGTGGAGCTGGATTATATCTGACAGGGGGAGATTCTTATCAGGGACTGTGGGGCTGGGTTATATCAGACGGGGGAGATTTGTGTCAGTGACTGTGGGGCTGGTTTATATCAGACAGGGGGAGATTGGTGTCAGTGACTGTGGGGCTGGTTTATATCAGACAGGGGGAGATTGGTATCAGTGTCTGTGGAGCTGGATTATATCAGACAGTGGGATATTGGTGTCAGTGACTGTGCAGTTGGTTTATATCAGACAGGGGGAGATTGGTGTCAGTGACTGTGGGTCTGGTTTATATCAGACAGGCGGAGATTTATGTCAGGGACTGTGGATCTGGTTTATATCAGACAGGGGGAGATTGGTGTCATTGACTGTGGGGCTGGTTTATATCAGACAGGGGGAGATTGGTGTCAGTAAGTGTGGCGCTGGTTTATATCAGACAGGGGGAGATTGGTGTCAGTGACTGTAGAGCTGGTTTATATCAGACAGGTGGAGATTGGTGTCAGTGACTGTGAGTCTGGTTTATATCAGACAAGGGAGATTAATGTCAGTGACTGTGGGTCTGGTTTATATCAGACAGGGGATATCGGTGTCAGTGATTGTGCGTCTGGTTAATATCAGACAGGAGGAGATTGGTGTCAATGACTGTGGGACTGGTTTATATCAGACAGTGGGAGATTGGTGTCAGGGACTGTAGAGCTGGTTACATCAGACAGGAGGAGATTGATGTCAGTGTCTGTGGAGCTGGATTATATCAGACAGGGGGAGATTGGTATTAGGGACTGTGGGGTTGGTTTTATATCAGACAGGGGGAGATTGGTGTCAGTGACTGTGGGTCTGGTTTATATCAGACAAGGGGAGATTGGTGTCACTGAGTGTGGGGCTGGTTTACATCAGATAGGGGTAGATTGGTGTCAGTGACTCTGGGTCTGGTTTATATCAGAGAGGGCGATGTTGGTGTCAGTGAGTGTGGAGTTGGTTTATATCAGACAGGGGGAGATTTGTGTCAGTGACTGTGGGGCTGGTTTATATCAGACAAGGGGAGATTGGTGTCAGTGACTGTGGGGTCGGTTTATATCAGACAGGGGGAGATTGGTGTCAGGGACTGTGGATCTGGTTTATATCAGACAAGGGGAGATTGTTGTCAGTGACTGTGGGGTTGGTTTAGATCAGACAGGGGGAGATTGGTGTTCGTGACTGTGGGGCTGGTTTATATCAGACAGGGGGATATTGGTGTCAGTGACTGTGGGGCTGGTTTATATCAGACAGGGGGAGATTTGTGTCAGTGACTGTGGGTCTGGTTTATATCAGACAGGGGGAGATTTGTGTCAGTGACTGTGGATCTGGTTTATATCAGACAGGGGGAGATTGGTGTCAGTGACTGTGGGGCTGGTTTATATCAGACAGGGGGAGATTTGTGTCAGTGACTGTGGGACTGGTTTATATCAGACAATGGAGATTGGTGTCAGTGACTGTGGGGCTGGTTAATATCAGACAGGGGCCGATTTGTGTCAGTGACTGTGGGTCTTGCTTCTCTTAGACATAGGGAGATTGGTATCAGTATCTGTGTGGTTGGTTTATATCCAACAGGGGGAGATTGGTGTCAGGGACTGTAGAGCTGGTTTATATCAGACAGGAGGAGATTGATGTCACTGTCTGTGGAGCTAGATTATATCAGACACGGGGAGATTGGTATCACGGACTGTGGGGCTGCGTTACATCAGACAGGGCAGATTGGTGTCAGTGACTCTGGGTCTGGTTTATATTAGAGAGGGCGATGTTGGTATCAGTGACTGTGGGGTTTGTTTATATCAGACTGGGGGAGATTGGTGTTAGTGACTGTGGGGCTGGTTTATATCAGACAGGGGGCGATTGGTGTTAGTGACTGTGGAGCTGGTTTATATCAGACAGGGGGAGATTTGTATCAGTGACTGTGGGTCTTGTTTCTCTCAGATATAGGGAGATTGGTGTCAGTGACTGTAGAGCTGGTTTATATCAGACAAGGGGAGATTTGTGTCAGTGACTGTGCGGCTGGTTTATATCAGACAGGTAGAGATTAGTGTCAGAGACTATGGGGCTGGTTTATATCAGACAGGGGGAGATTGGTTTCAGTGACTGTGGGTCTGGTTTATATCAGACAGGGGACGTTTGGCGTCAGTGACTGTGGGGCTGGTTTATATCAGACAGGGGCCGATTGGTGTCAGTGACTGTGGGGCTGGTTTATATCAGACAGGGGTAGATTTGTGTCAGTGACTGTGTGGCTGGTTGATATCAGAAAGGTAGAGATTGGTGTCAGAGACTATGGGGCTGGTTTATATCAGACAGGACGGGATTGGTGTCAGTGACTTTGGGTCTGGTTTACATCAGACAGGGGAGATTCGTGTCAGTGACTGTGGGGCTGGTTTATGTCAGACAAGGGGAGATTGGTGTCAGTGACTGTGGGGTTGTTTTATATCACCCAAGGGGAGATTTGTGTCAGTGACTGTGGGGCTGGTTTATATCAGACAGGGGGAGATTTGTGTCAGTGACTGTGCGGCTGGTTTATATCAGACAGGGGGTGATTTGTGTCAGTGACTGTGGGGCTGGTTTATATCAGACAAGGGGAGATTTTTTGTCAGTGACTGTGCGGCTGGTTTATATCAGACAGGTAGAGATTAGTGTCAGAGACTATCGGGCTGGTTTATATCAGACAGGACGGGATTGGTGTCAGTGACTTTTGGTCTGGTTTACATCAGACAGGGGAGATTCGCGTCAGTGACTGTGTGGCTGGTTTATATCAGACAGGGGGTGATTGGTGTCAGTGACTGTGGGGCTGGTTTATATCAGACAGGGGAAGATTGGTGTCACTGACTGTGGGGCTGGTTTATGTCAGACAGGGGGTGAAGGGTTTCAGTGACTGTGGCTCTGGTTTATATCAGACAGGGGAAGATTGGTGTCAGTGAGTGTGGCGCTGGTTTATATCAGACAGGGGGAGATTGGGGTCAGTGTCTGTGGGACTGGTTTATGTCAGACAGGCGGAGATTGGTGTCAGGGACGGTGGAGCTGGTTTATATTATTATGGGGGGGTTGGTGTCAGTGACTGTGGGGCTCGATTGTATCAGACAGGAGGTGGTTGGTGTCCGTGTCTGTTGGGCCTTTTTATATCAGACAGGGGGATATTGGTGTCACTGACTTGGTCTCATTTATATCAGACAGGGGGAGATTGGTGTCAGTAACTGTGGGTCTGGTTTATCTCAGACAGGGGGAGATTGGTGTCAGTGACTGTGGGGCTGGTTTATATCAGGCAGGGGGAGATTGGTGTCAGTGACTTTGCGTCTGGTTTATATCAGACAGGGGGAGATTGGTGTCAGTGAGTGTGACGCTGGTTTATATCAGAGTGGGGGAGATTGGTGTCAGTGACTGTAGAGCTGGTTTATATCAGACAGGGGGAGATTGGTGTCAGTGACTGTGGGGCTGGTTTATATCAGGCAGGTGGAGATTGGTGTCAGTGACTGTGGGTCTGGTTTATATCAGACAGGGGGAGATTTGTGTCAGTGACTGTGGGGCTGGTTTATGTCAGACAAGGGGAGATTGGTTTCAGTGACTGTGGGTCTGGTTTATATCAGACAGGGGAAGTTTGGCGTCAGTGACTGTGGGGCTGGTTTATATCAGACAGGGGCCGATTGGTGTCAGTGACTGTGGGGCTGGTTTATATCAGACAGGGGTAGATTTGTGTCAGTGACTGTGTGGCTGGTTGATATCAGAAAGGTAGAGATTGGTGTCAGAGACTATGGGGCTGGATTATATCAGACAGGTAGAGATGAGTGTCAGAGACTATGGGGCTGGTTTATATCAGACAGGACGGGATTGGTGTCAGTGACTTTGGGTCTGGTTTACATCAGACAGGGGAGATTTGTGTCATTGACTGTGGGGCTGGTTTATGTCAGACAAGGGGAGATTGGTGTCAGTGACTGTGGGGTTGGTTTATATCACCCAAGGGGAGATTTGTGTCAGTGACTGTGGGGCTGGTTTATATCAGACAGGGGGAGATTTGTGTCAGTGACTGTGCGGCTGGTTTATATCAGACAGGGGGTGATTTGTGTCAGTGACTGTGGGGCTGGTTTATATCAGACAAGGGGAGATTTGTGTCAGTGACTGTGCGGCTGGTTTATATCAGACAGGTAGAGATTAGTGTCAGAGACTATGGGGCTGGTTTATATCAGACAGGACGGGATTGGTGTCAGTGACTTTTGGTCTGGTTTACATCAGACAGGGGAGATTCGTGTCAGTGACTGTGTGGCTGGTTTATATCAGACAGGGGGTGATTGGTGTCAGTGACTGTGGGGCTGGTTTATATCAGACAGGGGAAGATTGGTGTCACTGATTGTGGGGCTGGTTTATGTCAGACAGGGGGTGATTGGTTTCAGTGACTGTGGCTCTGGTTTATATCAGACAGGGGAAGATTGGTGTCAGTGAGTGTGGCGCTGGTTTATATCAGACAGGGGGAGATTGGGGTCAGTGTCTGTGGGACTGGTTTATGTCAGACAGGCGGAGATTGGTGTCAGGGACGGTGGAGCTGGTTTATATTATCATGGGGGGGTTGGTGTCAGTGACTGTGGGGCTCGAGTGTATCAGACAGGAGGTGGTTGGTGTCCGTGTCTGTTGGGCTTTTTTATATCAGACAGGGGGATATTGGTGTCACTGACTTGGTCTCATTTATATCAGACAGGGGGAGATTGGTGTCAGTAACTGTGGGTCTGGTTTATCTCAGACAGGGGGAGATTGGTGTCAGTGACTGTGGGGCTGGTTTATATCAGGCAGGGGGAGATTGGTGTCAGTGACTGTGGGTCTGCTTAATATCAGACGGGGGAGATTGGTGTCAGTGACTTTGCGTCTGGTTTATATCAGACAGGGGGAGATTGGTGTCAGTGAGTGTGACGCTGGTTTATATCAGAGTGGGGGAGATTGGTGTCAGTGACTGTAGAGCTGGTTTATATCAGACAGGGGGAGATTGGTGTCAGTGACTGTGGGGCTGGTTTATATCAGACAGGTGGAGATTGGTGTCAGTGACTGTGGGTCTGGTTTATATCAGACAGGGGGAGATTTGTGTCAGTGACTGTGGGGCTGGTTTATGTCAGACAAGGGGAGATTGGTGTCAGTGACTGTGGGTCTGGTTTATATCAGACAGGGGGAGATTTGTGTCAGAGACTGTGCGGGTGGTTTATATAAGACAGGGGGTGATTTGTGTCAGTGACTGTGGGGTTGGTTTATTTTGGACAAGGGGGAGATTTGTGCCAGTGACTGTGGGGCTGGTTTATATCAGACAGGGGGAGATTGGTGTCATTGACTGTGGATCTGGTTTATATCAGACAGGTAGAGATTGGTGTCAGAGACTACGGGGCTGGCTTATATCAGACAGGTAGAGTTTAGTGTTAGAGACTATGCGGCTGGTTTATATTAGACAGGACGGGATTGGTGTCAGTGACTTTGGGTCTGGTTTACATCAGACAGGGGAGATTGGTGTCAGTGACTGTGGGGCTGGTTTATATCAGACAAGGGGAGATTGGTGTCAGTGATTGTGGGGTTGGTTTATATTAGACAGGGGGAGATTGGTGTCAGTGACTGTGGGGCTGGTTTATATCAGACAAGGGGGAGATTTGTGTCAGTGACTGTGCGGCTCATTTATATCAGACAGGGGGAGATTGGTGTCTGTGACTGTGGCGCTGGTTTATATCAGACAGGGGGAGATTGGTTTCAGTGGCTGTGGGTCTGGTTGATATCAGAAAGGGGGAGATTGGCGTCAGTGACTGTGGGGCTGGTTTATATCAGACAGGGGCCAATTGGTGTCAGTGACTGTGGGGCTGGTTTATATCAGACAGGGGTAGATTTGTGTCAGTGACTGTGTGGCTGGTTTATATCAGAAAGGTAGAGATAGGTGTCAGAGACTATTGGGCTGGTTTATATCAGACAGGTAGAGATTAGTGTCAGAGACTATGGGGCTGGTTTATATCAGACAGGACGGGATTGGTGTCAGTGACTTTGGGTCTGGTTTACATCAGACAGGGGAGATTGGTGTCATTGACTGTGGGGCTGGTGTATATCACACAAGGGGAGATTGGTGTCAGTGATTGTGGGGTTGGTTTATATCACACAAGGGGAGATTTGTGTCAGTGACTGTGGGGCTGGTTTATATCAGACAGGGGGAGATTTGTGCCAGTGACTGTGCGGCTGGTTTATATCAGACAGGGGGTGATTTGTGTCAGTGACTGTGGGGCTGGTTTATATCAGACAGGGGAAGATTGGTGTCACTGACTGTGGGGCTGGTTTATGTCAGACAGGGGGTGAAGGGTTTCAGTGACTGTGGCTCTGGTTTATATCAGACAGGGGAAGATTGGGGTCAGTGTCTGTGGGACTGGTTTATGTCAGACAGGCGGAGATTGGTGTCAGGGACGGTGGAGCTGGTTTATATTATCATGGGGGGGTTGGTGTCAGTGACTGTGGGGCTCGATTGTATCAGACAGGAGGTGGTTGGTGTCCGTGTCTGTTGGGCTTTTTTATATCAGACAGGGGGATATTGGTGTCACTGACTTGGTCTCATTTATATCAGACAGGGGGAGATTGGTGTCAGTAACTGTGGGTCTGGTTTATCTCAGACAGGGGGAGATTGGTGTCAGTGACTGTGGGGCTGGTTTATATCAGGCAGGGGGAGATTGGTGTCAGTGACTGTGGGTCTGCTTAATATCAGACGGGGGAGATTGGTGTCAGTGACTTTGCGTCTGGTTTATATCAGACAGGGGGAGATTGGTGTCAGTGAGTGTGACGCTGGTTTATATCAGAGTGGGGGAGATTGGTGTCAGTGACTGTAGAGCTGGTTTATATCAGACAGGGGGAGATTGGTGTCAGTGACTGTGGGGCTGGTTTATATCAGACAGGTGGAGATTGGTGTCAGTGACTGTGGGTCTGGTTTATATCAGACAGGGGGAGATTTGTGTCAGTGACTGTGGGGCTGGTTTATGTCAGACAAGGGGAGATTGGTTTCAGTGACTGTGGGTCTGGTTTATATCAGACAGGGGAAGTTTGGCGTCAGTGACTGTGGGGCTGGTTTATATCAGACAGGGGCCGATTGGTGTCAGTGACTGTGGGGCTGGTTTATATCAGACATGGGTAGATTTGTGTCAGTGACTGTGTGGCTGGTTGATATCAGAAAGGTAGAGATTGGTGTCAGAGACAATGGGGCTGGATTATATCAGACAGGTAGAGATGAGTGTCAGAGACTATGGGGCTGGTTTATATCAGACAGGACGGGATTGGTGTCAGTGACTTTGGGTCTGGTTTACATCAGACAGGGGAGATTTGTGTCACTGACTGTGGGGCTGGTTTATGTCAGACAAGGGGAGATTGGTGTCAGTGACTGTGGGGTTGGTTTATATCACCCAAGGGGAGATTTGTGTCAGTGACTGTGGGGCTGGTTTATATCAGACAGGGGGAGATTTGTGTCAGTGACTGTGCGGCTGGTTTATATCAGACAGGGGGTGATTTGTGTCAGTGACTGTGGGGCTGGTTTATATCAGACAAGGGGAGATTTGTGTCAGTGACTGTGCGGCTGGTTTATATCAGACAGGTAGAGGTTAGTGTCAGAGACTATGGGGCTGGTTTATATCAGACAGGACGGGATTGGTGTCAGTGACTTTTGGTCTGGTTTACATCAGACAGGGGAGATTCGCGTCAGTGACTGTGTGGCTGGTTTATATCAGACAGGGGGTGATTGGTGTCAGTGACTGTGGGGCTGGTTTATATCAGACAGGGGAAGATTGGTGTCACTGACTGTGGGGCTGGTTTATGTCAGACAGGGGGTGATTGGTTTCAGTGACTGTGGCTCTGGTTTATATCAGACAGGGGGAGATTGGTGTCAGTGAGTGTGGCGCTGGTTTATATCAGACAGGGGGAGATTGGGGTCAGTGTCTGTGGGACTGGTTTATGTCAGACAGGCGGAGATTGGTGTCAGGGACGGTGGAGCTGGTTTATATTATCATGGGGGGGTTGGTGTCAGTGACTGTGGGGCTCGATTGTATCAGACAGGAGGTGGTTGGTGTCCGTGTCTGTTGGGCTTTTTTATATCAGACAGGGGGATATTGGTGTCACTGACTTGGTCTCATTTATATCAGACAGGGGGAGATTGGTGTCAGTAACTGTGGGTCTGGTTTATCTCAGACAGGGGGAGATTGGTGTCAGTGACTGTGGGGCTGGTTTATATCAGGCAGGGGGAGATTGGTGTCAGTGACTGTGGGTCTGCTTAATATCAGACGGGGGAGATTGGTGTCAGTGACTTTGCGTCTGGTTTATATCAGACAGGGGGAGATTGGTGTCAGTGAGTGTGACGCTGGTTTATATCAGAGTGGGGGAGATTGGTGTCAGTGACTGTAGAGCTGGTTTATATCAGACAGGGGGAGATTGGTGTCAGTGACTGTGGGGCTGGTTTATATCAGACAGGTGGAGATTGGTGTCAGTGATTGTGGGTCTGGTTTATATCAGACAGGGGGAGATTTGTGTCAGTGACTGTGGGGCTGGTTTATGTCAGACAAGGGGAGATTGGTGTCAGTGACTGTGGGTCTGGTTTATATCAGACAGGGGGAGATTTGTGTCAGAGACTGTGCGGGTGGTTTATATCAGACAGGGGGTGATTTGTGTCAGTGACTGTGGGGTTGGTTTATATTGGACAAGAGGGAGATTTGTGCCAGTGACTGTGGGGCTGGTTTATATCAGACAGGGGGAGATTGGTGTCAGTGACTGTGGATCTGGTTTATATCAGACAGGTAGAGATTGGTGTCAGAGACTACGGGGCTGGCTTATATCAGACAGGTAGAGTTTAGTGTTAGAGACTATGCGGCTGGTTTATATTAGACAGGACGGGATTGGTGTCAGTGACTTTGGGTCTGGTTTACATCAGACAGGGGAGACTGGTGTCAGTGACTGTGGGGCTGGTTTATATCAGACAAGGGGAGATTGGTGTCAGTGATTGTGGGGTTGGTTTATATTAGACAGGGGGAGATTGGTGTCAGTGACTGTGGGGCTGGTTTATATCAGACAGGGGGAGATTTGTGTCAGTGACTGTGCGGCTGGTTTATATCAGACAGGGGGTGATTTGTGTCAGTGACTGTGGGGTTGGTTTGTATCAGACAAGGGGGAGATTTGTGTCAGTGACTGTGCGGCTCATTTATATCAGACAGAGGGAGATTGGTGTCTGTGACTGTGGATCTGGTTTATATCAGACAGGGGGAGATTGGTTTCAGTGGCTGTGGGTCTGGTTGATATCAGACAGGGGGAGATTGGCGTCAGTGACTGTGGGGCTGGTTTATATCAGACAGGGGCCAATTGGTGTCAGTGACTGTGGGGCTGGTTTATATCAGACAGGGGTAGATTTGTGTCAGTGACTGTGTGGCTGGTTTATATCAGAAAGGTAGAGATAGGTGTCAGAGACTATTGGGCTGGTTTATATCAGACAGGTAGAGATTAGTGTCAGAGACTATGGGGCTGGTTTATATCAGACAGGACGGGATTGGTGTCAGTGACTTTGGGTCTGGTTTACATCAGACAGGGGAGATTGGTGTCAGTGACTGTGGGGCTGGTGTATATCACACAATGGGAGATTGGTGTCAGTGATTGTGGGGTTGGTTTATATCACACAAGGGGAGATTTGTGTCATAGAACATAGAACATAGAACATAGAACAATACAGCACAGAACAGGCCCTTCGGCCCACGATGTTGTGCCGAACTTCTATCCTAGATTAAGCACCCATCCATGTACCTATCCAAATGCCGCTTAAAGGTCGCCAATGAATCTGACTCTACCACTCCCACGGGCAGCGCATTCCATGCCCCCACCACTCTCTGGGTGAAGAACCCACCCCTGACATCTCCCCTATACCTTCCACCCTTCACCTTAAATTTATGTCCCCTTGTAACACTCTGTTGTACCCGGGGAAAAAGTTTCTGACTGTCTACTCTATCTATTCCTCTGATCATCTTATAAACCTCTATCAAGTCACCCCTCATCCTTCGCCGTTCCAACGAGAAAAGGCCGAGAACTCTCAACCTATCCTCGTATGACCTACTCTCCATTCCAGGCAACATCCTGGTAAATCTTCTCTGCACCCTCTCCAAAGCTTCCACATCTTTCCTAAAGTGAGGCGACCAGAACTGCACACAGTACTCCAAATGTGGCCTAACCAAAGTCCTGTACAGCTGCAACATCACCTCACGACTCTTGAATTCAATCCCTCTGCTAATGAACGATAATACTCCATAGGCCTTCTTACAAACTCTATCCACCTGAGTGGCAACCTTCAAAGATCTATGTACATAGACCCCAAGATCCCTCTGTTCCTCCACCTGACCAAGAACCCTACCATTAACCCTGTATTCCGCATTCTTATTTGTTCTTCCAAAATGGACAACTTCACACTTGGCAGGGTTGAACTCCATCTGCCACTCCTCAGCCCAGCTCTGCATCATATCTAAGTCCCTCTGCAGCCGACAACAGCCCTCCTCACTGTCCACAACTCCACCTATCTTTGTATCATCTGCAAATTTACTGACCCACCCTTCGACTCCCTCATCTAAGTCATTAATAAAAATTACAAACAGCAGAGGACCCAGAACTGATCCCTGCGGAACTCCACTTGTAACTGGACTCCATGCTGAATATTTACCATCTACCACCACTCTCTGACTTCGACCGGTTAGCCAGTTTTCTATCCAATTGGCCAAATTTCCCTCTATCCCATGCCTCCTGACTTTCCGCATAAGCCTACCATGGGGAACCTTATCAAATGCCTTACTAAAATCCATGTACACTACATCCACTGCTCTACCCTCATCCACATGCTTGGTCACCTCCTCGAAGAATTCAATAAGACTTGTAAGGCAAGACCTACCCTTCACAAATCCGTGCTGGCTGTCCCTAATCAAGCAGTGCCGTTCCAGATACTCGTAAATCCTATCCCTCAGTACCCTTTCCATTACTTTGCCTACCACAGAAGTAAGACTAACTGGCCTGTAATTCCCGGGGTTATCCCTATTCCCTTTTTTGAACAGGGGCACAACATTCGCTACTCTCCAGTCCCCTGGTACCACCCCCGTTGCCAGTGAAGACGAGAAGATCATTGCCAACGGTACTGCAATTTCCTCTCTTGCTTCCCACATAATCCTAGGATATATCCCGTCAGGCCCGGGGGACTTGTCTATCCTCAAGTTGTTCAAAATGTCCAACACATCTTCCTTCCTAACAGATATCTCTTCTAGCTTATCAGTCCGTTTCACACTCTCCTCTTCAACAATACAGTCCCTCTCGTTCGTAAATACTGAAGAGAAGTACTTGTTCAAGACCTCTCCTATCTCTTCCGACTCAATACACAGTCTCCCACCACTGTCCTTGATCGGACCTACCCTCGTTCTCGTCATTCTCAGGTTTCTCACATACGCATAGAATGCCTTGGGGTTATCCTTGATCCTATCCGCCAGGGATTTTTCATGCCCTCTCTTAGCTCTCCTAATCCCTTCTTCAGGTCCCTTCTGGCTATCCTGTATCCCTCCACTGCTCTGTCTGAACCTTGTTTCCTCAACCTTATGTAAGCCTCCTTCTTCCTCTTTACTAGACATTCAACCTCCCTCGTCAACCAAGGCTCCCTCACACGACCATTTCTTTCCTGCCTGATCGGTACATACATATCAAGGACACGTCGTATCTGCTCCTTGAAAAAGTCCCACATTTCCACCACATCCTTCCCTGACAGCCTATGCTCCCAACGTATGCTCCTCAAATCCTGTCTTACAGCATCGTAATTTCCCTTCCCCCAATTGTAAAAACTTCCTTGTTGTGTGCACCTATCCCTCTCCATAACCAAGGTGAAAGTGACAGAATTGTGGTCGCCATCACCAAAATGTTCACCCACTAACAAGCCCACCACTTGTCCCGGTTCGTTACCGAGTACCAAATCCAATATGGCCTCCCCTCTGGTTGGACAATCTACATACTGCGTTAGAAAAGCTTCCTGGACACACTGCACAAACACCGCCCCATCCAATCTACTTGATCTAAAGAGCTTCCAATCAATATTTGGGAAGTTGAAGTCGCCCATGACTACGACCCTGTGGCTTCTGCACCTTTCCAAAATCACTTGATCTAAAGAGCTTCCAATCAATATTTGGGAGATTGGTGTCAGTGACTGTGGGGCTGGTTTATATCAGACAGGGGGAGATTTGTGCCAGTGACTGTGCGGCTGGTTTATATCAGACAGGGGGTGATTTGTGTCAGTGACTGTGGGGCTGGTTTATATCAGACAGGGGAAGATTGGTGTCACTGACTGTGGGGCTGGTTTATGTCAGACAGGGGGTGAAGGGTTTCAGTGACTGTGGGGTTGGTTTACATCAGACAGGGGAAAATTGGGGTCAGTGTCTGTGGGACTGGTTTATGTCAGACAGGCGGAGATTGGTGTCAGGGACGGTGGAGCTGGTTTATATTATCATGGGGGGGTTGGTGTCAGTGACTGTGGGGCTCGATTGTATCAGACAGGAGGTGGTTGGTGTCCGTGTCTGTTGGGCTTTTTTATATCAGACAGGGGGATATTGGTGTCAGTGACTTGGTCTAGTTTATATCAGTCAGGGGGACATTGGTGTCAGTAACTGTGTGTTTGGTTTATCTCAGACAGGGGGAGATTGGTGTCAGTGACTGTGGGGCTTGTTTATATCAGACAGGGGGAGATTGGTGTCAGTGACTGTGGGTCTGGTTTATATCAGACAGGGGAGATTGGTGTCAGTGACTGTGGGTCTGGTTTATGTCAGACAGGGGAGATTGGTGTCAGTGACTGTGGGGCTGGTTTATATCAGACAGGGGAGATTGGTGTCAGTGACTGTGGGGCTGGTTTATATCAGACAGGGGGAGATTGGTGTCAGTGAGTGTGGCGCTGGTTTATATCAGGCAGGGGGAGATTGGTGTCAGTGACTGTGGGTCTGCTTAATATCAGACGGGGGAGATTGATGTCAGTGACTGTGGGGCTGGTGTATATCAGACAGGGGGAGATTGGTGTCAGTGACTGTGGGGCTGGTTTATATCAGACAGGGGGAGATTGGTGTCAGTGAGTGTGGCGCTGGTTTATATCAGACATGCGGAGATTGGTGTCAGTGACTGTGGGGCTGGTTTATATCAAAAAGGTAGAGATTGGTGTCAGATACTATGGGGCTGGATTATATCTGACAGGGAGAGATTAGTGTCAGAGACTATGGGGCTAGTTTATATCAGACAGGACGGGATTGGTGTCAGTGACTTTGGGTCTGGTTTAGATCAGACAGGGGGAGATTGGCGTCAGTGACTGTAGGGCTAGTTCATATCAGACAGGGGGAGATTGGTGTCACTGACTGTGGGGCTGGAATATATCAGACAGAGGGAGATTGGTGTCAGTGACTGTGGGACTGGTTTATCTCAGACAGGGGGAGATTGGTGTCAGTGAGTGTGGCGCTGGTTTTCTCAGGCAGGGGGAGATTGGTGTCAGTGACTGTGGCGCTGGTTTATATCAGACAGGGGGAGATTGGTGTCAGTGAGTGTGGCGCTGGTTTATATCAGACAGGGGGAGATTGGTGTCAGTGACTGTGGGGCTGGTTCATATCAGACAGGGGGAGATTGGTGTCAGTGACTGTGGGACTGGTTTATATCAGACAGGGGGAGATTGGTGTCAGTGACTGTGGGGCTGGTTTATATCAGACAGGGGGAGATTGGTGTCAGTGACTGTAGAGCCGATTTATATCAGACAGGGGGAGATTGGTGTCAGTGACTGTGGGACTGGTTTATATCAGACAGGGGGAGATTGGTGTCAGTGACTGTGGGTCTGGTTTATATCAGACAGGGGGAGATTGGCGTCAGTGATTGTGGGGTTGGTTTATATCAGACAGGGGGAGATTGGTGTCAGTGAGTGTGGCGCTGGTTTATATCAGACATGCGGAGATTGGTGTCAGTGACTGTGGGGCTGGTTTATATCAGACAAGGGGAGATTGTCGTCAGTGACTGTGGGGTTGGTTTCTATCAGACTGGGGGAGATTGGTGTTCGTGACTGAGGGGCTGGTTGATATCAAACAGGGGAAGATTGGTATCAGTGACTGTGGGTATTGTTTCTATCAGACATAGGGAGATTGGTGTCAGTGACTGTGGGGCTGGTTTATATCCAACAGTGGGAGATTGGTGTTATTGACTGTCGGTCTGGTTTATATCAGACAGGAGGAGATTGGTGTCAGGGACTGTGGGACTGGTTTTACATCAGTCTGGGCGATGTTGGTGTCAGTGACTGTGGAGCTGGTTTCTACCAGAAAGTGGGAGATTGGGTTCAGTGAGTGTGGAGTTGGTTTATATCAGACAAGGGGAGATTTGTGTAAGGGACTGTGGGACTGGTTTTACATCAGACTGGGCGATGTTGGTGTCAGTGACTGTGGGGTTGGTTTATATCAGACGGGGCAGATTGGTGTCAGGGACTGTTGTTCTGGATTTTGTCAGACATTGGAAGATTGGTGTTGGTGACTGTGGGACTGGTTTTATATCAGACAGGGGGAGATTGGTGTCAGTGACTGTGGGTCTGTTTTATATCAAACAGAGGGAGATTCGTGTCAGTGACTGTGGGGCTGGTTTATATTATCATGGGGGGGTTGGTGTCAGTGACTGTGGGGCTCGATTGTATCGGACAGGAGGTGGTTGGTGTCAGTGTGTGTTGGGCTTTTTTATATCAGACAGGGGGATATTGGTGTCAGTGACTTGGTCTAGTTTATATCAGACAGGGGGAGATTGGTGTCAGTAACTGTGGGTCTGGTTTATCTCAGACAGGGGGAGATTGGTGTCAGTGACTGTGGGGCTGGTTTATATCAGACAGGGGGAGATTGGTGTCAGTGACTGTGGGACTGGTTTAGATCAGACAGGGGGAGATTGGTGTCAGTGACTGTGGCGCTGGTTTATATCAGACAGGGGGAGGTTGGTGTCAGTGACTGTGGGTCTGGTTTATATCAGACAGGGGCGATTGGTGTCAGTGATTGTGGGGTTGGTTTATATCAGACAGGGGGAGGTTGGTGTCAGTGAGTGTGGCGCTGGTTTATATCAGACAGGGGGAGATTGGTGTCAGTGACTGTGGGACTGGTTTATATCAGACAGGGGGAGATTGGTCTCAGTGACTGTGGTGCTGGTGTATATTAGACAGGGGGAGATTGGTGTCAGTGACTGTGAAGTTGGTTTATATCAGACTAGGGGAGATTGGTGTGAATGACTGTGGGACTGGTTTTACATCAGACTGGGTGATGTTGGTGTCAGTGACTGTGGAGTTGGTTTATATCAGACAGGGGGAGATTGATGACAGTGAATGTGGGGCTGGTTTATATCAGACAGGGGGAGATTGGTGTCAGTGTGTGTGGGGCTGGTTTATCTCAGACGGGGGAGATTGGTGTCAGTGACTGTGGAACTGGTTTTATATCAGAGAGGGGGAGATTGGTGACAGTGACTGTGGGTCTGGTTTATATCAGACAGGGGGAGATTGGTGTCCGTGACTGTGGTGCTGGTTCATATCAGACAGGGGGAGATTGGGGTCAGTGTCTGTGGGACTGGTTTATATCAGACAGGGGGAGATTGGTCTCAGTGACTGTGGTGCTGGTGTATATTAGACAGGGGGAGATTGGTGTAAGTGATTGTGGGACTGGTTTATATCAGACAGGGGGAGATTGGTGTCAGTGAGTGTGGCGCTGGTTTATATCAGACAGGGGGAGATTTGTGTCAGTGACTGTGGGGCTGGTTTCTGTCAGACAGGGGGCGATTGGTGTCAGTGACTGTGGGGCTGGTTTATATCAGACAGGGCGAGATTTGCGTCAGTGACTGTGGGGTTGGTTTATATCAGACAGGGGGAGATTGGGGTCAGTGTCTCTTTGCCTGGTGTATGTCAGACAGGGGGAGAATGCTTTTAGTGACTGTGGGTCTGGTTTATATCAGACAGGGGGAGTTTTGTGTCAGTGGCTGTGGGGCTGGTTTATATGAGACTGGGGGAGATTGGTGTCAGTGACTGTGGGGCTGGTTTATATCAGACAAGGGGAGATTGGTGTCAGTGACTGTGGGGTTGGTTTATATCAGACAGGGGGAGATTTTTGTCAGTGACTGTGCGGCTGGTTTATATCAGACAGAGGGTGATTTGTGTCAGTGACTGTGGGGCTGGTTGATATCAGACAAGGGGAGATTTGTGTCATTGACTGTGCAGCTGGTTAAAATCAGACAGGTAGAGATTGGTGTCAGATACTATGGGGCTGGTTTATATCAGACAGGGGGATATTGGTGTCAGTGACTGTGGGGCTGGTGTAAATCAGACATGGGGAGTTTAGTGTCAGTGACTGTAGAGCTAGTTTGTCTCAGACTGTTGGAGATTGGTGTCAGTGACTGTGGGTCTGGTTTATATCAGTCAGGGAGAGATTGGTGTCCGTGACTGTGGGGCTGGTTTATATCAGACAGGGGGAGATTGGTGTCAGTGACTGTGGGTCTGGTTTATATCAGACAGGGGGAGATTGGTGTCAGTGACTAGAGCTGGTTTATATCAGACAGGGGGAGATTGGTGTCAGTGACTGTGGGGCTGGTTTATATCAGACAGGGGGAGATTGGGGTCAGTGACTGTGGGGCTGGTTTATATCAGACAGGGGGAGATTTGTGTCAGTGACTGTGGGGCTGGTTTATATCAGACAAGGGGAGATTGGTTTGAGTGACTGTGGGTCTGGTTTATATCAGACAGAGGGAGATTGGTGTCAGTGACTGTGGGGCTGGTTTATATCAGACAGGAGGAGAGTGGTGTCAGGGACTTTGGGACTGGTTTTACACCAGTCTGGGCGATGTTGGTGTCAGTGACTGTGGAGCTGGTTTATATCAGAAAGTGGGAGAAGGGGTCAGTGAGTGTGGAGTTGGTTTATATCAGACAAGGGGAGGTTGGTGTAAAGGACGGTGGGACTGGTTTTACATCAGACTGGGCGATGTTGGTGTCAGTGACTGTGAAGTTGGTTTATATCAGACTAGGGGAGATTGGTGTGAATGACTGTGGGACTGGTTTTACATCAGACTGGGTGATGTTGGTGTCAGTGACTGTGGAGTTGGTTTATATCAGACAGGGGGAGATTGATGACAGTGAATGTGGGGCTGGTTTATATCAGACAGGGGGAGATTGGTGTCAGTGTGTGTGGGGCTGGTTTATCTCAGACGGGGGAGATTGGTGTCAGTGACTGTGGAACTGGTTTTATATCAGAGAGGGGGAGATTGGTGACAGTGACTGTGGGTCTGGTTTATATCAGACAGGGGGAGATTGGTGTCCGTGACTGTGGTGCTGGTTCATATCAGACAGGGGGAGATTGGGGTCAGTGTCTGTGGGGCTGGTTTAAATCAGACAGGGGCCGATTGGTGTCAGTGACTGTGGGGCTGGTTTATATCAGACAGGGGAGATTGGTGTCAGTGACTGTGGGGCTGGTTTATATCAGACAGGGGGAGATTGGTGACAGTGACTGTCCGGCTGGTTTATATCAGACAGGGACCGATTGGTGTCAGTGACTGTGGGTCTGGTTTATCTCAGACAGAGGGAGATTGGTGTCTGTGACTGTGGCGCTGGTTTATATCAGACAGGGGGAGATTGGTGTCAGTGACTGTGGGTCTGGTTTATATCAGACAGGGGGAGATTGGTGTCAGTGACTGTGGGTCTGGTTTATATCAGACAGGGGGAGATTGGTGTCAGTGATTGTGGGGTTGGTTTATATCAGACAGGGGGAGATTGGTGTCAGTGACTGTGGGTCTGGTTTATATCAGACAGGGGGAGATTGGTGTCAGTGATTGTGGGGTTGGTTTATATCAGACAGGGGGAGATTGGTGTCAGTGAGTGTGGCGCTGGTTTATATCAGACAGGGGGAGATTGGTGTCAGTGACTGTGGGGCTGGTTCATATCAGACAGGGGGAGATTGGTGTCAGTGACTGTGGGTCTGGTTTATATCAGACAGGGGGAGATTGGTGTCAGTGACTGTGGGTCTGGTTTATATCAGACAGGGGGAGATTGGCGTCAGTGATTGTGGGGTTGGTTTATATCAGACAGAGGGAGATTGGTGTCAGTGAGTGTGGCGCTGGTTTATATCAGACAGGGGGAGATTGGTGTCAGTGACTGTGGGACTGGTTTATATCAGACAGGGGGAGATTGGTGTCAGTGACTGTGGGTCTGGTTTATATCAGGCAGGAGGAGATTGGTGTCAGGGACTGTGGGTCTTGTTTCTATCAGACATTGGGAGATTGGTGTCAGTGACTGTGGGGTTGGTTTATATCCAGCAGGGGGTGATTGGTGTTAGTAACTATCTGTCTGGTTCATATCAGACAGGGAGAGATTGGTGTCAGGGATCGTTGTTCTGGTTTATATCAGAAAGGGGGAGATTGGTGTCAATGACTGTGGGACTGGTTTATATCAGACAGTGGGAGATTGTTGTCAGTGACTGTGGAGTTGGTTTACATCAGGCAGGGGGAGATTGATGTCAGTGTCTGTGGAGCTTGATTGTATCAGACAGGGGTAGATTGGTATCAGGGGCTGTGGGGCTGGTGAATATCAGACGGGGCAGATTGGTGTCAGGGACTGTTCTGGATTTTGTCAGACATTGGAAGATTGGTGTCAGTGACTGTGGGACTGGGTTTATATCAGACAGGGGTAGATTGGTGTCAGTGACTCTGGGTCTGGTTTATATCAGAGAGGGTGAGTTTGTTGTCAGTGACTCTGGGGCTGGTTTATATCAGACAGGACGGGATTGGTGTCAGTGACTTTGGGTCTGGTTTATATCAGACAGGGGGAAATTGGTGTCTGTGATTGTGGGGCTGGTTTATATCAGACAGGGGGAGATTGGTGTCATTGACTGTGGGGCTGGTTTATAGAACATAGAACATAGAAGAATACAGCGCAGTACAGTCCCTTCAGCCCTCGATGTTGCGCCGATCAAAGCCCACCTAACCTACACTAACCCACTATCCTCCATATACGTATCCAATGCCCGCTTAAATACCCATAAAGAGGGAGAGTCCACTACTGCTACTGGCAGGGCATTCCATGAACTTACGACTCGCTGAGTGAAGAACCTACCCCTAACATCAGTCCTATATCTACCCCCCCTTAATTTAAAGCTATGACCCCTTGTAATAGCTGACTCCATACGTGGAAAAAGGTTCTCACTGTCAACCCTATCTAACCCCCTAATCATCTTGTACACCTCTATCAAATCACCCCTAAACCTTCTTTTCTCCAATGAAAACAACCCCAAGTGCCTCAGCCTTTCCTCATAGGATTTTCCTACCATACCAGGCAACATCCTGGTAAACTTCCTCTGCACCCGTTCCAGTGCCTCCACATCCTTCCTATAGTATGGCGACCAAAACTGCACACAATATTCCAGATGCGGCCGCACCAGAGTCTTATACAACTGCAGCATGACCTCAGGACTCCGGAACTCAATTCCTCTACCAATAAAAGCCAGTACGCCATATGCCTTCTTCACTGCACTATTTACCTGGGTGGCAACTTTCAGAGATCTGTGTACATGGACACCAAGATCCCTCTGCTCTTCCACACTACCAAGTAGTCTACCATTAGCCCAGTAATCCATCTTTTTATTACTCTTACCAAAGTGAATCACTTCACACTTAGCTACATTGAACTCCATTTGCCACCTTTCTGCCCAGCTCTGCAGCTTCTCTATATCCCGCTGTAACCTGCCATATCCTTCCTCACTGTCTACAACTCCTCCGACTTTCGTATCATCCGCAAACTTGCTCACCCAACCTTCTAACCCTTCCTCCAGGTCATTTATAAAAATGACAAACAGCAATGGTCCCAAAACAGATCCTTGCGGAACACCGCTAGTGACGGCACTCCAAGATGAACCTTTGCCATCAACTACTACCCTCTGTCTTCTTCCAGAGAGCCAATTCCTAATCCAAACCTCCAACTCACCCTCTATGCCATATCTCTGTATTTTCTGCAGTAGCCTACCATGGGGGACCTTATCAAACGCCTTACTAAAATCCATATATACCACATCTACCGCTTTCCCCTCATCTACCTCCTTAGTCACCTTCTCAAAGAATTCAATAAGGTTTGTGAGGCACGACCTGCCCTTCACAAAACCATGCTGACTATGCTTGATCACATCATTCTTATCCAGATGTGCATAAATCCTATCCCTTACAATTCTCTCTAAGACTTTGCCCACAACAGAAGTGAGACTCACTGGCCTATAGTTACTAGGATTATCCCTACTCCCCTTCTTGAACAAGGGAACCACGTTTGCTAGCCTCCAGTCCTCTGGCACTACTCCTGTCGACAAAGAGGACACAAAAATCAAGGCCAATGGCTCTGCAATCTCCTCCCTTGCTTCCCAGAGAATCCTAGGATAAATGCCATCAGGCCCAGGGGACTTGTCTATTTTCACCCTTGCCAGAATTTCCAACACCTCTTCTCTACATATCTCAAAGCCATCCATTCTACTTATTCGTGCCTCAGTATTCATATCGACAACAATGTCCTGTTCCTGAGTGAATACTGACGAAAAGTATTCATTCAGCTCCTCCCCAATCTCTTCAGCCTCCACACGCAACTTCCCATTACTATCCTTGATTACTATGGGGCTGGATTATATCAGACAGGGGGAGATTTGTGATAGTGACTGTGCGTCTGGTTTATATCAGACAGGGGGAGATTTGTGTCAGTGACATTGGGGCTGGTTTATATCACACAAGGGGAGATTGGTGTCAGTGAGTGTGGGGTTGGTTTATATCAGACAAGGGGAGATTTTTGTCAGTGACTGTGGGGCTGGTGTATATCAGACAGGGGGAGATTGGTGTCAGGGACTGTGGGGCTGGTTTATATCAGACCGGGGGAGATTGGTGTCAGGGACTGTAGGGCTGGTTTATATCAGACAGGGGGAGATTGGTGTCAGGGACTGTGGGTCTGGTGTATATCAGACAGGAGATATCGGTGTCAGTGTCTGTGGGACTGGTTTATATCAGACAGAGGGAGATTGGTGTCAGTGTCTGTGGGGCTGGTTTATATCAGACAGGGGGAGATTTGTGATAGTGACTGTGCGTCTGGTTTATATCAGACAGGGGGAGATTTGTGTCAGTGACAATGGGGTTGGTTTATATCAGACTTTGGGAGATTGGTGTTAGTGACTGTGGGGCTGGTTTACATCAGACAGGGGGAGGATTGGGTTCAGTGACTGTGGGTTTAGTTTATGTCAGACAGGGGGAGATTGGTGTCAGTGACTGTGGGGCTGGTTTATATCAGACAGGGGCCGATTGGTGTCAGTGACTGTGGGGCTGGTTTATATCAGACAGGGGGAGATTGGTGTCAGTGACTGTGGGGTTGGTTTATATCCAACAGGGGGAGATTGGTGTTAGTGACTGTCTGTCTCGTTTATATCAGACAGGGGGAGATTGGTGTCAGGGACTGTTGGTCTGGTTTATATCAGAAAGGGGGAGTTTGGTGTCAGGGACTGTGGGTCTGGTTTATATCAGACAGGGGGAGATTGGTGTCAGTGACTGTGGGGCTGTGTTATATCAGACAGGGGGAGATTGGTGTCAGTGACTGTGGAGATGGTTTATATCAGACAGGGTGAGATTGGTGTCAGGGACTGTAGAGCTGGTTTATATCAGACAGGAGGAGATTGATGTCAGTGTCTGTGGTGCTGGATTATATCAGACAGGGGGAGATTGGTATCAGGGACTGTGGGGCTGGTCTATATCATACGGGGCATATTGGTGTCAGGGACTGTTGTTCTGGATTTTGTCAGACATTGGAAGATTGGTGTCAGTGACTGTGGGTCTGGTTTATATCGGAGAGGGTGATGTTGGTGTCAGTGACTGTGGAGCTGTTTTCTCTCAGAAAGTGGGAGATTGGGGTCAGTGAGTGTGGCGCTGGTTTATATCAGACAGGGGGAGATTGGTGTCAGTGACTGTGGGGCTGGTTTATATCATACAGGAGGAGATTGGTGTCAGGGACTGTGGGGTTGGTTTTATATCAGACTGGGGGAGAATGGTGTCAGTGACTGTGGGGCTGGTTAATATCAGAAAGGTAGAGATTGGTGTCAGAGACTATGGGGCTGGTTTATGTCAGACAGGAGGAGATTGGTGTCAGTGACTTTGGTTCTGGTTTATATCAGACAGGGGGAGATTGGTGACAGTGACTGTGCGTCAGGTTTATTTCAGACAGGGGGAGATTTGTGTCAGTGACTCTGGTTTATATCAGACAGGGGGACATTGGTGATAGTGACTGTGGGGCTGGTTTATATCAGACAAGGGGAGATTGGTGTCAGTGACTCTGGGTCTGGTTTATATCAGACCGGGGGACATTGGTGATAGTGACTGTGGGGCTGGTTTATCTCAGACAGGGTGAGATTGGTGTCGAAGACTGTGGGGCTGGATTATATCAGACAGGGGGTGATTGGTGTCAAAGACTGTGGGGCTGGATTATATCAGACTGGAGGAAACTGTTATCACTGTCTGTTGGGCGGTGTGAAATCGGATATGGGGAGATTTGTGCCTCTGGGGTGGTTGATATTCGACAGTGGGTGATTGTTGTCAATGAGTGAGGGGCTGGATCATATCTGACAGGAGGAACTTGCATTCACTGACTTTGGTGAGCATGTTATAATGCCAGAAATGGATCAGTTCCATGTTTTAATGCTCTTTCAAGGTACACTGGGCACTCAAGAGTTAAACATTCCACTGTGAAGCAGACTCACTCCAGTATCAATTACAGAATAGACCGAACATCTCAGTCGGATTACTGAGTCTTCGAGAAGGAAGCCATTGCAGCCACAGATGGGGATTCCTCTGCAGCCTCAGACAAAGGTATTTGTCCTCCCCAGCCAAGATTGGTAGCCTTGACCACAACCCTGTTACACTGCCTCCTGCTCCCATTATCTTGCTTCCTCTCCGTATTAGCATAGGGATGGGAATTCCCGGTTGAAAACAGGCAAAACCCTTCCATTTTAATCTCTTCCCATTGACACATGATCATGAAGAATACGATAATCAGTCGCTGTAATCCATTCACTCATTATCGTAGAACATTGATATTCACCAGGCCTTGTAAAATTATAATTGCCCATCTTAAACAATGTAAAGACAATCAACCATGCGGCTGAGAGACCTTTTGTATTATTCCCATAAAAAGTACGGCCTTTGTGTGTAGAGCAGAGATTCGTGGAGAAGTGTCACCACAAGTAGACACAGGAATTCTTTCAGGGACATGGAGAATCTCACGCTGCACTCCGATAATAAAGTATCTGCTGTTGTACTGAAACTTGTGTCATCTGGATTTGTGGAACAGAATATACATTAACAGCCTCACAATTCTATGTCTGATTTTTCATTTTCAATCAGGAAGTGTCTGCTTTGCCTTCCCATCTCTACCAACCCATCAGATTTCACCCCTGCAGCCTCAGATCCTCTCTGTAACCACAAATAAACGCTGAGTGCCGAAGAAATGTAGCAGGTCCAGAAGCATCTGCAGAGAGTGAGAACAGAGTTCAAATCCAGATCTGACAGTGTGTCAGAATAAAATGCAATCTTGTGGCACTGCCACATTGACAATTGTTAGTGCCAACACCTCAATCAAAGCCTCTTCATTGTGTTTTTTTCGAATTACAGTGGTCTATAGTGCAGAGCATGTCCCTTCAGCCCACTGATTCTGGGCCAATCAAAAACCACCTTCAAACTATGGTAACTTCATTTCTCAGCCCTTGGCCCATCACCTTGTATTAGGTAAAAACAAGGACTGCAGATGTTGGAAACCAGAGTCTAGATTAGAGTGATGCTGGAAAAGCCCAGCAACTCAGGCAGCATCCGAGGAGCCGGAAAATTGACGTTTTGGGCAAACAGTACAGACTACAGATTCAGGTTCTCCTTCAAGACCCATCACCTTGTATGTCTTGGCATTGCAATTGCACTTCTGAATACTTCTTCAATGATTTGAGAGCTTCTGTCTGCAATACCCTTCTGGCAGTGAATTCAGTTTCTCACCACCCTCTGGGTGAAGGCCTTTTTCCTTCATTACACAGACCATGAGTATAGGAGTGAGGACATCATGTTGAGGTTGTACAGGCCTCTTCTAGAATACTGTGTCCAATTCTGGTCTCCCTGTTAAAGGAGGGGTATTGTTAAACTGCTCAGAAAATATTAACAAGATGTTGCCAGGACTGGAGGGTTTGAGTTATATGGAAAGGAGCTTGAAGGTTGAGGGGCGACCTTACAGAGGTTTACAATATAATAAGGGACATATATAAGGTGAATGTCAGATATCTTTCCCCTCGGGTGATAGACTTCAGGGCTTGTATATGAAGAGGAAGGGATTAAAGGGATATGGACCAAGTACTGGTAAATGGGACTAGGATAAGTTCGGATATCCAGTCAGCATGGACGAGTTGGGTCAAAGGATCTGTTTCTGTACTGTACGTCTCTATTACTCGATGACATGGTTGAGATGTATAAAATAATGAGAGGTGTTCATAAGGTAGATAGTGAGGAAATTTTCCCCTTGGACTAGGGAGCTTATTCCCCCCTAGACTTCAGGACTAGGGGACATATTTTTAAAGTGAGAGGAGAAAGATTTAAAAGGGAAATGAGGGACAACTTTTTTTCTACACAGAGAGTGGTTCGTGTGTGAATGAACTTCCAGAGGAATTAATGCATGCAGGTACAGTTCCAATATTTAAAAGATATTTGGACAAACAGGAAAGAATTGGGGGGATATGGGCCAGGAGCAGGCGGTGGGACTAGTTTTGTTTGGGATTATGATTAGCATTGACTTGGGGGAACCAAAAGGTCTGTTTCCGTGCTGTATGACTTTATCACTGACATTCCCCTTAAGTCTCCTGCCGCTTACCTTAAATATCTGCACTGCCTTCCAGTCTTTACAGCATTTGTCTTAACTGGTTCCACCATCAAGGGGAATATTTCCTTACTGTCTACCCAATCTACACCTTTCATTATGTTATACATCTCAATGATGTCATAGAGTCAGACAGATGTACAACACACAAACAGATCCTTCAGCCCAACTCGTCCAGGCCGACCAGATATCCGAAATTAACCTAGTCCCATTTACCAACACTTGGCCCTCTAATCCCTTCCAATTCAAGTTAAAAATCACACAACACCAGGTTATAGTCCAACAGGTTTATTTGGAACCACTAACTTTTGGAACGCTGCTCCTTCATCAGGTGGTGGTGGAGTTATCTAATCCCCCTCCCGATACCTTTTATATGTTACTAGCCGCGTACTGGCCTTCACTTCCTCTTGCATACACGCACCGCCTGCTGCATGAAAAAGTTTGCCTTTAGGACCTTGTAAATCTTTCCCCTCTCACCCTAAACCTATGCTCTCTAGTTCTGGACGACCACACCCCAGGGAAAAGACCTTGCCTATTTACCCTATCCATGCCTCCATGATTTGATAAACGTCTGGAAGGTCACTCCTCAGCCTCCAACACTCCACGGAAAACAGCTCCAGCCTATTCAGCCTCCCCCTGTAGTTCAAACCCTCCAACCCAGGCAACATCCTTGTAAATGTGTTTGAACCCTTTCAAATTTCACATCATCCTTTCTACAGGAATCAGAGCAGAATTACACACAACACTCCAAAGGTGGCCTAACCAATGTCCTGTACAGCCACAACATGACTTCCAAACTCATTTACTCAATACTCTGACCAATAAGGGAAAGCATACAAAAAGCCTTCTCCACTATCCTATCTACCTGTGACTCCCCTCTCAATCTCTCTGGTCTAAGGAGAATGACCCAATCTTTCCAGTCTCTCTTCATAACTGAAACTCTCCAGCTCAGACAACATCCTTCCAAGTCTCGAGTGCTCGCATATCCCTCCTTCAATGTGGATTCCAGAAATACAGACAACAAGCTAGCTGTCCCCTCGCCAATGTTTTCGACAGTTCCGACAGAACTTCCCAGCTCAAACTCTGTGCTTAACAAGGAAAGGCGAGTTTATCATCTGTCCCGGTGTTTAAATGACTGGTGGACAGGCACAACAAGGTCCCTCTGATCTTCAGTGCTTCCCAGGGCCCGATAGTTCATCATGTATTCCCTTACCATGTTTGTCCCCCTATGGTCTAATTCTATCTTCCTCACTCTTTGCCAGCACATTAGTTTTCATATCATCCGTGAACTCACTAATCAATCCTCCAACTTTCAAGTGAAAGTTATTTCAATAAACCTAGAAACTGCGAGGACCCAACACTGGCCTCTGCAAGATCCCACTGGGCACAAGCTTCCAGTTACAGAAGCAATCTCAACCATAGAACATAGAACATAGAACAATACAGCACAGAACAGGCCCTTCGGCCCACGATGTTGTGCCGAACTTCTATCCTAGATTAAGCACCCATCCATGTACCTATCCAAATGCCGCTTAAAGGTCGCTTCCTGCCACTCAGCCCATTGTGGATCCAATTTGCCAAATTCCCTTGGATGCCATGGGCTCTTGTCTTTGCCATCAGTGTCCCATGCAGGACCTTATCAAAAGCCCCATTGAATTCCAAGCAGCCTACAGCAAATGCATTGCTGTCGCCTACACATCTGGCCACCTCTTTGATAAATTCAATCAGGTTGGTCAGATATGACCTTCCTTTAATAAAACCACACCTACTGTTCTTGATTAACCCCTGCCTGCTCCAAGTGCAGATTCATTCTGTCCCTAAGTATTCATTCCAACAGTTTCCCCACCGTCAGACTGATTGGCCTGTATATTCCTGGTTTCTCCCTCCTTCCTTCTTGAAGACCTTGTCACATTGGCTGTTTTTAATTGATGTCTGCAGCCAAGTGTTAGGTCTCTTGTACAGTTTGGGAAAGGTAGAAAGGAACAGTGGTAGCGTCTTTACCTCTGAGCTAGGAGATCCAGGTTCAAGTCCCACCTGGTCCAGAGGAATATCATACCATCACTGAGCAGGTCGGTTGAGAAACTATCTCCAAGGTGATTTTGATCTACCTGGAATTGTTTCCTCCTCTCCTGAAATGACTTAGTTAATCCTGAATAGACATTCCAACAATACCTCTGCACCTGAATGGCACTATCTCTTCTCAATCTAATGTTGCTTGTTCCTTCCATCCCAACCTCTTTTGGGAGCTTTACAGCATTCACTTTACCCCAGTTAGGTGAGTTTTTCAGGTTTTAAAAATGTTCACGTTTGTGTCTTTGCCAGTTTTTTGAAAATCAAGGACCAATCAACCTGAAACAACAGCAGGAATTTATTTTCTTGGATATACAATATAACCTTACACACACACACAGGCATGGTTGAGGTTTTGATGGAGAGATGATTTCTCCCAGGACTGAACCCTGATCTCGGATGATGACCTCTGCAGGGAGACAGACATTAACTGCAAATGACTTCTTGGATCTTCCTGTGCAGCATCCCTTCCATTGACAGCATTGGTCTGTTTAGGTGCCTGCTTTTCTAAACCGTGTCCAAGCAACAACTGATGATAGATTCATAACAGTTTTCCTCTAATCCATGTTTAAGGCATGTGTTTGTGTTATTTTTCACTGAGTGTTGATCTAATCTTCTAAAATGGGGAGTGGCTTCCATCTCAGATGACCAAACCAGCGTGCCTTGGGGACCCTGAGGAAATGATTAGGGAAGTGTATCTGTACCATTCCACCTTCTGCACCCTATACTGCCAGATAGTGCTCCCTCAGTACCTCAGAAAGCACCTCCTCAGTATGTTTATCCCCAAAGAACCTCGACAGAACATTCATGTCCTCAACACCTCAGAAAGCAAATCTGTTGCCCCCTTGGACTGTGTTCATTCCCAAACCTGTTCTCACTGTGATGACCCACAGCCACCCCCAAGATTGGGGCCCAGGGCCCAGAACATTATTTGAGTCTCTGGATTGATCATACAATGTGGAAGCAGGCCATCCGGCTTATCAGGTTCACATTGACCCTCAGCAGAGCAGCCCATCCCCCATCACCCCAACTCCCCCACCCATCCCTGGATCCCTTCATTTCCTCTGGCTAATCCACCGAGCCTGTACATCCTTGGACAGTGGGAGGGAACTGGAGCACCCGGAGGCTGACACGGGGAAAATGTGCTAACTCCACAAAGACAGTCGCCCGAGGCTGGAATCGAACCCGGGTGGGGTGAGGCAACACTGACCCCCCCATGACAATCCCACCATCTCCTCCCCGTTGATGACAGTTTGATGTTTATTCTCGGGGAGTATCTCACTTGTCTAGCGTTTATTTAAGAAAGATTAGGGACAAGGGCAATGCCTCCCCAAGTTCAAGATGCTTGATCCCCCTCGAAAAAATATTTATATCAATTTCAAAAAGAGACTTTATTCACAAAAAAAACTTTACGTACAAACATAGTCATTAAAGTTCGGTTCTGTACAGTCTTTACAACAAGTCTTTGTCATGACATATCTACTCCCCTTGGCTGATTAACTGAAATGTGAGGTCTGAGCTGTTCCTTCTGAATTAACATCACAAAGTTAAATTGAGAAGGATCTTTGTGAAGTGCCTTTGTTCTGTATCTGTTCTCCCATGTACCCCTCCCACCGAATACAATACCTCACACAGCCTTAAACCTGTTTGTCAACATTCAGCAGAAGCAGCCTCAGGGCATTGAACACAGACTGAATTACTCAGTGTCACTTGAATCAGGTCAGATCAAATTCTCAAGCAAACAGATGGCTGGAGAAATTCAGCAGATCAGGCAGCAATGGTGAAGAGAGAGAGGAACAATTCACATTTCAAGTGACCCTTCCTCAAAAAGGTTTGTTCTGAAGGAACTTTCCTGCAGAAATCACTGGATTGAAAGGTGAACTCTCTCTCTGTCTCTTTCTCCCTCCCCCTTCAGAGATGCTGCCAGACATGCTTAGCTCCTTCAGTAATCTCTGTATTGATGTTTCAGGTCTCTACCGCGTCCGTACAGATTGTTTTTAGTGTTGAAATCTCAAGCTTGCTCTATTAAAGGGATTGAATTCCTCCCCCATAAAAGGGGAGGGCAGGGGGCAGTTACCTCAGCGAACAGGTTCATGATGCCAACATTATCGGCTCAATCTCTATCATGGAGGAGAAAGTGAGGACTGCAGATTCTGGAGAGCAGAGCTGAAAAATGTGTTGCTGGAAAAGCGCAGCAGGTCAGGCACCATCCAAGGAGCAGGAGAATCGACATTTCGGGCATGAGCCCTTCTTCAGGAATGAGGAAAGTGTGCCAAGCAGGCTAAGATAAAAGGTAGGGAGGAGGGACTTGGGGGAGGGGCATTGGGAATGCGATAGGGGGAAGGAGGTTAAAGTGAGGGTGATAGACTGGAGTGGGGGTGGGGCGGAGAGGTCAGGAAGAAGATTGCAGGTCAAGAAGGTGGTGCTGAGTCCCAGGGTTGGGACTGAGAGAAGGTGGGGGAGAGGAAATGAAGAAGCTGGAGAAATCTGCATTCATCCCTTCTGGTTGGAGGGTTCCTAGGCAGAAGATGAGGCGATCTTCCTCCAGCCGTTGTGTTGCTATGGTCTGGCGATAGAGGAGGCCAAGGACCTGCATGTCTTTGGTGGAGTGGGAGGGGGAGTTAAAGTGTTCAGCCGTGGGGCGGTTGGGTTGTTTGGTGCGGGAGTCCCAGAGGTGTCCTCTGAAATGTTCCGCAAGTAGGCGGCCTGTCTCCCCAACATAAAGGAGGCCACATCGGGTGCAGCAGAGGCAGTAAATGATGTGTGTGGAGGTGCAGGTGAATTTGTGGTGTATATGGAAGGATCCCTTGGGGCATTGGAGGGAAGTGAGGGGGGACGTGTGGGCGCACATGTCTTGCGGTTGCAGAGGAAGGTGCCGGGAGTGGAGGTTGGGTTGGTGGGGTTTGGGAACCTGACGAGGGAGTCACGGAGGGAGTGGCCTTTCCAGAACGCTGATAGGGGTGTGGAGGGAAATATATCCTTGGTGGTGGGGTCTGTTTGGAGGTGGCGGAAATGATGACGGATGCTGCGATGTATATGGAGGTTGGTGGGATGGTAGGTGAGGACCAGTGGGGTTCTGTCCTGGTGGCGATTGGAGCACCACACTGTCAGAGGGTCAGCACTGAGGGAGTGCGCACTCAGAGGGTTAGTACTGAGGGAGTGCTGCACTGTCAGACGGTCAGTACTGAGGGACTGCTACATTGCCAGAGGGTCAGTACTGAGGGATCACCGCACTGTCAGACAGTCAGTAGTGAGGGACTGCTGCATTACCAGACGGCCATCTCTGAGGAGTACTACACTGTCAAAGGGTCAGTCCTGAGGGAGCACCACACTGTCAGAGGTTCAGTCCAAAGGTAATGCCACACTGTCAGAGGCTCTGTACTCAGAGAGCACTGCCCCATCAGAGGGTCAGTACTGAGCGAGCACTACACTGTCAAACGGTCAGCACTGAGGAAGCGTGCATTATCAAAAGGTCAGTACTGAGGGAGTGCTACATAATGAAAGCTTCAGTTCTGAGTGAGAACTATTTCAGAGGATCAGTACAGAGAGAGTGTTGCACTGTCAGAGAGTCAGTACTGAGGGAGTGTTGCACTGTCAGAGGGTCAGTACTGAGGGAGTGCTGCACTGTCAGATGGTCATTACTGAGGGAGTGCTGCACTGTCAGAGGGTCAGTACAGAGAGAGTGCAACACTGTCAGAGGGTCAGTACAGAGAGAGTGCAACACTGTCAGAGGGTCAGTACAGGGAGAGTGCAACACTGTCAGAGGGTCAGTACAGAGAGAGTGCTACACTGTCAGATGGTCAGTACTGAGGCACTGCTGGACTATCAGAGGTGCAGGACCGAGGCAGAGGGTCAGTAGTGAGGGAGTGGTATACTGTCAATGGGTCAGTACTGAAGGAGTGCTACACTGTCAATGAGTCAAACCTGAGGGAGTGCTGTACTGCCAGAGTGCCAGTTCTGACAGAGTGCTGTACTGTCAGAGGTTTTGTCCTGAGATTGAGCCACACTGTCAGAGGGCCAGTACTGAGGGTGCGCTGCATTGTTGGAAGGTCAATACTGAGAGATTGACACACTGTCGGAGGGTCAGTATAGGGCCACTTCCACACTTTCAGAGGGTCAGTACTGAGGGAGTGCATCACTATCAGAGCATCAGTGTGGAGGGAGTGCAGCATTGTCAGAGGATCAGTGTGGAGGGAGTGCTGTATTGTCAGAGGGTCAGTGTGGAGGGAGTGCAGCATTGTCAGAGGGTCACTGTGGAGGGAGTGCTGTATTGTCAGAGGGTCAGTGTGGAGGGAGTGCAGCATTGTCAGAGGGTCAGTGTGGAGGGAGTGCTGTATTGTCAGAGGGTCAGTGTGGAGGGAGTGCAGCATTGTCAGAGGGTCAGTGTGGAGGGAGTGCAGCATTGTCAGAGGGTCAGTGTGGAGGGAGTGCAGCATTGTCAGAGGGTCAGTGTGGAGGGAGTGCTGTATTGTCAGAGGATCAGTGTGGAGGGAGTGCAGCATTGTCAGAGGGTCAGTGTGGAGGGAGTGCAGCATTGTCAGAGGGTCAGTGTGGAGGGAGTGCTGTATTGTCAGAGAGTCAGGACAGATGTATTGCTGTGCAGCGAGAATGTCAGTAATGATGAAGTGCGCACTCTCTGATGGTCAGTACTAATGGATGGCCATGCTGTCAGAGTGTCGCACTCTGAGAGGGTTACTACTGAGGGAGCGCTGCACTGTGAAAGGGTTAGAACTGAGGAAGCACCGCACTCTGAGGGGATTAGTACAGAGGGAGCGTCACACTATGGACTGCTGCATTGCCAGAGGGTCAGTACTGAGAGAGTGATGTACTGTCAAAGGGTCGTTACTGAGGGAGCCCTACACGGTGAGTGTGTCAGTTCTGAGGGAGTGTTGTTTCAGAGGGTCAGTTCAGGGAGAGGTCAGTACTGAGGGAGTGCTGGACTATCAGAAGTGCAGGAATGAGGCAGTGCCGCACTGTCAGAGTGTCAGTACTGAGGGAGTTCTGCTCTGTCGGAGGGTCAGTACCGAGGGAGTGCCACACTGTATGAGTGTCAGTACTGAGGAAATGCTGTACTGTAGAAATGTCAGGACAAAGAGAGTGCTGCAGAGTCAGAGGGTCAGTACTGAGGGAATGCTGTTGTGTTAGAGTGTCATTTCTGAGGGATTGCAGCATTGTCAGAGGGTCAGTACTGAGGGATTGCAGCATTGTCAGAGGGTCAGTACTGAGTGATTGCAGCATTGTCAGAGGGTCAGTACTGAGGGATTGCAGCACCGTCAGGGGCACAGGGCCAAAGGGCATTTGCACTTTGAGAGCGTCAGTTCTGAGGGAGTACTGAATGATCAGAGAATGCGCCGCACTGTCTGAAATTCAGTATGAAGGTGCGCCACACTGTGGGAGGGTCAGTATACGTGCAATGCCTCACTGTCAGAGGGTCAGTACTGAGGGAGTGCTGCAGAGTCAGAGGGTCAGTACTGAGGGAATGCTGTTGTGTTAGAGTGTCATTTCTGAGGGAGTGCTGCAGTGTCAAAGGACCAGTGCTGAGGGAGAACTGCACTGTCAGAGGTCAGTACTGAGGGAGTGCAGCATTGTCAGAGGGTCAGTACTGAGGGAGAACTGCATTGTCAGAGGGTCAGTACTGAGTGACCGCAGCATTGTCAGAGGGTCAGTACTGAGGGATTGCAGCATTGTCAGAGGGTCAGTACTGAGTGACCGCAGCATTGTCAGAGGGTCAGTACTGAGTGACCGCAGCATTGTCAGAGGGTCAGTACTGAGGGATTGCAGCACCGTCAGGGGCACAGGGCCAAAGGGCATTTGCACTTTGAGAGCGTCAGTTCTGAGGGAGTACTGAATGATCAGAGGATGCGACGCACTGTCTGAAATTCAGTATGAAGGTGCGCCACACTGTGGGAGGGTCAGTATACGTGCAATGCCTCACTGTCAGAGGGTCAGTACTGAGGGAGTGCTGCACTGTCAGAGGGTCAGTACTGAGGGAGTGTCGCACTGTCAGAGGGCCAGTACCAATGGAGTGCTGCACTGTCAGAGGGTCAGTACCGATGGAGTGCTGCACTGTCAGAGGGTCAGTACTGAGGGAGTGCTGCACTGTCAGACGGTCAGTACTGAGGGAGTGCTGATGTGTCATAGGAACAGTACTGTGGGAGTGTCGCACTGTCAGAGGGCCAGTACTGAGAGAGTGCTGCACTGTGAGAGGGTCAGTACTGAGGGAGTGCTGCACTGTGACTTGGTCAGTATGGAGGGAGTGCTGCAGTGCCGTAGGAACAGTAATGAGGGAGTGTCGCACTGTCAGAGGGCCAGTACCGATGGAGTGCTGCACTGTCAGAGGGTCAGTACTGAGGGAGTGCTGCACTGTCAGAGGGTCAGTACGGAGGAATGCTGCACTGTCAGAGGGTCAGTACTGAGGGAGTGCTGCAGTGTCGTAGGAACAGTAATGAGGGAGTGTCGCACTGTCAGAGAGTTAGTACTGATGGAGTGTCGCACTGTCAGAGGGTCAGTACTGAGGGAGTGCTGCACTGTCAGAGGGTCAGTACTGAGGGAGTGCTGATGTGTCATAGGAACAGTACTGTGGGAGTGTCGCACTGTCAGAGGGCCAGTACTGAGAGAGTGCTGCACTGTGAGAGGGTCAGTACTGAGGGAGTGCTGCACTGTGACTTGGTCAGTATGGAGGGAGTGCTGCAGTGTTGTAGGAACAGTAATGAGGGAGTGTCGCACTGTCAGAGGGCCAGTACCGATGGAGTGCTGCACTGTCAGAGGGTCAGTACTGAGGGAGTGCTGCACTGTCAGAGGGTCAGTACTGAGGGAGTGCTGTGCAGTGAGAGGGTCATTAGGAAGGAAGTGCTCATTCTGTGAGGGTCAGTATTAAGGGATCAGCTTGCTGTCAGACTGCCGCACTGTGAGAGGGTTAGTACTGTGGGAGTGCCGCGCTGTGTGTCTGACAGTCAGTACTGGGGGAGCACTGCGCTCTGTGTCACAGTCAGTCCTGAGGGAACACCACGCGGTGAGGGGGTTAGTACTGAGGGAGCACCACGCTGTGGGTCAGATAGTCAGTATTGAGTGCCTGCTGCATTGCCCGAGGGCCAGTACTGAGTAGTACTACACTCTCAAAGGGTCAGCACTGAGGGAGCAGTGCACTGTCAGATGTTCAGTCCAGAGGGAATGTGACACTGTCAAAGGATCTGTACTGAGAGAGCACTGCACCATCAGAGGGTCAGTACTGAGAGAACACTACCCTGTCAGAGGGTTAATACTGAGGCATTGCTGTACTATCGGAGGTGCAGAATAGAGACAGTGCCACACTGTCAGAGGATCAGCACCGAGGGAGTTCTGCTCTGTCGGAGGATCAGTACTGAGGGAATACTGCAGTATCAGACGCTCAGTACTAAGGGAGTGCTTGGGGCAGTCACGAGGGAATGCAGCCCTGTCAGAGGGTCAGGGAAGTGCCATACTGTCGGAGGGTCAGTACTGAGGGAGCGCTGCCCTGTTGGGTTGGTCAGTGCTGAGTGAAAGCTGCACTGATGGAGCATCAGTACTATCAGAGGTCAGTACTGAGGGAGTGTCGCACTTTCAGATGTTCAGTCCTCAGGGAATTCAAAACTGTCGGAGGGTCAGTATTGCAGGAGTGCTGCACTGTCACAGAGTCAGTACTGAGGGAGTGCTGCACTGTAAAAATGTCAGTACAGAGAGAGTGCTGCAGAGTCAGAGGGTCAGTACAGAGGGAATGCTGTGGCGTTAGAGGCTCACTTCTGAGGGAGTGCTGCAGTGTGAAAGGATCAGTGCTGAGGGAGTGCTGCACTGTTGGGGGTCAGTACAGAGTGATCGCTGCACTGTCAAGGGTGCAGGACCAAGGGAGTGCTGCACTGTCAGAGGGTCAGTACTGAGGGACTGCTGCATTGACAGAGGGTGAGTACTGAGGGATCACCGCACTATTGGACAGTCAGTACTGAGGGATTGCTGCACTGTCAGAGGGTCAGCATTGAGGGAGTGCTGCACTGTCAAAGGGTCAGTACTGAGGGATTGCTGCACTGTCAGAGGGTCAGTACTGAGGGAGTGCTGCACTGTCAGAGGGTCAGCACTGAGGGAGTGCTGCACTGTCGGAGGGTCAGTACTGAGGGAGCGCTGCACTGTCAGAGGGTCAGCACTGAGGGAGTGCTGCACTGTCGGAGGGTCAGTACTGAGGGAGCATTGCACTCTCAGATGGTCAGTACTGAGGGAGTGCAGCACGGTCAGAGAGTCAGTACTGAGGGAGTGCAGCACTGTCGGAGGGTCAGTACTGAGGGAGTGCTGCACTGTCGGAGGGTCAGTACTGAGGGAGTGCTGCACTGTCGGAGGGTCAGTACTGATGGAGTGCTGCACTGTCGGAGGGTCAGTACTGATGGAGTGCTGCACTGTCAGAGGGGTCAGTACTGAGAGAGTGTGCACTGTCGGAGCGTCAGTACTGAGGGAGTGCTGCACTGTCGGAGGGGTCAGTACTGAGAGAGTGTGCACTGTCGGAGGGTCAGTACTGAGGGAGTGCTGCACTGTCAGAGGGGTCAGTACTGAGAGAGTGTGCACTGTCGGAGGGTCAGTACTGAGTGAGTGCTGCACTGTCGGAGGGTCAGTACTGAGGGAATGCTGCACTGTGAGAGGGTCAGTACTGAGGGAGTGCTGCACTGTCGGAGGGTCAGTACTGAGGGAATGCTGCACTGTCAGAGGGTCAGTACAGAGGGAGTGCTGCACTCGCAGACGGTCAGTACTGAGGGAGGGCTGCACTGTAGAAATGGCAATACAAAGACAATGCTGCAGAGTCAGAGGGTCAGTACGGAGGGACTGTTGTGGCGTCAGAGGCTCACTTCTGATGGAGTGCTGGACTGTCAAAGGATCAGTATTGAGGGAGTGCTGCACTGTCAGAGGGTCAGTTCTGAGGGAGTACTGAATGATCAGAGAATGTGCCGCATTGTCTGAAAGTCAGTATGAAGGTGCCCCACACTGTGGGAGGGTCAGTATACATGCAATGCCTCACTGTCAGAGGGTCAGTACAGAGGGAGTGCTGCACTGTCAGAGGGTCAGTACTGAGGGAGTGCCACACTGTCAGAGGGTCAGTACTGAGGGAGTGCTGCACTATCAGAGGGTTAGTACTGAGGGAGTGTTGCACTGTCAGAGGGTCAGTACTGAGGGAGTGCTGCACTGTCAGAGTGTCAGTACTGAGGGAGTGTTGCACTGTCAGAGGGTCAGTACTGAGGGAGTGCTGCACTGTCAGAGGGTCAGTACCGAGAGAGTGCTGCACTGTCAGAGTGTCAGTACTGAGGAAATGCTCATTCTCATAGAGTCAGTACTAAGGTATCGTCATGCTGTCAGAGGGTCAGTACTGAGGGGTCACTGCACTGTTGGTCAGTCAGTATTGAGAGCCTGCTGCATTGCCAGAATATCTGTACTGAGGAGCACTACACTGTCAATGGTGCACTGTCTGATGGTCATTACTGAGGGAGTGCTGCACTGCCAGAGGGTCAGTACTGAGGGAGTGCTGCACTGTAAGAGTGTCAGTACTGAGGGAGTGCTGCACTGTCAGTGGTTCAGTACTGAGCATGTGTGGCACTGTCAGAGGATCACTGCACTGTCGGAATGTCAATACTGAGGGCCTGCTGCATTGGCAGAGGATTTGTCCTGAGAGCGTGCTGCATTGTCAGAGGGCCAGTACCGAGGGAGTGCCACACTGTCAGGGGTGCAGGACCAAGGGAGTGCTGCACTGTCAGCATGTCAGTTATGAGGGAGTGCTGCACTGCCAGAGTGTCAGAACTAAGGGAGTGCTGCACTGTCAGTGGATCAGTATGGAGGGAGTGCAACATTGCCTGAGGGTTAAGATGGAGGAAGCACTGCACTGTCAGGGGGTCATTACTGAGGGAGTGCTGCACTGTCTGCCGGTCAATATAGAGGGAGTGCTGCACTGTCAGAGGGTCAGGAAGGAGGAAGCACTACAATGTCAGAGGGTCAGTACTGGGGAAGTGTCGCAATGTCAGAGAGTTAGTACTGATGGAGTGTCGCACTGTCAGAGGGTCAGTACTGAGGGGGTGCTGCACTGTCAGAGGGTCAGTACTGAGGGAGTGCTGCACTGTTGGAGGGTCAGTACTGTGGAAATGCTATACTGATGGAGGGTCAATATTGAGGGAGCGCAGCACTGTCAGGGGGTCAGTACTGAGGGAGTGCTGCACTGTCAGAGGGTCAGTACTGTGGAAATGCTGCACTGTTAGAGGGTCAATACTGAGGGAGCGCAGCACTGTCGGACGGTCAGTACTGAGGGAGTGCTGCACTGTTAGAGGGTCAGTACTGAGGGAGTGCTGCACTGTCAGAGGGTCAGTACTGTGGAAATGCTGCACTGTTAGAGGGTCAATACTGAGGGAGCGCAGCACTGTCGGACGGTCAGTACTGAGGGAGTGCTGCACTGTTAGAGGGTCAGTACTGAGGGAGCGCTGCACTGTCAGAGGGTCAGTACTGAGGGAGTGCTGCACTGTCAGGGGGTCAGTACTGTGGAAATGCTGCATTGTAAGAGAGTCAGTACTGAGTGAGTGCCACACTATTAGATGGGCTGAATGGCCTAATTTCTGCTCCCATGTATGTGGTCTAAGAGGAATATCTGAAATTGTTCAGTACATTTCTGCCTCTGCGTCCTTAATACCCTGCTCAGCAATGATTCCCACGTCCAGGTTCCAGAGACTGTGTTCAAACAGACCGTCTTCATTTGGTTATTGAACCTGAAGAAGTACCACCCTCTTTTCCCAGGGATCGAGTTTTCGTTTCGTGTGACTGACCTGCCAGCTCAAAGGGATATTTTCATGCTGCAGGGCTGAGATTTATTCCTCAGCTTCCGTGTGCTCATCCCAAATGAATCCCACTGTCCCACACTCAGCACAGCCGTGTGTTCCTTATTTCTGAGCTTCCCAATGCTAATCCACATCCAGAATGACATCCCACACTCCTCCAAATCGTATCGCAGGCTATTTGCCTGGCAGAGAGGAATACTAAGAGAGGAAATAAAAACCTGAAAGTACTTTACAGTGACATGAAGGGTGAATTGATAATGAGAGAAAGAGTAGGTTGTGGAACACAGTGAGAATTTGTGCATGGACCCAGAGGCTACAGTGAATGGATACATTTTGTCAGCGATCATTGGGACAGGGTTTGTATGAAATCGTGAAGATGCTCTGTGATACAATTAAATTAATGAGCATATGTAGAGAGAGAGATGGTTCTGAGTGGTCTGGCCTTCTTACAACCCAATAAATCTCCAAAGACGGTGGAAATGTATCTCAATTTACCGAATGAGGTGATGGAGGAAGTAGCAGGTACACTTGCAAACATTTTCAAATCCCCTCTGGCCACAGGAGAGGTGTCGTCGGACTGACCATGTGGTACTTTTATTTAAGAAGGAGCATGGGATATACCAGGCAGCTACAGGCCAGTCAGGCTCATATCGTGGGTGGGACGTCTGTTGGAAGCAATTTTGGGAGAGAGAATTAATCAGCATTTAAAGAGACTGGAGTTCATGAAGACCAGTCAGAATGGTTGTGTTAAGGGGAGGTCAGGTCTGACCAATGGGATTGCACTTTTTAAGGAGGTGACCCCGTGTGTAAATAAGGGCAATACTTTCCTGTCGTCTGCTTGGAGGTCAGTAAGGCTTTTATCAGGACCCATATTGGAAACTGATAGTGAACATAAAAACTCAAGGTCCAAGGAATTTGGCGCAGAATGCTGAGTGGAAGGAAGCAGACAGTGATGGCCCAATTAGAAATCTCTGTCTGTTCATGTCTCACTGTTGGGGTCTTACTGATGTGGTTGATAGAAAAGATTTAGGTTTGAATGGTGGAGGGTTAATCAGTGGGTTCATGAATGATATGAAGATTGGTTGGGTGATAAATACTGAGGATGATAGCCTTAGATTACAGAAGGATGGAGATGACCTTGTCAGATGGACCAATCAGTGGCAACGGGTGAGGTGCCTGAAGACTGGAGGGTGATTAATGATGTGCCATTATTGAAGTAAGGCTACAAGGAACAGCCATTGAACTATGGAGCTGTGAGCCTGATGGCAGTGGTGGGTAAGCTGTTGGAGAGCATTCCAAGAGAAAATTTACATGCATTTGGAAAAGCAAGGATTGATTAGGGATAGTCAGCTTGGCTTTGTTTGTGGAAATGATGTGTCCAACTTTATAGAGATTTTGAAGGGATGACCAAGGAGACAGATGTGAAGGTTTCACATGGGAGGTTGCTTAGTAAAAGGTTAGATGACATGCCATCCCAGGAGAGAGGACAGCACGGTGTCTCAGTGGTTTGATTCAAACTCCCGGTGACTGTCTGTGTGGAGTTTACACATTCTCTCTGTATCTGTGCGGGTTCCCTCCAGGTGATCCAGTTTCCTCCCACCGCCCAAAGATGCCATGGGAAATGCAGCATTACAGGGATAGAGTAGAGGATGTGAGTCTGGGTGGGATGCTGTTCAGACAGTCAGTGTGGAGCCAATGGACCGAATGGCTTGCTTCTACACTGTAGGAATTCTAACATTAATCCAGAGAGACAAGTAATGTTCTGGGGACCTGGGCTCCAATCTTGGACAGGGGTGGATGTGGGTCCTTCCAGTCTGAAGGGGTTTGAACACAATCTGAGGGGGGAGCTGGGCTGACCCCTGAAGTGTTGAGGATGTGAATGTTTTGTGGAGCTACTGTCTGAGGGGTTTTGGGGGTTAAACACAACAAAGTGATGCTTTCTTAGGTATTGAGGGAGCACTTTCTGAGGTATTGAGAGAACACTTTCTGAGGTACTGAGGGAGAACTCTCTGGTGGTACAGAGTGCAGAGGGTAGACAGATGCAATTCCCCGAGGCACTCTGGTGTCGTAATTTGAAATGGAAGCCACTCCCCATTTCAGAAGATTCAGATCATTTTAAACAATCGGTGAAAAATAACATCAGGATGTGTCTGAAACATGGTTTGGGGGAAAACTTTCATCAATCTATTGTCACTTGTTGCTTAGAGACGTTTTAGAAAAGCCGGCACCCAAACAGACTAACGCTGTCGATGCAAGAGGTGGTGCACAGGAAGATCCAACAAGTCCATCTGTAGCTGCTGTCTGTCCCCCTGGAGCAGTCATCATGTGAGATCAGGGTTCAGTCCTCGGAGAAATCATTTCTCCAGCAATACCTCAACCATGCCTTTACAGCCGTGTGTGTGTGTGTGTGTGTGAGACAGAGAGAGAGAGAGAGAGAGATCCTGCCCGTGTTTGTGTGTGTGACAGAGTGGATGCATGTGTATCTCTGTGTGTCTGTATGTGAGAGAGTGAGAGAGAAAGCATGTGTTTATGTGGAAGTGTGTGTCTGTGTGTGTGTGTGTGTGAGGGAGTGTGTCTCTGTGTGTGTGTTTGAGGGTGTGTGTGTCTGTGTGTGTGTGTGAGGGTGTGTGTCTCTGTGTGTGTGTTTGAGGGTGTGTGTGTCTGTGTGTGTGTTTGAGGGTGTGTGTGTCTGTGTGTGTGTGTGAGGGTGTGTGTATCTGTGTGTGTGTTTGAGGGTGTGTGTGTGTGTGTTTGAGGGTGTGTGTGTCTGTGTGTGTGTGAGGGTGTGTGTGTCTGTGTGTGTGTGTGGGAGTGTGTGTCTGTGTGTGTGTGAGAGGGAGTGTGTGTCTGTGTGTGTGTGTGAGGGTGTGTGTGTCTGTGTGTGTGTGTGGGAGTGTGTGTCTGTGTGTGTGTGTGAGGGAGTGTGTGTCTGTGTGTGTGTGAGGGTGTGTGCGTCTGTGTGTGTGTTTGAGGGTGTGTGTCTGTGTGTGTGAGAGAGGGTGTGTGTGTCTGTGTGTGTGTGAGGGAGTGTGTGTCTGTGTGTGTGTGTGAGGGTGTGTGTGTCTGAGGGAGTGTGTGTCTGTGTGTGTGTGTGAGGGTGTGTGTGTCTGTGTGTGTGTGTGAGGGTGTGTGTGTGAGGGTGTGTGTGTCTGTGTGTGTGTGTGAGGGAGCGTGTGTCTGTGTGTGTGTGAGGGTGTGTGTGTCTGTGTGTGTGTTTGAGGGTGTGTGTCTGTGTGTGTAAGAGAGGGTGTGTGTGTCTGTGTGTGTTTATGTGGGAGTGTGTGTGTCTGTGTGTGTGTGTGAGGGAGTGTGTGTCTGTGTGTGTGAGAGAGGGTGTGTCTGTGTGTGTGTGTGTGTGGGAGTGTGTGTCTGTGTGTGTGAGAGAGGGTGTGTGTGTCTGTGTGTGTGTGTGGGAGTGTGTGTCTGTGTGTGTGAGAGAGGGTGTGTGTGTGTCTGTGTGTGTGTGTGAGGGTGTGTGTGTCTGTGTGTGTGAGAGAGGGTGTGTGTGTCTGTGTGTGTGTTTGAGGGTGTGTGTGTCTGTGTGTGTGTGTGAGGGTGTGTGTGTCTGTGTGTGTGTCTGTGAGAGAGTGTGTCTGTGTGTGTGTTTGAGGGTGTGTGTGTCTCTGTGTATCTGTGAGAGAATGTGTTTGTCTGTGTGTGAGAGAGGTCAGTGTGAGAAATTGTGTCTGTGTGCCTGTGTGTATGACAATGTGTCTGCGTGTGAGAAGGACTGTGTATGTGTGTGTGAGAGAGAGTGTGTATGTGTGTGTGAGAGAGTGTGTCTATGTGCATGTGTATGGGAGAATGAGTGTGTCTGTGTGTGAGAGAGTGTGTGAAAGAGTGTGTGTGTGAGAGAATGCGTAAGAGAGAGAGTGTGCATGTCTGAGTGTGTAAGAGACGGTGTGTGAGAGTGTGTGAGTGAGAGTGTGTGTGAGAGAGAGTGTGTCTGTGTGTGTGAGAGAGAGTGTGTGTCCACGTGTGTGTGTGAGAGAGTGTGTGTATGTGTGTGTGAGAGAGTGTGTGAGAGTGTGTCTGTGTGTGTTTGAGGGAGCGTGTGCCTGTGTGTGCATGTGTGTGAGATAGAGTGTCTGTGTGTATGTGAGTGAAAGAAAGTGTGTGTGCATGTGTGAGAGAGAGAGTGTCTGTGTATGTGAGAGAGTGAGAGTGTGTGCATGTGAGAGTGTGTGTGTGAGAGAGTATGTGTATATGTGTGTGAGAGAGTGTGTCTGTGTGTGAGGGTGTGAGTGTGTGTCTATGTGTGTTTGTGAGAGAGAGATAGTGTGCCTGTGTGTCTGAAAGAGAGAGTGTGTCTGTGTGTGAGAGAGTGTGTCTGTGTGTGTGAGTGTGTGTCTGTGTGTGTGAGTGTGTGTCGATGTGTGTTTGTGAGAGAGAGATAGTGTGCCTGTGTGTGTCTGAAAGAGAGAGTGTGTCTGTGTGTATGTGTGAGAGAGAGATTGTGTCTGTGTGTGTGAGTGTGTCTGTGTGTGTGCGAGAGAGTGCATCTGTGTATGTGTGTGTGAGAGAGAGTGTGCCTATGTGTATGTGTGTCTGAGAGTGTGTCTGTGTGTGTTTGAGGGAGTGTGTGTCTGTGTGCATATGTGTGTGTGAGAGAGAGAGCGTGTGTAAACTAGCCAATCTTATCAGGTGCCCATGAATATAAAATCCAGCTGCTGTTTCAGGTGAATTGGTCCTTGTGTCTCCAAAGACACAAAAGCTGCTTAACTGGAGGAAAGAGAGTGCTGTTCATTCCAGTGGGGATTCATCCAGTAAACCTTCCCCACACACTAACATCCCTCTGGCAATGCAGTAACTCGTCCTGCACACAGTGCTCCAGGTACAAACCAATGTAATGTCACCGTAGTCTTCCCAGAGCATGGGACAGCTCCTCATTACAGAGCGGGGTCTGGTGGGGATTTAATCAGAGGGTCACTATGGCCCAGCTGAGGGGAGACGTTGGGAAGGAGAGTCCTTCAGGGTAACTTCAGCTAGTGTGGTAAGCTAACTGACCAGCCAACTGAGCTAACCGACCTCACTCAGGGGCATGCCCTGTATAACCCAATCATAGCCAGCCTGCACCTCAATAGGAGACAGAAGCAAGGCCATTCAGCCCCCACCCTAACCCAGAAGGGAGAGCACGGGAAGCTGATGAAGGAACCAAGCCCCTCCCATGTGGCCTTCTGAAATGGAGCTGGAGGACAGGGCAGACCTGGCCTGCTGTTTGCTTCCCCGAGTCTGGCCTGCTCCACCTTACAGTGAGAGACTGAGGGGAACCTCAAGGAGATTTCACTTCTCACTGAGAGGCTGCAACTCCAATCGAAATCAGGCTGGTTCCCTCCGAGGCTCACGGAAGAAGAGAGAGAGAATCAAATTATTCTGCTATATGGAATCATCAGACAGGAGCTGGAACCAGAGAGAGTGAACACACACACACACACACACACACACACAGGCGCACATGCACATACAGACACAGACACGCACGTGCACACACACACACGAATTCAGGCTGTTTCTGGGAATTTTACCACAAGGGGCGAGCTCTATACTGAGGAGAGACAAAGGCACAAGATGCTCGAGACGGGGCAGCTCCACAGTCTGATCCCACCGATCTCACTGCTTCCCACTCCCATGAGACCTCTCATGTCTATTTCTGTGTTCCCAGTTCTCTCTCCCACATCTTTCCTTCAATTCCTATCTCTCAACATTCTTCACATCTCTGCCCTGTTGACATTTCCCTGTAGATTCCCTTCCTTCAACACTCTGCCACTTTGTCACCGCACCATGTTTTTCAGGAATGCTGAATCATTCAATCTTTTACAAAACCAACATCTTGCTCATCTCTCTCTCTGCAACTTTCTCTCAGCTCTGTGGGATCTTGCTATTCTTGTCTGTACATCATTCTCGCTGCATCACAGCAGACCCCCCACTACCACCCAACTCTCTCAGCTCTATCACTCTGCTGCTGCAACTCCTCTCTCTCTCTGTCCTATATCTCTCCCGGGGTTTTCTCTCTTGATGTCTATTTGATCTTCACTCCCTGTCTTTGCCTCCCTTTTTCACCTTGTATCTGTCTGACATTGTATTTCTCTTCCTGGGGTTTTACTCTCTCTCTCTCTCCCCCCTTTCTCTCTCTGCCTCTCTCCTGCTCTCTTTCAGTTCTTCTCACTTTCTCTCCCTCCCTCTGTCTGCTTGTCTTTCTCTTGTTCTCTCCCTCCCTTTCACTGTCTGTCTGTTCATCTCTCTTTATCTCTTGTAGTTTCTCTTCCTCTTTCTCCCTGGACCTCTCTGCTCTGTCCCAGTGACTGGGGAAGGGACATTGGGAAGAGTTTGTCTCTTTGTCGCTGGATGCAGTACAGTTAATGCGGGGGGAATCAACCTTTTCCTGGTCTCTTCCGGGTTTTACCCCGACTGTGGGGAGGGGGTGAGTGTAAGGGACATAAATTACTTTCCTCATTGAGTCTGAAATCAAGCAAAAGAGAAGGGGAGGGTTACAAAAAGAGAGAAAGAGACATGAAGAGAGTGGGGATGCAGAAAGTGAGGAGAGAGAGAGGTGGGCAATGAGAGAGAGGGAGACGGAGAGAGTGAGAGAAGGACAGAGTGAGACAGACAGTGAGAAGAAGAAGGACACATATGGAAGGAGAAGGACAGTGTGTGTGGCTAGAGAATGGTTGCAGAGTGGGATCTTGCTGTGTTAGTCTCTGCACCATGTCCTCCAGCCCAGGAGCTGTGGGTCTACATGGGAAGGGGGAGAGTGGGAGACAAGGAGGGAGTGGGACAGCCAGAGACAGGAGGAGT